>NC_066374.1:17358702-18685208 GCF_013377495.2 Cygnus atratus
ATCTTGTTAGGATACTTCTCACCAAAAAATTCTGGACAGTTGTTTCTCTAAGTCTTTCTGAGATACGTTAATTTTTGGCTCAGGTCAGTACAGATTCTGTCCAGTCCAGTTCTCTGATTAGTAGTCATGAAAATCACCAACTCCGAATCTCTTAATTGTTTTATCAATGTCTGAATCTTTCTTCTACACTAATTGGATTTCTGAATTTTAAATTTTCTAACTTTTATGTAATGTGTGCCAACAAAATCATCAGTGAGACAGCCATTGGTCAAGGTTCAGGTCCAACATTACTTAAGGAAGATTTAAAAAAAAAAAAAAAAAAAAAAAACTTGGCGCCAAAGGAAATTAAGCTTCTATACTTGAGAGCATTGTGCCTAATGTAAGCCAATGGTACATGAATAAAATCCTGTTATGAAAAATATTATGTAGTCACTGGAGATACCACATAGTATTTTACTTCAAGAATTTTAAATTATGTATTTATTGCCATTTAAATGATTGGGTACAGGTAACCATATGTTAAGACACTTTGCATTCAGCAGAAGGGTCTAAAACCACAGAAAACTGTTTTCACATTGTGAGTAAACCTTTGGTATGGTAACTTTATATATGCAAGTGACAAAATTGTGATCTGCTTTCTCTCCATGGGACAGAACGATAATATATAATTCTGTCAGAACAAGATATGTAAATGAGGTCATTTAAACTTCAAGGGTCTTCACACACTTTGATACGAGTTTTCATACTACACAAAGTGAAATTTAACTAAGATAGGATTTTAAATACTGGAACTAAGTTCACTACCAATTATGATGAGAACTACCACCAAAAGTATTTGGAATTTTGGACTAAGAATGAAAAATCAGACTAGATGAAAAAAAATCAGACTAGCTCAAAACCATAAGCACAGATCAGACCTTACCTATTAGGAAAGATTCCAGCTTCTCATTTGGATTTAACAAACGTAACTCTTTTGGATTTAACAGACGTGGGAGTTGGTTCAGGTCACTTATTCACTAGAAAGCTAATGCTAAAAATAGATTACAGAGCTGATCTAACTCACTGTGTAATTTGGTGGTTAGATCCAGTGCCAGAGAAGCCTCACTAGACCTCAGGGAGGTAGAGAGGAATCAATGGGGGGATCCTGTAGCTGAACCAGCTGAAGCATGGAAAATAATGGCATTCTTTGCAACCATGCTTGAGGATAAGGCCTGCTTTGCAGGTAAAGCCTGCCTTCCTAAATAAAAGACGCATGGCTCTGTGTCTGTTTTTCCCCAGATTACAATATAAATATAATTGATTCCAAACAGTGGTGTCCATTTCTGTTGGTCTCTTTTATTTTATTACTTTTTCCTCCAAGGTTTATTGCTGAAAGTACTTAATTAAATCTCATCAATGATGTAACTTCACTTATTCTTTTATGATATAATTGCACGGAATAGCATTTAGTTAAATAGCAAATAAGGGCAGATACAGAAGCAAAGAAATTATACAAAGACAGAAATACTTCATACACTTCTAAGCACAAAAATGTGAGACTTCCCTTTGAAATCAGTTAGGGACACTCTTCATAAATCTGGCTACTGAATGTTATTTTGTAAACTAGTAAGGATATAATACTTTCATCCCTGTGGTTTTTTTTGTTTGTTTGTTTGGTTTTTTTTGTGGAGTCACTGTTGAATCATTACTTGTGGCTCTACTAGAAAATCCCAAGAAGTTAATAGTTCTGTCAAAAAATGCCTTTTTTTACAGCTGTGACTTGTGAGGTATCTATCCAGTCTACCAAAAGTGAAAAGGGTAACCTGAAAAATAGACTATGACAGCTTGATTATTGATTCTTTTTTTTCTAAAAGGAAGATGATAACAAAGGTTAGTTTACTATTGTCAGTAACTTCATAAGTCTGTGACAAAACAGATTTAACACCCAAATAATAGGAAAATCTGGTTGGGAGCTTCATTACAATTTACATTAGTGTGATATGATTTGATCCTACAGCTGCATTCACAGAACACCTGAGCCATGACACTAATGATTGCATTATCTGCCCGTTGATGCTAATGTGTATATTAATGAATCTCCTTTCCCTCTGATCACTGCTCTGAAAAGAATAAAGGAAAGATGCTGAAATTTCTGGTATAAGACTATTTTTAAAGAGTGAAATTGCATACAAAATCTGTTAATGCATTTTTATTTTTTACCAGCCATATGTCTCCCAGTAGCTAACACAAATGCCCTTGTGTATTATGTAATAATACCTTCTTTAAAAAGAATAGTAACATATAAATGTGTTAATATATTCTTTTTTTTGCCAACCATATGTTTCAGTAGCTACCATTAATGCCCTTTCACTTCTGTGTTACATATTTCATGTTTAGAGTTTCTTTTCTTAGAGCTCAGGTATGAACCTGCCCTTAATCGAGGGGGATGGGCAGCAGTGGTGAACTAAATAAATAAGAATTACACTTTGAACTCTTACTCTTTGTGAATTGTATGTGTTGAATACGGGGGAAAAAACTGACAGTCTGCCTCAGAAAAGGCCAAAGACTGCATAAACTTGCAGATAAAATGTCTATCACATTCAGCTCAGGTGGTCATTTAAGATGAAAAGGGAAGCTACATCAGCATAACAGTGTGAGGAAGCCCACCTGCAGTTTGTGTCTGCACTGCGTTGATTGAGACACTGGGGAACTGAAAGTCATTCAGAGACAAGTACTGAGATTCATCAATTAAATATAAACCATTCAAATAAATGCCATGAAAACAAAGCCTTACATAGCTAGATTCCAATTTTGTTATATGTTTTCTCCATGATTTTCTCTTTACCAAGAAGAATAAGCATTTATGACTGGGAAAACTTGGAGCTAGAAAAATATATTCTAAGGCATTTATAAAAACCTGGAATGCATGCTCGTGTCTGCCAACAGCATAGAAAAGGCACCAAAACAGAGCACTCTACCGTGATTTTTTTTTCTTTAATGCTTCAGTTGAAGGTGCTAAGGAAATATTCAAAAATTCTGTAGTAACTAACAAACAGTAGGATGAATAAATAATTAAAAACAGTGGTCAGAATATTTTTAAATGTATCCATTGTCCTAATAATATGGTTAACTCCGTTTGTCATTTTTAGTACTGGCTTACACTTCAGAAATGTAAAAACATTTTAGGTTCATCCTCACATTTGAGAAATGTCTAAGCATTGTGCAACAAAGATATTTTTAGGTAATTGTTACTTATGGAAAATTGAAGTAATTACTAATATGAATCTGGATATGACAAACGTTGAAAATGAAGATTATTGTGCAGAAAAGATATTTTAAAGTGTTGTGTGACATGAAAAGAACATGATTCTCCTATCTATAAAACAAATGGAGATTCTTTTTAAATTCTCTTTGCTGGTTTCTCTACCCCTGCAGTAATTTTATTAGTTTATAACACATTGCTCCCAGGATAGCAGCAGATGGATCTGAATATATGATGGCTTTTTAACAATAGTCTGTCATCAGTGACTGCTCCTCTAAGTGTTCTTTCCTTCATTCAAAAGTTAAATGGACTCTTAAAGCATGAGAAAGAATAAATATGCAACTGTTATTACATGAGCATTATTAAGATAGAACATGCTAAAAAAAAAAATCAAATCACAATAAATCATAGGACTACAGATGTTTGCTTAAATTTAAGAGGTCACAGATTTCTTTTTAATGGCCTATGGACATCTGTCCACACTGTAGCATATTTCTTTACTACATTTCTGTTATAGAGAATTTTTGCTGTTACACTTAGCAACAATGAATAGTCACAGCAGTTGTTTTACTATGCATTAAACTATCTGTCATATATGAAAGCTGGTAATTTATCTACCTGAACCAAAGAATTGCTTGGCTCTCTGCACAGATGTGCATGCAAAATAAGCTATCTTCACTTAGCAAGCTGATTCTCCTACCAGAAGAAGAGTGGTCTTTTTGCCAAAACAGAAATGAAAATTAAATTCAAGGCTCCAGTAGGGATAACATTACATCTCTTTTGTCTTAAATTATATTAGCAGAAGTACCTACTGATTTATTTGAACAAGTTTTTGAGTTGAAGCCCACAAAGATCAACTGTTTAAATATGTATTTTGGATACAAAAAAGGTAATGCATTTGAAGACACTAAAATTTCATACAGAAGTTAGTTGAACATCATGCTTTTTTACTCTTATTTTCTTATCAACAGGAACAGTAGTATTTCTGCTTACGCATGCAATGCTAAACAGTTTATCAGAACACAAAGACCAGGTGCAGTACATGGTGTCATCATTTTTTCAGGAGACATAAATAGTTCTCTGAAATGCTTAATCTTGACCCATCAGGCCCCACTATCTAATATCTAAGGCTGCCTTCATTTCTAAAGCATATACTGCCTTATGCTAAAGAATCCTCTTATTTAAGAGGATAACCTACTGAGACACAAGAAGTGCTTTAGGATATACTTTTACTGCAGTGACTGCTAGGGTAGTGATAGAATGAGACACTCTTCTTTACACAAGAATATACTCCCTCCCTCATTATTTAAAAATATGCTCCTTCTCATACTGTGATGTTATGGTACCATAGCTATATCTCTGATAAATATACAAAATTTCTCATTCACTGTTTCTTTGGTATGCTACAGATGTAAATTTGTTTTGGATATGAACCTTAAAGCTGCAGTTGTGCTGCAAACGTCAACTGGTATCATCCCCCAGTCCAGGCCGTGGAAGTCAAGCTGGTTTATATGGTTTGTAGTGAGCTGATTTGATTTTTTTGGTTTGGTCTTTTTTTTTTTCTTTTTTCCCATCAATATTTACTTTTACTGAGTCAAAAACAAACAAACAAACAAAAAACACTTGTCCCCTTTTGATGTAGATACATCCTGGTTCCATTTAAACATAGGCACAAAAAAACAGTCCGGGAACACTGTTTGGAGGAACTACTAGGTCAAAAACCTAAACCACCATCTTAAATTTCACAATTATTGTCGCCTTCGCTCTAAATCAGTTTAGGAAATCAGATGAACCCTGCAGTGTGGTCTGGCATTGGATTTTTTTTTTCTCTTGACCACCTCAGAATCTGAACCAGTTTATACAAACCATTTTATAGTCTTTTTTTTTTCTTTTTTTTCGGGTAAAGGTCATGAGAAGGGAACTGCCGACTGATTGAACTCATTCTTATCTAATTCTACTTTCCTTGGCAGAATAGGAAGCACATTGTTGGAAATAAATTCATCACTAAGGAGAGGAGCCATCTGGGTATTGCTTAGGCAGTAGTTTTAGTGTGGTCTACAGTGTTTTTCTACTTAGCAGTCTCACAGTTGCAGAGTACTTTCTGTGAGTGTTTTTTGAAATTCATCCAACAGACACACATCAAATCTTATAAGAAAAAGGAAATTTGACTAGGAATACGTTTTGATCTGATTTATACCAGAGTGCTTGAAGAATTATGAGAGAAGTTTAAAGTGGCTTGATGTACACCTCTGTTGAAAAGTATCGACAGCTGGACTTGATTTTCTCTTGGGTTTATTTTAATCACTGAACTTGACTTCCATTGTACTATTGCCTTTGATCCACGGTATTCAGTGTTGAATTTTCTGCATATGACATTTAAATTTTAAAATAATAAGACTGTCAAGTCTAAAAGAATTATTTTACAGAGTATCTTAAATTTGACTTTTTATGAGAATTACTTATGTGGAAGTGACAGATAATAAATGACTTGTGCTGTATTTTTATTAGGTTTTAAGCAGCTGAAATATACTGCTGACTTAAATAAATAAATAAAATCCTAAAACTAAACAGGTGTGAGCAGGTCCATTTACTTTGGAAGTGCACAGTGTTATCACACTTGGGAGAGCTGGGAAGTGACCTTGGGATTCTCACGCAGTTCTCCCCTGAGAGCAAGTTCTGTGCTATCCTTAGCACCAAGGCTTTGGCATTAGATTTATGGACAGTTTAATAAAAAGTAAGTATTCCTGGTAGGAATGTACAGGCAGTGGGTCTATAAATGAAGGCCGTGTAGATCACTGAGTCTTCTTGTAAGGGCAGAAAGATAATATTCCACTGCTCTTAATGCTCTCTTGCCCCATACATAGCCAGCTCAAGGCAAGGCAGTAGATGCATCATTACTGTTATATAAATGAATTTCCTCTATTTTACATGAGATAAGTCCACGTTCTGAGATTTCTTACTGATGTACATACCTACGGCTCACACACACACAGTGATTTTAGTGAGGCTAACAGACAAACAAAAACTATTCATCTATTACATTCCTCATTCTTATGAGTGTGAGATTAGATCCATCTCTCAGGACTAGTTGCTTTTTTCTGTGTTCAGTTTTACAGCTGGTCACGTTCTTTTTTTTTTTTTTTTTTTTTTGTTAGCACAGATAAGGAAAAAATGATTCTGCATTAATACTGATCTAGGAATGGCTAAAGCAGTTTAACGGTTTAGTCTTCTGATGTTGTCAACAACCATGTAAGATCAGACCCTAAGGACACTATCAAACTATCCAATGCTTATTTTGATCTTTTGTCTTCATAATTCAGTGTTTTTCCAAAGCTCATTTTCTGATGGTTTGCAATAATCATTTCATGACTGCATCGCAAGTATGAATGGCTTTATTGCCAGTGATGTGGGAAGAGCCATATCTAACTCCACATTTCCAGGAAGTACTAGTAATGAACAATTGGATGTGGGGAAAAAAGCCTGTCAGTTTTAATTTAATCTTTTTAGGGGGACATATTGAATGGTAGGGTTTATGTACCATGGCCTGCGATGGCCACTAAAACAGAGCTGCTTTTTCTATCTGCATTTGATTCATTATTAATTTCAGACTGGGAGAAAATGTTATATTCTAGATCTTTTATGATTATCCTGGAATAAACAAGGTAACGGCTTCTCTAAGCCAGTGTAACAAGCCAAGCTAACAAATCAGCCAAGAACTAAGGGACGACTTTAGCGACACTGTGGGCATGTAATCTAAGAATGTTGTATTGAAAGAGAAAAAGGTAAGAAGCTTCTTCTTTTGTGTTTGTTGTTTATTTTGGTTTTATTTGTTTTTAATTTTTTTTTTCCCTAGCTTAGAGCCAGAACACACAAAGCTATAAGCATTTAGAGGGCAACAGTACAAAATTCTTGCTACAGAAAATCTTGATAAGGACTGAAGCTGCTATAATTTCTCTGGGACAATGAGGCTGGGGAAAGACAACTCTCTGGAAAGTTGTTGATTGAACACCTTATAAGGAATATTTTTCTGAATGAACTATGTTAGAAAAATCTGGAGAGAACGAGAAGGAAAGAAGTTCCAGTTGTAATGAGAGAGAGTGAATATGGTGTTTTTTGCAGTTCCTGAATAGTGTTTTTTGCAGTTCCTGAATAATGCAAAATAAAGAAGTGGAAATAAAACTAATGCATATGTATTTTATATTCTTCCAGTCCTTGGTAGGGGGTTCTTTGAAAATATCGATATATGATATTGAAATATCTTCTAAATTTATATAGCCAGTAATATAAGAGTAAATGTAATGCTCAAAGATTGCATAATTTCTTTTTCCTAGAATTCTTGAACCTTTTCAGTCTTGATACAAATATTGGAGGAGTCAATGGAGTTGCAAAAGAAAGAAAATAATAGGTGACAGAAAATCTATTGTGATCCCTGCTAATCATTCAGTACAGTCTTTTATCTTTGTTTCACACAAGCAATTGTTGACTTTTAGAAATAAGCTTGATGTGGTAAAGAATTATAAGCAGAGAACACTGTATTTCTGCCGTAGAAGACACTTAAGTAGAAGACATGGGTGAACTGGAAACTTTTGTTGAGATTCTGGGCAAAAAAGAGGGTCTACGTCCTCTGGAAGAAGGGACAGGCTACTTGGGGTGACTACAAGGAATTTGCTAAGATATGCAGAGAGGAAGTTAGAAAGGCAAAACCCCAGCTTGAACTCAGATTGGCCACTGCAGTAAAAGAGAACAAGAAATCCTTTTACAAATATATTAACAGCAAGAGAAGAACCAAGGAAAGTTTCCATCCTTTACTTGATGCAGCAGGGAATGTGATCATTGAGGATAAGGATACAGCTGAGGTTCTCAATGCCTTCTTTAAATCTGTCTTTAATAGTTGGATCAGTTATCCTCAGGGTACTTTACACCCTGACCTGGACATCTCCTGTGATTCAGGTAGAGAATCACCCCTCTGTAATCCAGGAAGAGACAGTTAGAGACCTGCTCCTCCATCTGGAATGTCACAAGTCCATGGGACCAGATGAGCTCCACCCTAGGGTGCTGAGGGAGCCAGTGAAGGTGATTGCCAAGTCACTTTCCACCACCTATCAGCATTCCTGGTTATCTGGAGAGGTCCCAGAGTATTGGAAGCTTGGCAATGTGACTCCCATCTACAAGAAGGGCCATAAGGAGGACCTGGGGAACTACAGGCCTGTCAGCTTGACCTTGGTTCCAGGGAAAGTTATGGAGCAAATCATCTTGGGTGAGATCACACAGCATGTGTGTGGCATCCAGGGGATCAGGCCCAGCCAGCACGGGTTCACAAAAGGCAAGTCGTGCTTGTCCAACCTCATCTCCTTCTATAACCATGTGATGAGACTGGTAGATGAGGGAAAGTCTGTTGATGTAGTCTACTTAGACTTCAGCAAAGCCTTTGACATGGTCTCCTACAGTATTCTCCTGGGGAAACTGGCTGACTGTGGCCTGAACAGGTATGCTCTTCTCTGGGTAGAGAACTGGCTCAAGGGCCATGCCCAGCGGGTAGTGGTTAACTAAGTCCAGCTGGCGTCCCATTACAAGTGATGTCCCCCAAGGGTTGGTACTGGGGCCTATCTTGTTTGATATCTTTATTGCTAATCTAGATGAGGGGATTGAGTGTACCCTCAGTAAGTTTGCAGATGACACCAAGTTGGGAGGTAGTGTAAATCTGCCTGAGGGTAGGGTAGCCCTTCAGAGGGATCTGGTTAGGCTCGATTGCTGGGCTGAGGTGAATTGGGTGAGGTTTAATGAGGCCTAGTGCCAGGTCCTGCACTTTGGTCACAATAACCCCATGCAACGCTATAGGCTTGGGGCAGAGTTGCTAGAAGACTGTGAAAAGGAAAGGGACCTGGGCGTGTTGATCGATGTTCGGCTGAACGTGAGCTGGCAGTGCGCCCAGGTGGCCAAGAAGGCCAATGGCATCCTGGCCTGTATTAGTGTAGCCAGCAGGAGCAGGGAGGTGATCATCCCCCTGTACTCAACTTTGGTGAGGCGGCACCTCGAGTACTGTGTTCAGTTTTGGGCCCCTCACTACACGAAAGACATCGAGGCCCTGGAGCATGTCCAGAGGCAACAAAACTGGTGAGGGATCTGGAGCACAAGTCTTATGAGGAGCAGCTGAAGGAGCTGAGATTGTTTAGTACGGAGAAGAGGAGGCTTATGGGAGACCTCATTGCACTCTACAACTTCCTGAAGGGAGGTTGTGATGAGGAGGGGGTTGGCCTCTTCTCTCAGATAACTAATGAGAGGACTCAAGGAAATGGCCACAAGTTGCACCTGGGGAGGTTTAGATTAGATATCAGGAAAAACTTTTTCTCCCAGAGTGGTCAGGCACTGGAACGGCCTGCCCAGGGAGGTGGTGGAGTCACTGTCCCTCATGGTGTTCACGAAGCGCCTAGACAAAGTCCTACGAGATATGATTTAGTAGCTTAGTGGGTAGTATTGGTTATAGGAGGACGGTTGGACTAGATGATCTTGTAGGTCCTTTCCAAACTTGTGTTTCTATAATTCTAAGGCAGCTGACTTTTTTTTCAGAAGGGATATTTTTCCCTTTGTCAGTTATAAATTAGTTTTTTATTATAAATTGATAGATTGTCATTGCCTTATAAATTTTTATTGCATTAATTCCCGTGACTCAGTAATTCCAAGGAGAAATGCAAAGGTAAATAAATAACTAGTTGTCCCACAAATTAAAGAATTAACTTTAGAGAAGCAGATGCTAGAAATCCATCATTATTTGATGTTTAAACTTCCTTTTTTTTTTTTTTTTTTCATTTTACATTACATAGCTCTTACCAACTTAATTGTTCATTTCTAATTTCTGGCCCTACTTTGATCAGTATTATCTCTATTACTCCTTCATTTTTAAGAATTTCTTTCTGAGAACCCCTTAATTCCTCAGCATCTGCCATGCAGAGTGGCTGTCAGTAACCGGTGCTCAGTTTCCTTTCAGATCCTTTCATGGTGCACCACCAGATTCCTCTTGTACCACCGTTTCAATTTTCTCTCTCTACCAGAATTTTTGAAACAGAAGGAAATAAATCACAGCAGTAGCTTTGGGATTTGGTACTTCAATATTCTATTTAATTATTTCTGTTTCTTTCTTCCAAATGACCTAACTTTGTGTTAAACAGTCAGAACATTGAAGCAAACTTCTTTTTTTTAAAAAAAAAAAAAAAGAGAAAAAAACTAACAGTCTGAACTAGCTTTTTAGCAACTAGTTTGCTAATGCAAATCCTTCTATTGTGTGCATCCACCTTCTAATTGTTGAAAAAAAAATAGTGGATCAGATATTTTACAGCTACAAACTGCATTTGGGAACAGTATGGTTTTTCCTTAGAGAGAATCTATTGCATTTTTGTTCTTGAGGATATTAAAGGTCTCTAATGATCACTCAAAAATAATACAGGGCAGTTAATTATCTACTTGAAAATGGTCTCATTTCAGCTTTGTTGAAATACAGAGGAGTTCTTACTGTTACCGTGTAAGAGGACAAGGACAGTACATCAGAGATGTTGGCCATGAGAAATGCATATTTACTAGTGCTTTTCAGTCAACTGTTTTGATTATAAGAGGAAATTTTCCCTGCAGGTGAATGACTTATTGTAGAGGAAGAAATGACCCTTTGCAGTATCCTGCTAATCAGGGGAGATCTTCTGTTCTGATTTTTAGTATGGCTGTTTGTCTCAGCTCTGTATATGAGGCTGACTACTGGGTCAGCCTGAATACTTGCAAGAGAAATTAAAAAATTAGGTGGGAAGCAGGGAGGGGGTGTTTGAAAATCCAGAGAAGGGAAAGTATCTGAAAACTTAGTCTCTTACTTTCTGTGAGTAACTTTGTGTGTTTAAAGCAGACAACCTGCCATTTCCCTGTTAGCATTACTCTGAAATCACACTCAAATCCTGTCAACTAAATTAATCCCATACAAGCTAAATTAAGATAGACCTTCCTTAGCCTCAGCCAACTGAAGCCCATCAAGTGGCATGTAAACTGCCTTTATTAAGGATGAGTTTTGTACTTTTCCTGACTTTTGTGTCTCATCCTTAATTTGTTGTTTTCAGCAGCAATGCATTTCCTTGGGAAAATACTTGAGGAAAAATACCCAACAGAGCTAACCTGTAGATTAGGTATTTTACAAATGCACGAGAATTTAACAAGTAGAACACAGTCAGTGAAGCCCTCTGGAGGTTGTTGAAAGTTGAGTGCTGCTATACCGTATCTTTTAGAGTCTCAGCAAGCCACCAGTATACAGTGCACATAAAATGAAGACAAATTTCCCTTCACTTTCTTTGCCATTTTTCATTGATTGTGTCTTTAGGAAAAGACAGTGAGAGAAAGTGAGAAGACAGTTCTACTGACAGATAAGAATTAAGGTAAGCACCACCCAGAAGTTCTACTCTATGAGTAAACTTGTTTGCTTTAGAAATAAAAGTTTTGGATTCTCTGTCCTTTCACAAATGTCAACTGTAGCATCAGGTATCAAATTATTTATGATGCTTTTTCCTTTAAAACAAAAGCTGACATTTTTTCCACAGGCAACAAAGAGAGTTTAAATGAAACAGTTTGTTCTGTATATGACAGTAATAGCTAGTATTACTGTTACACTAAAATTTTCCCAGCTGTAATACTTAACATTTTATATTACCTGATTATTATAGAACCAGAATTATGTATTACCTAAAGTGAGTAAATTAGTATTACTGTTACTAAAATAGTGCAAGTATTATGTAAAATAACTATATAGAATCATAGAATACCCTGAGTTGGAAGGGGACAAGGATTATCAAGTCCAGCTCCTGGCTCCGCACAGGGCCACCTAAAAATCAGACCCTATGTCTGAGAGTGTTGTCCCAATGCTTCTTGAACTCTGGCGGCTTGGTGCTGTGCCCACTGCCCTGGGGAGCCTGTTCCAGCACCTGACCACCTCTCAGTGAGTAATCTTTTCCTAACACCCAGCCTGACCTTCCCCTGTCCCAGCTCCATGCCTTTCCCTTGCGTCCTGTCATTGTCCCCAGAGAGCAGAGCTTAGTGCCTGCCCCTCCAATCCCCTCATGAGGAAGCTGCAGGCTGCCGTGAGGCCTCCCCTCAGCCTGCTCTGGGCTGAACAAACCAGGGGACTTCAGCAGTTCCTCATGCATCTTGCCCTCTGCGCCCTTCACCATCCTTGTAGCCCTTTGTAGCCCATAAGCTGTTTAATCCTCAGTGTCAGTTATCACAGAAGTGATACTAATAAATGTAATTGCAAGGGACCAGATTTTTCTTTTATTCTTTTCCTCAAATCTCATTAAAACAAGTTTGAGTTCAACAGTGCTTCTACAGATGCCATCAGGAATACATCCCAATTTATCCTGTAAAACTGGCTAATGTATATTTGTTTGCAAAATGCAGAAACAGATTTTACAAGATACATACATCCAAGAATAGGATAGATAGCACTTAACATTACATGCATTATTTATGGCCTTCGTTTGGCTTTTAATCTATGTAGAGTTTTGGACTGATATTTCTGGATCATCTAATTTGATCCATATGCAGAAAACAGAAGAGCTGCAGAGCAGTGGTGTGTGGGGAAAGGCATATTGTAAGCTTTTCAGGATCAAGAGAGAAATTAGGTATATAATGAGGCGTTTGACCTCTGAGTAACAAGAGACAATTTGGTCCAAATCAGATGAAAATTTCTCATCAGGAAGAGACAGTCTTTCTTTACAAGTATTAAACACTCTACATTAGAGGCTTGATCCAGTCAGTCTTTCCAGAGATTGAAGGACACTTAGGATCTTGAGGATGGCCCTTTGTGTTTTTGTACTTTTGTGGCACCTAGTTAGTAGCCAGGCTCCAAGAGTTGCTTTCACTTGGGATGAGCTATTCTGGGTTTTATTCCATTTGAATTATTACATGTCACAAAGTCACAACCTTTTTTTTTTTTTTCCATATCGGACATGTCTGTTCTCAGTCAAGTATGCCCTTAGCAAACCTGTCTTGTAATTAAGCTATTTAATGACCCTAAAGACTATTTGAAAATCCTAAATAATAGGTATGCCCTTGATTTAGCATAATTAAAAAATAAAAGTAAATTACTTTCCCTCAAAATCTCATGCCTTATTTTGAAGCTGGCCTTAAATACTGTTTAGAGGTAAGGAAATGAAATGGAAAATTCTGCAATCATTTTTAGTGAATCTGGCAGTCTTCCAAATACAAAGCCCAGAGCCAAATACTCATTTTAACCATATTTTGTTTGGAAAATATGCTTTAAGGAAATTAATTCAGTTTAATTTTGGAACACTTTAATAATGTGTGGTTGCTGATGTTGTTTAGAATAAATATTTTGTATTTGAAACATAATAGTCTTGTCTGTACTAACACGGAGTTACTATACACTTATAAAAGGATGGAGCGGAGTGACTCCAGTACTGTGAAACTTTAGCAAATATTGAGAAGCCAGTATTAATTTAAACCACTTGTTTTCTTTCTGTCTGATTATTCTCTATTACAGTTATGTGATTTATTTTATTTTTTTTACTTCTGAGAAAATCAATCAACATTTATTTAGAGTCATCAAAATCCATGTCCAGAAGTTGAATTTAAGAATGTTTCAGTTGTCCTGTTGAAGTTCTCTAAACAAAAGAAAGTGGCTCTCCATTACATGCAGTAAATCCTGAAAGACTTTTATGCTGGGTTAAGTTATTATCAAATTTTTTTGGTGCTCTCATCATCAGATTGGTCATAGAATGGTCAGCTGTGACCTATAGATACCTGTGTGGAAATTAATAATTGATATCTAAGTAAAATGAATGCAACTTTCTTAACTTCAACAAGGATATGTAAGAGGAAAGGCAAATTAAATAAACTGCTACAGTAGGTACAGAGTCCAGTTTTCATTTAAATATATGCAAAATTTAGCTATTAAGTATCCATTTTTTTCTAGAAATTATACCGTGATCTTTCAAAACAGATAGAAAATGCTAAAATAAATGTTAATAAGTTGTGACTGACCATTCAGCACTCCGTGGCAGGGGGGTTGGAACTAGATGATCCTTAAGGGTCCCTTCCAACCCAAACCATTCTATGATTCTGTCAGGGTTATCAAGACTTCATTTAAAATGTTTATGAATAGAATGCAGTGCAAGTAAAAACTACTATTCGAACATGGTATGTTTTGAACGCACAAATATGATGAAAATTCTGGTTTAAAGGTTTTTCTAGAATTGGTCAGTGTCTCTTTAAGGGTGTCCATTTTTGTAGGAAACAAACTAATTCAGCTGAGGATACCATAAATCCAGTAATGCTATCACGACAAAGTAGGGCTCTTATCTCAAAGGGATTGATTGATAGATAGTCATTTCATGGAAACAGTTATTTTTAGAAATTCAAATTAGTTTCCATTAAAGCTACTGCTTTTAATTATTAAAAAAAAAAAAAAAAAGATTTATTGAAATTAAAGTCTAAAAGTGAGATTTAATAAGGTGAATATTAAAACTCAGAAATAGTTTGAAAATTTGAGTTTGGCTTCAACATTTTTATGTTGTTCTGATGTGAATAAACTATTCCCTTTGAATATCAGGCTAATATTTTGAACAAGAATTGTTTATACTTTAAAATGATATTTCAGTCTTGGTTATTTAAAAGATAACTTCAAAAAATTATTTACATGAATTTGTTTTGAGCTGTGAAAGTTTTTTAAACACTTTTTGTCTAAACTTGGTTTTACAAAGCTGTTTGAAATTTAAAGATAAAATGATTTCCTACATATAATGATAAAGCCTGAAAAAAAAAAGATTTCTGATCTTTTTCTTTATAAACATATAAGTTATAGATACTGTTTGACCTAATTATAGACAGTTATTTACGAGAAATAGGTTTTAAATAGGATAGTTTAAATTTCACAGTGCTGATCTAGAAATGGGACGAAGCCATAGATTAAATCCTGATGAGGGTCTAGTTACCTTTGATATTTTTAATTGTCTTTGGCAGCAAATTTTAGTTTAGAAAGTTTTCACTTCTTGGTCATCTTTTCTTACTTCCTGATTTATTTATTACTTTTTATTATTATGTCTTTTTTATCTAAAACTTCACACAAGCTGAGGATATTACACATATCTATCTAATACTTAATCGCTAGAGACCTGGTTAAAAGTCACTCTCCGTATCACATAAAAATAGCTGAACATTATAAAGGAATTGTAGAGATAATGATCCAATACATCTAGTAGCTATCTGTAAACCAATTGTGAAGATCTTGTACTTGTAACAAAGAAGACAACAGCAAAAAATGAGCTGGACTTGATTTCAGTTTTTGTCCTAATGTTGGTAAATTGATAAATAGTGTGGTATGCAAATTTTTTTAGTACTTACCAATTTTCTCCCAGCAAGTTGGCAGCACTGTAATGTCTCATTACTTCTTTTTTTTTTCAGCATCAAACCTTGTATCTGCAATCATCAGACTCATAATACAGAGTAATCTAGACAAATTGGCATAGTAAAGGTTTAGTTCAGTCATCCTGAAGCAACTTGAGGGATCAGGAGTTTATGGGTAAATATTACTTTGACATCTTGAGATCTGTGTTAATCAAACACAAAGTGCCATTGTTATAGCTGCTTTCTATGAATCATCTCTTTATCGCTGAGTTTTTGTGGTCTGTGCTGTTAATGAGATACCGCAGATAAGAGTAAATATAGACAGACTGCAAGGCAAGCAGGTTAGAGATGTTAGGCATTTATGGTAATATAAACATGGAAATTAGGTAGGTTCAGAGTTCTAGTGCAAGAAATGTTGGAAACAAGGACAATTAAATGGGAGATTACAAACTACAAAGGTTAGTGATGCATCCTACTTGAAGAAATACCCATAATGAAAAGTAGGGTTTTATCAGATGATGTAGCAGTCATCTTAATGACTGGACATGGTGAGAAAAGAACTTGACTTCCACCCCAGCAGACAAAGACAGCAAACATAGGCAGCAGTGTGTGAAACTATTTAAGAAAAGTGAAAAGTGTGTAGTAGGTGTAAAGAGCAGTTTATTTTAGGAACAGAGAAGGTGAGAAAATTCATTTAGCAAATGCCGAAAAGAATCTTGTGCTGTCAAGCAGTGGTAAATGCTTTATACTTATACACTTTTTTATTTATAAATGTATTTGTATGCAGTGCTCCAGGCACACTTACAGTCTTGTTCTTTAGCACGTATAAAAATATAAGCTGACCTGGTGCCAACATCTACCAGTTTGTTAGAAATGGGAAAACTGATCAGCACTGCAGACTTGAGTACTGGAGAAATTATGTTTACATGGGCTTGTCTGTTAAAAATCTATGTATAATGTAACTTTCTTGTACTCTTTTATCATATCTGGACAATCTTCATGTAAGCCTTCAGGTCAAAGCATCTTCAATTTAAACTATAAACTCAAATATTTTTTTTTGAGTAATTATAACTATTAAATACTGAATAGAGTTATGAAGAGTGCCATAGGAATGTGTTAACTTCTCTTTTTTATTCTCAACACAAGTCCTTATGTACAAAAAATAACAATAATCATAGCTCAAATGGAGTTTCATAAATTTTCTGGCAAAACAGTTGGGAAGGATACACACTCCAGTTTAGGGAGATTTTAATGAAAAATGATATACCAACAGCAATTTCTCTTCTATAATGAGGCAACTTTCAATTTCCATTGATCTCAGCTGTAGATGTATCACATAAAAATCTTGTAAGTAATGAGATCTAAAGCATTATGCTTAAGTTGACATCTTCTCTTTTAAATTTAGCTGTAACTTGTCACCCTATTTATATACTTCATAAAGCACTAGGCAGCTTTGCATGAGACTATTCCCAGTAGGAGGTCATAGAAAACTCCATCTCCCAAACACTCTGTCTTAATCAAATGACAAAAAAAATGCATAATGTTTAAAAATAATTTTAAACATACTTTTGTCTTAAGCATCCTTCAGTTGCTTTTAGTTGTGTCTAAATTCACCCAAGTTACAGTAGTTCTTTCTCAGTTCCTCATCATCTAGAGCAATCCTATTCTATTATCTTTATTTTGAGCCATGGTTTCTGTGAAATATAGTAACATCTGTAATGAAATACATACTGTTTTCCTGAGGTGCTGTGTGATCTACACACAGGAGTATCAGATTATGGTCTGACTAGTAACTATTGCAAAGTTTGCTACTTTCTTGCTCATATTCAATGTTTAAGTATATTCCTACTGGATCTATCACTAACATTTTTAACACACCAGTAGCATTCATTTTCTACATACCTTACCAATAAAACCAGGAACAGCTGTAAGAGAGTATTAAAGAACATACTGTTTGCCATTTTTGTACATCAAGAATTATGACAACTGCAGAGAAAAGTAAAGCCAAATCGGGATGAAGAAAGCTGCTAACTTCGGTATATAAATGAGTGAGATCTCATAATTCCATTTGAAAGCGGAAACTGATCATGTGTTGTCTTCTAATATTAAACACAAAATAAAAAGATTCTAATATTAAACATAAAATGAAATGCCCCATCTCTTGTCCTGCTGAAAGGACATTTCCACTGCAATAGTTAGGAGGATTTCTGAAATGCCTTTAGAGATTGCTTTAGTAGGGCCTTAACATGTTTTGACCAATCTAGTTATTGAATCAGATATTTATATTAGTGGTAATCTGTTTCTATTGTTTGGTTTTCATTAAGAAGCTTGAAAGAGATCTAAAAGACTTTGTAAAGACTGAAATCATCTACAAATAAAACTTGGAGAAGATATGGTGATCACACATTAATGCTAATGTCTTTAGAAGTCTTTATTATAACTTTTTATTACCTTATTGAGGATTCAATATTAAAATTAGTTTTCTTTTGAGAAGGAATAATTCTGTTTTTACAAAGCTTTGCAGTATGAAAATGCACTATTGATAGCTGTGAATATAAGGTTTACACTACTGTAACACCGTATCAGGTTATTGATCTGCTACAGCAGGTTAATGCAATACAACAAACTTTCAAACCCAAAGACTCCTGAGAATTGTGTAACTTCATTGTAGTTGTAGATTTCAGAGGTAGCATGAGAAATTACTTCTCCTTTATTTATCCCTTCCTCCCTATAAGGCTAGAACTTTCAATTCTCATTAAGCTTACAACAAAAGTAATCTGTTTTGACTATGCAAGTCCAAGATCCAGGGTTTTATAATTGGGTCTATATACTTTTTTATATGCTTTTTCTTTACTTCTGACCATTGAATGAAATGTATGCTTAACTACAAAAAAATGTATCTTTGTCATGTCAGATGCTAACCTTAGCTGGCTAGCTACCTTATATGCACAGAGCCAGAATCTGCCTATAATAGCACCCAGGAGTTAGTGAATTAATCTAACTTGATGAAGTGTGTCTCCTCAGTGCATAAATCAGCTGGAATAATGTCATTGATATGGAAGGAGTATGTAGAGAAAAAGAAGTTTAAAATGAGCCACAGCTGAGAGTAGACTGCTAATGGATAGGGCCTTAATATTAAGTAACTGTGAGCAGCTGGTGGGAGTCATTTGGGGCTGTTTGATTTCCTGGAGATTCTGTGGTATGTATTTTTTAAATAATAATAATAATATAAACAGTTTATAATATATACTGCATTATAACTGAATCATGATTGTTTTCATCCTTGTGTCTCTTGCATGTAATGTGTATGTTTATATTTGCAATACCTTGTTAAACACTTCAGTATTTTGGGCTGCACCTGTCACGACATCAATTGCTGCTTAGTGTCTTTTGCCATTATCATAGAAAAATTTATATAATGCAAACTATCAATAAGAAAATGAGGGTTAAATGCTTTGGCAATTAAACTAGGTGCAATTTATATTAGCAACTCATTCTCAGTAATTTACATATATTTGGCTAATTCAGAACCCTGATATTCTCTGTTCCCTATAGGAAGGTTGGGAAATTAGTACACTTTTATTTTAAATTCAGTGCACTTCAGAAAAAAGGAGGGATCTCAGAAACCACAAGTCAATTCTGTATTGTTTTGAAGCTTTAAATGGTTAATACATTCCAGCAAATTTTCTGTACTACCAAAGCTGGATAATTTGAATACTCTTCTAACTCAAGACATCATTACGTGTTTATTAGTATAAAGTCATTACTGCTAACTATTATTTTGAGAATGAATGACCACACAGAATATGAAGTAATTTAATAAGTGTAAAGTTTTAGACTATTTTATTCCCCACAGACAAAATTTGATATTTTCTCTATGCCTTGCAACAGGTGTAATGGATACAGAGGGAAGACTGTGCAATAAAGTGTGAAGTAAAACATAAACTGCAAACGAACAAAGGAATTTCTCCTCAGTTGTTATTGTTTCAAACTTTTAAATTGCACGGCATCCTAAATTTATAATATGGTAACAGTTAGGTGTGCAAGGTTCTCTAAAGCTCACCCAAAGACTAACTTATATTCTCAAAGCAACACCATGCATAGCAGAAGCTATATGTTTAAAATAATTGTTTTTGTGTAACTTAAATATGAGATGTTTATTTTTATTTAATGAATGACAAAGCAGAATTAAGGCCTTTGAGCCTGGTATTTCTCTCAGCTCCCACTGTCCGTACAGTGTCAGGAGCTGCAAGCACTGAGCTGAAAACAAGCTCATAGATAACTATTGAGTGAAAAAGGGTGTGGCTTTAAAAAAAAAAAAATCAAGAAGATGGAACAGTTTGTCAGGAGGTGGAAAAGAAAGGTGTGGTGGTTTGACCTTGGGCAGCTGACGAAGTTGCTCTCTGTCCCCCTCCTCATCAGGACAGTGGGAGACGATGAATATAAAAGCTCACGGGTCGAGATAAAGATAGGGTGATTACTTACCGATTACCATTGTGGGCAAGCCAAACTTCATGGGCTGCAGGAAAATGCATGGTTTCCCATAGTTTCTCCATGGGCTGTGGTGGAATCTCTGCTCCAGCACCTGGAACATTCCTTCTTGCCTTCTGCCTTTTACTCAAGTCACTGGAAATTTTTCCTGTAAAGCATTAATATAACTAAGTTGACTGTCGGAGACAAAAATTCATAGAGAGTGGAAGAGATAGTGGCCAAATATACCATAATGTTCATTAAAAATGCAAGATGAAAGGTCAAGCGTGCGATGTGGTAGATCCACTGGAATATTTTCCCCCATCTCTGCCTCCTTTGTAGTAGAGTTACGGATTCGCTTAATTATACATATAAGAAGTTGCAGGTTATCATGCATCATCATTTTTTCTTTAATCACCTTAGATGATTAATTTCAAGCTCTTTCAAATATTTAACAGGTTGGTAGAAAATCGAGACCATTTCAAGAAGCTGTTTCTTACATATTGCAGAACTTTACTCTTTTTTCTTTCCAGTAGGTTTGAAGCAAAATCAGCCAAATGACATTAGTTATGCTTTAAATTCCAATTTCCACAGTCCTTTCGTTCTGTATCTCACTCCTTTTTTCATCTCACCACCTAACTTCCTTAGATTTTTAGTGTAACGAATCTCAAGCTCCAATGAATAAAGTGAAATAGAAAAAAGAGAAAACTATCGTGAGCCTCTGAATTTGGGTTTCCCAAGTTCAGAAGGCTTTCTGGGGTTTGATGATATCCAGCCATTTCTATAGTTATTAGCTGATATTGCTACTCTGTGTGATTTTTCTCACTTTGTCCATCAATAGTTATTGACCCTAGAGAATAAAGTGGTGGAAGTGAAAACTTTTAATATATGTACATATAAACTGATAATGCTTTCTCAAAATGCTTTGTAAAATTGATGACACCATCAGGGTACCAGGTCCTTTCTCTTCACAGAACTTGAATCAAATGATATTGTTTATATTTCTGTACGATTCTAGGAAAAACTATTGACATAAAGCTTATGAGCACTGTCTAGCATCTGTGTCCAGAGACAGCCTTATTTTTGTGAAGCTACAAGTGAACTTATTCTGAGGGATGACTGTGGCTACCCAGGAAAGATGAGGTCTAGGATCCATACAGCACTACTTAAAAGAAGAAAAGGAAAAAAAAAATGTAATTTTATAATGTGGAGAATTTTCTGGAAAAAAGAAACAGTGTGATTGAATATAGTTGTTCATGTTTTCACATGTAGATATAGTTTTAGAAGCCACAAAGATTTATGTTGCTTGCACTATGTTTTTTCTGCTTTATATCTGAAATCAAGCTTCTGCTAAGTGAGTAGGCATTATAAAATAATTCTATAAATAATTGTTCAAAATTAGAACAAAACTACTTTGTCTACTTTGAAAAGCATGCTGTTGCACTCCATTTTTGCAATGGCTATTTAGTTTTTGCTCTTTTAAGAAAATAAATTTCAAAGTTGTGCCTGCAGATAATTGGAGCACTTAATTGATACATTTACACAGAACATCCAAAATGTGGTTTCAAAACTGAAATGAATGATCTCACCAATGTTGTTATTCCAGTGAAAACCCAGTACCACAATGCAGAAGCCACAGTCTGCTGTCTTCATGCTGAAATCACCTCAGTGCTGAACCAAGAGGACGAGACATCCCAGCTTGTGGTGTGATACATCCATTGCCAGGTCAGTGCTCCAGTGAAAGTCTGTGTAATGTATTTCTTAGAGAGTGCTATCCTATGTGCTATCTTCCATTCATGTTTTGTCCAGCTGCATAACCCTTTTATTTTGGTTGAGATTTATTCTTGCCTTTGAAAGGGCCAGTTTTTTTGGTTTCTTTTCCCCCCACCTAAAGAAAGTAACATAGTCAAAATCTTACTATCTGCCTCTAGCTGTTAGAGTGCCACAGAAGATAATATTTCTCCAAATTCTACAGACTAGCCAGGGACTTACCTTTCTGAAAGTTTAACCTTTATGATACATAGGTTTACAAGGACTGGTCTTGCTGTTCCACTACGTTAAGTAGCTTTTTGGGTATCAGTATAAGTGTTTCTTAGCCTATTCCGTAAGAACACAAAAAGGGTTTCCAGCATAGTCTGTCATTTTCACAGGTTGCTTACTCCCAGGTATTGTATTTGAAAGACAATTTAAGAAGCATAGCTTGTGGTCAAGGTAATCAGATATTATAGTTTTCTCCCCTGTGAGTCTTGTATATACTCTTTAAGCTTATTAATGGCAAACATTAGCCTAGACATTTCTTAGAATTACACCGTTGTAAACATTGCATCACTCAACTTAACACTGGATCTTTTGTAGATCACCATGTAGGGTTACCTGTATTTTGCAGCACTTGGCAGTAAATATTGACAAAAGCATAAAATTGTAACGGATACGCCACAGAAGTTTAGTGACAATATTTATGAGGGATTAAAGCTTCATGATGAATTGAAATATCAGAAACCTTATTGTTATTGTAAAGAATGTGACATGATGGTTCATTTACATTAAACTGCAATGCCATTTGTGCATAGTAAGTATTATTTGATAATACAACACTTAAACCAAACATTATTTGTGAGAAACCAAACTATATTTATAAGGTGTAAGAGAAAATATTTTCTTTTTTCTCTGGAGATAACTTAAATCAACAGTATTGGAAATGGTTTTACATATCATATTTTACAGTTTGTGTTGTTTCCCAAGATCTGTGTGCTTACTTTTTAAATTAAGGTAGCATAAAATAAATTTGCAACATTTCTTGGACCAGAAGAACCACATAAAAATGATCTCGCTTTGCTTCATTACAACACCTGTTTGCAATAAGATGGGATCTTATCTATTTCTGTAATAAAATGCCATGGTAGAGCTGTGGTCTTAATTATCCTGCTAAATAATGGGACACATTTAAAACCTTTCCACTCCATCTCCCAGTGCTCATTAGTGTCATTTATGAGTTATTTGTCTGCCAGTTTTTGCTTTTCTACCAAAAAAAAAGTGTTAAATGCATGTTTTGATATAAAATGAATGCATAATTAATAGTCCCTCCTGTTTCAGAATTTACTCTTTAATAGCAGAAAAAATGCCAAGTGTTTTATTGAAAGCCAATACAGTGATAAGCAACCTAGGTATCAGTGTTTCAATGTATCTTGTTGGGGGGGGAGGAAAAAGTACCTTAATAAAATAGTTTAATAATTAAGTGGTAGTAATTTAGATAATGGATTTATAACCCTTCTTGTTCACCTGGTATGTTGAACAAGTGAGGTATTGTTCAGTTATGATAGATTCATATGTTTGGTGTCTAACAGCTATCTGTTATTAAATGAACAAATTATGAAAATGTAGGATGTGTTCAATATTATAGCATGTGTGAAGTTTGAATTCTTAAGCTTGTAGTGTAAGTAGTTTCAGTAGGTAATGGGGAGGTTTAAAAACCATTAAATATTTTGCTAATGTTTTTTGTTTTGCAAGTTCTTTTTTAACATCTTAAAAGTTCTTGGAAAGTGTTTAAAGTGATAAATATGTATTCGGACTTGCTTGATACTGTTGAAAAGTTTATGAATGAATAATGTAAAATTATTTTAAACTGACAATAGCGTACATCATTGATCATTAATCATTAGTGAATCTTAAAATAAATTTACATATCTGTTAGGACATTCAAACTGCCTGATATTAAATGACCAAAGGAATTTTTTAATGGAATTCCATTTAAAAAAATCTGATTTCTTTTACTATATGCTTTCTGTATTATGCCTTGCTTGAGAATAAAAACTAACTTTTATGGATTGTCTAACCAAGTGTTGTAATTGCCTGGTTGTGTATGCTTCATTATGATGGGAAGAGATTTTGCTGTATTTTTCATCTCAGAAACCAGAAAGTAAGTTGTTGGCCTAGAAATGGCTTTGCTTGGCTCCCAGGTTTGGAGCTTGTCGTAGTGGTTCATAAGACAAACAACAAGATTTTTCAGCTAATCGGTGGGCAGTATTTGGTCAGAATATTTAAAAAAAATGTGCCTTTGCCATCTCAGTGAAGAGCATAACCAGTTCTGACAGCAGGTGGTACCACTGAATCAAAACACCTATCTAGGATGCAACATAAACTTAACACATAACTTAACAACATAACTTAGCTTCAGATTCCTATTTATGTTAAACAATGACACTGTTACACTAGCATAATGGTTGCCTGGTACGGAGCATAGGTGGCTGGTACTGGCCACTGTATTCCTAGCATTTGTACTGTATCAGAATGGGCCAGTCACTGCCTGGGCAACCAGCTCTCTGTGTAACCCTTATTTCACTTTGCACAATTAGCAATCCATGCTGGACTTGCTGTGGGAAGTGCACCTAGGCTGCAGTCTTGTTGGGTACACAAAATCAGATGATGCAGTCCCTAAAAGATAGGCTGATGAGTCGTGTTAAGCTAAGTGTCAAGCTGTAGGCTGCTGACTTCCTTGCTGTAGTTCAAACAAGAAGAGAGATCAACACCATTTCCACCAGCAGTACTGCTACAAAATTCAATTTCCTGTAGGTAGTTAAAGGGCTCAATTACACAGTATAATTTCTCATTTTATTCTGCATAAAATATTGCTTTGTGTTTCACAGAAGCCAGATAACTTTTATATGAATCCTCTTTTAATAATAACAAAAAAAAAAAAACACCAATGAACAGGAAGGGAGATGGAAAAGTGAGAGAGGAAGCAGCACAAAACAGAGAGAGGTCAGAGAGAAATAAGGAAGAGCAATAAATGATGGAATTGCCAGCGGGTGATTGGCCTTTAAGAATTATTGGCTTTTGCTTCATCTCTGGTCATTCAGCCTTCCTCCAAAGGTGAGGAAAAAATAACCCTCATGACATGCTAAATCAGTGCAGGTGAGAGAAAAAGGGAAACTCTTTACTTAAAAAAAAAAAAAAAAAAAAAAGAGGAGATTTGAATCCTGCAGACAGTAAAAAGCAGAACTGTGCAGTGTCAGAAAAATATACAGACCAAAAGTGCACTTAGAAGGCTCAGTCCCTGGATGAAATTTGACAGGTGTAAACACAGACTTCTGAAGCAGGGCTTTGTGCCCTGCTCATCATTTTTCCTTTGCCTCTCTTTCCCTTACCAAAAAGGACACTATGTAGGCCTTAATGAATTCCTGGTTAGCCCAAAATCAATTGGTAAAGAGGCTGGACCTTTGCAGACCAAGTAACTGTTTAATATCCTCTATGGGACTTAATGCACAAGATTCCGTATGGAGAAAGAAATGATTTAAAATCAGTTTTTGACTGAGCATTACTTTATACAACGTTGTTCAGAAGGGGCCAAAATTAATCAGCTCCACAGTCATGTGCAGAGGGAGAAGTATGGGGTTGAGAAGTAAGTAAGTCCTCAACTTTCTGGGAAATACAAGTAATTGTTTCATCCTTGTGGATGGATTAGAATGAATTCAGTGTAATTTTGTTTCTATGGATTAGAGACTATTTCAGATATTTTGACTCCAGCCCCACTGAATTTTTTGAACCCAAATTGTTGGTTTGAACTCATGCTGATAAACTAACCTGTGCCATGACTGGTTAACAGAAATTATGTTCATCTTAGTATTGAACTAATACATGCTTTAACCTGACCTGTACCAAATGACACTTTCCAAACAGATTCCTGTGTACAATTTAGGAGATTTGCACAGGCCAGAGATCATTCCCAGAAGGCAGTTTTCGTATGATCGTGCATAGAGGGGAGGGGGGGAGGAAGAATTTTATGAGCAGGCCATGCCACTTGGCCTTTAGGCTACACAGCATTTCCTGGCACTGGATCATTTACTGGAACAGACATTGCAGAGGGGACCTTCTCCTGATCACACTGAAAGCTCAATAATTATGATTAGCATAATTAATGTTGAAAAACAAGGAGTACAACAAAGATATCCTAAAACAGAGAAGATGATTTCACGTTGGTCTGGTTCAAAGAAATACCTGTAAACTTTGAAAGTGTGAGTAGAGCTATTGATGTAGATTAAGCAGTAAAATCCTTATTTTGGTCTTCTGAATTAATGCTGGAAAGTCAGTAATGTAACCTGGTGTAAAACTGACACATGTTAGATTAGCATCAAACTATGAATTCTTATAATTATCACTTATCTACTTACTGAATATAAGATAACTGCAACTAATTAGGAATATAAAAGAAAAGAAAGATAAATGTGTACAAACATTATAGCAGAGATTAAAAGTCTATTTATATGCTGTTATTTTTAGGGTAGGATTTCTATACAAAAGCACTGATAAAGCTATCTGTTGTAAACAGCATATTTGACCCGCAGTTATCTTATTAAATCTCATTATATACCTAAAAATACCCAGTAAATCAGAAAACAAAATACCATAGCTCTGAAGACACAAACTGATGGTGTAATACACTACAGAAACATTTATATGTTGTTTGAATTTACCCTTCAGCTTTGTGTATTCAGTTTAACTTAGTAGAGCGCTAAGATTTGAAAGAGGATGTTGATGGAATTGCTTAAGAAATTGATTTAGATCTTTGATATCTCCAGTGATTTAATACTGGGTATTCCTAATGAAACAAATTGTTTATGTTGATGTGAATTTACTCTGTTAAGCAACGCAGTTTTTTGTTTGTTTGTTTTGTTTTTTATACCAACTGATGATGTTAATGAGAGAAATAAACTCGCAAACATAATGAGGACATTTCACCTTAAAGCAATAAAAACAAACAGAGATGCTGAAAACACTTTGGGAGTGATTTTTCTCTAATGCAAATGAGAAGTGGAAATCTGAAATAACTCCTGAATGCATTAAAGAATCCCTGCAATATTTATAAATATAATAATAATATATATATATATAATAAATATATAATTATTAATATAATTATAAGGGTCTAGTATTGATATATGAGGATGTAACACCATTGATTCTAGTGGAGAAAATCATATTAAAATTAAGAGTAAGATAAATAAAAATGAGGCCCCAACTTACTAATTACTCAACACATGAAAGCTGTAAATAAATCTAAACTGACAGAAACATCGAGTGGATGAAAACGTACAGTGCATTAAGGCCACCCTGGAAGAATTATCTAATACTTTAGGCTCAGACTTTAAGCTCCAATCCTGTATTGGATCTATGATTTCTTCTAGAAAGAATGAAGAATTAATCACTGATTCAGATTGACTGTTAACTAGGCAAAGAAGGAGCCATGGCACTCTGATCAGAAAAAGAGGAGTAAGAACATAGATGTCACTGAATGGCTCAAAATAAAAGTAGACTGGGTTTATAAAAAGAACTCACTGAAATAAGTGGTCTAAGAACTGTACTGGTAGTATTGGATATTGACTATATTATACCTGCAAAGGAATTAGCAAATTAAATATTACAATCCCAGGCTTGGAAGCCTTAGATTGTTTTTTTCCATCTATATTTCTGCAATTTATCCTCTTTAAACATTCATATTCCACCATAATCTCCCAAACTGGAAAAACATTACAAAGATGTATTAATTTTAAAACAAAAATAATACACTGAGCTGTGAAGTCTTAGGTAAATAAGCTACAACTTGCCACACTATGGAGCATCAAGTTATTTTCACTTCTGCTTTAATACCTGGTGTGAGAGTGGAGGACTGAGTTGGATAAGTTTTTGTCAGCACTTGTCTGTAGGTAGAATATTCAGCTAGAAAAATAGCAATACCTGGTATTATAAAATACAGATCTGCCATCTATCATAGTACATACTAAAAATGCTGCTATTCCCATGGTCTGACCATTCAACTCTATCAATTGTAACACTTTCCGTAATATTTTTAATACTCTGAACTGTGTACCCAGTTTATACTCCAGGAATGAAGCTTTGTTTGCACAGGGGTTGAGTTCAGTGAGTGAGGATTTTGTTTTACTCTTCTCATTTGTGTAAGTAGTCTATAGATTACCCTGGAATTATTTATCTGAGTAGCTTATCAGGAGTCAGCTATTTATTTTCTGCTTGTCCTGTATTATTTGATTTCCAGCCAAGTATAAGTGGCCAGCTGTAACACATTTTGAAAATGAGGCACTTAACGAACATGTTTAGTGTTAATACAGTTATTTATGTGTTATCTCTCAGTGTTTTATTGCAGATGATAGGAAAATAACACTGTATATTGTTGAAAAAGGGTAACTGGGATATGATTTTATGTTTCTAGAAAACAATATTAAATTCAGCAAGTGGGAGTTATTGTTTTAGAAAAATGAACTCTTAAAAAGTATAGAAGAACAGAAGGGGAAAAAGCTGGCAATTAATAAAGCTTCAAAGAGCTATAGAGTAGTTTGGTGTCAGATATACAAAATTACACACAACCACATACCAACAAATAAAAGCACAAAGCAATAAAAGGAGAATTCTGTAATTCTAATTGTTTATTTATTTCATTCTATATAAGATAGAAAGAACACTTAAAATATATACATCAACATACCCAAGATACTGCAAAATAAAACATATGAACATTTTAATGTAGAAGGAATAATCAATATTTTTAATTTCAAAGTGGTAATATTATATGTAAATAAAAGCATATGAATGCGACTATAAAACAAGATTCTTCATGAAAACAGTTTTTCATGAAAATATCTCAGATTTTTACAGTGGAGAGGAAGATTTTTACAATCTTGCTGCAAAACCAGACTCAGAGCGTAATAAACAAGTAACCAAGTCCAGTTTGTTTTACTCAGGTGAGCAGCCCTGTTTAAGTGACAGGTATAATATGTCCAAAATATCTTATAAAAGCCATCAAAAGTATAAGCTATACTTGAATATAGCATTTATACCTGGTAGCTTTTTGTTATTGTACAATCAGAGTAATTTTTTCTTCTGATGCACTTTTTTTTTGGTGAGAGTTGTTGCCAAAAGAGCTTATTAAAAATAAAACATACCTACTTTCTGGGTCATTTTACTAGGTGTTTTATCTAACAGTTGAGGCTGCAGATGCAACAGTCCCCGTGTGCTGGGCATGAGACTGTCTTAGCTCAAATTCAGAAATCCCTTGCTAAGTCTACTTGTAGCACATCAGACCACTCCCCGCTCAGAGGGTGTGCAGCAACATCCATTATTTACCTGTAGTGTGCTCTATGGTTGTATCCTGAATAATTCCTTTCATTGTTTATGATGGGCCCGCCTCATCTTGTGCATTGTTTTGAACAATGAACAAACATAAAGCTAAATGAAGAAGAAAAGGGTGTTTGAAAATTGAAAGGGTAAAAAGTGGGCTAGATCAGCTGTGTATCACTAAGATGGCAAAGCCGAAAATACACTTTGCTTTGGAAATGTAGCTCAGAGCATATCAAGAGTCACTAGAGGAAGTAATGGAGAGAGAACCTTCTGGTTTCTGGAAGACTAACTTCAGTGTGACTTAGGAGGGTGATAATATTTGTTGACATCATGTGGTTGCTTTCATCTTGCAATTGTTTCAATTGAGATGTTCTAGTGATGTTCTAAATTAAATGCTTTTTTTGTTTTGTTTTGTGAGGCAGGATGAAATTTAATCAATATAGATTAATTTAGAGCAGCTGTTATTCACTAAGTAGGAACAGTTTCGTCGCTGAAGAATTTTAAGTCCAGCTTTTATAACATAACCTGCAGTACATTTGAATATATTCCCTTGGTCTCTGCAGTGCTGTAATTCTACTAAGCTCAATGAAATTTACCTTTTACAAAACAATATGCTGTAGATCTTCACTTGTTTATTTCTCAGAAGCTTCTTTTTCGTTGAAACGTAGGTCATGTAAAGCCATTAAACCTTCCCATGCAGGTAAAAAAAAAGAAAAAAAGATAAAATGTGGAGAATACTGCACTCTGCTCTCAGAATGTATCAGGAGAGGTGCTTCTGTCATTATGATTCACTGGAAAGATTGTGTTCAGTAGCCTTCACCCTCACTTCTCCAGTTGCAGTTTACATATAATGTATGAACGCTGTATTCAGTCAAGGTCACATGAAGGTCCTCCCCCTCCCAATACACTTCACAGAGAAATGAAATTTGAAATAATACACATAGTCCAAGGCGTCACAGAAGAGTAAATTTTAACAGATTGTTTTGATGTAGTTGGGAGCCTACAACATGAAAGATGCCTACACTGGTACATAACTATAGCAATAGGCATGTAGGTATATATAGCTAATGCTATACAAGGCATTTGGACATCTTGTTTCCATTCAAAACACATTATGTAGAGGTACTTAAGCGACTCTGTGGAATTGTTTGTAAGTGCATAGCTCCCCTTCAGTTCAGGGGTACCTGGGCGATTTCCAAAACCCACTAAGAATCTTAGACTCACATTATTTTATGAGCTCTTTGTCCTAGGGAAAACAAACAAACAAACAAAAAACACCACCAACAACAAAAAACACCAAAAAAACACAACAGGATGAGACTAGAGGTAAACTTTAATCTAGTTTTATGTATGATGGTGTTGGGCTGTCTGTGTAGCTCATAGCAGGAGTTAAATAGTCCAAATATTATAAATTATATTGATGATGATGTATTCCATTCCACCTTGCCAGTGGAATGGAATAACAATTATGGAGATCTAAGTCTATGCTAATAACACTGGTATGTACTTCTGTCTCTCTCCTTATTTCATTTCCAGCTCACCATGGGATTCTTATAGGGCAGCACTTGCAGTACTGACTGGCAGTTATCATGATGTTTGTTTTCCTGACTGTGAAGCAAAGGAACCCACTGTGTAAGAACATGGGTTATGAGTAATTTCAGTATGGGTGTAATGCAGAAGTAAATTCATACAGAGTTATAAATCAGAAGTAGGTTGTCACCTGAGAATTTACACATTGGAAAAACTGATGTAAGAAGCAGCATCAGGATTACAGACCCTCAGGTCCCTTTATACATAAAATTGTTGCTATAGCTGCTGTTCATGGAGCTGATAAGGAATAGCATATTTTGTGTATGAATGACAGAAATGGATACATAGTGAATTACACATGATTATTCCAGGTTGAGTAAGAGAACAACATATAAATTTAGGAATGAAATATGAAAAGAAGTGACAGTATCACTCTTTTCGAACACTTACTGTGCAAATGTTTTTTTCTTGTTTTGTGGCTCTTTATGCTTCATTATGCTCTGTTTATCCTGCTAACTCAGAGGGTAGTAAATCTTTATTTTCCTACCTGCTTATTTGCTCCAAGCCCGTGGTTCTGCAGTACTAAAATTTTGGTACAACTATGACGTTACAACACAAGAAATTAAACTTTTATGTTTTACCTAGCTGGATGGAGATTCTTAGGGTAAATAGAATTTGAATAATCCTCCAGACTTGGAAAATGAAGAAGACAAAGTCAAATTATTGAGACAAAGATGTTTGTTTTCCTAACGCATACCCCAGCTGAGAATGCAGATTTTGGCTTACCTTTTAGGATCTTTTCAGTTGACTATCTTTAATAAAAATATTAGATACCACCTTCAGATGAGGGATGTTGCTGTTATCTCAAGCTGCGAATCTTGCTAAATGATCTCAAAAGTTAATCTCTGTCACATATAGTGTTTTGCCCACCATGATGATGGATCTCACTCTTGTAGCATCTTCAGTTGTAGTTGATGTTTTTACCACTGAAAAATGGGTTCCCTTTTAGAAAAATTTACTGTTTAGCAATTGAAATTGATATGCTAGGGTTTTGTTACACGTCTAGAATTTACACAGAGAAAATGCATATTTATACTGACATACTTATATAGAGTTATCACCAAATTAGTATCAGTATTCTGCATTGTAGGTATAAAGTCATGTTTTATATGCAAAATTTTAAGATTTTGGAAAGTGAACAATTTAATAACGTAACAGTTTAAGGGACAGTGCTTACTTCAGACTTTACTTTAGTACCTTGGATAACTGTGGTTGCACCAGCGGAGTGTGTGATTGCATAATATTTAATATTTGTCAGATAGTTTAATGGATTATGGCCAAATGTCATACAGTCCTCATTACGACTTTAAAATTGACTAACAAATTTTGTCTAGTTATTATTCTTTCAATCCTCCTTTTTTTTTTTTTTTTTTTTATTAGAGTACGCATCTAAAAATGTGGCCAAACTTGCATTCAAGATTTATGACTATTTACCCACTGTCATTTATAAGTTATTCCAGTTGTTATTGAGCTTATAGATGTGTCTGACTCTCAAAGAGATGCACAGGTAGTATGAACAGTTTTCTGTTGTCCAATAAGTATACACATCTTGCCTTTAATTGTGCTATGCTTTTCTTTCTTTCTTTCTTTCTTTCTTTCTTTTTTTCCCCCCTATGGATATGTTCTATATATTTCTTTATGATTTTCATTAAAATGTTATACCATCAGCTGAGAAATATTGTGAGAAATCTAAACGCTTCACAAAATGCCAGCTACTGTAAAGCTCTACATTCACAATAACCAGATGACTGTGAATTCTGGAGGCTCAGCAGAAGTCCACTTGGTATCTTACTAAACACCCACATTTCCTCTGTAGTGGCAATTTGAACATCAAAACAGCCCTTCAAAGTAGATTAAGAAACAATTCAACTTCATAGTATTAATAGGCATGAAATTGGATAATTTGGATGTAATTACATTTCTAAATTTTCTTTCACAGTTTTATAATTCAAAAAACCACCTGTTTAGATTAAAATTCAAAACTTTTTAGTTCAAAATATTCAGATTTTTCATTTTTAAAAGAAAAAGCAGGGATGCAGGTGTTTGGGATGTTTAGGAAGAGCTTGAAAAATGTAGAGAATTGTTTGGACAAAACCAATTTATTGCAGCTGTAGAAATATAAAGCCACCTCTACTACAAGTGCAGTCTTTCAAAGGAGATTGGCTAGCAGTAGATGGGCATGAAATTTCCAACTGCAGCAGATATGAGAAAGTAATTTTATGTATCTCCCTTATGTATGTAAGTAATGTTATAACCAGTTTAGACTTAGCTTCACAAATGAGTTATTATGAAGTAAGAAGCTGAACAAAGATATGCACATGCAGAAGAAAGTAATTTGTGCCACGAAGATTGAAAAATGTACCAACTTTCTCTTGGAGTATAATATATCTGCTAAAAACTTGTGATTTAACTACATTTCAGAGTTATCATTTTAGAGGCACTCAGTCAAGAGAAATGTATACTGAATATAATACCTGATTGGTTATTTTAATCCCAGATAGTGGAATCAGTTTTTGTTATTTTTCAAGCAACATGTATGGATGAAGGTAGACTGAGAACACTGTGTGACTGAGGAATACAGTAGTTTAATTATTCAAACAGGTGGATAAATTTAGAGGGAAAATAAAAGCAGTATGAATTTCAATAGAGTTGGATAGAAAATAAAAATATGCTAAAAAGTTAATTGACATTTATAAAATCCTAAGTAGTGTCTACAAAATCAATACTTTTTACCACTGTAACTACAATGAAAAGTGTAGGGCTGAGGGCTTAAATGGAAACTAAGCAAAGACAATTTTGGAACTTATAAAGCATGCTTCCTTCACTCAGGCTGTGATGCATAGTTTGAATGGCCTAGTGGGTAAAGATGTTGGAAAAAACGTTGCAGTCATTCAGGAAGCAATTAGACACCATCCTAAGGGACCATATGTATTATGAAGGCCAATCCTCTTTAGGCCGAATGGCCTTTTCTCATATTTAAGATGTTCTATTCACACTGTTGTTTTTTTCCACAGAATGAACTCTATTTGCTTTGCTCTGACATACAAAATGTTGTAAATACAAGGTAAAACTATGCTTTTTGTGTGTGTGATTTTTAGAAAGACTTTATCATATTCTTTTTTCTTTGTATTGCTTATTATTAACTTGTTCAGATAAATGATTCAGAATTTGCAATTTTTTGATAGAATTAAATATACAATTAATAAGATTCTCATCCCTTTGGCATAGCTGATACCGTGTTCTGTCTCTATGTTGATTATTCCTTGTCAGAAGGTATCCAGATTATTTCTCTCATAAGCGGTTTTACCCTGAAATCTGATGCTTGACAATACCAACCCTTAAACTAAAACTTTTAGTTTATACTAGAAAGCTTACTGCAGCTTCTGAGATGTACACACAGCAATTTGTAGACAGTTGGCAAGGCTCTTTTAAATTTAATTTAGCTTTTAGAATATTCATCCATTTAATTTGGGTATATTGTCAGTGAAGTAAAAATACATTCTATCATCTGAATTCATTCTTAGAACTAGACAAATTTAGATTAAAACAAATAAGAAAAACAAAATATTACAAATAAAATTTAGATTAGTATTCTAATAATCTTCCTCAATAGCTGTTCCAGTAATTATGTTATCTTATAACATGGCTCAATGTTTTAGCAAATTTTTTGGATAAATCTGTTCTGTTATTGAAGATTGTAATATTGAAGATTCTAGCAGTATTGGACCATTCTATAAATATTGAAGATTGGTTGTTCTACCTCACTTTTTTTTCCTGATTTTGATCATTCTACTGTTCTTGAAGAAGTGGTAAGTGGTTTCTCCTCTCCTATTCTTATAGAGATTTAAAATTATATATTTATTTTGGTTGTATTTTAATGATCATATTCCTTGTTGCTAAAATGGTCCCTGTTGTCATTCTTAAATGACTCTAAAGAGTTTATAAACATCATATAATACTCTGTATATCTAAATTTTATAATATATATCTTCCATTTTCTATTTTAGTTGTTGTAGGTTCTCATATTCAGGAGATACTGATGATCTTTGTAAAAACAAAAAACAACAACAACAACAAAAACTGTGGAATTTGTGGTTTTGCTGTGTCATAAATATACCAGTGTAATATTACTTTTATCCTTCTTATTTTGAAATTATTGTGACAAGAGCCAAAATTATTGGACTGCAATTTCTGGGAACTCCAGGCATACACTCTAAATGTGATTGCAAGTAATACTCATGTCAGCTGAGTTGCTGAACTACACATCCATACCACCCTTGCAGAGGAAGAATGCAGAAAAAAATGCATCCTGAAGCTACAAAAGGCAAGTAAGATTTCACTGCTCCATTTTCAGGTACTTATTCTGATTTAGAAATGAGCTCTTTTTTTTCAGTTAAAACTAACAAAAATATATCTTCCTGTAGAAAGCGTGATTTATAAGAAAATGCAGATTTCCCCAGCTTTTAAGACTGTGATTTCACAAGCCATACGTGTTAAAGAAGACTTTTGAAATCTGGGTGACTGTTCTGCTTGTCAGGGCTGAATAACCAGGATCAGAATCCCTCTGTGTTCATGCAATCTTGTTAGATCACATGATAGACCAAGTCATATGGAAAAACAAAGTTAATTTTGGATTTTTTTTTGTTTAAACTACAATATTTCCAGCTGGGTTCTCTTAGTAAGTTAGGATGCATGTTTTGTTTTCTGTCTTTTTCTGGATTAACTATTTAGAAAATTTCTGTAATTGAGATCAAGAGGAATAAAGGTGCATGTGAAGAAATACTAGGAAAAAAATGGGATCTATGGATTGAACTTGTTTTATACTTAACATTTCAGAAAATGCATAAGAATGAAAAAAAAAATCTAGATGCTTGGGTAAAGCGTATTTTGAAACTATCAGGATTTTACATCTATATTTCATACAATAACGTTAGGGTTTTTTTTTGTTTTTTAAGATTAAGATTTTTTGTTTTTTAAGATTAAGGTTTGTTTGTTTTTTAAGATTTTTTGATTATGCTACTTAGCTACATATTCTTACCAAGTAATCTTTGGCACTGAGTTTAGTGCATAAAAATACTGTTTATGTTTTACTATAGACATACGAAATTCAATTTTGGACCATTATATGTATGTATTAGCCCCTCTTGAGAATCATGCTGCTCCTATGAGATACAGCGAGCCTTGTCACTGCTTAACAAGGAAGTAAAGCTCTGTGTGTCAGTATGAAGTGTCTAATGAAATTAGAAACATCTGTTCTTGCAGCTTGTTGCTCCTCCCTTGAGGGGAAAAAGGGAGCAGGATGAATGAAAGAACAAAGAAAATGCATAGCAGAACAGATTTTGGATGGAACACAGAGCTCTCTGAAGCCTCCTACTTTCATTCGACTTGTCCTCCAGCCAGAACTCTTCCCTGCAAGAGGAGAGCAGAGAAAGAAAGATTATAAATGGTCCCACAGCACAAGCAGTCCTTGAAAGGCCTTTTGCTGATGTGTTGATTTGTCCATGGAAGTTTGCTCTGGCCTGCTGTGAAGGAAATTTCATTGCTCAGGCACTGAATGCTATATTACCCTTCTACAGAGAGTTACACTGGGCTGCCCATTGAGTTGACAGGCATTTTCTTACTCTTCATTTGCTACTGTTTCTCAGACATTGGAATCATGTCTCTCTCATGTAATAATAGCTGCTTCTGTGACTACTGTGTGATCCACGTACAGTCCTACTGTATGTGACTAGCTAGCTTCACCTGAGTGGAGATAAGTTATTGATAAGTAAAGCCAATTTTGTATAAGCAATAGGCTGCTCTTATCAGTACAAATAAGATATATATATATCTTTATATAATTGTGTGTGTATATATATCTATAAATTTTAGCTTGCATAAAACTTCCATCATTTGCCAGGCTCTTACATCAGTAACAGTATACTTAAAAGTGTAATTCTCAAGAACAATACTTGTGGAAGCAATTGTGGGAAAATATGCGATTCATACTCCTAGCCCCAAGTAAATGGCTATGCAAGACAAAGTCTTTCATATTGTCTGTCTGGTTGATGTTCACATTTTATAAAAGTCTCCTATAGACATTTTTCTTTCACCATTTCTGTTAAGTTTTACTTCCTGCTTGCTTTCGTTTGGAATTTTGATGACACAGTACATGTCCTGGCTGATTCATTAAGCCCATACTTCTTACTGTTTTGAAAAGTCTACTCTTTTTCTTTTTTAAGGTAGGTCTACAGCCAGCAATGTCCCCAGAAGATCAGGAGCCCCAGAGAAATTTATTCTCTGCTTACACTGACAGTCATCAATATTTAACATATGATGCTGCTATGTTCCTTTGTACTGATTAACTAATACTGCTTAGTGAAAGAGGATTTACAAGTGGATTTCCTGTAATGAATAAGAAGCTACAATTCGGTAAACACACTAGAACTCTTTTAAAAATGTAATCTATATTAAATGTAGAGAGTACTGTTCATCATATATTATACATGGAAATGTGACAATATCATCAAGTCCACTTTTACACCTGTTTTTTAAAGCAAAATGTTTGATTTGCAGGAATTTTTATTATTATGTTGTTAGCATAACGTCATATACCATTTATTAGCCAGTTTCAAATTTCACGTAATTATTTGGAAAGTAGTAAACAAACCGTAAATACCAATTTAGCTGGACAAAAAAAATTGATTTGTGAAGGAAACAGAGGAGCTCTGCAGTGATGTAGACTGATCTCCGTGGAGGAGGAGTAAATGGAATAATCTGACTGAATTTATTGGCTAGCATTAAACATGTGGTATGAATGCCCTGTGAGGTTGCATATGATCAAGTTACAGGGAGAAATGTGTGGGACAAAATGCTGACGGGACATTTGTTGGCTTAAGAAAGCCTGGCTGGAAGTGTAAAAAGAAGCAGTGTGGAATGGAGAGCTATGATAAACAAAACTCATGAAGGAATCAAATGAGTACTAAGAAGGAAAGAAAGTAGCGTGGAAGAGAGATGGAGAGAAGCATGGCAGGTCTTTATTTCCATAAAAATTTATTTCTGTCAAAATAAAGAGCCTATGTCAGCATTACATGTATGTTGTGCACAGGGAGGAACTTGGGCCAGAATGTGGAAAAAAATGAGTCTGGTAAAGCGGAGAAATGCTTGGATGCTTCTGCAAATTTCATTTTATCTAAATACTTTGCCCCATCACAGTCTCTCCAGAGCTGAATGTCTCCTTTGCATAACATTGTGATAGATTTGCAGGGAGGAAAGGAAGGTTGGCCTTAAATCCAATAGCTTGTTCTAACCCCAAAATCTTCATTTTCAAACAAGGCTTAACATTACTTTTTTTGTTGTTTTTATTTTTCATATTTCCCCTCTGTGAAGTCTTCCTCCCCAGGTACCTTTTGTAGTCTAAGGAGAAACAGGCTAGAGCCCTTCATTTCTGAAGCTGTTTTCTAAATGAGAAGAGGAAATCCTCCTTTTCTCATTGTTTACCTCCACATCATCATTGCATGTAATTTTTTCTTCTATAATTAACAGACCACTGAACAAAAGAGCCATTAGGAATCCACAACACAAGTGGAAATGAGAGCCCCTGAGGACTATGGAGCAGTCTCTGGTACTCAGTGAATATTCACAATGCATTGCAATAAGTAGCACAGGTGTTTCTGAAATTGTAAAACCATCAAAATTTTTCTGTGCTTAATTGCCCTCAGACTCTCTCATCCATCTGTTTAGCTGGTGTGGATCAGTTTGCTGGGTAAAACAAAAAAATATTGATGGACTACCTCTAAGGGATTGTGAGCACCTCTTTTTTTAGGTATAGTTATATAATTATGTTTTGTTTATAGTTCAAGTTTTGTTTTGATTCCATTGCTATCAGAAAGGGTTTACAGAGCAAATCTTTGGCAAAGAAGGATGGGAGAGGGTAAATCTTTGCCTTTTGTTTTTCTGAACAACGTTCCTACTGAATCATCTCTGTTGTTTTGAAAGTCCAAATTAGCATTGCAAATTTCAGAGTATCATTTCTAAAATTCTACAAGTGAGAAAGTGTTAGCATGAATTTATGGTTTTCAGTATATTCGTATAATCTCTACTATGTAAAAACGTGTCTGGATTTTTGAAGAAACATTATACATAGTCTACTTACCACTATTTGTCTTAGTATCTTTCTAATTTGACGAAGCAATTTTATTGGATCTAAGAAAAGTTTGTAAAGCTTTTCTCTGTAAAACTATAGATCTATTCACTGTTTTGTTTCTTGAATAGTTCAATTAAAAATTGCCTCTTTATAGATTTCCAGTAAATAATTATTCATACTTCTAGTGGCAGCTTGAAAAATGTATTGTTTCATGTACTGAGTATATCTTCACTGTAAGCAGTACTGTTTTCTTTATAAATACAAAAACCTTTTCAAATAGCATATATATAAATTTAAAGACAATTTTGAATATAAGCTTTAAATATTTCAGGCAGCAGCAGTACATAACTTATATTCAACCTTGTTTTGTGATATGTAAGTGTTTATTAAACCTGAGTTGACTCCTCCTGGTGAGTTGGCGCAAATCTCTGCTGTACTAAAAGACTGCACTCTTCTTTTGGGGAGCGAGGTTAGCATTTTTGTCAATGAACCTAGAGAGGAAGTGAAGCACATTTGCATGCTCTGGCATTTGTTAATGTATTTTCGTTGCTTGTGTTTTCAAATGTCTATATGCAGTTATCTGATTAACACTTTGGTAAGCTCTGCATTAGTTCATATGACAATTGATGCAATGGAGGTTAGATCATTTCAGGTTTGCTGATCTGGACTGTAGTTCAGATAGAGCCTGCAGCTGATCATTAGCAAAAAACAAGAAACAACTGATCGTTAGAAAGAAACAAAGCTAAACTGCCAAAACTTTGTACAGTCTGCACATCACAGAAGTTTTGGGTAGAATTTCCCCTTTGTTTAAAGCACCAAAATCTTATAGCCCATATGTTGTTAGCCATCTTATTAGAAACCTGCATCTGAAAAAGATTAAGAGGTTTTCCTTCTGTAACACTCACACACACAAAGCTGCATGCAAATGTACTGCAGTACTGCTACAAAAATGCATTCGAGACTGTATCATCATAAAAAAAAAAAAAAAACTTGCAGAGAGAATGAATGAAGCATCTCTGTATATAAAAGATAAAATATCTTTATGCACTTATTTATACTGCGACTGTTGATGTTCTATTATTCAGTATTCATGAAACAGAAATTCCTGTGTAAATTTAGGTGTTCTTCTATGATTAACAGCTTGTGTACTGTCAGTTGTCTTTTTTTTTTTTAATGTCAATTTGTAATTTAAGTTATTAGATATGTAAACTTCAATGGAGTGCTGCACTGACACTGTTTTGAGGCAGGACAGAGAGAAGCTCCTGACATTATAGCAGTATTATTGAAGAGTCCAAACCTGAGCCCTTGTTCAAGACACTGAGATCAACGAAACTCATGCTTCACCAGAAATTTCTAGGCTTAAGCAAAAGTATTTAAAAAGGTATCATGAACACTGTCCTTGACACACCATGAAACTCTCCCTTCATATGCTCATACAATCAAACTGAGTTTACAAAAAGCAAACTAGCATCTGATAATGGCCGTAGGATTCTTTATTTAACACACCAAGCTAAGCTGTTCACACAGAATGTCTGTCTACTATTGACTTTCATCTTAGGAAGGAGACACGACAAGAATGTTTCTATCCTCTTATTTAGCTTTCGAACCTTGGAAAAGGCTTTACATCCTGTACTTAGCTGAAGTACTTTCTTCAGAATGTGTTTTCAACTTGTGTTGACAACAACCTTGTCATTCTCACCTTTAGAAGATGCACCTCCCAGGCTCCAGAAGATAATTACATTTCTCAGCAGTTTTTCAAGCAATGATTTACATTAATGAAAACCGAATAGTGGCCTGATCAGACTTACCTCAACATTCACTGCAGCCATACAAATACCATTTGTTCAGTGTTTGAAGCAACCAAGCAACTCAGTTTTTAGGTCATGGTAATGATATCCAATTTCAGCAAGACTAAAAAGCCTTGATTTTAACAGATTAAGTCAGTAAGGAACAACATGTGAACACGAAAATAGAAAGCAATTTATGAACACATGCACACAGAGAATGAATCAGAATTGTATATGCAAATACCCAACATCCTATATTCTAAAAGTGTATGTCAGAATTAGAAGAGAAGACTGTGTTTGAAAACAAAATGGAATCCAGAACTGGAACCTACCATGATAAAGAAAATGACTGCAAGAAAGGATTCCAACTTCCTGGAATTATAATTAGCTATTTAGCTTTAATAAAGGAAGGAAGGAAGAGAAAGAAGGAAAAAAGGAAAGGGAAGAGAAAGGAAAAGAAAGAAAAAGAAAAAGTGATAGCTTCATGCAGAAAAACATGGTCTTCCCAGTTCACACAAGAATTGCCAGTACAATAAATACCCCATTTAAAAAAAAATAAATTATTATTAGGAGTAATTAAAAACATTGTCTAAGGAAAAATGAAGGTGCTCAGAAGAAAAGATGAAAACTCCTGGAGAACAGAAAAAACACTGATAGTCAGTCTTTGCCTTAGTATGTGCTTTTGAGGTTTAATGGCAAGCAGTTTGGCAGCTCTCTTAGACATGGGGAGTATTGCTAAAATCTAGTGAACAGGTCTGAGGAAATTTAAATTGGGAAAGAAGTGTGGGAGAGGGACCAACTGAACGACCCCGTTAATAACTGGCCCTTAGGACAAGATACAAAAACACAGCACTGGTAGGAAACATAGCTTTATGACATAAGGCCACAGTTATCTGAAAGTGAAGACTAGCTTAGAATTTATGGAAAATTATACTTGTATAGCACAAACTGGTTGCTCTTTGTAAGTATTTTTTTTTCTTTGCATTGTATTTGTACTAGAAGTGGTAATGGTGCATATTTACAGTTGTTCAACAAAAAGATTTTTTTCAAGCAAAAGGTAAGTTTGCTACATTAGCTGTTTTCTACTCCTCGTTTTCCATCTTGCTGAAGTAGTATATATGTTTATTTTGTATTATGTTGTTTCAAACCCAGGTAGCCTTTTTATAAAGCAGTATTGTAAATGCTAGATCAAAACCCTCCAACATAACTCACTCTTTTTCCATATTAAAAAAATAACTGTTCAATGTCTTTCCTGTGGTAAATAAGGTGGATTGTAAGCTACTGTTAAACCTTGCCTAGACTGTATTAATACAATTAACTAAATTTGGCAGAGAGATGAAGGTCAAATTCTTTGGTATTTTTGTTCCATGATTCTTTTTTCTTGTCCTCAGAGAAAATTGCTTCCATCTGTAGAGGTGTCTAGACCAGTAGAAGCTCTGTGTCCCAGTCATTACCTGCTAAACTTGTCTGTTAGGCATGAATCCTGACATCTTTGAATTGTCTAATTTTAGAGCACTTTTTTAATAACCATCACTCTTTCCCAAAGAGTTCTTTTACGACATTAGAAATACCCTAATCCTCCTTCAATAACAGAATGGGGGAGAGAAATTGCTACAGCTATCATTATTGGAAGAAATAGCATTATATTGAAAGGATAAAATGGACTTGTTCTGTCTAACCTGAAAACCACTTACAGGATATATTTTCTGACACACAGCCTCTGTGACTGCTTGAGTAGGTATCTCGAATGCAGTGTCTAACGTAAGACTAAGTCCCTTTTTAATTGTCTCATTTGTTTTATTTTTTTTCTTTCTAGGTATTTCAAATGACTGATATTTATAAAGGACTATGAAAAGTGGAAAAAAAAAAGCCTGGAATTACATGATTAATATTGTCTTAATATGGTAGGTATGGTTTAACATCAATGGGCAGCTCAGCACCACCATGCCACTCTCACATTCCTCCTCCTCAAAAGGACAGGGGAAGAAAATACAATGAAAAAAGCTCATAGGTTAAGATAAGGACAGGCAGACCACTCACCAATTGCCATCACGGGCAAAACAGACTCAGTATAAGGGAGATTCATGTAATTTATTGCCTGCTGAAAACAAACTAGAGCAGTGAGAACTGAACTAAAAGCAAAGTAAAAGTACCTTCCCCCTCATGAACCATCTTCTACCTTCTCCCCCCGAGTGGCACAGGGGAATAGGGGGTTGTGGTCTGTCCATAGCACTTCATCTCTGCTGCTCCTTCGTGGTCACTCTTCTGTTCCAGCGTGGGTCCCTTCCTGAACTGATTGTATGTGGGCTTCCTATGGGCTACAGCTCTTCAAGAACTGCTCCCATATGGGTCCGTACCACACGGTCTACTTTTCAGGAGCAAACTGCTCCAGCACGGGTCCCCCACAGGCGACAGCTTCCCCCAGATCCCCTGCTCCTGTGTGGGCTCCTCTCCAATGGGCTGCAGCTCCAGCCCGGGGTCTGCTCCTGTGGGGGCTCTCCATGGGCCGCAGCCTTCTCCAGGCCACATCCACCTGTTCCACCGGGGGCCTCCCTTACGGGCTGCAGAGGAACTTCTGCTCCTGCACGTGGAGCACCTCCTGACCTCTTTCTGCACTGACCTTGGGGTCTGCAGGGCTGCTTCTCAATCCGCTTTCCCAGCTGCTGTAGTGCAGAGCTTTTTCCCTTTCCTAAATATGCTCTCACAGTGGCGCAGCTAGCAGCACTTTCTGGCTTTGCTCTCACCAGCGGAACGTCCCTTTGAGTCACCTGGAGTTGGCTCTATGGGGCAGCTTGTGGACTGCTCTCACAGAAGCCATCCGTGCAGTCCTCCCCTACCAAAACCTTGCCATATAAACGAAATACATGGTCTTTTTATAGAATGCAGTTTATTTTTAATACTAAAATGTTACAAAAGCATGTTTTAAATAGCTTCAAAAATCCAGTTCTAAATTAAAAATCTAACCAGAAAAGAAAAATCAGCTTTCAGAGATGTTTGTCTCTTCAGTAACTACAAAAAAAATCTATAAATAGTTAAAACTATTCTAGACTAAACTAGTTGTCTGTCTAATGGTTAGTTGACTAAGGTTGGATGAGGTGGATATCAGAAAGAAATAGCAAATCAAATAATCAGCACCTCAAATTGATAAATAATGGTGCCCAGCCAGCTATTGGTTGCCTTTCACTGTAGCCAGGCAAATTTGATTAATTATAATTAATTCAATAAAAGACTGAGTCCTGTAGCTTATTAATAATTTCAGAACCTGCAGGGTAACGCTCATACTGTGCTCAGTATTGCCTGTCCACACGTTGTATGTTTACAACCACTCTTGTTAAAAGTTTATCATTGAAGATGTGAGTGAACAATTTTCCTCCTGAAAGGTATAGTGCTAGATTCTAATTTTTCCTTTTTTACTGTGCTTCTAGAGCAACTGGATTCTAAATTAATGTGAACTCCTATAAAGCTAAAATATTTTGCAATAGTTGTGGTGAAACAGCACTCATGAAGGAAGAGTTTCATGTATAATTCACTTTTTTTTTTTTTTTGCATTGTATCAAACTGTTTTAAATCGAATGCTAAATTTTACATGAGTATTGATCATAACTTTATATCATCCATTAAAAATAACCTTTTTGTTTGTTTAAAACTGCTTCTACAGAGCTATGGGGAGTGGGGTAATAAATGAGCATTTAATTAGGTTTAGTAATTTTTCATTACAGTTTGAAAGGGATATGGGATGTGCACAGATACCTATAGTCTCTTTCGCCATTGGAAAAAGATGTTAGATCATCACACTTCATCTTAAGATGAAAAGATTGCATATCCTTCTATAAAGATTTTGCTTTTGCTTTTTTTTTTTTTACTCCTATAAATGTAAAATAAATGCTCCATTAAAAGATAAAAATGTTAAACCCTTGATATTTATCTTTTTTTTGTTTGTTTATGAACTGTATGTTCTTATATTTTTTTAACAAATACATGTTCAAACACATTATATTTCATGAGTTTCTCTTTGTTTAGTTCAATTGAAATATGACTAGCAAAAATATCCAAGTAGCCATCATATATTATCTCAGGAAAATCCATGGTTCTTCCCTGTTTGTGAATGAAAAACTCATTGAGAATTAGTGAGTAAACTTTTTTTAAATGTAAATAGTTTTGCAGACTAAGTGTAGCAAACTGATTTTGCAGAAAATAAAGTCCTATCACAGCAGAGTCATCTTTGAAGCAATGGGGAAAAAAAAAACAATAACATCAACAAAAACAATAAGGTTAAATAAAACAAGACTAAAACACTCTTTGGCTTTCAATAAACTTTGCAGAAGATTGTAATCCTAAAGCTCATCTAATTTTAGAAGGAAGATATTTTGTGTCAGAGGCTTTATAAGGCTCAGAGCCTTATGTTTTACTATATTTGAATTTCATCATCAGATGAAATATATCTAAGTATGGTTTATCAAATATCAAGCAATTCAAATAGTAAGAACTCTAAAGAAAAATGATATGTTTTCAGAGTAATGTATTAGGAGAAAGACAAGTCAACTTCGGGGGGAGGGGGGGGGGGGGAACTACATAGGAATCATCATGTTTGCAATAGTATTTTTCCTCTACAGAGTTTTCTATTTCTTATGTTCAGTATGTGACCTTATAAAAATGATAACAGGATTCAGCATCTGAAAAATATATACACGTCTTAGCTATTTTCTTAAGGCAGACACCAGAAGTGAGAGTGTTAAAACAGAGTGTGCTTTTGTTTGGTTGGTAACTTGAGGCAACAGGAAAATATTCTGCTCTTGCTGTATTCTTTATTAGAAGTAATTTTCTTTTCTTTTGCTTTTGAAAAGCACAGATGTTCAGTTTACCTAAATATTTTTCTATGCTACTACTAGACTGTGGACTGCTATTTAATAAACTAATGACTCTTTCTACAAGTCACTTGCAGTTAATGGCATTCTGTATTTCAGTAGTCTCACGGATTGCTTTTAAGTGTGTGTTTGTAATTTCTGCCTGCACACAGATTTATCCCATTGTACTTACACTGCGTGAAGGATACTATGAATTTATGCTTCAGTTTTTTTCACCATTTTGGAAGTTACACATGGAACGGAGGTCTTTGAACAGTATGTTCCCAAAAACGTAGCAGCAGTGCATACACTACTCTTGGCCCTTCACTGGTTCAGGGATAAGAATGCCAAGCTGGATGTATCTTGAAAGGATTTGGCATAAAACTAAAAAGCTAAGTACTTACCAGGGTGAGATACTTCTATGTATAAGCAAGAGCAGAACTGTAGTTTCCTAAGGAAGTGACTTATGAACTTGATGTGTCTAGAATACTAGTGTGCTGCTGAGTGTGGTTTTGAGGATTACAACTGAAGTATCTAAGAGCAACCGAAGTCACGCTTTAAATGCTTTGAGCTCCTTTATGGCTTTGACCTAATTTCACATGGGGCATTTGAGGAGGAGCAAGGAATTCAGCTTGGTTCTTTAATAACCAACCTTACCTAATCAGTCAAGCCCACAAAACAGAATTAGCCTAACATATTTTCATTGAATAATTTTGTGTAAGGATGTGTTGTTCTAAAATTGTCACAATTTCAGTGAAATATTTCACAAGCAGAAATAAATACTCTTTACAGACTCATTCTCTTTCAACTTTGAATCCATGACAACTGTAGATAAAAGTTTCAAATGCAATTCTGTAGTCTTCGTTACATATTGTGATTTCTTTTTTCAATTTTATAGTCATGTTATGTATATTGTTCAAACTAGCAAGCCAAAATGAAGTTGCCTTGATGCAGTGGGTGGTATCTAGGAGTATGCTGGCATACAGAATTGTTCTGGCTGCTTCACCTTCCATTGTTTTCCTCACCTCACGAAAAATTCACACAACTTGTCCTTACATCTTTGTATCAGAGAAAAAAAATCTTTCCTCCATGCTGTCTGTTGTGTTTCGTCAGCAGTTTACATTCAGCCTGTGTCCCTCACCTTTAATGAGGTTCAACTGAATACAACAGATATCCAGTTCTGAATAATTGTGGACAGTTACTCAGTAGTACTATCTAACCTGCCTGGTTTTAAGAAACACATATTTTGCATGTGTTTTCCCTGGAATTACTAGCAAATATGAAAAAGAAATAAGGCTAAAATTATACTACTAATTACCTGTGCCTGTGCCCAAATAAAATACAAAACAACACAAAATCCTCCCAGAGATTAGATGGCATTAAACAAAAGCTAATTAGTACAAAGGTGAGGTGATCCCTTTTTCCAGTTGCCACCCTCAGAGCACAATGGTGCTAAGTTTCAGAGATGTTTGGTTATCAAACATTTCTGAAAATGTTATACCTAATTTTAGCAACAATCCATTCTCCTAATTATAAAGTTATTTGCCAGTTTCATTACATTTTTAAATAATGATGATACATAGACAAGCAATACTGTCTGTCATAAGGATAAGTACAGAGATAACAATATGCTGGCATAGAAATACAGCTTTGGTATTTGAGTGATTTTTCTGACGTGAAAAATAGAAGGAAGAAGGAAAAATAGCAAGGGAAGAAAGAGACTATCAGGGTAAACATATACTTTAGATGAAGCTTTGCTCTGTTGAACCTTATCTGTCTACAGTCCTGTGTATTCCTGTTGTAGTGCTTAGAGTTTTGTTTTTTTCTAATATGAAATATAGTATGTAATAACCTAGTTTTCAAGATGCTTCTTTAAATAATTTTAAAGTGATTGAGGGCATATTTTTAGACCTATATTTTTGGTGAATACATTTTCCAAAAAGATAAAGCTGGAACATTTAAAATGATGTGGTATTGTGTACAAGCATTCAATCTGTTTTTAAAATCACTGCATTAGCCTTTGAGAACTGTAAAACAGCACATCAATAATACTAGTAAAACACAATCTTTTTTCAGAGCTCAGTACATTTTAGGCAGGCTAAATGCAGTATAATTAATATTTGGTCATGTTTTACATTGATTGACCAAAGATATTTGAGGGCCTCTGAAATGCTAATGGTTGTTGCAAGTTCTGATGCAGAACATCAAGCAGTCGATCGGCTGGAATGATAGCTCGGGACCTTCTGTCAGGAAAAGAAAGGTAGTAGAAGGACAAAATTAATCACGGAAACTGTCATCCTTCTAGCTCAACAGAAAAGATCTTTTTTGGTGCTGTTGTCAACATGGTTAAATGAATTGTATTCCTGCCTTCCCTTTCCCCATACTGCAGCTTGCATAGCTGTTTCTTTGGTATCCCTGAGTCCTGATTGCTGTTGGAATTGTAAATGCCAGTTTTATATTTCCCTTTAGAGATTAATACATACAGTGTTCTTTCTCTTAACCTAACTGAAAGAAATAAAATAAAATCAATGCCCAGCTGGTGTTTTCATCTGTTACTTAATAATATTTCTATTTTTTTAACCTGTATGCTTGGATGTATGCAGTACTATATGTAATGCACATAAAATACTATATATGCAATACTGTATACATAGTTGTTTCATTAGGCTTGCTCTTAGTTAATAAGCTTTGTTAAAAGAACTACGTGGACCTTCTTTAAGTTCAGTCTTTGACTTGAACCTTTGACTTTTACAGAATATTTCTGTGCTTTTTATAAATATATTTCCATCTGAACTCACGGAATACCATATTAATACATATGAAAATGCAAATATTTTCTTACTCTCTTACATATTCTTGTGTTCTCCTCTCCCTGTTGTTGGCTGTAGGGAGTTATAATAATTCCCATGGATTCTACTGTACTGGAACTGTAATTAATAAATCGTACTGGCATTCTCTGGATTTTTTTTCCTATTTCTGACACATTGAGTAGTATTTAGGATTTTCCTTTTGCAATTACAGATTTTTTTTTTCTTATTTCTGTTTTGGGCTGCTCTCAGGTTTTGTGGCAGCTGCTTTGTTCCGGTTCAGAAAAAAAATCAGTGTCTCAACAGAGGTCGAAGCTCTTGGTTATTATGAACTGCAGGGGTCCCAAAGGTACCATTGACTGCATGAGCTCTAGAACTGGAAAATCTTGTTGGTCTGTGTCCAGGCTAATTGTGAAGCATCATTGTGCATGATGAGAAGCGCTATCAGCATAGTCAGAGTTTGTCTAGATGGGGAAGAAAGGATTCTGCATTTATTCCTTCCCACCTAGATCAAAAAAATAACTATTATTCTGGAAAGTACTTTTTGATTCATTTGAATGGAAAGTGGAATGGAGAGGTGTGATCCCTTCAATGGAATTATTTCCTTTAATTTTTTTTTCCAAGCAAAATTGTAAGTGTGGCCATACATACTATACACTTGCACAGGTTATATAACCTACATCAGTTCCAGGCACAATGCTGTTATCTCATTGTCCAATGAAAATAGCAACTGAGTCCTTACCAGAGTTCAATCAAACTGAAAGAAAAGAACACATTTGAATATATTATCTTTGGAAAACAGACTGGATCATCATAGTGTGTGTGTCCTGCTATAGATCTAACGTGATTCTTTAATGGACAGTGATATATTTTCTGGTTCTGTTGTAAGAATTCTCTGTCCAGCTCTCCTGAACGTGGCTTATACCCCAACACTCTGTGTTGAAATACTATTGAGAAATGCTGTCTCAACCATTCAGCCAGTTTAGTGTCCAGGCCTTCATTTCATCTTTGTTAGAATCAAAGTTGCAAGGAACATGCTTAAAAATAAAACAACAAATCACAAACCAAAGCTCCAAAGCATAGCAACCCTACCATGGGCCTCATATGATACTTCAAGTTCATTTACAGAAATTCTTGCTTGTTGTGTGCTTCAGATGTTGTATTTCTCAAAGTCTGGTGCATAATCAGTCTTCTTCTGTCAGCTGCCCACTCCAGCTTCACTGAAAAATACTTTAATTTCACTTCTGTTAGTTACGCACTTTGCCAGAATCTTTCCAATGCAATGAAGGAGAGGAAACTGACAACAAATCAACTTCAAATTGTATGTTATTTTGCAAATATTTTTTAAGCAATTTTTTATTAAAAACCAAAAATATACAGCAGTAAAGCCAGTTGGTTTTGCTGAAGTTCATAGCTTCTAAGTAAAACAGCAAGATGTCACTGTCCAAGGAGAAAAGTAGATCAAAGAAGCTGTGGCTAAAACTAAAAATTAATGTGGCCATTAATTTGCACATAGCACTTCAGTCTAGGAGGCGCAATTTATATTTCAGAAAGATATCTATGCATTTTGAGATTTTAAAGAAAAAAATATATACAGATTTCCATAATATATTTTTGTAACAAATTGCTGTATTTTTATAGTACCTACATTTCACTTCCACTTCGTATTTCTGTTCTTCTAAACATCATTTATTTAACAAAAGAAGCTTGCATAATGATCTTGATTTAATCTTTGAAGTTGACACATCTTCCCATCTAATTCAACATAATATTCTCTTTATCACCTATTCTCTTTTTCACAGTCAAGCTCACTGCAGTTTTGTTTTTTTGCAGAAATAAGTCAGCAATATGACTCGCAATGCACTCTGGAAAACTTTTACAGTGCTCATAACAAAAAGCAAGAGATCAATGGGCAGTCTTACTGATTACTTCAAAGGAACAAAGGCTGTGCAAACTAAGTCTGTAAAAGCCGAGCCTTCCCAAACCACAGGGGTTTGTATTAAACAAAACAAATCAGTTCTTCTAAAGTTCAGCACTGATTAGCACAGATGTCTGTGTTGGTAAGGCATTGCCTTACAAAAAGGTCTCCAGGAGTTTTTCTTTGGGAAGTGATATACAGAGCTTGCTGTTATTTCTCTTGAGGAAGATGATGACATGTCTTAGAATAACAGCAGAAACAGTCTCAGAAAATAAAGTTCAGAGGCAGATTGTGATCAGAAATCAATCTGATTAAGGAGGCATATAAGAATTGGATTTATGTTTTCCTTAAAACATAAATAGTGTGTGTAAAATAACTAAGAAGTGACCTGCCTATATGGTATTCCTTTAAAAGAGCTCTGTGGCTGGTTGTCAGGGAATGTTGCTGATCATAGCTCACCGGTGAAGTCATCTTTGTCTTTGATTCTTCCTCTTTTCCATCCAACACTGATAACAGAGATAACCTCTGATAGTCTTGAAAGGATTGAATGCCTTATGAAAGATGTGATCCTATGAGTTGGAACAATATAGTTACTTATTATATGAATTAATCCAAAAATAATATTTTAGGTAGATATTAAAGACAGAGGACAAAAATAGATATTTCTGAAATTCTGTGTGTCTATATAACTCATTTCAAGAGTTTAATTCCGAAGGAAGTTTTTAGATTTCTAGTTATCAAAGTTTCAGGAAATGCATTTAATTTCATTAAATTATAGACTGAGTTTTACCAGAATTATCTGGATCCATTTTGTTTGATTGAAATTCATGAACAATGATAGAGCTTTCTTAAATATAAATTTGTGTACCTAGAAGATTCATAGGAGGATGGGTGGAGGAAAAGGGGGTGGTATTGGGCACGGGGAAATATTCTCTTTTGGGTCAAAGGCTACCCGTTTCTCTATGTTCTGCATGATGTGATTTCTGCATCTGCACTTTAGTAGCCATAATTTGTTTAGTGATGAATGTCAGAACAACTGCAGGAGAACAGATGGTGCCCCTATTCGTCTGGATTTTCTTCCAACTAAGATTTTGTTTATCTCTTACAGCAGATTCTGTTGCTCATCTCCTCTCCATTTTTGAATCATATTCAACAACTCTAAAACTTACAATACATTTAATTCAGGACACAATATGGAAAACTTTGCGTTATTTCTGCAACCTCATAAGTTTTCTTACGTGTTTACTGTGGTCATTATAATATATATATATATATATATTTTTTTTTTAATATGATGACTTCTAAAGTACTTCAAAAAAAAAAAAAGACTAAAATTGCTATTTATATCTGCTGGCAAACAGTATATAACTCCCGACATCATTCCTATTTTTACCTGTTTTTGCCTGCTATTTCAAAACTTTGTTTAACTTGATGGCAAATGTAGATTAAATGGAAATGTTGAAAGCACTCTAGTTCAAAAGAATAGTTCCAAACTCAGATTATTTAAAAATCTTCTCAGTCTCCTAAAATTCAAGAACATATGGTGATTCACCAATGATTATTTTGGTTAAAATGAGTTTAATTTAATGAGTCAATGAAATTAAAGATTTCTTTTTCTAGCAGCTGGCCCTCCTAAAATTCAAGGTCAATGCACAGCATTGACGTAATTGCAGAGCCAATCCGTCCATGCTCTACAGGTGTCAGTCATGTTGAAAATAAACACTAATTATGTATTTTTCATGCACAGCATAAGTAATCATCAAAAGCAAGCTCAAAGAAAACAAAAACATAAGCATATTCAAAGTCATTTTTGATATGACGTTGAGCCATCAAAACTTTCAACTTTGAGGAAATTATGTTAATCTTATTACTATGTACATCTATTCATATGCTCTGCTTTACCTTTTTTTGCTCATGAACTGCTTGACATAATGAAGATTTAAATGTTTTTTAAAGAATAATGTCAGTGTTCAGCAGGAATACTTTCAGGACATAAGCAACAAAACTAAGAATGTAAATCCCAAGCCTTACAAACACTATTTCATTTGATAAATCTTGGGGTTATAGTCTGAATGAAAACTCTTATATATCTAATACAATCAGAAGAGGGGAAAGAAACTAATACAGAGAAATGAGGAAACCAGGATATCCAAACTTTACCTAGTTTAGAATCTAAAGGTCGTGAAAAAGGCACAATTTCTGGAGTTGATGTGCTGCCAAGTGCCTGAGCAAAAACCCCAACCCACCCAAAGCCCTAGCTTAAAGAAAAAATAAAAATAATGAATAAAAATTCAGCATTCCTGAAGGATGTAACAGAGTTGCCCTGAGGTAGCTCTGCCACACTTAGAAGGAGAGTGTGTAATATAGATGTCCTTGTAATGCAAGCCAGCTCTGTTATCTGCCATACCATATAATTGCATCAGAAAGACTGGCTTCTTGGGTAGCATTAACAGTGGGCAAGCACACCACACAAAATCAAAGCCAATGGCTACAGTTTATTATGGCCTAGATTTCACACACCAGCATGTATAAGGGAGATATGCATAATGAGAGAGATTATTTGTATCTTTTTCTCCGTTGTGCAAAACAGTCCTTCATTACTCATAAAAGTTTCTGTAGACAAAATGAGACACGTAGGAGGTACCTCCATAAAAAGTCTTCGACAGAATTGAAAGTGGGGTGCCTTCCTGGGCTGATTTCAGTAACTTACAGAATCATCTGTCAAATAAAAAATATAGGTCATCCCTTTTGCTCCTTCTATTTGAGTATATTTTCTGACCTTTTTGTATATTGTGGCACATAAATCCTCACAAGCACAGATGCCTGAAACGAACTCATGTGGAAATAAAAACAAAAGATAGTGATCTGGAACCAATAAAAATAAGAAAAATGTAAATGCGAAAGGAAAGGAGCTTTTCCTGCAATGTTTCCTCTAAATTAAATACAACCAAAGTATTTTTTTTCTCTCAGCTATGAGTTACTGTTTTTTGTAAATAGTCAGTTTTAACTAGTAAAACATAAATACTGAATTTAATGATAACAGCTGTCATTTTCATCTGATATTTAACAGGAGCCATTCTGCTCACTACTATAGTCATCTATGCCTAGTTAGTATGTTTGTCATTCATGCAGTCTAAGCAAATAATGTCAGAAATGATTGGATGGTTATATTTTTCAGATTTGTTAATGAAATGCAATAATTTCTTATTTCTCTTTTTCTTTGTTTTCAGTTCATTCTCATCACTAAGAGAGTTTAGCCTTTATTCTTACAGGCAGGGCCTGTGATGTGGACTTTCATCTTTTTCATCTAAGTGTCTACAAATTAGAATTTGGGTCTTTGATGTTTTGTACTAACAGAAGAGCATAGTAAATACAGTGGAATATTATTTTATTAGTTCTCCTTTGCTTCTCTTTCCACAGGTGAAGTTTTGGACAGAGGCATATCCAGGTGTGCTCTGATTATTCACTTTTTGTTCCTAGATGAATTCTACTTTCTTCCTTCCCATAAGGCAGCTGATAGGGCAGAGGAATAGCGTACTTGGGGTTTTACCCTAAAAAGGAGCATGCCTGATGTGCACATCTAGCCCGGGGCAGTGAGACATGCCTCCTGCTAGACACCATCTTTGTAAAAAAGGAGACTGACCATATAATGTACAGTGAGGACTTGCTGGTGAGCTTGGCTATAGCTTCCCATGTACTTCAACATTATTTAAAGAAAAAATAAAAGTCTAATGTGTATTTTACTTTATTTGTGAAGTGGACTTTTCAAAGAAATAATGTGCTATACTGAGCTTCAGAGCTCTTTGGAAGTCTCAGCTGGACTGTGTGAATTCGCTCTGTAGTAATCGATTAAGCCTTTCCCTTACAGACAATCTTTGATCCCATCCAAATGGTTTTAACACTATACAGCCATCTTAACTTCCAGACTCCTCCAATCTAATAAATCCTTAACTCTCTGGATAAATTTTTTTCTGGGAAGGAGATACCATTAAAAATCATAACCTTTTCATATTTGTGTAAGTTATGTTCTTTTTGTTCTTTATGTCTCACATTAGTTCATATTTTGGTGAGGAAATCTGAGATAATATTAGGCAAAAATACCTGCTTTGCGTGCTATAACAAAACTGGATATATTTCACAATGAAAGACTCATATTTCACTCATCCCTATTTTGGGGGATTAGCCCAAAAGTATTATCCTTTTCCAAAATACTGCAATGGCAGTATTTTATGTGTAGTATACAGTACTGATCTATAGCTATAATGAGAACAATCTCCAAAGTTTAGTGGTTTTGTTTATTTATTTTTTTTGCATTGTTTGTTTTTATTTTTCTAAGTATAATTCAGCTTTAAAGGTAAAAGAAACATTTAAGAGCATGGTGGCCCATAGCATCTATTTGACCTCATCAGAATGTCTTTTCCAGGATTTCTTAATGTGATATAAAATTTCCTGGGGTTCTGGCTCATGTGAAATGAATGGCTGCATCTGTTTTTACTATGTACTACAAGAAGTAGGTCCTTGTTGTAAAGCCGAGTGATGCAGGTGGGCCTGGCCTTCCCTATTGTCTGTGATAACAGACTCTGTAATTCACCGTATTTTGAGCCTGATTCTCTCCACAGCAGAGTCTGAATGCAAACTGATGTGTATGAAGCATGGTTGATCAGAGGATTAGGATCAGCAAGTGAATCAACTTGGTAAAATATATGCACAGATGACAGCACAGTCTCACTTTATAGATAAAAGATTCCAGCTAGATGCTGGAACCACTGCTGCTACCACAGCATCAGTACTGGATTTGCAAGTGCCATCAGTGAGGTCATGACAGTCTCATGCTTAGCTAGGCAGGGTCGATCAGACTTTAATCCCCAGTTTAAAGAAAAAAAAAATCATAGGGAAATATTGAACAGTTATGAGATCCGCTATATATAACTCATTCAAATACTTTCTTCAGAACATGCAAATTTTATTCATTAGCAACACAGCTCTATATTCTGTATGAGCATAGAGTACGCTTCTGTACCACATAAAGGGTTAGAGTGTAATTTTGTATTTCAAAGTAATTTAAGCAGGGTCATGGAATTTGGTAGTTTCTCGTTTACAACGACAGCTAACAGCCTCACAAAAGAGTCTCATAGGCAAAACAATTGATTTCTGACTTCCTCCTGAACAGAGAACCTTCAGTGCCTAGATCATGTACAATAAAACTGACATCTGAGGGTAGAGCAAAAATATACTTAGCTTTTCTAATCCCTTTGAGGCTTATGAAATTACTGTCTGAAAACTATAATGAGAATGAGATAATTTGTGACATTTCCCTCTGCTGTTAGAAGGTATTGATTTTGTGACATTTTTGTTTCTTATTATGTATTACGAGCATAAGGCATCAGAATGTTAATATCAAATGCACAGAATAAACAAGGATAGTGCCAGGTAGTACTTTATTTATTTCAATTATTTTTCAGTTTTATGCTGTAGCTGTTTTACCAGATCCCTGCAGGCTGTTAGCAGGTAAACAATCGTTCCTAAACTCCGAGAATTCAGAATTAGAGGAGGCAGCCCATACATAAACTTATTTCTTCCATGAAGTCCAGTAAGATAACTTACCCTCACTATGCTGAGTTTTACCTTTGTTGGTTTACCTACGACGTTATTTTTTTTCAGCTGCATTGTCTGATTAATTTAGACTGGTAGTGCCTTCAGGTAGCTGTCATCTTCCTTTTGACATGTGGGGGACCTGCTGAAAATACTAATATATTCACAATAGGTCCAGTACGGTCACTTGGATTCACTCCTGCTGCATTTTACTTTTCAGGTCTTTGTGAAGGATAAGTTCCTTTGTCTAGTGGTAAAACTACCAAGACAAGGTTATGGAGAAAGCTATGTCTTCAACACTATCTTGAAAGTCAGTTCTGTAATTAGCTTTGCTTACAGCTGTATCTGGGATCACTGAAAAAAAAAAACACACGGCTTTTGGCTTTTTAGAAAGATCTCTGTGCTTCCCTTCCCGTTGTTCTTAGCATGTTCATCCCACTCTGTTAATCATACTATGCACTATCAATTCCACCCAAGGACTGCGCGAGAACTGGAGATTCAGAAATTTTGACAAAATCCTTGGGAGGTTGCACTGCATACTGCCAAAAGTAGAGAAACGGAATGAATGAAATCAGTGAAGATGCCTGCAGAGAAATACTGTTTAAAATGCACAATGGTAGCACAATTACAATGTAAATAAATGTATGGCAATAAGATACTAATCATATATAATATAATGATTTCTAGAATCATGTTTTTCTGCAAGGAGAACCCTGTACCTAAAAATGAACCACTAATCTCTACGGTAAGAGAAAAAAAGTGGATACTTGTGATGCTGGCCAGAAGACCATTGTATATGGAGGTGTTACACCGCCTGGGTGGCCTTGCCTTTATATAACAGCGCAGCACCAAGTTCACCCAAGAGCATTGATTCTGTTTGACTGTATAAATGATAAATAGAGCTGTTTTCTTCTAAGAATCCTGTAATAGCATGAAAGACCAAAAGGGGATAATAATTGATGGGGTCTGCATGGTGTGCTGCATATGGATCAGAGTCCTGTTCGATGCTACACAGCTCGGGGCTCCCAGCTTCTAAAGGGGCATAAGATTATCTATGTTGTTCTCTTCTTATAGCCTTAGTGCAAATAAATAGCACTTTAAATGGTACCTTACAGAGTCTGTGCCTTTCTTACTGGGTTCACAGTGAACCAGCACCTCCTGATGGAAAACAATACCTATAAACAGGAAGGCATCTTTTGCTCACCGACTTACTTCTTAGTCCCAGAATAAAGCTTCAAATATAACTTTGGTCAATAAAAAAATTGGGTGAGAATACTAAACAGCTGCTGAGCTATGAACCGACTAATGCACTGCTAGTGCACTGGTTTCTCAGTTCAGGTGCAAAGAGGAACAGGATTTCTGTTCATTCTTTAGTAAAGTGTGCATGTCATCAGGCTCTGGTTATGAACATGGACATGGAGAAGAGAAAATAAGTCTACATATTAAGCATGAAAAATACCAGAAAAAGTGAAGATGCTAGAGATGCATCTCAGGTTCTGATGTTCTACCGAATGCGTATAATTGTTTCCAAGCACATATAGATAGCAGTTATATGCAAAAGTTAGAACAGAAAAACAAAACCCACCAAGCTTTGAGTAATTTCATGTGTTTTATGAAGATCTGAAGTTAAGCATAATGAATGTGGAGTTATCTCTACTGTAGTTGCAATGATCTGTAGGCTGAGGTACAAGTAATCTCAACTTCAGAATGTTTAAGTTAGCCCTAAAATATATGGACTGTATGCTAGAGAAAATGTTGGCTTAGAAGAGGATTACAGATATAGCTGTGAGCAATGACAAATACCTAAACTGAAAGAATTCAAAATCAAATTCAGATGCATGGTAACTCCGACGCGCATCACCATCATGTTTTATACCATAATTCCTCCTTGTTTATGAACAGTGTTAATTTAATATTGGCCTAAATCATCACATGATGTCCAAATATTCCAACAGTCAAATAAGGAGAAATCATAACAATTTGTACCTCCTGGTAATCTAAATCAAGGCAGTCTTTAACTTATCAACTATCTACTTGCAGATATATTATCATCTAGAATTCTTTCAGACCTACAAAATGTTTTAACTGATTTTAACGGGAAAAAAGTCATTTATAGGATCTAATCGTCTACTTGAAACTATTAAAAGCTTCCTGACCAAAAGAGAGGCACACTTTATCCCTGAGTCATCTCACAATCACTGTGTATGTTTACAATGGAAGTGAAGAAACGTTCTTTTTACTTAGCCATCTGCATTTATATTGATACATTATAAGAACAAAAAAAAAAAACAACTACCCAGGAAACAAAATTTTTGTCCTACAGTTGATGTGGATATAATGGATTTTAATTTTACTTTTTGAGTTCACTGTAGGGGTACTCATAGCACTTGATATTGGTTAACGGTATTGCACAAGGATAAGAATGAAGGCATAAGGGAAAAGAAGTTATTTTTATGTCTTGTGAAGTTGACTAAGTTGCAGATATGTGAACTAGATTTGTATTGAATTTATATAGAGCTTTCCTACTGAAAAATATATAGTGAAGAGAAGGGAAAAACAGTATCATAATAAGGTCAGAGGATGAGAAAATAACTGAGTTGTCCAGAAAATAAAGACACGCTGGGATCTCATAAACTGGGATATCATTCCTCTAGGTAATCAAAAACATTCAAAATATCGTTCAAAATGAATCTGTCCCTTCTGGGGACTTTAAATGAACCAAGCTTACTTTGTCTGAAATAGTGCTTTTATAAAGAAAGTATTACAACCAGGGAAAAGCTTTCCTTGTATCCCTCAACAATAAAGTCTGAAAATACAACGTTATTGAAATTCTTTTTATGTGTACTTCAGAAACCAAATCATGTTGGGCTTCTTTAAAGAAGCACACATTGGTAGATTTTATCTGATTTATACAGTGTAATCGTATTTATATCATAATTTTTCTTGTTTATAACAATAGTCTTATAAATATTTCATCCAGTTCTTTTTCAACATAAATATTTCAATTTCTCAGGGTCACAATGTGATCTGAGTGCAAATAGCTTTCAAGTAGCAGGGGTCCAAGCCATAGATATGTATTCAGATTTGGACCCAGCTACTGAAGTGGCATATGTAAATGCTCGGATCCATTGCTCATGCTATTATCCCTATTGGATATAATAGGTACCCAGTTAGTATTCCATATTCTTACTGGAATTTTCTCTAAGCAAAGTCTGTGGAATTCAGCACTATATGGACCATTGCTAAACAATATATGGCTTCTGTTCTTCTATCTGTATGGATTGCAGTCATATTTCCTTATACATTAAGGAATGTATCATCGTTAGTTAGTTAATTATTGCTGGACTGGCTGGTTGATTTTAGTTTTAAACCATCCTGCTCATAAATCTCACAAATAAGATTTTGTCTGAGCATTCAGCTGGTCCATTGAAATGGGTGAAGAATACTTATTTTCAGTTCACAAAGCCTGTTTCACATGCACAGGAACAGCCCCTGAGCCCACTCTATCCCTCATTTGAATACCCTTGTTATGTACAGTAGACAAAAAAATATATTTAACCAATTTATTCTCTTTCACCACACAGCTACAACTATCAGACATACCAGAGAGATCCTGGTCAAAGGATGACATGTATAAGAGACTTTTTCTTACTCCAAACACCTATGCAGATTCTGGTTATGTTCATTCAAGTGCATGTATTTCTAGGAAGTATGAGGGCTTCTATTGAATCTCTCTATTATATTTCTCTTCTATGATACATTTCTGTATCGGATAGGTGTAGAGCTTCATAGGTTGGATAGCGAGGAGCACAGGAATATCTGCCATAGCTCTACATTACTGGAAAATTCCCATGAGCCCCCCAAGTGTATTCACAGATTTGGTTCCATTCTTTAAAAGGTACTTAGTTCTGAGCAGTTAGTTTCTTGTAGAAATTATCTGAAGGATTTTCCAGAATAATTACTCTTTAGATATAGGCTGATTGACTAGATGTACTGTAAGACTGCAATGTGAAAATTAAATATTTCAAATACAGATACAAAACAAAAATAAAACAAATGGAAAACAGTACTTAATAAAGGATAAAATTCAAGCCCACAGATATTAAGTTAACTAATATAGCTAAAGCTAAAGTATTATCACTATTTCTCTAATCAAGAAGAAATATCATTAACCAGTATTTTAGATCATTTAAAAGGCAGTATTCTCATTTGCAGTTTCAATTTTTAGCAGAGTTTCTGAAGATAATTAACCACACGAATGAGGCTTCTGGTGGAAAACATGCAGAAGGCTTTCATGCTGCAAGTTATTTTTTGCAGCAGAACTACAGTATGTTCTTTCAATTACTGTACAGAGCAAATGCATGCAGATATGGGTTCAGTTCAATCAGTTTGCCATCAGTCACAGAAGAAATTACAGAATCCATTTTAAGACATCAGTTGAGGAATCCCTGGAATGTCACAGCTTGATCAACAGTATGCTCTTTCAAATATGGAAATCATGTTTTAAATACACTGAATCCTTTGAAGGTAATATTACTATAGCCGAGACATTTAAAATTGGACTTAAGGCTGTTGGGCTCTTTTTTTTTTTTTCCCCCCTTTAGGCATTCATCAGTGTTTTACATAAAAGGTTAATATCAAGGGAAAGAAATCATGAAATAGAAAGAAACATAAAGCATTAAGAAGTGGTTAAAGGATGGAAAACAAACAAGTACTATGACACACAGACTTTCATTTTGTACTGAAGGAGCCAAGTGAAGGAGAAGTTACAGAACTGTGAGAGATACCAAGCTGCTGCTTTAGTGTGATTTACCAACATTTCTAACTAAGGCACAACAGTTATCAAACGGGATGAAGAGGGATTTATTTTCTTCATCACTCTAATAGAAGCCTTCTGTTAAGAAAATTAGGGAGAGTGGTTTTGTGTGATTCCCCCAGAAAGAAAGAAAGAAAGAAGAAAAGGGAAGGTGAAAATTAATGTATAAAATAATTGCTGAAGGTTAGAAATATGAAATTAAAACGTGAAATATCCCAATGCCAAGGAAACTAACTAGATGTATCCCAGGTAACCTTATCTACAACAGCCAAAGTATTACGGTGTTAAGTTCCAGTGAGTGATATGGTGCTTCCTTAAAATCCACCAAACCCCTACTTTGACTGGCATTCAGCACATTGCTCTCTAAAGCAAAGCAGTAAGCAGGGGGATTGAGGAATATGTCTAGTATTGTTATTATTAAATCAAGAGATTTTCAAGTTGTTTACCTAATATCTTAAACTTTTGACATACTAAACTACTTCACCACTTACAGTGCTTGTAGGTTAATCATGAAAAATATTCAGTGGCCATGGACATATTTGAGTGTTCAATGAGAAAGTTTCTTATAATCAAAAGAGAATGATCCAGTCCCCATGGCATCAGCATGATAATGATACCTCAACCAGTATAGAGAGCTCAATACCATTAGGAAATGTATTATTTGAGGTGCAGCAGCAGTACCTCAAGTATGAAGGAACAGCACAGATGGAACCTGAAGTTGGTGATAGCACCAGCTCTCTCCATCAGCCCTCTGTTATATGTTTATGGTTTATGGAAATTGTCTATTAACAACTCTAGTACCTGCTTTGCAGGAGGAGAAATTAAGAATATCAAAAGGAACATATCATGTCTCTTCGCTTGTAGGTATAGCCAAGCATGTGAAAAATATTATGTTTTAAAGCAGGGGAAAATCTTCCTAATTTCTTAATGATGAACAGAATTTGACTCTTTTTTTGTCTTAATGAATATTTAATATATGCTTAAAAGTGAAAATTAAGAATTAACTGCCTTAATGTGTTTAAGGAGTCTGACTTCCATGAGATTTACACAGTATTTTGAGTTGGGTCAAAGTTTTTGGCATGAATACAAATGCTATTTGCAACAACAGGTACTGATCTGAAAATCATTCACGGCCATTAGTGGTGCATTTAGGACTCATTTGTTTCTGTTTTTATAGCTTATTATTTTGTTTTATTAATTATTTTACATTTGCTTTCTTTGATTTTATGCCAAAACCTTTTTAGTGAATGCATTAATTTTAACGGAAGAAAAAAAAAAAGCAAATATAGATAAAACAAAACACTTTTTTTTTTTACATACAAAGAGTTGCAAGACAAACATTCCTATGCCTATAAAGAGCATAAATTTGTTCAAGGAGAACTAGAAAGTCGTGTTGATTTCTCCAGAGGTAAATGGAAAAAAGCTATGCTTGAAAAAGTGTGACGGGGAAGGGTCATGGGGTAGACAATAGTGGATTTAGAAATTATTTACCCTCTTAGATGATTTCAGTAAGCCAACTTTTTAGCTCTATGTGTCTTGATTATTTGAAACAAAATGTTTTGTGCAAGAAATGAAAATAGGTTGATTAAGCATATTCTCATCCTCACCCCATGCATCCTGTACATTACCATGACACCCTGTGATGTAGGATAGCTACAATGCGGAGTAATAGATGGGAAATTGTTTCAGGCCCCGGTGGTTCTGGTGTATGATTATGTTACAGGCTAGCAATCATAGAAATTGCCTCTGAAAGTCATACACAGCTCACCCATTCACTGAGCTGCTCACAGAAGCCAGGGGATTTGTGTGCTTCAGGAAAGCATATGTTATAAAATAGGTATTTATAATGAAGTCTTGTAGATGAGTCATATTTCTCTAAGTTCTTCATGTGGATTATAGCTTGTGAAGACAGGAAAGAAGAGTTATACTGAACTGTTCTGTAAGTCATTATCTTCCCTTGACATATGGCACAATTTCTTGTTGGGAGCAGATGCTGTCAGTGTAGCAACCTAGCACCAATGAAGACATTGTCAGCTGTAAAGTTACATTACAGTGAGTGCATAATTAGTTGTTTTACATCTACTTTTACTTTGACAATTAGGAAGTTTAACAAGAGAAGGCAATGGAGGAACTGTAACTTTTCTACTTCAGTCAGAACACAGATTTACAAATTGAGGAACATGTATTTCACACTGCTTCTGATTTCAATTTAAATTGAACCAGCACTGAACTAACAGGTCCTCTAAATGTTCTTATCATAGGTCATCATCCAAGGGGCTAAATGTCTTCTGAGAATTGCTGTGGTCATCAGTCTATCAATTTTTGCACTTCTCATGCATATACTGTAATGGTATGCCGTGTTCATTTTCAGAGTAGTTTTCTCGGTTCCATAAAAGAGCATGTCTTAAAAAAGATGAAATTGAGTTCATATTATGAAACAGCACATCATTTGGCTTTTATAGGACATAGCTTAACAACAGAAAATTAACATTAAGTATAAAATATATGAAATAACAAGAGAGAGTTTGCTACAACTGAATGTTTATTTCAACTTGTTCTGGCCTGTTTCTGAAAATATAAATTCACAAATATTTTGAAACAATATGTAAAAAGAAAAATGATGTCAAAAATAACTTCATTCAAATCCCTTTCAGAAAGGATATAACAACAAAACTAACCCAAGTTGGTCCTCTTCTCATTAACTCCTTTAACCTGTGGCTTTCTGATAGCAGAAGGCCAAATCCATTGTTTTGCTTCACACACAAAGCTCTTTATGCAATTAAAATACAATATTGAAAATGATAATTTATATAAACATTTCTTGCAAAGATTGTATGTATCAAGTGACCTGTTTTCTGGCAGTGTTTCTAACAGCAGTTTGATTTTATGCAACCCATCTGGAACAAACTCCAGGAGCATTTTAACTCTGGAATGTAATTTTAACTTTGGTCTCCAGATGGTCCAACTCCTTAGAGTTTTACCAGTCAAGTCACAAATAAAGTTATCTATGCAAAAATAATAATTAACAAACACAAATGCTTGTATTTAGAAAAAAAAAAGGGGGGGGGGGGCTACTCAGAAAATTCTCATCTACAGTGCAGAGTCCACGGTTGACTTTTTCTATTGACACAAAACCACAGAGAATTAGAAGTAAACGGCATAATTTGTTTTCTAAAGCTGAGGACCCTCACTGGTGGGAGGAGCTGTACTCAGGCCCAGAACCCCCAGGCTGGCCTCACTGGGGACAGTGGGCTTGTCCCCTTGGCATGGCCCTGCCATGGCCCTGCCAGCCTCCTGCCCTCATGAGATGTCCATTCCACTGCTCCCTGGTAGAAGCAGGCTTTTGAAATAGGAACTTTCAGTGATTTCATTAAAAATCAGCAAAAAAGTATCACTATTAACTGCTAAAAGGTGAATGACTTCCAGTGTTACTCTAGACCCAATGAGTATTAAGAATTATGGAGTCTGTTTTTCCAAGAAAGAGTAAGAAACATCATTGCTGCTGTTAATTTAAAATGCAAACGAAGACAAATTAAATATCTGTCAAGTCCTCATCTTTGGGTATGAAATTTAAATCAATCTACGTTAAGGGTTGTTTGCTTTATTCTGTCAGTGTTAGAAAAAAAGATAGCCCATAATACCCCAAACCACACATCTGTTTGCCCAGTAACACTTGGGACGCAGAGGTTCAGTAGTGTCTTTCTGGGCCAGCCCTTGTGCTACTGTTAACCTCTCCAGTTGCCACGCAGGTCATGGTGCGGGTAACAGTACTGCACTCGTATGTGCATCTGCTCTGGCTAGTAATTGCAGCATAGATGAAAGAGAAAACTTTCATACATTGTTGTGAACCTATCTGCAATTTCGTCATCTGCAAGAGGGATTTCTTCCCCCACCAACCTTTATCTTTTTATCTTCTTCTTCTTCTTTTTTTTTTTCCTATTCAGCTGGTAGAAATGAATATTCTACAAGTTTTGTATTCTAACTCTGAAGTGTTTATTTCTAAGAAATTATATATTACCCACTGTGTTTCCTGGTATTATTAGTGATACTGCACTGCTTTCCAAAGTTGATAATGGATTTCTTAGTATTTCAGAAACATAATATTGTTCCATTAACACTGGACATGTTCAGAAGCTCTGACACCTTTGGTTAAAATTTAGCACTCAGTTTTGTTCATACAGTCATTTACACATATTACTAATAATCTAGACTGGATACGTGTTCGCTTGAGTTGCACTTGGAACTTCAAGACATCTGGTGCCTCCATTCTGCTGATCCCATTACTGCATAGAGATATGAGCTGTCTTTAAATTGCAGTTTCTCACAAAAGAAAATTAACCTGTGTTGAGCTCTGTGCTGTCACTTCTGGTTTGTGTACAGTTACAAAATTAATTCATTTATAGTAGTTTTGATATCTCTATGCTACACTGCAGATGTCATAGGAGGTATATCGATTGATTTAAGTGAAACTACAACTAGAAAACAAGTACATATGTGGCTTTATATGTCATTAAGTGGTTTGCAGACTGAAGCTCTAATGCATTTAACAATCCCCGTGTGCGCTAGTATATGGAAAATCAGTGCATTTGTAGAAGTGTGTATTTTCATTTAACTATTCAACATAGCTGTAGGCTTAGCATATATTAGACATATGTTTGTTTCTTTTTCAAGTTTCTTGTTGTCCATAACAATACAGTTTTAGACAAAATTTGAAATAGCTGAAAAATATGAATAGTTTACATAACTCCTAAGATAATTAAAAGATAAAAAGTAAGTTGAAATCTTTAAGACAATATATTCTTACATATGTATGTGTATGCACAAGAGATTTCCCAGCAGTTAGAAATTGCATAAATGCTTATTCCTCATTTTTATGAAATTGATAAATTTGTTTAATGATCAATATGCTCCCATGATCCTGATGCATCAAAGATCACTTACATTTAAGTAGTAGATAAGTACTCTGTGGGATGAATTATCAAACTTCTGCTTTCAAGGTCTATACCTTGTTTCTATTAAAGCTTTTCTTATCTGATGTACTGAAGCAGAGAAGCAGACCACCCCTCAATGTGATAGATGAACCTCCTCTCAACACGGCCTGAAGAATGCTGTGGATAAATTTTTATTTCTTTATTTATGTCTATATTATTATTATTTATAGGATGGCTTGGGTAGGAAGAGAGATCATCTAGTTTCAACCCCCTGCCATGGCCAGGGATGCCACCAGAACAGGTTGCCCAGGGCCATGTCCTAGCTGGTCTTGAACACCTTCAGGGATGGGGCATCCACAGCTTCTCTGGGCTGCCTATTCCAGTGCCTCACCACTCTCTGAGTGAAGAATTTCCTCCTAAACTCTAATCTAAATTTCCTCTCCATTTTGGTTTAAAACCATTCCCCCTTGTCCTATCATTATCTGACTGAGCAAAAAGTTGTTCTCCATCTTTTTTATAAGCCCCCTTTAAGTACTGAAAAGCTGAAATGAGGTCACCCTGGAGCCTTCTCTTCTTTAGGCTGAACAGCCCTAGCTCTCTTAGCCTTCCTTCGTAGAAGAGGTTCTCCAGCCCTTGATGACCATCTTCGTGGCTGTCCTCTGGACCTGTTCTAACACATCCTACTTGTGCTGGGGGCCCCAAACCTGGACGCAGCACTTCAGGTGCAGCTTCACAAGGGCGGAGCATAGGAGGACAATCACTTCCCTCCCCTGCTGGCCACTCCTCTGTTGCTGCAGCCCAGGATGCAGTTGGCCTTCTGGGCTGCAAGCTCACACTGCTAACTCATGCCAAGCTTGAGAATGATGGAGAATAAAGAGTGGTGGGACAACACTAACAGACAGGCCCAGACAGGATAGACATCAGCATTTCATACTACCGGTCTTGTAATTTTTAAAGACTTCATTGCAAATAGCTAAATAGCTGAGGAAACAGGACATTTGTAATCATGCTGGGTATATTCTGGAAAGTGCCTCTGTCTGCCAGGTACTGTAGTGCCATATGGACACTTAAAAGTTTGCAGAGGAACCATGGAGGAGCTGGTTGCACTGGTAGCCACAGGCAAAGTGCTTCCACTTCATGGAGGTAAGCCGACCTCACCTCAGCTCATGTCTCATGGTGTCTCACTGTCTCTTTACTAGCCACAGACTGAAAGAGAAGCAAAAGAAATAGAAATTCTAGTTAAATCTCCTAATAAATAAAGACAACAAAGACCAAACAAAAAACTGCCTCCCCCCAAAAAAAAACAAACACCACCACCAAAAAAAAAAAGCAAACAAACAAACAAAAAAAAAAAACCACAACACCAAAAACAGAAATAGCAAAAGCTTTTCAAGTGAACACTTGACTAAGTGAGTCAAGCTACCTGTGGAGCTGTACATGAATTCAAGTGTGAATTCATGCCAGAGAAAACAGCCTCCTGAGGTTTAATGAACTCTATACAAACAACAGGAAAGTTTTCCATCAAAGTCATAAATTCTGTTTCCATTACTTCTACATTCATGAAGTAAGTTGCTGCTTAATGTAGCTGGATGAAAGCCTGTAAGTTGAAAACAAAGTGATTTTTATTGTGGATCATAGAACTCTAGTGGGGCCAGGGAACAGCTGAGATAGCACAGCAACAAGATGTCTGCAACATTACTCTAACCTAGTAAAATCTAGAGCTGCTTTAAAACAAGCATGGGTAACAGTCTGTACTGCTCTGTTTTAAGCTCCAACCGTCTAAAACACAGGTACTAATATCCTGAAGGCTTTCATTTCACTCTGAGGCAATTCCTTTTTTAAGTTAGTGTTATTAAAGTGCCTTTAATGAAGATAAACACTTTTTTTTTTCTTCTCTCTCTATGAGGTATCTGTTTGCCTCCCGACCCCAGTTTTGTTAACTTTTTAAATCCACCATGTGTGTCATACTGAGCACACTCTTGAACCTTCCCCAGTGCTTAGTGGAGAAAACATGTCTGGTCACAGCAGCTTAAACATATGACATTTTAAGCAAAAGTTATTCAGAAAAAGACGTCTCTATGCAATGAGACAGAGCAAGCTGCAGAGCTGTCATTTGTTAAATTGGGTATTGTCTCATTACATTTCTAAGCATAGTGTCAGGAAAGATCAGGTGCAGACTGACAGATTTGACTGGCACAACAACTTTACCACAATTGCACAGAAAACATTAGCTATTAAGTATATACACAAGCAAAAATAACAGATTAAATATCCTATAATTATAACTTCTCTTACAGATGCTGCTATATGAATTTTATGCCATTAAACTTCTTTAAGTATCCCAGCCATAAAGCAAACATACCCTTGCCACACAGTGAAAAGGAGCAAAAGAAATAAACTAGGGAGGATGAGAAAAAACTTGTTCTATGGCTTGGTCTTTTTTTTTATTTTATTTTTTTGATTGTTTGTGATATCCTTACATCCTTTTGGGATAGCCTTATCAAAGAAACTGTTCAAATGAAGTGAAATGTACCTCAAACCCATCAGAATCCAAGTCTAGCCCGAAGACTTTCTCGGGTTTCAAAATATCCTTTTATCTTCTTACAGACTGTCATATCTCCCATTTGTGAAGCACAGGAAATGGAAACATGGCAATACCATTACCAGCATAATCACACTGTGCTCCAGGACCACATTTCCCTGTGAAGTATTCAGCTTGAATTCTAGGCCAAAGTAAGAGTAGTGCCTTACAAATAAAGTGAACATTTGCATGAAATTTGAATGAGTCATACTTAAACTATGACATATGAATCTGTGAATATTCAAAGTTCTGCATTTTGACTTTAACTAAATGAACAATTCCTGTTTTGTCTAATTTTTTGATGGTCTTAAAGAAAAAAAAAAAAAAAAAGATCCCCCCATTTCTATGTATTTGCTAAAACACAGGGAGGGCTTGTGTTCCTCAGCCTCTCCTGCCGCCAGTGATAGTGAGGAAGCCAAGGCCCGAGGCAGGCTGACTCCTGCTCAGGCCACTGAAGCTTCAGAGCCTTCTGGAGTGGACAATGTCCTCCTTCTCTGGCCTTGCTGTTCCCAGTGCTGTTTCTCACACTTTTGCCCTCACTGGGCATAAATAAATAAATAAATAAATAAAAAGGGCCCAGCGAGGCCCTGCATTGGGGCCTGGGGACAGCTGGGACCAGCCAGAACCGGCTGTGTCAGCATGGCACAGCCCCGCCTCACCTCACCGAGGCTGTCTCCACATAGACCAAAGACACCTGGTCAAACCTCTGTGCAAAGAAGCGATCGTGTAGTAAAAGAATGACAACTCCTTATTCATTGCTTCTGAAGTGTTGCTCTTATATGAGAGACATGACTGCTTCTGAAACCTTCATCTGCCAGCTTAGGCTGGGAATGGTAGGCGTTGTAAGACCAACTTCCAAATCGCACTTTTCCACATTGTCGTCTCTGTGGTGTCAGCTCCCCAGCCTGTGAGGAAAGGGAAAATTCCTCATAGTCACACCACTCTTTGCAAGTTTCTTGTTTAATTCAAGCCAGAAAGTCTCAGAGTTCCCATACAGCTTTTCCGGGCCTATCGCTGACACGGCCTTCATTTCTCTGAGAAGTGCATTCTGTTAGCAAAGTTGGAGGGGATAAATTTGGATCTTTTAGATATGGCCCTGACTATTGTCCTTTCTGTGCCATAGCACCGTAAAAATCAATATAAGCAAAAGGGTTTCTCCAGAGGTGCAAGGTGAGAAAAGGCTTTTTCAGCTAGATTTTTTTTGCCCACAAGTGTATTTTGGAGGACAGGCTAGTTGGGAAACATATTTTGATACACCTGCCCAAACAACTACACCTTCACTTTTTTTTTTTTTTAATTTTATTTTCTTCATCCCAGAATAAAACTCTACCCTGCAAGCTTATGTTTTGGTTTAAAAGCAAGTGCTTTTCTCACACTAAATGTAACACCCCCACTCCTCCCACTCCACCCTCGCTCCACTACCCCCAACCTCCCCCCAAAAAAAGTAAGCAGCAGAGGACCAGATTCACAGTGGATGGGACTCTGGGCAGCTCTGTGTATGTTTGCTTTCTCCAGATAATACCACTTCAGATCAACAGAAAGTTTGCCTCAGTGTTTAACAGGTTTCAATTTCACTGAAATTGAAAGGATGTAATATCTTTATTTTGACAGTTACATAACATTAGAAGAAGGAATAAATTGAATAAAACATACTTTATTTTAAAGTATTTAAATATCAGAAATGAGTTGTTCCAAACAAGTGCTCCTCAGATACATTTGCAATTAGTTAGCACATTTTCTATGGTGATGACATATGCATCAGTCTCAGTTTCCAAGGCTGCCTCTGATTGGCTTCACCCTAGCAAGGGGAAGGATTTATGGCCATAGTGGCAAGCACCTCTTTTGGGTGCTCATTTCCTAGTTGATAGCACCTGAGCAGGAGAAGTAACTGCAGACCTTGATACTGGTTGGTCTAGAGGGAGAACTGCAAAGGATCTCTGCTTCCCTTTAAACAGAAGGTAGTGAAAGAGTCAAGAAATCTATGTTTGTTTCTGTGGGATAACAATGTGTAGTATAAATAGTACCTGTCAACTTTTAGAGGTGGTGTGTTTAACTCTAAAATGTTGTCCCCTATGGGAAAATATGCTTGATATTGTTAGTGGGTGGAAGTGATTTGTTATGACTAGAATGTGGTCACAGTGGTATAAATCAAAGGTAACTTGGTAGAATATAAGTTTTTTTTTTTTTTTTTTTTTCGCTGTAGGGTTTTAATTTACTGCTGGTGTGCTGCTAATAATTGGTTATTGTCCTTTTGCATTTTCCAGTACATGATGGGGGAAAATGTGGGACGCAGTGTCTGTTTAGGAAAATAAACTTCTTGTTCCACATCAAAGCTGTGTTAGCTTTTGTGGAAATCAGGAACGTATCCTCATTCTGTGATTTTAAGTTTTCAACTTAAAAACTCAAAACCTCAGGATTTGATTGGAAGTTGAATTGCACACAAAGTGGTGGGTTAGATGAGAGCAGTCCCTTCGCTTAGATAGCGTTAGAGGAAGAGATTAGACGAGCAAGATTTTGATTAGATTCCTGTTATTCTGCCTGGTTTGTCATGCCAGATGAGCAATAGGGGTCTATAAAGCAGTGGCTTTTGTGGCTGAAAGCTCTTTTTGGTGTAAGGTCAGCTTGTGCCAAGTTGTTATCAAACTATAGTTAATACCTCAGCTAAAATCAGCTTTGCAATCAGAACATAAGTCAGCTGAGTAACTGCTCTAATATGTATATGGTTCATCTGGATTCTCCATATAAATGCTCAAACACTTTTGATTTTAAAGACCTTCTGTAGAATAGACTAACTTTAACAAAGTATCTTCTCTTTTAATCGATCTTAAAATGAATCTGTTTATGTGATTTGTGTGTGTGAGAGAAACGTATATAAGATATGTTTCACAAATTTCATCAAATATGATTTGTTTCTACTTCTGTACGGCAAAAATGAATATTTGTCAATAGAAGAATAATACTTGGCTGATAAAGAATACTGTCTCATTAGAGATAGGCCTTCTAATTTAATGTGCGTAGGAAGTGAAAAGAAGCTCTGTTTCTCCAGTAATAATGGCAGTTGTGATGTAGTGTGTATAATACAGATTCTTCTCTTTATTCAATGCCAGACATATATAAAATCTCTGCCAATTTTCTATTGTCTAACTCTGCATCTGCTGAGCTGTAATATTGTATATACAAAACTTACAGTGCTACTTTGCTTTTATTGCTCTGCCTGACAGAAACTCTCTTTATGTTATTAACTCCAACACAGAACACCAGGAAAAACATACACTTACCACGTGATTGTAGTACAAACAAGTTCCTCCATAGAAGGAAACATTGCCAAAGTTGCTGAAACATGAATATTTTATTAGTGTTCCCACTTACTTATGACTATTTTACAGCAGTCATAAAACAGATATTAATCAGAAAAAAATGTTAATTAGAAAAAATCAGTTTAACACTAAACATCTTCCAAATCTGCCCTATTGAAAGGCAATATATAGTTAATTGCTTTCAGACCTGAACATTTAAGGAAATACAGCTTTCTGAAACTGCCAGAGACCTGAAAAGTAGGAAACATGAAGGAGTGGCAGAACTACAATTTCTTGACAGTACTGGCTCTTTATGTGAAACTCCAAGATTTTTAAAGAGCATAAAATTCGCATGAAGATTCTGGAATGCAAAATGATTTGTAAAGAGAAAAGAGGAAAGTAACAAAATTCAAGCACAAATAGAGACTGGGCAAAGAGTGGATTGAGAGCACCCCTGAGGGAAAGGACCTGGGGGCATTGGTTGATGAGAAGCTCAAATTGAGCCAGCAATGTGTGCTTGCAGCCCAGAAAGCCAACAGCATCCTGGGCTGCATCCAAAGCATTGTGGGCAGCATGGCAAGGGAGCGGATTCTCCCCCTCTGCTCTGCTCTGCACTCATGAGACCTGACCTGGAGCACTGCACACAGCTCTGGGGTTCCCAGCACAAGAAGGGCATGGAAGTATTAAAATGAGTCCAGAGGAGGCCACAAAGATGCTCAGAGGGCTGGAGCATCTCTCTTACGAAGACAGGCTGAGGGAGTTGGGGCTGGTCAGCCTGCAGAAGAGAAGGCTCTGGGGAGACCTCAGAGCAGCATTCCTGTACCTAAAAGGGGCCTACAGGAAAGCTGGGGAGGGCCGCTTTGTCAGGAGGTGTAGGGATAGGACAAGGAGTAATGGCTTTAAACTTAGAGGGTAGGTTTATATTATATGTAAGGAAGACATTCTTTACTATAAGGGCAGTGAAGCCCTGGCCCAGGCTGCCCAGACAAGCTGTGGAAACCCCATCCCTGGAAATGCCCAAGGCCAGGCCAGACAGGGATTTGAGCAGCTTGGGCTGGTGAGAGGGTCCCTGCCCATGGCAGGGGGTTGGAATTAGATGACCTTTAAGGTCCCTTCCTACCCAAACCATTCTGTGATTCTATGAACAGAACTTAGCCTGTTTAATGTGTGATGCAAGAAGTAGTGCTTGCTTTCAAAACAACATAAAAAGATGTAAATTCTGTTTAGTCTGCTGAAATTCTGGGTCATATAATAACCACATCTTTAAAAATGTTTTATCATTTTTCCCTGTATTTTCTCTCTTCCCTTACTTTCTTTATATTGTGTGATAAAATTAATTCTGCAGGACTCTTCTGTTCTTTGTGTAAAACAATCTCCATAAGAAATTCTGTGAATAGTTCTATTAGGAAAATAAAGATCTGTGTAAGAAGCAGCTTTTAACTAGGTTAATTTTGACATCTACAGTATTCATAGATGGTGCACACACTTTCTTTGAAAGGATTTTATAAATCTGTTTGTACCTTTGGTTCCTTCAACCTGTTTAGCTAGGGGTTTTCTTTTACATGAAAATTAAAAAAAAAAAGTGTTGCTTTCTATCTGAAGTTTGGGATGCTATTTTTTCTGTTAAAATTACAGCATCTTATGTCAAAGAGTGTTGGATAGACTGAAGAGCCTGATTTAAAAAAAAAAAAAAAAATCTACCTATAAACCATTTGTCTTCGTAGGTGTGGACAATTGTCTGTGCTCCAAACCAGCTGGATACAAGCCACTTCTTGTTCAAAAGCCATGTGGAAGAATTACTGGACTATGAGCTGAAGCTACTCTGTCCTGCCTCTTAGTTCCATTAAGGTAAATGGATCTTTGTTAATTTATCTTTGTTGGCTTTTTTTGGGGATACAAAGTGCTTGAAAAACTGCTCCTTAAAGTATAATACCACATTTTTACTTCATTTACTTCGTTGATCGAGATAGAAAATCACCTCAAAATTCAGAAGTCAGATGCACCTAAATACTGACTTTTGCAGTCGATAACTTAAAAGTTGACAAGTTTGTGAAACACAAGCTGCTTTTTAGTCAAAAATGTCAAGACCTTAATGCTCATATCTGTTTGATAAATGTGCATATGCTCACAAGAACTGGTCCTGATACTTTTTGCAGGTTTCAGCAGAGTAACCTGCAACCTGTAACTTCAGAGGGAACGGGGAGTTATAACTTTCTTTGAAAAAGAGATTATTTTAAGTCCTTAAAATTTTCTTCTCAAATCAAATCTGTGTAAGAGGAGTCGTAGCCAACACAAAACTTCATTATGCAAGCATGGCATAAAATCACTTTAAAGGATCATTATCATTAATAGTAAGGATAGCTTGGCAAGAAAATTGTCTGACAATCACAGAATTGGGTCAATTTGAACTGTTGCAGATTTGTTGATTTCCACATCTATTTCTGTCTGCAAAAGGGGAAAAGAAATGTTTTTCTTGTATGAAATTATATTTTTGTTATATTGGGTTTATGTTTACATGAGCTACTATATTACATTACTACTACTACTACATGGCTACAACATTAATAACAGCAATGATGTGATAATGATAGGAAACTTTCATAATGGTTTCAAAACATTTGTTTTGTAATATGTCTCTGTGAGTATTCCTTCATTTCACTTATGCTAGGCAAGCAAAAGGCAAGAGGAAAAGACCAAAACAACTGGTTACACTGCAGAGTTTTGTGTTGCTATCCCCCTTTTCAATAATTAATTTTCCTGTTCTGTCATGATTCAAAAACAATTAAAGAATAAGACAGTAGAGACAACAAGACAGTAAAGAAAAGTTGTAAACCTGTAAATGTAGCTTCAAAAATGTTTGAGTCAAAATTTGATAGGTGTTCATTTTCTGTTTTTAAAATGTGGTAGCAAGTTGCATTAATATAGCTAAGCTATGACAAACGTGCTTGAAAATAGTATACCAATATTAAAGGGCACGCTGTTTTGACCCCTTAGAACCCTTGGCTGCATGTGAGGTGGGCAAGTTGGTGGAAATTTTGATTCAGACCTGTGCTGGAAACCCTTGTGCAGATTTTCTGGGTTAATGTGTATAAATGTGGATTTTTAACTGCACAAATGCATTGGTAAGCATTTCCACATAACATTTTGGTCTGGGTTGTAAGTAATCACAGAGGCTCCAACTTGGAGTATTTGATTCCATTTTGGCAATATTTGTCCAAGGACTTGCCTCAGATCTTAAGATGCTTAAGAATGAGCAGCTTCAAAGAATTTATGACAAAAGAAAACATGAACGTAAGTTCATACATAAAAAAATATATATAAAAATGTCTGAATTCATATAAAATAAAATGTTTGACTAACATTGTAAGAAAACAATGTATATTAAAAAAATAATTGATTTTAGCTGAACAGCCAGTTCTGTTTTAACTGTAAATAGGACAAACTTCAAGAGTTATAATGCTGAAAAAAATGTTAATATTGATGACATAACCTGAAAATTTCCTTAACTCATAACATCTGATATCAAATTGGAAGCACTATGTTATTATTTACAAAGTACCTTTAGTGACTCATTAGGTCACTGGAAAAAAGCAAGGTCTGTGTAAAATATATTTAAGGTAGACAGAAATCTCAAACTCGTAAATAATTTGAAGCCTGCCCTTAGAAAAAGGAATCTCACGAAACAAACTAGTGACCACAATGTATTTTGCTATACAGAGTTATATAACACGTAAAAACCAACATCCCTTAATTAAAAAATGATGCTTAAATCAAATTGTCTTCTGATGGATGTCTAAATTACCATCTTTTATTCGGTGAGGTTATTGGCTCTTGTCCTAAGGTATTTGTCTCTATATTTAAGAAGTAGAGGTGCATAGTGGTGCATAAAGCTAGATAATGCTAATAGAAATATTTCTTATTCATTTAAGCAAAGACTAGAGTTAAATCTTGCTTTATTGTGTGACTTGCTTTGTATGTAGTCATGAGTTTAGGAATCTTTGCATGGCTGAATGTGAATATGTATAATACAAATAGGTTTATGTTAGTAAATGCACATTTATGTATAATACATTTTTCATATTCATTCAGTAAGCGTGAACTTGCCTTTCCTATGATACTGCAGAAACTTGCACATGCTTATTCATATTAAAAATTAAAACAAATAGTTCAAACCTTTGTTTAATATTCTCTAGAATTAATCTAATTCCTTTTGCAACCAATATACTCTGTGTAGTATCAAATATGTCTTTTTTTTTGCTTTCAGTCTGCAACATGCTGATTCCCCTGCTTGCTCTGGCTTCTTCTTTTGTAAGAAAGAATAATTAATAGTTCTGTTTATCTTCTTGCACATAACTAAACACTTTATCTTCAGAGCTTTTTTGCATTTCATATGTGCAAGGTCTAGTGAATGGAAGGTCTTGCCATAATAGGAGCAGGGAGAATGAAACTTTTGGTGCTGGTTAGAAGCATTATTCTGGTTAGAAGAAATATTCTTGTTGTTAGGCTGCTCTTATCACCTAAGGTCTGTCATTTTAGGCCTGTACCTGAATTCATGTGATGTTTAAACCTCTGGCTCTGGGGATACCTTTAGCCACAAACTGACAGAATGACCAGAAATGGCTTTGTGGTTCTCTTTCATTTTTCTTTATGGTTGTACTCTGGTCATGTGTATCCCCTGAACTCCTGATCTTGATGTCTGCTCCTCTGATGATGTATAGTTGCAACATGTCATCACTGTGCTGTGAGAACCTATTATACTGCTATACATCATTAGAGACCCTTCTCTCTCAAGACAGGTTACTATTATATATCATTAAAATGATGGCTGGTAAGAACAGGCATCCCTGAGAGGGAATCTTAAAATTTTATATGGGGAAAAAATTCTAGTTTATAGGTGAGTCGAATAAAAATCGGATACAATAGGTGAGAGTTGTAATATAAATAATATTAAAAATTAAATATTACTTGTAATATAAATTATGTATCTAGAAGTTTCTAGTCATAAAAACAAACTCATGCACTGCAGAAGACACTTATAACTGAGGTTTTTATGCATAAGACCTACTGCACTCTGCTATAACTCACTGAGATATGACAGGTATGGCCAGTTTCTGCAGAACCAAGTCTAAGAAGCCTTTTGAAATTAAAGGGGGCTGTAGAAGTTTTCAGAATCTAAGTGATAAATACAAAATTCATGGTGTGGATCTGTCTACAGTGCCATACTAAAGCTGTATAACTTTCCCGGTGTCTCAGAAGCGATCACTTCAGTGATGACAAGTTTGAGAAGGGGAGTACCGAGTAGAAGCTGTGGCTTCTGTTCATAAGAGTTTCCAAACATATGGAAACTGTAAGTAACTGTGCAAATTATACAGGCACATACAATTTCCATTGAAGTTGCCAGGAATTAACTGAATATATCCAGGAATAGCATTTGATTCAGAATGTTTGCTATAACCTTGTTATCATAGCAGTCTTGGTCAATATGTCTTAGCGAGGATTCTACATATACATACCATTAGCACTTCTTTCTAATGCAAATACATTTCTCCTTTGTAACGTAAAAATGTATTTATCCTCAAAAATAATAAAAACTAGGATTATATGTATCTAAGTGAAGATCTTGAATGGAATGTTTTATCTCTTTCACTCCAGCATGCTGCAGTGAATTAAGGTGCTGAAATCTGCCTGTCCTTTCCTTCTCAGTATGGCCCATGAAAAGGCCTTTTTCTCTGTAATTGCAACTGAAAAGTTGAGTTACAAACCAAATGGCTTAAAAAAAAGACTGCAACTCCATAACATTAAAAGCTGTCCTTAGAGGTTTTTATTATTTTATATCTACTAAAACATTAAACCTCATCACTTTCCTACTATCTGTATTAGAATTAGATATTGGTGTATCTCCTGCTTATTTGGTGTGATACTATAGTGCATAACAGAGACATTATGGAATAGTGATTATTTTTTGGCTTCTGTGCATGCTTTTACAATGTTGGTAGTATTTCTAATCTTAAACCAAAGTAAACATTCATGTGCATACATAATGTTGACAAGTGTTTTATAAGTAAAACAGTATAGACTCTTCTGTCAGATTTGTTTTATTTCTTGTTTTAGATTTTCTTTAATCCAGTTTTCCACCTTTCTAGAATATTTCCAGACTTTTTTTAATTATATATTTTTAAAATTTTGACTCTTTTTAAAAAGAACAATAGCTTTAGTTGGGTGATTTGCTTACTATTGGGGATTTGTTCCTGACTTACAGAATCAATGCTAAGAATTGGAAGGGAAAAACCCACCAAGGTAAAGGAAGTTGAGGAAAAAACATTGTTAGAAATTGAATTTTGCATATTAAAATACTCAAAACATTTCTAAAAATAAAATTCTGCATATCTGACATCCTATCTCTGGAAAGTGCTAGGTGCAGATAATATCTAGAAAAAGCAGTATATTTTAATGCTGACTGAAACAGTAGATAAGTTGGAGAAAGATATACAAGAAAAGGGCATATTCTAGATGCCTGAAGAAGCATACTCAGTAGTGGCGTTTAATACAGCTTTGCAGAATATTGTCATAATATGGTAGTGTCTCTTCATCTACTGCATAATTCCTCTGATAGTGCTGATCATCTGAATGGCTTTATTGTTATAAACCGATAAACACAGAGAAGCTCAGACAAATGGAAAACCAACCATGTCAGACAAAAGCATACCTTTTGTTTCAATTTCACTCCTAGATTAACTGAGAAGTACATTATTTGGCAAGCTTGGAATCTTCTGGACTTGTATTTTGTTCTTTGATAAGTTTTGGAGCTTTGGTTAGTTCATTATTTTCACTCTTTCTTTTTGAGATTACTCTATGCAACTTCTGTCTCTGTTCAAATATTTTATATATTCAGCATAAAATTGGTTTTTCTCTACTGTCTGGTACAACAGCCAATAAATCATTTCAAATGTGGATGAGCAAGCGAAAGAGCTAAGACCTGTGCATAAAATCTTGTTTTGCCTTGTCTTTCCTTTGTGTGTGCATTTGAGTGTCTTCATAATCCTCATCTCAACTTCTTGATTAGTCATGAAATTTATTAAAGTTATATGCTAAACAGAAAAATTGGAAATGACTTTTTAAATAAGGTAGGGATATTTAAATGAAATATGAAAGTCATGAAATGGAAGGCAATGCTTTCTGCTGTCTTTTTAATTAAAAGAATAAAAGACTGAAGTACTGTTGCCAGAAATAAATGCCTGTATATTAAACCAACTAGGTGTCTGCTGACCTTAGAAATGAGACTTACAGAGATACAGCCAAAGAGCAGAAGTTGAGGAATAATTGCAAAGCTGAGAAATTTGATGTCTGGTGGGGATGCATTTTCAAAAAGGAACAGGAAGCTGTCCCAAGTACTACTGGCTGGAGGTGCATACAATTCCACTGTTAATTTGTGACCTTGTGTATTTACTTACAGTTCCAGTTCAGTGTGTAACTGTTTAGGAAAAAAAATGCCCTAGAAATAGTGAGTGATGACAATAGCCCCAAATGCGGAGCAAAATATTAAGGATCAAAATCAAGGAGCTTGGAGAACATCCTGAGTATAAAGTAAAGGGGATTGCAGTTACCCAGACATAAATCTTCCTGCTGCACATCTGTTTCTTCCAGTGGTACAGGCTTCCCTGAAGAACAACTTCCTTAAAAGAGCAGTACATGTAGAAGTGGGAATGTACAGCCATGTAGGTGAGGTATGGTTTTTGAGAGCACTTTCCTTTACTGTGTGTTCGTACCCAGGCTCTCTTGTCACTGGATCTTTACTGGGAGAAGGCACCAGGAGTGCTCCTACCCCTCAGGTTCTACCCCATGCTCTTTATTTTTGTCCTACTAAAGGGTTTGAGTAGACTTTTATTGTAGTTCTTCTGACACTGTCAAGCCTATAGGTACGCTCCCAAATTCTCTAAACAAGTTAAGGCTGCTGTTTTGAAAACTTATATTCTGAATCTGTCAGGTATAGAAGAGTCTTGTGTTTCTTATTAAGGATCTAGATTCACACAATGGTTCAGTAATGATAGCATTTATTACAGAATACATGGGCTCATTAAGTGCGTAACCAGATGGGTGAGAAGACTTGAGAATGAGTCCTCCATTTAGAATGATGGATCTCTTTGAGGTGAACATCAGTCCAATTCTTTCTGCAATTTTTGCGTTACTTCAACATTTGTAATTTTTAATTAGTGTGTTAATTTTCAGTGATGAACTGGAGTCTAACATGGTTTCAGTCTTTCAGGAAAAACTGTTTCCTTCTAGATCTGTGCAGCATGCTTGCTTTAATTCTTTTTGCCAGCACTTCAGTGATTAACCTGGTGAAGTTAATTAACACCACTGGTTAATCACACCACTGGTCAGACTTCTCCTTGGTAACTTGTTCAGCTTTTTCCTCAAGTGTTTTTCTTCACTGTCACTTGTGATATGCGAGGCCTTTGGTTTAGTGGCTTGTAGGTTGTAGCACTGTGATTTCGGTCAACCTGTCTAGTCTGTTATCTAGTGTTTTTTGATCCATCAGTCTTCTGATGCAAAACTGTTTTTCCAGGGACTTAAATTTGGTACTTTCCTGTCTTGCATTTCATAGTTATTTCTGGCTTTGCATAGCTTTATTATCCTGAGTAATGTTTTCTATTTCATTCTAGATTAATGCTTAGACTTGGATTACCTGAAAGTGATGGAGTAATTTTTTTGTCAGTCAGCTTTTAATTCTATTTCTTACTGCTGCTAATCCTTTTGTAGTTCTCTGGCTCACTTCAAGGTTTTGCACACTTCTAATAATCACCTGCCTCATATTGATTTCGATATTCTAGCTTACCTTTCTGTTCAAGTCCCATGTTTTGCTTCTGTGTATAAACAAAATTAAGTTGTTAGTTTATCACATGTTAAAAATATCACCCATAAATTTCATGGCCTTTAGTGCTTACTGTGGCTTTTGTTTTTGTTTTTCCCAAGGCTGTGTTATACATTTTCTTTGGGAGAAATTAGTTTTATCTATTCCTGTTTCCCCTCATTTAAGAAAATTATATTACTTTATGTAGATGAAATTTAACTTTTCTGCTTTTTTCTAAAACTTTGCAATAACTCTTGTTTTCCCAGTTGGATTCCTCAGAAAGCATGATGTTTAAAAATAGCATTAAATACAGCTAACTCTGGACTTATGGTATCTTTCCAATGATTATAATGTTCATATCACTTGGTAGTTTATTTGGACTATTTCCAAACTTGATCTTTCTAGCTTAATGATGCATTTTTTTTCCCTTCCTGTATTCCAGGGTAGCTGAAGACTGTGCAGAAATACTTTTATCAAAATTGATTTGAATTATTGTTGAAATGATTATTTCATTAAGAATAAGATTACAGTATTTACTAAAATGTAATATTACCTGTGCCATTTTTATTCCATCTACTGATTGCTTTGCCTGATTGAATTTAAAGATTGCTTTTGTCTAACAAAGCCTCTTGTTGCTCCCTATGGAGATACATGTGCTAAAACAAATATAAGGTAAAACTAAGAATTAGACAGTAAAACAAACTGATTGCCGATAAGGTGCTACTTACAACTACTTTACAATAAGATGATGACATATCTAGTGTGTCACCTCATATGAGGCTACAAATTCAGAAAGCACTGTTTGTCCCAAATGCATTTTGAATATCTATCAAATGTAAACTCCACAATTACCATCTTGAAGATGAAAGAAAACATTTGAAAATGAGGAAAGTTTACTTTCCATTCCTACACAGGAAACAAACAATCAACAACCAAACAAAAAACCCAAATCCAACAACAGGTATTGTTACAAGGTTCTGTCAGGCAGTTGAAAATAAATGACAAAAGTTAATTCTGGTGGGAATAATTATGGACAACGTAGTGAGGCAGTATTATTCCATTCCTACACTTCTCTGGATTGTTTGGTATTTTATTTTTCACCGGCACTGGTGATTAGTTCTCCTACTGCTTCTTTCTTTGAGTTACTGAAAAGGATGTTTGCAGACTGATAAGCCATAACTTTTGTTTAACATCGCTAAACTGAAAATCTGCATCTAAATGTCACCTGTCAGAATATGAAGTAATTGATTCTCATGCATCTCCATTGATAACGTTATTGATAGTAAATAAATTCTACTTGCATTACTTACACTTAATAGTCACATGACTCAGTTTTACTGGGCCTTTCTTAATGTGAATATCTAGTGGATCTAAAATTTTCAGTTAGATTAGGCTAATTATGAAATAAAATAGTTTTCATAGAAACTGGAGGTTACTGACTTTTCAGTTGGGAAACAAAGATTAGTTACAGGTGTCATTACCCTGTTGTCTGACCAGTGCCACAAAGAAAGAAATGATCTTGGGAAGCATCAGTTGTAGGCTGCCTACATAAAGTTTGGTTATCTTGCAAAGTTTCATGGATCCCAATACTTTTTGCCTTTTTCCTGAATTGGACAATCAACTTAATTGTTGGGAAATTGTTGTCACTGATAAATTTATCCTTATTGGGCAGGTCATTTCATAGGTTATACTAAGACTTAAGTCTTTTAAAAGGCAAGCAAAGAAAAGAACTAAATGATAAACAAACTACTTCTGAGAGTATTCTTTCTGTGTATGAGCACAAGGTAAACTGTTGTGAAACAATGACATAGATAACAGGGTTACGGCAGGGCTAAAACTTACATGATTGTTATTGATCTTGTCTAATTAATAGCATGTAATTTACCAATGTGTAAGATTGTGGCTTGTAAGTAATTTTGGAGGTTACTCACAATTTTAGATAGAGTAGAAAGGATGACACTTCAAAAGAAATCCTCGAGAATGTGACCCTAAAATTTGTCACTTAGTCTTTATGCCCCTGAGAACCTCTTTGGATTATAAGTGTTGAGAACTAAATATAATCTAAAGAATACTTAAGAATATTGAATATAATCTTAAAAGTACTTAATATCACAGGAGGCCAGACAATAGGCAGGTAAAGGGAGTTTTTTCGGGTTCTCTGTGAAAGTCTCAACGATGCAATTATGAGAACTAAGAGAATAATTTCATTACTGCTATCTAATCTTCTATTGCATACCCAGAGTTGAATCTATTTTGTTTAATAATACAGTGTATTTCTTTTGAAAGCCTCTGTTAGTGGCAAAGATAAATGATTTTTGAACAGCATTTGAAGACCCGTAGCAGTCAGGAAGATAGGTTTAATTTATTGCTGTTTATAGATAATATACTTGTATTCCATGTGAAAGTCTGACTTGCCTACTTCAGGTTAGGGCCTTGAACCTGTGTCCTTGCCAGGTGGGTTCCATGAGCACTTCATTATGAGTTATTTTAGGATAAAAAGTGATTCATCCTAATAACTTCCACTGCTAGAGCTGCTGTGTTTGTTGTAAATGGTTAAATATTTCTTTTAACCATGGCAGGACAGTACAAGACTATCTAGCTTGTTTTGGAAGCTCAGCTTTTCTGTTGCTAATGTACAGAGGTCTGATTCATGGGTGAGTTTAACACGTATGGAAATATGCATAGAAAGCAAAGAAATCGGTAATGTTATTTGTCACTTCATTGCTCCTGGACTCGCATGTGTTCCCTGTGTATTTATGGCTGTATCTTTTTAAAATTATTTGATGTTAAACATCTTCGTAGGATTTTGCAGCACCTATTCAGTAATAAAAAAGCATGTGGTCTATGTGCTTAATAGGCCCATGAGTGTTTCAAAGAAGCATAAAACTGCAATAACTGAACAGCTGGCACTCATCTAAGGGTGCTTGTACCCTAAGCACCAGGATAGGTTTATTTTTATCATTTTCTGTGTTGCTTGCCATCTGGATTAAAAATGATATTAAATATTTTGATGTAGTCTCAAATCTTTTCACATTTTCTAGTCATGTTACATGACCTATTAATGCTACCATTTCTGGTAAATGTCACACTTAGATTCAGATAATCATGTTACTTGTGACAGGCAAATAAAGTTAGAGTGAGTGTTTGGCCTTTGGTCTGCTGATTTTTTTTTTTATTTGTTATATTTGTCATTTTAAAATTTGGACTCCTGTCAATATTAAGGAAAGGGAACGCTTTTCAGAAAAAATCAATTTCCATTAGTCTCTCTGTCAAACTGGGCTTTTCTTTACTCTGTGACATAAAAGCTTATTTCCTTCAGCTTAATATTTCTGTGGATTATCATGAAATCTACTTGGTGAAGGTGGTCTTATAAACTGTCTTCAGTGGCCAAAAGGTTTGTCATACTCTTCTGTCTAGCAAGTCAGCAAAAGCCATTTGTCTATTCACACATACGGAATGAGGGGAGCAAAAAGGGAAATGGTTATAAGATCAAGAACTTACTTTTGTGCAGTCTAGGATGCAGATATTCAGAAACTTGGTGAAATTGCTGTTTTGTTGTTTGTTTAGAATGGAGTCTATTTGAAGTGCAAAAAATAAAATACTTTTAAAGTGCTAATCTGTTGGGTGCAATGGCTTGTCATGTCTGCCCATATGACACTCCATATAACTTTTGTCTATTCTGTTTCTTTCATACTACAAGCTTTTGGGGTCAAGAATTATTTCTATGTGGTATAGAGTTGAATACAGTGGGATTCCTGCCTTTCTTATTTCTTAGTCGTGATCATGATGGTAACATCTACAAAGAAGAGATGGAGTATAGAAGTGAAAGAGGAAAGTTGGGAATGTGTTATTTGAACAAATAGTTTCATACATGCTTGTAGTCAAAAAAGCTTCAAATTTGGTTAGAATGGCCAAAAAGCACGGCAGCGTGATGAAATTGTTATTAAAATGGGAAATGAATTGAGAAACAGGAAGAAGCTTTCATTCTAATGTCCTCCAGTAATCAGTTTAGGATAAGTAAATAGCTATTAATATAGGAAATATAATGTAGTTAAAACTGTTCTAACAGTTATGTATGTTAATCTATATTAATCTTTCCTGTGCCATAGTAAATGCAAGTTTGAATCTGCTCAAAATTAGGATATTAATGCTGTCACCTCGATGGAACACATGACCTTGAAGTTGCTTCACATGGGAATTCAGCTAAAGGTCTGACAGAGTAGGTAGGATAATGCTGGTGTTATCAATATAATGCAGTTTGATCCTGTTTTGAAGTACTTTCACAGAGATGCACAAGGGTTTATTAATAAAGATTTGCTGCTTTTTATTGATCAGTCATGCAGATCACACTGCTATCATGAATTTCTTTACTTGTTAAGCATTAAGTAACCTGCATCCCTGCACCACCTGATGAAATGACTCTCATCAGTCAGAAATCTGAAAAGAAGGATTAAAAGTGTGAGGGATCAAGGATACACACAAGACTGGTTACAGCTACTACAAATAGGAGTATGTGGATACTGAAAGCTTGTATGTTTGAGGGGAGGGAAAAATCAAGGGGGGGTTTAAGGAGGAATGCTGAGTTTCTTCTGTGCTATACTTCAGACGTAATGTTAGTACAATGATTACAAATAAAATGCATAAATTGTTTTAAGATCAGAGATGGGCATGTGGTCAAGGAAGGAGTTCAGCAGAGAAACACCTTCATGTGAGAATTTGTGAGCTTGGTATTTATGCAGGAGCTAAACTGAATCTGGGAGAATGGATCCTTTGAACATCTGTGTGGGTGGTGGAGTGTGGGGAGTGACAAAAATTTCTTTGCACAGCTTCATCCATATGCTTAGCACTTGAAGCAAAAGCTAAACTACTTAGTTTGTACTCATATGCTAGCAGCCTATCATGGTGCAAAAGGCTTCCAAGTAGTGTGAATGTAACTAGCCAGAAATTTCTTTTCTGACCTATAGTACTGTAACTGTTTAAGTCATGATTCTCTCTGGTTGCACAGTAAATGTTTTCTTTTGCAGCAGATGAATGTTGAAATTTTGCTCTTTGAGTCCTGTATGCTATCGATTGTCATCTTCCAGTTCCCAGCTTGCCTGCAGGCCATGGCTGCCTCTTGGTGCCCCAGAACACATCTTGTGTTTTGAAAGTAGTGTAGCTCTCTTAGTTGCATTTATAACAGGGAAATTGTGATATGTTTGAATATGATAGAGAAACCAGGAGGGTAGGGCCTTAGTTTGAGACTCTTGCACACTGTGGATAATTTTTTTCTCAATAGCCTTGTTCAAATGGTGTTATTGAGGAGGCTGGGCACTACACTGTTCAAATGTATTTTATATTTAGCGTAGCATGTGGCATCGTTACTGAAAATAAAACAAGTGAAAGGACAGTATCAAGAATCACAGATTGTATTTTCCTCAAATACATTAAAACAATCAAACTTTCGTGATAATTTTCCATTTAACTCTACATTCTAATGCTATGACTAGGTGGGCTGGGAGCAAGGAAGCTGCTAATAGTGATTAAAATTTAAAAAGTTAAATTGAAATTGAGATGTTGCATCCCTATTTTTGCAGTTGTACAAACAAGTAGGTTTTAGAACAGAATTTAAATTTGAATTCAAAATTTGGATGTTTTGTGCATACTTTAATGAAAAATGTTGATTCGTACTTGAATTTATACCAAGAGATACAGGCTTTATGGACAATACTGGAAAGGACCTCTGAGTGTCTGATCCAATCCTCTGTTCAGAACAGGGCCAATGTGTGTTGGGTTGTTTGATGTCATATTAAGCTTTGATGCATCCAAGTAGGAAGAAGTATGGAAATGTGCATGGCAGTTTAAAAAAAAAAATTAAAGAATTCTGTACAGCTGTGCTCATGCAAGAGGAGGCTGGGCCATTATCTCCAGTTTACCTCTGATGTTACTTGTTGGCTGAAGTGCAAGGCAGAGATTAGCCTCTCCTGGAGGTCAGGCAAGCATTTCCACCTACTGACTGTGCTTGGCTACTTTGAGCAGAGGTAATGTAACAGAAGATATTAACTTGGAATTTTTAAAAGAATACATGGCACATCTTTAGGCATCAGCTGTGTTGAACACTGGAAAATTTGCTTTGCGATGTATTCTGCTAAAATTCTTGCTTTGGCTATCTTAGAGTAGGAGATGAGAAGAATGTTAACTCTTGAATTTGCACAGATCTACTCAAGCATATTGATGATTTCTTATCTCATGCTGTAATTTCACAGACACCAGATTTACCACCTTTGCAAATTTAGGTGACAAAACTATTTTCATGGTCAGTGAGTCCATGATAATGTCCAAAGGAAATCCAATCAAGGTGCAAATTAGGATTCAACACTGTTCATGGGAACTGACAAACAATGCGTGTAGAGATTCTTGGATCCGGTAAGTGCACTGAGGCATACTAAAGAAATTGATTTTAAAAAAGTGTAGCCTCCGATCAAAGAATCCTGCTGATAGAACAGAGCCAGCAATTTTTCATCTCTTGTGTCAATGCTTTGATCTACAATAAGTACATGCAAAAGAGAATCTGATGACACATCACAAGTGCATCTGCTTGGTATCTTGAACTACAGGCCTGTGTTGCAGAGATCTGTCAGTTCCTGCTCTGATGCTCTCTGGCATTTCTGTGATGCTTCTCTGAAATAACATGCTGTTGGACATCATAACTGCCTCCATGATGAATAGCATAGTCATATGTCAACTGCATAGCAAGCATGTCAACATTGCTTTGCTTTCTATCAGCCTCGGTATTGATGATTCCAGGTAGTTCTGGATTGCTCTTTTTTGATTCATAAAGATATTGTGCCTGATGACCTGTATATTGAATTATTTTTGGGGATGTTCTAATTAATTTGAGGATATATGGATGTTCTGCCTTGTGACTAAATATTTGAGAACTGGAGCAATCAAATATGGTCAGCAGTGTACATAAATACATTCACTGAGTTTTTTTAATCAGCTGTCATTGTGAAAACTAAAGGCCGAACTGACAAAATTTTCCCTGGATGTAGTTGTGGGTGGCCTAGCAAGTTCAGACAGACATTCTCATATCATTATGAACCAAAGTAGAACTTAAGCAGATACAAGGGTAGATATTAAGACAACAGGCTCTAAATAAATCATAGATGTGTAACTCACTTAATCTTCCTTTCCAGTCAGTATAGGAGGACAATTTACAAATATTAAATTATTCATATAATTTAACTTAAACATTTAAATTCCTTGAGAAGTTGAAGTGTGATAAAATTTCTAGGAAATGTTAATTTCCAGGAGCCAAGAAAACTATGCTGCTGTGATTTGAAAGTAACTGTAGTTTCTATATTGTGATTCATACGCCCTAAGGGAGAAAGTTTTATTGAGACTGACTTCTAGTTAGCCAGGAAATAAAAACAACCGAAGAGGCCCAGTGTCCTTTCTTTCTTTAAAGGAAATCTTGCCTAATCTTAGGCTTTTTCAGTCAAGACAGTGAAAACTAGCCACAGACAGTCTCTGAATGCATCTCTGAATGCATCTCTGATTCATTGTACATGTATTGTAGTCTTTCTTTGGGTGTGAGAAGTTTAGTTGAAAAAATATATAGTTGTATTTAAATAATAGTTCAAAATCACAACCATGTCACTGGAGATTTGGTGCCTAATAACACTTCATACTTCCAAAGGTTAGTAGTTTTACTTGCTTTGGACTTGCACAGTGGGACAGAAGAATCATAGATATTTACTTTCTTCGTGGGCTTATTTACAGGTAAATTTAAAAATATTTGGAGTATAATTTCTCATGACTTTCAAAGACAGACTACTGTAACAATGGATGGAGGGTATCAAAGTCCTCTTAAAGAAAAAAGACTTTTCCTACTGTAATAGTATTTCTCTAGTTTGCCTTGGGAAATACACAGATATGCCAGGCTGCAAATTCCTACAAAGTACAGGAAAATGATATTAAAGAAAGTATTTTTCTGATGTATGTTAAGATTCAAGCCACAAACTGATTCTGTTTTGTTTTCTAATTAGTCTAGCAGATTAAAACAAAACAAACAAAAATGCATCTGGAAAAGGTAACGAAATATTCTGACCTAGCAATTTCTTCTTTAACATCTCCACTTCATGTTATTGATTTCTGTACATCACTGCTTGGATAATAGTGTTATAAATTTTTAAAAAATACAAAAGTATTAAAATATAGAAATTATAAAAGTGAATATTAAGACTCTCAAAAAATAAAAATAATCACATTTAAAAAAAAAGGCTTGTCTTCTGTTTTGATGAACACTTTAGCATATCCATAGTATTACATATTTTTTTCCTAAGTTCTAGTCATTTTCAATTTTTTATAGTATTTTATATTTCACTTTGCCTCAGGTTGCCAATACAAAACAAAACCACCCTGAAGACATCAAAATCATTCTTTAATAGCATATGGTCCTGTTTGTGTGGTTTCCTTTTTTTTTTTTTTTTTTTTTTAAGTAAAACCAACTATGAGAAGTCAATTGTACTATCATTTGGACCTCTCAGGGTTTCTTTGCCTTATTTGGCAAAGAATGGAAATAATATAATGGAAAAATGTTGATTTTCATCAAATATAGAAAAATAATTGGCATTACTGTTTTCATCTTTGTGTTAGTCACAGAAGGGGGGAAATCCTTTTCTTCAATAAGTCTTTCAGTATTTTAAGAGAATATAAATAGATGCTTTCTGTAACAGTTACTCACTCCCTTCTAATCCAGTCTTTTTTACAGCAGTGCATTCTCTGTGGCTAAGACATCTAAAATAAACATTGTTTCTCATTTTTATCGTCTTTACTTTTGCATCATATTACTTCCATGCAAGAAGTACAGCACCCTGTTGTTCCACTTGTTACAATTTTGTCTTCATGTCTCATGCCTAAGGTGTGCTTTGCTTCTCTAGATCTTCTTCCTAGAAGGTATTGCCATTCAGACATTACAGCAGTTGTAGAAGTTTTTACAGAATGTGTTCGTTAAGACATCCCTACATAGTGCATGTTTCTGTCAGAGGAAAGTTGCCTTCATAACTGCAAATTTGGTGACAGACCTGCAGCTGTAAGAGATCAAAGCTGACTTCATTCAGTGTAAGCTTGACAATGCCATGGTATTGTGGGCTAACTTTATTTTTTTCTATTCTTGCTTGCTTGAGATCACTCAAAGATCACAGGATTTACTGGGAGTTCTCTGATGATAGCTGTGAGTATGGTTTATATACTGACCAGTGGTATGAAACATAATTTAAATTTGATGCATCACTGTACCATGTGTAATTATTAGTTACATAAATGGTTTTTAACCAGATAGCAATAAGGGTCATTATTTCTCTATACATGAGTAATAGCATTCTTTACCAAATACCTAGTTTATTAAATATTCATCCAACTGATGCAGCCTGAATCTGCAAGCGGATCCTCAGCTGTACTTCTGTAGTCTCCTTCGTTCTTTTAGACCAGAAGATGCTTTTCATTGTAACCTAGGTCCACAGGTCAGATATGCTATCCAGGGTCAGCCACAGGGCCAGCAATTGTGTATATGAAGGCATAGCTTCCTTGCTGCTCTGCCGTGGCTCCAAAATACAACTACACTTACACAAATGCACATGATACATTCAGTGACAACATATTACTCAAGCTACACTTTAATAATAATTACAGCTTCTGTGGTAGAGATTAAAAACAGAAATACAATACATTTTAACAGCATTATATAATCTGTTGGCATTGTGGCCTTCCAAACACTTCATGAGAGGTGACAGAAGACAGTCTCATATGGATTTTACACTCTGCATGCCTTTCTTCAATCCGAATTCCCTTGTACTCATGCCAGAACGCCTGCTGTGGCTGTGCGTGTCTGGTGCACTCAAAAGAGCAGTCGCTTTTTGAGGAGACTCACTCTTTGTTTAGTGTTGCTTTAGTGTAAATACAACTGTAGCCAAATTTGTTCTTGATCCAAGAACAGAGAGATACTATTTTGTTGAATATTAGATCATTTTTTTCTGTATTACAAATTCAGAAGAAAAGAAATAGCGACAAAAAGCAATGAAATACTGCCGTTACCTTGCTATCTGCTTGTATTTGTGTTATGGAGGCTGAGGTTGTAGGCTGTGGTCAGATGGGGTTTTGTGTATTGTGTTTAAGTATTCCATTGCTGCCCTGATGGTAACTACATCAACTTTTCTGCCAAAATCCCATCGAGATACAGATATAATTCTGCTTTCTTATGTGAAAGCAAATTAACCGGTTATCACTGTCCTTTTAATGCAGAGCTTCTCTCAAAGAATTATTATTCAGCTTGGCTGAACCTAAGTTGCCAAGAGATTGTGTTAGGTTTTAGTGTCCAACTAGTACTTAACTGAGAGGTGTAGTGTCAAAAAGTGTAGCACCAAATGCTCTGATATGCAAAGCCTGTGGGCTTTCTCACAGAATGTTCTGGTGCAAGTCAGGATGACAATGGAAGGGATTTTCTACCTATTGTACACTGTATTTTTATAAGGAATATATATGAAACCCACAGTTTAACTGGTACTATTTAGAGTTGGGATACTTAAGTGCCTAACAACATTTTCTTGCATGACTGTATGTTAACTTTCAGTTCTCTTTATAGATAAATAACCCTTCAAATCATTTTGGTTCAAATGTTACCTGTACTAGGGTAGTGTTTGCATGTTATAGGACTGCTCTAGTCTATCAGAACACAACAATATGTCAAGTCTGTTAAATCTGCGAAAGAAAGGAGGAAAAAACTTACCTTTACACTTTTGTCTGATTCCACCGCAGACTGTTAGTAAAACAAATTCCCTTAGTTAATGGATTAGTTAATGGAGATCAGTACTTAAAATAGTCCCTTTGCAACTTGCTGCTGAGCAATTAAGGGATTTCTGGGTAGGATGCTTCAGAGGAGTAGACCAACCTCCCCCTTAAATGATAACTGGTCTAAATAGAAATAGGGGGCAGACCTGAAAAGAGGTGTTTTTTCCTCAAGCATGCAAACATATATCTAGTTCTTTCTACTTGAATCTGGATAATAATCTACAGACAAAAGGTTTTATTTCTGAAATTAATTTTCTTTTGAAACTTAGGCTATTCAAAGAAACAGTCAACGTTATCTTACTAGAAGATACTTCAGAAGTTCAGTAGAAAAGAGATAATAAGCAGATAAAAGAGGATTATTGTAATGTTTAATGTAGCAGTATCTTTATTTCAAAGGATAAATAATATGGCCTAGGATGTAGTTCTGGATGATTGTGGGAAAGGGAATAACACTAACATCCATAGACCTGAGTGGTCTGGTTTCCACAGTGGAGTTTGATGTTTTGTGTTAAGCCTGCACACACAAGAATGACCGCATGGATAAAAGTCTGGGGGGAGTCACACCCATAAGACTCGCTGAGGTATTGAAACACTATGAAGTGTTTCTATGTGAAAATGTTTTCTTTTTTTTAGCTTTTTTTCTGATAAAAATGATCTTTGAAATGTATATCTCATTTCCAAGATGAAATTAGCACTTGTAAGGAAGCAAAGAAATCTGCAGGGTGCACGTGTGCACATGTACCAAAAAAGCAAAATCAAATTTGTCTTAGAAACAGTCTTTGGTCCCCTTCAGAGGTCATGGGTAGTAGCACCAGATTCATGAGCAGAGATCTTTTTCTCTAAATTGACTTTTGAATTTGTGCTAAGGCTAATCAGTGGCTTTATAAATCAAATTCCCAGGTATCTGCAAATACTTTAATTGAACTAATATGTGGATTAAAAGCCTATATCAACACAGTTTAGGGTGGGGGGAAAGGAAGAGACATAGATTGAAGTACACTGATGCATTTTTCTGAAGAGTGTTTCAGTTGTGTGTTGTAGGTGGGCTCTGAGAACGTGTATTGGATGGTGGCCCTGATGGCAGGCAATGAGGAATTTCTATTTAGGTGGATTGCAGTCAGGCTTATCTGTGGATTCTGACAAAATGAAATAGTGCAGTTACATCTAGAGTAGTTCAAAAAATGCTTAGTTTTTAAGAAGTTAAGATGCTTCTGAGTGTGCACCCCTGCAGAATTTTAGGTGCCTGGGGATTTAGCACTGCAAATTACTCCACAAAGTCATCTATTCAGAATTAAGATTTTTGGAACTCTGGAGCTCTTGAGAGAGGGTTGAATATCACAAATGTATTTAAGGCCTTAAAGCTTGTTTATGTCCCTGAAGTGCTTTATGAGCTTAAAATTAAAATCAAGTTAAAATTTGTTTGTGTAGGATACCATGTCCATAACTTCACTGTTTTATCAGTACTTACTATTGACTTACCATCGGTGGACTTTGCAACAGGATCTATAGAACTATCTGTATTTATATAATGAAGTATCATGAAGAGTTATTGTAACTTCAGTGTTGGTTTAATTTACCTGCCTGATTGTATACTGATGCTAAACATGTAACAGAAAAGCTCACATTCTCCTACGCAAATATAAATATTATACTTCCATTATTATCTGGCATATTCCATTTTCTATCTCATACTTCAGCACTTCAAATTACTTCTACGTGATCATCTATTCTTAGAGCAGAACTCATCAATGTAATGCTATAGTGTGTATGTATACATGTATAAACATACCCATACAGATTTATTTTGCCTTTTTGCTGTGGGTGATTTTAAGCATATTAGGTCAAAGTCCTTTTGATGTCTAGCGTGGCCTTGGAAAAGGTTTCATTACTTAATTATCTGATTAAGTATTTATGAGTAAATAGTAATTATTGACTGAGACACACTCACTTTAACTTAAATCAGCTGATTGCTATTCCAGAATGTGCACACTTCTGTCCACGCTTTCACATTTTCTATCCTTTTAGTATGCTACTGTGCTATAATATTTAAGTGCTTGCTTTAGCACAGTGGTACCACACTAATGTACTGTTGATTATACAACAAAATTAAGTAACAGAATAGTGGGTAAGTTTTTTTTAATTTATTTGATTTTGATGCTGTTCTGCAACAGTGTTTGCAAGAACTGGTAGGAGTATGCCCATTTGGGAGATCTGAGCTGAAATTCAGCTTCTTCCACAGCATGGTAATGACCTCTGTGATAGACTTTTTCTTTTTAGTGTTTTGTAATTTTAGTAAACAGTCTTAAAATAAATATATATTTTAATACATAATATTGTACTATTGCATTACAGACTTGTAAATCTGTAACTCCAAGACTTTTGCATCCAGCAATAGTAACATTAATTTCTTAAGCAATGAGCTCTTGTTATTGCCCTTAAATGTGTTAGACCTGATAGGAAGACAACTAAGATTTGGGAAATTTCAGTATAGGGGACACCTTCAGGACAAGTAAAAGTGGTAACTGATGCCTACTAAGTAGTAATAAATCACTCACATGACATATATGAAGTTCTTTAAAGATTTTATTCTGTATTTGATCAAGGAAACTGAAATGAAGTTCATATGTATATGAACTATAGAGGAGTTTAAGGGAGTCCTGAAGATCTTTCAAAAACAAAAAAAGAAAAAAATCACTTGTTTTTGCTATTTTTATACCAAGCTGACTTGTTTGCCTCTAAAAGAAAAGGGATTACAAATGGGATAAGCAGTCATCTGTTGATATCAGGGGCAAGGAAACTTCCCTTGTATAGCAGGAGCTATATATTTCTGCCCCTTTCTCCCTGCTCTCAGCTGCTCAGCTTAAGGAGAATTTTTCTGTAGTGAATATATATACACATATATACATATGTGGTTTTTTATTTACAAATCCAGACATGAAAGCAACTATAAAAGTATTTCTGGCTGAGAGATATGGAGAGGTACTGACTGCTCAAATACATCCTATAAAAATAGCTCCAGAAAAATCTCAAAAATGTAGTGCTTAAAACATACCCATCTTCCAAAAGTTTGAATGGATTATTAAGGTGGGATGGGGCAAAAGGAAGTAGGGAAATTATGTGAATGTTAGATAATTTTATTTATATATGACAGATTCCCAGATACATCAGATTTTCCCTCTAAAAAGAAAATATAAAAAAGGAAAATCATGGAATTATAGCTGACTTTGCATACTGGGTGAAGTTTCTTTCTATAGTCAATGAGAATTTAATGGGAATAGGATTAGTCTCCTCCATTGTAAAATATTGTAATAGATATTTACTGGTTGACTGTATTTCTAACTGCGAAGATAAATTGAATAGTTTGTAATAGTGCTGCAAAATTTGCAATAGAATTATAGTAGAATCTAGCTAATTAAGATGTTTGTCTTCATATGATTTCTTATTATTCACTGTGTGTTTTCCCATTAGACTGCAATAGAACAGCTCTGTAGCATTTCATCAATAGGATGTAATTCTTTGTAATAGCTTAAGTGTTTCTAGATTTATCACTGAAATAAAAAATACCTCACTTCCAAACTGGAGACATTATAAAAGGAAATGGATGGAGATCCTTTCTACTGCATCTTTCCTTTTACAAATCTGCTTTGTTATTAATGCCATACATTACTTCCACATGACTACATCTTTTCTTCAATAAGGATGAGCTGTAAAAAGTATTGTGTAGCAGTTCTATAACCAGTTCTTCTAATTTCTTCTGGTCAATGTAATCTCTAAATAAATTTAATTCCAAATAGTGAATGCAGTAGCACCTTAAAAATAGTCTCTTTCTGTTCTATCAATATAATAGTGTTAGACATAGTAATCTGAAACCCACATATCTTAACGTATGCGTTATATAGAACACTAACAGACTAACAAAGATGTCTTCGAACTTCTTGTATCGAACTAGGATACATCTTTGGAGAGTTTATAAGGCCTCATGACCTTACATAGCACTATAATGTGGAGGCAAAAGTTGTAATTCAGTCTTATCCTCTGACTGACAGGACAATAATCCCATTGCGTGGTTTATTATAAAGTCAGGCATGGTGTTCAATACTTAAGTAGACTAATTTAGAAACCACTATGATGTCTAGGCCACAGGAGGCATACAATTTGTGCTACTGATATGCCTCTAGGCAATTTATTTTGACCTTTTGTGTATTCTACACAGAGTAAAAATAAGACTAAACCATCACAAAATGTTGTTCACTACCACACTTCCTCATAAATAGCAGCAGTCTTTCACTACTTCTACTAACTTTAGATTTTTTTTAAACTCACCTGATTTGGTGCAGAAAGCTTAAAACACATTAATAAAATGGCTTAAAAATACTGAACCAGTGCAATGCATGGATTCTGAGTTCACTTTATTAAAATACAAGAAAAAAAACACACAGTAGCACACTGGTACTTGCCCAGGTATGTTCCTCTTCTTTCAGCTGTCAGCTGAAAACAAAAATGATTGAATAGATTACATATCACATCAGCCCATTAAGAACAAGCAAGTTGCCACCAGTTTTTCTAGTTTTGCTAGATCATGGACAAAAGTCCAGGTTTTACAAATATTTTTGAGTGTTTTCTATTTAAATTTTAACTTTTTTTTTCTGGCTTTGCTATAAGCTTGAACTCAGGGTCCCTATCAGAATCCAAAATACACTCATTCTGCTTGAAAGGTTAGTTTTGGCAATGCAGTGTACTGCTAAGGGAAAACAATTCTCATTGGCAAAGTTACTTAATTCCTCTGTTCTCTTGTAATCTCTGTACTGGTGGAAATGGAATCAAGAGACTTATGATCTGATTTAATATCAGAGTTAATGTTCAAGAATGCATAAAGCTGTAAAGCATGATTTTCAAAGGAGAAAAGTATCAGCTCTACTCCTAATAATAAAAAGGAATAAGCATCAAGTGAAAAAAGGGTGGATATGCATTGAGCCAGACCCACTGAAGCTGGCTATATTTTTCTATTGACACATTTGATCCGGGCCACTAAAGAAGAATGAGCCCATGTTTTTGCTGCATTGGATATTCACTTAAGGACTAGGGTAAGGTAGTATTCACTATGTATTTTCACTGCAAGGTTGCAAATCAGCTTCCTTGATTTTTCAACCCATCTGTCTTGTGATGAGCTTATTCCTATACAATGTAATTTTTGAATTAATTATTCAATTCAACAAATGCATACTCCAGGATCAAATTATAAATGTTTAAATTACAGAAAGGTCTATTGCTCCATATATTTCACATTGATCCAAAGTTACAACCAGGGAAATGAGCAATTCAGTATTTGTCAATTGAGACAGGCATATAGGCAAGACTCTCCAGCTCTAATTATTCCATTTCATTTCCTGAGACAGAATAGCTACCAGGAAGACATGTAGCAATTTTAATGGAGTTGTAGCCTTCAGCCCAGGGATTCAGCTGTCTATGATCCAAGGCTTATTTCAGTGCAGTGTGGTTATGTGACCTAAGCTCGGTTTTACTGAGGAAAATTAGGATGTTTAAAGTTGATAAGATAAAGCTATGCCAGCAGGTAGTAAAATTAAAAATACAGGCATAAGTGTAATTATTGAGATGGTAATAGCAACTAAAGAATCGTGTGTGTGTGTGGAGGGGGGGGGGAGGGGGGTAGAAATAGTGACATGAAACCATAAAGTAGGGAAAAGGCATGGAATTGGAAGACGGCAACTCAGCACACCTGAAGGTTAGTCCCCTCAGCAGTCTGTCTGAGGCTGTCTGGGTGTCTTATCAGGTGTGTTGGGGGTGTGCTCATGTTTAGCCTATAGGCCTGTTCGTCCTAGCTATATGTTGAGTATATGAGCCAACTGCTTTGGACTGTTAATCTGTAGAGTGTTTAGTGTCTCTGGATTGTATGATAAAATGTGAAAAAGAACTAGAGGGTACCCCAAATCCTCCAGTGAGTAAGTGGCAGTTGGTCACTGGAACCACACAAAGATGCAGATGGTCAACAAGCAGTAACCAAATTAAATTTATATTGCATTTATTTCAAGTTTCTTATGATTATATTAAAAAAAAATCCTTAATTACATAGTTAGACCGTAGAACTACTGTTTTAGTATAGTGTCCCCTAGTTACCTTATTACTAGTGTTGGGGCATTGATTCAGTAGTGAGTCTGTGAAAAGAGAAGAGCTACTTAATCTCCATTACTACTGTCTATAAAAACTGTGTTCCTTAGAGGACTGACATCCAACTAGTTGCCACACATAGCACTGCTTAATTTATGAGGCCTGGCAGCAAGGCAGTATGATTGCCAGTGCTGTCCACGGCTGTTTGCAAATATTGGCAGTTTTGTCCCCAATTTTTATCTGTTATGTTCTTTATCTGTTATGTTCTTTTTTTGTAGCTTGTGGTACACTTTTGCAAATGACCTTAGGCAGAACACTTTTTGAAACAGACAATTCTGTAATCAAAGAATTAGTAGCAGTCTCTCACTTTCAATTGTTTCCGTACTTATAAATAAAATGACTTAGGTGGTTCAGCTTAATCTTTACTGTCAGTAATAAATATTATGAAATTGTCACAAACAATTTTATACGGCTTTGGCAAACTGCAGAAGCATCACAAATGCATGCTAGAACAAAGAATAAACTACCTCTAATCCTTCCAAACTTCAAACTGAAACAATTGGTAGACTATTATATGGATTATTGTGTAAGTTCTTATTTGGCCCCTGGAAGGAAGGCTTTTGTTTCTTGTGACAGCAATAACCTTCAAAAATCCACCCCCCAATAAAAGAAAAATGTTTTGTATAGCAATTTGAAATAAAATAGTAACTTCAAGGTATCACCGCAATAAGGATGCGTACTCTGTAAGTATTAAAAAGAGTAAGAACTTCCTTGAAAATTAATAAAATAAAGTTTGTGATAATCTATTCTCTGACAGCTATGAAATGCCTGTAGTATAAAAGCAGCATTTCAAATTAGCAAGTAGTTCTATTAAAAAGTAATTTTATTAAACTTACTAGTTTAAAACAGATTTTTACTGAAACAATATAAATTTCATCTGTTCAATGCATATTTCAAAAATGATTGACAAATAATTCTGCAAAATATCATGCAAAAAATGTGTACCAAAGATCTTGTGTATCTTTGAGTTAAAAACAAAACATTGATTTGCTGTAATATGTATGAACTTATGAACAGGAGTGAGAAACGTAATTGATCAAAGAAGTAGGATGTGTAGATATGTGATACATTCCATTCTGTCTTTGGTTTAACAAGATTCGTTAAGCTAGTTGGAGCTCAAATGTTTGGGTGTCAGGTGAAGAGGAAGATGAAAATTTCCTAAGGTAGGTGAAGTTTTTAGGAAAACTCTGGTTGTCAGAATTCCCTTTCCCAGTCCTTCTCTTGTTCCAGTGCTGTCACCACTGTTGTTATCAAATGAAAGGGCCATTGCTGCAGTTTAAGGACAAATAAACTAGGCTACTCAATCCAGCTGGTGAAATTGAGCTCCTTGAAGCCCAGCTGAGAACACATCTGCAAAATGGGAAACAAGCTGATACTGACTGGGTTACATCCTGCTCAGTGCAACTCGCCTGGGCAACTCGCCTGGCTGAAGAGCTTAATCCCTTAGTATGATATCTTCAGCTAATTTCCATGGGGAAAATGAGCTAGGAAGAATGCAAGAAGAATACTGAAGTATAAATGTTCCCTGAAGCATCCTGTCCTGGAAGGAAAACTGCTTGTGACATAAAAATGTAATAGATTTTCGTGCTTGAAATGCTTTTTAGATTTATCTTTCCCCACAATGATTGGAGGTCTCAAAATGTAGGCTGTTGCAGGATTGTTACTGGTGTGGACCTTCTAAGTTGAACATGAAACAATACATGTATTTTGTGCCAGATTAAGACGAGATTTCTGTATCTTAATAAAAATGGCTGTAGATACTCTGAAATATCTTCAAAACAATTCAAATATATATAAGCAAATATCTAAGGCTGTGACTACTGAGAAAAACTGTTACTTTTTTTATTAGTGTCTTGCTATGCGAAGTGTGATACCAAATTCACATCTCACCCTTTTATGTCAGAATTATATACAAGATTTTGCAACTTGGTACTGAACTGGTGAAAACTTTACAGGACACTTTGAATTACGTTTGTTTTTAATCTGCAAGCCGTTGATAGGCATAATGATGACCACATCACTTGCTTCTGTGCATGGAAGTGTCAGTGGATCCAGGGATTTTTTTCCTTCTGTTTTGGGGGAAAAAAAAATGGAGACCCTATTGAACATAAATTGTAAGAGCTAAGAGTGGGAGAGGAAGATATCTGGGCAATGGGATCAAGATCTGTATCTCACCATGTGTCCCTGACAATCCGTTAAAATTCACATAGAAAATGTTGACAGCAGAGATCATTTCAATGTTTGTCTGCTTTATGGATGGGGAAACAAGCACAGTTAGGTATAACACAAGAAATTCTCCTTAATTTTTTTTATGGGTAGTGGTGGTTTTTGTTTGTTTGTTTACCATGGTTGTATATTCAATAGCAGAATAGTAACTAGGAATTGTATTAAATTAGTAATGAGTGCATTGTGTGAAAACGACATAGATGTTTTTGCAGTGAATGCCTGTCTATGATTAATGAGCTCAGGGAAGTAACTTAGGTTATGTTTCATCCTTCTATCATGTAGATGAAGCAGTCATTTACCAAGAGAGAACTTGCTTTTTCTGTGAGCAATGGGGAGAGACTTCCTTGGAAGTCTTCCTATGGGGAAGTCTTCCTATGGAAGCAATAATCTTTTGTTGGACTCCACTCTATTTCCTTCTGAATACTCCTTTTCTTTGCTTTAAGGAAAGATGAGAAAGTGCTCAGAACTATACAAAAATTTTAAAGATTACCCTATATATTGTCCAGCGGGTTTAAAAAATATTTTTTAATACCTGATGAAGTTGCTTTAAAACAGGTAGACGTTTTGGAATTCAACATACCCCAAATTCATTGCAGCTATACTGAAAAAGATGATTTGGGTTTTTATGAGAGGTATTGAAAGTATGTGAGTTGGTTATTTGTGAATCATGGTGTATGTTCTAGTAAGTAGAAATAACCTAGAACACTTACATTTTTATTAATGTATTCAGGCCTTAAGAATAACAATGCTTTTCTAAATTGGGAATGGGGAGGTGCCATCTTCATCATCATATTCAAACAACATCAGTCACATTAGTCTCAGATTTTCAAATTGTGTGGGTAAAATAGAAGCAGTTATGGATGAAAGGAAGAAGAAAAAAAAAATTCTGAACTGAAGGGAAAGTTTTCTTGGAAGTAGTTCTTTATTTTGAATTGCATATTTTGTATGCAAGTACTTTTTGATTTTACTTCATTCACAGGGATTCCATTTTCTGTGGTTGGAAAAAGACAGCAACTATTTAAGAAAAAGCGACTAGCTGTGAACGTACGATTACACTAAGTAAGCAGTCTTAGGTTGTGACCAAGGTGCAGGAATTACTCCACTGCCTCTCAAACAAAGCATTCCACTTCTCTGGAAGAAAATCCTTTTTCTCCAACACATTCTTTCAGATACAAGTGTTGATGTCCTTCTGTAGCCTGAAAATTACTGTTCTGAAAGCCCTAGCAATTTACAGCAACTGTGTACCTCCATTACAGTAACTTGTATTTCTTGCTCTCTATTGTTCTGCTTTTTCCATTGGAATAATACACTGTTTTTCTTGTTTAACCTTCTTGTCCTAGTCCCCAACTTCAGGCTGGCTTTATCACAAAGGAAAGGCTTTGTTGGACACTATTCAGTGTCAGGATTTCTATGACAAGATTGGAATCAAAAGTAAAACAAATTTTTCACATCTATATTTAACTTTCTTAGTTATTTTGGCCTGTCCTATTTGTAATTCCTAAGACCTATTACAGCTAGGAGTTGGACTTGATGATCCTTATGGGTCCCTTCCAACTCGGGATATTCTATGATCAGCTATCAGTACTGGAGTTTTAGAGTTCAAAGCAACACTTTTCTCGGTGTTATCCTAAATTGCAACTTGGTTTTCTGAATCTAAGGCTAATTCATTTGGGGCAGAAAGCTCTGTTTTCCCTTCTTCTTCTTTATACCTATGCTCTATTTTACTGGCTTTTTCATTTGGATTGTAAGTAGCAAATGCTTTTGACGGCTCCCAGTGGAGCGATGTACTAAAAAGTCTTAATTAATGAATATTTGTTGGAGCTGAGTGGTTTGTACTCAAAAAGGATGTTTTCTCTTTGAGTCTCTAGTCAGCGTTCAGCTTTTAGCTGTCCCTCGTCCCAGACCAGAGGAAGCTTTTTGTAGTTCTGCTAATACATTTATTGCAAGAAGGTATATTGTACAATTATATTTGGTCATTTGATCTGTAGAACACGACCGATTTTCTGGAAAGGTTAGGATGCAGGTAAGAGGGCTAGCCATTTTGCCTTTATAGCTTCAGGGGGACCAAACTCTTCTCCCTCAGTTTTTATTGGGAAGTTAAAATTCACATAAGTAGCAGGTAGTAAATAACTTTTTATTAAAAGCTGTTGCACACAATTTAATAATTTTTTTCATATTGGAACACTTGATTTCATTGTCTCTCACTTCAAAGCAATCAAAATTGCTGTAATTGCCACTCAAAAGTTACATTTTGGGGACGTTAAAATTGTCTTTAAAAACAAACAGATTATTCATATTCTAAGTGTGTCATGAGTTTCTGAAATGAAGTGTGGAACCCTAGTGATCGTTCAGAGAAAAATTATTTTTGACTGGCTTAAAAAGCTTCTTTGAGAGTGAAATAATTGATCATAATTTATACAATATGCTGACTAGAATAACTTATTTCTAGGCTTATACAGATGTAAAGTAATTTTGGAATTGTCTGGGTAAATGTAGGTTTGTCTTTTATCTGTTAAATCAAAGATCCAAATGCAAAATTTGATGCAAAAGGACATCCTGTGGATTTGTGACATTTCCTAAAGGGACTGTAGATACTAAACCAATGACTGGATTAGTACAGTGAGACCCACTTTAAATGTATTTTCATGTGTGACAGATAAAATCTTCCCTTGGTATTTTTAATGCTATTTAATAGAAAACCGCACTTCTGTTCAGTCCACTTGTTTTTAATTTGAGATAGTAAAACACATTTTCTAGCCTTAATATATTGTGAACTGTGTTTTGGAAATTGTCATGATATTATTGAAACAAACAAACTCCCCCCCCACACCAGTGTGTTGATCTTAACACAGAAATGGTTTATTTTTTTCCGGTTTCCACAGACCATGCTTTTCAATGTTTTCTGCAATGTACTAAAACAAGATCCATAGTCAAATTTTTACCAGATTCAGAAAAGAACAGAAGTGCAGTGTCCACAGATTTTAAATGTTCTTCCCAAATTCAGAGAATTGAATTCCTTAAATGAAAATTTATCAGGCAGTGAAATGGTGCAAGGTAGAGCACTGCCAAGTTTCAGTTACAATGATTAAAACTATTGGAACACTGTAGTGTTCTAAATATTAAAAAATAAAGTTGTTACCAGCTCTGTTTCAAAGGAGCATAGATGATGTACAGTCTCTGCCCTCAGCACAGCTGAATTGCATGTGTGCTGGATGCTTGATGCTGGATTCTCCTGTGCTAAGAAAGACAATAGCAAACATACAGGTTGCTTCAGTGGGAGTAGGATCAGCTCTTTACTGAGGTCACCTGTCTGAAATAAATACTTTCCTTGCTGTTGCTATACAATAAATAAAACTGGGGGCAGTGCAGGTAGAATTGCTTCCATTTGAAGCTGTCTGGCATATATATGTGTGTGTATTTATTTATATATATTGGCAGACATACAATCCTGTCATCTCTCAAAGGATTTTATATGGAAACGCTAATATTTATTGCTGATACAATCTATCTGTAAACAAATTCTCATAGCAGTTATAATTTATCTGAGTGCTCATGAGAAACTACTTTTTTTTTCCCTGCTAGACAAACCATCTTGTGGGGGATAAGCGTATACAACACATGGAATAATACCTATGAAATAGGTAAAAATCCATTAAAAATACAGGTGGCTATTGCAATGACTTAACGACTTGAAGATATGGTAGAAAAAATATATTTGCATATTCTGCAAGTGAATGAGGAGTAAACTTTCAAAATGTCACAAAGCAGACTGTTATCAATATGTATCAACATCCTCAAGCTACTCATTGGCAATAAATGTCAGTAGAAATTTTTATGTCTTTTACAGCTTATCTGCAATTTGTAATAAGCTTTGTGCATGGCCCATTATTTTATGAGTGAGAACAACTGTCAAATGAATGTGTTTGTAATGTCAGGAGTTTCATTACAACGTGACTGCAGGCTGAAGGCTAGGTGCTAAACTGCTGCTAGGTTTCTATCTTTTGACCATTCTTTTACGAAAAGGGCTATGTAACTTGCTGCTTTCATTACTTATTCTTTACCTTTTTTAATTAATAATTTAACTTACATTTCTTATAGCCTCATTATCACTCCACTATTTCATTAACTAATCATTATAGCATTGCAGTTTATAGCTTTACAGACAAGGAGACTAGAAGTATTAACCAGTAACTCTGACTTACATAGGAAGAGCTCTGATTTGCAAGCAGAGCCTGCAGCAGTGTGGATTTTATGTCATTAGAAATCTTTTCATCTTTCTTTTTTTATTTAAAACAGAAGAAAAGATTTTAATTCTTTCTCAGAATGATTCATATCCTGTGGATTTTTCCTATTAAGCAATGAAGCTATGATATTAAGATTGAGTATATAAATAATTCTCATAATTCACACAGAAGAAAGAGAAATAATTACTTCTGAACATTTCATTATGAATGGAATTCTGTCAAAAACTTAAAAAAGGGGGGCATTAATACAAATTAAGGTCTTAGGAACTCATATTTTAAATACTTAATCCTGTATTTTATTTAACTTTTGCCAGACCAATGAGAATATTTTTTAATCATCAAAATGAATTGCTGTGCTGGAAAAATATTAACTATAAAATGTAAAATTCCTATGATGAACAAATAGTTTTTTATTATTTCTGTCATTGCAGAGTAACTGAACTTGTATGATTTACAAGCTCTGTGGAGTTGACCATAAACTTTAAGTCTTTAAATTTCAGGCATATTTGCTTAGCAGAAGAATGCAGCTCATTTAAAGTGATTCTGCGAAGTAGTCTAAAATTGCTTGTCTTCCTATTGCAGCCAAAATATGTTGAATGTTGAAATAAATCTGTATGCCTTTATGCTTGAAAAACTGTTGATCTAATGACTTTGGCTGGGAAAATGTTAGTATGCATTTTTGGTGGTACTGAGCCTAGCTTGAATGGAAATCAAGAAAAGTGGATTGTCCTCTCCTACCACAGGTTCCAGTCCATATTGACAAGGACAAGTTAAGGCAGTATGAACACAGCTGAGGAATCTTGGATGTGTACTTATGCTTCTGGGAAATATTTCATTGAAAGTCAAGATGAACCTTATGCATGTTAATTTTCAGGCTAAGGCTTATAGTTACTAAGCTAAATGTTTCTGATTCATGTAGCCTGAAAAATAAAATCCCTCCTGTCTTTTCTGCTCTTCAAAAAAAAAAGTCTGCAGTCAGATGGAAGCTTGTTTTTGCACACAATTTTACAGGTCTAAATAGAAATGAGAAATATTTCTGCTATTTACTATTTACAGGAATATTTTTCTCATAAGGCACATCAAGCAATCCCAACGTGTTTTGGTACTGAACCAGTTTACAGACTGTACAGCTAGGACTACTGAAGTGTATGTGAGATTTCTACAGAAGTTTGTGCAACAGCTTTCTTAAAAAAAAAAAAAAAGGCAAATATCAAGGGGAAAAAAAAAGGGAAATATCAAGAAATATCTCCTTATTTTATTATTTCTCAGCCTACTAGAGTAACAGGAGTTTTGGCCTTGACGTCAGTGACATCCAGATAAAAGAAATGCTGTTTTAGATCTTTGAATTATTGGAGCAGCAAGATGGGTACAGATTTTTCATTATGATACAGTACCAGTGTTACATTATTATACTGTAAAACTACTCATTAAAGTGTGTTTAGTTCTTGAAAGGGTCAGCAACATTCTCCCATAATGAAGTAGAAGGGTAAATCCTTAGAGATGAAGAACTTTTTCAGTTCTCCCTGCATTTAACTGTTGTTTTGTGTGCTGGCCATCTGTGATTATGGCTGTAGATGTGCATGTGAAGTAGTATTCATTGCAATTGGCTGCAGAAGGACACGTGAAGCAGAGCAAGTTTTAAGCCCTCATCTATACACAGCCTTGCCCAGCACTGCTTTCCAGTATGAACATCATAGTCCTATTTTCCTCAAACTTCAGTCTTCCAGAGCATGTCACCAGTTTCTGAACACATGAGCATCTAACTTCTTGTTTACAAACAGCGTATCCTTAGTTTAGAATCTGATACTGACTTATTACAGAGTTATTTACTTATTTAAAAATTTGAAATTAAAATAATTTTAATTTCCCCAAAATAACTTTGATTTCCTTTCTGGAAATGTTTGCTGCTTTTACAGCTATATATAATGTATGAGCATAGTCGTAAAAGCAGTAAGTGTAATTTGCAGAGGTGTGTAGTGAAATCCGGTCTTGAGGATATCTGTGTTTCTTGCTGGCCTTTTTGATTTGGTGAGGACAGATTGCATGGTTGTACTTCCATATTTTATAAATTAGTTGCATGGCTTTCCTGCTGCCCGTGTGTTGTTTGTCTGCCTTCAGGAGATGTGCTTCCTCTTGAAAGCAAAGGAAACGTTAGGTAGTTTCTGAAGTTGCATGGGATCAAAGGGTTCAAAGCAGCTAGCCATAAGATTTTGTGGGTGTTGCCTAGGGGAAAGCACTCATAGAAGATGTGCTGTACTTTTAAAAGATGAGGAAGAATTCTTGATAGATCTTGGCAAGGTTTTTTTCCTGCCCAGTCTCTATCAAACAGAAGGAGTTAGAGATGACTATCTAGTTTTACCTGAGTTTTTCAAAAAACATTGTTTAGCTTCTGAACATCTTGTGATAGTTTTTGTCTGGGGCTGTTGGTATGTTGGTCCATCCTAAATATTGACTTTTAGAGCAGCTGTGATTCCGACTATGGCAATACAGCTTCTTTTTCATTTCTTCCCTGTTTTGGAGTATTCACATTCCTAACATCTTGTTATTTAGTAACTTCTGCTGAAATCTATGTATTATTTGCTAAACAGAATTTGTGATGTGGCAACTATTTACAAAAGGGCAAGTGCATACTTGCAGTGGGATCATTTTAACAAATACAACTCTACTATCCCTTCCTTTTGTATTGATCCGTTGTGTATTCCCCAACAGTACTGCATATGACTCTTCAAGCATCAGAGAACATTGCTTTACTAATATATAAAATCTTGGCATTCCTAAGTTTATAGTGTTGTGTACAGTCCTGCTTGCTACTTCTCAGGAAAACATAATGAAATTAGAGAAAGTTATGGATGAAAGCAACTAAAATGATTAAGGAAATGCAGCAGCTGCCTTCCAAGAAGAGACTAAAAACTCTTTGATTTGTAGCAGGTGAGCGTGGAACTGAATGATACAACTGGGGAGCAGTCACTGAAGTTAGTAAGGTTGCTTTAGAATAAACAAAAGGCAATACTTTTTACAGTCAGTGAAAAGCTCAGTTCTAAGCCTGCAAATCTTGCTATTTCAATAATTAAGCTGGTAATTATTTAGCAATTTTAGGTATTTTGAACAAATTGCAGGGAATCAGTCTCTGTCCCAGGCAATGTAAAATAATGACTTTTGTTCTCCTATTGCATGTAAAGTTGATGTTTGGTTTCTTTTTCTTGAAAAGTAAATGGCATTGGTAGACTTTCAGAATTGTCACCTAACTTCTGCAAAGCTATCTTTAAATCCAAACTACAAGAGTGGGATAAATAGTTGAATATATGTAGTGCTCTGCTAAGAATACTTAGTTTCAAAAGAAATCCAAAACCACCTAACTGCCAACAAAATGAAAATGATGCTGCTTTGATTTTTGAAGATTTAAAGAAAACAAAAGTCAGAAAGGAAGTATTTACTGAGATCTTATGATTTCAGACTGGAGGGAGTTCTTGAGATATCTAGATTTCAAGAAACTTTCCAGATTAAACCATTAGATTGTTGGAAACTGACAAGTCTCTGAGGAGCTTACAAATAAATAGTGAATCTCAATAAAAATTAATATATGGAAATCCATGTTGTGTTGATGACCCATTCAGCTTCAAACTGTGACAGTGGATACGCACTGACAGACTGTTTGAAAATATCCCTGTGAAGAGGAAGGTATTTGAACAAATATTTTCACATCTTGGAAGGAATTATATCCTTCCTGTAAGGCTGGCTTTTACAAAATAAAAAGTGCTGAATACAGCCCTAAAATAAGGGCAATCTGTCCACCTCAAAACACCTTTGTCCTCTCCCAGGTATGACACTTGGAGTGATTCAATATAAGTACTTTTTTCTCTTCAGAACGCCACTCTGAATTCTAATTCACAGGAATTACAATGTTGATATACCTCAATAAAAAGAAAACAATTTCATGTTAAATTTTGAGAAATATGCAATGAATAACTTACATTTTTGATAAACTTCATTGGAAAAACCTTTTGTAATCAACTGCTCGTCTGCTACTTTGTCTTATTCTATCTGTCTATAATCATAAATCAGGGAAACATGTTAAAGCTGATAGTAAAGCAAAAAAAAAAATGCTTTGAGGCAGAGTTCATATCAATGTATTTTACCTGCTAGTACCTTAAGTTATATATAGAAGAATAGATCCAGATATATTTTTAGTTATAACATTTAAGAGCTTAACAGCTATGTTTATAGCTGCATGCAGAAACATAGCATACTGTGATTTATTTTTTTTAAGCGATGCAATTTTAAAAGAAAAAATTTTAAATATCTCATGAGAATATACAATATTTAGTTTGCTTTTACAGTTTGGAATCTGAGAGCTGAAGTCTTAGAAGACTTTTATTAGATCTTACACAAAACTATAATCTAAGGTTTTGGTTTTTTTCAGCCTATGGTTAAGTATAACCCTGCAAGCTCGGACACAATCAAATTCAACCCAGGAACTCTACAAGTTCAAAGGGCTTAAATATATACAGCATAGCTTTATATTTGAACTCCCTTCTGGCTTTTACACTTACAGAAGCAGCTCTTCATGGTTAATCAGATAATGTCATACTACACAGTGCCGTGCAAAACAAAGAAGAAATGGCTTTTAATACTTGTTGTTTATGCTTCAGATGTACATGTTGAGGTATTTTCAGTCTAAATGTATCTTTTTGTCCCTCAGCTGCTACCAAACTCTAGCTGAACTGGAAAATATTCAACGCTGAGATTGAAATTCTGCCTTTTCTCTGTCATTGACCGGTTAAGTCATTACAATCGTCTGTGACAAAGTTTGATTGCTTGCCAAGAACTCCTGTACTTGCATGTTTTTAGGATAGTTTGTATCATGAATGTCAAAGAAAGTATACATAAAATAAAGATAAAACAAAAGTAAGACCAAGGCTGTACTCCATCACTCGGTGCAGGTGAAGCACTTGGAAAACAGTTCAAGAAGGTTGTTGAAAAAATGGAAAGGATGCCCTGGAGGGCTGTAAAGATGTTACTCCTGGTCTCGTGAGACAGGTTGACTCCTCTGTCTGGCAGAGAAAAGGCCAAGGGTGGCAGCCTGCGACTATGGGGAGGATGGTTATGAAGCCAGTGGAACCAAGTTCTAGTAATATATATTAGTAGGGTTATTGATTTATGTTTAGGGAGATAATTTTTTCTTGGTTTGAATGGTTCAAAATGCAAATTGAGATAAAAATGGTTTGTTTGCTTTTTCCCATTCGAATCTCTCCATTTTGCTAGAAAACACAAAGCTGAATAGAAACCCACAAAACCAAACAAACCACTGAAAAGGGTGGCAGTATGCCAACATGGCACACAAGGGAGAAACAAACTTAGTCATCAGTAAGATTTAGGACTAATTCTACCAAAGAACAGAATGTTGAAGATGTTCCAAATAAAATCTTGGAACAGACCATGATATTTTCTTTCTTAATATGCATATTAAAATAAAATAATAAAAAACATAGTTTTGTGCTACAAAGATTTACTTCAGTGCTCATTTAAACAATAACTGAATAAGGTTAGCAAGCATTACTCCTTTCCCCTAAGAAAGAAGGGTATAATTGGGAAGTTATCAAAATAAGTGTCAGTGTATGACAATGAAAGAAAACCATCTGTAGCACACACAAATCAGTAGATTTTCTCTGAAGCCAACATGGTGGTAAATCAATCTAAAAATGTGGTTCTGCCATAGGTCACAAGTGATTTCTCTACTTAGCATCCCTTGCAGAATGTTACCAGATAGCCAGAACATGGCTGAAAAGTACCTGAAACCCCAGCCAGTCTCAGGTATATAAAAGTGATCTGTATGGTTCTGCATGTTATGAAAATACTTTATTTTGCAGCGGTTCTTAGCAGCTGTCTGTTTTTGCAGAAAGTAGGAGAACTGTTCAACAAGCCAATTGCAAACAAATCTTGTTGTTTAAGTTTAGAGGGGTTATGTGTAGAAATGCTATTTTGAAATTCAAATTTATTTTTGAATTGTAGAGATTCATATGTTGATTTTGAAAAAATGTGTGTATTTATACACACACAAGCTTAAAACTTATTGAAATGTGTTTAAAGTTTGGATCTTTTGAGTCCTTTGTTTATAGAGAACAGAAGGAACTATGCACAAGGAAATTAAAGAACTGCATTTTTACCTTATCAGAAGGTAGACATGAGTATTGTCAAATAGTAACTCTGAAAATAGTACTGGATATGTTTAGGACTTTGCTTTCCTTCCAATTCAGCATCTGCCAAGTAATGAAGCATAAGACCGAGCCCCATTATCAGTGTTGTCTTAAATAAATAGTAGAAGAAAACTTTAAGTGTCCTTTTATATTTATTGTCTTGAGTTTTAAACAGAAAAGAACAAATCTTGAGCTACTCCTCAAACTTACACAGAGTGCATCTTTCATTGGTACTTAATTTGTATTTTCACGTGGAAAGCTTAAACATGAGACAGTACCTTTTGTGTCTTATATCTCTCTCACTGCCTCCAGTCGGTGGTGACAGTGGACAAAGAAGGCTTTGACTTGCATGCTGCTGCTCAATCTGTTCCACCACTGTGGCAACCTAATTGCTTAAGCCTGCACTAGACCCTGTGGTCTTAGTGCAGAATTAGGTATGTAAGAGAAAGGAGAGATGTCACTTTATATATAAAAGAAGGAAGAGTTTGTTTGTTTGTTACTTCAGGCAATAGACAAAAAAAAAAATCCACCAGTGAGGGAGGGTGGAAAGAAAAGCAGCCACCCTGCCCACAACCCCCAGCTACTGACTGCTTTTCCAGCAGGAAGCTGTAGGATGTGCACCTGTCACTACACTACAAACATTGTTTGTTTCCAAAATTATCAAGAAAGGCAGATAGGAGGATCAGAAAATATTTCTTCCACTTTTAGTGAGAAGAGAGTTGAGAGGGGAAAACCACTAAAATCAATACATAGGTGCAGGTGTTGAGCAAGGAGCTGGGAAGCAGAACAGCATGCACACAATAGATGCCTTTCACTCCAGAGTTACTGAATTACTTTGAAATTGTGGGAATTATAACTCCCACGTTGGATGAAGTCTGTAGGTGCAAGGTGTTATCTCTGCAGTAAAGGTCTCTGAGCTACTTTTGGCAATAGGAAATTCTTTAGGTGTAGTTTTCCAGCAATTTAAATTATTTTCAATAATCTAGCACATTTACAATTACAATCATAGAATTTCAAATAAAAGGTTGAACTCAATAGCTAGACTAGTCATGCAAAAGTAATCCATTGTTTGCAGAACCACAGAAAAGAGTTCAAATCCACTTTTAGAAGTTTTAGATGATTTTAGATTGGGCTAATAGGATATTGCAATCGAATGATTGGTAAATTCATGCATCAAAGCTTTAATTGCTTTCTTGAATCACTTGTTTCTGGCTAAGTCTTCAAAAAGACTTGTATTCCTTTGTTAAAAGACACAGCTTTATTAAAAGATTTTAAGCATTTCCAGGGGGTGTTTTAATAACAATCTTTCTGCTGGAGTTACCTGCTCAGTGTAGTATGCTTGCTCCTCTAAAATACTGTGTTTTCCCATTTGAAAAAAAAAAAAAAAATCAGCCTCAGTGGGTTCAGATTTTATTGCTTTTCTACATAAAGGCATTCAGGGAAAAAAAAAAAAAACATAATGAACTGCATTAAAGCTTAGCTTAGTGATTCTCCCACTCAGGGAAGTATAGGGGCAGGCGAATGTAACTTGGGTAATTTAGAGGCAGAATGTGATACCAAATCAAGGGACGTTCTCCAAGGGCTTTTTTAATATCATCGTGTATTTAACTCCTTAATTTTTCTTAATGTCCTTTGGATGCAGAAGTTTCTAAATTTCAATTTCATCATTTCATGTAAATATGCACGTTGGGGTATTTTACAGCCTCTGCAGTAGATGTTTTGAGAAATCTCACCTTTGGGATTTTGCAGATTACATCAGATCTCTTTGGTTTCTGCTTCTTTCATGCTGCTGTATAATGCAACACTAACAATTCCTGTTAAACCTAATCTTTGCAAAAACATCCAGTTAGATGACAAGAAAAATAATTTGACACAAAAGGTGAGATTTAAAAACAGAAAACTATTTTCTTTCATTTTCAATTTCCCAAATTAAACTTTTTCTCATCAACAGGAAGAGCTAGATATATGGGGGGGTGAACAGGAGAAGATGAAACAGACTAAACAGTTTGAAGGAAAGCCTAAAATATAACACAATTAATTCACATAATTATTAATGTCTCCCCCCCCCTTCCCTCTAATGTAAATATAATATTAGCCATAGCATTATCTCTGTCATATAGATGGAACAGTATCTGTAATACAGACTGGTGGTTGTAGGAAAAGTCCTCTTTAGTTTCAACCCTGGCTTTCTACTTTTCTCTTGCATTTAGGGAAGCAGCTAAAGTAAAAGAAGAATTAAGTTTGTCACTCACAGGAACTTTTCCTCAGCAGCTTGGAGAAATACTAGACTGACTCTTCACTTCCATTGAAAGACTTCAACTGCATTTGCTGTCCAAATGAATGAAATTTAGAACACGCTGAGTTTGAAACATAAGCAGCAGATGGTAGCTGTGTTTTAAAAATATAGCTTGCTTATGAAGTTGTTTCCTAGAAGTGTTAGTAATGTATCATGGACAATCAGGAATATATGTTTTGTTCTACAACATGCTGAACCTTGTTTAAAACATTAATGGTCCATTGAAGCCACTTGCTTTTCTCAGTTGTAGTCAGAGAAACAGCCTACAATGCATGTCTCATGAACAGTGGTGTGAATTAGTATATAGGATACGCTCAGTCAGTCTTTGAGCGGATTATTCTAGGACACTGGAGGCATGAATTATCTTACTATTGGAACTAATATAGAGAAATCACTTGCGTATGATGTATTTGTAATCCATGAAAAATAGTTAAATAAATTAAAGACTTCATAAGTCTTCTTTAGTCTTTAATAATTAAAAGAATTTTTAATTTTCTTAGGAAGTAATGGGAATAGACAAAGCAGGCAATGGATGGAATAAATCAACATGATGAATTAATTAATGGTTCACAAGGGATCTTAAATTAGGTCACCTCTTAAAATGTGTCAGCTGGTTATTTGCTTAAAACTTATACTGGGAGTACCTAGGAGAACTTTTCAGACCTCAAACACTCTGTGGAAGCCACACAGAAGCAGCTCAGGGGCAACATCTAGAAATAAGATTAATAAAAGGACAACGCTTGCTTAGATTTTGTTGAAGATAATTCACAATAAAGACATTTGTAATATAAAAGCTGCATATGCTATTACCTGGGCTCTCATTTAGTCAGTGAAAAAGTTCTCTCAAATCCTTGGGCGTTCAGAGTGCACGTCCGGTGGGTTTCTTGCACTTCTAAGCCATTTCAGATCAAACAATATAACTGGGAAACATTGGAACTGGTATTTATGAAGCTTTTACCTCTTGTCAGCATGTGGCTCCCTTTGGAGTTAGTACATGGAACCAATTCTTATTAGCAGAAACAATGCAGAATCAAAGACTCCCTAATTATTAATTTAATAGGATTCCACTCTGTAGGAAAACCTGCCTTAACCTGTCTCTTTGTACTTGTTGCCTTCTAATTAGACTTCTGTTTCATTCTGTTTTCTTATTCGGTTCATCAGAAACCAAAATACATCAAAATGTATTTTGAATGCCATTTGCCTCAGACAAGCAGGATGATTAACTGCCTGAACGTGATCCTAGCAATGCAGCAGAAAGGCTCAAAATTCTCTGTTATGTAGCTTGGTTATCTGGGTCAAGAGAGTTGGTTTGGTTTTGCCTTGGGACTTAGTCCCCTTGAAGTGGAAGGTCATCTTTTTCTGTTGTCCTATTGTATTCTTGTCCTATTCTGTATGTTTCAGGAAATAATCTTTTATAGGTGCATGCTTTTTTTTGTTGTTGTTGTATTATAAAATGCCAGTGGCAGCATACAAATAAGAACATATCCCAGATTCTTCAGGATACCTGTCAAAATATCTTCATTGGCAGTTATATCGGTTTCTTTGGAATGAAAATAACTTTGTTCAGGAGCCCAGGGCTTGTAACATACGCAAGACTTAGGTGTAACTTAAGACTTTACGTGATGTGGCTTGTATGACTGGCAGCTGCAGCACAGGACCTAGTGTATTTCTGCGACTTGGGGCTGCAACTGTGAGAATCAGAGCTCTAACAGCAAGTTTGCCATCTTGCAAATGAGTGGAGAGGAGCAAGAGGCTGTGGCGTATTAATGTTTACTTTCAGAAAACCAAATAGCAATTTTTAGTAATTTATTCAAATTAATGACTAAAGTACTGGTTTAAATTTAATTTTAAATTATCATTTGTTACCAATTCTCCTGTATTGTTTTGAAAGTAAAGAATGCTGGTTCTTTGTTATGATTTCAATCTATATGTGGTATCATTCTCTAACCTAATTTGGGAAGGAGACCATATACTCACTTCACAAGTGGAAGACAGTGTAGAACGACTTGATGCTAAAAGTATTCTCTTAAACATGTTGTGTACATTATTACTATTTTGTAAGAAATTTTCCCTTTTCTGCAACTTGAGGTATTTCTTGAATAAAAGCATCCAGTATTCTTGGTCACTTACCAGATGTTAGTTTTCTTCTGGTCTCTTTCAGACATCTGGAAATAATGTCATTATGAGATGTGGCTAATTCTCTATACACAATGTATGGTTTGAAATTCTCCAGAGATGTATCTGCTACATCTGCACTCTACTAGAAGTGATTCACTGAAAGTCTTATAAAAATGGGCTAGATTTGCAGCCAATATGAATTTCTATAGCTTCACTGGAAGGAATGTTACAAGTCTTCTCTATACCGTCACATCTGTTACAGTACAACACTTCTAAGATACTTGGCCATTCTCATTGCTGCAATATGGTGCAAAGAGATCTGCTGTGAATGAAGTTTCTTTTGATGCATTTTTTGTTGCAGCCAGCTGAGTAGGGAAAGATACTCAACAAAATTCACTAATATCTGTTTTTTCCCTTCTTTTTGCACTTTTATTTTTTTATTTTTTTTTAGTAATGCTAATCTAATCTATTGCCTAGTGCAGAGCTGTCATAACCCGTCACTTATATCACCCTTATAACCCTGCCCCAAGGAGCCTTAGGGTCAAGACTGACTTTGTCTTGACACAAACAGGTCAGTTCCTCCCCTCCTTGTTAAAAGTGTTATTCTATCATAACTTCCATGTAGTCATCTGAGTTGCTTTGTTTCTGTGTTTATTTTTTTTTCTTTGTTTATTTGTGGATGCAAATAAAACGAGAACTGTAGGCTTGGGGACAGAATAAAGTTCCTCCTGCAGCCTCTTTGCAGCCCACCTCAGAGAGCTTTCCTGCTGTGCACATCACAGGAAGGTGAGCACTCACAGCATTGCTCTTGGCCTGCTCTTCCAAACAATTGTTCTCTTTCTTGCCAGTTGTGGGATGATTCTTTGAGAGCTGTTAGGAGCCGGTATAGGCTGGTATTATAGCATGACCTGGGAGCTCCTACAATTACATAGGAGTATTCTGACTTTCTTCAATTACCAGTTCTACAACATATAAAGTTTTAATGACTGTGAATTTAAGAATTGCTGTAAATCTGGGGCAGCTATGCCTCTACTCTTATTTAATTCCAAGAAACTTTTCTGAAGATGAATTCAGCCACTGGTATGAAGATGAGTCTGTTTTCAGTTAATTCTGTGAATTTAAATAGCATTATTCTAGCCCCCCCCCCCCCTTTTTTTTTTGGTAAATCAGTGGTAATAGAATCTGGTCCATTATTTTTGATTTTTAAAAAATCACTAAATATACTTATAATCATTATCCAACTTCTGTAGCTAATCTTACCCTTCATTAAAAGTAACATTAATGGGATAGTGCTCAAAATAGCTTTAGTGACTTATTTTATCTGAAATGTCTTTTTTCTTAGATTCTTATCAATGCTTTCATCATAAAAATACCTCTACTTCAAAAGAACATGGATTTGATCATAGCGAAGTGCATGAGAATGCCTCAACTAGATAGATTTGGAGTAAGAAATGGATAAGCATTTCTAACAGAACTGTAATGGTACATCATAAATCATATTTTAGTGGAAATGGGTCCTTCCTACTCTTTTATATATATATATATATATATATATGTATGTATATACACATAAAGTTGCATCTGATTGCATCAAAATTTAACCAATAACTTTAACCTGACAGAGCATTGGTCTGATTTTTTGAGTGGTACTTTGGGGATCCAAGAATTGCACTCGATGATCCTTGTGGGTCCCTTCCAACTCGGATATTCTATGATTAGTAGTATCTAATGTTGAGAAAGCAAGTGAGAGTATTCAAACTTTGTAACTTGTTGGTCTGATGCCTTTTTTCTTACTGATTCTGTACATGAGGGGAGACAAAAGCCCTGATAAAATAAGGAAATCAAAAAATGGGACAAAGAACATTATTACCTTCATGTGGATGAGTTATAACTATTAGTACAATAATTAAGTATACTTGACTATATATATGGAGTAGTTGAATATTGCATACTTTCTAAAGCTCACAAGAGTGAACTAGCAGTGAAGAGAGAAGAATGAATGTTTTTTTCCTTATATGCTGGTTGACATAAAATGCTACAGCTTCTTTTAGAAAGTACTAGAGGGAGGGCAGACACCAACATTTTCCAGGATAGTAAATAAGATCTATGAGATTTCCCATATCTGATCGAGAGTAAATTTGTGCTTCTCCCTTATTTGGTGTTGAGATTGCACACCTGAAAAAATGTATAGTGATGTTTTCTCTTTTATTAGAATATTATGATTGCATGTTTGAAAATATCACTAGACATACCACTTGAAAATTATACATAAGTTCCTTTTACATGGTTATTTTTAACCCAGACAACGTCAGTAACCTTGCTTACAGCATGACTTTAGACTTCATATTTAACGCAAGAATAAAACAGAAGTGGTTGGGATTGTGACTACAGACACAAGCCTCCCTGCTGAAACCCCGGTACTATTTGTACACATACCACCAGGTAGCAGATGCATCTACTTTCCTTTATACATTCAGGTCTCCTCAGTCTCTGCTTTAGCAAGTGTTCCTAGTAATGTGTTTAGCTAAGGTTCCTTTTGGGAGTGTTGTAGCACAAGAGGATAGGAAAATGAAGAAAGATAAAATAAGCTGGAGAAGTGGCCATAAAGTGAAGGCATGCTCTAGTGGTCACATATCAACTCTATTTTGTGCAGTTGGGCTGTGGTGCATAAAATTCGTATTGCCATATAAAGCCTAAGCAAATGCAAAGACAAAGCAGTTATGAATTCTATCCTGGAAGCTGGAACAAGAGAAAGCAAATGTCTAGGATGGGCAGAGCTCACGGGTTTCTGAAAACAATGGACAGAGCCCATTGCAGAACATACATAAAGTGCGAATGTCCCATTTTGGTATGGGACCTTGCTTTCCATAGACAGAGCTATGTAGGCTCCTTACAAGCATGATATGGTACTGAAAATAGTTTTATAGATGCAGGGTATTTTTATTTCTAATCTTAGTGTCTACCTGGGGACATCTAAGACTACTTCTAGGATTCTTTTTAATGGTATACCCTTGTCATACTTAAAGAAGGCTGGAATTAGTTGGAATATTATCAGGGAGATAGTATACTTCATAGAAAACTATACTACCTGTAAAATATTCTTTCACTTTCTAGAGAGGCACTATGTCAGAAACTGATATTCTAAAAGATGTTTTTTTCAGCAGTACTGATGGCAAGTGTTTGTCTGCTTCATTGAATATACCATTTAAATATATTTAAATTTAAAAGTAGACATGAATTTATACACAAAATGGTCACATTCAATAATCTATAATCAGAACAAATCTGCCACTGATTACCAAGAGCGTGGAAAGTAATTCAAGGACAGAAAAAGCAGAAATTTCTGCTATTTGCAGATGTATTTATTTATTTAGTACTTAATCATTTGGGATGGCTTTTCAAACAAACTGTTTACAAATGAGTTGGTGGATTAGTTTTCTGTGTTTGAAGCAAAATCACAAATGTCACCCTTTTCCTGCCTTCTCCAGAAGGTGGAGGGAGCACCATCTCAGAGAAGTATGTGGCACCTCTGTGAGCTTCAAGGGCGTTGTTTGATATCTGACATCAAGCAGAAGTCTGACAAGGAGCTGGTAGAAAATTAAGTTTGACAGCTCAGAAGCGTAAACTGAGACAGAATGAGGGCTCACCGAGTATGTAATGGCAGTCGCTCATCATTTTTGCTTCTGAAGGTGACATCATCATTCATGATGGCATCCAAATCTGATCTATGAAATGAATTATTAATGATTTTTAAGAGAAAAAGAAATCTAGGGGCTAAATGTTGAATATGTAACCTACTGATGAAGCAGGAATCTCAAACAAAACAGATATTCTTCCTTTGTGTTGACGGTGTTACTCTTGATGAATGGAGATAGCAGAGGTTCAAGAGGTCTACAGGGCAGTACTCAGTTTGTGTGTGCATATTACTCTGGCACAGATGTCTTTACCACAGAAAAACTTTGTGGGTTTTTCTTAGGCTTTATGAACTTGCAGACAAACTCTTGTAAATGCATGTCTCATTTTGAACAGCTAATCACGCTACAGGCAACACACCTGCAAAATGGTGTTGAAAAAAGTGAAGTCATCAATTCCAGAAACAGAATAGCTCCTGATCATGTAAACTATTGTGAAGTTTCAGTTCAGTGCTGGCAAACTTTCTTTTTCTTTATTTTCTTGGTTCTAGGGACAGTTTAAAAGGCCCTTGGATTCCTGCTTCCATTCTGGAAGTTTTCACAGTTCATTCTTAATGTCATTTAGAACTTACAGGGCTGGAATTTGGCCACTGAAATAATGAGGTTAAAAATAGTCCTGCAAAAAACATTAACACAACCCGATAGGTGATTACTAGTATGTATAAATATGTTAAGAATGGCTGAAGTACCTTTAATCTGTGCTTCAATTAGCTGCAAGGTGGTCAGACTGCTTAGTGTATCCCAGGGCACAGCAGCCAGACCTGAAGTTGAAGTGAGCTGGAGCAGAGGGTGGTCAGTTACAAGGGCAACTGAAAGTATTACTTCACTTTTGCAACTCTTCAGGGAAGAGCTAACAATTAATTCTTAAATTTTTGCTTAGTCATCGTTGAACCAGTAACTACTATTTTTAAACTGGTTTTAAATGCTTTAATTAATCCATTTAAAACCCTGCCATTTTGGAAGTTTTTGCATAACTTGAGTAAATACTGGAAAATATGCAAAGCTGAGTAATGGTGAGATTAAGAAATAAATATAGGGGTAAATTCATAGCAAAAGTCAATTCATAGCAAAAGCAAATTCATATCAGAGGCTCTAGATGGAAGATAGTATAGTAGTTTACACTTGTAGTTTCACAGACAGTTTTCAGTAGCTGAGCTGACTCTAAATGATCACAGCCCCATCCTAACTGCTCACCCTGAGCACTTCATGCTTCAGTTGTGGAGCTGCTTCCAGAGCTGCACTGCAGCAGTTCCCACCACACAGAATAGAATAGTTCAGCTGGAAGGGACTTTCAAAGATCATCTAGTCCTCCTCCAATAAGAGGACAAAGTTTCATGCTCAGTTTCTGTCATCCCCATAAATAAAAGTCCTAATTCAGGCCACAGAATATGCTTTGGCTTTCTAACATTAGAGACAGAAGTCAGATGAATACAAATTGAAATACTCGCAAGATGTAGGTGAATTCTTATAGTTACGTGAAACTAGCTGTGGCTGGCATCTTTTCTGATATGTGAATGTGTGCACAGCAGGTATGCATTCTGCAAAACTGATTTTTAGCCTGTGTCTGTATCCTTCTAAATATATGCTTCTGGTTTTCAGAATGCCATTTCTACTCTGCTTTTATTCTTTCTATTTCAGAATTTAGTTTGCATGTAACTTTTGTAACTTCCTGATAAAGTTGGATGTGGTTAGTAACTCTTAGAAGCAGGTACTCTCACCTTTTTTTTTTTTTTCCTTTTAAATTAACATCAGTGTTATTGGCAGGAGTCTGTGTCCTGTGGTGAAAGACTTAAAACTTCATACTCCAAATCTGCACCCTCTTTAGAACAAACAAAACCAGTAGTGGACTAAACGGATGTGTCCTTTTGGGGCCTGGCTGTATTCATGAGTTGTTTTTTTCTTATCTATCAAAACTTCCTTTTTTCTGTCTGGCATGTCTATAAGTTTAAAAGAACGTATTACTGACAAGTTACAATGAGTTTGTTTCAGGATTTGTACTTGCATCATGCTTGAGAAACCATACTTCTCCAACCATACTCTAATCTTCAGTCCTGTCACTAGAAATGAAGAAGTTGAAGAAATAATTTTTTTCATAAACGGTTTCATACATTAGCTTGTCAACACTATATAAAAACTTTCAGAAAAGGTTCTTGTTGCTTTAAGTATATTGCATAATCCTAAAAATGTGTGTTGCTGTTTTGACGCTATCCATGTTTCATGGGAGAATCTGGAGGATAAATACTTTGATCTCTCAGTTTTTTAATCCTTGAGAGGTTCTGTGTTTGCCTTTCTGGTATTCCAAACGTTATGCACAAAGTGGATTACAGGGCATTACAAAAAGTGGCTGGGGAGTTTCACAGTAGGCAGTTGGATGAGGTTTACTCATTTGAAAATCTGTTGTTGGAAAAGGCAAAAATATTCCTTGCTCTTGTGACATAAATCCCCCTATTCTTTCTGTGCATCTAAGATCAGTTATATATTTTTATTGATTTTTTTTCCGTTAGAATTCTGAGTCTTACAAAAGCTCAAACACAAAGTTGTTTGGACAATTGAAAGTAAACAAGCTACTGGAATAATTACCTAAATCATAAAAACAAAATCTGACACTTGATAAATACATCTGAAAATCAGACCAAAATTATACACCATGTACAAGCTCTAATGGTAGAAAAAAGAAGTTATTTGAGTACTTAACCTGTTCCCCTAATTATTCTACTCTGGATTACGGTACACACACAGTAGCTAAACCATCACCACTTTAATCGTATTTTTCTAACACGGCATAATGCTGAGCCAAATGATTAATGTACAAAGAGAGGTTGCTTCATTTTACATTGCCAGCTCTTACGAGATAAATGAACTCTGCTTTAAATGTGCTTTGTTTCCAGTTCTGTTTGTTAATGAATAATAATGAGCAGTTTTATGGAAATGAGCAGGAAATGCATACATAATAATTACACGTGAAGGTGGTGAGGTGTATATTTCTGAAAAAGAATGGATCTAGAAAATGTATGTGGGAAAATGTTATGAAATACATGTTATTTTGTCTTAGCCCGTTCCTGGAAAGACTGCTTTATACAGATGTTTTTGTTTTGCTGATGTATTCTAAGCATCTGGTTTGTAGTTATTGACCAGATTGCTGGCACCAAGAAGTTTGCTTGGCATCACTGCAATGGAAGGAACTAAATGGATTAAATGACCATTTGAGAATTTCCTGATTATGGCAGGATCTGGCACACAACTTTTTCCCCCTTTGTTTAGAACACTCCCTGATTGCGCTACCTTGGACTGATCTTTACCCTGAATTTACTTTAATATCTGTAGGATTTCAACTTAGTGCCACATAATACTGTACTGTAACTGTTTATTGCAAACCTTTTTGTGCTACATAATGAAAAATAAAACAGAATTTTTCCAGGCAAAATCCTTTTTGCATGAATTTGGTTTCATCTGTTTAAGACATGCCTCCCTAAAAATGAACTGCTTACAGGAATTAAATTTATTTGATTAGATATTAGATTTTTTAGACTAGTGATCTGATGAATCCTAATCAGAAAGTTGATAGGTAGAATAGTAATAAACCTATAATCACTACAGTCACCTGTAATTCCATTTACTCAAAACTATAACTCATTTCTCTTAAATCTGTCAATGAGGGAACTAGGATAATAGATATGGCATTTTATGTAGTCTGCTCACAAGAGATGAACTTATATCCTTCCTCATTATAAGAAAGCTCACAGCCCAAAAATATGAATAGATTTGTGCTTTAACATGTTGCTGTGAATAGTCCCATAATCAGTGTAACTTTGGCATGGATGAAGGGAAATAAGAGCAAGGGGGATGAAAGCAGAGGAGGGGATCTATCCTCTCTACAAGCAAGTATAGCATTTGTGAATCTTCTCTTTAATGTGCTACACCTAAAGTAGAGAAAAATATGTACTTCTGTTCGCTCTGTATAGACTGCAGATTTTTTTATTTATTTTGTAATTAGTCGTAACTGATGGTTTTGAGTTTTGCCCCACTTGCCATTTATTTATAATATGTAGTGTATATCCTGCATATGAATACTATGGGGTATTCCTGATTTCAGAAGACATCCTACCTTTAATTTCATCCTAAGCTCAGGTTTAATATCATAGCTCCCAGGAGAATGCTTCAAATGGTGAGGGGCTTAGAACGGCACTAGAGTTTCTTTATTTCTGTACTTTGAATTTATATCTGAATATTCCTGGGAAATAGTTAAAAACAACGGGGATCATCACCGATGCAGTGTTAACAGTGACCATGTGCCTCCTTCATCCAGCAATCTATGCCTGAGCTATGTGGCCAGGAAAATTCTGAATTCAGAATAAAAAACTTCTTGTATATGTCTGAGCCTTGAACTGTCCTTTGGAAACAATTACAACTGATTTGCTACAGCTCTGTTTAGCAGTTGAGAGAAAAACATTTAAAAGAAAGTATTTTGAATCATTAGGAAAGACTATTTACGTGATCTCTTTTTTTTATATATATATTTACTAGCAAAAAAAAATGTAACTAGAAACCTCTCTCTAGTTAATGTTAGATCTTCATAGACACTGCTGACTTCTTACTCTTTGTAACCTCCACATATAAACAAATGAGGGAATAAAAGTGGAGACAGGAGATAATTATAGGAACTGAATTCCTTTATCCTTAACCTGGCAGGTTCAAGACAAGTGCTTAAGCTCATTTGATCAAAAACTTGACAGGATCATAAATCATAAGTGCTATATTCATTTGAACAGATCTCTTCAGGTTTAAAAAAGAGAGAGAGAGGGGGAGAGGGAGAGAGAACTTGCAAAGTCTTTATACCTTTGAGATGTTTGTTTCATGAGTGCTTCCTGGTGCTCATGCATGCTTCCCCCTTTGTGAACACAGCCACTGGAAAGGAGATCGCACCATGAGGAGAGAAGGGCAGCCTGTGGAGCCCCTTTCCACCCTGAATGCTGCAGCTCAGCAGGCTGGCACTAGAGACAAGGCTGTTTGCCCTGCGACTTGTTTGTTCTGGTACTTCGTTTCTCCAGAGTTCTTACCTGGGTCCTTCTTATAAATGCAGTGACTGCTGAGATTGTCATTTTGAAAATTGCATTATGATAGTGATGCATTTGTGATTCAGCTACCTCAAATTGCTATGGAGGTCTTTGTACCAGGTCAGTCTCATAATCTGCTTCTACAAAACATACTCTTCTAAAAGATTTTTATCAATACGTTATTTTAGCTCCTGCTTAGGATTTTTGTGAGGTGTCAGATAACCTACAAATGCACTTCCATATGATTTGGATTTTCTTTTCATGGTGTGGAGAGCAGAAAAACTCATGTCTGTGTTTAACAACGTTTACTTTTTTTTTTTTTTTGTGCAATACATATTTCAGTTGTAGATTTTCTCATTTGGACATTGTATTAAAATATCCTTCCGCGATCACAGCTGACCATCTTTTGATTCAGCTTCTACAGACAGCATGTGATAGTTCAGAACACAGCTGTGGGAAAATTCCCTTACCTGAATATATTGTAAGTTTTTTGTAGTCATAACATGGCAGAGTATCAGTATTAAAATATTTAGCACTGGATTAGCCGCATCTATTCTGACCTATAGCAATATCATATTTTCTGCAACAGTGAAAAATAAGTCACTATACTATATTTCTCTGGTCTTGCAAGTCTCTGCAAAATAATCAAAATTAGTGACTCCAAAACAACCTTTTCGCAGTTGCAGGATGCATGTATTTCTTGTAAGACTGAACACTTGTATTATAAACTAAATTCTGTGATTTTTTTGTTTGTTTTTTGTTTGGTTGGTTGTTTTCTTTTAGTAAAACAGTACCTCCTTACCATTTACAAAGTTCATAACAGTCCTGGAGAATGAATTTGATCAGGCCTTTAACCTTTACAGCTCTGCATATTTTTAACTGTCATTAGACTTTTGTATTTCATAATCATTCACTCTCCTGCCCATTATTTTTGGTGGATCTCAAATATTTTTAAAAATTGAAACTTGTCTTTACTATTTCTTTTTTTTTCTTTAAAAAGTCTTAAAAGCATGAACAGATGTCGTAGAGCACCTAACAGTGCATCAAGCTGTGAATGTACAGCATTTTAACTGTCTGTGATGTTACTTCCTTGAATTCTGTAACAACTGAGGCTAAATCAGAATACTTTTCAATTGACTTATTAAAATTCTGGTTTTCTGAATAATTGACAGTCTATTTAACCTGACACTAGCTTTGTTTCAGCAGTAATGTATAGCTTATTGCTTCAACCAAAATAATTATTTCTCTGGGTTTCAAAGTGTGTACCAGAAGCTTTTCAAAGCTGATGTGCTTGCTGCCATTCACCCAGGGAGTTTGTTTTTCACTCCAAGCATGAAATTAGTCATTAGGGTTTCAGTGAAGAGGAAGCCTGGAAAGATCAAACAGTGGGTCAAGGAGATGTGTGCAGGCGGTTAGGAGACAGAGAGTCGTACTTTAGAAATTCCATCTCCTAGTATAGGAGAGTAAAACAGAAGCTGTTTAAAATGTGTTTGTTTTTAATTGTTATTTTCAGTTTTAAACTGAGCATGAATTTTGTAAATAGTAGTTAGTGACTGATTAGGAAGCAGGAGAAAGGAATGGATGTGTTCAAATTGAAAGTAGGACCTTTCCACTGCCGTTGGATTCTTTTGAGTGCGCTCACATGCTATCAAGCAGAACTATAGAATTCTACACTCTTAAAGCTCTTAGCATTTTATCATGGAAGGACATATTTACACCAAAAATAAAATTACAGGTATCCTTTTAAATTTATTTGAGAGCATAAAGGGGTCTTCATTTGCAATAAAATATTCTGAGAATGTTTAATGGTACTGTTTAGATGAGATTCTAAAACCCTTTAGGATTATTCAGCTTCCATTTAAATTATGTAGTAGCTGATGAGGCTGCTGTCGGAATCAGATTTTTCTCTGCTTACTGATGCCAGACAGTGCTCCTCAGCATGGTGTCTTCAAGCACTCACTTATTTAATGATTCATTGTTCCAGTCAAGAACAGGGAACCCCCTCCCCCCCCCCCCCCCAAATAATTACCATGCATCCTTTTTAAAATTAATGCACTTGGGATCTAAAAATTGAAGCAATAAATTGCATATTGTAGATTCGCTCCTCTCCATTGTTTCTACTTGTGCCTCTTGCTGTTGTAATGTTGAGGTCACGAATGATGTAATCTAAGGGACCGAAGGGTGCCAGCAGGCTCTCCAGCCCCTGTTGTTACAGAGAGAACTACAGGTATTTTGTCAGGAACCTGAACTGCTTTTGGAACAGGCTAGATAGCTCTCAATCTGCAATGAACTAAGCTTTAACTTGGGAGGAAAGCCATGCATTATTCTAATTCAGCAAGAAAACACATAACTGACTGACCACATTAAAAAAAAAAAGGGGGGGGGGAGTGGAGAGTTGGGAGCGGAGCTACTGCTTCAGGATGGGTAAGATTTATAGAAGCTATCCCCTAAATACATATGAATTGTAGATTTACAGGAGCTCTGCCAAGGCCACGAGTGCACCAACACTTGCACGGCTGTGCCAGACTTGCTGGCTCCCTCTGACCTGGTTTCCTTCCCTTGTGGAGTGATGGAAAAGATGGGCTGTGTAAAAATGAAAAAAGTAAAATAAAAAGTGGAGGCTTCCTCAAGATACTCTATCCTCAATGTACAGTTGTCCAGAGGTCTTTTTTCTTTTTTCTTCTCCCCAAGTATCTATCTTGGGGAAGTCTCAGGAAAATAAAGTCCCCAGGAAGTAGATTTCCATTTAAAGTTTCCCAATATAGAGGAAAGCATATGCTCATTGAAATGCATCAGTGCCACCACTGAAAATCAGTAATGCATTGCAGCAGGTGCTGCAGGCTATGATAGTTTCAATATATTTGAACAGTCAGCTTCTGCCGTTTCTGAAGGGAACTCTGAATTATGGATGGGAACAAACTATGCTTTCTGATGGCAACATTTCAATAAAAGAAAAATACCATTCTTCAGAAACAGAAGCCTTTCTACAAAGTATTCTGATGAGATATTAGAAGATGCAAATTTGGATAATCTAGAGATAATTTATAACAAACTAAGTGTGTTCCATTGTTTTTTTTATGTCAAAAATGCACGTCAGCATAAATTTTCAGTTAAGAAGACTTTATCTCACAACTTGATCTGCAGAATTTAAAATGGTCACAAGCCAGTGGCCAATGCTAGGAAGTAATTCATAGTCAGAATGGATTTGTACCACTCTTTAGCTGGGGGATGAGTTCCTTTAAAAGAAAAGCTGCTTTTATTCTTGCAAGTGGGCTTCAGTGTTTCCTAAAATATACTCTGAAGGAGGAGGGTAAGGAAAATCCTTTAGAGAATCAGTAATTCTGATCTACCTGAAGTCACTTCCATTTTCTTCCTGAAACACATGCACTGAGTGGTGTTACATGTGAATCTTCTAACTACAGCATTCCAGTGCAAGGTGCCTGGGATGAAGAGTAGCACCAGCCCTTTATTAACTGTACTTATGGCTCTGAGGCTCTGTAATATTTTAGAAAAAGGCATTTGATTTATAGCTGGAGAACAGCAAGAACTGAAGATAAAAAGCAGGGCTTTACAGTTTTACGAGGAATAACACCTATAGATGGATTTTCTTCCCAGACATTGCTAAATTATGTTAAATTTAAAATTAGTTAAGGAAAAAATGAAAGACAAAGACTGAATTATGAGAATTTCTTTCAAAGGCTTTTTGACCGAGTCTCCCATAATCAAGCATAAGTAGGAAATGGAAAAAAATATATATATGATTGGAAAAGAACAACTAAAAATTCTCCCATGAATTGAAATAAGCTCTTGAAATAAGGAAGATATCACAAAGATTTAAACAGCTACTGAATTTGTGTCAGCAACTGTTGCCTTCAGCATGCTGAAATGAGCCCTATATTTGGTGATAGCAAGTGATGCATTTGATGTATATTAATTATCAGTCTATTTTAAAGATATTTTGGAGAAAACGATACTGCACATAAAAAGATTAAGTAGGAAAAGTTTTGGTTTTCAGTGAGGATAGTGATTTTGATCACTAAGACAGAGATGGCTTGTTGGTATGACACATTGAAATAGATACTAATACCTGTAATGTGCAATCATTGCTCAGGGAGTTCATCCCCTGAAATCAGGGGACTTGAATAATTTCTCTCCCACAATTCTGAGAGATTTGACCTATGTAATTACTGATCCCATGTCAATTTTGAGTACGAACAACAGAAAGATGTCTACTTAGTACATTTAAGTGTTGGTCTGACTTTGGTGCATAAAGTACATAAATGAGAAACAAGATAAAATTGATAGGTTAAAATAAAGTTGGTTTTATCTTTGATAAGAAAAATAATTTCTTAAGCAAATACAGTGCAATAGGTCTCATCTATCTGATCTTCAGAAATTATCTCAAGTTTTTGGGTGGAAAAAGATTAATTAAATTGAAGAATGGGAAGCTTATATAATTTAAGACAGAATATATGGTAGACAGCTATGGCTTGCATTAAAAGACAGTCTTGAACTGGAAGCTTACTCCTCTGAGATCAGTTATATGTAATATTTTATTTATTAGCTTGGGATGGGTCAAATGAAAATGTGGAAAGTAAACTTCCTAAAAACATGATGTGAAGGACAAATACAGAGACAATCTGGAATATAAGTAAGAAGTATTAGAATAAATTTAACAACATTAAATGTGGGGTCCTCAGTTCCATACTTACATCATAAGATCACTACTGAATCTTCTGGGTCACCATAAATTTTAAGCTATCAACATTTTTCTTTGCTAAAATGTGTAATTATCTACAAATGAATTATATCAAGACTATTTTATGCAGCTTGAATATTGAAATTTCTACTATTATCCTTGTTCCTCATGGTAACTCAATATAGGTCTCTCGATTATCATTTTCATTAGCAGCAACTGCTGAGAAAAATGAGGGTGAAAAATTACAGAATTCCTTTTTGCATGAATGGCAATACTGCTACTGAGTCAGCAGGCAGGTGCTGGCTCTGTTGGTACAGGAGAGACCTTCAAGCCGTTATGATTGAAAAGTGAAGGTTTATAATAATAAATTGTCAGTGTAAGTACCAGCTGGAGTTCAAACATCTGGTGCCAGAATAGTTTCCTTTATTTTTCATTCAATGTTTAACAAAGATTAGATGGCATGGGTTGAAGTTTCTTTTTAAGTGGTAACCTTTTATTATGAGACTCACTCACTCGCATGCGCTTTTCATTTAGAATATTGGTTCTGGGCTACTCTGTACCAGAGCAGGGCAAAATGAAAGATGGTATCCAGTGCAGACAGAAACTCACTGAGTTTGATTTCATGGTATGGTACACTAGGCTTTGATTTTTCTCTTGGTTTGACAGTTTTTGATTCACAAAATTGTATCTATGCATCTTAAAGTACAAGGAATTTGTGATCCATGTGGGTAGGGTGTGCAGCCATGACACATTGCTAAAAGTCAATCAGATGACACAAAGCTAGACTCAAGCAGTGTATTTACCAAATCAAGCATATTTACCCTTGGGACTCCCTTCTCTTGGCTATTGCATGATAATAGATTTCTCCTCACAGGGGAGACGACTTGAAGAAATGAATGATAAAGCATAAAGAGAGTCTTTCCTACCATATGATGGGCTCACACTGAGCCATTTTTGTTTTGAACTGGCCAATCACAGTTTAATAATTAGCAGAAAATATTTGTTTCTGAAGGTTCTTTCTCTCTTGCAATGCTGGCAGGCAAATCATAGAATCATAGAATATCCCGAGTTGGAAGGGACCCATAAGGATCATCAAGTCCAACTCCTGGCACCGCACAGGTCTACCCAAAAGTTTAGACCATGTGACTAAGTGTACAGTCCAATCTCTTCTTAAATTCAGACAGGCTTGGTGCAGTGGGGAGCCTGTTCCAGTGTGCGACCACCCTCTCGGTGAAGAACCTCTTCCTGATGTCCAGCCTAAACTTCCCTTGCCTCATCTTAACACTGTTCCCGTGGGTCCTATCACTGGAGATAACAGAGAATAGGTCATCTGCCTCTCCACTCCCTCTCGCGAGGTAGTTGTAGACTGCGATGAGGTCCCCCCTCAGCCTCCTCTTCTCCAGGCTGAACAGGCCCAGTGACCTCAGCCGCTCCTCATACGTCTTACCCTCTAGGCCCTTCACCATCTTCATCGCCCTCCTCTGGACACTCTCCAGCAGTTTAATGTCCTTTTTGTACTGTGGTGCCCAGAACTGCACACAGTACTTGAGGTGAGGCCGCACCAGCGCAGAGTAGAGCGGGACAATCACTTCCCTCAACCGACCAGCAATGCCGTGCTTGATGCACCCCAGGATACGGTTGGCCCTCATACCCCATTCCTCCCTCCACCCCCAAACAAAAAGGAACGGGGGATAGCTATTGAGATATCTTGGAAGAATTAGGCTCATAACAGTATAGTAATAATAAAAGGAATGTAACAAACAGTGAAGTTGGTTCAAGAAATACTGCCAGAATTCACATCTCAATAGTATACAATAAACGAGAAAAAGCATTATCTTCACATTACTGTCATTTGTTTGAGTAGTCTTGATGCATTTTATTTTGACCTATTTTTGATATGCTTTCTATATTAGAGTGCTGATACTGAATGTTTGTATTCATGGTTTGTCTGTATGACTAATTGAAGAAATTTGTAATCTTCTCGTCTCGTGTTGGCATTACATTACATTGTTTTGTATTAAATATGCTGCCTCTTTTAATCTGTGGTTTACAGATGCTTATTTCTTTTCACATTCATGGTAGTATTATCCTATTAAGGGTATTTGTGATTTATTATTGTCGTTGTAAAGGCCATCTCACAACAATATGCAATGTCACGTTTGGCTGCAAAAATGAATTTGTTTTACAAATATGAAACATGTTTATGGACTACATTGCTAGCTCTTCAAAATGCCCATCAATGAGGCAATTATTTTAGATTTTTCTTCTAGCTAGACGGTAAATTCATGGTAACAAATGTAATGACTGTGTCTATACTTGCCTGTAGGGCTTGAACTCCTGGAACTTATGTTGCTGTCATAGTTGGGGGCAGTGCTGGTGAGCAAGCTCCAAGACTATCACCTGCAATGCAAAAGTCACTTGGATTTGGCCTGACCCAAGAGTAAATTGAATTTCACTTAAGAAGCCCACAAACCTGCCTGTTCAGTCTGGGACACAGACAGTCATGATGAGGAACAGGCACTGAATGTACTTCCTAACTCACCTACCACCTGAAGGAGCCTTACTGCTGGCTCTTTTTTTTTTTTTTTTTTTGCAAGAGTCAAGCCAAGTTGAAAACAAGAGATTTTTAAATGCAAAGTTTAAAACCATAATTTCTCTTCCACCCACCCAGCAGAAAATGGGGGCAACTAGCTGAATCCTGTGGTGAAATGGGTCGGAGGAGCAGTGTGAGTACAGTGGTGGTGGTGTTCCCAGCTGGTAGGCAGCTGTTATGGTAATTGCCCCTTCCCAGTGCAGACTGGTGCCTGGCAACGTGAGCACTATTTCGTCTCCTCTCCAATTCAAAGGGGACTAAAAAGTAGCACAAAATAGGGACCTAAGAGTTAAGGATTCCTCTTTGAGAAACTGGAGGAATTTTCCTTGCTTACTGTAGGGATACTGAGCCATCTTGTAAGTGGTGTGACTGTCATGGAGGCTCAGATCCAATACTGAGCCGACAATTAGGCTAACATGGCATTGAAATCAAGTTAGAGTCTTGGTGGTGACCTCAGTTCTCCACTTAACTGTTTCTGTTAGAAGTTTTTTGTATTTCTCAAACTTCATTGAAAAAAGGCCCACAGGAAGCTGAAACTAAGATTTTTATGAGGGTTGGTCCAGAGGAAACGTATAATTGTTTATAAGTTGGATATTGTCAGGCCTTAACATTATTTACTATTGCTAAATTCATCAAAGATGACAGAACACTGGGATATAATCATTATAATCAGGAATGGAAAAATAATTAAGAACTTAGGTAAATCATTTTTCTGATTCTCTTTAGAAGTGTCTGATAAGATAGAAGAACCTGGTCTCTTCTGGATGCTTGCAGAAACTATTCCTAGCCATGTTGCACCACCACCCCATTAAACACCGAATAGGACCACAACTCAACTGCTCCTGCAGAGCTATGGTAAAGAAGCAAGTGAAATACTTTGCATGTTGTACACAGCATGCTCAGGAGGAAGCTGTGGCTAGTTTTCATCCACAAAAAATGAAGCTTGCAGGGAATATGAAAGATCCATCAAAACACACAGGCTCTGAACATGCAGCCTGGCCATGCAAAGGCATTGGAAGGCGAGCCCAGAGCTGAGGCCAACCCGCACATGCCGAGGCAGAAGCAACCCTGTCTGGTGCCATTTCCAGGGCGCAGAGCCCTGTAAGGATGGAAGCCCACCACAATTCAGCACAACTGAGACATCTTCCCCCTTACTTAGCCAAAACAGCTCCTTCTAAACCCAAAGCTTACAGCTAGGGACCAACTCTGGAAGTAACGATGCTAAGAGTGGGTCCCAGCCCCAGGCTCTGGCATTCAGTTCTGATGCCAAGCTTCTACTACACGAAGCCCCCTAAGCATTGATTCATTGTACAAAAAGCTGAGAGTGATGGGATTTTCTGAGAAAAATCTGCAGGGTGATGAAAAGAGCATTGTTGCAAGGTGTTGGTCTGTTATGAATGCGTTTCTGTGAGCTCTTTGTATGTTAAACTTCCTTTTGGGTCTTTTTCCAAAGGTATGTATGCTAGTTGAATGACAGGTCAGCATCTCCTGCCCTATCCAACAGTTTCACCTGCCACCCTCTTTTTAGTAAGATTCTATTTAGTCTTCATGAAGTGCAGCAGTCCAGCCACACCGTTCTGTTTTATAGAGGTATTTTGATCTTTTGCCGTGTTCTTTTTCCACAGTAGTGGAAATGGCCTTTAATGCACAAGTTGACCTTTGAATGTCAGGTCCACATTACCAACAGTTAAAATTGCAATTAATATTTGTTAGGGCTAATAGCTAGCATGCATAACGAAGGACCAATCAACTAATACTTACATTCCTCTTCCTTTTTTGCTTTTTAGTAATAATCAGGTGAGACTATGCTTGATGTTAGAATAGCATCAATTAAATCCACGACTTGTAAGCTTGTGTTCTTTTTGATTGTAAGAGGGAAACATGCACCTTGAAGTTCTGGATGGAGGTGGACTTGCCAGCTTCTTTCAGGGTTTGGTTTACCCAGCTGACTATAATGTCATCGTTGGCTTTCTGACCGTCACCCAGGTCCTCGAGGACGTTCAGCATGTACCTGAGCACAGGCAGAAAGAACAAGTTGAGGCTCAGAGCCTGGGCTAAGACCCAGCAAGCACACAGCCTAGATGCGATGCAAGCCCATGGCGGCATGGAAAGTGTTCATGTAGTCTCAGCTCTGCTTTGGTTTAAGCCGCTTTAGCAAAAAGGAAGAACCATCTATCTTATCTGATTTCTCCTAAAACATTTAGTCTTTCTAGCCTTCCCAGTCCTTTAATAGCAGCTCACAAAATTGCCTGGGCTCAGGACGCTGTTAAACTGTTTGAGCATTGGCAATTTGCTTCAGAGGGGCAATGCGTTAGCTAGGAAGTGCAGATCAATTCATAAGTTAGCATTCTTGCCTCTACCGCCCCACACAGAGCTGACATGCAGCTAATCTGCAGGTATTTACTTGCATTGCCCTAGAATTCTGCAGAACAAGGTAACAAAAAGCAGTATCAACTTTATCACCTGCTACTGAGTTTCTCCTTCCCCCATTCCAGTTCTGAAAGGGGTTATGAAGCAGCCCTGGAAAGCTTCTCTCACAATTTCTGATTAAATATTAGAGCATACAGATTTAAATATAGTGGAACCTCAGCATATTAATTTGCAAAAATGAGATGGGGCGCACAACAACAAACCTCTCTCAGCCCTAAAACCAGTTACCTGTGGGTGCCCCTCTGGGGGGGGCTGCTGCTGCACGGCCCGTCGCTGCTGGGGGACACGGGTGTGGGGTGGGGGGGCATGACCTGAGGTAACCTGGGACAAAATGAACATTTTTCAGCGAAAATCAGAGGTAATGTGGACAGAGAGAGACAGAATGAGCGTTTTAAAGGGAAAACCTCAGAAAAATTAGAGTAAACATAGGTGACGTTTTGGGAAGGAAAAGCTGGGGTAATTTAGAGGGTACAAAATAAGCCTTTTGAGGAGGAGGGAAATCTGAGGAAATTTGCAACGAAAAGACGTCCTGGGCTGGGGGGGTGGGGGGGGACAACACATGACAGGTAACTTGGGACATTTTGTGGGGAAAATCAGATATAAATTACAAGGGATAAATGAACATTTTTAGATGGAAAAGTTGAAGTAAATTAGAAGGGAAATTGTGACGTTTTTGAGTGGGAAGAGCTGATACAAAATAGAGAGCACAAACTGAGCATTTGAGGGGCTTCGGAATATGAGATAATTCAAAGGGGACAAGTATTTGGGGGGGAGAATATGAGCTAATTTGGAGGGCACAAAATAAATGTGTTCTGAGGGGAAAGCTAACATAACTTAGGAGAGAGGTGAAATTTTGCATGGAAAACTTAAAATAATATAGAGGGGAAAAGCGGTTCAGGGAAAATCTGAGGTAATTTAGTAGGCAAAAATTGGCATTTCTTTACAGGGAAAAGCTGAAGTCAGAGGGGACAAAGGTGGCATTTTTTGAGGAAAATGTTGAGGTAATTTGTCTGAAAAAATGAGCTGCTTTTTTTTTTAGGGAAAAGATAACGTAGATTAGGAGGGACAAAGGTGACATTTTTTGGAAGGAAAATCTCAGGTAACTTAGGCAAAAATGAGCATTTTTCTTAGGGAAAAGGTGAAGTAAGTTAGAAGGGCCAATAGTACCATTTTTTGAGGAAAATGTTGAGGTAATTTGTTGGCCAAAATGAGCATTTTTTTTTCCAGGAAAAAGCTGAAGAAACATAGAAGGGTCAAAGGTGGCATTTTTTGAGGAAAATGTTGAGGTACTTTGTGTGAAAAAGATGGCAGTTTTTTAAGGGAAAAGCTAAAGTTTGTTAGAAGGGACTAAGGTGGCATTTTTTTGAAGGGAAATCTGAGGTAACTTGGGCAAAAATTAACATTTTTTTAGGGAAAAGCTGAAGTAAGTTAGAATGGTCAGAGGTGGCATTTTTTCGGGAAAATGTTGAGGTAATTTGTAGGCAAAAATGAGCATTTTTTCCAGGGAAAAGCTGAAGTAAGTAAGGAGGGACAAATGTGGCATTTTTTTGAGGAAAATGCTGAGGTAATTTGTAGGCAAAATGAGTTTATTTTTTTTAGGGAAAAGCTAAAGAAAATTAGAAGGGTCAAATATAGCATTTCTGAGGAAACAAGGTTAAAAGGAGCATTTTTTTTTTCTTTCTGGGATATATTGAGGTAAAAGTGACAGTTTTAGTGGAAAACTTGTGGGAACTTAGGTGGGAAAATCTGAGGTAATTTAGAGGGGACAAGATGAGCAAATTTGGAGGAAAAGAGGTAATTTACAGGGAAAAAATGAGCAGCTATTGAGAGGAAATTTAAGTTGCATCACAGGGTACACATTTGGGGAAAAAGCTGAAGTAGCTTGGAGGGGAAAAGAAGTTACAATTTGAAGGGAATTCTGGGGTAATTTAGTGTTCACAAAATGAGAAATTTTGCATGAAGCTGAAACAAATTTGGATGGACAAAGATATTTTTTTGTGGGAAGAGCTGATGTAATCTAGGAGGCGAATATATAAAGGTAGAAGAAACGGATGAAAGGTGATAATTCGGGGCAGGTTGGGAGATGAAAGAATTTTCAGGGTGATAAGATGATATTGGAGGGAAAAGATGAGAAAAGTTAGAGAAAAAGAGAGCAGCTATGGAAAGCAAATCAGAATTCTATCACATTTTGAGGAGAAAATGTGAGGTAGCATACAGGATATAGCCGCCGTTAGGGGAAAATCGGAGGAAAATTAAGGAAAAAAAGCAACACATTGTGGGGGGGGGGAGAAGCTGAGGAAACATCACAGAGAGAGGAACTACGAGAGGAACTAAGTTTACAACTTGAAGGAAAATGACAAAAAATTAGTGGTCATAAAATGAGTAATCTTTGATGGAAAAACTTATTTAACGGGACAAAGGTTATATATATATATATATATATATATATTAGAGGAAAGAAGAGGTAATCTGGAAGGGAAAAAATTACTTCAGACATTTTTGAAAAAAAAGAGGGGAAGGTGAAAGGGTGTGAAGGGAAAAGATTAGCTAATGGAAAAGAGGAGAATATTAAAATGATAAAAAAAAAAGCTGAGGTAATATGCAGAGAAAAAATAAGCATATTATGGCAGGTAACCTGACTAAAATCAGGATATCAGAGGCAGTAAACAAAAACAATGTAACTAATTTATAGGGGAAACTGACACAATACAGGAGAAAAAAAATAGTAACATTAGAGGAGGGAAATTTAAAGGTAACATACGCGAGAAAATGGAGAAAATAAAAGGGAAAATCAGAGGTAAACCCCTCAGTTAGGCTGTGGGGACAGGCAGAAAAGTTGGTGCTTCGTTACTCTAAGCGGGTCGTGCTTCCTTTGCAGCAGCAGCCGGTGGTGAAGAAAGAAGAGGGAGGCATTGTGTGGAATTGCACTGCGAGGCAAGAGTGATGGAGAAGAGGAGCAGAGGAGCAAAGAGAAAGGCACGCTGGGCTAATGGCTGTCCCGATCGTCAGATCTGCGGACAAGTAAGAAGAGCATGGCTGGCACCTTTGGTGTCCTAGCCAGCTTTGCACTGGGTGACCTCTCTGAGCCCCCCTCCCTCCAGGCATGGGGCTCCCCATGTCCTCTCAGCAGAGGAGTTGGTGTTTCGTCGGTCTAAGCGTGTTGTCCTTCCTTTACAGCGGCAGCCGGTGGCGAAGAAAGAAGAGGCATCATGTGGAACTGCGAGGCAAGAGTGATGAAGAAGAGGAGCAGAGGAGCAAAGAGAAAGGCACGCTGAGCAAATGGCTGTCCCAGTCGTCAGGTCTGCGGACACGTAAGAAAAGCATGGCCGGCACCTTTGGTGTCCTGGCCAGCTCTGTGCTGGGCAACCTCCCTGTAACCAGGGCTCTGGTCTTTTGCTTTAGTCAGCCTTTTGCCATGCTGCTCCTTTGGCTGCCTGGAGAGGGTGGCAACCCTGTAAGGAGGGTGAGTGTCACTGTCTCTGCACCCGAGGGGGAACTGGAGCTCTCTGGACCCCAAGGCCACCCTGTAAGCAGGGGAGGGCCATTTTGCCCACCTGACTCCTCCGGCCCTGGCGTCTTTCTGCCTGTGGCCAGCATGACACCCCATAGGCGGGGTGCGTGTCATGGCATGCAGCCCCGAGGGGGTGGGTCTGAGGCTCTCCTGTGCAGCTTGTGGGTAGGGGTTGTCCCCCGCCCCACCCTGGATGGTGTCTGCACGGAGCTCTGTTTCTCTTCTGGAAAGTCAAGTTTGCCCCTGACCCTGTCCCTCTCCCCATCCTTGTCCTTGTTGGGGTGGGTGAGTGAGTGTTAAAAAAGCTTCAGCTTGCTTAGCTTTGGCTTCCCAGGAGGGAACGAAGGGCTCTGTGCAGACACAGGGGGGTCCCCTTTCAGGCCCCGAGCAGAGGGAGAGTCTGGGCTCGCCCCTTCCTTCCTAGAACAGGGCCAAGCCACTTGGTAGCAGACCAGCCTGTAGCCAGGGCCTGGGTCTACGCCTGTCCTTCTGGCGCCCTGCCAGCGTGACGCCCTGTAGTCGGGGTGTGTGTCACGAGCCCTGGAGCCCTCTGTCCCCAGGAGCAGCCCGAGCTCCCCCTGTAAGCAGGGTCGAAGTGGCTGCAGTGCTGCAGCCAGCTGCTTTAGCCCACCAGCAGGAACGACCCCAGTCTTGCCTCCTTAGAGGGGGCAGGCTGAGGAAGTGGTGTGCCAGAAGGCGGGCATAGTCCCATCGCCTTTGGTGTTGCTTTTGGTTGGGGTGACCTCCCTGCCGTTAGCACAGAGGTGGCTCCCTGGGCTCCTGAAGACATGGTGTTGTGCTGCAGCCAGGAGGGTCAGCCTGTACCTCAGGCCTAGGCCGGAGCCTTGTGCTCCGTGTGGCTTGCTTGGAAAGCGGTGAAGCGTGGGGGGACCATGCTGTAGATGGGGCTGTGCATGTCCCCTGCCCTCGACGGGAGGTGCTTGTAGGGCCTCTGCTGTAATCAGGGGGGTACCTGTGGCCCCAGCCTTTCGAGGCGCAGGGCCGAGATGTACGGGGCCAGGTGTGCCCTGCCCGTAATCGGGGCCGGGATCCCGGCCCCCGGCCTTTGGCCGTGCCGCTCCACCGCCTGGCTGCTGAGAAGTCATTCCTGCTGGTGTGGGGGAAGGCCGAGCTCTGGGGCTCCCTGGGTGTCGACCTGCCTGTAATCAGGGCTCTGGGTCTGGGAGCCTTTGTGCTCCGCTGGCAGCCGGTGTGGGGTGACCGTCCCATTAGCAGGGTCACGGTCAGGGTGCCCCGGAATCGGAGAGAAGGAGCCTCTGTTTGCCTTTGGGACCAGGGCTGCCCCGTAACTCGGGGCCCAGCCAGTGCCCTGGCGTCCCGGGTACTTTGCGGTCCAGGCAGTGGCTTGAGCTCCCTGTAAGCAGGGGTGCAGCCTGTCTGGCCGCTCCTTTGCCTGCTCAGCTCTGTTTGCCCAGGGTGCCCACCTCCAGCTGGACCTCTTCTGCACGTCCATCAGGTGAGAAAAGCTGATTTGCGCTGTTTTTGCTGGGGGGGGCGAGGGGAAGGGACGAGGACAGGGTCTGGAGAGTGGCAGGGGGTAAGCCGGGGGCCAGGCAGTGCTGTGGGGAGCTCCCTCCAGGTACGGGGCTCCCCATGTCCTCTCAGCAGAGGAGTTGGTGTTTCGCCAGTCTAAGCGTATCGTCCTTCCTTTGCAGCATCAGTCGGTGACGAAGAAAGAAGAGGCATCATGTGAAACTGCAAGGCAAGAGTGATGAAGAAGAGGAGGTCTGAAATGGAAGGTGCTTTCAGTCCTTTTTCCATATTGCACCAGGTTCAAAAGAAGTAGTCTGATTAACATAAATCCTGAAAATATGTAGTGACTTTATAAGACTGTTTTGACAGTACTTTGAATTTTTCCTATATTCGAATGGGAAACCTTGATGGTAATGACGGTCTCACATCAATGCAAATATGACCCTTCTCCCCTCCCCCCCACCCCCACCCCAAACAAATCACTTTTAAGGACAACTTCATGACAGTAATAATGAACTTTGCAGCTGTAACCTCATGTTATATAGACTCATAACTACCTTCTACTATAAAACCTTCATGTTGAGACAACACTACTGTCATATTACTTTTCAATGGTTCATTTTATCTGTAAAAAGAATTTTATATTCCAGCACATTTGCTCTTCAGGTTTTTGAACCCTACTATTCATAACATTTGCCTCTTCCCTTCCAAGAACCTCCCCACAAGGTAGTATGGTTTTATATCCAACAAAATTGTAAATAAAGAAGTTATATTTCACACGCATATTTTTTGTAAAAATTATGTTCTAGGTACACACAACTGAACCAAAATACATACAAAAGTTAATTCACTTCCATTTTCATGTGCAACTGTGCCATCAGCAACATGGTATCAATCATGACTTACTGGGACTAGCCCAGGTATAGTGGTATTCTCTTATATAGTCTAACTTAAAAATACAAACAAAAACCCCTTTCTCATTTAGCATCGTGAGCTGGTCTGCATGTTCCTACTTGTGTGGTAGCTTTGTTTGCGAAGTTAAGGAAGTGGTCAAACCCAGAATGAGTTTGTACCAAATGACAGCAGTTAATCTGGATTACAGATAGAAATAAGATCCATTCCCATTACAACTCATACTGACCACCTCAGAGCCCTCGGGGGTGGGGTGGGGACAACACCAAGCATCAGAGAAATAATGTGGTGAAAACAGACAGCTCCATAGCAGCGTTCAAGGTACTGGTATGTTACGATTGCATTGACTTGATAAATCAAACTTTCCTTTGGGAAAAGAGCATATCTGTTGGTTAAAACTCCTCTCCCTGAGAATTTTGATGGGATTTTGTCTCACAAAGCAAACAACATCCTTTGAACTTCAACCATCCCTTAGGTCTTTAAAATGGTGGTGAGTCACCATCCCTGGAGGTCTTCAAAAGACATTTAGATGTAGAGCTTAGTGATATGGTTTAGTGGAGGACTTGTTAGTGTTAGGTCAGAGGTTGGACTAGGTGATCTTGGAGGTCTCTTCCAACCTAGATGATTCTGTGATTCTGTGATTCAAGAGTTCCTAGGCCAACAGCATTTCAGCATGGACACAGCTGGTCTGCCACTCATGCACCCAGGGTGGCAGGTTGGGTTTTTGTTGTGTTTTGGTGTTTATTTTAATTTTTACAGGGATCAACCCTTTTATACTCACTTCTTTCCTCTGCCCATCAAGCAGGCAAACATGGTCATGACCATCTTCAGTTTCACCTCCACAAGATCTGGAAGAGCATAGACATGGGCACCAATTCTTGCTATGGACACAGCATACCTCTTTTCCATGGAAAGAGGAGTGTGTTATTAAAAGTTGTAATTAATATTTGATAGGGTTAATAGCCAGCATGCGTAGTCAAGGACTCATCAGCTAACATTTACATTCCCTCTTCTACTTACTTTTTAGGAATAATCAAGTGAGTATTATCTTCTATCTTATTATTGGCAAAGGTAATAGATATAAAGCAAAGAGACTGAAATAATCTAAGTCCAATCAAGAAATGTGCCACAAGGGTCTAGTCATTCTTGCTCTTTCCCAGAACAGAAAAGCAAACAATGTAACTCAGTATAAATCATTTACAGCAAAGACTGTCCCCTAAGATTCAGTCTCAGTTTTCAGGAGGTGTCAGATACCAGAATACTAATACTGATTTATAATACAGAGCACTGTGGGATCTAGGTAAGTACATGCTGCTGAATAATAATCACACATGAGACTATGTAGTCTCGGGAGATTTTCTTCTGTTATCTTCAACAGAGCATGTTTAAAGAGATATGAAAGGCATGGTTTGGCCCTGTCGTTAGAACTTCCTAAGTTGCTGTTGCTTCACTTAACAGAAGGTTATGCTTTTCCTTTTAAGATTTCTTCTGTGTAGTGACAACATTTTCTATAGCATCTGTGGAAACTTATACTGTAACAGCATATTTAAACTACAAGAGTTATGTCCACTTCCACTGGCCTTTGTCCTTGCCATCTGCAATTTATAAGCCCCTTCATCTTTACATATGTCTGCAGGTAATACACTTTTGTTACTCTTCTGTGAAATTAAAAAATATAGGCTTCTTTAGAATTCTGCCTGGGAGTTAACAGATCTGAAACAGTAGAAAGTGTGCAATTAGCTTTGTAGCTTACTATTAGTATATAAATAATAACTTATGGAACATCCAGTAATGTCCGCTTTCTTCCCATAGATAAGTATACATTAAAAGAAACTAAGCAACTAAGCACTTTTTTTTTTCCAAGGGAAGACTAACTTTAAAAATAATCAAGCAGAACAAATTCTGCATGTCTTCCATACTTCTCAGGATGTCATCTTATGCAAGATGGAGCTTTTTCCACAGAACATCAACATGCATTGAAATATTAGCATTATAAGATTCAGTTTGTAACAGATGTTTTACAAAATCAAGTGTTTTGGCATGTTTCAGAATTGATCAAAATACTGTTAGGTTTTTCACTTAATCTGAAGTTTCAGCAGAGTGGGATGCCAAACATTTCTTAGCAAAATTAGTTCAGTTCAACCACTGGCTCTGTTTTCTTTGTCATAAAGCAGTGAAGACCAGGAGTTTTTAATTAACATTCAGACTTAAATTTGGTCTGAATTACTGATCAGTGTAAGAACACTTTTGGTCTATTTTGGTATGTGACAGAGGGCATATATTCATAACTTGTCATCAGTTATCAACTTCATTTGTTGTTTGGACTACTTGAGGACAACCATCTAATAAAAGCAGCCATGTGCGTGGAATAGATTGTCTGAAAATTTTGTTTTGAAATAGTTTCTGTTTGAATAACACGACAAAGCTGTGCTCTTAAAAAAAAAAAGGAAATTGTAATTTTTAGTTTCTAGGTCAATAGGCATATTCAAAGAATTCTACTTACTAATTTAGCGGTTATACGGCTTTCTTATTCTTCCAACAAAGTTTGAAATTCTTCTTACACAAAGTTAAATGTTCTTTCTAACAGTTTTCATGAGGTTCTGTGCAACAACAGTAAGACTTCAAACTGTTCAAGAATTAATCTTATGCCACCCCTTTTTGCAAAACTTGTTTGCAAATTTATAAGCTATACTATGTAGAATCCTGTTACAGATTTAGTTTAGTGAAGCTTGTCAGTAGATACAGGCTATGGCTTGTATTTTTCACATGGACAAATCATTCATGGACAAATCCATATCTTGAAGCACAGTATAAAGAAGATGGAAGAGTCTGGAGGTCATTAACTATATTATTGTCAGAATAAGACTTGGGTAGTCTGATTTCAGGACAGTGGCCTGAAAAAAAGAGCCCCAAGGAGGGGCAGTACTATCAGTGTTGGCTTTCTTTTTGCCTCTCTTCAGAGGGAAGCATGAAGAGCTTTTCATGCTTATAAAAATCTCTATACTACAAACCTGGATTTCTTAAATTTCTTGGGATACTTGAAAATGTTATTGTGACCTTCATTTACCAATGGTTGTAGCGTATCAAAGCAAATGACAAAGTTATTATGTCATTAATTTGCCTCTGCAGTAGTATTCATACTGTAGGAGCATGAACTCTGGAATTTGAGCTGCAGTTTTTTTCATGGACAGCTTTGTCGCATTGTGACTTAGTTCCTTGGGGTTGTGTTGTTTCATTCATCGTATGCTGAAATAATTTTCTTCTGGCACTTAATATGCTGTGACATTTGAGGAGAATACAGTCGTACACTGAGAACAACTGGGAATATCCTACTCAAAATAAATTGTTTTTAGCCTATCCTTTTGCTTATCCTTTAATTAGGAGGCTAATTGTCAATGTCTCACTGTTCTTTAAGTGCTCTTTAGCTGCTCTTATTTTTTTTTTTTCTTTAGCAGAAATTTCGGGGGGGGGGAGGGGGACTATCTTTCATGTTTAGAAAATATTTAGGCCTCTGAATATGTAAATTATTACCTTTGCACCTAGAGATCTTCATTTAAATAATGAGCTTTTATGGACTCAGTCTTCATCAAATGTCAAATTGTCCTGATGTCGCACATCCTGAATATTCTGGTCTCTGAGATCTCATATTTTTCAGCTGAAGCACATGTAGACAGTTAGCTCCCTGTTGACTAAACATCTAGGAGGCTCATGTTCAGTTGTTTACTCCAGCTGTGATGAACAGCTCTGAGCAGGATTTCTGTTTCATCAAACTCCACTTAAAGGAAAATCGGAGCACTGGGGGCTGGGGGCTCTCAGTTACTGCTCCTCTGCTATGAAACTCCCTGTTTTTCTGTCTCTCTGATGCATTGTTGGCTTATCCACTGCAAAGTGCCAGGTATTTTTCTTTGTGCAAGCCTCTCCTCTGTTGCAGCTACCAAAAGGCCAACAGGAGAGAAAGGAGAAGTAACCTGCAACAAAAAGTAACATATTGTTGTGAGAGATGCAGGTGAGGCTCTTTTCTCACAATAACATTTTAAATTTGTATACACGTTGTCTAGGCAATACCAGAATGGCCAGGTCAAGATGAACAAACTTTTCTAAATTACTTGGTTGTTCTAGAACAGTAGTAGGCAGGGTCTCTGAGTTACATTGGAGCTAGGAGAATTTGTTCCACCAAATGTCAGAATATTTCAAAAATATGTGTGATTATATAGATACTTTTAAAAATAATTTTGACTTAATGACTTGCATTTGCTGATTGTAAAATTACTTAGTTATTTGTCCTCCCCTTATAATCAAAACACATTATTTTATTTGTTTTTCTTATAATCTATTGGTGATATGTGAGTGCAGTAGTTGGGTGCAAAGGTACACATCTTTAGAATAAGCAGTGTTTTCCATATAATTTTGAGCTACCTTGCTTCAGGTAGGTAAGGAGTTGTGTTGTCATCTTGCCACCTTCATCCTCATTCAAGCTGATTTGTCTTACTTTCTTTCCACTTGGGTGGGAATACTTTAAATAGATTATTTATACAACCTGTCTATCTAGATATAAGCCTGAATATCTGTGTCTCCCACTGCACTTGTGATCATAGGTGCACTTAATAGCTCTGAAAATCAGGCCTAAGGAGTTCATTATAATGCCAGATCCCTTGAAGTATTCCTCAGAAAAGATAATTTATAGAAGGGCTTGAAAATATGTCATTTAAAACTAGTCTCCCATGGAGCAATATTAGCATTAGCTTTGAACACAGTTGTGGTTTATTATACACGTATCTGACAGTTCCTCTCTGAAAGAGTAGTTTGCCTATGAAGCTGCACTTTGGCATGTTCCTATTCCTAGGTATTCCTTCAAGTTTTTATATTCTCTCTTACTCTTTGTGTGCAGATTCAAAAAATGAACTTGGGGTTTATCGTTTACAATAAAATAAAGCCTTACACCATCTCGGAGCTCTTGACCATGATCTTTTCTACCACTCTGGTTATACAGGGGAACTGAAATGTGGAGAGAGAATTCGTGAGAAATCTGTTGGGATTAAAATAACACTTGCAATGTGCAAATTTGTGCTCGAATGAAAAGCACATTCATTCAGGAAATCAATAGTTCACTTTCACTGTGTTAGTGCTTCAGCTGAGATGCTGGCTGAGTGCTGGGTTCCTGCACCTTCTGTGGCAAGTTCCCTTATTAGAGAGCATTTGCATCTGGCAGTCTGTGCACCTTTGGAAGGTGTGTAGGAGGACTGGATCCTGGGAGTGAGTGTTAAGGAAATGACATCTGAGCTTTACTGCATTACAAGGGGGTAAAATCTAGTCTGGTCTCACAAACTGAGTAGTTGCATCCAAGTTATCTTGTTAATGGGCTTGGGAGCGTCCTGGGAAGTGTGATTCTCATGGTTCTGTGCACTCGCTGTGCTTTGATTCAAATTGTGAAGCAGTCTGACAGCATGAACTGTGTTTTTTTTGGATGGAACTAAAACAGATATTATCTAGGGTCAGCCATGGTGCACTCCAATACAAAAGGACATTCAACACATGGGTTGAATATATACTATATATTACACATAGTATATATAATATATACATTATTAGTTATGATGCAAATTTCAAAATTTCATTATGAACATATCTAAATCATTTTGATTTCTTTGTCTGTGAAACAATGTCCTCAGCAGTGCTTTGTTTTACAAATCTGTTGGACTGCACTACTTACTGATATAGACATGGCTACAGAATCTTTTCTTTTGCTCTATTTACCTTATGAAGTGATAATACTAGTATTTTTTTGTGGTCATGTTGAATTGAAACCGATAATGATCATAGAATTTATTTCAAGATGATTTATTATTTTAGGCTTCTTTTGAATACAACAATTTCTAATATAAAGGTATATTGTCTTACCGTGAATTTCCACACATCATTTGTAACAACAACAAAACTAACTTACTGCTGGTGTAACAGGTGTTATAGGGGAGACTATGATTTCATACTTTCTGGAAAATGCTAATCAGCTGTATTTTTTCTGAAACAATCTATAATCTTAGTGCCCATCAACTAATCAATTGGGGAAAAAAACAAACTCATTTTTCCCACTAAAAATCCATTTTCTATTTATTTTATTTTTTCATTTTCCAGACATTGGAAACTGGACAAAATATCTGTATGCTCAGAGTAGTCGGATGGATAAATAAATAGCATAGATATGTTAATTCAAATCCCAGGTCACTTGCTTTGTTTGATCTGTTACTGATACAAGGAATATAATTTTGTGCTGTGGTTGTGTTTACCTCTCCCAAGATATCTCCATTTGGCCAGGATCAACAAGAAATGATATTTTTTTATTTTTTTATTCCCCTAAATTATGTTTTATTTTCCTTCTTGATATACTTATATGCTTCTCTCTTCTCCAACTGCCATAAAGTGTGCTGTCAATTAAGAACAGACAGGCAATTCCAAATAGTGGAAAGAAACAGAAGAAACAATCAAATATAAAGAGCTCTGGGAAAACATTTAAGGAAAGTGGAGTCTTCCATGTTACCAAAGGGAGAGGTAAAGCTTACAGCATAGACAGTATAGACATAGCATAGACAGCTTTGCATTGTCAGATATTGTCATATGCAGTGCCTATGAACAGCAACAAAACTAGCCCACAAAAAAAGAAGAAACTGTTACCTGAAGATGATAGATTTGTATAAGTGTGAGATGGAAGTGTTATGTTTTAATAAAAATATAAGTATGTAAAGTTTTTGGTTCCAGATTGGGGCCAATGGAAACGTGGCAATAGAACCCTGAACCTGATATGACTATACCAGATAGTTAATAATTAATAACAGATATCTTAGGGAAAAAATATAATAAATCCTTCAAGTGAAAACTATCACTTCCCTTGTATTGAAAGAGGGGTGTTTTCGCTGTACTGGTGGAAGGTTTTAATATGCAAAGAGTGAAGCAACCTCTTACAGAACCTGACGTTTCATGACTGATCTGGAAGCTTTTATATTCAGGGAGGTTTGGACAGTACAGGAATTATTCCTACCTCATAGTTCAGGGACAACTGAGAAGCAAAGGAATCTAATTGATGAATTCAAAAGCTGGAATAGCTGTGGGGTCAGTTACTGTCAAACAGAATGAGAAGCCTGCCAAAGAATGAGTTTCTTATGATCTAGGAGAATTAGTGAAAAGCGATAGACCTTCAGGTACCTTTCTCCTCCTATCAGTTTTAAAAAGATAGTTAATTTAGCATTCTTTTCTGATCCTGACAGCTCCACCAGAGGCATGTTCCACCACTGGCAGACTTCATAGGTGTTCAAACAGTACAACAATGAAGGCTATAGAAACACATAATTAAATGGATATGGCTTGTAGCTAACCTACACGCTTACAGAAAAGATCCTGTCTCAGCAAATCTGCTTCATGGCTAGGTTGTCCCTAGGCCAGGTGAGCTAGCACAAGCAACATTACATTTAATTTATCATGGCTCGCCCATGAAGTCTAATGTCTAGTGTATTCAGCACCAGCTGATATTTGTCTGCTTCACTCTTGCTCCTGTTAGAAATAACCTCACCCAAGCTGCTGTGGCAGGCTGACACCTTGGGGGACCACGTAGCTACTGCTGAATGGAATTAAAGGGTTTAGCTTGTCTTGCTGCCAGGCTTGTATTACTGACAGACATGCCCTGGTAACAAAATATTTTTAGGGAATCACCTGTAGAGCCAAAATAACTTTAATCATCTGTAAGGCTTCCTGTGGAGACTCCCAGAGTGTAGGAGAGCAAGCAGGGTCTGACTGTATGACGGTATCTCTTTCCTTACTCAGCTCTGTGAAGTAAATGATAATTTGCTGAAGGCTTGCAGAGTGTTTCTGGCTAAATTACGGTCTTCTGGTAATGTCTGAGTAAAGAATGTGGGGTTTTTATTATTTATTTATTTATTTATTTATTTATTTTGTTTTATGTATCAACACAACTGTAGGATTGTGTCAAGGACTCCATTTGTTAAAAGGAGTATGTTCCGAAAAGTGATTTTTCTCCTTCCCTGCCTCCCTTAAGGGAAACAAACAAACAAACAACAAAAAAAAGTATGACAGAAATCCATTATTGCTGATATTGTTGATTTAAGATATTAAGTTTTGAACTTAGAGAATTAAGAATGCTTCTAAATACTACAAATCTGGACACATCTCTTTCAGGCTCCATCACTGACTGGCTTTTTGTTCCTTCACTTCAATCTCCTGTACGACAAGTAGTGTGAATATGCTCTTACCATATAAAGAATATTTTTCATCTAGACCCCTGTGACTTAGCTAAAGCTGACAACTGTTGCTATGGAAGTGTTACTATTCTACTCTAATATTTAACAGATATTAAAGTTATTTTTCATGCATTCATATGGTTCAAACCTGCAGCCTATGCAAATCTATTGATAATCTGGTCAGAGAAAATATAGATTAGTTGCTTCAATAGATTTGCAAGAGAGACAAATATCTGTGACTCACTTTGTAAACCACTGCTGGGAATAATTATTTTACTTAGCACTCCTCAGAAGAATGAGGATTTTACCAATTTTCACACACTATTTTCCTATTATGTTATTGTTCTGTAATCTTTATTCGCTGTTTATCTAAATATTCATTTGTAAGTTTACTCGTTCAGTTGCAATGATAGTATTAGTAAAACATCAATTTCTATTGTATTTACAAAGTAAAACCGAATAGGTGGAATTTGTAACTCTGGAATCTAGCTTCATAATTTTACTGCTGCATTTGTTATCTTCATTTTCCTAGGAGAAATATATAGCATCTCCTCAGTTTTCTGGAAAATTATCTTCCATGGAAAACTGTCTGTAAATGATGGTAACTTTCTGCAGTTTTTCCCTAGGAGTAATCAGTCTGTCACAATGCTCTCTATAGCTGTGTCTTGGGGCCCAGACAAAAATATTCACCATTACTGAAATATTTCCAAATACTTCCAATGCTGATAATTTGACATCAATAGAAGATAGCAGCAGAGGAACCTGCACTGCAAAATAATTTCAAATGTGACTCAATGGTGATTTCTATAGGTCTTCAGTACTGTGTAATGATCAAACTACTGCTTCTAAATTGAAATTAATGGCTTCTGGTCATAGCTGCAAACTATATGTCTAATTTACTACTGTTGTGGCCTTGTGACAAGATAATAACTATTGCTTTTAGTAATATGTATTTTTCCTGTATCTAGCATTATCCTAGTGCTACCAGCAACCTCACCTCTGAGATTTTGTTTTGAATGGCACTGTCTACCCTGACTAGTTCAGGGATCTCCCATAAGCCACTTTTGTGTAGCTGCATGTGTCAGAAATGGCAAGAATGCTCTGAGAAGTTGGCATATCATTTTCTCTTCTGATGCTAACTATCTCAGGGATCTTTGCCACAGTGACTTCAATTTCCTCTGCTTGACAGACCTTATCTTATCAACAGCTTAAAACATGTTTACAAACACAATACAATCAGAGTTCTGTGCTTTAGATGCCAAATTATTCTGTAAGCCATTGATCTTTATTACAGAATTGCAGGGTGTTGCTAAATATGTTAGTAATTATACATCTGGGCTGTCATAATGTCTACTCTTGGGCAATCTCCTTTTATTCTGTGTTTGATTGATAGTTCGTTATAGACTTGATTCAAAATGAATTTAAAATCACAACACCAGCATATGAACCAGTTCAAGTTACTTTAATGTTTCAGTCTAAACCTAAGGTGGGAGGACTGCTGCTATAAAAAGGATTATTTAACCATGTATGAAACGTACCACTAGTATTCATTTATCTGTCCAAGGCAAGCATAAAGATCTGGATTTCTAGTAAACAGGCCGTCTGTCTGCTGCCAGAAGCACAGTGTCAAGGAATGGCTGTCTAACAACCTAAAAGTGGTAATAATTATTATTGCTTGTCTGACTTTCCTTCCTTGGGAGAAGAGGGAAGAATTCATGCATACTACTCCCAAACACGGGTAAATAATAGGTTATTTCTATCAGAAATGATTAGTCATATTAAATAACAAAGTTAGTGAAGAAATGCACATTGAGCTTAAGAATTTCTCTACGTGTGAATCTTTTTTGGTGTATGGACAGTAGTGAGGAAAAACAGTTTCCATTAGGGTGCACAAGAAATAGAGACTCAGTAGCTCTGATTTTTATGAGTAGGAGGTGGGAGCAAAGATGAGACATATGGGAATTATTGCTTGTATGAGAGAAGCAAAGATCTGTACACCTAAATGACTGTACAGCCCAAATTGGAAACTAGTGTATGGTATCTTCTGCACTTGGGTGCTTCTGTTTGCAGACTTATTCTGTATCAATATATAGAAATAAGTGAAGCTCAACTACTCTATATGTGTGAAGTTCCCATGTGTGCAGGTATGTTTTTTTGAAGTAGAACACCTTTTGGAATCAACATTTGTAGTTGATGACTGGGATGAAATTCTTGACTTTTCTTTATACACTACATTTTACAATAAATCTCGTACAATTAAGTACAGCATATATGGAAATGGAATTTTAAGTTCTATTTAAAACTATTTTTAAAAGTAATGCTGCACATCATCCTGTCCTGTATTAAATCCTACATTAGTTGCTCTACTGCTGTGTATGTTTAAATGAAACCTACATTGTTCTTTCATGAAGCTCTTAAAATGAATGTTTTCTCAATTTAATTTATAAACTGAGTTTAAATGCTTTTATAGTTTGCTTTCATCTGTATATTAAATTTATTATATATAAAAAAAACTAAACACAGCACCTTTTGTTTCTCTGAAGACTGGAAACCATTAAAATTTAATCAGTTTATAAACTAAATTCACCTGTATAGAAATACTGAATTGTTTTACAGAAATGTACAAACCTGGTTAAAATGAGAGAGAATTCAAAGAAGCCGTATTACTGAAAATTTAAAACTTTAATGCACGCATTCACTTCTTTTATTAAAGTATCAAAATTATCTCTCATGTTTGAAGAAAAAAAAATTAATGTATTTTTCTTGCAAGAAGTTTGCCAAAATTTTCGAACACACAGCTGCTTTAAAAGTTATGACTACATATCTCAAGAATATTGAGGCTTACTTTAATGGAACCGAATGTTTATTTAGCTGTGTGTCTGCTAAGAAAATGTTGTTTTCTTTTCACATCAATGAGGTAATTTTTGTTGGTAAGCTGATTAAATTGTTGATAATTGGGGCAGGCATTAGTAATTTACTTCAATTTGTTTTTTTCTTTGTTTTATGCTTATTTTTATGTCTGCTTTAACAACACTGGTGATGAAGTTATGAAACTGAAAGGAAAGCAGCAAAATAAATATATTTAGGCTCTTTGAGTTAACTTCCAGTGAGTGCAGTAAATCATTGCTCATTCATGTTCAATAGGATATATTCATAGAACAGATCTTTCGGGAAGCAGGAGAATTCTCTTCCTTTGTGAAATCATAAATAATAGGTCTTCTGCTAAATCTATGGTAAGGAGTAAGGTTTAAAAAACTTGGCATGAAGGACTTATTTTTGTAGGTAATATTTCCAAACAGGTTATTTACAATTCCATTGCAATATAAGCTGCAGTTTGACTGCTGGTGAGCTGCCCTGAGTGAAGGAATTGGTGGAAGGGGAATGGGAATGGGGCTGCTGATGGGTCAGGGGCTGCCGGTGGTTTCCCAAAGCATGGTGGCAGGGCAGCACTCTGGCCTGAGGCTGTGCTGATCATGCAGGGTACTTGCATGGGAGAGAGGAATTAATTCTATGAAACCTCAAAATATCGAGAACTGCAGCTTTCTATCATTATGAACTGAAATTTTCTATTAAAAAAAAAATGAAATCAGAATACTAATATTTTATACCTTGTTTGCAGTGCTGTAAGTGCACTACATGAATTGGAGTGTGGAAAGGAGTCTGCTACAGCAAGTCAGCTTGTTTATGTATCAAGATAAAATGTCCCCGAATCTCCTTGGGGTATAAGTGTTTCCATATGAATATACCTCAGTTATTCACTGCTCTTCACTGAGGCTTTGATGTCTGGTGCCAAATGCTATTTTAATTTTTCTTCCTAGTCATGTGTTTTCAACGGTTATCCTTAACCTTTAATACAACTACTGTCTTACGTATTAAACAAGGAGATTCTGCAGTCGAAAGAAGGCTAAAATATTACGTACTGTAATGCATCATGCCCTTGTCACAGCCTTCTCCTAAACTGTTGGTGACTGAAGGCTTGCACCTGCCCCAGCAGTTCTCGCTGATGGACTGTTAAAGCAGATCTTTCAATGCAGACCAGTAGATGCAAGGCTACTTCCTGGCTCACAGTCACAGGTTGCAATGGCACCTTAAAGAGCAGCTGCTTTGAGACCAGCTGTGCACCCCACACACGGGCAGTGCAGGGAGCAGCAACCTCTTGTCTTGGACAGTCAACAGTCTGGCATTTATATAAAGGTGTATGGGATAGCCTGAAAAAAAAGAATAACTTGAAGATGAATGAGAGCTCCAAATATGTAATTACCAGTTGTGTATGGAAATGTGAAGGGAGAGTGACAGAGTAATTTATGGTACAGTTGAATGCTAAAAATTTTAACTCAAATGGGATTTCCCTTTTATATATAAACTATGTACAACTGTGAAATACTATTAAATATTAAGAAAAATATAATTCACTTTTGCTTTTAACATTTGGTACAAGGTTCTTTACATCCTCAACTGTAGATTCACTAGTAAGACTTGGTAGGAAAAACACTAAGCTTTTGTCTGCATGACCTTATGAATATGCAGAAACCAAGAGGAAGGCCTTTAGGTAAGGCTGAAGATAGCTTGAGGTCTCAAGTTGGCTGGTTTATTAGTAATGTCTAAGAACATGGCTATTTTGTGTCTCACTGCTTGCCATTGAATTAGAAGTAGTAAACTAGCTGCTTTATAATGTTGGGAAATGTGTGTTCTTTTAAGGCTGTTACAGAAACGTCCTTATTGCATATTATAGAAACATGATAGAAGCCTTTCACTATCATAGGTGAGGATATCTGCAGGTTTAGAGGCCCATATTTAGAGAAAGTAGCATAAAAATACTGGGATGAGATAGATGCATGTGTTGTCCATCAGGAATATCAATTAAGAGGAAAAAGAGAGCAGAAGAGCTTTCTAGAGAAAGCTTATTTGCACACAGATTGTTTGCGCAAATCAATTGTGGTTTACTAGGAAAAGAAAGGTTGGGGGATGGGGTGAAAATACGGGCTGGTGTCTATATTCTGGTCATATAGATAAAGTAGACAAAACACTTTTGTTCAAAAGGTCCTAAGAACTTTGTGGGAAGCAGTCAGGTTTACTGTCTAGCTTCCAACAGTGTAGATACCTTCTTCTGGAAGCTGTAAGAGTGGCTTGAAAGTGTGTGCTTCTATCGCTCATCTTGTAGAGCAGAGAGTGTTTGGGATGTACTCCTTGCTTCTGCTGTTGCAACATATCACATGACAGTGGACTATATTCAGCTTGACTCAGAATACGTACTCAAACATATCTTGATGTATTTTTCCCTTGCTTTTACTCCATAGCAATGTCAATCTATTCCCTTCTTGTTAAGGGACACCCACACAGATACGATTGGTTGCAAATGTCAGGTCTGTATTTCTCTGCAAGCTGACACTTTTCACTCCAAGCTTTCATGCAGACCTGTATTTCCAGACTACCCTCTCATGCACCCTGATATTAGGCTGTTAGAGAATCTTTCAGACTGTATCTCTGGGCAAGACAGAGGATATTTAATTGACCCAGATAACTGTCAGATAATTTTCATAAATCTTATTCCCTGTTACTCTTGATCCATATGTCCAAACTCTTTTGTGTGCTCAAATTTGTATGATGGAAATGTAATTCTCACATTCAAGGAGTTACCTTGGACATATATTAATAAGCATCTACCAAAGTCAAGGATACAGCTTTCATGTTATTAGTAGCTGTACAGTTATACTTTACTGTTTTTCAACCAAGCCTTAACTGAATCATAGAAATTTTAATATGCTTATTGATGAACTTGGATTTTTTCTGTTTTGTAGCTAAAAGTAACATTTCATAGAAATTACTTTAACTAAATATATGAATTTAGAAATCAAGCTCTTTAATATGAATGTGGATCCCTGCTTATCCAGTAGTCAAATTAAATGCAACCTAAAGTACATGGGTAGTAGATTAAAAACTAACCACGTGCTCAAAGAATACAGCAATTCTATTTTTATAGAACTTTATAGAAGCTCATTATAACAATTTTTTATTTTCTTACCAGCAGTTTAAACTTCATCTGTAATGAGACTGTTACCTGTCATCAACCAAAGTCAGTAACTTAAATTTTCATTTATAATCTAACTTTAATTTTGGTGGGGAATCATCTATGTCTACAGACAAGTGGGGCTCAGCTTTCATGTAGTTACATTTTTAACCAGTGTTTTGCAGAAACAAACTTCAAATTTATGACCCAGTTCACTAGCCTCAGTATCTGCCATTAATTGAAAAGACATAGTAAAGTATCTCTTCATTGTCTTGACTAGGAATTCCATGTAAAAGTTTTATGCAGTTGCATTGGCTCAAATGAGGGAATCTGCCCCATGGTCTACTAATAAGATCAATCCAGGTTCCTCTCAACACAGCTCAAGCGTATCCATAATACCAGAGTAATCATAAGGGTTGAAGTGTATATCACTGACCATGCAGCAAACATAACTATGGAAGTTTGTGAAATTGTAAAATCTATTTTGTTGCTCTTTGGTCTAGTGATAATCACAAAATATATTAATTGAATTCTAAAAGCTCATCTGAATATCAATTTTCCATTAGGATTGCTACTTATTTAAGGTAACTGTCCCATAAAGCACAGCCATACAAAAGTGGCTTTCACATTTTGTGATAGCCATTTTTATTTCTGAATTAGAGTAAGCTTTCATGAAGTGTGATGGATTGAAAATGTAGGCTTGTTACGACTTCAGTGCAACGAATTCATGAAGAACAGGACACGTCTTTGTACTACTGCTTCTTAGGGAAAATGTCATTTGTTGATTGACTGCTTAAGGCTTAGTACAGACACAAGCTTTAATCCAAAAAGCCTAAAACTACTTGTTTGCTATCAAACATCCTATGTATTGTGTTAATGAGTACTACTATTCTGATTTATTGATACCACCTGCTTTGCCTTTCACAATCAAATCCCAAGGTATTCTGTGACGTGTGGGGGTTTTGTGTTTATTGAGACCAAAAGATGCAATGCCAAGAAATTGGAGTTCTCATGAAAATAGATTTATTCTAATGTTCATAACCCTAAAATTACTGTATGATATCAACAGAGATCCACTCATTCTCAGTTCTTCTTCCAGAGGTTTTTTGTTTTTTTTCTTTTTTAGAGGAGCATCACAACCTTTTGCATGTTTCATTATCTATCTGAATATTTTGTTTTAATCCTACCACAGTTCTAATTGTTTTTTTAATCCGATCATTTGAAACAGTTTATTTTCTTTTAGTATGATGCAAATTTAGTTGAAGTTTGTAGTAAGTATTTTTTTTCTCTCCTCAATTAATATTCTTCATAGTACATAATATTTTTTAATCTAGGTATGGTTTCATAACAGAAATGGTGTTTTGTTACCTATTTGGAGCTCTTTTTGTAGAACTTCTTTAAGGAAGTGAAAGACTCTATATCCAGTAATATCAACAAATAGATTTTGATACTTTTCCAAGGTTCATAACAGAAATCTTTACAAAATCTGAAGTTAAGGCTTGCCTTAGGAAGTCAGTTTTTATCAACTGTAGGAGGCTGTGTTTCACTAGTTTGCAAGCAGAATTACTGTAAATTCTCTTGATTTCAACATTATTCAAATTTAAAAGTCATTATGCTGTCAATATTTATAATGAAGGTGAAACATTTCCATTTTGGAAGAAATCCTGGGGAAATGTGAAGAATAAAGGCTTTGCTTGTAATTTGCTTGTAAAAGCTCATTGCAATGGAAATGAAAAACTCATGTATCTGGGCCTGCTTTACTTTTACAGATAAAATCTCCTGGAATGTCTTCTTGTAGCAGTGCTAAACAGGGTGTTTCGTAGATCTAGTCTCCCATTCCCCTGATACTGGGGCAAATGATGTAAGACAATATTCTTTGCTGTTTAGATGTTGTTCAAATGAATCTTCCAAAGTTGTTGCTTCTTGAAACAGTTTCAGTGTTTATAAGGCATAACCCTTAGACACAGCACTGATGTTCTGCTTCATCAAGAATATAGATGAAGTAGGCCTTGGGATCTTTAAGTACATTCCCTGCAGGTTTCATACATGGTGTACAAAACGAGAGAATGGAAACTGAGACAAAGCAGTGTTTGAAAGTGGGGGAAGTAGGAAAGTTGACTGATTTTGGACATCACAAAAGTAAAGAAGTCTTTTTTTTCCTCAGATTAGCTTAAATAGTGATAACTAAAAGCTGTCATTGAAAGATTATCATTAATAAGCCTCATCTCCATTTTTTCTCTTCTTAGTACATGAAAAAACTGTTCCTGACACTTTCTATTGGCCTTGTCTCTGATTCAAACTGTTCCTTAGCCATGTATTCCTATGCCTGTATTCTTTCTGCTTTGCTCAAAGGACACTACATTTTATGAAGATTTACAGGGGTTTTACAACACATAATGTTGTTCTTCGATGTTAGTGATGGAAAATAAAAACTGAATCAAAAAAGTCATGTACACCAAAATCTTCTAAAAACTAGTTTCTGCCTCAACTACACAACTCCAAAGGAAGATGTTCTGAGGGTTTACATTCGGGAGGAAAAGAAGAAGAAGAAGGAGAAGGAGAAGAAGGAGAAGGAGAAGAAAGAGAAGAAGAAGAAGAAGAAGAAGAAGTCAGGTTGGAATCTTGCATGTTTTCTCATCTCCATTTCTAATTTGAGACGATCCCTTTATAGTAATCCCCTATGGGGATGTCTCTCGCCTTCTTTTTACATTATTGATACTCATTTTTCAGGATCTGACAGTTATGTACACATCAGGGCTTATATACACATTAAAAAAAAAAAAAAAAAAAAAAAAACTCTCCCGTGCTTCGAGACTTTAAAGGTTCTGAAGTGTTCGTTTTCAACTTTGCTTATTCATTTTGGCAAATTGATCTTCAAATGGTACTCATTATTGGTCTAGAAACTTTACATCTTCATAGGTTTCTGAGCCTCATTTTTCAGTGGAATCTTTCAAGAAGATTTAAAGAAAAAGGAATGTGAATTTAATTCACACCTGTTATGTAACCATATATATATATTCTAAAATGCAAACTACAGAAATGCAACTGTTTCCCTCAAGAGATATGTAAGTAATGTAGAATTCGTTGACTTTAAGTACATTTCACCTTAAAAAAAAAAAAAAAAAAAAAGATGATTTTAAACCTTTCTTTCCTCTCTTGAGGAAATGCAGTTCACAGATGAATTCTGTATGAATCTTAATTGGCCTAAGACGGTGTACTAAAATCATTGACAATGAGCGGTATAATGAAGGACCAAAACAGACTAGTAATATTTTCTTCAGTTGTGGCTTGGATTTGTTTGTGGCTTGCAGAAAAATGAGAGACGAATATTCTGACCTTTCTACTTTATAAAGTTTTAGCTTTGCAATTCTGTTTCATTCCAGAATTCTGTTTTTCCTTTCTTTGTATGCACACAAACCAAAGCTCACCAAAGGCAATCCTCCATAAAGTGACAGCTGTTTGTTTAAATTATCCTAGCCTCATTGTATTTCCATCTTTCTCTGACAGACATATGTTCAGTTGGTGCATTAGAAATAGATGCACATATTGTTTGCCATTCTGTAGTAACTGGAGACTGGACAATACCAGTTGCTCAGACAGTTGTATTACATTTGAGATCTATTTTTCAATATAAAATATTTTATATTTTATTCAACTCAGTGGCACATATGTTTGAGTAAACATTTTGACTATTTTGCATTATGAGATATGATTGATTGCTCATGATAATGCTAGGGATGTATCAACAGAATGTGTAGCATCAAGTATGTAACAGGTTAAAACTGGAAAGAGGTTGTTACAAGTACAGTCTGCAGGATATGTGAAGGTAGAATCATTTGTCTCCATTTGGAATTTAAACATGTGGATTTAATGTAGAAAGAGGTAACAAGTCCATCATCTTTCTCACTATGTTGAAAAACATTTACAGGACCACACCATCTTAAAGGGTTCATTTTGCAGAACAGGTTTGAAAATATGTCTTTGTTTTTCCTGGAGGGTAGGAAAGTGGATATACTTGAAAGACATGCAGTGAATATGCAAACTATTTCTACCCATGGAAAAGAAACAGGAAGTCTTTCTTCCACCAGGCATAAGGCAAAAGGACTGATGTTGAGAAAGAAAATTTACAACTGTTCAAAGTAAGGTGCACAGTTAATCCTTGATACCTAGCCACTGCTCTGAGTAATCCTTCCTGATCAGCTCCCCAAAGGGTAGTGTTTGTTCAACACATGGCCCTAATTGCCTTTCTTTAATTCTTATGAATGGAGGTTCATACTTAATAGAACTTGGAATTTATGTTTATAACCCAGAAATGTGAAAACACAATGGAATAAAACATTTTTGTTTAAATCTTCATCCAACTCACTGTTTTATTCTTTCAATTTATCTTTTACAGTTGTTTCTATAATTCTGATTATAAGAACAAATAATGAAAATTGAAAAGATGCGTGTAGCAATATGAAGGGAAGTTTCTTGTATTTCTCATTATCTATTCTTTATTTTGGAATATTTCCACATTGCTAAGGCTTTGGGGGCCTGTGGTATCACGTTTCACAAAAAGTCTCTACTTCCTAAATATTTCATGGTTGTTGCTACAATTTCTTTAGATGTGGAACTTTCTAGTTATCATGACTTGTTGCTATCAGAAATTAACTGTTATACTCTCAGTGATTTATTACTGCCAGATCTAAAACTGAATGTCAATGTGATATAAAATACTTTTGCCCTGGGTATAAAAAGTATTCGAACAATAATCCACCAGTCATAACATTTTACCAAGCAAACATTATTAAAAATGGCTCTCTATTTCTATTTCAGCAGCGTAACATTAAAATCGACATAAATCATTCTGAAACGTTAATGCTGTTGTAATTCCTCAATGACTTTCCATGTGTGTACCTGGTTTTTATGTGAATGGTCTGGGCCAAATTCATAAAGTAAAAGATAATTAAAAAATAACTGGAGTGGAACTTTGTAATAAAACATCACTCTTGTTGATGTGGGCTACCAAGAAACACTTGGTGGGGCAAGGGGAAGGGAGGGCAAAGTACTTTTCCAAATTGTACCTTAATCTTTTATGTATCTTTTGGTAGGAGAAGAGAATATGGACATAGTAATGTCCATTAAATATCCTTTGAGCTAAATATCTTTTTTTTTTTTTTTTTAATATCTGTTGTTATTAAACAAATACCTGGATTTTAAAAAGAAATACCTGACAATGTAGGCAACAATAATGCTCATTAGTTGTAATATTAACAAGAATTAATATATATAAATACACTTGTGGGTTTTTCGTTAGGTATTTCAGTGGCAAATACTAGAGAAATGTCATTAAGTAAATTCCAGGTGAACAACATACCACAAAGTTAAGACACTGTACTTTGGTAAAGTTAAATTAATTTGGTAAAGTTAAGACACTTAGTACGTTGGTAAAATGTTCTTCATACTCTCTCCTTCTTCTGCTCATTTTGCATTGTCCCATTTGCGGTAGCAGCAGAATTTCATCAGCTTCAAAGTTTACCTGTGCATGAATGTGTAGGATTTTTTTTATTATTATTATTTAGTGAAAAAGAGCAGTACTGAATGCTTTCTGCTTTTGCATTGCATTTCCTAGCAAGAAAATGAACTTTGATTAGTGTTGTAAGCTACAGGAATAGAATGGCAATATAATGAGGACAGCATGCTCAGTACACATGCTTCGTTCCTCTAAACTGAGATAACTAAAGAACAATACTGACAGTAAAGAAAGAGCCTTCTCAATATTGTGAGAAAGCTCGCTACAAAGGAAAGAAAATAAAGAGAACAAGATTAATCTGGTGTAGATTTTTCCCTTATAAAGGATTTGAACTGAGCAACAACAACAAAAAATCCAGTTCTGAAAGCTCAATTTGAAAATAACTCTTCTGTACTCAGAATGCCATAGACAATTCATTTAAATACATTTACTCCTTTATATAACCAAAACCAACCACTGAAGGTGAGTGTTGGAATATCAGGTGGTTTTTTTTTCCACATTTCAAGTGTTTGTGCTGGGGCAAAAATTGCTACAAACCAGCATCTCCAAATCAGCAAGTTACTTATCTATATAATTTATCTATTCCTTCTACCCTCTAATATCCCCTCCCAGCTCCTCCCCAATGTGCTTTTCATTATCATCTTCTGTTCAGGGTTAGGAATAGCATTACTTGACATAAAAGATGGCATAAGATAACTGGCAATCTTCTATAAGAGATAGTGAGATGGTGGTGTTTTATTTTGATTTTTTTTTTGAAAATATACTTTCTTAAATATTTTAAAATTTATTAGAAGAAACTTCAATCTTTGGTAGCACGATAAATCTCACTTAATTAGTGTTGGGTATTAAAAAGCATGAAAAACTTCTTTAAGGAAATACAATAGCCTGTTGAATTTATTGGAGAAACTCTGTGGAAATGGTGACAGACAATGTTTTTTCTAGTACCTACTAAACTATATCTGAAAAATACATATGGATGATCAGATTCATAACATTACTGCAATATACTAGCTTCTCTAGTATGTTTTTACCTTGATGGTGCTTTGGAAATGCTATAAAAGATCTATACTAATCATTCATCAGTTCAGCAATCCAGAGGCAGTCATTCGTTAGTAACAGCATTTCCTTCATTGTTTGCAACTGAAAGAAAACAACAACAACAACAAAAGTGCTCTCAAACAATTAGATTTATTTTTGTTTGTTTGTTTGTTTTTTCCTACTTTTGGCCTAAAATCTTTTTCATTGCTTTCTAGAGAGAGTCTGTGAATTATACAAAAGAAAGGCTTGAAGGGAGTGGAATAAGGAGTTCTGGGAAGTTTGCCCAATAACATCAGTGCTCAGCAGTTTCTCATTTAGCTTTATAGCTTCCAATAAGAAAATACCTTGTCTGAACAGTGAAATGAATTCTGCGTATACCTGTCATTTTCTCTGATTTGCCTTATACTCAGTTCTCTTGAATATTTATTGATTCCTACATTACCAGTTTGAGACCCTTTCATGCCTATTATGTATACCTTCTACAATTTGATTTCCAAAAATCAATATAGTCTAACTAAATAGATGTTTCTACTTTCTGCTTACAAAACAAAAGCAAAAACCTATCAGGGTTATTGTGTAAAACGAGAAAGATACAGAAAAAGTTTGATGTGCACATGCTTTCTTGCAACTTATTTTGAGAGTAAGTTACTAAATTAGCTGCATAAATACAATACTGTAAAGTTGTCAGCATACTCTTTTTAATCGGGAAGTTTAGCTTTCATGGTTTAAATATGTACAGTTATTTTGATGTTTTTCCAAAAACTTCATTTGTAGGAAAAAAAAATGGAATGCCAACATTCTCAAAATGCTTCTGCAATGAAACGTTTTGCATTTTACTTGGCACTTTTAGCCTGTTATGAAATAAAACAAAATCAGTCATTTAAAATTAAATTATTTTTCTCTAAATTTCCACATTTACTCATATATGGAGCCCTGAGGGAGCTAGTTTGGATTCAGTTCTCTCATACTTTTAACCTTGAATGATAGAAGGAAGAAATAAACTTACCAAACCTGTTGATGACAATGGCCTGGAAGGGTCTGCTAATAATTTGTAGGACAAGGTTACAATTTAAATTAACCTTCATAAATTGAAGAAATGATACGAATCACAGAGATAACATTCAATAAATAGAAGTGCAAAGTACCACATTTGGCAAGGAGAAATGAAAAGCACAAATACAACATGAGGGAGTATTGAGAAGGCAATGCTAAGCATTGGGAAGGATGTAGGAGTCAGTCATAAACTCATAAACGTATGTCAAGAATGAATACTGTGTTCAGCTATATAGATGTATTAAAAGATGTATTAGTCCAGAATCCTGTAAGTAGAGGTTTGAGTAATTGGGTTTATTTAGTATAGAAAACACAAGATAGAAGTAGGCTGATAAGTCTTCCAGGGTAAGTATTTTAATAAAGAGGGAGAATCAAGTACTCTTCATGACCTTCAAGGGTAGGATTAATTTACATTAACTGACATTTAGGATAGTGATTAGGAAAGTCCTTATACCTCAGAGAAGATGAGTGTTAGAATATGTTCCTTAGAAAAGTTGTGGGTTTGCTGTCAGTATATTTATAAGAATTGATGAGGTGTAATTACAAGATGGACAAATAACCTTTTGCATTCCTTTCTCTTTTTGTAGTTTTGTTATCTTTACATTTTAGTCTAAAATTAAGTCCAGAATGTATTGTGACCCTGTTTCTATGCCCCTGTTTAGTTTTCAGCAGTTCTGTTTTAATATTTGCAAGTTTTGTTGATAATTTGGTATAACTTTACTTATTTATGAATTTTTACAATAGTGTATGCACTGTACACTGTTAAAGTCCTAAATTCAAGGTGAGGCTCAGCTCAGGAAAAAATAAAGGCCCATAATTGTCCCCCCCAAATATCCTTATATTATTTGTTCTGTTTAATTACAGATAATTAAAATAAATTATATTAAAGAAATTACCACTCATTTGTGATGGGCACTTGTACTCATGAATCAGAATGCTGCAGAGGGAAGTAAACAAATCTAATCAAAAGAAAGCTGAATTCTAGTTTACTATAAAGTCGTAAAAATGCTAATAATAAATTTAACTGTGATATTATTGATACTCTGATTTGAACAGGAATATGTAAACAAAAAAAAATCAGGTAGGGAATTAAAGTTAGAAACAGCCTAGATTACAAATATTCTAAAGAAAACTTGTATTATTCAATATACCAGTGATTTTTTTCAAATTGGAAACATTACCATGATTTCTGAAGACAAATTCCAATCCTCCCCGACCTTTTGTTTTTACAAAATATGCCTCCTGTATTGCAGTTGAAGCTTTTCACTATTTTTCCATGTACTCAAAAAGCATCAAAGGTGTACATTAATTTGGTTAATACTGGCTTTGTGACAGAGAACAACATTCTAGAATTTCAGAGGTCAAACAATGGATTTCTCCATTCTCTGAATCCTTGCCAGGTCAGTTTGCGATCAGTTTTTGCAATCTGTTTTAGTGTTTGACTGCTCTCACAGTCAAAAAAAAAAAAAAGTCCTGTTTCTGTTTGTGCCCATTGTTATCTTTTCCTCTCACTGTGCACCACTGAGATTCTGGCTCTTATTTAATTCAGCTGTTGCTATTCATAGATATTGGTAAGACTCACTCCTTAATCACCTTTGTGTCTCTTTGCAGAACTTGCTCTAATATGCCCATGTCTCTTTTTACTGGCCAGGAAGCCCAGTACCAGACAAGGCACCACGGATGTGTCTCACCAGTGCCAAGCAGAGAGGGTCACCTCTCTTTACTGGCTAGCAACTCTCTGCCTACCCCAGCCTTCTACTGCTGGCTGCTTTGGCTCGTGGGCAGCTTGGAGTCTGCCAGGACTGCCACATTCTGCTGTGCAGCACTGTGTTCCAGCCAGTCAGCCCCAGCCCATGTTGATGAATGAGGTTATTCCTCCCCATTTGACATTCCCCTGCATTGAACTTCATGAGATTCTGATTTACTGGCTTCTCCAGCCTGTTGAGGCCTCTCTGAGTGGCCCCATATCCATCTGAGCTATCAACCTCACCTTCCAGTTTTGTCGTTTGTAAAGGAAAAAACAGCAACAAAAATCACTGCGTACTTCCACATTCTGTCTTCTGAAGGTAGCCATTTCAGAATGGTTCCTTGATTTATGTAGAAAATCCTCCGCTTTCTCTAGGGTAGGGCATGGGCGGGCCCCCTCATAACCTGGGCTTGGGAGGGGAGAAGTGAACAAAAGGGAAAGTTTTAATTTCTCTTAAAGTTACTGTGTAAATGGCCCTCTTAACTGGGAAATATTAGTAAGAGAACTTATCTTGTAAGAGACAAATCTGCATTTTGGTATGCATGAGGGTACCAGATTAAATGCTTAAATGGCTATGAGGCAAAAACTGAATTTTTGAGTACGCTTTAATGTGCCCTTAAAATACTGGAAACTCTGGGAAAATGGGATCAGTTAGCTTTTTTAAATGCTAAAAGGAAGAAAAAAAAACCCTCATGAATACAGTGGTGATTCCAAGAGCAAAGTTTTAAGAGACAATATTTAACTGGTGTGCCTTTTAATGCTGCTTTTTGCTGCAGGCTCAAACGTGTAGGAGTAAACAGATTCTCATTTTTGAAGTCGGTGGGCAAATTCTTTTCTCGTGCTTAAAGCAAGGAGTTATGAGATTACACGCAGAGATTTGTAACTCCAGGAAACTGATTTCAGCTTTTAACCACAGAATTTGTCAGATACTATGGTTGTGAGTACAAATCTTCAAGCACAGTTCTGGTATAAAACTGTATTGTATTAAGGTTGGTTGTTTGCTTCCTTGCTTTTTTTTTTAAAGAAACGCTCATGAATGTAACTTTTTGGAAGTCCTGAAAGTTATAATGAAGATTATTTTAAAGAGAGAAAATATTTTTTTCATAGAACTATTAATCAATACAGTGAAATATGAAATGTGGAAATGGTAATTATGAAGGTAATTTTAATTTAATTTAGTGCTATCTTCAGACTCCCATCTGTTTAATTTCTTAGTGACAGATTATATATGGAGGTAATACTAGCCAGTATTTTGTATACAACTAAATACAGACTATGAAGAAAAGAATCACTAATGTGTGTTACTGTGTAGAGCTGATATATATAGGTAAAGTTTCAGGTTTAACTAATGTTTTAGTTTTATGATTTTGTCATCTCTTTGTTTTCAGTTAGTAGTTTAAGAGTTCCTCCCAGGACACAGCCTGTGCTCTCACCCTATACAGGCATATATATACATGCACACAGCCTCTGTATGTTCTGTACATGCTCATGTGTACACTTTCTTCTTGCAGTGCTCTTTACTGCAGAAGCTCCAGCTTTTTGGACATATTCTGATGTTTGCAAGGCAAAATGATTCAGAGTTAGTACACCCACTAGCGGAAGGCTGACAATTTCCCTGTAGCTTGGACACCACCTTTCTAACCAAGCATACAGCACTCACCCAGAAAGTTGTGAACAAACAAATTATTTTATTATCTGTGATATATTTCTAAGATACTGTCAGCATTTTGTGACTTATTTAAGCATATATCTTTTATGGGTTTGTATATATTACAGATGCTTAGACCTGAATGAGTGTTCTCTCTGTTGTTATTGCTCTTATATTTATTTATTTATTTATTTATTTAATTTTAGTGCCAGAAGTCTAATAGCACCAAGTAGATTTTCTTTTCTACTCCTGACACTCTGACACTCTCAGACTTCTTTTTAAGCTGAGGTTGCTGAGCAGCTTGTAGCATGCGTGTTGTTGAGCTGGGCAGGCTGTAATCATTTAATTCTTATTCCTTATGACCTTCTCAGGGTCATTTGGACAAAGATAGCAGTTCTGAACTGAAAACAACTTGTCTCAGGAATGAATGTGTTCCCAGATTTTCTACCCCCCCCCCCCCCCCCCCCCCCCCCGATCCCAGTAGCAATGAGCTTTCTTTTGGTTTTTGCTGAGTAAACTTATTCCAAATGTGACAGTGTGGTGTGTTAATGATATCATGCAGGTATATATTCACAAGGGCTCTGGAACTTACAGCAAACACAGCAATTGCTCAGGGCCACACAATGCAGTATCACACTGTATCAGGCTTAGTTTTCAGATGTTAACAACAACAAATAAATCCATGTTAGGAAAACAAAATAGCTTATATTCACTCTCAAGCAGACAGTATCTCATGGTACTGTAGCCAGTCTTCCATCATCTTCTTATCTTCTGTCTGCCTCATATAGATTTTTAAAATTAGCTGTCTTCTGTTTCCTTTTATTATGATGTTATACTTCGCAGTTGCTTTATAAAACACAATGGTTCATCTCCAAACATTTTTACTGGTTTTGCTTACTTTTGAGAATTCTTCTGTAATGGTGATGTTTTCAAACGTAAAAGCCTTCCAATATTGAATCTAATCCTGAATAGGACCAAGAACAGAAAGTGGAGGAACAGAAAGAAGAACATATTCTTTAGGTTTTTGTTAAGGTATGCTCTACGTTATGCTCAATAGTAGTATCAAAATCAGCTACGTAAAAGATGGGAAAGGAAGAGAGAATTTCAAAGAACATGCCCTAGCCTTGCTTCCCTTTTCTTACAACAAACATTCTGGGTGATAGGGTATTGCTTTGCATCATTTGTCTGAAACATATTTCACACAGTTTTATATCATTATAAGGACTAGCTCATCTTTTTTCCAGTATATAGCAAATGCTTCAAGCATAAACGAGAAATACTGAGATAGTATTCTCCAGAAATTGAGATCCACCTGTGTTTAAACATAAACAAGTGAATCATAATATTTTCCTTTATTTAAATTCTCAGGGATGTAATAGTCTCTGATATCATGAGGTGTTGTTATTAGTGTGAAAAAGCTTATCTGTGTTCCTGGAGACAATGCAAAGAACAGAAAGTTTAATTCAGGATAAAGAACACTTTTGTGTATCACAAAGATGTAGGGCAAGGTATCTTCCAGCAGTTATTCTAAGTATAGGAGTCCTTCCTATTTTCAAACTCAAAATGATCAGTTACATTTCTCATACTCAGGAATAGGAGCAGGGTGGGGAAGCACCATTTTTTCTCTCCATGGCTTCATCTCCCGGCAGCCATTTCGGATATGGCATAACTATTTTTTGTGTTTGCAAGAAACAGGTAAATGCTTCATGCTGTGGGAGTAAACTAATGTACTAAGTAGCAATTGGCTGAGAACAAATCGCAAAATTGATATTCTTCAATCTCAACCAGTAGTAACTGCCAAACATTTTTGGGGAGTAATGTTTTCTTGAGTATTATAACCCTTATCTTAATGCATATGTAAATTAACTTTCATGCCTGCTTTTCTTTGTCCAGCAGTTCTCTTTTGTGTTCAGCAGACAGCCAGGATACAGGCAGTGGAGCTGGACTTGAGTTGTACTTTTCCATTAAATACACTGTCAGTCAGCATGGTCTTGCTTGGGCGGGTGGGATGCCTTTTTCACTACAAGTAAAGACGCAGAATGACATGAAATATGTGACTCGGCATAGTGTTCTGTATTACAAAAAGTGACACAGAAGTGCAGAGTGGTGTTGTGAGATGCTAATAGACCCCAAGATGTCCCTTTCTAGTATAGCTGTCTGGTCTGGTGCTTGGCAGTCGTAGGAAGTCTCCTATTCATACTGCAGAAAAGAAAATCTTGTATATGCAATATTTTATTGATGAGGAAATATGAGCTCCTCTTAAATTACCACACTGCTATGTGTCTTAAACCCTGAAATGCAACAAATAATATTTTGGTGGAGGAAAAAAAGAAAAAAAAAACACCTGACACTTTGTAAGAATGCAATCTTAATTCTCAATTGACAATTTTAAAAGGTCACTGTGTCAGAATAAATCTCCCTAGTTCATAAGTGCAGTTACTAATTTGTATATGCCACATTTATGCCACATTTGTTCAGTTTCAGTAAGCTCTTTTTCTTCTTTTGCCTTCTTTCACATCCAAGCAAGTGTTGACAATCAAGAACAGTTACACCCTACATGAGTCTTAAATTACATCACCTGCTAGTATTATTTTCTGTACATATTCTCTACAGTTGGGTCCAATCTTACTCTGACGTTAATGCAAACCTGCAATTTTGGAACATTATTCTTAGGTTTTAATCGCTAATACAATTATTGGTTATATTCCAGTTTACAAATAAACTGCATTTGTAATTAGTGATTTAAGAAACTACATACAATGTATATAACTTTACAAAGGTTTGACTCTTATTAATAAAATGGGGGGAAAATAAGTATATTTGGTAACATTTATATTGCAACAAGAACAAATCATGCTATGTGAATGCTTCCCACAACTACCTTTGAGCGTGTTCTGAATTAACTCGAAGCACTTGGGGCTCTGTAGCAATTCCTACTGAAATGATAGGAACACAGGCTACTGGATTAAAAATATTTACTTTTGTAAACAACTCTGAAAATTTGTTTGAGACCTGTAATAGAAAAAGTTTTAATTTGAGAAGAAAAATTCGGGAAGTTTTTTTTGTTTTGTTTTGCCTTTTAGTCTTTTCTCATCTATATAAAGCTTCTAATTTGTCAGTTCAGAGAAGATGAAATTGTATTTGTAACTGAACCATGGTTACATGTGCCTGGCTTTAAAAAACGTAATATTTCAAGTGATCTGAGACCCTAAGCAGTGAGATTAGTGAACCATGGTTAATAAGACCTTTAAAATAAGGTCTATCAAATTAGCACAATTCTGTTTGGCACATATTGGTTTGTATATTGAATGACATGCTTTGTAAATTAACTTATCCTTTACATTAATTGGTACTAATTACTGCAGATCTGTTTAATATTAATGTGTTAATCTGTATATCAGTGACTAGAATTGGACATTAAATTCAGGATGCTGGTTATACATTTAATAAAGAAAATGAGCAGATAAGGTAATTTGTAGTTTATATCAACACTAGGGTGAGAAAACATGAAAAAGGTTGGGTATTTATACCAGGTTAATTAGCTCATGTGTATGTGGGGGTAAAGGGGAATGTTCTTTATTTTGTTTGAATTGAAGGTGTTGGCAAATTTATTAGAATCGGGCTTTCCATTTCTGTTTTCTGTCTCTTTGAGGTTGACCTGCCTCACAAAGAACTATGAAATGTGGAAGTTTATACCTTTCATTTTAAGACCATAAATACAGATACTGCTTTTTTTCATAAAAAGAACTATCTAGCAAATTTTCTGTTTTTTTTTTTTTTTTTTTTTTAATTTTCTCTTATTTATTTCTTCTGAAAATAATTTGATATCTAAGAGGATAATAACCTAAGGAAAAATAAACTTGATTTCATGACCATGAATTATTCAACTAGCTTTACCATGGAAACATGCAAAATTGAAAAAACATGGTGAAAATGGTTATTTGACCTTTTCTAGTGTATCCAGAAAAGACTTTTTGAATTGGGTTAGGTATGAATTTTGAATGGATATATTTGTCAGGTCCTCAATTATCTACATTTTCCATACTTTAAAATACATACTTAAGAAGTGCTTAAATTAAGAGCCATCTTGTCTCACACATGTAGCTAAAGTAGAACAGTCTTGCAAGCGTGAATACAGAACAGTATGCTTTATTACATGTATAGCTGTTACTTTATTCTAATGTACCCTCTAGTGAAGTTTGAGCATAGTCAAAAATGCTGTTGGTCCAGAAATACGTAAAACAATGATAAAATACATACATTCTGTGAAGAACCATAGTTGACTGTAGATGATCGTATAATATTTATATTCAGTACTCCTTTTCTCTCTACTTCCTGTCCACCTCAAATGATTTGACAGAAAAATACATTTGAAACTCAATTTCTAGAGATATCTAACCTGATAGTGTCTGTAATGCAACTGTAAATTATGGCATAAAATGTTCTGGAAATATTAAAATAACAGTTTGTATAATTACATTGTATGCCATACATTCTAATATCTAATGTTTCTACTTTCATCCAAATCCTCATAAAATAAGCTGTTAAACTTAACTGAGATAGGCAATAAAATAACTGTGATAAATTTACATTTACAGCACTGTAGGAAAGATATTAAATCATGATCCTTAAACCTAGGGACAATCAATAAACATCAATGAAAAATTTGCATTTAAAATTTTAATATGAAATCTTTATGGACTGCAAAGAAAAAAATGTTTTTCTAACATTTCAACTCTCTTTTTAATCACTGAATCTATGGTTTACTACGGCATTAGAAATCACTGTCTAGACACATATTAGAAAAACAAAACCTGATGATACTTGTTTTAATTTTTATATGTTCATGAAAATAATGCGTTAGTGTTACTAAGTTAATATTTTTCATTAAGGTTTTGTTTTGCTTATATATCATCTCTGAAATAGTTAGGTAATTTCATTGCATCTTGCATGTTATCAGCATTTTTATACTGGACAAGGGTAATATTTCTTATCTGTTGTTGTCACGTGAGTTCAGTACCCCTGAATGTCTGCAAGGATTTATTTTACGCCAATGCATTCTTGCTCTCTAAGATGTTTACAAACATACACACACGCACACACACACTTCAGCCTGTTAAGGTCAGCTGCCCTGGCTGTGTCCCCTTCCAGCTCTTTGTGCACCCCAACATGCTTGCTGGCAGGGCAGCATGAGATGCAGAAAAGCCCTTGATTTGGTGTAAGCACTGCTGCGCAACAACTAAATCATTGTTGTGTTATCAACACTGTTTTCATCACAAATCCGAAACATAGCACCATATGAGCTACTATGAAGAAAATTAACTCTATCCCATCCAAAACCAGCACAATAAGTTATGTAGCTATTTAAGATATAGGACCCCCCTTTTTCTCTGTTTTTCATGCTTTTCTCTTAATGTCAAGAAAACCTTAACCTGAAATAATAAAAAATATACAAAGACATACTCAGCAAATAACTTTCTTGAAAGCAATTTTCCCCCTAAGTGAAGGCAGGAAAAAAAGCTATGAGAATTGTTTAGTATATTCTTAGTGAGATTTGTGGGCATGGTAATAAAAACTTTTAATGAATAATGAATGATTTGAAGGCCTGACCAGATCTGAAAAGATTTTTTCCTGTATAAATGAACACTTCTATGGAAGGTTATAATTTACATTCTACTGAAAAGCTGAAAATATTTTTCTGTGCTATCACAGTTTATTGTGAAACATATTATTGGAAATCTCTTGAAGAAAGATGGGGAGATGTGTTAAAAGAAATGCAAAACCTGAAAAAGGGTATCTAATTTGCTGATTTACTTTTAAAAATAATTTTAGTCATGTACAAAGCTATTTTCTGGGTTGGACACAGTTTTCAGTGTAACTGTATAAAAATGATATATTAAACTTAACGGGAAAGCTCGTTTGGGCCATTTTGATAGAAAAATCAGTAAAGAAAAGTCAATTGTCAACAATGGACAATGATTCATAAATCTTGTTTATTTTAAAAATTCATACTGATCACACATCGATGATGCTGACATTAATTTTATTTAGCTAGAACACAATTGCTTTGGTCAGAAAATGACAAGGCAGTTTTATAAAGTAGTGCTGTTTTTGTCTTCAAGGTTAACTCTAAATCAAAGTTTTGTAGAGGCTTGTTTTAGCATTTTAAGAAAAATGCATGTAAAATTTCATGATGAATGGGAAATCAAATGTTTACCCTTTTTTAATGGATGAAAAACATGAATTCTAAGTCAGCAGGTTGATAATTGTTTTTGTCCTACTATTTTCTTGTAGATACAGCACCTGAATGAAATGTAGCATACAGAGTAATTATTCTTAAGCTTGTGCTTACCATAGAAGTCAGACCAAATGTCATATTGTTTCTTTAAAATAGAAAACTGGATGTGTGCTTCCACACTGACATTCTGCTTGCCTCAAAGTGGCAAGCTTTTCAACTGTGGCAAGAGCTATGGAATTTAAGTTGTAAATGTGATATAAGACAGAAAATCAGGTTTGCCTTATCATTATAATTGTGGTCTAAGTGGGTGTCAGGGCTCTCCCTATTAATAAGGAGCAGCAGTCATTAAAAAAAGGATATCTGCACCTTTACTCCCATGGTGCTTAGAAGGATCATCCCGGTGTACGGAAAGCAAAGACAAACACATGCTGCTACAGTACCTGTCACAGGAGTATATGGTTTTATAGCTTAAAGGTTTGTTAAAATAAGAGTTGAATATATTTGTCATCTTAGTTTTTATTTTGTTTTGTTTTACCTTTGAAATATTTATTGACATATTGACATTGCAATTGGCATGCCACTTAGGCCAAATATTGTCATGAGACTGGAAATAATTGATTACATAGCATCAAAATGCTTAGATAATGCTATATGTATCTGGATGCCTTCATACCTGTATCTACATACCTACAAACTTCCATGAGTCCACATTTTGAAAAAAATGCATGGTCCATAGCCTGGTCCCACACAGTCTTATACTGTGGTTGTTTCAACTCTGCAGTCAATATTCTACTTTTAAAAGTTCTTAAAAGATGATTGAGAAAAAGTATGTTAATAAATGCAATTCAGCATTCCAAGTACATGAAAATTTCTGAAGTGTCATCACCACTGAAAAAAATCTTAGGAGAGTGTATAAAAAAGTGTATAAAACCATTGTTTTAGTTGGAAAACTGCACAGTGATTTAAATGAACCTGTCCTTGGCAAAAATCTGAACTGAGGCCAAAAGATTGTTTGGCTTAATCTAAAATAGTTGGTTGTTACAGAAGGTCAAAAGATGCTTTGACTGATATATCATGCTTTTTTAAAGTAGGCCATAGCAACAGCATGTTCAAAGTCTAAACATAGTGCTCTGGCACTGCTTCTAATAACCAAGCAAGCACAGACATCTAGCTGCAATGCATCAGGCTGCCACATAGAGCCTTATTTGGGATTAAGGTGCCTTTTGGGATTACACTGTGTTAAGGCCAAGTCAGTAATATGTTAGATGATATATCTGACTGAAGAAATATGTAACATCTGCATACTTTCAGTAATTACCTCTACTGTGAGAAACCTTGTTTTTTCCTGTTTCTCTCTTCCTAGTTATTTTTGTTTGATGAAATTTTGTTTTGAAAATATATGGGCTATAAGTGCAATTCCACATGCACATTATCATTACATAGCCGTCTTTAATACAACTGCTCTTTTCTTGGCTCCACAACACAACAAGGATGTTGAGTTACTTGAGAGCATCCAGAGGAGCACAACAATGCTGGTAGGAGGGCTGGAGGGCACATTCCGTGGGGAGAGGCCGAGGACATCCAGGCCATCCAGTCTTCAGAAGGGAGGCCCAGCTGCAGCCCTGTAGCTCTCTAAGCAGGGGACGCTCCCAGGGAACGTGGCAGGAGGTGCAGGAGCAGCATGGAGTTGCCCTGGAGGGGGTCAGGCTGGACATTCGGAAATGTTTTTTCACCGTGAGGGTGGTCAGACACTAGCAGAGGCTTTGCAGTGAGGTGGCTGATGCCCCGTGCCAGGCAGTGTCCGAGACGTGTTTGGGCTTTAACTTTTGGGTAGCCCTAAGGTGGTCAGGCAGTTGGATTCAGTGATCTTGGTAGGTCCCATCCAACTGAACTGTTCTATTTTATGTATCTTTTTTTGATTATATAAAGATTGTTTTTGACTTTATCTGGCAATCATTTTCTTCCTGAGGCAAAGTTTGGAAATAATTTAAGGAGGAAGAGGAAGACCCTTTCACAGGGTTTTCATAAGTGAGTTCATATACTATAACGATTCCTCTATATAAAGGTGTTGCTTGAGCTTAATGAAGCCAAAATGTGATTCTACTAGATTCTGACAGTGGCCAAAAGTGGATGTCAAGGGACATGTAAGAATTTGTGGAGCAGCAATTTCCTGAACCAGAGGTAGCTCTGGTTTATACAGTAACCCCCAGTGGATTTCCCTCCCATTCACAGACTTTGAGCTAGTGACCAGAGAGGTTAATGTTTTGTGTCTATTGCATTTTGTGACAAGGCCGTCCACAGCTAGACTATACTTCATGTGAATTTTGTCTGTTCAGAATTTTCCGTCTAGTAACTATTGCCGACAGCTTATTCTTCTATCTGAAGAGATGATGAGCAATCAATTCTGGCTCGTTCTTTGCAAGTAATTTGTAATATTACATGGATATAGGAATTACTAGAGAGGGTTATAGGATAGGAAGTTCTGATACTTTCAGATCTTATCTTTTATCATTACACAGCTCTTGCATTGTTATCCCTAATACTTTTTTTATACTGTAGGGGATTCCATTCATGGGTAATTGCCATCTTCTTTCTAATGAAAATGGCTCCAATTGACTTGTTCTTTCCTTAACATTACAATGCTTTGTAATAAAGGTACATATATATGGATAAACACAGATTTAAAGAAAAAAGATTAGTTATTCTTGCAAATTGATCCATCGTTACTAGGCTGAAGGGGAAATGTGTATGGCCAGCTATAAATTAAGATTAATTAAATTTAAACTAATTACAAATTGAGTGCTATGTTAAAACAAATGAACAAAAGCATACACACAAAACTTTCCAGTTGAAGAAAACCGATGATTATGAAGTTTTTCCTTACTACTGATATGTAAAATGCAGGTCTCTATAGTCTCCAGTTACTAGTTCTGAAAATACTGGGTTATTATGCTGGCCTGGAAGACACCAGATGTTTCCATCCAAAAGAGAACAGAGGTGCACTGTAAGAGTTCAAAAGGAGCAAACTGCATTTCTCACTAACAGTACTGTATTTACTTTGAGAAAAATATCCTGTAACTACTATCCGCAAGTAGTGTTAAAGGTGAAAACAAGGGAGCTAATCCATGGTGCCTGCATACAAAAAGCAAAGAAAGTTTAATTATCTGGACTACATTTTCTTTAACTGTCATTTAAGAATAATATTCTCAAGTGCTTATCCTCTAGTGGTAGGTCTGATGCGTCTTCCCTCAGTGAGAAAGCACCCATTCTTTTCACCTCATTTTGGAAAGTTAGTTGACCTTGCTTCCTATCTAACATGGCAGAAGCTGCTGACCATGACTGCTGCTGCTGCTGATTTTCTAGATTCACAAACTATGTATATGGTATCTCTTGTCTGATCTGTTTGTAAAATTCTAGTCAGATAATTGATCTGTTCGGTTTCATGAGCTGAAGGTTAACAATGAAGCACAAACCAGAAAAAATATTTTGGAGCAATGTGAAATATTTACTTGAAACAAAACAGTTTATTTTCTCTTAACCACTTTCAATTCTGAACAAAAACTGTAGCATCTTTGTATAAATATATGTATAACGTGCATATATATATATATTTAATAAACCTATTGGGCAAAATTGATGTAATTTTGTGAAGATAAATGTCCCTACAATTTCACATTTAGTTAATTTGCTATTTCCACAAAAATGTGCCACTCCCTGCTTTTTTGAACATTGCATTAGGGGCTTCTGCAGAGCCCAGATCTTTCGTATTAAAACTTGCCTTTCTTTGTAACATTTGCAACTATCAGCTGAGATAGTCTCACAGTGGAGTGAGATGTGAATTTGTTGTTAAGTGTTCTCTAGCAGCCAAGCCTGAGGACAGGTGAACCTGTTTTTCCTCTGAAGTAAAGGGATTTTCACCACTCATGTTAATGGGGTCAGGAATTCATCATGTGCACTTAGCACTGGGAGAAATAAAAGTGAAGTCCTTGAGGTCATACCTCACTGCTATACCTGAAGCAGATGTCTAATTTTCTATTTCTTATGTTGCTTTCATGCTATTAAGTGATCCACTCAAAGAAGTCTGAAAAATTTGGTCTTATGCCCTGAATTCTTGTCAGTTGACTTCCAAGCTTTTCTGTTTTTTATCTGGGAAACACAAGTCTTTGTTGATTTTTTTAAAATTATTATTTTATTTAATCACATTTCTCAGAGAAGGCATGGTGAATAAGCCCCTAGACTTGGGCTTAAAAAATTTCAGCTTAAGCCTTTTTTTTTTTTTTTTTTCACAAGTTTTTCTCTAAGTCATTTAGTTTTAGTACCTCAGTTACTCAAATGGAATAGATAACACTTCACAGTTTTACAGGATGCTTGCAAGGGTAATTTCATTAAAGATTTAAAAACTGATACTACAGTAAAAAGCCATCTGACTACAATTTCCTACCATGCAATATTGGTGGGAAAAGAACATTTTTTGCCATGCTGATTTCAGAGCCCCTTGTTAACTTATCCAAAATAAAACTCATCCAAACAGAGACAATGTACAGTATAGAAAGATGCTTGACATAGTTCTTGTGTATCCTGCAAAGCAGATTTTGTTATTGTGGTGATCAGGCAAAGTCCTTGAAAATGGGAATGTCCAAGCACTGATAAATACTATGGCTTCACAATGAGATCTCCTTGACTGTTTGAATCTTACCTTATGTCACAGTATTTTCTCAGTCTCATGTGCTTTTGGGGGAGTACTTTTAATAGTGAAATGAGGCAATATAAAGTTTTGTTTTAATATTTTTTCAATCTGTTTCTTATATGTTGAGTTTTGTGGTAATTTTTGTGTTCCAGACTTATTTCGTCCTTGGGCAGAACAAGTGATTTAACACCTCCACTCCCATGCCCAAAACAACAAAACGAAACAAAAAACATGCAAATTATGTGCTTTCAGACTTCCTGTTCTTTCTGGGTGTGACTATGGGAATTGCGTCATGCTCCAGTGTAGAGCCAGAGGGCCTTGTTCAATACTCTTCTAACTCTAACCAAGAGCTTATAGTAGATGTAATTACCAGTTATATCATAATTTATAAACCTGCTTGAACGTAAAATTATCTGAAGATACTGTTTTCTTTCCTTTCTTTTAATTAAGCCACTATTTATCCTTACTCCCTGCTAAATATATATATATATTTAAATTCTAACCATAATAGCAACCAGGCATGTTAGGCACAAAAGAAATAAAATATGAAAAAAAAAAAAACAAAAAACAAATACAACAAAAAAAACAGCCTCTAGCAAAAGGGGTATTAAAAACAAAAATGCCCCTATTATAATTGCAGTCATTAAGCTGTGACAAATTTTTGAACATTAGGCAATCAGCTTGGAACTAAACTAAAGTATAAAAGAAATTCAAAACAAAATAAAAAACTGGGCCAGAGAATGCTTTTGTCTACAGCAATAAATAGACTTTTACCATACACTGAACTTTGAGTACCAGTGTGGGGAGAACCAGCAAATTTTCAATATAGAGCCATGTCATGGTTATAAGCTATGCAGGTCCCCTAGAAAGCTGTATGTACATTCCTCTCTGATCCTTTAGTTTCCACTTTCAGCCTTTCCCATGGGTCCAAAGGAAACGGTATTTTCCTATTTCATCCAAACTGAGCCATTTATGGAGTCTGTCATCTGGGACTATTCCACAAATGCACGGGAAAGGCCAACCCAGGCCAGTCACCCTGAAGTGTTAGTGTGGCTATTAAATACTCTGATAATGAATCCTCTGTCTGTTGGGCATCTAAAATGATTCAGTGACTGGAACTAACACTTTGGGAAATAAATTTAAATACACTCATAAGTTGAACGGATCTAGTTTCTTACTCATATTATATGTGGTTTTTTTATACACAAAAAGCTTTCTTTCCAAATGAAATAGGAAAAACTGTATTGTTAGCAGAAATTTATAATGTGCAAGAATACGACAGACCAAGCAAATGATGTAAGCATTTTGTTGTAGAATAAAGGAGTAATAGATAATAAGTTAATTCATTATGGAAACCACCTGTTTCTTCCTTGCTTGATCCCAAATATGGAATATCAAGATAAATTTGTATCTTCCAAGGCCACCTGTCTTGAGAGATCAATATTTTCCAATTACAAAGTAGTTGTTAATATCATGTTTTACTGTAATGGAAATATCTGGTGCTTGTTTCTCAGTAAGAACCACTCTTCAACAGACAAAACCTGGAAAAAATAGTAAAAAGGATGTCACATCTTCATTACTTTTAACTTTTTGCTTCTTGAAGCAATTAATTATCCCTTGGTGAGTATAAATGCGTGGTTTAAGTGCTAAGAAATTCTATAGCAAAAAAAAATGTTTACTATCAAAAATATAGTCTTTTGTACATGCGTAGAAAAATAACAATTAATAATCTGTATTCTATGTTACCTCATATTCCAATTGTATTTTTAATTTTTTTTTTCATACAAATGAGGTTATTCTACTGTAAAGATTTCTGTCTGTACTGATTACTTGATTAGGGGAGAAGTACATTAAAGATTAATGTTAGAAGAGGGAAAAATGATTCATACTGGATGGCTTGGTTAAGTAGATTAAAAAAAAAAAGTTTCAAACAAAATAAATAATGCATTCCAATTACCTTAAAATAGCATAAATATGAAGTCTGTAAAAAGAGCCCAAGGCAAGCTCTTATATGATGGTCACCAACCTACAGCAAGTGCATAATGGAGGGTTGTCTCTTTCGACGGGCTGGTTCTGGCTGCACATGACTCACACACTCTCCATAGGTCTCTCTGTGCTGTCCATCTATTTGGAGATTTTTCCAGTAGGCAGTGCAAAATTTCAGTTCATTCTAAGTAGTTTTACAGTCACTGTGACCTTATAAGATGGGAACTGTTTAGGTATGGAAGGGCAGAAGAGACTTCAGAATCTGTTTTTAGTTTTGGAAGGCCAATACAAAGAAAATAATCATGAACGTGCTGAAAAAAAGTGGAGGAAAAATCATTGTTTGGGTAAGGGAAGCAAGAACAGAAAAGAACAGAAAAAAGCAGAGCAGATGATGTTGGTTCCTCACTTGTGGTGAGGTTCGGACTCAAAGCATCTTCATTTTTCAGCCTGTTTGCCCTGTTGTGTTGGTGGGGTGAGGCTCATTCTGCCGGAGTTAGCTCTCAAGAAGGGACCTGGGAGGTGCTGCAGGCACCTGTTGGCCTGGGGTTGGTACCTCAGGAGCCTCCCATCGCTTCTCTACCATTTCAGGAGGCTACCCAGCAGGATTGAAGCTTTCTGACTTATTGGCTGAGGAAAATACAACTTGGGGCATGCTGCATTATGCAGTGCTTTTGCAGATGGCATATGATATACGTCATGGGCTGATGGGCTTTTCTCATCTAATGCCAATACGGAGTGGAAAGTACTTAAATATCATGACAGACAGCTGACAAGGCATTAAAGTTGTTTAAAAAACAGACTAAAGTTATGTCTTTATAATGGTCTCATGTCTCTGTTGTATAGAAAAGTCAAATAATTTCTGTGGATAAAAAAAATCAATTAAACCTTTTTTTTTAAAGCAATAAATTGAAAGAATACTAGAAACAATGAGCAGGCCATGAAAAAAAAATTACATAGATGTGGAGACTGAACATAATAACGACATGAAATGCTCCCCATAGACATAATGTTTGTTCTTTTCTTGCACTGTTCATTAATTTGATGTGAAGCTGTTTCATAGTGATCTGATTGTTACTTAAGACTAAGCTACAAATGTGAATCTCAAATCATAGAATCATAGACTATCCCGAGTTGGAAGGGACCCATAAGGATCATCAAGTCCAACTCCTGGCACCGCACAGGTCTACCCAAAAGTTTAGACCATGTGACTAAGTGCACAGTCCAATCGCTTCTTAAATTCAGACAGGCTTGGTGCAGTGACTACTTCACTGGGGAGCCTGTTCCAGTGAGCAACCACCCTCTCGGTGAAGAACCTCTTCCTGATGTCCAGCCTAAACTTCCCCTGCCTCAGCTTAACACTGTTCCCGCAGGTCCTATCACTGGTGATACACATACAGAACAAAGATACAGAACATTGGTCCCCCTCATAGCTGTACTGTACTTCATCCCCACAAATAGTTTGCAGCGTTTTACCCTAACCAAGGGTTGTGAAAAAATACTCCATATTCTTCAAGAAAAACAGCATGGAGCAATACATTGTTGTCACAGACACACATTAAAAGCCTTCAATTAGCACATTAGAAATTTATGTAGGTCTACCTGTGACATAATACACCATAACAGAAACTACTGTATTCCTACCTTATCCCTGAGCCATTCTTCAGCTGAATGGTTGTAAGAAGAGGGAGGAGACAGTGTTTTGGGGGATCACATAACAGTAGTTTGCATTTGCATGAGCTGTATTTGAAATGAATTATTTATTTTATTTGTTTTTAATTGAATATTAACAATGGAGTTAACATTCTTGCCCAAGAATAGCCCTGTTTTTCATTCTAACTTCCTCTTGATTGACAGATTGTAATTATTATCAGGTGCCATGGGTAGTGACTCATGGCAAGCCTTGCTCCAGAATAGTGAGGCACAAAATCAGTTCATGCATTCACCACTTTTTAATGCTTTCTGTTGGGCAAATTGGCCAAATGCTTACAAGAAGAGCTTCTGAATGCAAGGGTCTTCACCAGCAGAATTTTCTTATTTCAAATTATACCTATTTTCATGTGAAAAGATTCATCTCCGTTCAACCTTGTAGAAATTCGGTTTAAGGTACTCTGTAGCATTCTGTGACATGGTTATTTTCGTTAAAAAATAAATAGAAGTTCTTAATGAATCAAATTAACATATATATCTGCCTATGTTTTTAGGAATGCTTGGATAGTTCAATGTTGATTCAGTTTGTTTATTTTTTATTTTTTTAAATGCCTGTAAGAAACTGTCTTAAATGCAGTCCTAGCAATTTTAGTGAAAATACTGATGGTACAACCTATCACATCTTTTGTGGAGGTTATCACTTGTGACATATGGGAGGTCATCTGTGGATGTAGGAGGAGAAATTTGCATATTCAGATTTTTTCTCATAGTTCATATTTTTAAACAAACAACACTTTATAAACTTACCTACTAAACAAATTCATCTGTGTATAGGACATTAATGTATTGATTTTTTAAAAAAATATTTATAAGATTAAAATTCTGATTACCTTCAAAATTAATTTTTAATATAAATTCATTTATTACAACTTCTTATAAAAATATTTATTTGCTGTCTTCCTATATTGAGACAGCTGTGTGCGTGTGGATTAAGCACATAAAATTAGGTGAGAGATTTTTCCAAAAATGTGTAAAGAACATGTGTATAGGGAAGCATAACCATCTGAAGTTAAAATTCTAAGAGAATGAGCTTATAGGCAAGTTGGGGTTTGTGATAAATATTGCCATATAGCATAAAAGAGCGGATGCAGTCTTAAAAATGTGTCAAAGACTGATCAATGATTTTCTTCAGAAAAAGGCATCAGATATTACCATTTCTCTAATCCATTATTTAAGATTCTGTTGCAAATTGGCAAAAATCTTTCCGTACTAATCTAAGTGGCTGACAAAGTTTGTTGAAACACCTGAACTTTTCATGCAACTTGTAATAAATATAAACATTCATAGATATGCATTTAGATATGTTTACTACTCTTGTTTACTAGGGGCACAGAAGTGGCATTTATATTTCATTGCACAGAGATGTTTGAATATTATAGTTATGATACTTGCCACATGGTCTTAATGTGTTCTATATTACTGATTTAAAACTTGACCAGTAGAAGGAGCTGTGTGATAAACTTTGGAGCATTCACACCTGGTGCTTTTTTGGGGCTCTGTTTTTAAGTTCAAGTACTACTAGTGCTTCTTCCATTTATAAATTTCATTTTTACCAAAGTAAAATGGAAGCTGTGGTTGGATGCATAACAGTAAGTTACTTTGCTTTTGCAAATGCTATCAGCTGTTATTAACAATTAGCTTACAGAGGATTTTTTTAACTGCCTAACTAGCAAGGTGATATATTGTGCATTAACAAAAGGGAAATTTTTAGCGAATGTAGGTCATCTTTGAACAAAATTAGCATTCAACAAAATATGCCTGTTAGTGTTTCAGCTTTAGGAAGCCAAGCTGCTATTTGTTTTAAAACATGGTAAAATGCTGCCCTCTTCTGTTTATTCTCAACTCATTTTTTCTCTGCAGTGTCTGCAATGCCTCTGACTCACTGTCTGTCTGTGACAGACACTGTCAGATCTTCTGATAAAAATAAAAATATAAAATAAAGTTTGCAAGTACATTTGAAGTAAGCACATGCTTAATGTTGAAACTATGTGGAAAAAGCACATAGGATATTTTAGAAGTTCCTCATATTCTGTGTATTCTGTTCATTAGGTTGAATCTAGCAGGGATCCCGGTTCTCAGTTCTCTCACAAATGTACTGTGGAGGATAGAGATGGATTTTAACCTGTATAAGGATGCTCAACTGTTTGTCTGATGATGAATTTACCCATTATCCATTGTGTCCTCCTGACCAACCTGTCTTGTGAAGCAGTACAGACCTATAAAACCTGCCAAAGAATTGAACAGGTTTATATTCTGTCTCGTAGCTTCTCTCCACGTAGAAATCCTGTTTTCATTCATAGCATTAGCAGTGAGTTCTAAAGATCTGGTGTTTAAAGTTGTGCTTTTTTTTTTTTTTTCCCCTTCATTTAGAGAGAGAGAGCTACTTTCATAGGAAAAGTAATAGCTTTATGGCTTAGAACTGCCCTTTAGCAGGAGAGTATACCGTGCATTCAGTTCAGGTCTCCCATAGACAATATATCAGAATTTGAAAATTATGGCAACGAAGGCAAGAGAAATGATGAAATAAGTTCATTTGTCTCTGCATTACAAATGTGGGAATTTGAATTTCTTAGCAGTTTTACAATTTAAACATAGTTCTAATAAAGATTTATTTTGACTGGGATGTAATGGAAATAAAGAGCATTTTGATGCATTTCTGTTGTTAGAAACACTTTTTGTAGGAAAAAAAAAAAAAGCCCTTCTCAGAAGAAACCTCAAAATAAAATTCTGAGTTTGGACAAGACTGTTTCACTAGCTACCTTCAGAAATTCTTACCATTGCAAAAATTAGAATGCTTTTCCTGGAGATGGAGAATCTGTTTGTATCATATTTTTGCTATTGCTTATCAAGTTGCATTGTTTTCATCTTCATAGAATATCTAACTAAGCTTATGAGAAAACATTTACTGCAGAAAATAATCAAGCATCTTGTTTTAATCCATCTTGAAATCTAACACCATGCTTTCTTCTGCAGTACTTCCAGCAAAGCAGTTATGATTCACGATGCAGTCAGTGTGGCTTTTTGTAAACATAGTCTTTCCACATACTCTGTGACATTTCTGTAATGAATCATCAGGCATGAAAAATGTACATTGTCATGGGCTAACACTGAGAGAAGTCAGTGAAGTAATGGGTTACTATTATGATTGCCATAAAACTGAGCTGATAAAAGATGATGCTATGATTCGGTATATATACTGACAAGTACATATTATCATATGTGATCTCCAGGATGTTGATTCATTAACCTGTTGAAATCCCCAGGAATTGTAATGCTTATGGCTTGATTGAAATTTAGTTATAAAAATAATAATAATAATTGTTCAGTGACTAGCACTAAAATAAGTATTTTTCTGCTTGGTGCTGTACTTAAGTACATCTATCGTAGTTTTCAACATTATTTAAAAGCTGATGCAACCTCGATTTTAGATCAAGTACTCCCTTCCAGATTGGCAAAATCCTTTTGGTAGCTGTAGCTGCCTACACTGAAGTACAAGCAAGTATGAGAGTGTTGGTAAAGGACAGGTTCTTACAAAGATGAAATTCTTTTTTTGAAATAATGAAAACTCCTCACAACTTATTTGCTCAGTACTCAAATATTGTCTTTTCCTATCTATGATTTAATGAACAATTACCTTGAAAATGACTGTTTTTTGGATGGTATGTTTTGCTATTCTGATAAACGTGGTTTTGTTTTAAATGGCCAACTAACAATCATCTTAGCCACATTTATTAAATAAATATAATTTTGAGTTATGAAATTGTTTCATGGCATTAATTGGTACAGCTGGTAGGCTGAAATAGTTATATTTACTAATCTTTGCTAACTTTGCCTGAATTGCTCACAGTATAGTAGATCTGTCTATATTTGAAAGTGACATTTTAAATTTTTTTCTTAAATTAATTAAGCAAGCAGTGGTTTAATGCACTCTGGTTATGTATCATCCTTATGAATCGAGTAATGATGTTGATGTGTACCTACTCAGATGGTGAGGAGAAGAGTCGGAACAAAAGCAGACATAAAGAAACAAATGCTATGAAACATCCTCTGGTCTCTATTTTTGTAGGTAGGAAAGCAGGAATAAAAAAATAATAAAACAACAACAACAAAAAAACCACCCCACAGGGTCTTTTCAGAGTATTCCAGAGCCCTGCTGACAACAGTTTTGCACAGTAATTTGGTACTATTTATAATCTGCTGCTTTGAACACTTCTCTAGATGCTATTATCTAATAAAATTGGTATGAATAGTGAAAATACCATAGTAGAAGAGTCTTCCTTCATAGAATTGGACCAAGGGTGCTGGTATTTTTTTTTTTTCAAACTTTATTGTATTGTATATTAATCCATTATAATTTAATGCCTTAAAAAGGGAGATAAGTGTTAAAGTGTGTGTAATATCAAAGCAAATGTATGAAATTAAAAAATGCTGCCTTGCATTACCAATCAGTTGTTAATGGTGTGATAGTGATTTGAAGCAATTCCTTATTGAGTTTAAATAGCTTGAAGGAGGAGACACAGATGCTTTGAACAATGCAGTACGTTTGTTTTCTCATGCATTAGGACAGTGCAGAACATTGTAAGCATGCAGAACAGTGACTGGGAGAGACACTTCTTATTGCCTATTCCATTGAACATTCCCAAGCTTCCTAACCTGTGATATTATTTCTATACGTAAGACATAAAATAAAATGTGGTCACTAAAACTATAGGATGTTGGAAATCACATTCAAGGTTAGAAGCACTATTCAGGCTGTGAAGTTTCCTGCAGATTGTTGCCCTTCCTGGAGGTACTTAAGAGATGTGTGGATGTGATGCTTCAGGATGTGGTCTAAGGATTGACTTGGTAGATTTAGGTGATGTTTGGACTGGATGATTTTAAGGGTCCTTTCCAATCTAAATAATTTTATGTTTGTGTTTGTATTGTAAGAAATGTAGTCTGTGTCCTAGTAATAGTGGATTGAAATGGAAAGGACTCTTGGCATACTGAAAAACAAAATATGGAAATACTTCTTGGGTGGCATTGGATTCCTGTTATGCAAGATGGATAATATGGGAATAGTATGTGCAGCAATGACTAAACTAGGTGATGTTGTTTCTTTTGCATGGTCATGTAGTACTGACAGTACAGATGTATCTTAAAGCATATATGCAGATATAGCATACATTTACCTTTTGCTATCTAAGTAACTTGCTGAAGTAGGACACTGGATGTAAATTTAGATACTAGGAAGCTGGGAGAGAAGTTAGCTAAATTAGCAGTAAGATGAATTGAAATAATGCTGCTTTGATTGTAGCTAGAGTAGAACAGAAGCAAACAACAACAACAACAAAGAACATTTGAAAACACATTAGGACACATTTAATTTGTCTCTAAAATATTGTGAATTTTAAGAAATGTCATAAACTCTGCACTGTTGAAGTTGGGTCTACAAATACTTTAGAACATGTGTTCTAGTTCAAGACCAAAAAAAATTTTGTTAAGCTTTGAACTTGCATGTCAACTGTATAACAGGACTGGACAAATGAATTTCTGAATTCCATTGTTTGTAGTGGACCAGCTATGGACTACTGCCTGTGGTCCATGTTCTGGAGATCTGAGCTTGTAGAATTGCTGCCTTCACTGGGTTTTCACTGCTTACCCGGCACCCCATAGATGGGGAAAAGAATTGAAAATATACATAATGACAACTAAGAACGTGAATGTATGTTACTCTTAGGAAAAATACTATTCTATATAGCTATTGCAAACTTCCCATTCAATTCCCAGCAATTAAGAGGCTGAATTGGTACAGATGAGGACAAAGCCCTTCAGTACTTATTATAAAGTAGAAAATACCATAACTCACAAGTATAACAGTGTAAATGGTTATGATCATTTTTTTCATGTGTTGTTGGCAAAAAAGTTTGCTACAAGGGAATGTAACATGATTAATGTGGAAATCTAACTCTGACTTTTGTAAAGCTGTAAGATAAAAAATTGAAAGATGTCCTGATATAAAAGGGATGAAATAACAAGTACATTGCTTATAGGTTTAGATATGTACTCAACAATTGCTCATTGGGAAATTACTGAATTGAAACAGGAAGATGAATGAGATGTGCATAGGGCTATAGAATTCTGTGAGGATCACCAGCCAACAAACCCAAAATAGGAAAAGATATTTATATTGGTATCTCTAGGATACTAGAAATTTAATTATGTCCAGAGCAGGTAAGAGCACTTCCACCACAAAAGTAATAAATAGGCAGACGTTTCTTAGTTTGCTGCTGGGCCTTAATCCCTTTTAATTCTATCCCCCCTGTAAGGGAGCACAGAGAATACTAAACTTGGTCTGAATGTTTCACTTCCACTCTGTGTATGATGACAAAAATCTCAGATCTTATTTCCTGCAGGAGTTAGTCCTGAATAAATATCAGAAGACAAGAGCATTTCAGTCAAAACAAGATTTATAAACACTCTTCAACCCTATGCTGATATACCTATTTTGCATTCAGATCAGTTATCAGAAAGGGTTCTATCCTAATATGGTGTAAATCTTTTAATTCATTTTGCATTGCAACAGTAATGATAAAGGCCTAAAACCTCAGCTTTTCAGAGGTGGCAAGGGCAGCTCAGGCAAGAAGAGGCTTTACCTCTCCCTTTTTCCTTTTGCAGGTGGCACCTGGGGGTCCCAAGGATTGCCACTGCTGGGAAACTTGCCAGTCCTTGCTGGGTGGGCAGCATTTTGTAGCATTGCTACGTTAACTAAAGTCAAGTGCCAGCTTGTGTTTCAAAATAATGGCGTTAGGTAAATGTGCTATAAATTGAGAGTGTATTTCTGTAAATAGCTTCAAACTTGTCTAAACTGTTTTATGTTTGTGGTTCTGACCACAATTTCATTTCTGTGTGCAGTTAGGAAAATGTCTGTCCATTGGTTTTAACCTGTTGCTGTACCACAGGGGAAAGTGGGATGAACAGATCCAAAGTGGTGTCTGTCCCTCCCAAGCTACTTTTTGGTACAACTCCGATTTAAAAAATAAAAATAAATCTTAATCTTCGAAAGTTTGAAGAGCTTTGTTACAAAATATGAATCTACTAACTCAGGGTAAGTTCTCCTTCAGCTACATGGTGTTTTGAAGAGGAAAAAAAAAACACATGGTAATACAAATGCTTTCTTGTGAAGATACATTTTAAACAATGAAAAAATTGCTTTGGTTATTCATACGTATAAGCTTTTTTAAAAAATCAAAACAATTATAATGGCACTTTAATGGAAATATTTCATCAATAAAACCAAAGCAATTGCACCAATTGGCTTGAAAGCAGCCCTGCTCCCTGCAAGCACGTTCAGGCTGCATGCTGACCACACAGCCTGGCTGCTGCCATCCTTCCCAGAGGAGCTGCCTCTGTGCACGGCTGCCAGCATGCACCTGCAAGACACATTGCTCAATGGCTGTATTAGTAATACCTTTTTTCAAGGGAAATACTAAATGTACTGTCTACTCTCACAGATGATGTAGCTTTAGACAAAATTTTACAATGTTAAAAGTTAATGATAGAAATAGTGATTTAAACTTAAAACATTGCAAAATAAACAAACAAACCCCCTCACGTATATGAGGTCTATCCAGTGGCAAAATGTAGCTCAGTTAGCACGACCATTTCTTTCTCAGACATCTCAGTAATATCACCATCGTGGAGGAATAGACCTCTAAAAGACCATTAGAAGTAATTTAAAAAGTGAATGCTAAAACTGCTCAGCTATGTATGCAAAAATAAAAATAAAGACCCAAACTGGTTGATAGTATTGCAGTAACACTTAGAATCACCGCTCAAAACAAGACATTGTCCTGATGTTAAAGCTGAACCTCTCAACCAGATGTTGATGAGGCTCATAGTGGTGATTTTTTTGAATTCTGGAATTGAATTCAGGGATGAAATGTTTAATCAAAGTAACTCACCAGCAGTTTGAATGATTGTGCTGTCTTCAAGTGTCTGTTGGGACATCGTTGTCTTTTCCAAGACCTCTAAGAAAGTAAATAAAATGTATCAGTACAGTTTATGCCTGTGGCTATATCATACTGTGAACACTCAAGGGATGTTTCAGGACAAAACTGAGTATGGATCTTACCGCTGTAGTCTTAACCATAGAAAACATGCAGCACTTGCCAAAGCAGGGCTGTTAGTCTGCCAGAGAATGTGTAACATCCAAATACATTGGTGAGTGTAATGGGAGGCTAACATCTCTGTGTAATGAAAAGCAATGGTTTTAACAACTTTCTTGAGAACAAATATCTCTAGGACTTCAAAAGAGTGTATTTTTTTTATTGCAATTTTAAGTTATTTTTGCTAAGGTCAAACACATCACCAAATATTTACTATGCAAAGCAGAAAAAATGCTTGCATTGGTAAAATTTGAGAAAATAATATATTTGCTTATAAGAAATGCTTGTTTATTTTATTCAAAGTAAATATAAAGGGTTAGCTATCCCAATATCAACAGTACAATTCCTTGCAGTTTTCACTGTAGAACAGAGAAAAAAAAAGGAAGGAAAAAAAGAAGGAGAGGAAAAAATAAACCAACTCATGCTTTCTTTTCTTCATGCTGCTAGCTAAATTAATGGTTAAATCCTTAATGAACTTCTTGGGTTGTTTGTTCTAGGCACAACTAGAAAAGGAGCTTTCATTCTAGAACAGGGAGATGAGTGTGGTCCTGGGCAACCTGCTCTGGGTGTCCCTATTTGAGCAGGGGTTTGTACTAGATGACCTTCAGAGGTTGCTTCCAACCCTAACAATTATGTGATTCTATGATATAATCAAAATTTCTAAAAAAAAAAAAAATTATGAGTGTGTAGAAAAATGTGAAAAGAATTAGGGATGTTAAATTAAACCAGTAAGCATCAGGTTCAAACCAAATAACAGGAAACCCATCTGTGCCCAAGGCATTAGTAAAACTGTAGAACTCCTTTTCTTAATTTTTAAGTTTAAGTAGTCTTTGCTCCAATGTCTGCTTTATACCAAACCAAACATTGATTAAAAACCAAAGAAGTTATAACATGAAAATAAGAATAACTGTTTAAGAATACAAAGTGATACTGAGGCAAAAAATAAACCAGGAGTGTAAATACTGTGAAACTGCAGAGAAGAGCATTCTCTATTCCAGGCTGTCCATACTGTAGCTTGTAGCTAGACCAATACAAGTAGTACACAATCAAGAATATGATGCATAATCAAATGAGTCTTTGAAACGTATCTGTAGTACTTTATAAGAATTATTAATTGAATCTAACATGTATTTTAAAGACATTTAAATATTTTCTATGTTTACATTGCTAATTTAGCATTCCAGCTACATAAATATGACAGTAATTGTTAAAATTGTTACAGATTTTATTTGAAAAGATGCATCAGTGAAAACAAGTAGGATGTATCTTTCAAGTGAAGTGTTTGGATACAAATCTTAGTTCTTAGGTAACAGAAAATATTAACAAAACAAATCAATGCAAGTAACTTTCTTTTTAATTCTGAAAAAGATTTCTTTGGCTTCATGTTTTGAGGGCCTCAAATGAGCTGCAGGTTAACTAAAGCTCATGTCTATTTGTGGTGTGTAAACCTTGGCTGGCTGCCAGGCGCTCACCAGGTTTCTCTTTTGTTCCCCCTCCTCAACAGGACAGGGGGAAAAATCTGAAGAAAAGAAGCTAATGTGTTGAGATGGAGACAGGAAGATCACGTGTTGATTAGTACTATTGCAGGCAAAACAGATTAGACCTGGGGAAAATTAATTTAATTTGTTGCCAATTAAGATGGTGAGAAATAAAGACAAATATTCTATGCATAAATTGTAATTTCATACAACCTTTGCATATAGATGTAGGTACATCTGTATGTGGAAATTATGGTTTAAAAGTAGAGCAAATGTGTATATTTTCCTTTCATTAGGAGAGTCAGGACATTGACTTGTAATTTAATCCTAATTTTAGGCCTGTTAACATCAAATATGTCATTCCATCCGTCTTCCTAGAAGCACCCTTCCCCCATACTTTCTGTTGATGAGAACATAACAAACGGATTTAATTTAGTGCTCCTGCATGCAACACGTGTTAAGCCACAGAAGAGTTACATACATCATGGAAGTTTTGCCACAAATATGCCAAGTTTCTTTGTCCCTTCAAATAAAAGCACTTAGATGCTTTGCTCTTAGATGAGCAAATCCAGTGTTTTTGTTGTTGTTGTTGTTGTTTTTTACCTCTACATATTACCTTTAGCTCCATATGTAGTTATCTCTACTTCAAATAAATACAAATCATATTTCTAAATTTCTGAAATGACCTTTGAAGTCCACACACAAAACACTGAAAATTTTTCAAGAAGTATAGCATCAATAGTTTACCATTGAAAAGCCTTGTATTGGTGTGAACAGATTGGAGATATTTTGAATTACAGATATAAAAAGGGATACAAACTAGGTTTACAAGTTTATGTAAGGAAGGTTAAAATCAAACTGCTATGTTTTACGGTTTCAAAAAACAGAGAAAAAGGTTTATTTAAGGACACTAAGCCAGAAATGAAGCAAAATGCAAAGATCTACAAGCAAATTAAAACCAAACTGCTTCAATCTCCTGGCAATATAAACGATTAACCTATGCAAAAAGTACTGCCAAATTAAGTGGTACTCAAGCATAAAAAAAAAAAAAATTAAAAAAAATCCAACATACTCCAAGTGGAATGTATTTATACTATCATAGTTTTATCAGCCTTTTCCCTGAGTAACTTTCTAAAGAGAAAAAAATAAAAAAGCTTAATCATCAAAATTTCGATGGTGTTTTGCCACAAAAAATATTTTGTATTTAAAACAATTTCACACCCAAGATTCTATGAAATTTCAAAGTGGCTCTGGGGAATGTATTGTTTTTATGATGTGCCTCATTGAGGTGTGTCAGGTCCATTCATATCTTATGATGTATTACTGAAATGATATGATAAATATTTCTGGTATAAATACATTTTACATTTTGAAGGTGGAGGAACAAGCTTGGTTTGTGCTTTGTAAACATATTTTGAAGTGAGTTAAAAGCTGTTAAAGAAAAATAATCGAAATTTGTGATTTAGTGGAAAGTTTATACTCTTTGCCTTAGCTGGTATACTGACATAAAACTGTTACTATTTTGCAAACACTTTCAGTTCCATAAAATTGTGAAGTGACAATTTCATTTAACCATTTAATTGATTAAAAAAAAAAAAGTTGTCACAAAGCTTATATTTATTGAGTAATGCCAAACATAAAATACAAATTTTCATTCTGAATGGCTATTGAAGGTACCTGACAATTCTGAAAGTCAGACACTATAATCAGAAAAAAATACCAACAAGATAATCTGTGCTGGGGCTAAGAAATTCTTAACATGATATCAAGTCAAATTTCTAGCCCTCCTAACAAATCACATTTATTGCAAAAGAGAACTTAAATAGTTAAAACAAATAATTTGGGATAAGAGGAGGTAGCAGATAGGGAAGCTGTGGGTGACACAAAATTGTGAGAGCAGCTCACTGAGACATACTTAGTTCCAGGAAGTCTGGGTGCAGTGAGGTGTCTCATTCGGTGTTGCTCTTTTTTCTTTTCTTCATCCCGGCCTTTAATCTTATCCCTTTAATGTAGGATTATCTTTCAAAATTTCTTCAGGTTTAAATAGAACATGTGACAGAACATGGAAGATAAACACATGAAGTGAGCAAATTAGCACTAATATATGTTTGTGTATCTGTTATTCAGAATTTTATACATAACTAGTAGCAATGTTTGAGCATTAAGTTTTGTACATGAATAATGAAGAAAAAATCTAGGATATTGGACTGGATAACAACACGCAGCTATAAAATCTCTAACTTAATATGTTTCATTTATTTTACAAAACTGTTCATTTTTCACATTCCTTAAGAAAAGATCCCCATTCAGTGGAGTTTCAGGGATCTATGGGAAAAAAAAAAAAGGCTGATGAGGACGGTTGAGTATCTGAACCCTTTCTGTGATTATGGGTATGCAATCTGCTCTGAAGTCTGGGAAAGGTAAGAAGGCAGTGCCAGTGTCACTAAGGCACTCTTTTCCTTTCTTCATGTCCTTTGGCAGGTCTAACTTAAAATCAAAGGAAAGTAGCAATTGTATTCTTCTCTCAGTAACATCTATGCCCTTTGCTTCCTTGCTGTTTAACCAGACAGTGAGTTGACAATGTTGACATAGCTGGAGAGATTGACTTAAGGTGTAATTTAAGGCTGGGACAACTTACATTTGTGTGTATTTCAGTTGCAGTATATGAAATGGAGTAGTGGTATGATGTAGTACAGAATGACTGCAGTAATATACACGGTTGTGCACTGGCTTTTTTCCCGTATTTTGTTCTAATGAATGAGCTTTTTCTTGTTCTTGGAAGCTATGTCACTAAAGCAGTATGTTCAAAGCTAGGTTTGGATGATTTTTATTCCTTTACATACCTCAATAAATATTGCTAAAAAGAATTTAGAAGAAAGGAAGGGTTGCAGGAAATTATCCAGGCCAGCTCCTTTGCTTTTTTTCCCTCTTGTTGGAGGGTGTGAGAATACAAAGCATTATTATGTTATCTCCCTGTTCATTATGAATGTATGAATAGAGCAATTTCCTTATTCACACATCTTTACAAATTAGTAGCTTGATTTCCTGTCATTTAAAACTACAAATGTGTTTAACAAAGAAAATAATAGAATCATAACAATTATTACAGGCATTAGGGTAATATGCAAAACTCATTGGTTTAATTAAAAGCTGATTACTTCAAAAGTAAAGGTCTAGGTTGTATCAACTGTAAAGTACAAGGAAAGTACCCAGCAACTTCACAACACCAATTGTACCAATTTACTCTTACACCAATTTTAGAAAGGTGAGAAAGCTTTTCCTATTTTTAGTTTAGTTTTACATTTAAGATATTTTAGCTCAGCTTTTTTTCCTTATAAACACCCAAACATACACACATGCACGCACATGAGAAAAGGGATCTTCAAGACACTAAGCACAGCTCAATGTAAATCCTGCAAAACCCTGAAGCAGACACCTGATGTTAAGCACCTATGTAGCACCATCAATGTCAGTAGAATTAAGTGCTCAAAAATAAAGCATCTGTTTAAGTGCCTGGCTGATCTGGGCTACAATTAAAGACTTAGCTCAGCAAGCATAGGTATAAACTTAAAAGTTACATGTTTTATATTAGCCTTCTAGGGGCCATAAAATTAATGAAAATTTGCCTTAGACTGAAATCTTATTAGGTCTTAGTCAAGTGATGACAAATCCCAGTGACACAGTTGCTTGAGGTCATTTTCCAAATCTTCTAAGCCAGGGGCAGTTCAACCTAGAAATGAAGATACACTCTATATAGAGACAGAGACATATTATATGTCTTACAGGACATATTTGCTGAGCAGTACTGTTCTACCAATTAAAGATAACACTGGGGGATCAAGACTCCTTTGAGATGACTTTGTTTATTTACTTTCCTATGGAGGAGGTGTCATTCAGAGTTCATGTTCAATAAGAGTATATAAACTATTTTGGACTATGAATGCATGGTACAGGAACCTGGTGGATTTTTTTCTCCTTACAAGTTCATTATGCTAGAAGTTTGTCTGTGGGTCATTGTGTGCATTCTCTTGCTGAAGATGATAATATTAGAATTATAAAACTCTGAATGAAATGGTAACTTTTCTCGTGAATTACAGAAGAGATGGGCTGGCTTGTATTACAAGGGTATACTGTTGCTGTCAAATGGATTATGATTCTTTCAGTGGATATGTATTAGCTAACAAATGGCGGGGGGGGGATAACTCTTTAAAAGCTTTCAGCTTTTTTCAGACAAAGTGTGTTTGGAGGCAACAAAATAATTTTTGCAATGAAGGGGACTGAATTAGTAAGAATGCTTAAAATACCTATTTCAAAACCACACTTCCTTTCTGTAATTATTGTATATTCGGGCCATGACTTACTCTTGGAACCTCATAGGTGTTGGGGAGCCTTTTATGCAGCAATTAGTGAGTAACCAAAAAGGGTGAGAAAAGTCTCAGACAGCTCATTCTGGTTGACACTTCAGCTTATATCACAAGAAATACTTCTTTTGAAGGTAGTTAGGAAGCAGCAGTCAAATGCTCTTCACTAATTTGAAAGTATTTCCTCCCTTCTGTATGGTATAACACATAACATCTTGTACAGTTCACTGCAGCAAAAGAAGGAAAAGATGTAAGTGGTGGTATATTGCAAGACTTGTCAGGTGCTCTGAAGAAAACCCAGATATCTCAATTGGCAACTTCTTCGTCAGGGAAGATTTAATGACCTGGCCTATTCTAAATCCAAGTCTCTATGGAAGTAGATCAGAGTTATTACATTCTTACTGAATTATAGACTTATATGCATAAAAATCAATGGATTAATAAAATTGTATGTTTTCAGTTATCATTACATTTTTTGTGTGTATATAAGCTGAATTAGAATGGGGTACGGGGCAAATAGAAAATAATTACACAGATAAACTGGAATCCTTTTGTGTCAGCTAAGTACCTAACATTTTTGATGCTAGACACTCTACTGCAACTAACTGTAAACTATATTTAATGCCTTAGGAAATGAGTGCATTTAAATATCATGGTGGTAAAATCAATCTAGATTATTATGAGAAATAAAACAGCTATATTTTTGGCTGTATTTTTTTTTTTAGGTTTTCAGTAAAAATAAATGGGAATACAGAAATAATAAATGAGCATGCAGTAGTTTAATCACTTTGTAAATTGCTAGAATGATCTCTGAATAAGGATCATTTCACTAATTCAGCTGTATCAGCTATTGTAGGGAAATTAAAGTGTTGCTGATCAAGCAGTTTTAACAGTCCTTCCCCCCTCCCACACTCCCGAATATGAAATCTTCCAAATGTCTTTACATTACTTGTATAACCTTTGGAACAATTGGTGCTTTTTCTGTCATGTCTCAATGCTAAACACTAATGGATAGTCTGAAACTATTTCATCAACACAGGGGAAGCAGTGATATTGCTACTGGCCTTGAGGACCATAAGAGGTAGGACAGAGCGGGAAAGCAGGGGTGATCCGGGAGCTTTCACAGGACAAGGGCTCGTCCATAGCATGTGAAGAGTGAACAGAGTTCAAAGAGTGAAAATTCACCCTCAGAAAATCTGGGCTTTCTGAAATACCTTGTTTTTTACAAGTTTGTTTCTGGAGCTTTGGAGGAGCAGGATCATGTACACTGTAATTTTGCAGAGCTACATGAGCGATACTATGCCATCTGGGAAATAAAGACCCATAGCAAGTGTGCCTGCAGTAACTGGTCACCATAATCAAAGGAACCAGTGCAAAAAGCAAAGAGGGAAATAGGAAAAATCATACACTTGTGGCTTGAAAACAGTCCCAATACCAAAGATTTCTGCTCAGTCTCCTGCACCTTTCATGTTCCCTAAAACATGAAAGGGTGTCTTTATAGCGATTGGTATTGACAGGAGGGATGAATTACACTGAAGAGTGCAGGAACACAGACGATTCCTCTGCTGTCAGAGGTCCCCACACTGGGGTGGTGGTGGTGTGCAGGAGAAGCAGGTGCTGAGGAGCAGCTGGGCACTGGTGGGGTACGGAGGGCCTCTCGACAGCCTCCTGCTGTTAGGGGATGTCACTCAGCTGGCTCATCCCCAGGCCACATGCGGTTCAAGGTCAGCACTAAACTTCCCCATAGTTGCTGTTTCTGTGGATATTTCCCAGTGAAGTTTACAGGAACCTCTTTATTAGCTGGGTGAAATACCCCAAATCATGCAGTGCTGCAGGGCTGCTCGGCCCTACCAGAACCTTTCCTGAGTAGTGTTACAGCTCGTCATGGTGAACTGGAGATGTTTTGTCAGTGAAAAAAGTTCTGTCAACCACAGACTCAAGGGAAAAAAAGCAAAAAAACAAACAAACAAAAAAAATTAATTCTAGATGAATGCTGATATAACCACAAACGTCAGAATCCAGAATAAGCCCTTTTATGTTTTGCAGTATTTCATTTTCATCTTTATATATATATTATGACCTTTTCTAACCCTATATCAACTTTTTTTTCCAGTTACAAAGCATTTGACGTACAATTCTTGATAATCAGACATAATTCTTTACATTTTTCAGTAACTTACTTCCCAGAAATTGTCTTTTTCCATGTCTCTCTGTTTAAGACAGCTGATCTGAGCACACTCTCTTCTTATTTGATCCTGTAAACCTCCACTTACAAATATTACACTTTTATATCTATATATATATATATGGAGAGAGAGCTGCATTTCTACAAAACAGCCACCCCACCACCTTGTTTTGATAAATACCCTGACATTTCTAAGGCTGAAACCTCTACGGAGCTGAATGAAAATTCATGTATATTGTCAGCATCAATGCTGAAGCAAATATCTATCTAAAATTTAGTTCTGCGGTGGCAAGTAGTAGTGCTGTGGGCCTTGTGCCTTGTTCTTGTGTCTGGTGGCATGATGCATATTCAGAGAAATATGTGTAGTGTAAATATTTTTCTGTTAAGCAGTTACCAGCATTGGCATTGTGTTGTTTTGGGCAGGAAGGGGTGCAGGAAAGTAGAAGGGTTATCTCATTTGCTATTTTTTATTTATAGTCCTTTTGTTTCTGTACTAGTCACCATTCCTACTTTTCTGATCTGGCACTCAGAAACTGTTTCTCTGTGGATTTGAAAAGCAATTTTCCTTCTACAACAGCGAGGTGTTTCATATGGATGAAAATTTAGGACTTGCTTTTGAAAACTGATGATGAACACATGAGGACACCAAGATATATGTTCAGCAGAAGGGAAGATAATTATTTCCATTCTCACTACATGAAAGGACAATGTTTTTAATAAATAATAAAAATGATACACTCCTCTGCTGTTGTTTAGGCAGTGGATCCAACTGCATATGTCTCCATCATGTCCTTTGTTTGTTGTTGAAGTTATTTTGTGGTCCACAGATGAATAGTAGGGTCAGAGAGATGAAGGGACTCCTTGTACCAAAAATTCTTTTCCACACAGCTTGATAGTTAAGATTACTTTTTCTTATTTGAGTACCTTGCACTAGCAGGTCTTCAAACTAATCTTTTAATGCAAAAGAATATTTTTTCATGTATTTCATTATGTGGAATATCAGCTGCTTCAGCATCCATAAGAAGTAAAACTTTGGGTTATAGAGCTTTCTCAGATGCTTTTCTTCATTGTTATTATTAATGTTTTAATAAATGAAAGAGTAGCAGCAGTGCTTCTCTGAGAAGTGTGTTGTCAGTGAATCAGAAGTGAGAAATTCAGATTTTCAGGATGATCATTTCCTCCAAGGGAAATTTTTTGTACCAGCTCTCAAAAACAGCAGGCTGGAGATATTTCAGGAAAATTTTAACACTATTTTTCCTCATCCAGTGCTTCACTCTTTTCATGGGTTGCAAGACTTGTATTCTGAAAACTCTCTGTGTATATATATATTTATACTGAATATATATATATGATTTCTCTCTTTTGCTTTTTAAAAAATAATTTGCTTTTATTATGAGGATGCTATTATCTGTGAATTAACTGTTGCTTTCTTTGTAACTCCAGTATTATTAGAATAAAAGCTATGTTCATTAGTCATAATTATTTACCATGATATGTGATAACATAAGGTATAGACAAGCCATAGTTTGGAGCATTTTTTCCTCTGGCCTTTTCATAATAACCTTTAACAGAAGTTTGGCAACTGAATTAACAGAAAAAAATGCTGAGCTGTAGGGTACTTAGCTTGGTACTCAGTGTGCAGAGAAATGCATTTTTTGTACTAGTTTTCATGCAAATCTGCTAAGGGCAGAGGAATCAAGATGCCTTAAGATGCTGAGTGTTTTAGTTTTCAAGCTTGGTAGTACACTAAGGGTAGCTTATTAAAATTTTGATACTAGACATACAAAAATCTTAATTATACTGAAAAGGATATTCTGTCATGAATTTCAAGTGATTTTAAGGAATATTTTTGTTATAACTTGTTCATCCTTATTTTCAAATGGGGAAGACTAGTAAGCCAAAATACTAACTTGCGTTTCTTGATAGGTGCTACTAACATAGCGTTTCAATAACATTCAGATTATTTTTAATTTTGGAGAAAAATATTTTTACACTTGTGACTACATTTTGTGGAGTGATTAAGCAGCACAACCCAGAGCAGAGATTCCACATAAAGAATCTGAAATTCTGAAGTAGAGGTTTGTAACTATCTTTTCTGTATGAATAGAATCAAAAAGATAAGAACCAGAAGCTCATTGTGATAGGAAACATGCTTCTTCCCACTGGCAAATGCCTTAATGCTAAGGCCAGTGAGCTTCCCATTGATGCCCCGTGCACTGACAGCAGTGCAGTGCCTGGGTATGGCTTTGCAGCATTTTGTCTTCTGAAATGTAACAACGACATTAAGAACTCTTGGATGACCTACTAGCAATCATTTTTATTCTTGTTAGTGATGATACAAAAGGAATTATCATCTCTAGTATAGCTTTGGTTTTACAGTGTGTTTTTTTTTTTCCTTGACAAATAAAAACTTTATGCCGTGAGAAGTAATATGAAAATGTTGCAGAGAGCTGTTGCATATGTTGTTTCATATGTTTTTTCTCAGTAAGTCATTGCTTTTTTGTGTGGCTCAGGTTGATCAGAAAAACATAAAAAATATGTGACAATCAGCATATTAGACAACGACAAGGGGAAACATGACAATGATTTCACAGAGCTCAGATTCTCAACTGTTCCATGATTTTTTGGCAATAGAAATACATAATAGAATTTTATTCTTTATTTTTCTAAGACATAGTTATATAAATAATACCTTAATGGCTACAGATGACGTACCACATGAAAGGCCCTTTAGAGTCATGTAAAATACGTGACCTAAGAGAAAAGCAATCTATAAAATGTTATCTGTTCTAAGAAAAAATGACAGGAGGCTTAATGTAAATTTCTGCTCTCACAAGGACTAAAAAAAAAAAAAAAAGAACAAAAAATGTGTTCTTTAATAAAGCTAAATTATTGTGGGCCAGTTTTGTTTCTGTGACACGTCAAAATTGCTCTATCTATGAAACATATTGAAGGTAGCTTGGAGACAATAAAATGGCAGATTAATGTTCAGAGAGAAAATGTCATCCATATAAAACAAAGCGTGCAAATGGGAACTATCGCATCCGAGGCTTCAGTAAATCAAATTCATGAAAGGTCATATTGTAGAAATTCTGAATACAGATCTATATCTCATCAGATTCTTGCCATAAAATTAAGAATGAATATGAAATAAAAAATAATGCTTTCTGGATATAACTTGTTTATGTATGGTTCACTCAAAAAATACACATCATGAGAGCTCTAGAGGAGCAAACTTTTTGACCACTTGGTCCAAACTGTAGTTTTAAAAGGCAAAGGACCTGGAAAATACTGGTATTCAAGACCTAGTTATCCATCTGGTACACATAAGAATTCTTGCATCGGTCTTTAAGACCAAGATTTTGTGACAGACTGTATTTTCTGGAATTACACTTTCAAAATATTAGATATTTGGATCTAATAAACAGAGAGTCACTATACCTAGGAATAAGGTGGAAATGTGGGTGATCTTCCCCACTTGTAAGGCAGCCCAGTGAAAGGGCTGCATGGACTGGAAACTGTAGGAAAGAGATGGCGGCAGAAGTGAAGAAAAAGGACCATTGATGGGTTTTTTTAATAGTATCCGGAAGAGGGGCACTTGAGTTAATTTTTAAGGGCCAAAGAGAGAAGCCTGAAAATCCGGAGACTTATTGAAGACACTTTAAAAATTGAGATTGCATTTTTATTATTTAAATTATTTCTTTCCACATAAAAGGTTATTTAATTATTATTAAGTTATTAGCTATCATCACAGGAAAATGAAAGGGAATAGGGAAAATAAAGTTATAGTGAAAAATAAAAGCATTAGCCAAAAGGTGAAATAATATAATTAATTCTTTACTTTCTCAATTAGGATAAATCCAGTAATGTAAAATACTGAAGTCATTATTTTAGTTAATTGCATAGCTGTAGAATGACTTCACATCTAGATTTTTTTTTATTGCAAATTGACAACCATTTAAGAAATAAGTGGCACTTAAGATATGAGCAGCTGGATCTGTCACCAACTCTTTCCCTCTATGTTAGTTGTCAGCTGGTCAAAACTTATTTCTGATTTTCCATTTCTTATGCTTATGAAATACCATACAGTGTTCACTGGTGCTCTCAAGCAGCCTTTCTGTTGCAATTATTACACAGAGCCTCAAAAGCTTGGTGTCTTTGAGATGGTGTTTAAGTGAAAATACTGTAGAGTAGGAATTCTATAATGCCAAGCTAAATAAACTAAAATATAATAAGTAAAACTGAATCTATTCAGTGACAATTCTTACAACAGCATTAAAATTCACCGTTAGTCACAACTGCTTCTCAACTGCCCTGGATTTGTTTATTGCGCCACCAACCTCAAGTATTTTAAATCGAACACAGCTCATAGCCTGAGAGACAACTGCAGAGCATCTAAGGAAATGGAGAGGATCATTTATACTTAGTGGAGTTTTGAGGACCTTTGAAGCTTGAAATGGCGATGTTGCATTAACTGTTTCTGTCACCATTAAAGCTTGTTCACAAGTCAGCACCTTCTGTGTTGCTTATGTATCTCTTGAGTTTAATGCTGCATGGGACAGTGCAAATCAGAAAGGAGATTTTGGGAAGGCAGGTTTATACAACATTGACTGGAAAAGCACGAAGCAGAAAAGGGATCTGGGTTAATACCTACATAATGCGTATGACCACAAGCTTGGTGCTTACAACATACTGACAAAGTTTTTGGTGGCTGAGTGAGATACAGGAAACAATCCCTCATCTGTACTGTAGATTAGTATACCAACATACTCTGTCTGTGTGTATGTATATGTATATAGAGATCTTTATTTATACGTATACTCCCCTACCATAGCTTATTAATCAGTATGTAGGCTAACAAAGTTGGAAGGTAAGTTGGCTATTGCTAAAACATACAGTAGAACTGCGACAGCTTTACCACACAGCTATGGAGAAGGAAAGGATAGTGGTTGTGTGCTGGGATTCTGCAGACTGTGTGTGTCCTAGGACAGTACTTTAGGCATTTCTCATCTGTGAGAGGAACTGATTCAACCACGAGAGATTTATGTAGAGACCTTGACTCATGGCATAGATTTCATCACCATATAAAAACAGCTTGCACATTAAAGTGTTACATATATGCTTATTTAGGTCTATCTGCAACCATTTTATTAAGGATCCTGTACAGATTTAGTTTGCTAATTTCTCTACAAAGGTTAGCTACTTATTAAAGACTTCAGAATTACCTTTTGTACATGTGTTGTATATAATTATCCCATCCACATTGCACCAGGAGGCATAATTCATGAGGCCAAATCATAGAAAAATGCAAAATTTGCCTTTTTTTTGAACCACCTGAAGCTGTCTGGAATTGCACAAAAGCTACTTTAAATGAAATTGTTATATTTTAACTTATAGAGAGCTAGAGCTGTGATTTCCCTAGACACCCATAAGCTACACAGATTTTCATTCCATTTTTTTTTTAACCTTCTTTTGGGCCTTTTGTACTACTTCACTTTCAGTTTGTTGATTCTCAGATTCTTTTAAAAGGGTATATCCGAATAAATGCAAGTTAATAAAGGACAAGGTGTGCAATGGGACTTCCTGGGTCACAGAGCTCAGTTCCCTGCTATTGGTGGCAACCAGTTCATGGAAATACATTCATAAATTGTGCTCATTTTCAAGTTTTTGCCTGTTGTTTTTATCATTGCTACCTGTGTCATGAAGCTGTTAACATGCTTAAAATCCTTACTGTTTACCAATTTCCGCTAACAAATAGACAGTTTGCTAGTATGTGATTTATTTTTTTCATTTAGTTGAAGTTAAGCTAAAAATGAAGTCCACATACTTACAGTTTTCAGCCTTTATTTAGGAAAGTTACTACTATAAAACACTGATAGCTTGTTACAGTGAAATTAGCTGAAGCTAACCTTGCTTTATAATAGCACAAATAATAAGCATGATAGAAATGGCCTCAAGGCAAAAAGGAAAAAGTGGATCCATAAAATTTCCACATAAAGCTGTGTTGATTTGAGAGTCTTATGTTTCAGGTAGGATTTCCATTTGGCCCCATGCAATCCCCTATGTAGATTTCTACATTGACAGGGAAAGACCTATATGTTTTATCCTTTATCACCTAATAAAGTCAAATCCCAGCAGTCATTTTTAGTTCTATCTGTGCTGTGTTTTAGAGCATTCTTTCTTGTCCCCACATTGGTAAAAAAAAAAATTATCAATCTACAATTTAGTCAGATATCTCACAGAGTTTAATTACCTTGGCTTAACCAGGAACTCTATTTTCTTTCTACTTTGTACCTTTAAATATTAGATATGTACCTATTGATTTATAGGTCAACTGATTATTCATTGAAAGTTTAATACACATTTGGGTACAACATGAATGAAGTGCTTTCAACTTATTCTTTCTGTCATTAGAAGATAACAAAACTCCTTAAATAATAGAATATATTGTAAATATATTCACAATATAGAATAAGGATATATTGTGAAGCCAGATGGGTATTAGGTCTGGTTAGAAAGTTTAACAGAGTGTTTTTCTTAACTTGTATATAATAATTGCAATGAACTAAAAAGGAATATTTCTGTGAAAATACTTTCAAGATTGTAAACCTTTAGGGATTTAATTTTTCATCCTCAAACTTCATTATGCTTAAGACATTAACTGTGTAAAGAATTTGCTGTATAAAAGAGTTACCAATCTGACAACCTTGGAAAAAAGAACCTTGAAAAACTCACAAGGATTTCTGATGAAAGCATGTTAAAACATTTGATGTAGATAAATAACACACATGCATATTCATGTTTAAAGTTAATGCAAAATGATAAGACGAGAGTGAAAACAAATAATTGATTCAAGATTATTCTGGCAAAAGAATAATGAACTTCAAGATGAAATGAACACAGTAACATAAAAAAGGAAGAAACAACCAAACAAAAAAACAAACCAATACGTCAACTTCACTGGGAAATAACAGTAAGGTCAATAGCATGAATACAGGTGCCCTCTATTTATTTCTTAATTTCCCAAAGCTATTTTTTTTCTTGATGTTGGCCATTGCTAATTTTATCTGCAGCTCTTACCTGCATTTTATTATCGTGATTATCAAGGCATTGTCTTTGAACAGAACTAATTTGCCTTCTACCAAAGTGAAAGATGCCAACATTTATTGTCATTATCCTCTTGACTGTCTTGTCATCTTGCCCTCTTGAAAGACACCCTTTTTTATGTTTATCTTAATTACAGTCAAGATGCAAAATCTGCATAAACTTTCACAGTCAGGGTCTTTTTCAAGACAGAAGAAACATGTTTTTATGTGTTTATAATTAAATTGGGACTGCAGATACTTTCATCTGCATATTCTGAAATACAAAACACAAATACTTCAACATCCTCCATCAAAAGAAATTGAATTCTGATTGAGTAGTCTCTAAAGTAATAGTTTTTCCTAACTTCGGTTCACTGTCCTATGTTCTGTATTATTAGTTTGTTTTATGAAGAAATTTTTAAAATGCTTTTTAAAAAAATCCCAGTGAGCAAACCTCATTGGGACCATATTGGAAGGGCCAATATTATCATGTAAACACTTCAATTGTTAAATTCTATCATACACTCCACTCTTTTTAGTCACTCTCATTAGTCCTGTCTAGGTGCCAAGTGAATTGGTGCTGTAAATAAAAGCACCTTCTGATGAATAATACCAATTTAGAGTAGCCACTACAGCTTTAAGATGATGTTTTTTAAGAATATGATCTGGGATCATTTTTTACAAAAGTGATTTGAAAGATGACATACAACAGAAGCAATTAGTCCTAGCAGGTTAATTAGTATTAATATAAATCTTAATCTGCTGTGAATATTACTTCAGTACTTGTAAATACTATTCATAGCTGACGAAGGAAAAAAATGCAGTGGTATATGTACTTATTATATACTTTGTTATTACTAGTGATCTTGTATGCATTGAATTGTATAAATTACCGTAACACATTTTGGCATGTGGCTCAAAACATTTTTGATGTGATTTGAATATCTATGCCTTCTGTATTTATGCAGTGTGTCATGCACATTCTTTTAAACTATTGAATGCCTCTCTAATCTTGGTCCTTTAAAATAATTTTCTTTGTTCAATATTTGCAGTTGTTTCAAATCAACCTTTCCTTATAATTTAACCTTTTACCTCTTGCTCAGAAACCTAAAGACCTATTCTTGAACTGGCAAGAAAATCAAACAACTATTTGTTTTTCTGTACATGTGACATTTGGACTTTGAGGGAGGGAGGGAACAGATGATAAAAATGCCATTTTCAAAACTGAATTGTTTTATACAAACCACTGACATTTTTCAAACATATATTTCTTGTTTAGAAATTATACTCCAATTATAGCCTATAATCACAGAATCATCTAGGTTGGAAGAGACCTTCAAGATCACCTAGTCCAACCTCTGACCTAACACTAACATGTCCTCCACTAATCCGTATCACTAAGCTCTACATCTAAACATCTTTTAAAGACCTCCAGAGATGGTGACTCAACCACTTCCCTGGGCAGCCCATTCCAATACCTAACAGCCCTTTCAGTAAAGAAGTTTTTCCTAACATCCAACTTAAACCTCCCCTGGCGCAACTTTAGCCCATTCCACCCCATCCTATCTCTGGGCATGTGGGAGAATAGACCAATCCCCATGTCACTACAGCCTCCTTTAAGGGACCTGTATAATACGTTATTTTAGAATAGATGCTATATTATGCAGTGTTTGGGCACAATCCATTTCTATCGAAGAAAATATACTAACTGGTATTGCAGAAAAATTAGCTTTATCAAAAAGGCCAATGTTTAATATCACAGAGAAAAATATATGACTTACTATTCTCCTCATAGTTCCATCACCATGTTTTTTCTTTAATGTCTATGTTTTGAATGCCAGGGAATTCCTTACTCTGTGACTTTATAGACAAAAATTACAGATGGATCATTAAGAAGGACCAGTATCTGTGTATACTTTGCCATGTTATTCTTCAAGGTAATCACTCTCCAGCTAGTGCCCCAGGTCAATTTTAAATTTTTCAGTTTTCTACACCATAAGTTGAACTCAGCCCTGTGACTGATAAACTGCATATGAGAGCAAAACTTACCTCCCAATTTTATTGTACTGAAATGAAACCAGTGAAACCATGTCTGAGAATGGCTTGGTAACAAATGTCTTCTCTTGGAAAAAAGTTGCAGAAGACATTTTAATAGGTTTTACAGGTCTATGGAATTACATAAGAGGAGAAATCTAAAGGTCCCTCCATCATGAAGAGCTTGTTAAAGTAAATATGCGTATGTCTTTTTTGTACAATGCTGCTGTCATTTACTTCTAAATGCTATTACATTTAAATTGTCTTTTCATATCTCATTGCAAAAATTTTGCTCTCTGTTGTTAACCTTTTTAGTAATGACAATGTGCAAGATGTTTTTGACGAAGATACCTGTATCAATGGATTGTTTTCTACTGATACATGTTTTGTATAAAGGAGAGCTCAGAAAAGAAAGAACCAAACAATTTTGTAGTTATATAATTATGAACTATATTGCTGAAATTTTTTTTTTTTTTTTGCTTTTTTTTTTTTTGGCATTCAGGTAAGTGCCTGGACAGTAGAACTGACCCTGGGGGGAAAAAAAAATCTGTCAAGAGTTGTTGCGTGCACTATTTTAGCTGTTGGTAACTGTTGCAATTCTTTATTTTTGAGGAGGGAAATAGTTTTCTATAGGTATTTGGGAAAGAAAATGGATGTGAATTAGCTCAGTCTCTGCCAAGACTTAATTTTATCGTTTACTGCCTCTTTCAGTGAGTCATTTGTTGGACAGTTTAAATTACTCTGGTATTTCACGGCTCTTAGCACATAGACTACTTTTCTCCTTGTCATGGTTAAGTGGAATTGTACTTTCTGCAGTCCAGATTTACTATTCCTTTCATTAGATATGTGAATTTTAACCAACTCAAGTATGAATGGAGTTTTAGCTCACTTCTACTGAGTGTTTAGAAATAACTTCTAGTTATAAATTGCAGTGAAAACATAACATTCTTATTTTTTCTTTGTAGCATTTAATTGGGGTGTCATATTTCTTTTTCCAAAGTGTAAAATAAATGAGCTCTGCCTTGCCATTTCCAGTTGACCCATGGGTTTTTCAAGGAAATTGCTGTTTCACTTTTGAGTTCTTTTAGTGAAAGGGATTCAGACAAGGAGCTTCCAAGATACAGAGGGACTCTCACTTAGTCTTTCTGTCTCTGTCTTGGGAGCATCCTCTTCCTTTTGATATGGTTTCATACAGTAGGGAAAACTTTGTAGTCTCCTTTGGGTCTGCCAAGCCTGAGATTTTGCTGCACAACACATGATTTCTTTTCAATTGCAGAGTTGCACTCTGAAACATGCATCTGTGACCAGTATCATCCTTTGCTCATTGAAATATTTTGGCCTGTTATGCTCAGGCATTTTCCCAGCTTTACTGCTGCTGCTGCAAGTGAGAGCTTCCATGGGAGGTGGGTGCAGGCAGGCAGCAGCCCTCCACAGCCTGCCTGGGCACAGGGTCTCATACAAGTAGTAGGAGATATGTGAAGTTGCGGACAAGGAAAATGAGTGTGGGAATCCCCTTCCAGTGCTCCTAAATGACATTTATCTCATAAAGAAATCCCAACTGTGACATTTTGTCTTAACAGAGAAAGTAATATTTTGCCTTAAAAGCTTTATCTTGCTGCAAACCCCATGTAGCAGATATAGGCTGCAGCCCTTGTCTCGTGTTAGAAAGATAATGCTTTTAAGTGAACCTCAAATACAGAATAGCCATTCCTAGGTGTGTGCCCTGTCTAGGGCATCTCTTTCTTTTTTCACATGTCTCCTGCATCTTTTGTCACTTTAATGTATCAAAGTAAAGTGTTTTAGGTGCCACTTCTTCAAAAGTCATTGTTAAAAAAAAACTAAAATTGTATGCAGCCTCTCACTATAATAAACTGCTTTCCTGAAAGTGTATCCCATCTAATGACATATTAATAAATACTTATATATCACTAGATTACAGAGAAACCTGTTGCTCAGGCACCCTCTACATTATTCCTTTTTTTTTTTTTTTTTTTTTTTTTTTTTCAGAAAAAGCATCACAAAAGATTGATCATCTCTGGCTTAAGTTTAGATATCTTTTTTTTTTTTTTTTAAAGAAACTAAAAATAATTTTGGTGAAATATTAGCAATATCTATAAATATACCCCCCAAAAAATTATACATTTCAAAATCATTTTCTTCTAGCATATTTTCCTCTTCCTGAAAATTGATGAAGTCAGAAATATCCAAGATTCCTGAGTTGATACTTAATAAGAAGTTGTATGATAAATAGCTAAACTCCACTGGGAAAATTCAATATTTAGAAAAATTGTCAAAATTTTCCATTAAATATAAGGATGGCTATATCAGCTTACATGAATTCTAGCTGTTTTTTTTTTCTGATGTACTATTGATTATGGATAGAGATCAGTCTATGGGTTCTGAGTCACTATAAATATGTTCCCATGTTTCCTTTTCCCTTTTTAAAAACCCATCTTATGAATTACCCAGCTGTAATGCTTTATCCACTCTTAAAGGTTCAAATATTCAAATTATCAGCTAATTTGTAACCATAAAAAGCATTTTATTGTTTCACTTACCTGCCCTGGGAAAATTTATCCCAATACTGAGTTATGTGACCTTTAGATTCTTTCACAAATAGTGAAGCAGGTAGTTATTTAATTCAGGCTTTTAGTCGAATCTAGCTCATCAGTCTGTATATATTCTTGAACTCCAGTCTTAATGCTGACTGAACCTCCTACTGTAATTGATTTAGGAATGTAAATTTTCAAAAATAACCTATATTTAACCATACAACTAAAATATTGTATATACTATATACCTAGAGAGGTACCATCTATACCTAGAGAGGTACCACCTACCAACTATATACCTAGAGAGGTACCATCCCATTTTCTACCCTTTTGGGGGGCATTTAATTACAAAAAATGTTATTATAAATTAGATTTAAAACTAAGGGAACTAAATTTTTTATAAATACACATGCCAAATACGTTTCTGAAAATGAGACTGTGTTTAAAGATAGAAAACATTACAGTTCAGCATATGTCCATCTTTTTCTCCTGAACTCTAACAGTTCTCTTTATATATTTTTAGTGAAACCACAATTCTGTCTATGAGTGTTGAAAGAGGTCACAGAATACATATAACCAACTAATTCAAATACGTCTCTTTAAATACTACTTCCAAGTTGAGATTCATAGCTTTATTTCAAATGTTACCAATTCTCCTCATTGACCAGTGATTTATTGTGTCAAGTAGGAAACTGGACTTTCTGTTGTCGACAATGGGATTGGAAGTTACTGTGAAGTTTGATGAAGGAATTAATTAATATAGCCAGAGCTTTTATTTTCTGTAACGCACTGAGTGCATATATAGTACATGTACAAACCCTGCACCCTTCTATGCCTGGCTTTGCCAGTGATATAAAACAATATGTATTAACTTAATAGCACCATAATATTTCTTGAGTAGTGTGTTTAGGACAGTTTGTAAACTGTCATTTGCATCTACAGAAAGACATAAGCCAAACTTAGATGATTTTGATAAGGTTTCTTGGTGCTGAATCAGGTCAATGCCTCCACATTTCCTTAACTTTAACTCTGTACCTTATCTTAGCAAAATCCATGTTATGTTTTCTTCTGTCAGTGACAGTATTTCAGCTACAGCTTTTCTTTTTAAGGAAGCTCATTTTTCTAAATGTTCTCTTGAGACTTTCTCTCATTCCCTGTTCTGGGCCCTTAAAGTATAGTAATGTCATTAATGTCTAGTTGATGATGGCTTGTATAGGTTTATCTTTTGATCAAAATGGATACTTTTTCCTTTTCAAATATTTTCTGTATATTTCAAATATTGACTATATGTTTGTGTGTCAGAACAGTACTATCCTTTCTTATCTGTTTATAACTTTTATTTACATTATATGCTTTCTGTTAAAGTTTCTAAATCACCTGTAAACATTACTCTTCCTTTCTTCCTCTTCCCCCACCTCCAAATTAGGTAGTAAATTTTTAATTAAACTTGCCTTGACATTTTAAGGACACTGAATATCTTTGTCATTTACACAACAGATAACAAAGTAATCCAATTTTCTGGCTTCCCACAAATTATCCCTTCAAAGAATACAGCTCTTGCTTTCTGTGTTTAAAGTAAGCATTACCCTTAGCCTAGCAACCACTGTCAATTACTAATCTTTTATTATTGGCTCCAGGGAAAGATTAAAGGAAAAGCTGAAACATAGCTGACAGTTTGGTTATCGCATCTGGAGTAAATGAAAAGCATGGCCTGAATCCATCAGGGAAGATTAGGAAAATGTGAGAAAATTACTGATGTCCTTTTACACATGTAAATTCAAACTCATTCAAAAATTGAGGTATCTAACTTTTGACAGATCTTTTCTATTGCTTATTTCACTTAGGAGTACTGTAGTAGATGGCAAAGATAAAGAGGAAAATGTGTTCTCATCAGTGAAATAGTTGCAGTGATGTTGCTTTACTGTGTGTCTCAGGAGAGATGTGAACATGCCAACGGTGCATAAACTGTTCCAACTCCTAGCCACGCTTGACAAGGGGTATGGTTTGAGGGGATGCTTGCTCTTTGTCCCTACCAAATTTGATTAAATTAAATATGAATAATTAGTGACAAAAGGAAAACTTATAGAGTTTCCTTATAGAATCTGGTTAAAAGCTGTCATATTTCTATAAATATTTCAGATAATTGCATAGTATGCTATTTATAGGTGAAATATAAATTCTGTTTCAGAACATGGTGAAGGCAAATCAACTTTTTGGGAACTGAACTGTAATTTTTCAGAATATGTCTTAAATAGTGTCTGGTTGTGTGCCTGCATATCATCTAATGTGATGGGACAATAATCTTGATCTGAACTCGGGTGCTACTACAACAATGGATTACAACTGGAAATAATCCTTTGAAGGGGACTACTGCTCTGTAAAGTATATAATATCTTCTCAAGATGGAGCAGTGGATTTAAAAATAAATGCCTGCTATTAGACTTCAGATCTTTTATCAAATTGACCTTTTTTCTTTAATGACTTGAATGGTGGGTTTGCCTCCTGTCTTCTAAAATACTGCACAATGTAACCCTGCTATTGAGTGAACAAGATGGCCCTTTTTGGGGGGATGGGGTGGGGAGGGAATGGGGAATGGGGGCAGGTGAAGCATTCTGAGATCAACCAGAAAGGCAGCCTATGTCTCCATTGATTTCAAGTAGCATGACGTTGTCAAAATCTCTTCCACAAGTGGAGAACTGGATCTCTTCCATTGCACGTAAACAGTTTTCTCTAAGTGATTCAAGAGATGCTCTATTGCATTTCCTAAACAGCTGTTTGAATGTCCAGCAATCTTACAGTTAAGGAGAATTTGAATGTCCTAACACAAGACATGCCAGGTATTTATGATTATTATTAAACTTATTCTGCAGATCCTGTTACAGAAAGAACTGTTAAGAGATTTTTGTATTCTGTTTTTAGGAAACTCGGTAACCACTATGACGGAAATATTTTGAGAGACTGAGACATCAAACAAACCTTGAAGTGAAATGACCCTTTATGCTCAAATTCTAGGCAATCTATCTGTTAACAATTAAGATTCAAACATTAATCAAACACAGTAATTGAACTACATTTATGATATTGCAACTGTGATTCTACCCTGTTGGCTGCAGTTGTCAGTGGTTCTTTGTCTTTAGGGTGGAGGTGGCAGCAGTGGGGCTTAAAAGCACTCCTGCATTGGAAGCCACAACTGAAGTGGTCTTATCCCTTTTCAAAGGTTCTGTGTGTATCACTGGTGTTATAACATTTTCTATGGATCAAAACCCCTGGAGCAAACCCATGGTTACTCTGCATACATCAGAACCAGTCTTCTGCAGCTTGCCTAGAGAGATATTAACATCTCAGGTGTTGAGCTATCTTGGCATGGCCAGCTGAGTGTCACCAGGTGAGTACTGGTTATCTGATGCCTACCATTGTCTTACTTTTACTAGTTTTATGCAAGCAATCAGAAAATACAGAACAGTTTGCTTTCTGAGATTTTGTGGTATGTGTATATGTGATGCAGACAGGTATGCTTTACAAACAGGACCTCATGCTACAAGATATTCCTATCCTGATAGTCTTGTAATATGAATATAGTCATATAGAGGCATGAGTAAAAACATGGTGTGGAGAAGAAGATACAGAAACAAACAGAATTCTGATAAAGAATTATTCATCAGATAAATGTCTGATGAATAAATCTCTACAGGGGCTTTCAAGAACCTACCTTTCCAACTCACTACAATGTCCAATAAAAATAATCATAGAATGAATCATAGAATGGCTTGGATTGGAAGGGATATTAAGGATCATCTAGTTCCAACCCTCAAATATTCCACTACCTCTACCATGAATGTAGTTATTTGCATACAGGCTTCATTTCCATTCCCAGTAAAGGTTTTCTTTAGCCTGTGTCATGCTATAGAAACACCTGTCAGTATACTTAGTTTCATTTGACTTTAACAGACAAAACAACAGTAACATTTCAATTTTGCATCTTTTAAATCATGGTCTTTAAAATAATTGTTTTCTTGAGATAAAGCAAAATCATATTATGTAAAAATGTTATGAGATAAGGTCATAAGAGACTAAATGCTATACTAAAAGTGTTTGGAAAATAGGATGGATCATTAATAAACTCTGTCTAGGTTTTGAGGTTGGAAAGCTGGAGGCAGTTATTTTGAAGTTACTCTGATATTATGGAGAAATTTGCACATTAGGAGTACAATGTATGAAGTATGCAGTCATGTTTTTTTCTTTTCCTTTTTTTTTTTTTATATATATTTTTACGTTTTCTGCTATTCTGCCAGGGCTGTGAATGTTCTGGGTGGGGTGGGCAAAATCAAAACCACCAAAGGAACACAGATAAATACAGTATCTTGAGCTACACATAAAATGGAATTCACCCTATTGTGGCATACAGATTTTAGGGGTAATAGAATATAATCCTTTTATTTCAGATCTGGTATCCTTTAGATAATAATCTTAGGTATCTTAAGTTATCTCCCTATTTAATATACTTAAAAAATTTAAAGTACATAACTTCAGTTATGCTCACAAAAGGACATATTCATTCAACATTATATAATCTTTCAGTCTAAGCATTGTACCTGACTCGGAATGAGAACTGAATGAAAGAAACTTTGATCTTTGCAGATTGAGAGTCAAGAAACTCCCCAAATGGATTTAGCTTCTTCATGAAAGCTTACCTTTCTGACTTTTTTCCAAGAACTTTAAGGAACTTTAAGATGATGATAAAACCTGGAGATTATATCTGTCAAAGATAAATGTATATCAGAAACCCTGTACAACCTCAGCTCAGAGGTTACTTAAACAGGTTTTAACATCAGAAGTCATTACATTCTAAGTAGTTTCCAGCTTCCATTTATTCATCATAAATCAAAGAATGCTCTATTTCAGTCATCTATGGTGCTCAGAACTTTAGTAAATATCTATTATTTGACTGGACAGTCAATCTCACAGGGACATGGTAAATCTTTAAAACTGCCTTCTACTGTTTCTTGAACTTTTCTAGTAGACTAGCGTAAATTTCACAGAAAAGTAAAGCTGCAAAACTAGTCTCTATTATCTTGAGGTCTCGGGAGGTCCTAATACAGGAATATTCAGTTATGTTTCAGTTTTCTTGATCCTGATGGTAATAAAGATAACAGATACAATACTTCAAAAAAACTGTACACCAGTGAGCAGAAGTTGATTAACTTTGATATTAAGGATGGCCTATTTCCTTAAGGAAGGCTGCCAGACAAAAGGATTGAGTACAAATATTAGGAATCGTAGACTGTCTTTCAGACTTTGAATTTTCAAAAAGTATATATGTATCTCATGTTTATTTCAGTCCAGTTTTTTCACTAGGACTGCCAAACACAAAGAAAACAAGCAATTATTGTGCTAATACTTTTTGTGTGTTTGTGTGTGTGCGCCTTTTACATTACAGACACGAACTTTATCTAACTTTTATAATTAATCTTTTTAATATTTAAATATTTTACCAAACTTTGTTACACTACAGTATCATGCCCTATTCTAGGTTTAGTTATAAAACACATAAAACAACAACAACAAAAAACTTAATTGCTTAAAAATAAATAAATAAATGGGAGATTTGAGTTTTATAACTATTCTGTGACCAAGCAATATGATTCTTGGAAATTTCAGTGACATTTACATTTAAAAATTAATTCCAAGATGCAATGAACCAATTTTGTGCTGTAGTCTTACTATGATAACACATATTAAAAAGTAATATGTATCTAAATTTACATTTTTTAAAAACATAATTAGAAGCACTGTAATCCTTAGAAAAGTATAATTGGTTACTAAATGATGCTGTGAAATCCCTTGAAGACAGAAATATACTTTGACTTCACCTCAGGTGATCATAGAATCATAGAATGGCCTGGGTTGAAAAGGACCTTAAAGATCATCTGATTTCAACCCCCCTGCTCTGGGGGTTGCCCAGGGTTGCCAACCACTATAGCAAGCTGCCCAGAGCCGCATCCAGCCTGGCTTGAATGCCTCCAGGGACGGGGCATCCACAACCTCTCTGGGCAACCTGTTCCAGCTCCTCACCACCCTCAGAGTGAAAAACATTCTCCTAATTTCTAACCTAAATCTCCGCTGTCTTAGTTTAAAACCATTCCCCGTTGTCCTATCACTATCAACACATGTAAACAGGCATTCCCCCTCCTGTTTATATGCTCCCTTCAAGTACTGGAAGGCCGCAGTGAGGTCTCCCCAGAGCCTTCTCTTCTCCAAGCTAAACAAGCCCAGTTCCCTCAACCTTTCTCCACAGGAGAGGTGCTCCAGCCCTCTGATCATCTTAGTGGCCCTCCTCTGGACCCGTTCCAAGAGCTCCACATCCTTCTTGTGCTGGGGGCCCCACGCCTGCACACAGTATTCCAGGTGGGGTCTCACAAGAGCAGAGTAGAGGGGGACAATCACCTCCCTCTCCCTGCCGGCCACCCCTTTTTTAATGCAGCCCAGGACACGGTTGGCCTTCTGGGCTGCAAGCGCACGCTGCCTGCTCATGTCCAGCTTCTCGTCCATCAGGACCCCCAAGTCCTTCTCCGCAGGGCTGCTCTCAAGTTCTTCTTCTCCCACTCTAATAAATACCTGGGCTTGCCCCAGCCCAAGTGCAACACCTTGCACTTGGCCTTGTTGAACCTCATTAGGTTCCCATGGGCCCACTTCTCCAGCCTGTCCAGGTCCCTCTGGATGGCGTCCCTTCCCTCTATTGTATCAACTGCACCACTCAGCTTGGTGTCGTTTGCAAACTTGCTGAGGGTGCACTTAACTCCGTTGTAGTCTATGTCGTTGATAAAGACGTTGAAGCGCACTGGTCCCAAGACCGACCCCTGAGGGACACCACTTGTGACTGGCTTCCACTCAGAATGGACATGATGGAAGAGAAAATGTGCTCACATAAATGGTAATTGTGCTGATATGTAGTTTCTTACTTTTTTCGTGAAGGTATACCATTTTCTAATGATTTCAATATGAAAACTTGAAAATACCTTTGCCTCCCCTCCTAGTCTTCCAAATCTTTTTTGCTAATCGACATAGGATAAACTCACAGAAAGATAAAGGTCAGTTTTCTTCACATAATTTCAGTATGTCACCTGAAAAGGGAGAAATAAATTAGTTTTCCATTTATAAGAATCTCACTGTTTTCCTACTAAATGTAGAGCCCTCATTTTCATCTTTTAGGAAAGCAAACCACTTTGATCCCATGTAAATGTCCACATTTGGAGAATCCTCTCCTGATGAATCTGCAAAACCAGTTTCTTTTTAATTCAGAATTTCCTATGTTTAACTGCTTTGACAGTTAATTTCTGAAACCATCTTGGAAGCCTTCCAGACTCTGTCTCTCTCTTAAACATATTGAAGGTCTGAAAGTTGACAGAATAATGCTTTATTCACATTTCAGACTACTGATTCAAGACAGTTCTTCAAGTGAAGCAAACTGATCCCTGGTCGACTGTTTTATTGCAAAAGCACATATTTTGAAACGAGTTGATAATTAGGCACTCAGCTTTTATTTGCCAAATTTAAATAATTACCCACCATTTATTTCTGTTACAGACATCATCACTTTAATTTATGAATTCTTTACTTTAAAATGTCTCAGAATATTTTACAACGTAAGATGATGAATAGAAAAGTCACAATGGTTCAGCAAATATTTTTGTTCCTCTCTCTTCCAGAATGCTTCTCTTTCCTTATGTCTTCCTAAAGGTTGACTTCTTATTAGTTCATGTCTGATGACTGCATCCTGAATGTTTCAGAAGCCAGACTCTTTTATTGTCTGGCTTTCTCTCAGTCTCCCTATAATGCTTCTATTGTGAATGCTATTTCACATTCAATAGTTGATGCTAAAATGGCTTTTCATCCCATCTCAGTGCTGGAACCCTCAGCTGCACAGGTAATCCTAAAGTACTTTACTACAGAAGGGTAGGACATGTTGAAGAAAGTAGGTCATCAGCATCTGGATCCAAGACTGGCTTCACTTGGTGACTTCTAAGCTTGCTAGGTTTGCTTAAACCAGAAATAAACATAATAGTTTATTAGTATATGCTTTGTACTGTTAATCTGGCCAATAACAGCAGTCAAACTGCTATGGTAGAAATGTTACACATTAGAGGAATTTTTTTGCCTGCTGGGAAGTGAAGGAAAGTTTATCTTGTCCTTCACCCTTCCACTCAGCAGCGTTTTGTCAGACGGATTCTTTGAATACTCTCTGAATCTCTCAGTTGTCCTCCAGGGCCGTTATGAGTAGCTTCTCACCCCATCAGAAGTCTCTTAGCAATTCTCCCTCTCAGTGCCTTACACTTTCTGCCTGAAATAGATTTTAGACACCTAAATTTCCTTTGGCTTTACTGAAACATTGTATGACAACTTTGCAAACAGAGTACATGGCTTTCATTCTCAAGGAAGGGGAGTATATGGTTCTGTTAAAAAAAAATCTATTTAACTGGTTTTGTCTATAAATGATATTTCTCAAAAAAAAAAAAAAGTTCTGCCTGAGGGAGTCATGCTTCTCTTTTCTGCCTCATTCCTCTCTGGGCCTGTGCTTGTGGTTTTAAAGGTATCTCAAAAACAGTGACACTAAAACAGAGGAGGTATTGACTGAATTCAGTGATGTTAAGAAAAATAAGATAACACATTTAACTATTTATTCACTTCTAGTTTTGCTTTGCACATTTATTAAGGTTCATTTCCAGCAAACTAATAAGCAAATAATAGTATTTTATTATTAATAACAGTACTTAATAGGTAAATAATAGTAAAGATGAGTAAGTAAATAATAGCAAATAAGTATAAAATAGTCATTTTCTCTCTGAGAAGAGAAAAGCAAGAGCAATTATACCAAGACAGCTGGATAAGAAAAGAGAAAATTCAGAGAGGCAGGCAAAGGAGACATGAAAATACAAATTAAAATCTGGGTATTCTCCAGGATCACCATGCCTTGTAATTGCTGTCCCAGTACAGGCACACTGTACTCTACTTCCTATACCACTTATCAAAAAGGACACTATTTTTCCTTTGATTTCTTTGTATTTCAGTGACATATTTTTTCCTGATCAATGTATGGTTTGCTGTCTGTACTTCCACGGCTTCAGTGAGTGCATTACTACATGTATGAAAGCATAGATACAGCTTGCACTCAGGATAGGGATGACAGCTAGTTTGTGATCTTAGTCTGTGGGCTCGCTCAATTTGATTTTAATCTATGAAAATTGAGGGAAGCTTTCATGATGCACTGGTTCTGAGGCAGAAATTTGACAGAAAGTCTGTTTGTCGGTCTTTGGTTTCAGAATGATTTTGTGCTTGTGTAACATGGCCCTCTGCAATACTCATCAGTGTGGATGGAGCCTCACTGACCTGGTTCTGGAGGATGCCTGTTCCCAGGAGGGATACAGACGCACACACTTGCAAAAATGCCTTGTCCTGAAGTATGGCCAGGTAGTGCTTACTGAGATACAACAGCTAACAAAAAGCCAGTTATACTTTGATCTCTGTGAAAGTGTCTTTGAACAGTTTACAAGATGTCAGTGGTGGTGATAGTATAACTTGACCCATGCTGAGAGCACTTAGAATTTGAGCCAGATTTCATTCAAAACCAGCTTGGGTAAGTAACTTACACTGATGAGTCCTGCCACTCGTTTTGTCAGCAGTTTGACCTTGTATGGTTGGCCTTGTGGAAGTATTACTGTCAAATTTGTTAAGTATCTGGCTATGTGCATAATGTGAACTGTCTGCAGTCTGCTTAGGAACACTCCTTCAGAAGCTAGCTTATAATATAAAGCTAGTGATTTTTGATTAACAAAAAAAGGAAGAAACCACAACTTTTCTAATTTTTAAGAACAAATAAACTGTAACTGGTATCTCAGAAAAAAAAAGAAAGAAAGAAAAAAAAAAAGACTACCCCATATCTATTACCCTTTTCAATATCTTTTCTGCTAGTTAACTACTGAAACACTCTTGGGAAACCTTAATTATGTAAATAATAAAATAAGCTCATTTGGTTTGAACAAAAATTTTTTCTAATCATATTTGTTATAGTAGCTGAAAAGCTTTTTGAGACCGATAGCATAGCTGAAAAAGTTTGAAAGATAAAAGGGTTGTCTCATTCTATTTAAAGTCATGGATAAAAACAGCTTGAAAGTAAAATATACAGTAATTGTTGAAATATCTCATAGCTAAAATGAGTTTAATAACCATATTAAAGACTTTGAAACTTATTTCTCCTTTATCTTATTGGTGTGAGCATCTACCTATGACAAGTACAGTACCATGACAATGAATTAAATGTGAGCCACTTAGTCTTTTTCTGCAAAATGAACATGTAGTGTGGTATACTGATCCCAGTTTATGCATATCTTCCTTGAGCATCCCAACCTTCATTGCTGTCATTCTTTGGGCCACTAATATTTATGAGAGACACTTTTAACTTGGAGGAGTTATAGTTGTATTATTCTTTAATAAAATTAATTGCATATACCAGAGTTTCTTTTATTTATATTCATGCCACAGAGTAGTGGAATTAATAATCCTATCATGTTGATGTAATCATGAAGGTTTTTTGTTTATTTATACTTTGAGGTTAGCTGTAGTAGTGAGTACTATTCAGAGAAAAAACAATAACAACAACAACAAACAATCATTAGAAGTTGCACTACTGTTGGGTAGTTACCTTGAAATTAAGTGTTAATTCAGTTATAAAATATTACCATGGAAAACCAAAGGAGATCATGAGATAACATGAATCCTATGCTTTACAGGAATATTTTAATCACAAAAATCATATGCTGAACTGTAGGCAAGCCTGCCAATGCAATCTGGCTGCATAATTTTCCTTCAGGAGAGATGAAGAGATGAAGAAGCTTCAAAATTAGCTACATCTCAGGGTTGGAGATCTAAAGAGCAGAAACTCTGATTTTTATTTTTTTTTTCCCATGGAACCTGTTCATTCTTCAAAAATTTATTCCACGCAGTGTAAACCTAAGTAACCCTTTTATGAGAAGATTTTGCAGGCAGGTGTGAAGAGTAGTGAACAGAGACTCCCTCTAGTAATGCTTTTTTAATGGAGAAGGAGACAAAGAAAGCATCAAAGAAATAAGAAGTTCTGCACATGACTGACCTTGATTTTTTGGAAGCAGAAATTGATTTTTGTACTTTTTCAAACTACACTAAGAACTCAAGCTCATGATTTCCTCTTCTCTATTTGATTAGAAACTGAAATATGATTAGAAATTTACTTACGTATTTATTTATTTATTTTCATCAGAAGTTTGCTTGGTCTTCTCTGAGCTAACTCAGAACTGTCAGTGTAGTATGAGATCAAAGTCATAGGAATTTTCTACTCTATAATTCATAGGTTTATTTTTTCATTTCTTGTAAGTTGGCCTTTTAGCAATGTTGGAGAGAAATTAATACAACAGAACTTCTTGAATTCAAGTGGCTTAGCAGAACTATAGTTTGAATGGGTGTCTAATTGTCTGTATAAGTTTAACCTTTCTTTTAGGAATTTAACTAGGGACATATCAGTAATGATCCTTTTACTGATATAATAACCTGAGCAATAATAAATACTGTTTTCATATGAAAAAAATTCTGCACATTGGTGAATAAAAAGGAGGCAAGTAGTACAGGCCTGAAACCTGATTGTTCTACTGTTCACATGGATGTAAACTGATTAGAATGGACAAAATTCAGCGTAATTTATCCTTATTTATTTCAAAATACACCACCTAACTTGAGTAAATCATAGTAGTGAGTGGGAATTTTTTATTTAGAAATGTATCTCATACAAATAGTATTTAAAACTGTAGACAGGATAACAGAATTATTTAAGTTAGTGTTCACTGTAGAAGAGACAGGGAAGTTGTGTGTAAACCCCTAATTCCTTACCACCTGAAAATCTGGAGGGTGGCATGCATGTGAAAGAACAACATTTACAGAGGTTTGGGGAAGAAGTAGGGAAGTGTCTAGAGCACCATAACTATGTAAACACATCTTTAGATATACCATAAAGAATTGAATCGCTCAATATCCGCACAAGTACGATTTAATGGAGAAGAACAATATGGCTTTTATAAAGGGGTGTCCTGCTTTGGCAACCACTTGGAGTTCTTTGTCAGCAAGCACACAAATAAAGGTGATCTGTTTTCTCCAAATTGCTATTATTTCCAAAAGGATTTTGACAAAATCTGTTGCAAAAGGAAATTAAAGAAAATAAAAACAATGACATAAAAAGAATGTCTTGCAATAGATCAGTAGAGTGGCTAGAAGAAGGTTGGAGTAAATAGCCAGCTCTTGTAATTGAGATTGCAAGTGCAGATTCCTTACGGTGTCTCTCAGCAAATGTGTTGTTTGTGGAATATAAAGTAACCACAGGAAACAAAGGAGCCAGGTATTCCACTCAACTTTGTATGAAAGCTGAGTATTTGCATACAGAAATGACACTGATGCATGTGTGAAGTAAATGTACATTTTATTTATATATTGCATACATGGTGATATCCAACGTCTTGTTCTAAGAATATACATTCTCAAATAATATACATAACAGCGATAAATTAAAAAAAAATACACATACAAGTAATGCACCATTTGCTTAACATATATGAGCAGTATTTTACAGAAGGGCTAATTGACTTTGAACTTTGCAGTGAAAGAAATATTCAGGTTTTAGGATTTTCACCACCTAACATTCAAGGCCAATGGAGAGGATCTCCTTTATGTATGAACGCACAGAAACAATAGTACAGTAGGTATGATGTGAATGTATGCTTTAGCTTGACAGGGTCATTTAATTAAAAAGTACATTTTTTATATGTTAGGAAAAGTTGTGCAATACAAATTGTTGTTCTCCTGAATATGGAGGTTAAGCTAGTATTTTCAATTGCTACTTAAACTTGTTTTTCAAAAGTATCCCTGCTACCCATCTGGTATAGTTCTGAGGAGGAAATACCAATTGTATGGTAGAGGATGTACATAATACATTATTGGCAGCCTCTTCACTATGAGACAACTGTTTAATACAGGTAGCAAGTCCAAATATGGTATTGAATCTTAATGAAAGAATCTTAAGGAAATTAAATTGTGGGATCTAAAATCGATCACATAGGTTCTAAATTTATATAAAAAAAAACATCTCATCTGTGTGCTTGTTTGCATAGTGTAATATTACACAGAAACCTGATCAACCGTGACTGTCTGAAATGCACCAGCTGTTTAATTGTCTACCATAATATAAAATGAGACCTTAGAAAATACTAAACAATATCTCATCTATCAAACAGTATTAAAAATTATGGTTTTGTAAATACTATTAGATGTTTTTAGAGACATGCTTGTAAGAAGTCAGTTGCATTACTGTTTTTCTATATATAGGGAGATTGAAAACGTCAGCTAAAGGAGGTAGCAGATTTTTTGTAGAATTGACCTGTTTAGATAGAAATTTCAAATTATATTTTTATGAAATAGGAGCAGTTCTAATCTAATCCACTGAATAAAATATGTGTAGCCTATGAGAAGCTGTGTTGATAAGTTTGTTTCATGTTTGCAGCGCTGTTTGTAACAACAGTCAAGTGGTAGAGCTCTCAGAGCATCTTGGCATTCAGAACTTCCCCCAAAATCAGTTTTATTTTTTGAGATAACAGTTGTTAGGGGATTGTCACACTGATTTGCTGTTGTTGTTTTTTTCCCTCTGGCATGACTCACAGAGAACATCATAGAGAAGTTTAATACCAGAAAAGTGGCTAGAAACCAGGCTACAATAAAATCTAAGGGTCTGGTTTATGTTGTCAAAATTTTTCATAATATTAATTTTTATAAAAGCAAATTTAGGAATATTTTTGTAGCAGATGACTGACCAATATCTGTGTTTGTCTTGTACTTTTCATCTTCTAGTTGTATTTTTACATACTTAATGAAGTCAATTGCTGATAATTTCCAGTGTTAATATACTTCAGTTCTCCTCATGAAAACCCCAACAAACACTCGTGTTGTTCTACTATCACCTGGGTTTCATCTAAGATGTTGATCATCTGTTGTGATGTGTAACTGGTTTTGATGTTTGACTTCTGATGCTAACTGGCTTTGAAGTTTAACTAGATGATCAGGTGTTCTGATTCGGTGTTCTGATGAGGTCTGATTAACCTTATCTGATATATAAATCATTCCATTTTCAAGGAACCAATTGTGATAGTATAAGGCTGAGGAAATTTCAGTTACTGGCAATATTATAATAAAAGTACAACCATTTAGCCTGGTTTATAATCCAAAGTAAAGAAATTATGATTAGCTTTGTAAATTGAAACTCCTTAGTTCCCCTGCTATTTAAAAATTCTTTTAATTGGTAGTTTGTTCTTTTATTTATAGAACTTTTTTCCCTTGACAATGATATTGTTACATTAATATTCATATTCAGACCAGGAAAAAATATGTAAGTGCTATAAGGTAGGTATAAGACAATTCTTTGAAGGCTGTGGCATTTGTTCACAGTTTTGCTGGAAAAAACACATTAAATATTTCTTTAAATATGAATACTTTTAGTTTATGCTTAACTGTTACTGTGTCACATTAGGATGGACAACAACAATTTTAACAACAAAAAATATCTTCAAAACAACAAAGTATTTCGGGTGGGTTTGCTTCTTATTACCTTTTGGTCACGAAGATCCTACAAATTTTCATTTCATTGTAAGGATGAAAACAAACGTAGATCCTTGAATCTTGGTTTAATAAGGCTGGAGTTCCTCAGTTGAATTTACTGATAATTTGGCAGTACTGGGATTCTGGGAAATTCCAGTCTGTTTAGAAAGGGTTTAATTTTTGTTTGGTTTTTATGTAAATCAGTACTCAACCTTCCTTATCTCTATTATAAATATTTCTGAGTTTGATTTTGATAAAAGGAAATTACAAGTGTTTTTTACACAGTTGATCTTCAGCTGGGGGACAGCAAAGTCACTAGTATCTAAAAGCTGGCTAGTATTAAGGTAAAATTCTGAATAATATATCCTTTTTATTCATACATTGTGAGCGAATGATGACTTACATGACAAAACAACCTTTTCTTCTTTTTTTTTTTTTTATGGCCATAGTAGTTTATTTTTGTTATGACTGTAAATCAAACGTTAGCCAAAAGTTTCAAAAATATCACACGTATTTTTCATGACAGTCCATTTTTATCCCTTTCTTGTGAGCTAAGAATTCAACCCCTTGAGCTTTGCATGTGAAATGAACAGTATATTAGAGCAGACACAAAATGCCTGGTTTTAGTTTAATTCAAAGGAGTGGTAAGGCCATCCATCAATGTAAGTGGAACAGGAATGAACCCAAAGCAGGAAAAGAACGTAAAAGTAAATATAATCTGAGCTATGTATATATCAAATTTGGACAACCAATGCCTGCTCACAATTGCATAATTATTCATATAATATTATAGTAGTAACAAATATTTACATTTAAAAATGTTTAAACCATGCAGATGTTTTATTTAATTATAAATGAATAGTATCTAAGATCAAGAGATAAAACAGATGTAAAAAAAAAATGCTTGAGATGTCAGGAAATGTGTATATATAAAATGGACAAATAACATACACAGTTCAAACAGACAACTAATTCATATGCAAAAGGATATTTGAAAATCCAGAGATAATTTACTTCTACATATGAAGATGTACTAAAGACAAAAAGATTGTACAAAAAGATTTTCATGTTGTTGAGATCATCCAAAATCTTCCATACTCTTTGCATCTATTAATTCAAAGCAGGATTGGTGAATTCATATTTTATCAGACTTTTGCCCAGCAGCAGAACTTGACTTTTTAGTATACAGTGTTTTTGTAATTTTCTTTTCTTAAATGTAAAGGAGGTAGATTGGAACAGGTAGCAGTTCTTTCTTCTGGAGAGAGAGTGTCCATAATTGTACCAAAGAAATGTAGGAGACTTAAAAATGACAGCATATTAAGAAACGTTAATTTCTACATTTAAAAAATATATATATATAAAAGTACAGAGATGCCTGTACAGACAGTTTTTACTAGACTAATGTCTCATTTTTATTCCAGACACTCTGGATTACCACCTACAGTGTAAGGTAAGAAATTTCCACAAGAAAAAACCTTTTGAAAATTTATCTTCTCATTCTTTTATCTTCTACAATATGAAGAGTTAAAACATAAGAATAGGACTGCTGATTTGCTCTGAAAATTAAAAAACTCTTCAAAAGATTATCGGGAAAAAAACCACCTTTTTTTTGGTGGTAACTTTATTTTCTTTAGTCAAGAACAAATTTTTTTTCAACAAATCACTTTACAGAAAGTGCTAGATCATGTCATATTTCCACATAGAGTCACATACTATTAAATAATCTTTAATAATGAAAATTTTTAAAAATTAACTTTACAGTTTAGAATCCATGTGTTCACAAAACACATCAGCTAAAAATAGAGAAGACAGATGTAAGATTAAAAGCTCTGTGAAATTGTGATAAACATTTGCATTTATGAAATTGGTTAAATTACTCAGTTAAAATAGTATTGTATTGTATGCTGAAAACAATTGTGTATAACATTAGCAAAGCTGAATTCTTTCTAAGCAAAATCAAACTCTCTGGCAAAGTAAAAATTGACTGTGTGGTTTACAAAGAATATGGCTGAACTGAGGACCTGAGCATGCTTCCTATTTTCTTCTGAATTAGCTGCAGAGCATGCCTATGTGTGTATTTCTTCTGGGAGGAAGTTGGGGTTCATAGGCAGGGACACAGCACACTGTTTCGTTTGCTGTCCTGCAATGTGGACAGCAGCTCTCAAAATGTGGTGCTTGGACCAGCTTTTGTTTTTTTTATGAACGTAGATACATGAGACTTGCTAAATGGATGTTAGTTTATTTTGTTTATGGTCCCAAAGGAGAGAAAAACATTACACATGGAAAAATAGGAATGTATGTGGCATCTATCTACCTATCTATCTATCTAAACTAATTATGTAGCAGATGTATATAGCGTAGGCAGAGAGATTTAGAGTTTCAAATAAATTATACAGTTCTCACTTGTTGTTAGTGGTAGCTGGGGCTTTCCTGTATTTTCTGCCCTTGGTACTTTCCCTAATTAAGGGAAATGAAAAAACTGAAATTAAGGATATGTGACTGCTCTTCAAGTAAGGATTATTCATTGTTTTATTGGAGAATGGGTTATGGAAAGGAGCACTGGCATGCAAAAAATTACTCCCAAGCAAAAAAAAAAAAAAAAAAAAAAAAGCATTAAGCATTTCTAAAAACCCTGCACATGATTAATCCACCTTTAAACAGTAATATTCTTCATTTGCAGCATGGTGTTACTCAGGAATTGTTGCTACTTTTCCTAATGAGGCTTTAATAAAGCTTTTCAGTTGCTATAATCACCTGAAAGTTCAACTCCTAGCTGCTCAAAACATATGCAGCACACTTTACTTCAAAAAGAATTGCTAGATCATGTGAAAAGTATGTGTATACATATATTTGTGTGCCTGCACAAGTAACAAATGAGGAAGTATGGAAAAATTACATTTTCTCAGTTTAGTTCAGCATCTTAAACGTAATTTATCTTTATGAATAACTACTAGTGCTGTTAAAAAGACATCATTGTCATATAATTATCCTGATGTAAAATCAAGGTGTACCTGGAATGGCAGCAACAATTCAATGGCAGCAACTATTCAGTGATAGTTGTGTATTGCTGGCTTTGGAGCAGAACTAGCCTTCTTTATACACACGGTATGTTTGCTTTCTGAAGTTGTTTCTTGCATTGTCTGGGGATGAGGATGAGGATTAAGGTTTAGGCTTTTTATGTTTGAGCTGTCTGTGTCCAGGAGGTATTATTTATATGGCGTGGGATTTAGGACATGATTCACAGTTCCAGAAGGAATAAAATAATTTGTTTTCTGTAGGAAGGTTCAGTCCGTAAAAAGACAGATTATAAAAATTTGATACAGTTCTTTTGGAGAAAAAACAGTATATGTAAGAGCTTGTAGTTAGACATGACAAGCTAATTAAATGCTGTCCAGCCCTTAATTACTAGGGCTTTGGTGGAAAAGGAATGAACAAGCATTTTGGAAATTCATATTTGACCAAGAAATTTTATATTTAAAATAAGACATAGTTTGTGTGTTTTTATAATTAGAAAGGCCTTAAAATAGAGGAAATTTTAGGAAAAATAAATCTACTAATAGATGAAATTACTAAATTTTATATTTTTCTAATAAGAGACTCCTTGAATAGACAAGGATGTATATCCCTCTTTCAAAGGTGAAATTCAAAATAAATGAGACATGGCTTAAGATGTTGAATAGAGGAAACATAGTTGCATAAAGATCAAAAATCTGAAACGTCTGGGCACATTATGCTCTCCACAGAAATCACTGGAGATTTTTCTTCAGTTGGTAATGGGTTTGTTTGTGTAAACTGGCTGACTTATATTAGTTGGGCACAGGCCAGCTTCAACAGCCGCTTCCATCCTTCTTGTTTGAAGTAGGAGAGAAAAACAGAGAAAACACTTCTCCAATTGCCACCTAGCAAAGGACAAGAAATACCCAATTATAGCAGGAACACTGTTGTGTAGTTTGATCTCCACTAGGGATAGGGAGTATAGCATACAAAGAGAAACATGCCTTATAAATTAATATTCAAAATGAAGTTATGCTGATAAATAAACTAATGAGAGATTTTTAGAGGTGTTGCTGGTAGATATTTGTTTTACACAGGAAGGATTTTGCAAAAACTTAAAAGGAGTTGTGTTTTTTTGTTAGTCTGGAATATTTATTTTTTGTGTGTATACACAGAACTGTTGAACCAAGAAAACTGGGAATTTTCTTTGATGTACGTATACCTCTATGATGAAAGTAGATTCTGATTTGTAAATATGATTTATGAAATATCCAGCAACATCCACCACTATAAAAAATTACAAAAGTATTTGGATAGCTTACATACATTTTGTTGAACTATAAAAGCTAGAAGTAGTACTATAAAAAAAACACAATGATAAGTATTCACAGAGGTAAGAACACTTTCCATTAATGAAATAAAAAGAGGTCAAATATTTGAATGGAAGTAATATTATGAAGTATGACTCAGCTAATCTTGGGTGCTATTAAAAAAATCTTAAAATATATATTTTTAATCTATAAAATGAAATTATAGCCTTGCATTTTTTTGTTGTTGTTCAGCACAATTTCTCATTTATCAGGTTTCTGCTAAAGGCCTTAGAGATTTAGAGAAATAATCTGAGTATTGTGCTTTAAGTGAACTCAGTTAAGTCTGCCTTTTGGTTTATTGTTTTGGGATCTGTATGATTTAGAATGAATAAAAGCTCCCCATATAGCTGTGATAAAGACTACAAGGCTAGCACAGTATCATTCAACCTGTAGCATTTAGAGGTATTTAAGGATGCAAATTCCTCCAACATTTGTTATGAAATGAAATAAGGACTTGGATCTGGTTGTAATGGAGGGAAAAAAAAAAGGCTTCTATAAAATTTTTAATAACAAAAAACACTTTGCCCTCTTAAGCATACCTTAAATAAATTGTCGTATGACTCTGTCAACATGACATACTCACTTTTTTCCTAAGAAAAGTAAAATATTCAATTGAAAAAAATAGTACTAATTTTCATTTTCCAAATGTCATTATGTACAAAGCCCAGCATTTTCAATCTGTCTCCTAAATTAGTCTAACAATTAGTGAGAATTTTGGGGTTGTAGCATCTTTAACGACTAGTCACCTGTTAGCTAACTCACAACTGTGAGAATAAACTGGCCAAGCAGTTGTGAGTTAAAGAAACAACTGTACAGCATGTAAGATGAAATCATCAGTAGAAAATTCATTATTTTCTACTGATTGGGTAGGCACCTGATTAAATGACTTTCTCAATCTGAACCTTCTTGAGAATGTGTAAAAGTTTAGTTTGGCATTACCTACCTTGGTCTCATTCTTAGATGAGCTCCTGCAATAAGCTATTCATCTGTTGTTCTGTATGCAGTGCTGTATGTCACTGTTAACCTTTGCCCATATATTTAACTGCAATGTACAGCTTTTAAATGAAAACTGTTGTGAGTATAATGAGTAACAGCATCAGGAACATTTGCTTTTTTGTTTCTCTTTTTCCTAAATTATTGGAGTAAATTATTAGGTTTGTGCCGTCTAATACATACATATTTTCAAATATTTAGGAAGTCACATGTTCCCTGGGCTGAGACAATTCAATTATTTTTTTCAGTATATTGAGAGAACTAAAAGCAGTGAAATAGAAAGTTCAGCAGCAACTGCAATCAATATGGATGATGTTGTACAAGTATGCTTTACGAAGTCATTCCAGTATTTTGCTGTTTACCTAAATGTTTCTATCTACTCTAACTGTTGTAAACTATTCTCAGTAAATAACACTACTTTCATTAGGTGACATACCAAACGGTTTTCTTTTTGAAGTGCTTAGCATGCTATTGTTTATGATACAAAGTAATTTCTAAATATATTTACAAACCATAAAGCAACTTGAAAGTTTGTTTTGATCTGTTCGAGGTTCTTACTCAAAACTGTGTTAAAATTATCATATATGATGGTTTCTTTGGCTACAATGACAATACATTATGGAGAAGCTTGAAATACTATGAAAGGCTGTCTCATCATGTTTTTGTACTACAAAAGGTTCTCATTTCAAGCTTACTCTCTTAAAGTTTGCCTCATCATGTGCTTCAACAAATTAAAGCCTACCTTTTTTCCCCCCTACAATTAGTTTATCATTCTTTAGGTATACAGCTTCTTGTAAAAGAATATGATCTAATTTCAAGCCTAGTTTGCTTCTAATTATCTGTTTATCAGCAATTGAGAAGGAAACTTTTTTCTCTTTACTCACAAATCTTAGGCTTCAGGAACAAAATAATATGTGGCATTGGAAATGGAAAGCATAGAATATATATTCTCTAATCTAATAAATATATGCATTTAATTTTGTCATTATATCAATAATCAGAAAAATGTTTTGAGACTGCTATGCACAATGTTGCATATTCTTAAAAAGTACGTTCTGAAATGCAGCGAAGTTTTCTGTATGTGTGTATTGTAAGTCAATTTCTTGATAGCAGATATGGCTAATTCTTCTTTAGTAAGTTGGGTCTCGGTGTTAGGAGGAAGGATTTTACTTGATCTTCCGATGGACTACTTACACGTAAAGCCACAGACTTGCTGAATTCAGGAGATTTTTGTCTGGCTTTTGTGGTTTATGTTGCTGTTGTTGGCTGTGTTGTTTTTTTTTTTTCTTGTTTTTATGATAGGCACCATGTGCAGAAAAATACAACAATCCTTTACATCACTTTCCAATTTTACTGGAGAGTTGAAGTGCACTATATGGAGTCTTTACTAAATTTTTTTTCCAGGAAAAATGAGTTGTTGAAGAGTTAAGTGATTGAGTTTCACACAAGTCAGTTACAAATCTCCAAAGTGCCAAATCTGAAAGTCGTATCAGGTCTTTCTGACAGATTCCCATTTTAAAAGGAAAGAAAAAAAAAAGGCTAATGTCTTTTTTTAACCTTTCTAGTTTTAAGAAAAGCGTATGAGAAGTCAGGAGACAAACTGGTATACAATGATTTTGGTAAACAGAATAACTGGGTAGAATTACCCACCTGGGAACAAATGTGCTGTGTAATTTATTTATCTTTTTTAGAACAAAGGTCTGTGGAAAAGGAAAAAAACAACAAACAAAACCAAAACAAACAAACAAGAACTTGCAAGACCAAATAAAGACTGCCATTTTGCATCCGGAATCGCCGCTATCCCTAATGAGATTTTGAAGTACACCAGAGGAAGGTCATGGAATAAGATGTAAATAGGTGACGGAGCAATTTCAGCTGTAAGGAATATTTCTGTACTGTCTCACAAGTATCTTAGAAAATGCTAAAACAAAACAGAAACCTAGAGTCAAGTCCAGCTTTCTGTGGAAGACACAGTAGAGAACATGCATTCTTAGATGTCATTTTGGTGAAAATACTGTACATGTCTATACAACTTTTAGTTACTAATTATTTTTATAATATGAAAACGAAAGTTTTATTCACAATTTTATAGAATAGGGTTTTGTCAGATGTTTTTGTCAGATGTTTACGTAACGCTGTAACAAAAATTGTATAATAATTCAAAGAACACTTTCCATTCAATTTATTGAACAGTGGTTCATGCATTCTTTGATTCTCTATGTATCTGCAGAGTATGTATATGGCACCTTATATGTCAGGAAGAGCGTGTATAGAACCCAGAAATACATATTCTTACTAAGCTGAATAACTGAAAGAATGGCAAATATTTTTGTATGAAAGACTTTTTAAAAAATATTTGTACGGCAAACTCTGCAAATATAAAGATGTTTCTCCTGTCAGATCTTCATCATTACCTCTTACAGGTAGGGTGAAAGAAGGATGAGAAGTCTGTGCTCAAACTTTCCCTCCTTTCTTATCTTTTAGTGCTTGGCAGCACTAAAGCAAATTAATTGCTTCATAACGTTTTTGAGAAATCATATTAACTTCTTACATAATTTGGTAAGTAAACTCTTCTCTCTGTTTTCAAGAAAGAAGAGAAGAAATGAAACTATTGTGGTAGAAAATATACAAAATACAGTAGTGAAAATCATGTATAGGTAATGCAGTCCTCAAAAAGTCTAGACCCTGTAAAATCAATTTTACTAAGTTAAGAAAAACTTGGTTCTAAATTCCCTGAGATTTCAGATCTTATCTCTTTAATTTAATTTTTTTAGTGGTCACATCTAAAATTAAAATGTCTTTTTCTATTTTAGCATTAAAGTCAATTAAATAGAGAGACTTACAGTTCAATAGGCTAATGTTTAAACAAGATTTGAATGTCAATTAAAATTACAGACTCATTACTGCAGATAGACTTACTAGATTTTATGCCATTATTCAATATATATCTTATAATCCATTATTCTGAATATTATCACCACGTTATTATTTTAAATATTACCTAAAATATTGGATTCTTTTTAATTTTCAAGCATTAAAATAATTTAATTCATCTTTAATGGATATACTTGTCATTGTCAAAATCTTGGAGATTCTTTCCTTGCTGCCTTTAGAGCACTCACTGAAAAGCAAAGCACAAAGGCACACAAAACTTGCCAGTATCAATTGTTATCATTTTCAGCAAAAAATCTTTTTTGAATAGTCTCTTTCAAGGTCTGCATGAACCTTAATGCCTTCAAGACCTGTTTTGGGAAGAGGGAATGGTGGAGGGGAGCAGTGCTCAAGGGGCAAGTGAGCTTAAACCTGTAAGGTAACTTCACTTTACTCGGAAACATACTCTTGGGGCGGGGGGGGGGGAGGGATTAGAAGAGAAATGGACACTGTTAATAAGTTAAAATGGATGTATGAAAAGAGAAGTAAACAGAAATAGTAGATGGTGAAAGCAAAGTGGTGACTCCAGCTGTGATTTTTTTTTTGTGTGTTACTAAAATCTGATGTTCTGGGTTCACGTAGCTGGAATATTAATGAAAATGAGTAACTCAAGGAGCCATGCAAAGGCAAGATTTGGAAAGGTAGTTTTATGTCAAAGGAATCCTAGTTTCTGGCATGCAAAATGAAACTAGGGAATACTATAGTGAAGTATTTGGGAAGTGGAAAATAATGCATTGGAAAAAAGTTTGGTGATCATTTACTTTTGACTGCTAAGGCTGAAGACATAGAAAATGAAATTAGAGGAGGTATATGACAATTTATGAAGCTATGCTGATAATTGACCTTGTAAAAATAACTAAGATCAAAGGAGGGAATATAGAGAAAAAATTAATGCTCATTTCTCAAACAGTCCAGATTATGTGCATCCTTTGGGTATTAAGGAAATTAGCTAGAAATACCGTGGTGTACAATTGAGAATTACTTTATGAAAAGTCACGTTTAACTGAGAAGGTAAGCAAATATTAGAACAAAGCAAATGAAGTGACAATTTTCAGAGGACAGAAGAGTGAACCTGGCAATTAAAAATAATTAATTTTAAAAGACCAAGGCTTAGTTCCAAAAAGGCATTTAAAAGTAGAGATGGAACAGAAGATAGGCATTTTATATCAACAAGTGTCATACTCCCAGTTCTGCTTGAACGTGAAGGGACAACAATCCACTATTGTTTCTAAGTGGTCCAGGAAATTTTACTTAAGTTCTGGTCTTTTCATACACAAGATTGCTTCTACTGTTTCATTGGTTGGCCTCTATTTCACCTCTTGTCCTAGGTGAGATCTTCAGCCTACTTATTCAGAGTCCCTGCTACCTGATAGGAATGACCAGGTATTGTCAAACCATACCTGATACCCAGACTCTCTTGTCCTCTTGCATCACATAAAATAGATACAGATCTCTGGATGCCAATAGCGTCACTACTCCTTAAAGAATTCAATATATCTTGGGTATAGGAAAGAAAAGGTAACATGCAGAAAGTTGCATAGAAGATCTTTAGACAGGTGTGTTGTTATTCTCCCTTAGGGAAAAAATAGACCTTTCAGGCTGAAAGGGTTTAGATGACTCAGTTTGGGATCAAATGGTTGGATAAGTGAATGAGTACTGTAAAATTTAGGATTGATTGTGGTAACCAGGCAGTGAAGTGAAAGGAAAATCATAATCAGCCAGACAGGTGAGGGTGTCCCTAGTTAAGTAATCAAACACAGCAGAGAGTAAACTGAATAGCTAATGTTCAGAGTCACAGGCATCTGTTTTGTTTGCTTGACATGCTTCTCAGTAATGATGAATGTGAACGCAAGAATGAAAATTATGCATATGTTCTTGGGATTTTGACAGCAGCAACTTTTACACTATCTCTTGACTGAAGTGACTGATTTTCCCTGTGAGAAAACTTGCCTATGTTCCCCGGTTTCAGAGTTGTCAAGTGTGAGACGTGGTTATTGCCTTGGCTATTGAAGGATGAGCAAACAGTAGAGCCAGGAATCCTCACTTCCAAGTGCTTTCTCCACTGATTTTCAGAAGTATTGTCATACTCACTCTGCTTAATCGTGATTTATTGGAACTCCACTTTTTGTGTCATACTTTCAGCAGAAAGAGGCTTAGGCTGAGATAAAATACTCTCTAGAGCATCTAGAAATGTAAATTTAAATCAGATTTGAATCTACGTACTGTGTCTAATGTGTTTTGACTACCCCTTTTTAATATAAAAAGAGAAGATGTCATCATCATTTCTAGATTCTCAAGGTATGTTGCCAGACACATTCTTGCTAAATGAAGAGATGGGCAATTATTCTAGCGCTGGCTATAAATTCTGAATTCTGAAAGGAGGCAAAGTCCTGAGATCAGAGAAGACCTGAGCATAGTGTATAAGCCTCTAGAGTGTAGACCAATTTTCCTTCAAAATTCATATATAACCGCTTTTTTTTTTAACTAGTCAATACACCAAATGCTATGAATATATGCTGAGGTATATAACCCTCCTACAAATGACATACCAAACATGGACATTTACATTGAAGTCATGGATTTCAGTGAGGAAACAAAAATCTGTGTGTTATAATAGCAGTAAAAAATATCATAAGTTAAACCCCAGTTGTGGTTCTGGTCAAAACCATGTAAAAACTTTGAAATACCAGACTTCTCTGTCACTGTGATTCTGTGGTTAATCTAGGATTAATTAAGATCTTTCATCATGTGATAACTTTGATTGTAATATTACTCTGAATGCACTTGCATTTTACCACTATCTAACAAACTGTGAATAGCAAATTATAGTTATCAAGCAAATGGCATCAGGAAAAATTGGATGAATCAAGGCTTGTATCAGCCTGGCAAGGGATGTCTGAGAGTATAATTTCAATCTACCAGATCTGCATGCTCAGAAGCTAAAATGTCCTTTCTATATGTATGTGTGATGACAAGATGACAAATGCATCTATATTCAAATTGCTGCATTTCAGGAACAAAAGAACAAACAGGATACAATGTGTTAACAAGGTTCAGAGCACGGAAATTGAATGAAATGTCATTCAAGGACTTGGATAAAACTGAGGATATTTATTTTCTGAATTGTAAATGATGGCATGATTTCCTTTAAAGAAAAAAAATAATAATTACTCATAAAATGGTTTCTTGGAATTACTCAAAATGTAGTTCAGAAGAGTTTAGACTGTGAAGTTATGTATCACTTGTGTAAATTTTCAAAAATTTATATTCATGTCATAAAGTATAATGCTAGAATAAAATATAATAGAAATAAATATCAGAGGCATTTGTTAGACCATCTCGATAATTAGAGAATGTGTTCTCATGAGAATAGAATTACTGTAATGTATGCTAGCAGGATGTTTGAAAACAACCCTCTTAATAAATGGAGTTGACAGAAAATAGACTGCAAAAGGATTATTGGCAAAGGCATGTAAAATAAGAGATTTGGCAGGAACTTTAAGAACACAAATATGCATCACTCAAGGGAGAAGACTTCTATCCAGGGAGCAAACTGTCTTTGTAAACAGGATTATACCTGTAACAACCATCTAGAAAGCACATAAGAATTCCATCAAAGAAAAATCATATCCACCAGAAATAATGGAAGTGAGGAAAATTTCAGTGACAGTTACTTTAGGTTACTCTAAATAGTTAAAAATGTAAAATCAGTTTTACTGTTTATTTAATTGTTACCTTAGCCAGTCACTTTGCTTCTGTATCCCCATAACAGATGTTCATTATAAAAAAAAATGAATACATTAAGATGATTACATTATTCAAACTCTTTGATAATTCATTTGTATTAAAACCATAAGACTGTTGACATTTCCCTAGGGTACGTTTGGTGAGGTTAAGCAGGATAAATGTCACAGTAAGTAATGCTGTTATGATAAAAACCTTGCAAAGGAACTACATATTATTTTCTTGCTTTATAGTCCTTAACAGCAACTTTTAGAGCTATATTTCCTTTTTAAATGATCCATTATACCTGAAAAGTAGATTAAAAAGACCCAAAATTATGATTCTTGCTCATTTTATCAAGAATAAATGAAAAGGAAAGAAGTCTTAAAGAAGAACGCATAAATATATTTTTTAAAACATTTGAAACAAAAAAACAATGTGTTATATTTAAACATAATAGCCCTGGTGAGATGTGGTATGGAAGAATTTATCTTAAAAAGATATGTATTAATATCTATGCAAATGCTTCAAAACAGGAAGTGAACTATAAAATGACTGAGAGGAAAAAAGAGACCTGCAGAGTGTCCCTCATTTCAACCTCCTTCTCAAACCAGGTCTAAATACTAAGTTGAATATACATACATTTATTTAAATTTATATTCATAAATTTTAAGAAGTAAATTCAGGTTGCTCACGGCCTTCTCTGTGCCAGCTCTGAAAATTCTGAGAGCAGATGTCATACAGAGGCTCTCAAAGCCACTGCTTTGATGCTTGTCTTTTCCCTTGCATGCAGCCCAGCTGTCAACTCTAGGGACTGTGACCATCACCTCTTGGTTTTCACTGTGCATCTCTGGGGAGTCTCTCTTTCTGCCTTATCTAAGGTTCTCCATGAGGTGGCTGACTGTCAGTGGATCCCCTTGGCTTAGCCTTCTCATCTTGGGATAAACAAGCCCAATGAATGCCCTCAGTCTCACCTCGCTGTGGGCCCCAGTGCCAAACCCCCTCCACAGCACTTTGCCTGATCCCTAAGTTTGGGGCATCTGTTTTGTACTGGGGGCCCAGAAGAGGACATGCTGAATACTGGGCAATATTTACTTCCCCTGACCACTGCCTGAGCGTAGTAGTGCCTGGCAGTACTGTAAAATATTAATTTATACTTTTAATTAATCTAAAGACTGTTGCTTAAGTTTCAGTGGTCATTGTAACAATTAATTGTCGCAGATATCAAAAGTTTTTCTTCACTCTTTATTCAAACACATTAAAAAGGGAACTTAGTATATCCCATTAAAGAATAAATTGCAACTCCAACTAGCAGGAAGATCAGATGGATGTAAAGGAATATAAAGTGTTTTTCTTTTTATTATTATTATTATTCAGCAAAATTTACAAGAAACTGTTTAATAATGATGACAGTTAAATTCATGCTTCTCAACTAGTTACAAGTTTTGTGTTTTTTTTTTTTTTTTTTTAACGTGTCTGGGTCATACCTAATATCTGAATAGAACACTAATTATAGATATTACCGATCATCAAAAAAGTAACAATTTTGCAGTTGTCTTTAACTGCAATATCTTTGACTATTCTCAGCTCAACCAAAATTGGTCCTGATAAAAATTTTATTATTAATAAAAATACTCATAATGTATTCTTCTGTGAAAAGAGAGCCACAATTTCAGAGACTAATAAAAATGATTAACCAGGTAAGAAGTAAAAAATAAAAATAAAATAAAGAAATGCAGAATAGTTGAATCCTAGAGGACCTCTGGAGATCATCTAGTTCAACCCCCCTACTCAAGAAACAGTCACCAAGAGCAGGTCATTCATACTGGATTTTGTCTGTCTCCATGGATGGCAGCCTGTTGCCATGTTTGACAACTCTCACAGTAGAATTTAAAACAAACAAAAAATAATACAGTTTCCTGTGTTTGAGTTTGTGCCCATCACCTCTTGCCCCATCACTAGATACCACTGAGAAGGGTCTGGCTCTGTTGTCTTTACTGCCCCATCAGAATTTATGTGCATTGATAAATCCACCTGAGCCTTGCTCCCTGTGGGTGAGCAGTTCCAGCTCACTTAACCTCAACTCTTATGACACATGCTCCAGTCCTTCAACCACCTTCATGGCCATTTGATGGGCTCCCTTCAGTATGTCCATGTATCTTCTGTACTGGCGAGCCCACAGCTGCACACAGCACTCCAAGTACGAGTAGCATATCAGTAGACAAGTTTTCATCACTTTTTTCAGAGTTATAATAATGCATTTTAAAGGTACTGATATTTTCTGCTTTATTATGCTAATTTACATTTTCCACATTTTTGGAATTAGCTGCAAAGGGATTCTGTGAAATTAAAGTTTCGTAAAGAACAGAATTCAAACTTTGAGCAATGCAATGCTGAAGAGGAAACTCCATTTAGAGAGGAGTTGTCAGTTACTGTCAAAATGGAAGTGTGCATTGGTGCGGTTACCTTGGGCCTGGTTATTCAGCTCATCATAGATGACTAAAAGATAGAGTAGATTACACACTCACTGTGCATGACATAATGGTGGAAGAAACTACGAGTAAATCAGGGTTGTAATTCAAAATGAACTTGATTTAATCATTTAAAAATGTTATGGCTTCCATTGGGACAAAAATATTTGTATAGAACATGTTTCTTTGAGCTAATGAGCCTGAGGATTGCTTATGACTTATAAGCACATTATGGTACACTATTGTCAGCAAGGCAACTTTTACGATGGCATGTAAGAATATGAATATGTTTTACTAGATGGATGAAGCAACCTTTTTCCTGTACTCAGCTGTTGTAAGGGCTCAGCTGAAGGTCTTTGTCCAGATTTGACACTCCAAGAGTCGTTTGGAGTCAAAAGAAAATAGCAAGAACGGCAGAAAGTCTGGAAGACAACAGAAAGAGGGATTAAAGGAACTGTGATTACAAGGGCTTTAGAGGGTAAGATGAGAGAATGTGATAATGGTCTTCAAATGCAAATTGTAAAGTTGGGTATTTTTTCTTGTGGGCATGCAAAATAAGCTATTTCTCACATTTATCCTGTATAGATAAATAGTAATGGGGTTTAATCGCAGTAAGAGAGAGTCACCTCTGATACGGAGGAAAGGTTGTTAGTGGTAAAGATTCTGAAGCACTGGTGTAGTTTGCTGACCATTTCAGGCAACTTTTAGGAAAAGGTTAGACAAACATCTGTAACCTAGTTACAGCTGAACTACAAGGAAGGGGCCAGATGACCTTTCAAGGTCCCTTCCAGCTCTATGATTTTTCTCATTTATGAATGCCACCATAGAGAGTTATAAATACTGACAACAGAATCAGCTATTAAAAACAATAGATAAAAGAGAAATAAAGTGCCTGTCTGTTTCTGTGCTGTACCATTCAAAAGTCAAGAATATTGGTCCTGTGTTTGATTTGGGCTGTTTTTGTTGTCAATTTTATTCTTTGTCTTATCTGAATGCTTATTTTTATTTCCATGCCTGTCTAATATGTCAAAGGTCTGAGGCTATTTATCTAAAATGGCAAAATCAAACTGCAGATGTTGCTGAATGTTTGAGATATTTCTGTAATATCTCTGCATTTTTTATGTCAAAAGTTCCATCCTGATATTGTTGTTTGCTCTAAACTTTTTTAGAAAGCTGATTCGAACCATGAACACCAACCTTTAGATTCATAGACCATCAAAATCATTATTAATTACTGAACAAACAGGAGTTTTGATACATTTTGAAGTACCTCACCCAAGATACTAGTAGGCCATTTTCTGAGGCAAATCCTTGCAAGGAATTATTTTTCAATGTAATTAATTTTCAATATAATGTGTTATATAATTATAACACACAAGTGTCTTAAATGACTGTTAGAAGATTTTACAGTGACTATCATGTCTGAATAGCAAGCAAGAATAACCTGAATTTGGAAAGCAATATTATGTGAAGGTGTTTGATCAAAATGAACACGGGACCCCACATTCTGGTTACGTTCACTGCCTTTCCTCCCACAGATGATTTTCTGTACCTACTGTGTCACTGCCATGCACTATGTTTTCTGAATACATACTACCTATTCACTGGTATGCATTCAATAAGGGTCTAATAAGCTTCTAAAAGAGAAACAAACCCAAAGAGATAATCTTTATAGTTTCAGGATGTTTGCCAAGCTGTTTTGGTAATAATCCTATATTGTCCAAACTTCCATAGCATGCCTCGTACATTTCCCCAAAGTAAACTTTTTTTCATCCATCAGGAATCTATTCAAAATAGTAGTAAGTAGACATTTATTAATAAATGGCCAAACTTGTAATTATTAAATTCTTTTGGTGCCTTCTGTTTTTCTACTACATTCTGGTACTTTCCTAATGATCAATAATTCATGACAGACCTGTTTTTCCTGAAGTTGGTAATAGATTTCTACTGTAATTCAATATTTCAGCGTTAGTTTTGGCCTTAAATGTAATTGCTTAAAGTTTTGCAAAAACTTAAATGTGTTTTCATTTTCTGAATATTTTGTAGATGATATGTTGTGTAGGGATCAGAAAATCCATGTAGGAATCCAGCTAGAACAGCCAAAAATATAAGAGAGATGCCTGATCTGCTTTCTTTTTTGTTTTTGTTGCCTTATTTATAACTTTCCAATTTAGAACAATAAAACATGCCACTATGAAAATAAAATTGTTTCCTAGGCAATATAAGAACTACCCTACTTAAAAATGCTTCTCTGTTACGGTTGTTATACACATCAAATTTTTGTGGTAATTTTTTGGTAAATAAAACCCAGAAAATATGAAATCAATTTTATAGGACTTGATTCTCTTCTTCCCATGTGTGAGAAAGCATTGGTATTTGTAGTCCCACATTTCATTACATTCTGCAAGTTTACATGTTAGTGAAGGAAATATATAACCCTCAAAATCCACGGAATAAAAACTTGCTGAGAAAATGGCTGTGTTGTTAAAATAAGCATTTGTCATTCATTGGAAATTATGCTGGACCACATTGTTAGTAAGTGAGATTCTCAGTGTATAAAGAACACTGTATGATTTTATCCCTTGGAAACAAAGCTAGGCAGTAGTTTTATTCTTCTATTTTTATTTATTTAAAGTCAAGAGTTGATATTGTCAGGTTGCTTGATAGAATGGTTTTACTTGCAAGATACCTATTATTGCATTTTCTTTTGTTTGGTAGCATGTTAATGAAGGCAAACAAAACCAGCATTTCTGTGAAGTAATATAGGGCATTAATATAGGGTATTATTGCACATATTAATCCCATAAATAAGGCAGCATTTTGTTATGTGATTCAATCTGTGTGCTTTAAGCTCCTTGTTTTGAACATTTTGGTCATGGGCTTCCAGAGCGATTAAGACTTTGGCCCTCTGAAGTTTCTAGGTGACCCTTGAGTATTGAATCTCAGATGGCTGCTCATGAACTTCGGAAAAAAAATTACTTTATTGCTTTTATTATTATTATTGTTTATTTATTTATTTTAAATCAGTCTTATCATCAAAATTGAATGGCATCATTTTAGGACCAATATGAATTTAACATTTATTTTCATGTAAACTTTTGGAATGTACAGGAAAAGTACTAGAAGTAAATATTGTCTTTATCATTATTTTAATAAGAGATTATGCTAAAGAGTTATTCCTGTGGTATTGGTAAGGACATGATACAGTAATTCCACTTGTTTCATTTCAGTTTAAGCTTTTGAACATTATTGGTTCCCTTTGGCTGTGACTTCAAGATAAATTTGTTTGAGTAACCATCCTAAAGTCTTTCACTATTTTTTTTCAGTAAAAGAATATAATATAAATATTTTTTATCTAATTAAATAAAGCCACATTTATGGTTCTTGTTCAGATAACAGAAGGGGAAAAAAGGGAAAGTCGTGTGTAATTAATTTATTGTATGTGACATAGAACTGAGCAAATAACAGCAACCTATTTCTATTTTACGACAATTTTTGCTACTTTGATACATGCTATTCTAATGTATACTATTGGAAGCTCTGGTGGGTCTGCATACTTAGCACTTTTTACTTCTGAAGTGCTACTTGGAAATTTCAGATAAAATATACTGGTAATATAAAACTAATTTTCTGTTGTAAAAATGTGTTTCACAGACATTTGACAAACTCATTCCTGCTCTGACAGTTTTGGAAATGGACTTTATCTTCTCCTTTGTGTCTAGTATTTGCAGATGCTCAAGGATACTGGGCAACTAAATACAGTGTAAAGTTAGTGGAGGAAGAAGTTTGTAGTAATGGCACATCTACAGATTCCTGTATTTGTAAAGCCAAATGCTTAGTATTGATGATATTCAATATAAATTTACAAATGACATTAAAATCAGAATTACTTATCTTCAGAAATTTGATATCTTTGAATTTGAGAATTTTGAGATATGACTCTTTTAAGCATATGAAGATTGTCTAAAGGCCTATTTTGATGTTCACAAACCAAAAATATTTGACAGATTCTGTAGCACCTGTGGTCAGTAGAGCTAAGTGATTTATGTCAGAGAAAGTGATATCTGGGAAGCAAGTGAAGCATCTTTTCTTATAAAAAATAGCACATAGTGATTCAGAATAAGAGGAACTACTTATTGAGTTCACTTGTGAGAAACTCATTGATATCGAGGAAAAAGTAGTTAGCTTTTTTTCATTAGTAAGGCTTTCTCTGCAGGAAGTTTTAAAAACAAGACAGTGATGTTGATAGCAATTGTCAAAAGAACCAGAAACAGTTTGCAGGGAAAGGCAATAAATTTAAGTCATTATACTAATATTTGCTAGGCAGTGTCTTGAAATTTCTAAATTATTCATTTAATTTTTTTTTTGTGTGTGTTTTTTTTTTCCTGTTATGACAGAGTGGAATTTTGCTCCTTATAAATTAACAAGTCATTTGGAAAATGTTGACAGGTTTCAATTGTTTTTACAGATTTCCAATTGTGAGGTTTTTTTAAGCTTTGCAAGTTTGTGTTTTGTCTATATTAAAAATTAATAACCTGTTCTTACCATACACCTATTACGTTTCATGTGCTGTTAAAATGGATTTTTTTTTTAGGAGTTCTTAGATTTCACATAGCAATGTGAGACCTGGGATTTACTTTATTTCAGAAAGCTAATAACTGTATAAAATAGACGATCCACTAATTGTAGGGCCTGATATTAACAAATGCTCTCTTCTTTAAAACCAAAGAACCAGTGATGTGTTTAAATGGCCTGCAAGAAAATAACTCTGAAAGATTTAATACACTTTAACTAAAGTGAGATACAGGATCTTGCCAAAATTGTCTCTTAAAGTACTTATATGCTGTAGCTGATTGTATTATAGATATCAAAAATAGTGTTTCAAGCTATTCCAAGATTTCTTGTAGCATTGTGCAGCGTAAACTCCAAATCTCTCCTGAAGGAAATTTGTGTTAGAAGCAAAGAAGATTTGCAGAAATAATTCCATATAAAGAATTCCTTCCAAGAGGTATCAGTTGCTAGTAGTTACTAGTGCAACCTCTCTAAACTAAGAGAGATGTTTTTTTAAAATAAAACTTTTTGCTTTTTTTTCCGCTTTATGGTAAATTTTCAAATATTTAACAGGAAGTCTGTAAATACACCTTAAGAATTTTAGAACATTTTCTGTTCCATCTAGATTTACAAAATTACGGAGAGGGAACAAGTAGATACACATGACAGAGAATCACACATGGGGAACTAGGATATCTGGTTGTTTGGGACTCCTAGAATATCCAAGGTCACATGGCAGCACATTAACTCAGTCTCTGTGGAGTGTGCAGCTGTGAGAGCTGCTTCTTTTGTCCTGCACAGGTCAGTGGGCCACAGTTCCCGTTCTTCATGGAGATGTGCATCCTCCCATTCAGAGGAGGCTCTGAGCATGGCTCTTTAGGTACCCTTGTGTATTGTGTGCTACCTGTGGAAGTTGAAAGAGTTTTATTGCCATGTTACTTCATTATGGTTGCACTCCACACACCAAACATTAACAGTACTAATGATCCATGCCAGGTTATTAATTTCCTGGTGTCAAGTTATTCTGCTTTTTTTTCCTATAGCTGAGTTGCAGGTCAGTAGTAGATTCTTTATTATCAAGTAGGAGGTTTTTTAATTATAGAATGAGCCTTCATAGTTAATGAAATGGATGCTGTGTTTTAAATATACTTGTAGTGGGACATTACTTGTTGATTTGTCTGTGGTTTTTTAATTATTATTATTTTTAGTAATAATATTAAAAACAACCACTTTGCTTGCTTTTTCTGTAAATTTACTTCTTCACATGTTTCCAGCAGTATCATACCTGTATCATTTTGGCCTTTGTAACTCTTTTCCTTGTAGGTGAATATCCTTCTCTCTTTTTATTTCCTTTTTGTTTTGCTCCAAGTCCCTGATGGCAGTTTCTCACAGTATCTCCTGTATGTTTGCTTTTTTCTCTGTTGCCCAATTCTAACTATATTTTATGAGTTCAAGAGAGACTGCATTAGCAGAAATAAGTAAGAGAGAAACACACGTAAAAAGCTAATAGATAAATTTAAGTGGAGAAATATTTCTTTCCTCTCTTCAGGCTTTCATAGACAAGATTGTAGGTTTGCAACTCTTTTAAGCAGTCCTTCTGCAATTAATTGCTACTTTCAATAACTTTGTCTCCACACAGTGACCTTTCTATAGTTCTTGACACTCCTTATACCTAGGCTATGAACATTAGAACTTCTTTCCCCCCTCAAGTTATGACAATTCATCTTCTTCTTCCCTTTTACTCCACCACTACAATCTATATTGCTCACCATCTATTTTCCAAGAGATTTCTTTAAAACATTGCTTTTGTAATTGCTCTTGTCCCCTTGGTTGCTATTAATAATGATGGTTTATCCTAAAAATATATATATATATGTGTGTATATATATTGTACTTCTTATGTGCTAAGTTAATTTTTAAGCTGATTTTTTTCATGATGTACACTACACAGCTTGTTATTGAAACCTTGCAGCAAAAAGGCAAACCTGTCCACTGCAATCTTTGGTATGTAGATTGGATGGCATAGTAGGTTACAACTGAGAAAAAAATGCAATGCTAGTTATTCCACGCCCACAACCCTACATAAATCTTGTATTTTGCAGGTTGTTTAATTTTAGATCTTCTTTCGGTGTAAGAGAGCCACAAGTTTATCACTAACTTCTGCTTCTCTTAATAATTCCTCTGCATTATGTTTGTAGATGTATAGGTTTAATTAGCTGCTTCTGCTCTTCTGTTTTTCTCATGTCATGTTGTCTTTTTCATTAGATTTCTCTTCTTCATTTGTGTTAGATGTTTGCACATTTCCTAGCTTTAAGCAATGTGGGCTATAATTGGGATCTGAAGTTGGAACATGTCTTCAGTTTGTGTTTTGTTAATTCCTTCTATTTTCCTGTCAAAAACATATTTTATCATGTGTTGCCAATGAAGTGAAAGAAAAGTCAAAGGTAATCCACATCAGCTTTTTTTTTTTTCTTTTTTGCTTCTAGCAAAGGCTCTGTGTCTTTAGACTTATTTTCTGTTATAAATGTTCTATGAAAGTATCCATACTATTTTCAGGTTTTGTTTTCATGGAGGCTATGCCCAAGCATGTTACAGAATGCTGGGGGCTTTTAAGCTTGTAAAATCAAATGTATCAACAATGTAGTTTTCTTAAACTCTCTGTAACTGTTTTTCCTGTCACACAGAAATTTGTTTTTTATGATATTAAATCTGGGATTGGATTAATGGGAACAACCGAGTTGAAAACCTACTAAAGCTGTGAAGATAAAAGAGGCAATGGAGAAAATAGAAGGCAGAGGCAGCAGACTGGAAGTTGAACATGATGGAAAATAGAGCAGTCCCAGCCTACAGATATTCTATCAGATGTGTGGAACAAGCTTTGTCTGTACATGTGTTACTGGGAATGACTGTGGGGACAGATCACGCTTTGTTTCTGGACAGTAATATTTTCAGGTAAAAATATGTGGAGACCGCAGTCATCTGCAGCACTCTGGTCTTAATATGCTAGAGTTCTGAAATAAAGTAGTAAGAGAGAACACACTGCTGTTGCATAACTTACGGGCAAAATAACATTCTACTTTGAAATGATTTTTTCATCAACTTTTCAGGTATGACCTGTACTCCTCTAAGAATTTTTGAGGTTGAAGGTAGCTAGGGTGATTATTCTGATAATCTAAAAATCAAGCTACTGATGGAAGTGAACTAGATAAATTTTAATAACCTAGTTTTTCATCCATTCTGTGCTGTATTTTATACTTGAAAAAAAAAGTCTATGAAAAAATGCTCTGTAAAACATCTGATCTCTTTAGGATTTCAACAAAGTTCACTGCAATGACCTTACCTTACCCTTACTGTATAGTGAACCTGTTTACCGTGAAGGGCTTGCTTATTAAGTTCAAACATATGATTCACTGGGCTATGTAATAGATTTTGTCTGTGACAAAGCAGCTAACATTAACTTAGCTGAAGATAACTCCAGTGTGCTACTAGTTTCTAATTCTCTGACTACTTCTGTTGCTCATTGCATGCTTTAAACATTAATTTTCTTATCTGCTAGTTGCTGTAGACTGTAGTTAGGTAAAATCCACAACTGAACAGAAGAGATCCATGAAAATTCCTTCTACTGTCATGTAATTAACAACCAAAGGATTTTCTGGGGTGCTGCTCAAAAGGGCTGTATTTAATTTTGAAAAATATTTTTTTGTAGTTTGCTTGTTAGAAAAAGCCATTAAAATAAAATTAACTGCAATAATATGCTTGCCATTGTATAGGAACTGAATCTCAGCAAGTGTCTGAGAATTCTTTTCAAATTGAAAAGAAGCTGAGAAATCCATGTCAAGTCCAGCTCCCCAATATCTTTGTGTGGTCATAAGCACAGGTAAGTAATTACCCTTCTGGCCAATACTTATTACAGTAACTCTTTTTCTGTGGTTTCCAACTCTGTCTTCTTCCAAGGCTGCAATAACAATTCTTACATTATATTTAGCTATAATTCTTCTCAACAGCAACTCCTATCTTACCATAATGATCACCCTGGAGAAGTCAATGCTTTTGTCTTCAGCTTCACAGGAATGGCTCCTTGATGTTCTTTACTCTAGAATACGTGTAGTTGTGTTGTAGAATTAATGAAGATAGTTCTACTAACCTTTTCTGTTACCAAATTATGGATTTGCAAAAAGCTTTTTTTTCTGTCTGATTTTTAAAAAGCTACTCAATTTAAGAAAAAAAAAATAACGAAAAATAACAAAAAAGAGGGGACATTTAGATTAGAGGTTAGGAGGAAATTCTTCACTCAGAGGGTGGTGAGGTACTTGCACAGGCCGCCCAGAGAAGTTGTGGATATCCTGTCCCTGGAGGTGTTAAAAGGACAGGTTTGGATGAGGCCCTGGGCAACCTGATCTGGTGGGTGCCTGTGGTAAAGGAATTGTAACTAGATTATCTTTAAGGCCATTCTGTAATATGAAAAAGATTTATAGGTTAAAGAGTTTTTTCTTTTTTTTTTTTTTTTTTTTTTTTTTTTTTAAGAAAATCTTAAATAGATCCCAGTTATATTTGACTGTTTCATTCTAGGATATTTATACATCAATAACATGAAGTAAGTCTTTGGTTCAATATTAAACTGCAAAAGGGCAAAGTAGTCTTGAAATTGTATTTTAAACTGTGACATACATACTAAAATAGTTAGACAAATAGTTTATCTCAGGTGTACAGTAACCTATGCCAGATTTAGCACTGATATCCAAGACACAAAAATCTTGATACAAAACTAAAACTGAATGCCTGTAAACAATTCTTTGCAAAATGTTTTTTCGATATTGTGTCAGTTGCCATCTGGATCCAAATCTTCAAGAGAAAATAAATGCAATATAGATTATGGTAACAAACATTGCCCTATTAACGTGTTTTAAATAATATCATCAAAATTACTTTCTTATAGAACATATATAAAATGAAATATGATATATTAGAAGGAAGAATGACTGTGTTGTTCAATCCAATAAAAGACTAGAAAAAAACACATGTATATAGAATACAAATATTAAAAAAAAGGATTTGAGAAATAACAAAGATTTATTATGATATATACTGAAGCAGAATATCAGACTGAAGCAAGAATGATTTTCACTTTTGAAAGCAGAAACTTAAAAAAAAAAAAAAAAAAAGAGTGGAATAGAAGATGGGATTTTTAAAGATAGATAATTAATATTCCAGTTAAAATGAGGCTTAAAAAAAGTACCTCCACAGACACAGACACAGACACAGACACAGATATCTAGGTTGGAAGAGACCTCAAGATCATCGAGTCCAACCTCCGACCTAACACTAAGTACTCCACTAAACCATATCACTAAGCTCTACATCTAAACGTCTTTTAAAGACCTCCAGGGATGGCGACTCCACCACCTCCCTGGGCAGCCCGTTCCAATGCTTAATAACCCTTTCGGTAAAGAAGTTCTTCCTAACATCCAACCTAAAACTCCCCTGTCGCAACTTTCGCCCATTCCCCCTCGTCCTGTCACCAGGCACGTGGGAGAACAGACCAACCCCCACCTCACTACAGCTTCCTTTAAGGTAACTGTAGAGAGCGATAAGGTCGCCCCTGAGCCTCCTCTTCTCCAGGCTGAACAAGCCCAGCTCCCTCAGCCGCTCCTCATAAGACTTGTTCTCCAGACCCCTCACCAGCTTGGTCGCCCTTCTCTGGACTCGCTCAAGCACGTCCATGTCCTTCCTGTAGCGAGGGGCCCAAAACTGAACACAGTACTCGAGGTGCGGCCTCACCAGAGCCGAGTACAGGGGCACAATCACCTCCCTAGACCTGCTGGCCACACTGCTTCTTATACAGGCCAGGATGCTGTTGGCCTTCTTGGCCACCTGAGCACACTGCTGGCTCATATTCAGCCGACTATCAACCAATACTCCCAGGTCCTTCTCGGCCAGGCAGCTTTCCAACCACTCATCTCCCAGCCTGTAGCTCTGCTTGGGGTTCTTGCGCCCCAGGTGCAGGACCCGGCACTTGGCCTTGTTGAACTTCATACAGTTGACCTCAGCCCATCGCTCCAGCCTATCCAGATCCTCCTGCAGAGCCTTCCTGCCCTCGAGCAGATCGACACACGCACTTAGCTGGTGTCATCTGCAAACTTACTGAGGGTGCACTGGACGCCCTCATCCAGGTCATCGATAAAGATATTAAAGAGGACCGGCCCCAGTACTGAGCCCTGGGGGACACCACTTGTGACCAGCCTCCAACCAGATTTGACTCCATTCACCACAACTCTCTGGGCCCGGCTATCCAGCCAGTTTCTAACCCAGCGAAGCGTACGCCAGTCCAAGCCCCGAGCAGCCAGTTTCTTGAGGAGAATGTTGTGGGGAACGGTGTCAAAAGCCTTACTGAGGTCAAGGTAAACCACATCCACAGCCCTTCCCTCATCCACCAAGCGCGTCACTTTGTCATAGAAGGAGATCAGGTTCGTCAAACAGGACCTGCCTTTCATAAACCCATGCTGACTGGGCCTGATCGCCTGCTCGCCCTGCAAGTGCCGCGTGATGACCCTCAAGATAATCTGCTCCATGAGCTTTCCTGGCACTGAGGTCAAACTGACAGGCCTATAGTTCCCCGGGTCTGCCCTCCGGCCCTTCTTATAGATGGGCGTCACATTGGCTAGCCGCCAGTCAACTGGGACCTCCCCCGATAGCCAGGACTGCCGATAAATGATGGAAAGCGGCTCGGCCAGCTCCTCCGCCAGTTCTTTCAGTACCCTCGGGTGCATCCCATCCGGCCCCATCGACTTGCGCACATCCAAGCTTCTTAGCAGGTCGCCAACCATTTCCTCATGAATAGCAAAGGCCACATCCTGCTCCCCATCCCCTTCCGCCAGCTCAGGGCACTGGGTATCCAGAGAACAACCGGTATTGCCGCTAAAGACTGAGGCAAAGGCGGCATTAAGCACCTCAGCCTTTTCCTCATCCTTAGTAACTAGGTTTCCCCTCGCATCCAGTAAAGGATGGAGATTCTCCTTAGTCCTCCGTTTCGCATTGATATATTTGTAAAAGGATTTTTTGTTGTCTTTAACGGCAGTAGCCAGGTTGAGCTCCAGATGAGCTTTGGCCTTTCTAATTTTCTCCCTGCACAGCCTCGCTACATCCTTGTAGTCCTCCTCAGCGGCCCGCCCTTTTTTCCAAAGATTATAAACCCTCCTTTTTCTGCTCCGTTTTGGAGGATTGGTTTTCCTTTGTGTTAATGTGTTTTTCCTTTGTGTGTTTCCTTTGTGTTAATGAACCATAAAAGCAGAGATAATTTCATTTAAATTGTACTTTCTCAAGTTTCATATATATTTATAAAGGTGTCTCAAATATATTTATGGGGCATCTGCAAATGATATACTATCATGCACATATATCGCTTACTCTATAAAGCATTTGCTGTTAATGTCAAGACATTAATGCACTTGCTTTCAGCCTGGATTCCAGTTTAAACATTTTTGGCAATATCTTAACAAATATTATAAACGCATCAATCAACACAATATGAATGTTCTACTAAATATTATAGTCAGAGCTCAAGTTTCACCAAATCAGATTCCATAACATGTATTCATATTTCTCTGCAGAAATATCTGTCCCGTACAGACTTTTTTTTTTAATGTCAAGTCATCTTGGTCTAAAAAAAATAATAAATAATTTGGGAAATAATAAGAATACCACTTAAGATCCTTTGTGACTAGAAAAGAGAAAATGAAGAGTATTTGCTTTTTAGGAAGGTGGGTTCAAAACAAAGAAAGAGAGGCAATGGCACTCCAGTGTGGCATGTTTTAGACAAAAGACTACAACAGAGGTCAAAATGAGAAAATCCCTTTGGGAAAGATTGTGGGGGAAAAAAAAAATCTCTAAGTCTTTGTTTTGCTCTGCTCTAAATTCCACGGACAGATCTGAATAGATTGTTAATGCTATAGAGACAGGAATTCTACTAAGATCTGTTTCATTACTGTAGACGTTACATTTGCATGTATGGACTGAAGCAAATGCTGCCAATAGTGATAGAAACTTCGTACTGTCAGATGCAATAATCATTAGATTTCTTTACTGGATAGTCACTGAACCGACAGGAGAGTATGCTATTAGCAGGTCAAAGAAGATAACCTTGGAATAAATAAGCATGAATTGATATTTTTTCAATTAAATAAAAGGATAAACAAAAAAAGGTTGTAACGTTACTAAAGTTTCTAATTCCACAGCAGCAGACTGAGAAAATTACAGAAACTAATTAGTGATGTCAACAAGATTGAAGTGCCATGGGATTTAAAGTGAAGGAGCTTTGGAATCTGAAGTCAAGGCTTCAAAATCCATCTGAACTGCAATGCAAACAAGGAACAGCAAATTGAAATGTTTCTTCAATATATGTGTAAAAACAGATTATCAAGAAGGTAGCAGATATCAGAAAGGTAAAATGGAATTAAATTTCAAAGAGATCTTTTTCTTGAAGGTAGAAGGATATAGGGATAACAGTGTTGGCCTAAAATCAGGCCAAATTGTGTTTTACAAAGGACATTTTGGCTAATGGATATTAACCATAAAAATAAAGAGCACAAGAAAAGAAATGAGTACTTTAAGCAGTTGTAAGTTTTCACAGATAAAATATTCAAAATACACCTCCCAAATCCATTTTTGTTTGAGCCTAATTTCAGTGAGAATAATGATGTTGTCCAAGGACTGGTAGGTTAATAGCAGGTTTAGCTGTCCAAATCTTCTTGGCCTCAGAACAGCCTGTTAAGTCTCTCTTTCTACTCTCCGACAAACTTATAGCTGTAATAGTACGAAAAATAAACTTGTGGGTAGTCAAAGCAGTGAAAACAAATTCAGACATTTTTACAGATTACTTGTACAGTAAAAGAACAGCTGTTGGAAAGATTTGTGATGTGCTTCATACATTCTGATGATGACTGTTTTGTCTTTACCACTAACATTTATAAATACTTTTTGGATACGAATACACAGTTTAGCAAATACCGCTTTTAGATGTTCTTATTTCCTAAATCTGGAACATGTTTTTTTTCCTCTGATTTGGGCTTATGTATAAAGCTGGATGGATTTTGACGCTACCATGCTAGAAACAAGGCAGATTAACTACAATTAACTCCAATTTTTTTTTTCCAGCTTGGAGGCCACCCGCCGCAGCCGAGGGAGCCGCCAGAACCCAGCAGTTCCCGCGCGGGAGGCTGACGAGACGTAGGCGGAGCCGGCAGCGGCGAGCCATTTAGGTAGGGCGTCGCCGCCATTTTGCAGCCATTCGCTGAGGCGATCGGCTCTGGGGCAGAGGCGTTTTGTAGCGGAGTGGGGGAGCAAGGCGGGCAGGGCTTTTTTTCCGGCATCGAGGCCACTCGAGAGGGAGCCGCCAGGACACGGCTGCCCTCGTGAGGGAGGCTGACGAGGCGTAGTCGGAGCCGGCAGCGGCGAGCCATTTAAACCGGGCGTTGCCGACATTTTGCAGCCACTCGCTGAGGCAGCCACCCTCTAACTGCATAAAAGCAGTCCCTAGGGAGTGCCGCAAACAGGACCGGCTTGGAAGTTCGTGCAGGCAGCCTGCGGGGGGTAGTTCAGGCGGAGCAGGGAGGAGTGTGGGGAGGATTTTCTCGTCCCTTCCTTCCTCAGCTGTGGGATCTCTGCCTCTTACAACTTAGAATTTTAGAGAGAAAGCTACTGCAGAGAGTACTAGCAAGCCTGCTGGTTTGCCATGGTTGCACCCTGGCAAGAGGCTGTTGTCAAGAAATGTGTGGAGACCCAGACAGGGGCCCCACACAAACATGCGAGTGCACAGGTCTCTGGTTGCAGCGCGTGCCAGAGCCTGGCTCTTATAGTGCAGGGTGACAGAGACAACACCTGTGTCAGATGTGACCAGCTGAATGATTTACTCAGCATTGTGGTTGACCTGAAAGAAGAGGTGGAGAGGCTGAGGAGCATTAGGGAGAGTGAGAGGGAGATAGGGACTGGCTCAATCGATCTACCAGCCCTGAGGCTTAGGCAGCTGGCAGAGGATCCGTGAGAAACACATCAGTCCCTACTGCCTTGCAAGCAGCTAATAGCTGGGGAACAGCAGGCAGACAAGAGTTCCCGCTACGGTGAACCCCCTCTCGTCTCCTCCCCCTAACAGTGATGGTGATGAACTGGGGGACAGAGGGCAATGGTAAAAGGTCCCTGCTAGGTGTTCCAAGCGTAGCAGGTGCACCCGCACAGTGACTCCCCTAGTTCCCCAGCTGCCCCTGCAAAACAGGTACACTGCTCTGCAAGCCCAGCTGCCCCTGCAAAACAGGTACACTGCTCTGCAAGGACAACTGGACAATGGGGATAGTGATGGTTCTTCCTACTTCGAGGTGTCAGAGAAGTCTAACCAAGCTACCCGCTGCATTAAGACCTCCTCAGTAAAGAATAAAAGATGGGCCATTGTTATTGGTGACTAACCACTGAAGGGAGCGGAAGGCCCAATATGCAGACCAGACACGCTACAGAGGGAGGTCTGGTGCCTCCTGGGGGCCCAGGTTAAGGATGTAAGAAAGAAACTTCCTTCGCTAGTATGGCCCTAGAATTACTACCCTCTTCTGTTGTTTCAAGTAGGTAGTGATGAAATAGGAAGAACTCCTCTAAGTACGATGAAGAAGGACTTCAGAGCCTTGGGGAGACTAGCCAAGGGTTCGGGAGCACAAGTCGTGTTCTCCTCTATCCCTCCAGTTATAGGAAATAATGAGGGACTGGACATAGAATCACAGATTCATCTAGATTGGAAGAGACCTCCAAGATCCGCTAGTCCAACCTCTGACCTAACACTAAGTCCTCCACTAAACTATATCACTAAGCTCTGCATCTAAACGTCTTTTCAACCACTTCCCTGGGCAGCCTATTCCAATGCCTAACAATCCTTTTGGTAAAGAAGTTCTTCCTAATATCCAACCTAAACTTCCCCTGGTGCAACTTTAGCTCATTCCCCCTCATCCTGTCACCAGGCACTTGGGAGAATAGACCAATTCCCACCTCGCTAAAGCCTCCTTTAAGGTACCTATAGAGAACGATAGGGTTGCCCCTGAGCCTCCTCTTCTCGAGGCTGAACAATCCCAGCTCCCTCAGCTGCTCCTCATAAGACTTGTTCTCTAGACCCCTCACCAGTTTTGTTGCCCTTCTCTGGACTTGCTCAAGCACCTCGATGTCCTTGTAGTGAGGGGTCCAAAACTGAACACAGTACTCGAGGTGCGGCCTCACCAGAGATGAAAAAAAATACGGAACACTTCACGAATTTGCATGTCATCCTTGCGTAGTGGCCATGGTAATCCTGTCTGTATTGTTCCAATTTTAGTATATGTGCTGCCGAAGTGAGCATGATGAGCCAGCAGATTAATACTTGGCACCGAGCCTAGTGTCACTGGCAGGGGTTTGGGTTTTTTGACCTTGGGTCAATTTACATGAGACCAAGCCTGCTTACAACAGACGTGAATAGCTTTTTCCACCAGCATAAAAGGGGTTTAGGATGGGGGTTTGTTTCATTGATAGAGTTTTAAAGGAGGTATGAAGGGGGGTAGGGGTGGAACCGGGGTCACTAGAAAGGAACCTGAATGTAACATGCCAGTTCTTGTGGGTGAGGAATGTGCGAGCAAGACCTTGCAGTCTTGTATCTTGGTGAACGATGAGGATGACATAACATTTTTGCAGGAAGGACACAAGGGTTGGTGAGAGGTTGGTTACAATGGAAACACCTGAGTATTAGATACCGAATATCAAGAGGGTATTAGGGCTTTTCCCTCCCAGGAGGTGGCCCAGCTGAGGTGGATTTACACTAATGCACGCAGTATGCGTAACAAACATCTTTATCAACAACATAGACAACGAGACAATGGAGTTGAGTGCACCCTCAGCAAGTTTGCAGATGACACCAAGCTGAGCGGTGCAGTTGATACAATAGAGGGAAGGGACGCCATCCAGAGGGACCTGGACAGGCTGGAGAAGTGGGCCCATGGGAACCTAATGAGATTCAACAAGGCCAAGTGCAAGGTGTTGCACTTGGGCTGGGGCAAGCCCAGGTATTTATTAGAGTGGGAGAAGAAGAACTTGAGAGCAGCCCTGCGGAGAAGGACTTGGGGGTCCTGATGGACGAGAAGCTAGACATGAGCAGGCAGCGTGCGCTTGCAGCCCAGAAGGCCAACCGTGTCCTGGGCTGCATTAAAAAAGGGGTGGCCGGCAGGGAGAGGGAGGTGATTGTCCTCCTCTACTCTGCTCTTGTGAGACCCCACCTGGAATACTGTGTGCAGGCGTGGGGCCCCCAGCACAAGAAGGATGTGGAGCTCTTGGAACGGGTCCAGAGGAGGGCCACTAAGATGATCAGAGGGCTGGAGCACCTCTCCTGTGGAGAAAGGTTGAGGGAACTGGGCTTGTTTAGCTTGGAGAAGAGAAGGCTCTGGGGAGACCTCACTGCAGCCTTCCAGTACTTGAAGGGAGCATATAAACAGGAGGGGGAATGCCTGTTTACATGTGTTGATAGTGATAGGACAACGGGGAATGGTTTTAAACTAAGACAGCGGAGATTTAGGTTAGAAATTAGGAGAAAGTTTTTCACTCTGAGGGTGGCGAGGAGCTGGAACAGGTTGCCCAGAGTGGTTGTGGATGCCCCATCCCTGGAGGCATTCAAGGCCAGGCTGGATGCGGCTCTGGGCAGCCTGCTATAGTGGTTGGCAACCCTGCCCAGAGCAGGGGGGTTGAAACCAGATGATCTTTAAGGTCCTTTTCAACCCAGGCCATTCTGTGATTGATTCTGTGAGTCTAAATACTGTATTGTAATGTCAGATGTGAATTCATAACCTACTTACCTTGTCTTTACAACATGTTATGAGTAACATATATTTTGGCATACATATATTAATCGTAAATGGAAGCTTTTAGCATCTATTTAAGGACCTTTCAACAATTTTGTGGATTTTCCCTTATGTAGCCAGATGTTTTTTGGGGTGCATTTTCTCCAGATTTACAACCAGTTCAGTAAAGTTGTCAAGATCAGCAGTTCTGAAACAGCTGTCATTATAGTTATAATGGAATTTGCTGAAACATTCTCATATATCAGGTATAATAGTAATATGATTTGAAATTTTAATATTTTAAAGCAGTATATTATTAGGTCACACATTATTTAAACCACTAAAATTTACTGTATTCTTGCATTTCCTTCCACTACTATTTGGTTCCTGAATTGTATAGCTTCTGCTTGCAAGCAGAGCAGACTCCTTGCTCTGCAACATCGTGAACTTGACTGTTTCTCCTTAGCATTCGGAGTTCACCAAAAGTCTTTATTCTGTTAAAAAAACTTCAGAATCTCCATTTAAAGAAGGGAGAAAATAGTGATTGATTACAGAAACTATAATGTGTCGTGTTTTTGTTTTGTTTTTCAAAAAATGTCTCCAGCAAGAGAAAAGACAATGATCTGACAATTTGGATTGGCGTATAACTATTCTATTTCTGGTTTTGCCCCAGATGTAGTTCATGACTTAAGAAAAATGCTTATTATTTTATTCAGGTAATACTTGTTGTGCCTTGACGTATGATTATTTTCTATGGTCAAAGTATTCAGAAACTATTACTTATCAGGGGAAAAAAAACAGAAGTACAAGGGGCTCCTGTAACTTGGTTTTCCATACTGAAAATGATGGTTAAACTTAGTTTCTGACGTTGAAGCCTCATAGCAATGTATTAATTTCAAAGAGGTTTGGTTTGCTTCAACTTGTCCTGTTCTTCATACCTTTCTGCTCTATGTATGTCTCTTCATCTTTTAGAGATCTTTGAACATATCTTGACTTATTCCATGGTCTCAGTTTTTCCAGACTCCACATAACTGCAGAGAATCCCTGCCTGCTTGTCTGCTTTCCCACTCCTCAAGAATAAAGAAGCAATAAATATGGCTTTTTGGTCTTCAAATAGACTTTTGTACAAATTGAAATGTTTTCATGTTTGATTTTCTGATTTAAGATTGGCTTTATTTAAAGGCCTTTTTTCTACCCACCTTTGATAATACTGCTGCTGAAGATCAGCATGTGAATTTATGAAATGTCTTAATGATGGGTGATGAGAATTAAAAATTAATATTTTAATGCATGGTATGAAATAATAAGGTACATTAATCGAAGACTTTCAAGAGATTAAGATGAAAACTCAATTTGAACCATAAAATGTTTTTGAATAGTTCATATATGGCAAAAAAATTTATTACAAGGTACACGTTTTGAGATGGAAACTGCTGTTTACAACTCAGCAAAGTATTCAGCAAAACTGGTACCATTTAAATGAAGTATTTATTGTATTGGTAGAATAAGATAAAAATTGGTAAACCGTTGTTGATATTTCAGTAGGTGCTGTGATGAGATGAAGATAATTGAATAACTTTCATCTGTACTAGCAGTACTCTATATAACCACCATTTCATATTATATTTTAAGCGTATGTGTTCTGTGGATCCATTCAAGAAGCTAGGCAATGCACACATTTTCATCCAGCTGCTTTGGTGTTAGCAGTATTTTTGCCCACTGTGAAGAATGTTAAGTCCAAGTAATTGTTCAACTGTAGACAAATCAGGCATAGATCCTAACAATTAAGAACTTTTTATTTTTCTCATCTCACTTCATAATGTAAAAATTCTTCCAAAAGAGATTAATGTTCAGTCTCGATAATGACCTTGAGGCCTTACTCATGCCAACAGCCCACCGTCTCCAAATCCTCTTCCCTCTTTAACAGAGAATGATGAGGTACCTCATTTCCTACTGCTATTTCAGTCACGGTGACTACACCATGGTTCTTGATTATCCCGCTGCTGTGGATAGCCACACAGTTTCACAGGATGGGGTTCAAAATTAGAGTCCCCATTAAGTGTATATGTTTCCAGACAGATGAATATGTTTCTTAGAATGTCCATTGAGCTATTGTTCTGTAAAAGATTGGTTTATCAAGGTTTATCTACTCTGGTTTCTTAAATCACCCATATTAAATTAAAAAAAAAAAAAAAAGTGGGCACCAACTATGACTGTAATTGATCTAATTATTATTTTACGTCTTTAATTAGCAGACAAGAAACAGAAACAGGGACACAACTGTAGTTTTTAAATTGCTAAACAAATGGGATTATTACTATAATTCCTGATGAGGCAGGACTTAAATACCTTTGGACTGTATGTATTATTACTACTATTCTGACTGTAGCTTTTGACTTAATACTAGTACAGAATGCTTTATGGGTTCCAAAGCAATCTTTCTCTGAATAATAAATCACTGCTCTTTTAGTGCCAGCTCTGACCTTTTGTGATTGAAATTGTAACACATCATCATAAAATAATGTCAATGTGAGAGAATCATCACCATGAAGAGTGATTCTACACATGGATCCTTAAAGAGTTAGGTGGCTCTGATCATAATTACTCTTCAGTTACAAAAGGGTAACACTAGCCCGACAAACTGTTAAAACAAAACAAAACCAAAAAAAAAAAAAAAAGGCAATACACTGCTCTAGAATAAAACAGTACTTTAAAGAGTTCAACTTCTGGAAATTTTTCAGAAATCAAAGTTGGTGAGCACATGCAGTGGTGAGCATTCTCAAAGGTAAAGCCAGGAGCTCCTCTACAAAGACAGTCTGCTGTCACTAATATTAGTCTATATGAATATTTAAATTACTTTCTTGAATATTGAATGGGCATTCTTTAAAGATATTGGTGGTTTTCAGATCAGACTGCTCTGAAAGCTCTCCACTGCTTTACTCACGTCTAATTTATATGTTAAAAAAAAAAAGTGTTCTGGAAAAAATAATTGATTTCATTTTCCCCTCATTTCTATCTGCAAAACTTTTAGATTTGCACATACCTCTATTTGCAACCATCTATTTTTAGATTTGCACATACCTCATTTTGAACAGGTGCAAGGTTGAACAGGAAGAAGTTCTTTGGAGAGGTTTTTTTGACATGCAATAGTTTGTTCTGTTCTTCATGTAGTCAGTTGACTTATGGCTTTTCTACAAATTAGTGAAAGTGTACTTGTTCCATTTTATTACAAATTCCAGATAATTAAAGTAGTTGTCCTTGAAGGGGAAAAAAGAAAAGAAAAAGTCAAATCTGTACATATCTGTGTCAGATTCCTCAAACTTGTTCTATTACATTTCCATTTGCACTTCCACTAGTGTGTGCATACACATATACGTAGGCATATTATATATAGTATGGAGAGCGAGAGAAATAGAATATGAATCTCTGAGAGGTGTATGAACCCCATGGAAGCTAGAGTGTTATTTTCTCAAGCAAAAATACTGTAATATTTCTACCTTCTGTCCATGTGTGTTTACTTACTAGTAATTTTTGGCATTTAAAACACATTCAGTTGATTCTCTCTGAAATTTCATAGCACCATATTGCACAAATTTATATATGTGATCTGTATAAAAGAAATTTATGACTAATAGAACTTGTATATATGAGTTATGAAAAGAAGTACAGTGAAATTTTTCCTTTTTCCCCCATTCTCTCATGTCATCCTTTTACTTAACCTTTTTTATTTAATCCCACTTTAGTCATAATTGCATGTTCTCTACTCCATTCATTTAGCATCATTCAATTTTTGTACGATCTTAATATATTGCACCATTGGAAGGTAATCTTACAAAAGTTTCAAATGTTATCCATGCTTCTTCTACTTGCGTTATAACACAAGAATGAAAATTTTCACCAAGGAAACGGTAGACTTCAGAGACAATTTATTCTTTTAAATCAGACCAAAGTTTAATTTAGATTAAAATCCTGGAAGACATAATTCCTCACAAAGTCAGTAACGTTCTCCTCATTACCTGGTAATGATAGTCTAATTCTATCAAAAGGAAATTTTAATAATACGGCTGCATGTCTGAAACTTCACAATTTAGAATGAAGATGACACTATCCAAAAGCTTAAGAAAACACATTAGCTGAAGCTAGAATAAATCACCAATGAAGAAAATTGTCATTTTCTCAGCTAATATTTCACAATTCTAGCCTCATCCCAATAAAGCTTTTACATTTTTAGATAGTGGCATATAAGTAATCAGAATGTCCAATTCCACAGAAAGGGCGGAAGAGGTCACATTTAGAAGCTTCTAATTTTTTTCCTTGTTTTCTTTTTATCTGTCAAGTATAATTCTTTTTTATGTTGTTGTTTTGTTTTTCCAGTGTAACTTTCCCATATTAATTATTACCATATTAAATTTTGTGATACTGAGACAAAAAGTGCTGACTCCTGGAGATGGAGCACACATGCAAAATTTGCATACTGTCCAAAGCAATGTGTCTTGCAGCTTACTGCAATCAGTTGGTGATTTCTGATTAAACTACGTAAATGTGATCTCGGTTCACCTTCTACTGCACAGTAGTCATCAGTGGCAACAGTTTATAAGAGCTTTTCTGTGAATTCAAAATCAAGTTATGTACTGAATGATGGGCAAGATCGCTGACAATCTTTACAAGTTTTGCTGCATTCCCTTGCCAAGTATGAAGATGTCAAAAGTCAGATTGTACTGTAGTGATGAAATGTGATTATAGTGAGCACTGCTCAAATCAACATTTTTATACAACTTCAGGAGGATGTGAACCTGCTGCATTGTAACACCGACATAAAAGAATCACATCAAATAACAGAAGTGTCGAGATACACAGATGACAAAAGGCCAGTACTGTAACATTTCTGGAGAATAATTATGTAAAACCACCATAGTTATAAATGCAGGTGTTGAAAAACGTACTAAGAGGGCGTGGTTTTTTCTGCTTGAAATATGGGAATACTTAACAATGGAATCCAAAATTTAGTCTTGTGAATTTACAGCTCAAAGATAACTGGATTTCAAAATGTTTATTTTGCGTTTCTGTGTATTAACTTATGCTATTAACTGCATTCATAGGGCAAAAAAATTTCAGCCTTACTAAAAAAAAATAAAAAAAATTGTCACTGTCCTTTAAATTTTAAATCACTCTTAGAAAAACTGGGAAATTTATTAAACCTATCAGCTTAAGACTATAGATAATCAGGATTTTTTTCTTTTCTCTCAAAGAGTGGTCAGGCACTGGAATGGGCTGCCCAGGGAGGTGGTGGAGTCACCGTCCCTGGCGGTGTTCAAGAAACGCCTGGACAAGGTGCTACAAGTCATGATTTAATAGCTTAGTGGGTAGTATTGGTGACAGGAGAATGGTTGGACTAGATGATCTTGTAGGTCATTTCCAACCTTGTGTTTCTAAGATTCTGTGAAAGTAGTGTATATTTTTTAACATTTTCCCTTTTATTATTATTTCACGTTTCTTAAAAGCAAAATATAGCAAGGAAGTTCCTGTTCCTATATGCTTTTTGATTGTTCTTCCATACACTGAGTTAATATGAAAACGGCTGAAAGTTAAGATTTCATTTAACATCCTTTTAGTAAAGAAAATAAATTTTGTGATTCATTTTACAGGCCCTTAGTAGTGTTACATACATTGGCTATAGCTCAGAGTCAGATCTGAGTTTTCTTCGAAACCACGGAAATTTATCCTTAGAATTTAACCCATTATAAGTACTGATATTCATCCTAAGGCCTGAGTTTTCATCTTAATTTCATCTGATGCCTTGCTAGCAAAGTTAAATGTAAAAGCCTACCAAGTCATTTGATATTTTCCTTAAGCAGTTATTCTGACCATATCAGCCTAAACTATTTTTTTGTTTGTTTGTTTGTTTTTTCCATTAATGTGGTCTTTATCCACCTTCACCCCCTGTGTGATTTAAACAAGACACAGCTGAAGGAACTTTTAAAGTTACTATACAAGGAGATCTGTTTCTTCACAAAGACAAATGCCATATAGTTTGGACACTGTTGGCAGACAGTGCAAGTTCCTAGAATATTCATTTTAGTTAACCAAAGCTAATTAACAAAGGTAGTTAACAAATCATTTATAGGCTAAAATATCAAGCTATGGAAATAATTTGTTGTATGATCCCAAGTAGCAAGAAATAAATTAAGCTAATTCAAACAGTGACCTGGGAAGAGGCTCAGTTCTCAATCTCACCGTGAATCACAGAACGGTTAAGTTTGAAAGGGACCTCTGGAGGTCATCCGCTCCAGCTGCCCTGCTCAAGCAGGTTGCTCAGGACCATGTCCAGACAGCTTGTAAATATCTCCAAGGAGGCAGGCTGCATGATCCCTTTGCGCATCCTGTTTCACTGCTCAGTCACCTCACAGTGAGAAAGTGTTTCCTGATGGTCAGATGAAACCTCCCATGTTTCAGTTTGTCTCTTGTCCTGTCACTGGGCACCACTTAAAAGAGCCTGGCTTCATCATCTGTACCTTCATTCAGGTGTTTATATTCATTGATAAGATCTGCCTCTGAGCCTTCTCTCCTGTGAGGGAAGGCCAAAAGAGCTGGGAGTCTTCAGCAGAAAGAAGAGATGCGTCAGTCCCTTGATAATCTTTGTGGCCCTCTGTGTGGTATGGGGGAGCCCAGAACTGGACACGGTACTCCAGGTGTAGCCTCACCAGTGCTGAGGGAGGAAAGTTGTGCTTTCTATTTCTCAAGCAAAAGAGAACTAACATGTTAATAACTTAAAAACTGTGACTTATTTAAAACTGTGGAAGTGAAATTAGGATTGTGCTATTTTTTTTCTGGTAAAACTGGGACATATTTTTTCCACAGTGTTATAGGTATCTGAGACAGTTGGAATAAGTAGTGTTAACCAAGGGGACAGTAGAGATGATGATCACGGGGAAAGTAATCACAGAGATTTCCAAACATCCTTGATTAGTAGAGGGCAAATACGTTTTAAAGGACATAAATCTAAGAGGAAATTGGTGTGAAATGGAAATCTGCCTTAGTAGCAATAGGTTTGGAAAATCAACTTTGGATTTATTATAGTTAAAAACCCTAAGGCTGTCTGCCTAACACACATATGATATGAAGAAACTTAACAGATGTTTTACTAAGGGACTAGAATATAAATCAGTTAGGAGCATTAATCTGAGCAGAGCTCACTTTAGTAATTTCTGAAGAAAAACTTCTGAATTAGAGGAGCTAAACAAGTATGATTTCCCACTCATCCCACTGTGAATTACTTAAGGTTTTGTTCTATAAACACTTTAGGGAGCAAGCTATCTTCACTAACATCAAATTGGTGTGTGGATAGCATTGATTCAGCACATTCTTACTGGATACAACTGCGTTTTTGTAAACATCTCTTCTACTTTCTCCATGATTTGTTTAGCCAACTGTTTTGTTGTTGTTGTTTTTTGTTGGTTTTTTTTTGTTTTTGTGTTGTGTTTTTTTTTTCTTTTCTATGAATAGGAAAAACAGAAAATATTTCATTTTAAAGCAATTAATGGCATCAGTAATGGTTACTCTTCAGTGCTTACTAAACCATTATGTTCACAATGCCACAAGTGAAATTTGGCAGGTTTGCAATTAAATATTAACCATCCTAAATACTCTGCTTCATAAAATTATAGTAAAACTATGAAAATACTATGAAAAAGCAACAATGCATTTTTTGTCTCTCACACCTCAGCCCGGAATCCTACCTGTTCTCCATGTACACTGTGATTCCTTCTCTGACTATATACTTCCAACAAAACAATTATAAGAATCACTCTGTCCTCAGCACTTAGAATCCAGATGTATTACCAGAATTTGCAGTTGCATCTGTTATATTTTGAGGCCTGATATTACTTTTAGTATCATCTCCAAGTGACTTTACTGCCCTTTTCATCCACAGTTGGGAACAGAAGATTATTCATCATCAGTTCAATGTCTCTTCCTTTTAATTCAAATTAGCTTATCTTTCTTAAATTGGCCTTGTAAACTAGTTTATAAATAGCAATGTTTGTGTTTTTATATTGCTGTCAGAGGTGTATGTTAATTCCAGAAAATGAATAGTTTTTGTGTAATGATTTTTTTTTTTTAATTTTATATTTAGAAAATGTTTGGATGAGAAAAATCAGTAGCAGATATTTCTGGGTTTTAGTTTTTTTTTGTTTGTTTTTATTTGTTTTGAATTGCGTATTGAGTGTGGTATGCTGGACAAAATTCAGAATTATTCACTGAATCATTCTGAGGTGTAGTAACAGTAGAAATGGGAGATTAATGGATAAAATAATATACATTATACACTTTTGCTTAAGGGTGCAATGACATGAAGAAAGGTTAAGATGGAAGAATCTAAATGAAAATGCATAAGTTCTGCCGCTTCCTGGTAAAGAATGCCAACAGAATGATAAAAGCTTTCTTTCTGTAAGGATCATGTGTATTTCTATCCTGTCTAAAATGCGTTTTTCAATTTTACTTGAATACTAATTTTTTTCTATAGTTTACATTTAGGAAGAGCCCCTACAATGAAAAAAAAAATTTTTTTTTTCCCACCTCTCTTGAGATTAGAATTGGAATCTCTTACTTTGGCTCTTTCTGTTTCTTTTCTTTGTTGTTGTTTTTGTTTGTTTGTGTTTAGTATGTTGGTCTTAGATGTTAAGTTGTTGGTCATAATATGTTAAGCTTAGATTTAATATTCTTTGGAGCAAGAACAAAAATTCAGACATCCCATGTCCACAGCTGGTTGGCAGTTCTTTTCTTCATCATATTGGATAAATTATAATATCAGCATACCTGGCCTATAGATATTTTTTACTGATGACTAAACTGTTCTCATTTGTTCGGTTTGTAGAAAGGTGTCTGTTATAAATATATATATATATATAAACATGATAAACAGTTATGAAATTAAGGCAGAATTTTAAGTTTTAAAAGATATGAATAGGTGGAAGACTCATAACAGCATACTATGAAGACTAGTAGATTCTATGACTAGAATCATAGAAAAATCTAGGTTGGAATTGATCTTGGTTTGGTTTGACTATTGGCTCTGACCTTCTGTTGAAAGGTTATTCCTGTAAAACTAAGGCTGGAATATTTCCAGCAGGGGAGATTCCCATGTTGATGTTTCTTTTTTCTTGCAATGAAGAATTGTTTTCTTATTTCCAGATGGATATTTTTGCTGAAGCATTTTGAGCCCATTGCCTCTTGTCCCATCAGCATGCATCCTTGTGAAGAGTAGGTCTATCATTTCTATAATTAGCTTTTAGGTTCTGGAAGGCTATGATTCCCAAGCCTTCTCTTCCCTTGGATGAACAAAACAAATTCTTCCTTCCTTCACATGTCTTCAAACATCTGATCATCTTGTTGGGTCTCTAATGTACCTGTTCTGGTTTTTATCATCTCTTTGGAACTGGGGGATCAAAACTTCATACAACATTCCACATCCCATCTGTGGCCTAACAATTATTGAATAGAGTGGAATAATCACACCCCATGATCTTTTGAGGGCTGTTTTCTTTCTGATGCAAATGAAGAGGACTGTTGATAGTTGTGGCTGGCAGGGCATTTTTTGGGCTTATGGTCATCTTGCTAATTACCAGGACTCCTAGGTCATTTTCAGCAGCATTTCCAACTAGGTATGGATATTTACCTGGACTGCGAATCATACTCAAAGGCACAGGGTTAGGTCATAACATGGAATATAGTATATCTAGGTGCCAGAACACATTTCGATAAATGCAAAATGTGAAAGCAAGTCCTCAGGAGATACTGAAGAGCTTCATACAGAAAATGAACCACAGCATTGTTGTGAAGACTGGGGAGGAACTGAAACTATTCCCAGTTCACTTGAATGCATCAGTTACTGACGCATTGGAAAAAAAATAGTCTCCTTCCTCATGTTTCTGAAAAAATCCCATTATTTTTCACCCAGTCAGAAAAATGTAGCAATTTAAACTCAAATGATGTCAGCCATCCCATTGTTCATCCACAAAAAGAACAAATTTTAAAACCAGAATCTCAACAGTAGTGGCTTCGTACTTTATCAGATTGTAAGAGGTACCTTCAGCCTGCTTTAGGAGAAATAAAATTGGTCTCTCACTGAAGAAAATCTGTTTATCTTTGTAAACACATCTCAAGGTTTTTATTGAAATAACCGATGCATTTCATAATGTTTTATATATATAGTCCCCTTTGCTTAGACTTGATTATTAATACTAGATACCAATGGAGTGTTTGTAGAAATTTTAAATCACTAGTCAAATAAAATGAAGATTTATTTATATACTCTATTTATACCCTATTGTATGTAACCTTCAAACAATAATCAATTCTCCTAGGACTATGGATCCTGAGTCTACCACTCAAAGGTCAAAAGTAAGAAAAATTGATCATCTGTTGTATACTTGTATATCAAGATATATAGTCTTTCTTCAACATGACTCTCATTAACATTTCTAGAATAACATTCTTTTAATAGAGTTTTGTCAACTGAAGTCTGATGTCTTAACTTTTTCCCCAGAATTATAGCAAAATTTTAAGAGTACAGTTTGGAATTACAGCAAGCTATTTTTACTGTGAGAGGAGCCTGTTAGTTACAGACAGAGAAATCAACTATTATGTCATTTAGAAGTTTTTACAATTAAAAGTTTTATTCCTAGAGGAACTGAAAGACAATTAAATGAAATGCTAACAACAAATTAAATGCTTTATAGGTCAGTCATCCCATTAGGTCTCTTTAGGGAAGCTGTTCTCATATAAAGCATGCCATAACCTATTTGCATAATGATTCTATCTTAACTGTGCCTTCTGCTCTTTTATGGTGTGTTGTTTATCCTAGTGCATGGCTGATATAGTAGAATTGCTAAGAAAGTAAAAGCTGCTATTTATGGCAGACAAAACATTGTACTATTCAAATATATTATGCAGGACAGTACCCAAACTGCAAATATGATTTAACACAGACACATTCTACTCTCCCCATTGCAACAGCTTAATTGTTTGAATTATATACTGTTACCGTCATTATTATTATAAGATTACACACACAAACCCAACTCCAGCTAGAGCATGTGAAAGAAAATATAAGATTTCTGAAGACGGTACTAACGGTTGGAGCTTGTTTGAAAGAGCAAAGCCCTTTCCATAGCAGAAGAAACCCTACTTCTGAGAAATGCTCATCTCGGGTACACACTGACACATTTTTTTCAAATTTTTTTAAGTAAAGAAGTTTCATAGAATGAGTCTTGGTTTCTGGCTTTGCATTATAGGGTAGTTATTTTTTATCTTTGTGCACAGAAAGTGATGTAGCTAAAGATGTCTTGGTGTGTAGCCAGAAAGCTCTTCTTGTTTTGTTTTGTTTTAAGCTATATTGTTTTCAAATTTTTTGTTGTTGTTTTTTTTTTTTTCGGTCCTCCTATACTAAAGAACTTTAAACAAGTTTCTATTAGTAGCATATGAACTCACAACAGTGTCGTTTTACTTGACTATCTGTAGGGAGCTGCTATTTTCCTGGAAACCCAGTTCAGTCACTCTGGCTTACATAACCTCAGCAAATGAATAAGGAGTCCGGAAGTACAAGGTGTCTTTTCTTCCCTGTCTAAACAGAACTTCTCAGATCTTAACAATATTGGTTGCATTTTTAAGGTACTGACTGCATATTTTGCAGGCTGTAATTGGTCTTTCAGTGATAGAGCAATGGGATCAGAAGTCCCTAGTTGCACACGCAACTTCGTTTACTGAAGTAGTTTCTTGCAGTTTACCGTCTTTTCTTCAGAGTCAGTCATTTTTTAGTTCTAGTGCAAGGCAAGAGAATTCAAGAACAGGGCAGAACACCTCTATTGGTGGTAGATAACTATTAGACAGGATTACTTTATCATCAAGCCATACATCAATCATAGCAAACTTTTGTACAAGCTGTGCCCATGTTACCGATTGCACTGCAGCACAACTTACAGTTAGGTTTTTAAAGATGTTCGGTTCATTAAACTATCTGACTTATTCTTGAAACACCACTCCTTTTCTGTTTAGAAACTTTAAAAGAGTGATTAAGTTTTCAAAAAGGCAAGGTACTCAGCAGTTCACAATAGCTTCAAAAATAGATAATAAAAAATAACAATTTAAAAGAGGCTTTACCCAAGAGAAAACTCTGTTAAGAAAGAAGGTTTTAATTCTTAACTTCTAAATATTTCAAGCATCGTGCGTGCATAGCCATTTTGGTCTTGTGTTTATGCAGTAATGAAATCTAGACTGTTAAGAAGTGTAGTCATTGGAAACTTAGTTTTATGCATTATTCTGGCATGTGCTGCAAACTACTTTTGCCTCAAGTGTCTCGGTCCTGTGGTTGGTAATACTCAAACACGTCACTGTTGCGTACCTGCCCTTGATCCTGTGCTTGGAACACCATTGACCACATGATTCAACTGATCCTACAGACTTTATTAATGAGGAATTTGGATTTTTCTTTTCAGGGCAGTTTCTTCATAAATGTGATCCTCTCCTTTTACTGGCATGAAATCTTACTGCTTTCTTCCAGAGCTTCTTGAGAGTATGTCACCCTCAGTACAGCCAAGCATAAGTTACTATCAGTTCCAGTCGGAAAACTTCAAGACTGGATGCAGAAGTGTCAGCCAGCCAGTATCTTTGTTGCAATTAGCTAAAACACAGTTCTTACTACATTATTTGCCTGAGTATTAGCAGGATTTAGGCTTTTATCTGTACAAAGACTCTGGAAGTTGAGAATTACTTTATACCATTTTATAAATTATTCCCTTCCAACTAAATGTGTATTCCTCAGGATGAATATGACACTAAATGTCATGTAAATGAATTAAGCAATTTTCTCCAGAGACCTGAAATAACTTCCTTCTGTTACTAAGGAATTTCAAGCAACATCCTCTAGTGGACGTTTGCAAATTAAAAAGATCACTTCTGCTGTTCTCGTGTCTCAGACCTTCTTCCTCTCAGCGTATATCCACCATCTACCTTTCCTCTTCATAATGTGCAAATGTTTGTCACAGTTTAAACTTAAAAAAAAAAAAGAAATTAAAAAAACACTGCTGTTGGTAGAATTGAAGAAATGATCTCTGGAGAATAAGGTTAGTGTATATATTTAATGTGAAATGAGTAGTGATTCAACCTCATGCAGACAATGAACTTCCCTGACCAGATGCGCTTTGTATAATTCTTGCCTGACATTATACTTGAGTGCACCGCTTTTGCAAAAGGCAGCAAGATTGCTGCTATTTACCCCTGTGCTGTTAAATACTTAGATGTCCATGTTGAATTATTTCATGCTTTGAAACATAGTACTACTACTGTTTGCTGTGAATATATTATTTTGAGACCTTCATCTTTGAGTAATTTCTCTGTGTGGAAAAGGAAGATTGTGTATAAATTGTTTCCAGCATTATTTTTGGAATAAGTATATGTCCAAAGGAAATTTCTAGTCATGGTTGTAGCTACTACAGAGCTCAATTTTCTTTTCCTGCAGTTCTCTTCTAGTTGAGTGCATTAGAAAAATAAGGCTTCCCTTATTTCTTTACAGATAGAATATGTGTACCAAACCTGAAATAGGTCTTGTTGGTTTATACACACCTTCCTACTGTAGTGGAAAATGTGAAAGTAATAAATAGGTTATATAACCTGTTTTCAAATGTTTTCAGTGGTATAAAGTCCTGTAACCCTTCCATCTGTCAGGAAGGATGTAGGTATTATTTGTCCCAGTTTTGTCTAAAAGCTAGACTTTGACCTTCTACGTTCTATTTTCTGGATGATGCTGAGTATTCAAATATCTAAATAATTTCATAATCTTTTTAATAAGTTCTAAAGCATACCCACTGTTTAATTTGATCCACTTTCTGTCAGGAAATTTGATATTGGGGTTTTGCTTATGTCTGGAAAGTGCCACTAAAGTGGCATGTTTCATTTTGCTCCTATACCAATAAGCCTCAAGCTAATAATGTAAAAAATTCTGTCTGCACATCATATAAATTTGTGGAGGAAACTCTCCTTTTAGTCCAGCAAATTGTGAACAGTGAGGAAAGAGTTCTGTGGTCACTTATTTCCATGCTATTCAGGATAGACAGGAAATTTGGAATAGGTAATGATAAGAAGTAAATCAGCAACATAGTTTCAAAAAGCTTCTTTTGCTTACCCATTATCTAATTCTTCAGCGTAAATTTAATTTTTACAAAAATCCATCATCCTGCTTTACACAAATTAATTATTCCTTAATTTATTTATTGCATTTCTTTTGAATTTTTATCTTTTTTATCTGAGCTCTTATACAGAAAATATTTGCTGTTACTACAAAAATAAATAAATGGCATATCAGGAAAACAAATCTGCGTACAAAGTACAGGCTGTGGCACATTCTGCTCGATTATTGTACAATTTTAATAAGGTGCATTATGACTATTTCAAAATCCTGGTGAATATGAATAAAAGAGTGTGAAAGTTTGCAGTGAAACTAATGTAGGTATAGAACTCATATTCATGCCTTAAACTTTGCAGGCTTAGTTAGAAAGAAGTATTTAAAGACTTCCTCTGGAAGTGTATTATAGAAAAGGCCTCTTCCAGGTTATAAAGATCAAAATTACCATGTACCAAACATTTTTCCAACTAATTTAAAATAAAGGATGCTTGCTGATGCCATATTTTGTACACCCTATGCTGCATGTTTTACACAACTATTATTATGGAAAGTATAATTGATATGATTAGCAGGCATTGGTTTTAAAATCAGATTGTCTAGCTATGGGTTATTTATCTTTGTGACTGTACGTGATGCCAAATACTGTTTATGAATGAGATATTGTTCTAGAAGTATGTCCAAGTGTTTGAATTTACTTAATTTGAAGACAGAAATTTGTGTTGACACCTTGAAAGACTGTAATGTTATGGCTAGTATTATAGAGAATATTCTGCCAGATTTTGATTTATCATTATTAACATTTAGTATTCAAAGAAGCACATAAAAATACCAGGCCAAATGTTCCAAAATCTCAGTGCTTTCCTCTGTCGATATGAGCAATGTCTTACCAGTTTTAACACACTTCATTAATGAACACCCCATGCCAGATGTGCTCCTGTTTAAATGCCTAAAAATAACTCTTAAGTTGTTCCCTAGCAAATGTTAAGCTGACATAAAGATAAGCTTATGGCAATAATTATATTGCTGCCTTTAAGGTTTATGTTGCACTTGTAATTGAACACACAATTTGGTATTTTTACACTGAGAATGGTCTTGAGGCTACTACCTAGGAACATTAGAGAAAAGTTATGATGTAAAGATAGAAAAGCATATAATTAATTTTGTCTAAGAGTTATGCTTAAAGTAGTGAGCAGACGGCCATTTTTTTTAATCTGAAAATCCTATCACTTGCCAGCTGTAGTGTGTCACATATAGCATGTCTGGCTCAAATACAGAAACATTCTACCTTAAAAGTTAGCAGGTATCAGGAATATTTTGTCAATTCTTTAAGAAAGAGTAATTTCTATTTATAAGAAAATAGTATGTAGGATGGGGGAGAAGCTGATAGTCTTTTGGGCAGGGGATAGAGTGTGAGGTGAAAAGAAACATGGTAAGGGATAAAATAAAGCCGTACTGAAAATTTCCGCCTTATGATTTAATTAATACATAAAATGTTTAATAACTTACTTTGAAGTAGCAATATTTATTTAACCAATTCTGTTTTCTTAAATTACTCTTGAAATGTCTGTTGAAATTTAGGCACATTTTCCCTATATCCTTTTCAACCTGTGGATAGTATGCATATGCATTCCTCTGACAGGAATGACAGGTGTTAACCCACTACAAAATAACACGTTTTCTAGGTAGTATCACCTGTGTTTTTAACAACACTGTTTTACAGTGTTTCTGATGATGACATCCAATGCGTCCATCTTGCTAAAGATGGTTTGCTTGTCTGCACTTCTGGATTCCTCCACAAGGTATGTTCATAATTTTCCAAACATCAGTTGACAGGGTCAAGGAAACTAGCAAAGGGAATAGTCATTGAATACAATCAGCTTATGTTTGGTTACATCTTTACTACTGTTCAGAGAAAATAATGTAAGATATTGTTGAAATCTTGTTGTAAGCAGAATACTAATAGTCTCAGATAGACACAGACACAGACACAGATTTCTAGGTTGGAAGAGACCTCAAGATCATCGAGTCCAACCTCCGACCTAACACTAAGTACTCCACTAAACCATATCGCTAAGCTCTACATCTAAACGTCTTTTAAAGACCTCCAGGGAAGATATATGTGGACTTTAGATTCCTTTTTCCATTCCTTATTAGGAGTAAAAAACAGGGTTCCAGGGTAACTACCCAATGTATTTTTGTGTGGCACAGTCAACTTCTGTAAAATTATCTAAATGAGAACTAAAAGATGTAGCAACTTCTAGTATATAAACTGGGAACATTACAACTGAAGAAGATGTAAGGAATCAAACTTAGAATAATTACTATTTAGATTGTCAAAATATGCACATGCCATCCAATATTTGTAGCTGGAAAGATTTTTGAAAGAACAGATGATCAACAGAAAAACTGGGGAGTGACAGCCAATTGACCTGTCCTTTCTTCTGTCACAAATGCCTTTGGAAACCACATCTAGGGTGAGGAGTGATTTCCTGTCCCTGCTGTGTCCCTAGCAGGGTCTCTGAGGATGTTAATAAGCAAAATACTCTTACGATTTTCATTCTCTTTGCAATACCGTTCTTTAAAATAATGTCAAGTAATGATGCACAGAAGAGGTGCTAAGAATCTGCCTTTCATACAGCTGAGTCTCTAAATTGTGCTTTGGAGAACCAGAGGAAGAGAGAGCTACATAGGAGTTTACAATGTAAATAATGTCTGTTCATCTGCGGTCAGGTCACTGCTTTCCTGCTGGATTGTTCAGGGTGTGTAGAGCAATGCTGGAGTAAGCTAGTGCTGATGGCTTCAGGATTTTTCTGTTGTATTATTCCCGTCTCTCTCTACGTTATGCTATGGAGCAGCCCCTGTTAGCATGGCTCCGATGCACCATGGGTCACCAGATCCCCCAGGACAGCCACTGAGATTGCTTGAGCTTGTCATGTAACCTGTCAGTCACAGGTGGCTTTTCCCACTGATAGCTTCACTTATGAAGTATTCATTAATTCATCCTTAATGAGTAATGAAGCCCTTAAAACTGTTTTTCTGTAACAAACATTAAATGCTTAAATAATGTTTACTTGTTAAGTACCATAAGAAGAAGAAAAATACAGAAAAAAAAATATTAAGACAAAAAACACATCATATTCTTTATTCATATAGTACTGGAGTATATAGTCGTAATCGTGAAGGTTATTATTTTGACAGAAGAAGATAAAGTAGCTTATAATTAGTACTCAAAATGTGCCTCTATAAAAACTAGGAGTAAGCTAGAAAGTTTTGTCTTGACTAATTAAATGTCATACTACTAATGTTCGTATTTCAGCTACCAAAGACTTTGCAGAGATTAGGTGTGTGAAGATGTAAATAATGCTGCCAGAAACTTCTCAACACATCTATAGTCAATCTGAAAACATATAGAGACAATAGTAGAATAATTTCTTAAAAGTTTGAATATGGTCATCAGCATTAGTGTGCAAAAATATAGTTCTTCTTATACAGAGATGAGACTGGAAAAAAGTAACTGTGTTCCTGTGGTCAAGGGCTTAATTCAAGAGAAAGGCCTCAACTTAATCTCTTTTAAACCAAAATGAAATTTAGCACATACGGAAAGTCTAGCTGTCCTAACACTTATTTGGACCTCTTATATCCTTTTCTGTATAGCCAAGGAGGTATATCTTGAGAACATTTAATCCTTTAAACGATTTAAGATGAAAATACATTTCTGAATTTCATCTTGCAACTCTAATTCTGGTAGTGGTAGAGGTTACAGTGAGCTACTTTTATTGATATAAATTATATACTTTAAAAAGTTATTCCAGTTATTCTATATGGTCTGATGCCCAAATAGTATTCATATGCATGCTTCCTATTAGCTTCCATAGAAGAAAATGCTGATCTATTGGCTCATTATCTGGAAAAACTATTACTTTAAGTGCCAGTGATCTTCATTCATTCTTGTCCAGAGCAATTCTGAAGATTTATCATGACGAAGCATAATTGTAGTTAGACATACTACTGTTGTCTTTGCAATAAGAATGAGAAAACATCAGCAGTAAAATAAATAAATAATCAAACAGATAAATTATTTTTCTCCATGTCTTTCATTTCATGAGGAAATGGGAAAAAACATCTGGAGTTATCTGTGAATCCAAAGGTACAACCTGAAAAATTCTCTATTGGCTCATTACATCCATTATCTGTCTTCATTTTCTGCCCCTTTTCCAACTGAATCATATACTATTTCCTTCTGGACTGCTGTTATTCTCTGCTTCATTAGCTGCTAATGAGTTGAGATACAGAACAGCATGTCTTCTTTCTTTATTCTTTCCTAACATTTACTAAGAAGCTGGGGGCTTTATATATATATACATGTATATATATATATATATATATATATATATTTATTTTTATTTTTCCTTTAGGTAGAGGGCTGGTGGTTTAAGAACTATCAAGATAGATGATATCCAACTCAGTACTCATAGATTTAATTGTACTTACAGATTTATTTTTTTTTTTTGGTGAAACTGAAGATTATCTTTGATTATTTTAAATCGTAAAGATTTATTTGCCTCTCTCTTCAATGATTTATTTTATTCAGAGCTGCAATATGCATGGTCTCATAATTTGAGAATGATAATGAAGGTAAATTGAACTATTTATTTTTAATCCTTATGCCGATGTTGACTAGCACAAGGAATGATGATTCACACCTACTCTGCATGTCAGTTTACAGACTATTTGCAATGCAAAACAAATAAAAAATGCTTTATACAGATTGGTGATTGAAAAGTATCTTGGACAGCTATGATTATGATGACACAATAATTTTAGTGGCTTGATAATATGCTTCAGTTTTAGAAATTTAAGTGTTCTGATGTGAAAAGAGATTCAGGCATTTGTACCGTCTGGCAATGTATTTGTCAATAGTATATTTTAAACTGTTTGAAAACATGATATTGGACAACATTTATCTATTTTTCATATTAAGGGATTCTTAAAAGTAAAATTCTAGAGTAATGGCACACCACTGAAAAATGACCTATAAAATTGATAATCAATAATGCTCTTACTCTTACAAAACATACGTGGAAGTACTAAGGAAACAGTTTGAAACATTAGTGTTGCATTTGAATTTAGAATTTCAAAGCCCTTTTCACTTGCATTTATAAAATTATTTATAGATGTTATCAGTTGAACTGTATATACTTTTAGTGGAAATGAAACATCTCATTCACAGAAATAGTTCATTTTAAAAAGTTGTATCTGTGATTAATGCAAATATCTTATTAGCTTGATATTTGGGCCAAGATATTTGAATATAATAATGAATAAACTTAACATTTGTGGAAAATCTCGTCTGTAATTCAGAACAGACCCCAAGCTTTCTTCATTAGATGACTGAAACTGGTTCATAATATTAAAGAACTAGATAATCAGAAATTATTAAAAGGCCTAAAGGCATCATGTAAAATCAGTCAGATATGTCAGTATCTTGAGACTGCTAAATATCTTTTTAAAATATGAATCAGCTTTCATGACCTTGAAAGTTCAGACAAGCCCATAGCTATAATTTGCCATGAAGGAACTTACAATCATATCTGCATACAGAACTGCCTTGTTCTGTTGACTGTCTCTTGGAGGAAGAAGGACATCCTGCTACTGCTGGTGGGAGCTATCTTAAATTTGGTGTGGTTTGAGAAAAGATATATTATTTAGCTAGTAGGTAACCTCATTAGTTCAAATAACCATTTTTGAATACCAGTAATGGTTATGCTGTCAGAATTGCGGGCTATGTACTTCTCTGGTAGGAGAAATGACTCTCCTACTCTTAAATTATCTTTTGTTTTCCATACTGGGTGGGCTTCACCCAGGATTTTACTGCTTTATGGTTTCTTATGATTTGTGAGCTTAATCATCTAATAGGACTCTTCTGGCTCTGTTGGGGGCCAGAGAGCTTTTATGTTTGACATAGTAAACAGTAAAGAATTATAATACTTTCATAATGAATAACAGGAACTGTCAACCATTAAAAACATCATCCATCTGTGAAAGTATTTGCGGTTAAAAAATTTAAATACAGAAAAAGATGCAAACGTAGCATATCAGTTGGCATAAGTTAGTGGCATTGTTTTTATGAAATGCCACTGTACTGTTAAATAAACAATTAACACCCACTACCATGACCAGAATAGTAAAGCAGAAGTTCGGTAGTTTTGGCACTGTTTTAGTAATGTTAAAGAATGTTTAATAGAAATGTTTTGTACCATTCACAATATTTTCAGTTAATAGCTCTCATCATACATTCTGCCAGATATAAGCATATTTAAATAAGCTTAATTACAGATGAGAATGACATTCTGTTCTCAAAACGCTTGGTATTTTCAGCTCAGAACAACTTTTTTGCATTGGATTCAGGGTGATTTCTTTGTTGAGTGCCTTTTAAGGAAAGCTGTTACACATTTATTCAATAGTCATAGGAATTTTTAAGGTAGTATATATATTTATATATTAATGTCCTTCTCTTGAAAGTCTTCCTTTGACTGTTGTTCTTACTCCTACCCTCTTTCTAGCTATATGGCATATGTGGCCACAGGTTTGACTTGTGAGCCTGGAGTCCTGTTTGTATGTAACAGCTAAAAGTGAAGACTGCGGCTCAGGACTGTTTTCCACTTCTCTTTGCACTCTGAGGCCAAACTTATTTCTGAATCAATTTAAAGTAAAGCACAGTTGAGTTATTCATAAGAAAACTCTGCTTACTAATTTTTATTCCAGAGACTAAACAAAGTCATCCAGAAATCATCTAACATGTTTTTTTGGTTCTATGACTGAGCGATGGGATTTCCAAATTCACTTAATTAGTATTTAGGCTAATCAATTCTTTAGAAACTATATGGGTTTAATTTTAGTCACATAAACAAATAAAAAAAAGAATTTAGGAAAGGATTCTCTAAGGAAATACGTCTTTTCAGGTTTTATTTTTTTTTCCCAAATTGATTCTTGAGGCAAGAAAAGAGCTTTGAAATGCATACTGTCTTCTAGTCTCTCCAAAATGAAAATGTTGAAAAGGAAATATTCTCTTTGTAAGTTCTGGGACTTCTATGGAAAAAGTAACCCACCGTTTCTCTACTTGTGTAGGTAGGTTCTACCAAAATGATTTCTTAACTGGGAGTCATGATAATTCTGCAACAATGACAAAAGCAGTAAGACCTTCAGCATTGGAAACACTGACTTACTATTGGATTACACTGAAACAATAATTGATTTTAAATGCAGAACACAAGATTATAAAGATATTTTCAAAGACATTTGATGTATAAAACTAATTATCTCCAGAAACGATAAAATTTGAAATGCAACCAGTTTAAAGGTAATTAAATACATTTTACAACATACAATTTATAACTGACTACCTGAACAATTCTTAATTAAAATTGAAATTTCATGCCTGGAATTCTAATCTGTGAAGTGTGTTTAAAGGTGCAAGTTTACTCCACATGCTGTAGTGATACCAGATTATGAAGCATACCAGTTGTTCTTTTGAATTTGGTTGGCAAAACTGATTTTTTCTGTGAATAACTTTTTTTTGCTCATTATTTCTGGGAGTATATGCAGATTTTTTCCTAAGCAAGTCATTAACTGGTAATTCTTTTCCTATCTTCTTAAATTTCAAAATGTGATTAAATGATTTTTAAAATGCAGGTTTTCTCAAGCAAATAGGCTCTCATCACTCTATATCCACTGTATAGGAAGGGATGGAATCTACATTTTCTTGTGATTATTTATCCACTTATTTTTATGTGTAGGTATAGATGTAAATGTAAAACCAAATGTTCAAGTTGACATGTAATTCGAAATGACATAAAATAACACTTTTGGGGTCTCAATGTATGTTTTACTCTGACCTTCTGGTAACTTCCAGTGCCTTGTCTTAGTCATTAAGTTTAGAAACCCAGCTCTGCATTGAGAAAGAACCTGTGAAGCAAAATTCACCTTCAGGAGGAAGAGTTGTCTTTCCATTGAAGGCCAAAGTTGGCCCTATATCTTGCTAAGGAAGGCAGTAGTGTGCCATGCAACTGGTCCTTCCCTAGGGCTGCAGATTAACACATTACATTGTGTCTATTAAAAATAATACAGAAAGAAGACATCTGTGGATATCACAGGCCTTTCCTAAAGCTTGTAACGCATAGCCACAATGAGACTTCTGTTCTCCACTACTTAGATGTGCAGAAATGAAACAAATTTAAATACTGTATTGCAGCAGAACCAAGACAGCAATGGAGTAAATCTCAGACTTTGAGAGGCAATGTGCCTCCCTAGGTAACAGCAAAATTTCTTTCATGAAAGACAAAAGAAATGGGGCAAAGAAATCACTAACTAGATCAGATTTGACAGAGGTATGAAAATGAGTTAAAATAAATTGAATAAAATCTGAACATGAATGCTAAGAAATAGGAAACTGTTATCATAGTGTCTACTAAATTTACAGACGTGGAAGTAGATGTGCAGCAGATCAGAAAAGTTGTCTGGGAAAAATATGAAAGGCTAGGCTCAATAAAAAGTTTCAGAGCTTAAATTTGAAATAATCTTATTAAACCAAGGTGAAAATGCCTTTAAATCTCTCTAAATAAAATGTACTTGCAAAAAATATGAGGAACAGTGCACCACAAGTCCATGGAATTACCTAAGACTAGCATATGGAAACTCAGTTTAGTATTGTGTTCTTTTTACATCTGGATTTTTTTTTTAATTTTTTTTATCAAGTTTTATTTTTTATCAAGTCAGGAATGCAAATAAAGAAATCCATATGCATCATAAAATAAGAAATAAGAGAATCAGAAAAGCCAAAGATTACTGATTTTACACAAATAGCCATCTAGAGATGGAGATGTGAGGAGGGAATATGTTTAATATTACTCTATTTCAAAGCAGCACAGGATATTGTTTAATTAGGGGATTTTCAGTTCTGCTTTGTACTCTTGATAAAAAGGTGAATACATGTAGATCTTTGCTACTATTAAAAAATAATACAAAAATACATCAGTTTGAAAGCAAACGGACCTGGCAATTTTTATATAAAGTTGCTTGCACTCTTCTGCTGTTTACGTGGCCATGGCAGATAAGTTATTACATAAGATCAGCTTCACCATCATGGTTATACTTATGAAGATAAAATTGAAAGTCCAATTAAACACAGCTAGAAGGCATGAAAGAAGTGACATCATTATCTTAGGTTCCTATTACCTTCTAACTGAAAAAGGGATGCATAGAAATTATCAATAAACTGCTTATACTAAATATAAAAATGAAAGGAAATAGATATATTCCCTTAGAAAACAGATAGGAAAAAACAAAACAACAACAACAAAACCAAAGATGTTTTTATACAAATAATAATAATAATAATAATAATAATAAATAATAATAATAATAATAAAAAAAACAGTTTAACTTCTCTACATGCTATTTTCTTAGTCAATGAACAGCTATTTAATTCAGTGTATTCTTCTCTGTTCAGACTTGCTTTAGCTATGTCTACTAATTATTTTAAAACCAGTACTTTTCCATGGCTCACTTGCTGATTAAGAAGTTAGTTTCAAACTTAAGAAACAGTGAAATCGTGAATACAATAGTGGTTAAAAAATATTGTTATATTATCACTGTTTCAGAAAAGAAATGGTGCCATTAAATATGTTTGCATATTTTGAACACATTAATTTAGGTTGAAATTTATTAGGTCACAATAAATTTCATATATTTTATGTCACCAGTAATGTATAAAACAACTTTCATCTAAAGATGTTCATCTTAATCTTAAACCATTCATGACTTTCTTGAATGCTATACACTGCTATCCGGTCTACAAAAATTGAATAAGAATTCTATTTGCTTTCAGTGTGAGCTTGCTTTTGAATGGAAGGATATTTTTTCCATGATCTGTATATGTAAGTAATTCTTCTGAAGTTCTTCCATCTTAACTAGAGCTTTGAAATGATTGCTAGTACAGACAACACTATGCTTAAAAACTGTGCAGAAGTCCACCTTTAAAATTAGACGTATATTAGAAATACTTTATATTTTCCAACAGAGATGGTGAAATAACACTGCAGGGAGGCAGATAAATATTTAACATTAAAGACAGAAAAGTAATGTGTTTTAATCGTGATAAAGGAAAAGCTGAAGTTAAGAGAAGTTTAAATTTTAATGTTTTTTTTTTTTTCATTCAGATTTAAAGAAAATTAATTCTCACATGGAAAACAAAATCTTTAGAGATACCACCAGAATATACTACCAAATAAGTTTAACCCGCTGAAAAAGCAGTGTTGCTTAAATAGGATTGACTTCAGACAAAGGTTTGGATGGTCTTTTGGAAGGTCAATAAGGTTTTCCTTTTTTTATTTTAAAAAATACTTTTTTATTTTTTTTTATTTCATTTTACATTCATTTATTTTCAGTTAATGGAAGTTGTTTATTTTGTTTTTGTTTTCTGTCAGTTAAAGGTATGACCTGACAGCTATTTAAATACCTACGGAGACCCTCATGGTTTGTTTTTCATGTTATCTCACTCTATATTTTATTTTTGCAAAACAAAAGCATAGTTTGTGTTCTTCAAAAGTTTATACTCAGTGAATCACAAGTCAGATATATGACCCACCCCTGGATCCTCTTGCTTTCTATGTCATGAAGCTCATTGTAATTTTCACAGATTTACTCACTGATAATTAACTCTGAAATTCAGAGCCCTAAAGCCTTTTATTTTCATAAGCAATAGTGAAATGCTCCCCATAGTACTTATCCCAGAAAACAACAACTTTGAAAAAGAGCCTAAGCAGCCAAAAATATGCTATATAAAATATGCATTGAGTCAGAAGAAGGAAGAAAATCAATAGAGTTCTTATAAATTCCATTAGCCCAAGGGCATCAGTGACTTGCAATATAAGCCAACATATTAAGTGTTTTGTTTTGACAATTTACTCATAAATAAATTTATACTTTCTCAGCATAGTAACTGGCAATGCTAAAACCCACGGCTTTGGTATATGCATTTCCCATTTCATCTCCACCAGTTGTAGATATGCTAACTTGGGGCTGTTTTACAGATGATGTCATGTCTTGCAAGCTTTTTAGTATATCTTTCCCACTTACAGAAAACATCAAAATGCATATATGCAGATGCCATCAAAATTTTTGATATATTGAAGCATGAGATAGAACAGAAAATAACATAAATACAGTTTGTTCAAGCAATGGCTATATTTGCTTTCACAGATTTTATATTCAAAAACAGATTGCAAGTATTAAGTGAGCTTTTTGTAAAAACTATAATATGTATTCCTGGCTACCTTACTGTGGTGTGGTTACTCAGAGAGAACATCCTTATAGAACCACTGTTTGAACTGCATTTTTGGAGCAATTAACTCAGTGTTCTATTTAATGTATACAAAAAGCTGTGGATTTGATGGACTTTTATCAAGGTTCAGGAAATATATGTTTCAAATCAGAATATTTTTCCTTTCCTTTGGTGCTATTTATCTGTTAGCCATAGCTTACAAATTGTAGCTTTGCCGATCAAGGAAGAAAATGATGTTTGCTCATAGCTGCAGAACATTTTCAAAGCAGCCACAGATTCAGTTTTTCATATGGAGTGGATGTACTTCAGAGGAATAAAATAAAAATGAACAACTATAAAAAGAAAATAGCCAATGCAATCAAATAGAAAGTGGGTCTGATGGTGTTATTCTTTTGATAGTTTTTTGATAGTTCTGTTTCTGGAGTAGAGTCAGTCCCTGAATTTGGTGAGGTAATGGCTATGTTTCTCCCTGTGCCTTAAGGACAAATAGCTCATTGCAGATGGTCTGACTTGATGCTCAGGATATCAGAAGTACTTTAATTGTAAACTAATTTACAGTGTCAGCCTGTCAGTGTCCTCTATGTCACCACCAACACTTTTCTGAGGTTTGCCAAGAGCCAATGGGTTTGCCATTGTGCCTGTTTATCTCAGTTGCCTTTAGTCTTACCGTGGAAGAGTTTTAAAATATACTATTCAGGGCAGACTTTATTCAAAACAAACAAACAAAAAAGTTCACAGTGGTCCTTTCCAGTCTGAAGGTGGCTTCAAATCTATCAAGAGAGAATGTTAATAATTTTACTCACTTGGTAATGATTTCCAGTAAGGAATTCAGTGACTTTTTACTAAAATTATTTGTTAAAATTGACAAGTAAATACATTAGGAGATGTATTACTTATTCTTAATTTTCTCTTAAAATTAAATCTCTAGTCCCTAGGTAATGTTGCTGTAACTAAATTTTCACTGTTAATAAGAAGCATAAACATATGCATCACTACTACACTGCTGTAGTTATCCCAAGACAATCATAAAGTGACACTCCTTAAAGAGCTTTTGCTTACCAATTTGTATCAATTGTCATTGATGCTGCTGTCCTTACTGCTTGTATTTTTCTGTTGAGTTCTTGCCTTGTTTGCTTTCAGTACTGTTGAGACGTAGATGCTTTGTGCTTTTGTTTGCTTGATTTTGTTTTTTTTTTTCTTTCTGAAAAGTGTTTCAGTCTGAAGAACTTACAACTTATTTTGAAAGTAAATATTTTCATCAAGAATCCTTGTTCTAATTTAAAAATCAAAGTCACGTCATTAACTTTACTCTCTTTTCCTGCCCATCTGCAGTTAAAGAAATAATAGCTAGACAAATTTTGGTATCTTTTCATCATCATAAATATGGCCAGCTATGCTAGGTAGCACATATATCTTGCCTATAGAAGAACTGCTGTTCTACAATGCATAATCTCATGTAACAGTATCTAGGATGTACATCTGTTATTTCAGAGAAAAACAAACTATTCCATTCTTGTTTCTCAAAACCGATCAAGGTTGGGTTGAAAAGACAGGAAGGAAAAAAGAAAAGATTTGCCACAGATAAACTGCATATGTCATAACAAATACGAAGTGTTTGAATATACCGGTTTCTGACATGATCAGGTTTGGCAGAGGTTCAAATAAGTTCAAATAAGGTAAAATAATGTGAAAACCTGGTAAGTATAATGTAATTGGTTAGTAGCTAACAAAGTTATGAGGTGCCCCAACATACAAAACGATGGTAAAGAAATCTTACAAAAAATTAAGTTCACTCATTTTATAAATCTAATGCAATGGTGTGAAAGGAATCAAATCTGCTAAGATTAAATTAGTAATTTCAGATAAGTAATGGCACAGCTTCTTCAGATAAAATAACTGATTTTTAGGGCATTGTTTAAACATACTTAAAATATATTTGCCATATAAATGCAATGCCTTTAATTTTTAAAGAATGTGCACTTTTTTGTGTGTGTGTGTTGCATTTTTTGCACAGTATTTTAACGGCTTCTACTGATGAAATAATGAACAAAGCTCAGGTTAACTTATAGATAATTTCATGATCAAGTACACTTAGTCGTTCTTGAGTTAAATTCAATTTGACTAGTTTAGCAGTTATGAGCTATGCCATTTGTTTACATTATGGTAATTACAAGTTTTTCTATTCACAGTAAGTTTTTCAGCAGACTCATGCTCAGGTCAATGCCAGTACTTTATTGATCACTGTGACTTATCTCAGCTATTCACTTTTGGTTTCTTTTTACTCTTTGTTAGTTTCTGTGTTCAAAGCCACTGCTTGTAGATCTACAATGCAAAAATATACAGAACAATATAGCAATAATGGCTATGGAAATACCTGAGGATTTTAATTGAGTTTACTATGTGGGTTTGCCTTGTTTCTTGATGCATTTGAAACACAATGCCTTCTGACTAATCTAAACTCGCCTCTTTCACTGCTGAGATAGTTGCTCTTCAATAACATAGGTGTGATACCATAGTACAACTTTGAGACTTTTCTCTGGATGAAAAGCTCAATGTTAATACCATTCATTTGTCCATAATTTTGATCTAGGAAAAAGTATAATTAAAGTATGAATTGTAATTATGTACAACTGAATTGTATATACTTCACTTACCTTCCTTTTTTTTTTTTTTTTTTTCTTTTTTTAGGATGAACTCTGAGTAGGATTTAATAAAAAAGAATGTGATTTGTGTTTGCTGCTCAGAGCCATAATATTTTTAAACATCAACAGCATTGAAATGACAAGTAAATGTGCAATTTCGTCCTGTCAAATAGTGTGGGTGTATTTGAAGTTGACAAGGCATGAACTGTGAAGTGGTATCCCTTTTAACCAGTATAGCACTAATGTACATTGATATAATATGAAGGGACAATATAGTCTTTCATTAATTGAAACTGCAAGAATTTATAGAACTTTTGGAAGTTAATTCTCCTATTCTAGTACAAAGTATACTTTAATGACTAGAGAGTTTGAAACAAACTTTTTTTGGACAAAAGGCTCTAAAGACTAAGAAAGAAAGTCAGTTAAAAAATGTACACTTAAATATGGTTATAACCATCATTGTCATTGTATTAGTATTCAGCCTATGGAATAAAAAATAAATTTATTCAAAATACTTTTAGATTGAGATTCTCAGAAAAGCCATAGGAATTTGGGAACATACATCACATTAAAATATATATGTTTTCAAGTGTTATAAAAGTAAATAAAAACTAGATATAAAGACGTGAAGATGATTAAAGATGAACTATTTACTGAGGTTTAAATTAATAAAGCATTAATTCTGAAATTCCAGATAAAATTTGAGGGATATGATTAGACTGAAAGCATTGGCTCTTAATTTTTACCAAGTGTCGTATGTTCTCTAAGTTACTGATATAATTACTGTATTGCCTAAATGTTTATATAATTTTGAACACAATGTTGTTTTATATTGCTCATTTACTAGTGCATGTATCTTATATGGGATACCATGCACACTTACAGGCACAAATGATGAACTACATAATAAAACATAGTAAGAAAAGTAGTTTTTAAGTCCACATTGAGGCCTGAGTCTGTGGCTTACATGATGGCACAGGGCTTACCATGTTGGGTGGGAGGCATTCACATGACCAGCCCATGTAAACTACTCCGTGGAGAAGGAGTCAAGGCTCCTCTTTTGGATCAAGCCTCTTTAAGCAGATACAAAGAGACTATGTGAGCAAAATGTACATCACTTAAAAATAAAGAAGCAATAATTCATTGGTTAGCACACAAACGATCACTAAGATGCAATGAGCTATTGAGATAAACAGTTGTGCAGTCTTTCTGGGAGCAGATGGAAGGAGTCCATGGCACACAGGTCAGACCCTTGTCTTGGCTCTGGTTCCATCTCCTACCAGCTCTCCGGACACCTTAAAATCATCCTGATAACCTGGTGACACACAGCTGACCTGAATAACCTCCCTGTTCTGTTATTTTATCTTTATTTTGTTACACTTCCTTTGGAATCGTATACCTTTCTACATCAGTGTTTTTCCTCTTGCATCAAGGGACTACTGTCAATCCTGTCAAAACAACCCTACCTCTGGCTGAAATTTTATCTTTCCATCTCTGTACAGACCACTTCCCAGCACTTCTGCAGCAATCAGGGCCAACATTAGGGGGACAGGCCACCGATCCTTGGTATGCAGGCAGTGGGATCTGCTGAGAAAAGTGGATATTAGTATTTCTTAGGATTTACATCTTCTTGGCAAAGAACTGACAAAGAAAGAGTAAATGTTTTCTTGTCTTGCCTTCAGACCTTTGTCAGACTTCCATTTGTTCTGCAATATGCTTTGAAAAGTTGGTATTCCCTGAAGCTCCTGGATATGAGCAGTTAGACTGATGCCTATGCAAAAGAGGTTCCATAATTAAAAGCCCCAGCATTTCTTGTCTCTAAAATGCCCTGGGAATGGTCCTTGTGATATTTCTTACCTCGACAGCTAGTCCTACAAAGGAGCAAAACATTCAAAAATGTTCTATTATTAGAGCAAGCTTTAGGCAAACTACTTAATTTATCAAAACATAGAATAGTGCAAGGTTACCAATTCCAGTTGTTTTCCAATGCACAGCACCAACTGGAAAAAAAGATTACTAGAAATTTCCTTTTCCTACATTAAGATATTGGTTGCCTTTACTAAGGCTTTTCTAGGGACAAGTTTTTTATCTACGCCTCCGTAAAGAATATAAACACGTTGCTCTCATTTTGCATCCCCAGTAACTTGTATGAACTTAGTTTAAAACTATATTTGAGCTCATAACCCGCTGTATAATATTTTGTAGCAAACAACTCAATTATATCTTCAGCCTGATGAAGTGCGTAATTTACAGAGGTAGGCTGTGGAAAATATTTTCAATTTACAACTATTTTTAAAGAAAGTTTCATAAGTTATTTATCAGGAAATTTTAAAAAATGGAATTAACCGTATAAGATTCATCAAAATTTAAAGAATTTATAAACAACAAGAAGTAAATATTTACTTAAGGAAATTGTTTCCTGTGTGTACTATATGCATTGGAATAGAACACTTAAGGTCTCTACGTTTTATAGGTTTTTATTAGTTATAAAGAATAGCAGGAGGTAGTGAAAATAATTAGGAAAATAATAACCAATTTTGAGTATTTGTGCCTCACTTCTTTTACTGCAGCACACATCTCAACCTCAGCTGCCAAGCTTAATGGCCAGGCATACTGTTTTTAATCACAAATTAAATTCCGACTTATTAAAGTTCTTCCAGTTTTTACACAACAATCTTTAATCATTAAAATTTAGTTCACTGCTTTCTGTTAACAGAAGTTTGTTTTCAGCACATAATCAGCATTTGCTGGATGCGAATATGTAGAAACTGTTCTCTTTTACAGGAATGTGTCTTAGCAACCATGTCCTCTTGATTCCTTTGGGTACACAGGGGAAAGAAATTAAACTTTCTTTTCTAATTAACATAATGCAGTTAGTCCAGATTGACGAAGGGGTGGCTGTACATCTGTGACTGAGGGAATAAACCAAATATGTCAATTTGGATAAAAAAGTAAACATTCTATATTCATCACAGAATTTCAGATTAATTGTCAGCACAATAATTATGTAAGTGTAATTAATGTGCAGACTCTGAAGTCACTTGAGTAACAGGAATGCCCAAATACAAGTCTGTAGTGTTGTCAACATTTATGCAATAACAGGAATTTTAAGGGTGCTGTTAAATATAATTAATTCAGCAAGCTGCCTGCTTATCAGCTAAATAAAATGATTAATGGTTATGACCCTGGTAAATTTTTGACAGTCATCTCTTGTGATTGTAACAAGGCTGTTCTATGGAATGGTGGGTTTTGATTGCATGTTGTCTTGTCAGTTGTGTCTTTGCTTTCACCTTGCTAGCCAAGCATCTTCTCCATCTCTGGCTTACAAATTAAACTGAAAAGACAGCTGTTAAAATGTTCATCATTACATTTGTTCTTATTGTAATTACTTTGTGCAAACTGGAATATATGTTTCTATATACTTATATTCAATTTATATACACATATTTACTTTATGTATATGTACATACATATATTTACATGTGTATACACTATATATACTTATATATATAAATTGAATGTATGTTTCAATATACATATTGCAAGATCTGTAGTTTTTAATTTTAAGTTTACTGCAGTGTGACTTTGTACACTTGAGCTGCAGCTGAAGGGCTCATAGAAGAGTTTTATCCCCCAAATGTTTGCATGGATTTTTAAGGAATACAAAAAGACATTATCTCACTTCTGTCAAAATAATTTTTAAGCCTGGGACAGAGGATATATACATAGTTTGTTCATAAATCATATTTTAAGCAAAAAGAAAGGAGGCAGTTAGAGATTTCACTTTCTAGGAGTAGCTGAGGAGTATAACGGAGGGTATTTTGCTGGAAGACATTTCTGAAGTAGAGTGTGGCAGACTGAAGTAAATTAAAAAAAAAAAAAGGAAAAACACCAAATCATGAAGGCACACTCATGTGACTCAACAAGAATATAAAGTATTTTTTCTTTTATTGTGAATTCAGCAAACAAAGAATAAAAGTTTGGAAGATCAGAAATCTTGAGAGAAAAAAATTATGCTTAGTAGTACATTCTGTTTGAAATATTTTGCATTTATCTTTAGAGATTACAAGAATTAAAAATAATAATAATAGTGACATGGAGATGAAAGCTGAAGACTCAGAAATATGAAAATGTGAAATAAATTACACTAATTGAAACTTATTTTTCCTTCCAGAGACTGGCTTTAGTCCCCATGCCAACGGCAATTATGTACACTAGAATCTGGGACTTGCTTTTGAGGACACTCAACTTTGATCAGCTTGCAGTAGAGTGCTTTCCTGGATGTAAGTGACTTCCACCTGGTGTGAAAAGTCAACTTCACTTTGCAGTTTTCTAAGGCAGTCTGTCTGGACTGTGCAGAAAATCTTTATGTGTTTGAAACTGCAGGCATTTACTTCACTGGCTGCAATACAATCTATCACTGATCAACCAATGTGTTTTGCAGTGCAGGAGGCCAGGTTACACTTAATTTTGTTTCCACCTTGCACCTTGTGATGATACTCAAATTTAAATTTTTACTTTGTAATTTGGTTTTAGTTTAGCATAACTGTTTTATATGTTCAGATTTGGATAGTTGTTTACTTTTAAGTATTCAACAGATAACATTACATAATTTTGCAGTCTTCCCCCCCCCCCCCCCCCCCCCCCCGTAATGGAAAGAATATACAAAGATACCATTCTTACTTGTTAGAAGCAAAAATAAGATTCTGTGTTGTTTCAATTATGATTCAACAGAATTAAGAGATCAACTGAAATAGATATTTCAACGAACAACAACAACAAAAAAGTAACTAGATGCATGTCAAATATTATGTATAGGTCAGTGAAACAAATTAAGACAAATGTAGTTGTAGTACTCTTAGCTTTACACTGCAGTTCTGCTGTCCATGTGTCGTCTATGTTTTATGATGATGAAGAATTACAGCAGTTTTGCAAATCTATCCTGTGTATCTAGACATATTTTTCATGGGCTTTTCAATATTTCTGACTTTCCCTGTTATAAGTGCTCCGAAATCCTTTTGAAATTGCAGGTATTAAGCCATCACCTTTTTTCCTTCCAATGTCATTTAACTCATATTTCTAGTATAGGCTGGTGCAAATAGTTAATATAAGGGAAATGCTGAATAAAACTGCATAAATTAAATCACAGGTTGTCTGAGCAAAAAATATTTTTGCTATTGATTTTCCATATATTTGAAATTTGTTGTATATGATACAGATAACAAAAGGCTACAACAGAATGTATTTTAAAGTATGTAAACCTGAGTGAAATATTGCATTTTAAGTTACCATAGCAGGTCTTTCAAATATCCATATATGACTAAGTAGATCTGATCTTCAGCCATTTTGCATGAGATGTTTCTATAGTTGGACACAGTACTGAGCTAATTCAGAGAACTGTCGGTCATGCAATGCATCTGTCATGCAGAGAATCTCTCTCCCTAGATCTAATTTCAAGCTCCTCCATGGTATCCTATTATCCAAGACTTTTGCACATATTTGATATGGGGGATTCAGTTTTCTACAAATGAGCATCATATGTTTTCTGGAGACCCAAGAGATCTAATATAATATGCATCTCCTTTTCCTAAACCACTTCTCTCTGACACTCTTTCCTTCTTATCCCATATTTTTTTTCTCCCCTAGTATATACAAGGATTAAAGGATATTCTTCTTTAGGAGGTGTTTCTATATATGTCTTCCCCATAAATCTAATAATGTTTTTGGATTACAAAACTTTGCCTTAGTGTTTGAAAGTTTGTATACTGGCATATGTTGCACTGATTTGTACACTAGTAATACTTCTTCTTGGACAGTGGGATAAAATACTTATTAGCTAGTAAGAGCTAGTAAGGTTTTGGTATATTTTTTTGATTGCCTAGGAGAATCTCCCCACATCCCTAATGACCTTTCCTGGCACTCAAGATACTTGATGTCTTGCGCTGGTCCCTGTAGGAAAGAGCACTTGAAATAGGAGCCACAGTCACCTGTCTTGCCAGAGACTTGCTTTCCTGAGATGAACCTCTGAAGGACCCCATGTGGAGGCAAAGATGCAGGTCCACTCTGAATTTCATTAAACACAGTGCAGAAAGTGCTACTTCAAGGGGAAATGTAAAAAAAAAATAAATAGGTGTTCATGAGAATAAATTGTATTTTGATTATTTCCTTTCAGTTTGTAATGCTTAAAATATTTGCATAACAGCAATAACATTAAACTAGAACTAGGTAAGATTTTGCCTCCAAAACAGCTTATTACTGGTATGCTTCTCACCATGAGGAAACAGAATCCCAAACAATTCCTTCATTCATTTTTCAGAACCTGACTCATTTCTACTTGCATTTCAGATCTGAAATGTGAACTGAAATGTGTCTCTGTAGATAATAAACAGTAACAATGAACACAATAAATAATTTAGTTGGTAAATCCAACAGATTTGTTCATGGATATCAAAAGCAAAGGTGATTCAGGGATATGACAGCTTGGATAAACTATAGGAACACCCTTAGCTGGCTGAGCTAAATTCATAATATTGCTAAGAATAACTATGGAAATGCTTTGTCACTTCCAAGGCAATGCTCTATTCCTCACTGCACAAACAATTGTACAAATCCATTTAATCTTTAGTTCACATAGTGGCTGGTTATCAGTTGCACCTCATCTCTCTTTCAGATTCCTATGAAACTGCTTAGGACAATTTATTCGTTGCTTTACTTGTCATTTACATGTCTCTTTAGCCCTGTGCTACTCTGAATATGTTGTTTTTTTCTTCTTCTTCTTCTTTTTTCTTTTTTTTTTTTTTTTCTTTCTCAATAGTAGTTGTGGAAAGTTTCTATCTCCCTATTTATTCCTTACCTAAAATAAAATATGCCCATATATAAGTGGTGCTAAATCTCCACCCATTAATATACACATATACACAGATATACATTGCTTCCTGGTATGTGTTCTCAGAAAGATGTCCACTATCCTAATCACCTAAGCAGTGATTGTTTCAGTGAGAACACCACAAGATACCATTGAGAATTCAGTATTTGAAACAAAGAATGGAACAGATAAACAGTAATCAAAATGCTGAGATATATCTAGAAGAGAGTTTGCCAAACTACCTTCTTGTTAAAGTTCGTATTTTATGCCTGGCATACACAATGAATTGAGAAACTTTTTTTTTTTTTTGAAAACTATATAAATAGAAAAAATTCCTTCTAAACTTTTTTTTTTTTCCCATATATGGAACCATGTATTATTTTACTGTCTTTTCTACTTTTAAATGATAACAGGCTAGTCAATCAGCAGCTCACAACTGCATAGCACAAAATTGTGCGGGGTTATTAATAGATTAACACTATTTAAGGATATTATCCTTTGATTTCCAAATAAAATGCGCAATAATGATTTCAACTATTTTATTAATGAATACAATATTGAAACTTGCAAGGACAGGGACAGAGAAATGTTTTCTGAAGATGATGCCAGTGATCCAGTACAAATACCATGTGATTACCAAATTGGTCTTCCCCTTCATCTGTGTTTGTCTTCAAAAGAAAATAATCATGTTATTAACAACTAATATTTATACTTCAGACAATCTATTAAAAGAGATGATCAACACCAGGCAATCAGTGAGAACTTTCACAACCACAAAGAATCTGAAACACATTTAAAAAAATAATAATGCAAATAAGTTTATTTGTGTTACTTAAAATGACATTTATGATGAGATGAGATGAGATGAGATGTTGAGCTTAGTGATATGGTTTAGTGAAGGACTTGTTAGTGTTAGTCAGAGGTTGGACTCGGTGATCTTGGAGGTCTCTTCCAACCTAGACGATTCTGTGATTCTGTGACATTAAATGCTGCCATTTACAATAAAAATAAATTGACAAATAGCAGTAAGTCCAGCATACATATTATGAACAATCTAACATTCCTCAGGAATCCTTCTCTTTTTATGATTCAACATTCTCCAATGTACTTACTGTAGTGTATGTGCACATATTTAGCAATTTAGTTTTCTTCCTCTCTAGACAAACTGTCCATGTAAATTAATGCATATTTAGCAAGATGAAATGTTCATGACAAAAAATATGAAAGATTGGTTAAGTTCAGCTGGAAAATCAGGTTAGATGTCTTCAGACAAAAGTTTTAAACAGATACTTCATTACAAATAAAGGCAGTCATCAATGCTTAGGGACTTGGATTATAGGTTTTGTTGAAGAATTTGGTGATAATGAAGTGAATGATATGTGGTAGTGTGATCATTGATAAAAGAAGAAGAGAAAAATGCATAAGCGTTTGTAAATTTCTGTGTGAATATTAAATTATTTTGTACTATTCTGTGGTGGGTTGGTGTTGGACTGCAGCTAGGCACCCAACCAGCTACTCACTCACTTCTACCCTTTAACAGGACATGGAGAAAATAAGATGAAAAAGCTTCTGGGTTTAGATAAAGGCAGGGAAATCACCATTTTCTGTCACTGATGAAACAGACTCAACCTGGGGAAAATTAATTTAATTTATTGCCAAGTAAAAGAAGTTTGGATAGTGAGAAATGAAGCCAAAAAATAAATACCTTCCTGCTGCTCTCCCTGTTGTTTTTTCCCAGGCCCAACCCCAACCCCAACCCCATACCTCAACCCCAAACGGTGCAGGGAGGCCCCGCCCAGCTCCTTGTGGTGCTCTGATCTCCTTCCTCCCCACACTTCTCACCCCCATGGTCTTGCATGGGCTATGGGGGAGTCCCTGCTCAGGGGCCTGCAGCACCTCCTCCTATCCTCCCTCTCTGGCCCATCTGTTCCCAGGACTGTTTCTTACAGGTTTTCCCCCACTGCTGGGCAGCATTTTGCCCTTTCTTCAATACATTCGCATAGGGGTGCCAATGTTGCTACCAGTGTCGCCACTGGGCCCTATAGTAGGTCTGGCTGGAACTGGGTATGTCCAGCAAAGGTTCACCAAAGTCTCCTCACAGAGGCCGCCCCTGCAGCCCCCTCACTGCCAAAACCTCATGCATGGAAATAAGAGAAATCTTTAAGAGATTTTTCTTTAAGAGACTTTTCTTTAAGAGATTAAGAGATTTTCCTCTAAACTCTTCCTGCTTGGCATGGGCAACCTGAGATTTCTGGCAGGTACCTCTGCCAGGAAGGAGCACAAACTGAGCTGCTGAGTCCTGAGATACCTGCTGCCGGTGGATCAGCAGCATACCAGCACAACAGGATTCTCCATAAACACAGTAAGTCATGCCTTTTCCTTGGATTTGCCAAATATTGCCAATTTTTTTTAAAGGTGTGGCTAAGGTTGAGGGACACCCCCCGAAGTGTACTAGAGGTAACTGGAGGGAGCAAACATGGAGGGAGCAAATGGTGCTGTTTTTTGTTTGTTTGCTTCTTTTTCATTTTGTTTTGTTTTGTTTTGTGATTCTCCCAGACAAAAACTGGATACTTCACCTTACAGCCCTCAGGTCTGCTCTCTGCAGCATTTTTCTGGCAAGAGCAACAACTGGTTTTCTTGTGATGGTTATGACAGTTTAATAATAAACAAGAGACAAAGAGATAAAAAGAGGGAAACAAGTAAAGGGGAGGCCTTTGTGTTTGTAGCTAGTAATGCTTCCAAACTGGAAAAGGAAAATGAGGATTTTCTAAAAATGTAAGAAGTGCTTAAGAGAAAATACAAAATAAAACTTTGAATAAAATAAGCTCCAGATGGTCATTAAATATGTTAAATGACAGTCTGCTTTCAGCCCACCAGGCACCAATTTTATTATTCTAATAACATCTTAAAATGAAAAAGATAAAGTCTTGTAAAAAGAGGCTGTTAACTTTGATGGCGCTTAATCCAGATAACTTTTAGAATATCCATTAATGTGCAAAGATACCAAACATATATTCAGCAACAAAAATAGTTCTTCGCTGAAAGGTGCTCATGCAGACATTTGCAGAATTTTTCAGTTATCTTTTGCATGCAGATGCTTAAAAAGAGACATTTTCAAAAGATGAAACATAACAAACGCTGCATTGTAAAATAAAATCGTTTATTCTGAAATCAAAATTTTGGATGTTGAAAATTCAGGTAAGAATACATCGCATAGTACTACATACACATTACTAATATTTGATATATATTACATATATATGAATATTTGATCATGCAATAAGGTAAATCATTCTCAACTACTGAGAATTATTTCTACACTAGTTTATAGGGGTGCTCATAAGATAGGGGTTTCTGGTATGGGATTTGTGTATTCATTTTTAGATGTTTAAATATAAAAGTTTGATATGGTGTAAATAAATATAACTGGGATCACTTCACATTTTCAAAGACTGAAAATCGAATGCTATGATCTCATTCCATTTGCTCCTTTTGAGAGGATGTGAAGTCTGAGATCTTGAAATGGTAAAACTCCCTTTCTAAAAGTCCCCAAGCGTTTACAGCATTGTTTCAAATGAAGCTTGGCTTTCTGTAAAGGAATTTTAGGGCATTTTGATTATAAGGAATCCTAATTCCAACATCGAGGCAGTATAGCCTTCCAGATTGAGTTACCATTAACGCTTTATGTTTGCGGTAACATTTTCCTAGTTTATCCAAAGAAGTTTACTCTTTGCTTTGATTTCACATCCTAGGTATGTGTGATTTTTCACACAGTCTTTATGGCTAATTTATATTTTTCTATTTTTATACAGTGATGTAGTTCTAAAATTTTGAGAAATGCAATTAAATACTTCAGTGATATTTATTTATTTAAGTAGCTTCTATAAGTATTTTTATGATACACCCCTCAATGCATTCTTTTCCAGACCTTGTCTGTGACAGCTGTGTATAGAATCAGATACTGACCAAGCAGAAAGTGTGCACATATATCTGCCCCTTTACAGATGAGTTAGCTCAACTGGATTTGAGTTTCTGTAATGTACAATAATAATCTAAGGAGATATCGAGGATCAAAATTTTTGTCAGTGATCAGCATGACAAACCCAAAACTGCAGAAGATTCATTCACAATTCGTTGTGCATTATGTTTTTACATACATTACAGCTTTTATTAAAAAATAGGAAAACTATTGAATAATATTGAGGACACAAGCTTGATTTATTTATCCTGATGATGTTTCCTGTACAGTGTCTACATTTTTTGTTTTGTATCCCTGTTCTATTTATTTCACACAACCCAGGTAGTATCCTCGGTCTAAATTCTCATCATTCAATTATTAATCATAATTAATTCCTTTGTTTTGCACTGATTTTTGAAAATTAAGTTAGAACATGAAAGAAAAATGGCAATAAAATTATTTCATTTGTGTGAGGGAAGACATTTTTATATGCCGTATTGAAATAAAAATACTCAAATGTTATGTCAGAAGTAAAGAAATCACTTGCATTCTATGAACTAGAGGAATAAAATCCTGTTACAAGTTAATACTTTTTGAACAGCAGTTTCTGAGTGGAAGGGATTGAAATACATTGCTGATAAAAAGGATAATGCAGAGAAATCTTATTCAAATGCAGGCAGGTCCTTTTCTGCCTACAGAATTTTCCTTAGTGGAATCAAGGGAAAAGGAAAGTGAGTGGAAAAATTGTAAAACTGTCTAACTTATTAGAAATAGGCTAAAACTCCTTTTTTCCACACTTCTGCCTACCTTCTGTCCCCCAAAGTCAATCATGTTGAGACTCGAACATCTGTAGTTACTGTCTGTCTAGAAAGTGTGTCAGTGAAAAAGCTAATTTATTGAGCAGCTGAAGCTAATAATAGAAATTTCCTTTTGGATGCAAAATAAACTATAAAAGATAGAGGAAATGGGTTGAGGTTCTTATCCAAGAAAATACCAGGGTTTGTATTTTTGTTTGTTCTAGCAGAAAAACAAGTGTTGCAGTAGGAGTATTATTCTTGGGGAAAAAAACAGCCTTATTACTGTAGTGCAGCATTCTGAAAGTGTAAGTGGGACATGAATGGTTAAGTTCTCAAGACATTGAGAAAACTGTCTTTGCTGGTGGTCTAAAAGAAAGATTCCACAAAAAATAGCTGGAAAAATGTTATCTTTTTCTACTTGAATTCACAAGTATTTTATCAACTGGATTGACCTTCAGAACTGACAGGATAAAAACTTTGAATATTCCAAATTTTCACAGGTAATTTCATTTGTTTGTTCTGAGATGGAGCTCTAGACCCAAGGTATAAAATATGTCTCGAAAAACAGGATGTCAAGAAACATTTCATTCCTCTCAGAAATACATTTCTCAAAATACAGCAGTTTCCACACTGAAAATATATTCTATTAGTTCATATATTAGACTATTGGTTCATTTTTTGAGGAAACAATACCTTGAAAAATGTGCGTGAGAGTAGATATATGAACATATATATACATGCATGGTAGCTAGCTTCAGCGGTAACTTTTAAAATGGATCAGCAGATGCCTTTACTTCCAAGCTGGATTAGTTCCAAGACCTGTGAAATAATTGTATTCCTCCAAAGGTATTCTGTATAATGAGACAACTGGTAAATAGTCTGGCCAGAACTACACTGCACAACTAAAGTAGGTTGGAATGAACCTGCAGGAAATTTGTCCATAGTCTCTAAACATAAATAAATGCATTTACCTTCCCTAAATAGATGGAAATAACAGAACAAAGAGTCTCATTACCAATCAGCAGTTCAATCTGTTAATGTTATCAAAGGGCTATCTGCTCAATTAAAAAAGTACAGTGCTTTCCATTCAGATTTCTCTTCTTCCTTCATTGAAAAAATACTTTTTTTTTCTTTTCAGTCACAATTCTTGATATAACAACAAATGGGAGAAATATCTGAAATTCATTAAAGATCATATATTTTCATACCTGTTTCTAGGCATTATTGGCTTGAGATTATTGACTCAGCAAACTGAGAGTAACAAATATTAGACATTTTAAGAAAAAAAAAAGGGTGGGGGAGTCTTCACAATATATATATATATATTTTGTAATCATAGGATTCCCAGAATTTACAGCAGAAGCTGACAAATTTCATCTTTCAAACTAGCAAAATAATCTGATACGAGTCTCAGTAGATGAGCAAAAATAGTGTTCTGGAAAGGTACTCATATACTGCATGTTTATGGAATGATACAGGAGAACGGGATATGTTAACTGAGTTTTGTAGTTTTTTGTTGTTGTTGGTTTTTGTTTTGTTTTGTTTTTTCATTTGGTATTGAAGATTAATGAAAATCCCAGAGCATTTCTGCAAAACTTAAAAAGACAGTAACTTCTATTGGTTCCGGACTGAGCAAAGTTATGTTTGCCTGTTGTGGCACGTAAATATGTTTAAATCCTTTTGTATAAATGTGGAAGTATGTCTTACCAGTCAGTGAAGCCTCAAAAGTTTTGCTGTGCTTGTAGGAACCAACAAGATATACAATTTGCACTACGAAAAATACTCAGGAACATTGTAACCTAACTGTGTAAGGAGTAAGGAGTAAATCAACTGGTCTGCTTTTTTTTTTTTTTTTTTTTTTTGACTATGCCAGACACTCAGGGGAGGAATGAGAGGAACAACAGAGAATGAAAAAGGAAATCCTCTTGACTCTGTTGCCTATGGATATTGAAGTGCAGGGGGTATTACAGCTACTTAGCTGCTTCTGGCTGGGAACATTTACTTGTTGAATTATGGCAGCCTAAAATCACATATATTTAAAGAAAGAATAAGAGCAGCAGCAGAAGCAGAATGGATCTTAGGGTTTCCAATCTCATTGTAGCGAGTGCAGAGGCTGTCACTATTCAAGTTCTGTAAAGCAGCAAGTAATTTTCCATAAGAATACCTAAACAATGTGGATGGGATTTCTTTTTGAATCCCTAACAATAATCTTTCTGAGATTTTCCTTACATTTTCTTTATTTACATAAATTTGGACGCAGTTCTCATCTTTGTAGAAGATTAGTAAATAGAACCGAGGATTCTGGACAAAAAACAAGCTTCAGATAAAGCACTAGAGGGTTTTGAACGTCTTTATGACACACTGAATTTTGATCATAGTTAATAAAAACACCAAGGAAGCACTGCACTCTATAGCAGTGTCCAGGACAGTGCAAACATGCATGTGAGTTAGTAAGAAAAAAATGAAGACATTGGAGATCAACAACGGATAAAGAATCCAGCAACACTTATGTTAAAAATTTTCTTCCTCCTTTTTAAAGTAAATTGTGAGGACTGCTTTTTCACTTTTTTTTCCTCTTTGACTTTCAAGAAGGACTGTTGAATTGCCTTGCTTAAGCGGGGGGGTTGGGCCAGGAAACTTGCAGAGGTCCTTTCAAACCTTGACTATTCTGATTCTATTAATTGAAAGTAGAAACTAATGTGATTGTTGGAGAGCATGATTACTAGGCAGAGTGCACAGATTCTTCAAAATGTGCCCTCCTAAATATCCGAATTTATTGGTTGAGAGGTCTTCCATTCTTAATAATAATACTATTATTAAAGTGGATATAGAACTGCACAGTTACATGATTTGACAAAAGTTTAAATGGCTTCAAAATTTCTGTTGCATTCACAAGTACAATTATTTTTGTTTTAAAGTGTCATAACAAATGAAATTTTAAATGATTTGATATACAATTTAAATGCAAGAATGCAGTTGCAACTCCGGTATCATTTGATGTTACCTAAACTTACAAAATATTAAATATATGTCCTTAAAGCAAATTCTGCTTTCTTTCTTCCTCTTTCATGTTGAGCTTCATTGCAAGTACAGGATTTTATATTTTTTGGTTCTGATGAAAATAATGTCAGGAGACAGCCTTGGAGTGGTAGGTGATGAAGGCATGAACTTGTTCCCAGAGTTAACATACAAGCTGGAAGGTTTTCTTTGTTACTAAAAGTTCACATTTTTTATTCATTAAATACTTCATTTTCATTTTCAGATAGAAAATGTGTCAAATGTGTATTTTATTTTTATTTTTTAAAATTCACTGGGACTTAGATGAAGCTTAATTTATTTCAGTAGCTGAAACTTGTCCTCTTAGTCAAGTTTCATCATTTTCAGATAATGGAATCTTGCAGCAGTCCTGTATTAGAATGGGAGGCAAAGCATTTTGTAGCTTAACTTTCAGGGTTGTGTGACACTGTTATCACCTCTAAATAAGGGAACAAACTTTGCTTATCTATACTAGTCATATGTTGAGATTCAAATAGAAAAATCACAGTAGAATGTGGTTTCAAAGCATAAGGGTATTATGGAAATAGCAAGCAATACTTTCATATCCGACACTGTCACTAAGTAAGTCTACTTTCTTAGCCCTTTGAAAGGGAGCACAGAACTTGAAGTTTATGTTTAAATAAATATAGAAAGCATCAGTCAAAGCCTGCCAAGGCTACTGCACTGGTAAATGTCAAAACTCTAATCCTACTAAGGGAGCTGGCCAAGCCAGGCTGCTGCTTTTGTTAGAATAACACGCGGAAGCCTCCAGTACGCTGTTCTCTAGTTGATCTCCAACTCATTGCTAGCCTCTCCTATTGTTATAAAATTGAATTAGTCCTTCATTATGAAGGAAATAGGTGCAGATAAATGTTTGATATTCTGCCTCTGGCAATGGCTAATATTATGTGCTTCAGAGAAAACACAAAAATATCCCATAATACTACTAAGTCCAATCTGCAATGCTGGATGTAAGATAACAGGCCTTCCTGATGCCTGTAGGGCAGAATTGTGCCCTGTTGCATGAGACTAAATTAATCTTTTCCTAAGCAGTGTTATTTCGGATACTGCTATTGGTCAATTATGCAGGCCCTTTTAAAATTCCATGCTCAGCTGTTGTACTGCATAAGTAATTATTTCCTATTGGGTATTACATGTCTACTAACTATAAATCTTAGTGAATAACCCACTTGTTTTTCTGTTCTGACAGATGCTCCCTGGGAATGCTTGTTAAAAGAAGAAGTACTTCTGTCTGCATCTGGTGAAGTCAGCCCCAGAGTAGATGAAATACTAAACAACACTGGCCAGAGATTATGCATCCTGATGCTCATAGGTAATCCACTCTTTCCCTTTGGAATGTCAAATCCTTGGAAAAGCACTATTTGAAACAACAATCTGTGATTTAAAAGGATTTTAGTGTTCTTTACTACAGATCACATTAATCTAGAAGTATGCTGTGTCCTTAATTTCCTCAGTGATTATAAAGGAAAAAATAATAGTTCCAGGACTTGTTCTTCATAAAATGAACTTGCCAGTAGCTAAGGTAAAATATTTAATTTGATAATGAAAAATGCAAGATTCTGTCATTCTTTGTCCTCCCTCTTATAAAGTGTATTACAATGGAGAAGAACATAGCATAGCATGTGGAAGACCAAATGTTTTCACTCTAATCTGAGTAATTTGAATATCTCGACCTTTTTTAAGTCTCCCTCTCTTCTGATAAACCTGCTATATGTTAGTGGCTCAGCATCCCCCTTTTAGTTTCTCAAAGGACTTTGCTTTTATTAAGCAAGGGGGATTCCAAAGAACAGCAGCAATTTTAAAAAATAATAATTTTTAGCTGGCCTCCAGTCAGCTTAGAACTGGTCTCACATCAGGTTCGAGACAAAACCATACTGTCATTAGAATTTGCGAGAAAAAATAAAATGATGGTAATTATTTAGCTCTAAGAATTTATAGATGATGAGAAAACATTAGACTGTGTTATATAAATAATTAATTACCCGTAATTCTTTCAGCTTTCTGCCAATTTGTTTTTTTCAGTTTTCTTTTTCTTTTGGTGAATGCCAGAAAAGAACCTATTAAAAGAAAAACCTAGCCTGCTGCCTGCTGTGACTTTTAGGCTAGACAGTGTTTTGAAGTAGCTGTAGCTTTGCTCTGGGCTTGCACCCACTGGCATAGCACAGCATTTGTGTTCAGTACCTCCGGAGCTGCCTGCAGGGAATGCCATCTGAGGCAGATGCTGCTGGTGGGCTGGGGGGGGAGGCTGGGTCAGCAACGCTTCTGTCTGAAAGTGCCTCAAACTAAGCTTGAATGTCACTGGACTTCCATGGCAGAGAGCTAAGGAGGTATCAGTCACACAGGATCCCGAAGGTAGATGTGACTTCCTAGTATATATATTCCACATTCCATATGCACATCATACACACAGCTAAATCAGCATTAGCCTTCCCTGCAGTTTCCTATGTTTCCATACAATTTTCTTTGTTATTCTTACTCAGTTTAGCCTGGCTCATTTACTTTGTTTGTTTCTCCCTGCTGTTCCTTGATGTCTCAAACATATCTCTACCAGGCAAGTGAAGCTGGTTTCTAAACAAAAACGTCAGAAATTCAGTACATAAATTTTGCCAGTGTTTCAGAGAAACTACTTCTATTTCATTTCAGCAGCCTTAGGATCTTCAGTATTTTTTTTAATAAGGTCAGTCTTCTTCATGGAAAGTAATAGTTAAAAGCAGGATGCTATATTTTACCATAAAATAAAACCACTTTACCTGTGAAGGGACTGAAACTGATCATATTAAGAGCTGGAGAAAAATGCTATAATAGTAAGGAATGGACATTATGTGTAAAAAAATGTGCACCTGTATCATGGTTTTGGATCACACGAGGGGGACTGTGAGAAGCTACCTGTAAATTGTATGTTTTGATCAGTGTTTGAAGGACTTTTTCAGATATGCACTGCAGGAGTGCTTCTATCAGTGCATAGCTTCTGACAAGTAATCTAGAGGGAAGAGAGTAATTGAATGCTAGCTTGGAGATGCAGATCATCAACTGATTTTTCCTCTGAGATTTATATATGGATGACAGAACAGGAGAGTAGAAAGGGAAGGGAGGGTATTTTGAATATACTGAAGTTTACTGCATCTTCATAAAAGTAGAGCATATATGAAAAGAAGGAAAAATGCCTCACTTGCATATTTGGATTTTAGTAAGCAGCTACTCAGGTCTGTTTCTTTGCTGAAGTTTGAAAACTGATGTTTTAATAATCTGTGAAAAACAATTAATTAATTAGGTCATGTTTTTTCAGTTTTGGTTTAGCTAAAGTATAAATCGGGATATTGGAGTTGCACATGAGTTCTGATTAATCACGAAGAAAATTTATGAAACTGTAGATTAGTAACAATGTTAAACTTTCAGAGAATCTAAATTCATAGTAAATAATTCATAATCACAGGACAGACATACCTTCTAATTTTACAGAGTAGATTAATTATTAAGAAGATATTTAATTATTTCAAAGGTTAAATGCAAGCCTGGGAATTAATATTGACTGTCGTGTAGATATTCTAAAATTTTTTTTAATCTTTTTTTTTTTTTTTTTCCTTTCTGGGAAATCAGAGGTTTTGTATATTATATTGCAATAGTCATTCACCTGAAGAAAGGTCGGAAAAATAGGTGATTTCAGAAATAGAAGAATAATTTCTCATATTCCACTTTTCAAACCTGTATATTAAAAAATTATCCAAGTAAAAGTTGTTCTGTGAGAGTGAGGTTGCTGTTACCTCAAAGAGTAGTTTCCATTGCTGTAATTATCGTGTGCAGTGATTAATGGTGTCTGTCTCTGTACAGTGCCTCAGTACTCACACAACTCCTATTACCATGTACCCGAGTACTTCTCAAGCTTTAAAATCATAAGATAATTATGGTTCAGAATTTCTGTCTTTGTGGTTTCTTGAACATCATCTTTTCCAGGTGAATGAAAACTTGATAAATCTGGAAATCAGACACCCCAACCCCCCCCACACACACACACAAAAAAAGGCAGAGGAGAACATCGTAACATTCAGAACTCAAGAAACTTTGCTGAAAAAAATATGTCGAAAAATTTGCATATTTTATTAAATACCTATAGACATAACTATACATGATGAAAAATCTAAGTCTTTGATCTAAAAGATAAACTTAATAATGTGAAAAGTCTATTCTTCCTTAGAAATAGTTGTTCATCTATATAATTTCAAGAATAACATAGAATCATATACAAAGCCATGGAATAACTACTGTGTGAACCACCAAATCAATTAAAAAGTAGCATTACATTTATAAAAATGTAGAACTTGAAATACTTATTGTTTATAAATACTTTAAAATCTCTTCTCATGGCTCAGCTAAAGACATATTTTATAATGAAATGTAAGGATGCAGAAGTGTACATGTCAGGTGTAATATTTGCATTATACACTTTTGAAAAATATACAGACCATGTTTTGCTCTTGCTTTAACTTTGACACCTAATAAAACTATCATCTTTCTTTTAAATTCTGAAAATTTCCAATTGTAGCGGGCTTGGAGTTAGGTGCTGTACAGACTTAGGGAGAAGACTGACTTATACTGAAATTCTGCTTTCTCTGATTGATAAGAACAGTCCTTTGTGAGTCTCAGTTGGTTTATGTGAACACCCATAGGGTGGAATTTCTTGTGTGAGCACTTTGGGAATCAGCAACAGCGTAAAGTCAGAGAAGATTAGAGGAAGCTAATTAATGCCTATATTTGCACTGAAGAGTCATCATTTATTAAAATCAGTTCCTGAACATATGTATTTCTGTAGGTATTTATTCACAATACTGGAGTGTGTGAGCAATTCTGGAAGCAGTAGCTTGATGAATGCAGACTTGGCAGAGCTAGGTTAACATTTGGACCTAATGATCCTAGAGATCTTTCCCAACCTGAATGATTCCATTATTCTATGAATATTTTGTTCTTGCTCGTGTGAGTGGATCTGAGATAACGTAAAAGTAGAAAAAAATCAAGGCTGTGAATGGCTCTGAAGTTCAGGACAAGAGGCCAGTGACGGGAATTAAAGAGAAGTGCTGTCTAAGAGCTAGGAATTGTTTGAAATCCTGCTACAACAGTTACTATTGGAAGTAATCCAGCCAAGAGAAGATGCTGAGTTTTGACTTGTTTCTTTCCCTACATTGCTTTTCCGGAAGACGTGCTCAAGAGTTTCTTTAATCCTCCCTTAAAAGAATAAGATAATTTGTTAAAATCCATTTTAAGAGGTGTCATGAGCATGTTCTGTATTGGCATAGCTGAAATTAGTATAGCGCTATTCCAGTAGAACAGTCATGATGGTTCAAGACGTGCAGTCATATTGAACAATGGTAAAATGCTCTGCTTTTCTAAATATGTGCACACTAAAGATGAATCTATCAAGCTCTGTAATTTTCACCAGACATCTCACTTCTTCACTTCCCAAGAATCCTGAGGACCAAATCCTCTTGCTGGTCAATTGGCTGACACGTGCAACATGCTTCAACAGGGAGGTCTTTGACCCTAGGATTAGGGCCTTTTGTATAATTGGATGACTCCATTTCCATCATCAGTAAAGGAGATTTTTAGCAATGATCCAATAGTTATGCTGTCATGGAATGAGAAAATATATTGACTAACAAAAAACAGAAACTTAGTCGTTTTTTGAGATATGTAAATGGAGAAAACAGGAGTGGTGTTGAAAGACACTGCACCTGCACAAAAGCCAGTCAACTTCCACTAATGTGCAGCATATCCTGACACTGATCCAGTTTATCCAGACATCATTTTAGAGTGCCAGAGACTGGGAGAAGAGCACTAAATTTTTCATGTGAGAAAATAAAATGGAAGAAAAAAGGACTTACTTGTGTACTTAATATTTTTTCCTCTATCAGGAACAGATAAAAATCCGATCTCCACCAGTTTGTATTTTCATGATTTGTTGTTCAGATTTTGCTCATTAATCTGTTATGGTTAATACAGTTTGTATACTATAATATATTTATTTATTCATTTCTTACACTGAGAGGCTGAGTCTGTCCTCCATAATGTTTACTCACCTGCAACATACAAAAAAATATAGCTGCAAATATATTAACTCATTGTTACAGAGAAAATGCACTGTCCTAAATACTGTAATATAATGAAGATGAAATTTGGCATTCTTTGCTTTTACTAATCTGCGGTCTATCATTTCACTATATGAGAACAGACATTTCTTTCTTTACTATTTAATCAAATATTTAAAGATATTAACACTAGAATAAATTAAGGGCTTTTAATAGACTCTGAAAAGCCATCAATTTCAAGATGGTCCACATTAATTATTCTTTAATTAAATGCAGTATGTTAAGTCTAAAGAAGTGCAGAGATTTGGTTTTTTAAAAAAAAAGCGGTAGGGATCTATAGAAATAAAACATATCAGTAAAGTTTAATCTGTAATATGGAGAGGGGAAAGAAAAAAGGACCAAGTGTGCCATACTAGCAGCAGTGAAGGAAGAAGAAACTATGTGATTAAAGGTAGGAACAGAAGAACAACAAATTTGTGATGTAGGAAGGGGCTACAGAATGAGTTGACTATACCAGGTATAGATTTTCAAATGAATGTAAAGAATTAAAAGAATAAAGCCAAACCGGTTTGTAAAGGCAATCATGATCTTGGTTTTTTTTTAGGTTTCATTCAGTATGAAAGGTTATGTTTCATAAAATTTTTAAAAGCATAAAACTATGTGTATGAAGACTTACTGTGTGGAGACTAAATCCTTTTGCATTACAAGGTTTATACAGCAGTGTCACAACCTTGCTCTGAACATCTGAATATTGCGTTATAATATACAGCATCCAATCATATAGGCGAATGTGAGTAGTAAAACCTAAGGCTCATAAACTCTCTCAAACTGTGTATCTGCACTGCATTTTAATACTATCTCTCTACTTTCTGTATCATTAAATCTGACACACCACATTTTATTCCCTTTAGCAGTGTTGTTAGGTTGACTGCCCACTAAATATGAACCCTAAGTGAAGATGACTTCACCTTGGTACTGAGCTTTCTTTGCTTCAATTAACTTTAGTACTTACCTTGCTTCAATTAACTTTGCAGGATCTGTGAAAAGGTCTCCTTATTGTGAGATATTTTTCTAAGGCAGGAAAAATATATTTGGGAGTACACAGGCATACAGAAATGAACTAAAAGAAATAGCACCTTTGTCAAGTAGAAGCAGTTAAAGACCATATTTAAATAGTAATAGTTTTTATAATCTATATTTAGTCCCTCTTTAAGACCTAATTCTCTTGCTAAATCATCTACAGACTCTCTCAATATAGAAGTATCTTTACCTGTCTTGTTCCTATGCTCCTTGTTTATCTGAATTTTACTTCAAACTTCTCAGGACAGTAATCATGTCTTTTATGTATTTCAACAGTAAAAATACTGTGTGATTTCTGCTTTAGACATCTAATATATGAACGTGGATAGGTATTTGATTATTACCTTCTAGCAACATCTTACATCAGACTTACTTACTTACTTACATCAGACAGAAGTAAGGAATTAGTTTCAGAATGGGGATGGTAAAGTTTTCAAGTACTTGTATAGTTGAACCTGCAAGTGAGCCAAACAAAAGAAGGCTGAAGGAAATGAACAGGTGACCTGTTTGTTTACTGTTGAAATACATAGTAAACAATATAATTTTCGCATCTCTTAAAAAAAAATAGTGTTCTGCCACTTGTTATTTATTTTAAACCTCGGTGGTAAACAAATTTCAAATTTTGCATCCCTGGACTTGATTATCTTGCTTCTGTAAGGCTGAGCAGCAGTTTTGATCACAAATGTTGATTACTCAGTGTGAAAGCCTGAACGTCTATCTGTTTGAGGTTTTTTTGTGTGTTTTGTTTTTGTTTTTTGGAAGGGCTTCTACAAAGGTTTTTCATGTTTGTATTATTTTACGGACTTCTAGATATCCAGCTGTGAATATCTAACTTTCAGAACTTTCTGTTTTCTTGCTATACTTTTTATCACTTTTGCCAAGCCCATTGCATCCTAAGTTATTTCAGTTCAGTATTCAGGTTTTTTCAGCAGTTAATTCCAGGACAGTGCTGTTATTGCATTTGATTCCATTATATTTTGCACTCCTTTAAAAAAAAATAATAGTGGAATATGCTAAATCAAAAAATACCTATTTATTCCTTATGTATTCAGTTCACTTTCTTTGTATTCACCTGTCCATATAGCTGTTATGATAGAACTGCACAAATACTCCAGTTACAGTGAAGGCAAGTACTGTCAGATTAGTTGCTAATATATTATTGATGCACTTTTTTGCTCAAGTTACCCTGCACACAAAAGATAGCAAACAAAAATACATTAGGCATCCAGACTGTGGCATATCTTTTTCTCTAGTTTCTACAGAATTTTGGTAATCATTTAGTTACCAAGAAGGCTCTCGTCCTGTCTGTATTCCTAGTTTTGACAATTTGTTTAACAGCTTCAGTTAATCAAGAATGAACTTGGAAAGGTTTTTATCTTCATTCTTCTATCTCTGTGTTTCTGTTCAGTTTTTCTGATCAAATACTCCTCTTAAACAGTAGAAAGCTACTGCTGCTACCACTGAATGCTATGCATTTGTTCTCTGTGGTAAATAATCAGTTGGCCTGTGTGCTTTACAGGCTTGCTACATTTCTCTTGCAGCATATATAACTTACAAAAAGAAATTTGATGAATAGATCTGAATGTACAGCCCAGATTTCCCTCCTGCAATATCATACACACAAAAAAGAGTTTACTTTGCTGGAAATAAAAGTGAGGCAAGAAGTTGTTTCTTGGTGGCATATGAACACCTCCATTCAGCAGTTGATATGTATTAACTTGGTTTTGAACCTAATTGAAAATCAGCTCTTCACGTATAGTTTATTTGATTTTTATATAGTTTATCCGACAAATGCTATGAGAATATTTTTCTCTAGAGAGACAATGACCAAATATATGATAGATGCTTGCTACCATCACTGGGATGTTTAGATTCATAAATTGCCTGTGGGAAGCCATCTGAGAATAATGTCACACCACTGATGGTCCTAGCAGTGTCAGGTCACTTGCTGCTGACCAGAGTCTTTAATTAAGCCATTCCGTCTTCTATCTAAGAAACCTCTGGAAACATAATGTTTGAAAGAGAAAGTCATTGTATTCTCTTTCAGATGAAAAAAATGGCATTTAGGATAAAAATGATATATTCAGCTATATAAAGTATTTCTTCTGTTAAATTCAGACTCATGTAAACCTACTCCAGCCGATCTACTTTATACCTTAAAAGATGCTTTTATTATTATTATTATTATTATTTTCAAAGGAAATGAGAGTTGATACACGATGGGATGATAAATGTAACATATTCTTTTACATGTTTTAAAGGATAAATAGCTTGGCTATTACGCTGTATTCTGTGTGTCTAACCCAAGTGCTCTTGATGGAAAATGTATTAAAAATAATTAATTTTCTTCTCTTAGGATTTATTAATTCTGAAGCTGAAGCGAGCTGTTGCTGTGTTAGGTTCTTTGAATCTAGGTTCCTACCTATCTGTAATTCTAATATTAATAGAACTAAATAAAAAGAAATATCAGTAAATATAATAATTTATAACAAATCGTAGATAATAGAAAAGTAATAATTTATAACAAAGATAAAAGATAATGATGAAATCACTTAAACTTTGCAGTATAATAGTTGATCTTGTGGGAGACAATAACATGAATTGAAAGAATTTCCAGGATTCCTACTCACTATGATCAAAAGTGCACAAGTACATTTATTTTATTGCTCTGCTGTCTGTGGTAGTGTGTATGGAATGTTTTAATCCAAGTATTGATTAAGATGTTTTTTGTGATGTATGTGAGAGGTAGTTGTAGATTTATGAGAGAAATGTGTCTATAGCACGAGCATTTAAACATGTTTTGGGGCAACAAGGGAGAATAATTGATAATTTGATAATTTGGAGACTATAAGAGTGAGTTCAGCAAGATTGACTAATACTACCTTTTCAAAGATAATCAAGTAGCAGGATAATTAATGATATTTTGATTAAAAGACAAATTTTTTTGTCATCTTTTCATACATCTGTATTATTCTTTTCTATTTCTGTGCTGATATTCTGTACTTTAAACCTGTTTTGCAAAATCTGTGCTTTAGTGTGTTTTTTCCCTCAAGCTGAGCATCATGATTTTATATAGTTCTGATGTATAGCCATGAAACATGAAAGACTGTTCAAGTCAGTTGGTTGCATATAAACAACTGGTATTCAAAGGGATGACATCTACTATCTGCTGTGACTTCCAATATTTGTGATTGTTTTTTTTTCGAAGTCAGTGTTCCCAAACTCTTTCAAGAACAACGTTTGGGAAGCTGCTTTCTGGGTTGCTTTGCAGTGTGCTTGCTTTTTCCCACCTAGATGCAGTTTCTCTCATAAATCTAGTCTACTAGGGATTTGTGTGTTGTAATTGGTTCTATATCTTATAGAAGGATTTATTGTTGTTGCAGTGTAATGCAATTATTAATTGTTATGTTTGCTAATCTTTGTCAGTCTTGCATTTGGTTGCCTTCGTATTTCTGAAGTAATTTCTCTTGCTTGACTAAAGCAGAAAATGTATTGCATTTGAAAATATGACCTCTCTTGAGCAGAGCTGGCTTTCCCTTTCATTATAATTAACATTTGACGATACGTTCCTGAACGGACAGCGTACAAGGTATATATTGTAGAATGAACAACTCAGTTTTCCCTCCTGTACTCAGAAAGATCAACTGTGTAATTAATGTGCTCAAGTAGCTGTGGTCTAAGATAAGAAAAGTCAATTCAAAAGCGTGCTAATAGCTTTAACTTCAATTAATTTTCATAAGAATTGTCATATTCCTCCCAGTGTCCCGACTACTATTGGAAAATGGCTGTCCATGCATTTTTGTTAATGAATTGACCAGACGGAGAAAAAAATAGAGAGTATAATATACAGAAATAATATACAGAAATCCCTATTAATAAAGGTACTTAGACTGTTTTCCCTATGCTATATCAGATCATTTTGTAAATAGTATAAGTGTCAGCTACTGCTCAAGAAAAGTATGAAGGTCATACTATTCAGCTTTGTTTGTACTATAGATTTTTTTTTTTTGGCAAATTATTTTCCTGGCAGTCTGTTAGCAAGCAGTGTATCAGATTTGTTGGGTACTTTTGCTCAGAAAGTGTAGAATGTGTTGGCACTCAACATACTATGTATTATCAAGAAACAGGTGACTTTCTTGTAATGGAAAGAAATATTATAGGACAAGCAAAGTCAAATTCTGTATTATACTCTACTTACTTGGAAAGACAGATGCATTATTATTTTTTTTTTTGGGGGGGGGGGAGCTTACTGTCTTTATCTGACCATGTTTGTCATGGCATTTGGACTTGTGTTGAGCTGAAATAATTTTGTGTAGTTCAGGGACTCCTACCTTAGCAAATGTGAAAACAAGTGCGTGATGTTAACTGACTTCTCTTTCCTGGCAGTATGTTTGAACCAGAGCTTCCTCATTCTCTAAACATCTTTCTGCTTAACCTAACAGCTGGGGCACATGTGAGGTACCTTTCCATCCCACTGAGGTGCGTCACTGACTTCAGAGAGAGATCTAAGATGTGAGAATGTAAAACCATACTTCACCTATTTTAAAAGCCCATACATCTCAAAACAGAGAAAAAAAACAAACTTTCATATGTGTATTTCATGACAGTCCAATCAGAAGTAAAACAGAAATGTTGCTAAGAGAAATGATAGGCCATGTACCATCAAAACTGTGGCATACATGGTCTGACTTTGTGTTCATTATTATATCAAACATGACTGATTCCAGACAAAATCTGGGATCTTTTAAGTATATTGTTCTTGAGCCTCATAGAAGGATAATCCTGTTGACTGAAGTATGGTTATTTGTTTATGCCATTTTAAGCACAAATGTTGTCTAATGGATTGGAATGCATGTATGTCTTCTAAAATTTGGCTGCAACTGCATGGGCAATTTGACTTGCATAGCAGTGCATTTTGAAGTGAATCTCCCATCTGCTCAGTTTCCTTTTTTTTTTTTTTTTGACTCATAAAAAGATTCAAACAGTCATGAAGTTCAAAGCCAACATCAGTGGTGTTTCAGGCAAGGTCAAGTAGTGCAAGTAGTGTTTACACAGTAGATATATTCAAACCAGACTAAATCTTGTCTGAAGAAACTCTTTCTACAACACACTTTGAGCCTAAAGCCTAAGCTGTTTAATTAGTAGATGAGAGAGTTCACACTGAGACTCCCCCTGTCCCCTCCCCCCCTCCCCCAGAGTTTATTGCTGAGAAAAGTGCATACAGTTTGTGAGATTACAGAGCTTGAATCTGTCCCTTCAGAATGAGGGACACAGGCTTCCTCCTGCCCCCACTTGAGAAGATTTATGTTCTTTGACTGATGGTATGACCAGATCATCCACTACTTTTTTCTTCTAAAGGCCTACCTCTTTCTTGTGACCAGATTATGAAGAAACTTGTTGAAAGAACTGTAATTAGGTCTTTTTCTTTTTTCAATACAGTGTACCGTAACTCTCAAAATATATAATTGTATTTAAAACAGAGATTTTAGGCCTCTTGTATTAAAGTACTGCTTCTTAATCTTCCACGCAGAGGCTTGAGTGTGAGCTTCTCTAAGAGCTCTTTGAACAGGAGAAATTTGGTGGAAGAAGAGATTAAACAATTTTTAACAGACTGGTTTTAATATTAAAAAAAAAAAAAAAGTTTCATTGTTCTGAATGAAATGTGTTGTCTTTGAGGCTAATATAAAGGTACTCTGCAATATCTAGGTAAATTAACTTATCCATAATGTACTTTCAGTGCAAAAGAGAAGCCTCTCAAAAACATTAAGATGAAACATAAGAGCAAAGATGACATATTTAAGTGAGAGGCCAGCACACGTTCACTAATACCTCTGAAAATTTGCAACAGCCACTTGACTTATGATGAACTATATGTAGTGAGTTTCATTTCAGTCTTTCTTCTTCCTGCAGCTGATGAGATATGATACTTCCACATACTTCTGAGATAGAGTATAAAAGGTTTTGTTTTGTTTTGTTTTGAGGTGTTGTCTAAGCCTCCTCCTGCTTCCCAGCCCTGAACTGGTCATCTGGCTGGGATGACTGGGTAGTATGATGAACCCCATCTACCCAGGAGTAAGACATCCTCAAAGCACAGCTCTATGCTGTAAAACAGACAGGAAACCTGTTTCTCCTTCTTCATCTACCAGAGCAGTTGGTTAAGGTTACTGTGTTTAAAAGCAGTTTATAGAAGATAGGCAACAGTCTTTCCATTGCTGACTTATCAGTCAGGGAGATGTGCTTCATTAGTCTCAATAATTCCAAGAAATAATAATGTAAAACAATCAGTAAGGCAAGAGGAAAGAGAGCCATCCTCCTCCAACCTTGCTGTCAGTGGTCATTAGAGGGCCCTCCCACAAAGGAAAAAGTAATTCTTGGCTTATGTGTTTTTTCTCCTTTATTACAGTTGTATCTTAGCTTAATTCTCTGTTGTCCCAGTATTTCTAAATAGAAGAGGAGGAGAGGAGAGGAAACAGTAAAAGAAAGCTTATTTATATACAAGCAGGATTTTTCTGAACTTCACTCATGCCAGATGGAGTATCTAAAAAAAATGTTATTGACTATTAGATCTGAATTACTGCACCGGATTTTCTTAACACAAACCTAACCTGTTATATCACACGTGGGTTTAAACAAAAGGAGCTTTAAGCTAAATAAATGAACTCTCAGCAACAAGTGAAAGCAAAGGTTTTTTTTCTCAATAATTAAGGCATATTACAATGATTTACAATATTTAAATTAATTTAAAAAGACATAATAAAACCTACAAAGAATATGAATAATTTTTACTTGTACATTACATGTAGCTCTGTCAATCTCTGTTGATCTTTCTGTTGATGTAAGTACATTCATGATGTGCTCGCAAAATCGATCTCCTCTGGTGTGTGGGATGGGAGGATGACTTGTTTTATCCTAGATGTAAATTTGAGATGCTTAACGAATCTTCACTCTCTACTCTGCTATCGACAACATATTCAATATTTGAAGCATATGAAGTAAACATACTTGATGTACAGTCATAGAAAAAGTCATAGAATGAAGGATTATTTCACTTTTTCTTGCCTCTTTTCTCCCTCCCTTCCTCTTCTTCTTTCCTTTTTTTTTTTTTGGGCGGGGGGGGTGAGGAATAACAAGTGTTTCATGTTACAAATTGCTACATGCAGCCAGGACATCATTCAGAAGTCCTATTACAGAAAGCATAGGTCATTTGCCTCATAACCTCTCTGTTTTTCCAGTAGTTCTAAATTAGGTCCCTTGGATCACTCTTCAAGGTCAGTGACTTTTTCATTAAGTGCAGAGAGCCTCAGCTTCTTCTGAGTTGCTTAAATTTCCTACACTCTGGGCCACTGGTTTTAGCCTTAGGTTGCTTTCATTTTTTTAATTTGGCTGAAGTTAATATAACAAGCTGTGTGTTATCATTTTTTTTATTTCCCTCCCTACTTTTTTTTCTTTTTTTGTTTGTTTTTGTTTTTAAATATGAGAGTTCATCCTGTCAGTCTGACAGATCACCTGCATGAAATGGTGGAGTTCAAGATCCTTAGGGCAGTGAGGAGGTTGCACAGCATGTTTACTACCCTGGACTTCAGGAGAGCAGACTTTGGCCTCTTCTGGGATCTGCTTAGTAGAATACCGTGGGATAAAACCCTGGAAGGAAGAGGAGCCCAAGAAAGCTAGTTAATATACAACGATCACCTCCTTCAACTACAGGAGTGATGCATCCCAGCAAAGAGTAAGTCAGGCAGAAACACCAGGAAGCCTGCGTAGGTGAACAGGGAGCTCCTGGACAAACTCAAACACAAAAAGTAAGCCTAAGAGGGTGGAAGCAAGAACAGGTAGCCTGTGAGAAATACAGAGAAATTGTCTGAGCAGCCAGGGATCAGGTTAGGAAAGCTAAGGCCTTGATAGAACTAAATCTGGATGGGGACATCAAGGGCAACAAGAAAAGCTTCTATAGTTATACTGGTGATAAAAGGAAGGCTAGAGAAAATGTGGGCCCCTTTGGAAGGAACCTGAATACCTGGTTACCTGGGATATGGAGAAGGCCTGCGATATGGAGAAGGGATATTGGGTGGCCACACCACCCAAGTTGCAGAAGGCAAAGGCAGGGGAGAACAAGGAACTGCCCACTGTAGGAGAAGACTGGGTTTGTGACTATCTAAGGAACATGAAGGTGCACAAGTCCATGTGACCTGATGAGATGTATCCGCACGTCCTGTGAGAACTGGCAGATGTAGTTGCTTAGCCCCTATCCATCATATTTGATAAGTTGTGGCAGTCTGCTGAAGTTCCTGCTGACTGGAAAAAGGGAAACATAATCCACAATTTTTAAAAAGGGGAAAAAAGGAAGACGTAGGGAACTACAGGCCAGTCTCACCTTTTTGCACAGCAAGATCATAGAGTGGATCCTCCTGGAAACTGTGCTAAGGCACATGGAGCATGAAGAGGTGACTGGTGACAGTAAACATAGCTTCACAAAGAGCAAATTGAGTCTGACAAATTTGGTGGCCTTCATATGATGGGGTTACAGCATTAGTGGATAAGGGAAGAGCAACAGACGTTGTCTAACTGACATCATTTATCTGGAGATGTGCAAAGCATTTGTCACTGTCCCACATGATATCTTTGTCTCTAAATTGGAGAAATGTGGATTTGATGGATGGACCACTCAGTGGATAAGGAATTGAGGAATTGGCTGGATGGTCGCACTCAAAGAGTTGCAGTCAACAGCTCGATGTCCAGGCAGAGACCAGTGACAAGTGGTGTTCCTCGGGGGTCGGTATTGGGACCGTCACTGTTAAACATCTTTGTTGGCCAGTGGTTAAAGGGAGGTGATCCTCCCCCTCTGCTCTGCTCTCATGAAACCCCACCTGCAGTGCTGCGTTCAGCTCTGAGGCCCCCAACATCAGAAGGACATGAACCTATTGGAGCAAGTGCAGAGGAGGGCCATGAACATGATCAGAGGGCTGGAGCTCTCTTATGAAGACAGGCTGAGACAGAAGGGGTTGTTCAGCCTGGAGAAGGGAAGGCTCCAGGGAGACCTTACAGCAGCCTTCCTGTACTTAAAGGAGACCTACAAGAAAGCTGGAGAGGGACTTTTTACAAGGACATGTAGTGATGGAACAAGGGATAATGGCTTTAAATTGAAAGGGAGAGGATTTAGATTACATATAAAGAAGAAATTCTTCACTGTGGGGGTGGTGAAGCACTGGAAGAGGCTGCCCAGAGAAGTTGTGGGTGCCCTAACTCTGGAAGCGTTCAAGGCCAGGTTGGATGGGGCTTTGAACAACCTGGTCTAGTGGGAGGTGTCCCTGCCCATGACAGGGGGTTGGAATTTGATGATCTTTAGGGCCCCTTCCAAACCAAACCATTCTGTGATTGCTGGAGTGTAAGTCCTGACACTGTCATTAGGTTTCGGTAGGTCAAGAACATGGGTTGCACCACAAGCAGACTGGAAAGTGCAAAATGTGATCTTTTTTTGACGTGCCTGTTGATATTGTCATACAAAAAGACAGGCCTCTAATATTCTTATGCATACAGATGACACCATTAATAATCTCTAAGCTTTAACTATTAGGTTCGTAACTTGATTAGAAAAGTCCATCAACAAAAGAATATGGATGATGTCTTCTGCGTATATGAATTAAATTTATAGAAAACAATGTTTCTAGCTTTCTGCAATTCTGAAAGAAAAGATAAAGGTATTTGCTGCAAGTTCTCATAATGAACACTTGAGCTTCTCTAATGTCTCTCTTTCTCGGTAATTTTTTTAAAGCTTGAATCATGTCCTCCAGTTCCCCTGCATGGTAGGTCACAGTTATTATTTCCCTTAAAACAAGTGAAGAAGGTTAGGAAGATACACATTATTTTCCTCAATAATGTGTGATGAATAAATGACAGAAGCAGAAATTATATCCTGCTGTTCTAACTGTTATACTGTTATATTTCATGGCTTGTAATGCCATGGGAAGGAAGATCAACACTTTGTCAGAGTGACTAAGCAGTTGGAGTTGCTGTGTTTATGTTGAAATCTCATAGGATTTGGTTTCACTTGACAATTACATTCAATTAGAAAACACCCTTAAGTGACTTCTCAAGGTTGTGGTTTAACTTGGTGTGGTTTCCAAGTGAAGAAAACCCCTGGAGGAGATATTATTAATTGTACTTTTCATAGCATTTCTTTAGGAGCAGCCAAGGTCAGTGCCATTTTCCAAGGCACTCTGCAGATGAGTGACCAGGAACTTCTTCCGTTTAAATAGTTTAGAATATAAATGGACAAGTGAAACAAATTACTATGACAAATGTCATTCTTTTGAGGGAGGACAGAGTGAGAAAGGATATTTTCTAAAGAGAGAGCTATAAGGTAATCCTGAGAATAAAGCTTTTGGACAAAGCAGCTGGGCAAAGCTCTAATGTGCTTCCTTTGTCATGTCACAATTCTTGTTTTTATGTGGATACCACATGCAGTTGTTCCTCATAGTCTTCTTGCTCTGCCTGGTGTTTTGGCTTTGGACTCTCCAGCTTCCCTTTACCTATTTTCAAGACTAAAGGCCTTGCTGGTAATGTGATGGGAAGTGTTACGAGACACCAAAGGTTCACAGAAAGGCCTACTGGCCAATCCCAATACAAGTGCATATTGATTCATATTGATTGATTCCCTCCCCCCGACCTTTTTTTTTTTTTTTTTCACTAAGAGATTCCAGAGACATAAGCACAAATGAAAATGAACAATTTTGAGAGAGATATCATCTTAAGATATTGTGAATCTACCTTGCTGTTTGCCAGTATTCTGTAGTGTCTTAAATCTAATTTTCAAAGCCTCTTATCCTAACAGGAAGGAAGGAAGACAATGCTTAGTTCTGTAAGTCATCTTCATTGCCATTTTATTTCTTTTCCAATACTGAACAACTTTCCAAGCAGCTGAGCCAAAAGGACAAGTGAGTTAAATGTTCAGATTAGCCTATAAACTTCAAGCTGCAGCGAGCCATGGAAAGAATCAGACTTTATTTGCTCTGTTCCTAGCTTCCTTCCCACTCGCCAAGGCAAGAGTCTCTTAAACAGATATTCCCTCTGATCTGGTCTTAAATTCAGCTTTACTGACATTCACTTGCCATCAACAATATCAAACAGTTCATATGAATACCTAGTTTATTTGGACCATAGGAATTTGAGGTTGAGCTTAAAGATAATGCTTTAGTTCAGCAAGGAAAATGAAAATATGTTTCAAGTTCTTGGTTAGACAAGGAAACTGCACATGTCAATCCTGTAGACCTGCCAATATGGAATTAGTAATAGGCATACCTAATATATCCAATAATTGGAAAAAAATGTAATGTGTGAAGATATGCAAATTATCCTAGATTTTAGTAGAATACTTCTGCACCTGCTACTTTTATTTAATTTGTCAGAAACAAAATTTGGTTGCATGTCATTGAGACTACATTTCAGAAAAGAAACATTTCAAATTTCAGAAGTTCTTCAGTACACACCTAGTAAAGCAGCTCAAGGTCAACACTGTGCCTTAACAGAATGAAAAATAATGTATGTCTTTAAAAATAGGGGATTTAAAACCAATCAACAATTTGGGATTTACAAAGAGTTTTAACTTATTTTTATAATTACAAGTAATTTTTTTTAGATATAAATGGCCTAACAGCACCATCTTCTGACAAGCTGTAATTTCTGCAATAACCTTGAAAAGCACTTCTAGTCCTTTGCATACGTATTTTTGTTGCTGTCACAAAGAAAAGAGATTCTAGGGAAATAAATGTGTTATCCCATGTATCCTAGCAGAAGACATTGACTGAGAAACCAGAGAAGTCAGTTACTGACCAATTTCTTCTTCTCGCTTAAGACAGTGAGAGAATTTCATTCAGCTGTAATTGTGCCTCAAATTGTTGTTGAAAGGTTTGCTGCAGAAACATTTTAAAGGTATATTCCTGTCAAACATTTGGAAAGAGGTAATTTATATGTAATTTGAACAGCAGACAGTTCTACCAACTTCAGATGTCTTGTAGCATTACTGTGAAAGTAGAAATATATGTCCTATTTTCTAACCCAGTGTTGCTGTATTTGTATGACCAAAGCAGCTGTCAGTTTTGTACTGAAATGTGAAAAATAAATCAATGTTGATAGTTTTAATACAGTTTTGATCTGTTTAGGGCAACAATGGTTTTAGGTGAGTGTATTTTGGCAAAGGTGCTTTAACTCATGTTTGGTTTATGTTGTCTGGGAGCTCAGGTACTTGATCACTTACCATGAAATCAAGGGTTACCACACAGAATCAGTACTGATGGGACTGCACACTCCCATCTATCAAAAAGCACAAGGTGACTTAGCCAACCACACACCTTGCAAAAAAAAGCTTCAAAAAGTTACCTTGCTCTTGCAATTACCATAAGAGAGCATATATGGACTGTACTATGGATCAGTTCATACACAGTAGTTATGCCATGGAACACTGATTTCAGGTTTGATATATCATATCATAGATATTTAACTCTTGAAATGACAGCTAACCATTCTTGGTAATATCTGTTTCTTGGTTTTGGTTCATCTTGAATTCAATTTGTGTCTTATTTCTTTAATCTCCATTTTTGTTGGGTCTCATCTTTCAGTCAGATCTTATATTTCCCAGTCAAAATCCATTCCTACTATATAATCTAAGTCATCATTTATGTATATAGCTACAGTTGTCGTAAATTTAATATTTTTCAAGTTTGAGTTAAATTTTAATTTTAGTAAGTAAACAGTGCTATTCTATGGAAGTTGCTTTATAGATGTTAGAAGGTAAGAGGTATAATCTATGGAAAGTTTGCATACCTACTTTGTTAAAATAAGGAGTTCCAGTTTCACATAGTAAACTCCTGGATTATCAGAGTCATTTAGAAATATTTGGTACATTTTTGCTGGTGGTGATAGCTGCAGCTATAATGAGTGTTTTTAAGTCTTGATTGAGAATCGTCCAACCTCCTCAAAAGAGTGATAATAAAAAGAGTACTGAAACAATTTATGGAACAGCAACTATGTATCTCAAGGGAACGAGCTCTATTTCATATTATTCCAAGTAATTTGCACACATACATACACATTTACATTAGAAACCTGCGAGATATCTTTTTAGGTAATCACTGTTTTCATATGTATTCATGAGGTTTTAGCCAGATAACTAATCCCTGTACTCATGATGAGTTACACATTAACACAATTAAATGTTAGTTGTACCACTAGTGACTTAATAAGAAAATACCTGCTCTACACAACTGTAATGGCTATAAGCTTGTAGCAGAAGTAACTGAAAATTTTTAGACTATCATGGTGAAGTGTGTTACTTATGGATTGTGTCCAAAGAATCGTATATATGAATGAGAGAAAAAAATAAAAAATTTCCAGTCCTAAATCAGTAGATGAAACATGAAATACTATACCACATTTTCAGAATGAAAGGTAAGAAACTTTGAGGAAAGTGGAAATGAGAATTTGTTCTTATTATCATTTTGTTGATTGTACTCTAAATCTTTCAGGTTTGTTGTGCTGGAGCATGGCTTACATATGTAGGCCCTTAGAGCTCTAAAAACATAGCAGAAAAAAAATGTGTGTTATATTTTAGTCCAGAAATGAAAGTTTAGAAATATTTTCATATCATTGCATTGCAACTTGAAGACATTGATGCCCTAGTGTTGCAGTCATTTCCTTTGCAAAGGTATTGATTTACAGTATTGATTTTACTTCTAGAAAAAAAAAAAAAAGTATTGTACTTCTGGAAGAAAGCAGAGTTTGACATTCATAAGTGCACTATATTTTCATATATACGTACCAAGGGAGGAAAACACCAGTTACAGAAGTCAGTTCTGCTCTAGCCATCTGTCATTCAACTTACAAATATTTTTGGTATATATTGCAAAATCAAAAGTTAGATAATATACTGCATTTAATTTTAAAAAGACATTGAGAACAAAATACTGATAACCGTCTGTTAACTTTTTTTTTTCTTGAATAAATTACAAAAATCTATTAATTTGAGAAATATTTGCTAAAGCTGGCGTAAGTCTCAGAATAACTGATATTCACCCTGATCTCAAAATAGAAAAACTGATTACTCTTCAGACTGTGGAGTACGATTTTTCTACAGCAGGAACTCTGGAACTTCTATTTTGACTTCCTGTTTATTCAAATTAAACCATCCAATAATAATTGGAACAAATAAAACAGTTTTACTGATCTATGATTAACTCTCCATTGTACAAATATAAAATACGAGAATGTCACTTGGGTTTACTCACTGAACAGTAGAAGTTCAGCAAGAAACTTGTCTTACCAATTTCAGACCTCAATTTCTTCAAGATTTAAAGCATCTTCCATTAGAGAAGATTGTCCCTAGTTACCGGTAGGCAAGCAGAAGTATAACATTTCTTCTGAATACAATGTGTAGTCCACTGATCAAGAAATAGAGTTATTTTCAACAGATCACCCTGCAGATCTTGAAGTTTTTAGTACTTCCTTGACAAAAGTAGGTAGGATGAGAAATAAGGAATTTCAGTGTTTACCTAAATAAGTAGACAGGAAGCATGAGTTATATTTCCCTATATTCTGTAAACTATAGAATATAGTTTATAGTTTAGAATATAGAACTAAAGAAGATGGTTGGTAGGACAATCTTCCTTGATTCTCAAGGAGTCTTCCTTGAGACATTCAAGACAAAAAAAAAAAAAAAAGCCAAGAAATTATTGTATTTCTGAGGTTCTTTGTTCAGAAATATTTACTAAAAAATAGTATAACTTAAACTAAGAGGGAAAAAAAACAAAACAACAACAACAACAAATATTACTGGCAACAAAATAATTTGCTTTTTGTATTTAGACTTAAGTACTCCAAAAAACTGAAAAATTTGTATGTTAGAGACAGGAGGAAACTGCATTCTTATTTAAAGTACTTAAATATAATATTCCCAGCCTATCAGTTTTCAACTTGTTCTCTTTATTCTTCATAGTAGTATGTATTGTCCTACTTATTTATTTAATGAAGTTAGAAGTTTACTTATAAATGTTTGAACCACATCATTCCTGATGAGAATAAAGTCTCCAAGCAGTGGTTGGTGTATATGCTTCTTGTATTAGAAATTGAGGTCTTGTATTTGATCTAGGTGATGAGTAATTCTATGGATATTTTTGTTTTCTGAATTACATTGTTTGACTTGGATTATTCAAAATGTTAAATCTTTGTTTCCTTTTTCCTTATAATCTCTTATAAATAAATATTTTCTGCATTCTTTCAAAGGAGGTAAAATTTCTCTGTCACATTCTCTGGGATTGCAGACGATGCTGGCACACACAATAAAGAGCTACTTTATATTAGTTTCTTTAAGAAGATTGCTATACTTTTTATACTCTTTTTGGATCCAGTAACATTTAGGGTTGGAGTTCTTTGGAGGCAAAATTGGTTGGCTTTCAAGTACTTAGGAAGTTGAAAGAGAAAATTGTAGCAAAATGCTAGACAGATAAGAGGTTCCATATGTGGTTGGATCCAAGTCTGCTAGCTACATATTTCTACCTATTCTTCTGAAAATCTGTTTTCAGCAGAAATGATATGTTGTGGGAATTATGTACTCTCTGGAACATCTGGGTTTGCTATGGAAAACAGCATGATGCTTTGCATAACCAGACAGATTACACCAAAACTGAATCAGACCTGGGAGGAACTGTGGACTCCTGGGTAGGTGTGAAATCTTTCAACTTCTGTTGTCATCTCATTTTAGAAATTGAATAACTCTCTCAGATTATATGGCTATAGTACTCTTAACCAAAGCAAATCAAATTAAAAAAAAAGAAAAGTCAATCCTGAAGTTACTTTCCACCAAATAAAAAGACACTCAAAAGTTGTATTTCTTCTTCTGTGTGTGGGTGTGTCTGTGGGTGTGTGTTAATTGTCAGATGTCTTTTTCTTCCTGATGCTCCTTTCCATTTAATGGGGCAAGCTTACTGTTCTCCATAAATGGTAAAGTCAGAAGTAAGATACCTCTTCCAGGCCAGGATTTAATATTCAATATATCTGTTTTCTGTTCTTGTGCTGTAGAAATTTAAGTAATTGATACCACACCTATCAAGAAAGATTATAATAGCTTGATATTCAAATGAAAATTAATTAATTAATTAATTAATTGTATTCCTCTAAAAAGTCATGGAAAGACTATTTTCATTTGTATGCCTCTGTTATTTTTCATTTTGAAAGATACGTTGTCAGATTTTATTAAGTGTGGACTATATCTGTTGCACTAGGTATATGAAATCTCTTTTAGTCTCTGAAGATCCCTATAGCATACCTAAAAATCCAAGCCTAACTTTGAATGCCCTTGCTTTTCTGGGTTTAAGTTAGACCCCTGATATTATTTGACCATATAGTACTTCTTTATTTTTAGTCTCTGAATATGTTCTTTGTTGTTTTTTTCCTGGAGTCAGAAAACAAGACTATAAATCCCAGTGGTGGAACTTGAAAAATTGGGTTTGTGTGGTTCAAATCTTTTGAAAATTCTATAAAGCAGCATGAGACATTGTTCTATTCAATTTCTAGCTATTGATCCAACTGAATGCTTGTTTGGAGATTGCCTTTGCAGTTTTATTTGAACAGAAGAAATACTTTTTTCTTTAGTGAGAGGGGTGTGGGGATTTCACTTACAAGGGACACATTTCATGTGTACAGATTTCTCATGCTGAGGGCAATAAAGTAGTTTTGCCCTTGAAGCCGAGTATTATACCTCCAAGTTGCACAGCTTATAGATGTGTTAATTACAAACAAGATGGTGAGCAGTTCACAGTTGGGAAGATGAATGCCTCGTCTGCCAGAGAAAAATAGTTCTGATTAAAGATATGTCAACCAGGCTACCCCGTTTCTGTATCCGACACCCTGTGATAAAGCCAATGTTGGAAAAAACTCAGAACTGAAAGGCTTGGATTCTGGGCCCAAGGAAAATGAATCTACCATAATGATGGAGAGACCTTTCCTTACAGGAGGTGATATGACTTTACCCAATCGTGCAGCAGTTAGCTTACTGACCTTAAAGGTCATATAAATGTTCTTATCCAAAGGTCTTCATTTTTGTGCTTGCACCTGAAATGAAGAGGTGTTCTTTTGTTGTTGTTGTTGTTGTTTTGTTTTGTTGTTTCTTTTTTTTGTTTTTCTTCCCCAGAAATAAATAGAAGTGCTAATGACACCTACTTACACAATATTTCTTTTTAATTTTCCTTTCATGGTAAAGCAAATTATCTAATCTTTCTATTTCTCATTTTCTCTGCTTCTCTGTTATATACTTAAGTCATGCGCATATGTTAAAGTTCATTTATGTGCATATATGTGTATATTTTAAATAAAATGTACAATGAGCTTCTGAGAACTGAAAATTGCCTGTGATACAACAACAGAGAAAACACTATTTGTAGTAAGTTTGTTCTGCAAACGATATAATACTCAAGAATTAAGGTACTTGTTGCTCATGTGAAAATTCTTCCAGAGTTAGGCTAGAGTAAAACATTAAAGCAAACACTCAAAATGCCACTTAGCTGGCTACAGTTAGTCATTCTTGCTTGTAAGTTTTTAGATGTTTGCATCTCAGTAATAATAAATAAATAATCATTACACTTAACAACATCTGTATGAAGGATCCTAAGAACAGTGATTTCTATTACTATTGTGTTTTTATATTCTTCCACGCTATTTGACCTGTGTATGAACTGAACACATTTGAGAGGTAACTTGTTCAGATTGCTAGTAACTGTATCTCTGTAAATGTTTTTTGTTTTTGTTTTGTTTTGTTTTTCCTGACAGGTAGATTAGGAAATGGGGGGGAGGGGGGAATTTTCCTTTAGAAAAATAAGAATGTCAGCAACTCATAGTACCTCATCCTGGTCACACCAGTAATACGAATGTTTTGTAACTTTCCTTTGGGCAATTTGTGCTCCATCTCTTCCTCTGTTGTAAATTGTGAGATCATGCACAAACAGGATCAGAAGATCCATGACTCCTGAATTTCAGTTTTCTCCTTTGGTCAAGTTAAGTTTGCATTCACTTAATTCTTTGGTTTGTGGGCTTTGGAAGTTTTGATCTTATAAGGTCACTAGGGTGTCTTTGGGCTGATGAACGTTTTTGGAAATTGGTAACTTTGGTGTTGGCCAGTGCTTGGCTGAATTAATGTCTCTAAACAAAATTTCTAGCCTTCACTGGTATTTTCAGGGTTATTTGATGTTGTACAGAATTGCATTACATTACAAACATGATAAAAATACAGTATTGACTTAGAGTTTCATACAGTCTTATAGTCTTTTATAAAACTGTATCGATCCATCTTTATTTTTGAAGGTCAGCATAAAGTTTACAAAGAAGCATATGAGGTTAGGAAACATATGGGAGTTGCCCATTAAAGTATTAAAATGTGACCTGCTGTTGCTGGAGCTATCAACAAATCTTGTTGTATCCTCATCACTCCCAAGCTGCATGCATATGATCTAGATTTTGGCTAATAAAAATGAATGTAATGCTGCAGTGGTTAAGATATTTTGCACTGTAATCATTCCTTCCTTAGAAGAGTTCAAATTGCAATGTTAGACCATTCCTCCAAAGCATGGAGATGTTTTATGATGCAGTAAATCCATTACAAACTTGAGAATGAAGAAAATATCTTTCAAAGTGTCTGTTTTTCTACTGTCAGTATGCGGTTCTTCTACAGCGTTGATGGCCTTCGAAATGCATTACAGCTCCTTATGTATATGGGCTCTTGACAAAAGGAAATATAAATAGACCCCTTGAAAAAGAAAGTAAGTGAGAATTAGACAATAGCACATTGGAAATAAAACTGGAAATAGACCCCACAGCTTTGAAGTTGCTAAATAAAAAAATTATTGGGATTTAATTTGAAGCAAGCCTTTGAGACTACTGCAGTCCTTTTACTCAGAATAGATACAGCTGTGCTTGTGTGTAAGGTACTTTCCTGAGCTGAAGTCTCTGTTGTGGGCTTGCTGATCATACAAAGAGCAGAAGAGGAGGGACAGTTGAATAGTGGATCTGTGCTGGTATTGTAGTTCCAATTGGGATTGTGCTTTTGCAGTGAATCTGGTCTTCCCCATTTATGGCACTTGGGTCGTGCCAGAGAGCATGAAGTAGATTTCTGACAGATTAAGGTGAACAGGAAGATACACTCTAGGAGCAGTTGATTCAGTTTGTTAGCCCATCATAATGTTAATTGATTTAACATATTTGCTATTATCCTAGATCTCTAAAAAGAAATTTATAATTTGGGGGAGAGAGGGGCTATTTTTACTTTTTTAGTTTCTAGTATTAATTTCTCCTATATAATTCCCTTTTATAAATAACATTTTGACAGTTAGTATAATAAAGGATAAAAAAGGAAGAAAAAAAGCCAAACAACATTCTCCAGCATATTAACAAGGTGCTTTTTTAGAACAAAAAGAAAATAGAATTCACATGGAGAATAAAAGAATAAATATTTTTTCAATCCCTGGTCAGTCAGCAATAGCAATAATGAGTAAGCTTCATTATGAGAACTCCGAAAAATCACAGTTGCGAACTATGTATTATGCCATTTCTTTTGTAGGGTGAATTGTGGTAATGGCATACTGCAGATGTCAGCTTTTGGAAGAAAATCTACGACTAGTAGGTATCTGAGGGTAATCTTAGAGCTGCATCATTTTCTAATCATAGAAACAAACATTTTTTGTGTACCTTTAATCATCTTGAAGGGAAAGGAGTAGGGATCTTTCCTTCAGACTAATACTGTGAGTTGCAAGAAATAGAAGACTAAATCTTACTTCCATTTTCGATGCACAGGTCTTATGCTTACTGCTGTGATACTGCACTTTAATATTACCACCAGATGTTTTTTTTTAAATGATAAGACTTGTGCTACCCATGTATGCTATCTCCATAATTCAATAACATTGCAACCTTCTGTTGTGTATGTTTATTTCTGTGTAGTCGCATATCCTGCTGTATCTTAGTAACAGTTTGATTGCTTTTTATTTAAAGGAATTTTCAGATGTACAGAAGTCCAGATTTTTTTGTTTGTTTTAATGTTTGGTGTATATGAAATCAATATCCATAATCTGATTGACAGAAATGGGATTATTGTTGACAAAAAAATCAACATCAAATATGTATCAGAAAGAATTTTGGATGAGAAACTGAAACTATAAAAATCTTTACTGTAGCATGTTATTAATGAAAGAATTAGGTATTGTATGCTTTTCTACTATTTGTATTTAACATCTCTGGGTTTCTCTTTCTTAATAACCTGCATTTTTAGATGTTTCAAAGGGAGTTTAAGTTAACCTTGTGACTTCATTTCTAAGGTATTATTTCTGTACTTTAACATGATAATTTGCAATGAAGATTTTTCATCTGTGTGTTATATAAATGGTAGATAGACAGTAGAGTTCATTAAACTGAAACTCATGTTTTATATTGTAGAATTCTGTCACATTTTGAAAGGAGCTACATGAATTACAAGCATAAATTGTGAACTATATAAAAACTTAACAATTGAAAACAGGTTTATGTCTGATTCTGTAGCTTGAAAACAGTATTCCTCTTTCAGATGAGTCTTTTAAGACATAAAAATTCAATCCCTTTTTTTTTAGATCTACGAGTGTTTATGTGAATGCAGGGGGAATAGACAGTGTACCCACAGAAAAAGGAAAATAATTCTCCTAAGAAATTACTTGGATCATAGGAACTGGAGTATATAAAGTATGAATTGGATGCTTTGATTATTGACCTTCATGAAATCAGGGCTCTGCAGAACAAGAATGTTTTATGAAAGCAGGAACATAAGGGTATCTCTGAAAGTTGTTAAATGTTTACAGTAGCAGTAGAAGGTAGTGGAATGGCATCATCTTTGCCACTCAGCAGGAGAAACCCTGTATTTTTTCAGACTGAGACCAAGTTGGTGCTATTTATAAACCTTTGCTGGTCAAAGAGAGCATCAGCTGAATTGCATGGGAGATCCTAGGATATTATAGAGTTCAGTGTAGTACATTTAGTAAAAGCCCACCTCAGTTTTTTGTAATTTCTTACCGCTAGTTGTAGTCAGAAGCATTACTCAGCAATGGTTTGTAAAACAGAATATCCTCAACAAGTGGAGAAAATTTAGGAAAACATTTGCTATAAACCTGTATAAAGTGTTTGATTGCTGACTTTTATTTTTAAAATGCAATTAAATAAAGCTATATATTCAAATGAGATAAGGAACCAGTAATTCTCAATTATCTGTTTTATGTTTCCAACATTTATCTCAAAAAATGTAAAAGGTGGCCTGCTCTTTGGAATATGTAGCTTACAAAAGTTGACTAATTGGAGAAAACAATGTTATTTCCATATTTATGTTATATTTATCAACAATGTCTAAATAGAAAATCTGAAGTATTAAATACTTATCTAAACTATTAACAAACTGTCTTAAGTATCAATGATTAATAGAAGAACAGAGAAAAATCTTTTATAGTCCTTGTTGTATAGTTCTTGTATACTTTTGCAATTGAAGTTAGTGCAATAAGCACAATGTTCATATAAAAGACAATCAATACAAGCGTATTGACAATGTTGAAATATTTCAATTCATTGTTACCTTGGTTATGTTCTGCCATGCTTCCTTTCACTATACAATGTGGTGTTCAAAACAAACGTATAACTAAAAGAAGCCTTTCCAAATTAGAAATGTTACTTGCCTCACTCCCAGGTTGTCCAAAAAGAATATCATCCCTTGAGCTTAAAGCGGGGGGGGGGGGGGGGAGGGGGGGGGGGAAATGGGGTGAAATTCTCAGTTGCGTTCAATGATACTGCTACATCCTACTAATAATTTAATATATTATTAAGTGGTTATTGTAACTTCGTTATGTTTGTTTCACAGAAAGCTCCATTCATCTGGATATTATTTCTTTTTACAATTTCCATTAAAGTTAGTATAACTGCGATGGTGTTTTGATAAGCTACTCTTATGCGTTGCTACAGAATTCTTTTTTAATGAAAATTCATTTTTCAGTTGCAGCTGGTTAAGAATTATTTTTCAATAGATGGACATATTAAACTTCATACATTATATCAAATTAACATTTGAATGGTTTTGGTTTGTTCATGAGTCATTATTTTAAATTATCATATGAATCTATGTTAATATTTCAAAGATCCAAAAATAAAGTCTCATGTGTCTGAAATACTGTGCAGTGAAAGAAAGGAATTTCTATGATCATCCCAGACATATTAATATTAGCTCGAGGCATAATTTTTACTGTTCAGACTTTGTTCTGCTTCCCTTCCCCCACATAAGATTCTCCATAAACATAGAGAATTATTATATGTATAGATATTCCTCATAAAGGTGGAGCTCTTACTTTTATCCAGGTTATTTATTTTCTCCTCAGTCTACCTAACATATTACAGGGAAAAGAAACAACAAAAAAACACCAACTTTGTGTTGCTATTCACAAGATCATGGGCCTTTTAATTTCACTTTTATTTTAAAAATCTCTTGTCAAATACTTTCAAATATATACAGGCAGATATATTTGAAACCCAAAGTAGAACTGGTGGACCCATTTATTAATGCACAGGAGAAAAGGAGAGAATAATGTTATAATTTCAAATAAATTCATATTCATAAAATTTGACATAAGATTATTTATATAATTGCATCATATGAAAAAGACAACAAAATACTGTTTTTAGGTACAGTGCTGTTTAGAAGGACTGTTCTGCAGTCTACTCTGGATGTGGGTTTATGATTTGCTTTGGGATTGAAAACGGATCTCAACACCTGTTGAGAAAATATATTGGTAAAACACAGTAAGAAAACAAAGCATTTATTGAGCTTTTGTAATGGAAAATACACATGTATGTCTTGGTCTTATTTGGTAGATGATTCTTTGGATTAGATAATGCAATCAAATGAGTAATCAACTGTGACACACAAGTGGGAAATAGTTTTGCCAACAGTGTCTTGTTACTGGTTATTTTATGAATGAAATTTGTTGGAATGAAGCTATTACTTTTTCAAAAACTTGGAAATCTTCCTGACTTATCAACATTTACCATTCTCATGTTTGCCAGAAATTTAGACAACCAACTTGATGTCAAGCTGATCACAGTTGTCAAATCAGAGAAAATATTTTCTGTCATTTAATTTTTTTAAACTTGTCAAGTTTCATCAATTGCATCAAATTCTGGCCCCAGAATTTCTGGCATAATATGAGTCAAGTATCAATGTACTGAAGTCAAACCTGTAACAGCAGTGTAAAACTATCAGGAAGATGAGTTGACCCCTTTGTGTTAACATTTTGTGAATGTCTAACATTAACCAGAATGATGTTTAACTCTAAAAGTTTGGAAGTTCTATTCTGCTTATTAGAAAACAGCTTTTGCCATTCTTGGGCCACACAGTTGAAATTAGAAAAGGTTTATTTGTTAACTTCTAGTCAAGAAAAAGCTGAACAATTCTAAAATGGAAAATATATTCTTTCAGCCATTTAAAGAGGGCAATACTGTGATGGGGCACACACAGAATACATTGCTTCTCAATCTCTCTGAAAATTTATATACTATCTGGTTTTACTGATGGGAGCTGTAAAGTTCGGTAGATGTGAACAGTATCAATGCATGGCATGCTTTTCTGGGGGAAAAAATAATCAGATATTTCCCTGGATTTCTGAGCAGTGGACAGACAAGTTCTGTTGCTGTGTAGGCCATGAGTGTCTATAAAGGATGATGTATCTTCCTATTTATCTTCTTCTTCCATTTTCTTTTCCAGCTTAACTTTGTTTTAGTACTGGCGTAATCCTGACAGTTATACAGTCTATTTTTGACAGTATTTGGAGCTCACTGTGGGGTATGTGCGTGCTCTGTTTTTCTTTCCCAAATGTCAGATACTGGCAATGCTCTCCTAGATTGTATTTTTGTAAACATGGTTGCTATATAAATGATGTAGTCCTTAACATTTACCAATGGAAATTGTTTATATTCCTTAAAATTTGCAATACAGCAAGCCTCTTGTCATAAATTTCTCAAATATTCAGTGCCTTTAGTTTTGTTGTTGTTGTTGTTGTTTTGTTTGCTTGTTTGTTTTCTTTTTTAAATCAGCTAGCAATCTTAGGTCAGTTACATGGTGCTGTATGTTTTAATTCCTGACAGAAAACTCATGTTGCCTTAGGGAAGAGTAATCTTCATTGCAAATGTTTTGCTAGCCAAATCTTCTCTCCCCTTCTGTGACAAGGGACTAGTCTCTAGAGGCAGACTTGCCTCTCTCAATCTCACAGAATAAGATCAAAAACTTAAATATGTGATATAATTTATCTGTTGTTGTATTAGTTGGTAAAATTAATTGGCTTACATACACAAAAACAGAACACCCAAAAACTTCAAAACCAGCATTACAGTTATTTTTGCTCATAGCAAATCAGAACTTGACCTACAAAAAAGTATTCAGATGAAGAAAAATTGCTATACTATATCCTTTAAAGTAGCTGGAAGTCTGATCCATTACATTAATAGAGTGGTCATCAGATGCAGTCATGGTGCTTCTTAGTACATGTTGACCACTGAAAGTCATGCAGGTCTGCATACAAGAGAGTGTGTTCATTATCCTAATTGCTTGTCTTCATTTAGTTTATTTTCAAGAGAGTTTAAAGGAAAGCATTACATTATTTATTTATTTATATCTAAGCTCAGAATATTTTTTTACAAGATGCTGAGTGTCAGGGCAATACAACAGTGAATAATAAAAGGCAGTTTGCTGTGAAATTACATTTATGTTAAACCATATATATACTGACTTCAAAGGCAATGTCTGTCCTTCTGAAGGTATTTGCTATCCTATCATTTCAAATTTACAAATGTGCAGTGTCTGTAATAATGATATCAAAGACAAATCCTTAGCTCACTACATTAAAAATGAATGATTACTGGATTGTTTTTTAGAGAAAAAATCCTTTCAAAATATAATGTTAATTATCTGTGATCTTGTAAAAATGAAACAAAAAAACTTGATGCCGTGGTTGCAGCTGCTTTGTAATTTTAGTGGTCTACAGTAATAAAGCTACATCTGTAAATATATATATATATATATATATATATATATTTGGCATTTCTAATATAAATGAAAAAGTTCCAGTATTGACAAAAGAAAATTGTGAGCTTATTTGGCATTAAAAAATTCTGTGCATAGTAAATTCCCTCTAAATTGCATTCAGTTCTAAACAGATCACTGAACTATTATTTCTGAAAATCAGACTAGAATCGTGTGTCAGCCTTTAGTCAGTCATAGAACGATGCTGAGACAATATGCCATACCCAAGAGCACAGTTGGACTAACTTATTTATTTGGGAAAGACATACAGACATTAAGATGGCTTCAGAAATTAAGGAGGGATTAAAAACTGTGAAAGTGGAAGTGAGGGGGAGTATGGAGGCAGTATTAAAAAAACAAACAAACAAAAAAAAACATACCTGGCTTTTTATCTGGCTACCCTAGTAGATTCTACAAGTAACAGAAAGATGTTACACAAATATGCACATCCACATGCACATGCCTATCATCACTTTATTGAACAGTTTCGTAATATTAGTTATATAAATAGTACTTTTTTTCTCCATCTTCTGTCATAGCTAATGCTTAAACTTTGTAGATTAAGCACTTCCAAGGAACTGACAGCACTGAGGTCTGAGAGCACATCACATATCAGTCCAGAAGCACAGGACTGCTATGGCATCCAGGTTCATCTGGATTGCTGCTCTTCGTTAGCGCACAAAGAACAGCACCTCTTCCAAACCCTGGGAAGGCCTGAATATTTAGTGACAGCTGTTCATTGGCACATGTTTTTTTTCAGGTAAGGAGTTTAGGCTAGTTTCAGGTGGAGGGATGGAAGGAATGTATTTTCCTCTTACCTAGAATATCATGGCTTATGCCTTCTTAAGACTGGATTTTGCAAAATTTGCCTGTATTAGCAAGCATTTTTCAGGAAGCTTAGGCATTTAATTGGCACGTGCTCTGACTGTGAACCTGCCATGGTTGACATAGGGCAGTTACAGTGGTTTTATGCTATTAATCATCTAATCAAAAGGAGTTACAGGGAAAAGGTGCAATTCTGCTGATAAGGTCCAGCTGGCTGATATTGAACCAGTGGTTAGGCTTTGTCACAAGCACTTTTAATAATTGCTGCAAAGTTGTATTTAATGTCCTTCAGAATTTCTCCTGTTTTATCTCTGATAATAAACGCAGGTGTCTTCAATAGCAGTGAGATGCTACAAGCCATCTCTCTGTAGAAACGTGGGTATGTAAAGATTGGGAGCTGCCATGTCTGGCCCTTCAGCAGCTTTGCAGAGGTGACTCGGCAGGCTTTGGACTTTGGGAAGTATCTGCATGGATTAATTTTTCTCCTCTTTACTAAACATGGTGATAAGCCTTGAGTAGAAGTCCATATCCAGGCCAAAGGAATTAGAATAAGAAGGGTGGAATAGGAAAGGCTGTTTCCCTGTCAGTAGTGTGTGTGCATGGTGATATGCTGAAGTGTTGGCCAAGCTCACATGTCTAATCTTGGTCAGTCTCTCCTATGCATCAGCTGAGGACTTGACCAGAGAGTCACTTTAATTTGGCAGAGAGTTAGGGTTGTACTGTTGGAGCTGGGCTGCTGTCCTTAGATACTAGTATTTAATAATACCTACATTCATCAAAAGGATTAAAATCATTAATTTGAAGTAACTTAATTGCAGACTAAGCACAGTTTTTTGTATACTGTTGGTAGATGGAGTTTAGATATTTTTGAGCTTACAAGGGTCTTTATCAGTGTACAGTGATATTTTAGGTATTTGTCACTGAATAAGCTGCCTAGTTTTTAAAGAAGGCTAATCATGTTTTTTATAGGTGTGGCATTCTAAAAGCTGTATAAAGTCACTTCTTGTGATTTAGTAAGGAAAATTAAAAAGGAGATAGAAGATATACAAAACCTTTATGTAGAGGACTCTCTGTACAGTTACCTCTGAATTTCTGAGTTGTATTTTGTTTCTTTTTTGTGTTTTGTTTCTTCAGATTTTTCTAGCTATTTCCCATGTTTCATAGTTAGAGAATGTTTACAGTAAATGAAAGTATATTCTTAATCTATATTTTAATTATAAATTGTGATCTTATAGTGTTTGATAGCAGGGAAATTCTGGATCAGAATTCACCACAATTCCAGACAGCTAACAAACAGCTTTCCTTAATGGCACTTAGCTATTATTAACAAAGCCTCTCTATGTCCTTGACTCTTCTGACACTGCCAATCAAAATTTGTCTTCCCTTTGGGCATGTCTTATGAGCTTCTCAGATTCAGAATAATTTATAATGAGTAAATCAAACAATTCTCTAACATGTTAATGGCCTTAATTTCCTCCTTCTCCTCAAGGTCTAAAGATTTGATTGCTGTGTTGAGAATATAAAAATGAACATTATAAATTGAAAGCTGTCAGAGATGGCCAGAATGAGAAAAGCACTGATATATATATATATATACATATATACATATATATATATATGTATAAAGTTAAAGGCACATAAACTTGGAAGACTTCTGACTCTAGTTCATACCATGCCTAAGAAGTATCTTCTTGGTTGGTGGCATAGTAAATACTATTCGTTTTCATAAAATGCACATTATATAGCCCCAACTCAAAGAAAGAAAAGATATAATAAATATGCTGTATTGTAGTATGTCTGGAAAAATTCACAGAATCGTCTAGGTTGGAAGAGACCTCCAAGATCACCTAGTCCAACCTCTAAATTCCTTTGTTGTAAATCTATAAAAGTATTTGCTTGCATTTTGTATGTGAGGAAAAATTGATGATCCAAAAGAAAACTTAGATACTAAAAAAAAATAAATAATAATCTGTATCCTTGGAGTATGTGGGGTTTAGTTACAACTCATAATATAAGCAGTATATCATTGAAAATGAAACTGGTGTATAAAAGGAACTATCTTATGGGACTTTGGCCAATAATTTTGTATTTGTGACAGTTTGTAACAGAGGCATTTATGGCACTTGGCACTTCAATTTGTTTGTTTTGCATTAGCAGAATATCATTTTAATTCAGGTTTTAAGGCACTCTGGAGGTCATTCTGTCCAATCCCTTCTGCTCCTCCCACACCTCAGAGCAGGGCAAATTGGGTCAGGTTACTCCAGCAAGTTTTGAATATCTTGAGGTATGGTAATTTCTCCCTTTGTTTCACAAGGCAGTCTTTGAGCATACTTGGTGGGGGAAATCCTAGTACCCAGTTTTCTCAGTCTCTCTTCAGATGTGACCATGTGGCCATGTATTCTGGCCTCCTTAAACATCTTGGTGGCTTCTTCAGGGCTGGTTTGATGATGTCAGTGTCTTCCTTGTACCAAGGAGGTAAAAAATGGACACAGACCTCCAGATGCACTCTCACAAAGAAACATAAACTAGTCACATAAACAATGTTGAGGGTGTTGTTATACTAGTTAAACTACATACAAGCGTGGAACAAAAATATAGATGGTTTATGTCCTTCTGAGCTTTTAAGCTAGAAGACTAGATGCACAAGGAAGATGCACAAGAGAAGGCAGTTATTGGATAGAAGTCTTAGTATGTCTAGCTCTATATCAATTTGTTTTTTGTGCGTTGTGAAAAATGAGTCACAATTTCTTGAGGATCTACATTTAACTAGGAAGCTGCCTGGTGCCTATCTCCTTGATTCCCACATCATTCCTGGAAGCAGTTGGTTTTCATTTGTCTCCCTGAATTAGTCTTGTCGAAACCTTTACTGATAAAGGTCAGAACATGTATCCTCATTATGAAAATCATCCCCTTTAATTCTTTTTATTGTCATTTTAAGTAATCACAAAGTAGACATAATTTCAGTTAACATCTTCAATTTTTACATGCCTTATGTGAAAAAATTCCTTTGTCTGTACTTTTTTTCTTCACTCATGATGGTAATGATACAGTAATCTTCATAAGATCCTTTTTGTTATTGCATCACAGGAAATAGCTTGGAAAGAATTTTATTCCAACATTTCCTTTTTCTTTCTTGAGGCCATTTAAAGAAAGATGAGTATTTGCATAGCTCTTATAATAAGACATGTTTTTAATTGTTTTTCAATTAAAGTAATAAAAGTGTGTTCAAGGTAAATCAGAAGGAGCTGTTAGATATTTTAGATAATAAAATTCTCCTTCAGCAGGGTGTTTATGTTGCAGAGGTTGGGTGTGGTTTTTTTAAGTTTACTGTTGTAAAATTAATTTGTTTCAATTTTCAACAAGGTTCTTCAGCATTCCATTTTGCTGACTTGAAGCAAGCCTGCTTCTTGCATCTGTGATAAGCAATTAAAACATTTATACTAAATACTTTCTGAAGCCTTGACAAATTAAACTTGGCATAATAAACTGAAGACTGCTTCTAGCATGGCTGGAATAAAAACAATGACAATTTAAGTTGGTAATATTTTTAAGAAACCTGTTTTATTAAGGTTCAAAAATAAATTAATCTGACTGATGTACAGAAAGAAAAAAATCAAATGAATGATATATTGCATTTTACATGTACAGTAAAGTTTTGAGTTGTTGGAGACAGTATTTTGGGAGTTTAGTCCTGCCATCATTGTTTCTGAGACTTGAGGGTGTTTTTACAAACGTGCCCTATTAAGAAACGAGCAGTTTTGTGAGCAGAAAAGCTCATGACATCTGGTCTCTCATAGCTATTAGCTAGTAAAAATTTCAGCTATGCCTTCAGTTTTTCCCACAGTTACTAGCATTCATCCCTTCTCTCTGTCTGTCTGTCTTTCCCCCCATGCTGATTCTCTAGTGTTTCAAAGGCCTGGCCTTAGCCCTCCTCAGGGGAGATACAAACAGTATCCATCTTCCTTACTAGGATAGCTATTTCAGTGGTGCAAAGAGGAATTTAGTTTCTCCAGAAGTTTGGCTGTGTCAGTTTTCATTGAACCTGACCTACATATTGAGAAATACAAATGTGAAGCAGAATGCTTGCATACATGCACTCACACAAAGTATAATCTTGCAAGAGTCATTGATATTTATATTATAATATGGCAGTGTTTCTAATACATAAAAAATGTTTTAGAAATTAATGCAACAGGCACAAAAATGCTAAAAAAAAAAAAGTTCTTGAAGAATCAAGCAATGATATATGTTTGTTACAGTTTGTTAGATACGTTGAGGTTAAAGTTTCTGCAACATGTGAAACAAAACATTTTAGAATTGTAATAGCATGTCACTGAGGTAGTTTCAAAAAATGCAACAGGATTAGTACGGTGTAAAAATGAAGCATTTTTCTAGGTTAGAAGCTGATCAGCATAAAATCCACGCTTGACATTATAGAGACGAATGGTCATGCATAAACCGGGCTTCTTCCCGGAACAGACTAATAGGAAAGAGTAATTATTTTATATCAAATAAAATTAGCACTCTTTAAACTAGTTGTTTTTGCTGCTCTAGTTATGCTAAAATCCATCTTGTCCCTCTAAGACCTTTGACTTTTATCATAATAGCATAGGGTTTTTTTTTTACTTCCATGAACAGATTGCAAATTATGTATGTAATAGTCACATATGGGTACGCTGAGGCCAACAAGAAACATCTTGCTATAGTTACTCTACTGCACATCTTGAGTTTCAAAAAAAAAAAAGCTTCAGCACTCAACCTTTTCTTAAATCCACATCTTTGTATTTAATGTGGGAGGCTGCTGTTGAGGATCTGTATTATCAGACACTAATTAATTATTTAACTTTATTTAAATCTTGCAGGATATAGCCATAGGTATTTAGGAATGCTCATTTTGATACTTCCATTTTATATATTCAAGATACCTACTTGCAGGGCTATACAAGGCATGATCCTCTTTCATTTCTTTATTTTTCTTATACATGCCTTACAGTGTGAAAAAAAATAAAAAGTCTTCAGAGTACTTATGTGTATAAAATTCTTGGTGTTCCCACTTAAGTCTCATAGCTCCAATATGAGGTGATTCACGTTTATGTATTACCTTCATGAACTCCTAATTAATCTCTAACATGTTCCTCTGAGTTCCTGAGAGAATGAGAAAACTAGGTCACATAAGTTTTTTGCCTTTGCCATAACGGTTACTGGTTTGGGGGGTTTTGTTCGATTGGTTGTTGGGCTTTTTGGTTGGTTGGTTGGTTTGATGCCGGAAAGATTAGTCCAAAGTATTATTCTGATGAATTTTGGGCTCAAGAATTTTTCTGTATACTGGGATCAGACCAATGAGTTTGCCAGTCACAGAGTGAACTAGATTCTGGTGGGACCAGATATGACCTTTCCAGATAATTCTCATAGGTTCACTAAGAATACCATGCCTACTGCCATTAAAATATTTCCATACCAAGGAGATAATAGTTGAGATGCTAATACGTGAGGGGCTTTCAAGTAACTTTTCAAGGCTTAATCTATATTATCACTAAGGTGGAGGGAAAGTGGAAGGAGAAGGCAAGAGATGTTTCGGCATGCAAGATTGTGGCTTTTTCATAACTCCAAACATTTGTAGTTGTCATGGGAGTAGTAGCATGCTAGCAGCACCATAATTGAAATCTTCTAAGTCTTCATTAAGTATAAGGCATTACATTGTTTAAGTCTGTCTTTCCTGTATTAATGTTTTTTGTTGTGAGAATATACTGAGATTACTTGCACATGTCCTACATCATCTTTTGTTTAAGGCTCCTTTACTGGTGCTTGTTAGAGACTAGATTCTAGGCTTGTCAAACTCTGCTTTTATATGATAGTACTCATACGCCTTGTAATGAGGATAGAGAAAGTCTGAATATTGCATTAAGTGGGCTTTACAGTGCAGCTATTACAGGGCAGAAGTTGCTTTAGTAGAAATCTATGTAGAGTCTCATATGAAGTTATTATATTGCCATTACAGTGTCAAAGCAATCTCTAAGCTAGTCCTTGGAGACCACATTATTATGTCATGATAGGAGATTACGCCTTTGCACTAAATGGTTTCAGAATAAGTCTACAGAGACCTAATTATATTGCCATTGCTGCTTGAGAGGATTGTTTAATAGTAAAGCACCTTCTGTGGAAGCTCACTTACAATGACAAAATAAAGTGAAATTATGACAGTGTGTTTTCTGCTAGAGAAAGAAAGGAAATAAAGCACAATCAAATGCTATCTAAGATTAAACCATAAATACATAGTAAATGATGAATTTACAATCCTTGCACCTTAACTGTTTTCCTATGACTAAAACACACTAATAATTAACAGATCTCTTTAAATTTCAACAGCAAATATTTTTTTAAATTGTGAAAAATGTTATTACTCACATAATGCTGCAATGACTCTAAACAGTCAATTTTATGGTAGGATTGGTTACTGAAGGACCAACACCTGCTCTAAACAGAGCTTTTGACTGAAGGCTTAAGTGGGCAGTAGCAGTTTAAAATATGAATTTATAAACTGTTATAAATGTATTGGCCATTTTCAATTTAATATATGTTTTTAGAACCTTATGCAAACAGAGAACAAAGTCATTGCCATGAAAATTAGATTAATATTAATAACAATTACACAAAACTTTTCCCAAGACAAAGGGCAAAACAAAAGCGAGATCAATTGTTGCAAATGTTTATTTAGAATGCCTTGCAGACTATGAAGATGTTATTCATTACCTGTTCTATAGATACAGTGTCTCCTTTAAATTGGTATAGAAAATCAATGGTCTGAGCAGGAGAAAACCCACTCTCTTCTATAAATCACAAGAATAGATTTTTAGTGCTATAAATTTAATAGAGAAACAATGAAAACAAAACAAATAACACTTTGCTTTTTTTCATTAATAAAGAACTGTGAAGGTTTTATAGAATAACACGAACTTAAACTCAATCAAGACTTGAATTATTGTGCAAGGAAAAAAAATCAAGACGTAAATTTATTTAAATGTTCATATGGAGTCACTTGCCTGTATATAAACATTTCACTTAGTATTATGTTTAAACAGGTTTCAGTTTATAAAAATATGCTTTTTATGTACGTAGTCAACCTCTGTGCATCTGTAGAAGTCTTCTCTCTCAAGTCTTCACCAGCTAAATGGAGGAAGCTGAAACAAGTCACAATTAGTTCTACAAATTGAAGAGTTCAAGAAAATTGGTTAGAGTTAATAAAGCTGGGGTTTAGAGAACAGTAAGGGGAATATAATACTCATCAAGTAATCAATCAACCTTAGCACATATAGTGCTAATTCTGTCTAATATATCTATTTTGGTATTTCTAATGTATCTATCACCATGATATCTAGATACCATGCGTCAGATTTAGCAAGCCTCATTAAAATGTAGTATAAAACTTAAATTCAAAAAGAAGGCAATAACTGTTTTCTTTGATACAGAAATAGAGTAATAAGTAAACTAAAGAAGTTTGTTCATAGCTATTGCATGTCAAATGTGCAGAGTTTCATCAGTGGTCAAATACTGATATACACATATTTACTCAGTGATGGTAGTCTAAAATGACATGAATGAAATCATCAATGACAAGAAATTGTTAAGGCATAGCTGAGTGTAGGTTTTGCAGCTGTAGAGCTCTGCTGAGGCTACTACCATAGAAACCTAATGATTTAACCAGTAAGCTGATTACATTGCATAGACTCACAGATGAGATGGAAAACATTACTTATATTAAGACTATCAAATTAAACAAGTCTGTGGTAGGGGGAAAGATGTGGTAATTATATTAATATAAAGGAAGGAGAGGGCTATATATTTAAGGGTGGAATCATATGGAAGGAAGTGTTGGAAAGGAGATACTCTTAACCTCTCATGTTTGAAATCGCCATAACAATTGTGTAATAGCAAAACCACTATTGCAATGATGTGTATGATACCACATAGTGGCAGTAGAAAGACCATGCTTTTCTTCTCAAAGGAATATGGATGAAATATTATCATTTTCATTTAAAAATTAAAAAAAAAAAAAAAGACTAAAAAAAATTGGGAACTGCCCTTTAGGGATAAATCTGGGAGTGATCAAGGACAGCCTTTGGAAAGAGACTCATTCCTGTAGCCTGTTTGCAGCAACGTACTCAGAATTTCAATACATGAAGGTAACCTCCATTCTCATTTAAGATGTCTTTATGAGGGGGAAAAAAACCTTAAGAATCATTTGACATCAGTTGTGTAGGACAGTATGATTGCAAGAGTTAGGTTGTTCAAAACGTTTACATGAACAGAAGTTAATTTTGACAAGAATCATTTCTCCATCCTCTTTTTCCCTTTACCCCAGCCTTTTAACCTTTTTTAAATTGTGTTAAGGAATACATCCCCATAGTACGCGTAGTGGCATTTCAAACAAACATCCTAATCTGTAGAAGGAATAGAAGGTTTTTACAGCCTCTTCACTTTCATAGTTAAATACTGTTATCGCTTAGCCATCCTTTTGGTCATGCTCGGAAGTGGTAGATGTCTGTGCTTTGCTGCCAATACACCTGTATGATAAACAGCTACTGAAAAGAGGTGTGTGGTATTTTCCATGTTTGCACAGAAGGAAACCGCACAGAAGTACCCATACAGAAGGCTTATCCCACCTCCCAGAGGTCTTGCTATCTCAGATCACCTCATCTGTTAAAATCATTGGTCTGCTATGGAGCAGCTCTGCTACTTCCACCAGTTAGGACATCTGTGCTTAACACAGTGAGCCATCAAAGGGGCTGTGTCCCCTTTGAACTTAGCCCATTACACTGCCAAAGGGCAGAACCAACAGTGCCATGCTGACTGAAGGTAAAATTCTTGCAGATACTTCCCCTTGGCTGGTGTCAGTTTTAAATCTAGTTTAGTTTTAAATCTATGATTTCTAGTGTTCAGTTGCACAGGGATTGCTCCTCAAAGGGCTCAAAACATGTCTGTTCTGTCTTAAACTTGCTGTTATATTTTGTTTGTGTTTGGAAGAGGGAACTGTTAATTAAATAAAAGCCAAGATATAGCAGTTCTTCAAACATTAGAGTAAAACCAAGGTGATAATACTGGAATAATTTTAAGGAATATTTTTTTGTAATAAAATGTGTATTTGAGAGCTTATGTTTCCCTATATTCCCATTCTCGACTGTAACTTACACTATATGATTACGGTGGAATGTTATCATCAGTTTTTAAAAAATAGACCTGACAAAGAATTCAGAACATCTCATTAGAGGAAAATCTGGAAATTGTAAAGCATAGATGTAGTAAAATTGTATTTCTTGAAAAAAAAAAAATTGATTAATAAAACATCCTTCACAAACTTTTAATGTATTGTAAATGTTTAATAAATACAACAACAGTGTAGTTATCTAATTGGCATAAATCACTGAATGCAATAGTACTATGCACATTTTTTTCTAGAACATGTTGACTCCATACTGAACTTAAGGAATTAATTTTGCTTCTCTCTGGTCGTTTCAGTCATGACAACTTACTTTTTTTTAGATCCAAAAAGTTTGCCCGTGCTTTGCCATTTCTTTTGCCAATTCTTACTACTTTTTTCAACATTTTTCATGTTCCAGGTGCACTGACCATATGAGCTCTTTGGATTCTCGGAAGAGAATAGATTGTTATCTACTAAATCAGCAATTATGAGCCAGGCAACTACTGATCTTCACTAAAGACACAATAATGGCTGTTCCAAAATTCATTGAGACATAAATCTTTGAAAATGAAAGAATTCCTGCCCTGAATCTAAATTCTACCTTATTTAGCAAAAGACTACTTATATTTTATTTCTTTTATTTCTAAAATTTTCGCATCTAATCAACTGAATTAACTTGTGCAGTGAACACACTTTTCCAAGACAAAAGATTTCATAGTGATCCTACAGAAACATTCTGATTCTTACCACCTGAAATAAACCTTACTGAGGCATGCAAATTTATTTTAGGAAAAATATTATAATTCTAGATGTCATTATGTATATAGCTCACATGGAAGTTAACTTAAAAACAAATGCAAGACCAACATCAGAGAACTGGGGAAATGCTAGAAATAAAGCTGTGTTCAATGCATTCACTCCAAAGTATATTTGAATGTATTTAATGCAGTACACAGTTAATAATAAAGCAGGTACCCAATATTTTATCTCCTTTAAGACTTAAAGTCTTAAGTCTTTAAAGACTTAAAGTCTCTTTCAAGACTTAAACCTGAATTCTGTTATTTCCTAAGACCTTAATTCTGCAACTTGATAAAGTTACAAAGTCTTGTGGCTGATTTTTTTTTTTTTTTAATTGGTTGGAAACAGAAGTGCTGAGGTATTAACGGGCCAACTCCTGTTCTTACCCCTGCCATCAGAGTGCTTCCAAAGAGTGTTTATCAATATGGTGATATGATAGGCGCTTTATGCATATAAATATATATTTAAAAATCTATGATTTCATGTTAGATGTGAATGTACTCTAAACAGTCACTTCTTTTATTGGACAACCTTAGTTATATAAGCAAAAGTTAACCTACTAATTACTAACTTTGGCATGGGTAATTTGTGGGATTGTTACATTCTCAGAACAACTTTTAGAAAGCTGATCTGTAAAATACAGCTTTCTTATTGCTTTTAACACATGAGATTATAACTGGGTAGCGTAATTAGATTTTTCCCTAGTGTAGCATCTGTTCACATTTTAAATGTACAAACCATTCCAAACTACTTAGAAAAATATTTTCTAGGGTCAATGAAAAACATTGTGCATTCATCCTAATGTTCCTCTTCTAAAGACATTACCTTACAAGAACTGCATATCTGACGTGAACTCTGTCCAGTCACTGCAGAAGCTCATAATACTATTTTCACAGCCATAATGTTGGGGAAGTCAGATATACAATCTTTTGAAATCCAGAGGAGGCTTTTTTATTCTTCTGTATGTATTATGGTATTATTTTTATTATTTGTCATTTTACAGTGTTTTTTACTTGAATAAATGCTGTTGAGAATGCAGAAGATGTACAGACACAAAATTATTTTCTAAGGGAGTTTTAATTATATTACCCTTGAAATTTTATATATTTTAATGTATTGCTTTTAATAAAAAACTCTAACTTTACCCATAAAAGTCTAATTTCTGCTTGATAAACTCTTAAATTAGTTTTGGGTAATTGCTTTTTCAAAGTCTTCCCACATACATCTACTGTCAATTTTTTACAGCTCACTGAGCCATTTCAAATTATGTCTGCTTTGTCTTGCAAAATAAAAATGAGTGATTAAAGATGTTAAGTGTTTCTGTATCAAAATCTTTGTTTTCACTTTCTTTGTTACAAATATTTTCCGTTTGACTTTTTTTGTGTAATGTCTTCAGGCTATGTGTTGAGAAGAAAAAGGACTAGTCATGCTGTGCTGCACTATATATTGTGTGGTCTTTAGATCATATTTTGTTTAAGGCTTAAGTGTCAGTGATGCTGTCAGGCCCTACTCTGACTGAGCAACAGTACCTGCATTAGCTATGCTAACGTAGCCTAGTCTTCTTGGCTTCTGAACAGACAGGCTCAGAGGTCTACACTATGAATATGTGATGGCAGATTGTATATTTACACCTTTAGTAACATTTCTGAAGTCATGGAAAAGAAATGCATGCAATTTAACATCTCTTTACTTCCATCAACACACTGGTGTTAGGAATATTTTTGCATATTAGTCTCCTTATTTGCTCTACTCTTACATGTTCTCTGCTATTGTGCTTTCACTTTGTGCTGACTCATTTAAACTCCTGAGACTCGCTTTTTCTTTGCATTAAAAGACAAGACCTACAGCCTGTTTGGATGTCACTTGCGATAATTGCACTTCCCTTCATTTGTGATTTTATCAAACTAAAAGCTGAATAAAAGCATTATCAAATTAATTCCTTTCTAATGGTGGTAGCAGGGGGCAGAAAACTGAACTGGCATAAAGAAAGGCAATGGTAAGGTTTTTGAAATGTTTCCATGGATTCAGGGAGGTCCTTTCTGACATACAAAAGCTCCTTCCAGTTCTCCGTTCTTAAAATCAGAGTAGACTATTATGAACTACTCCTCTGGCATTTAATAAGTAGGTATGCACTTCTAGAGATCACTTCATTACGTTCCATATAACTAAAAGATAGTAGCAACAATATGCTAAACTGAAAAATACTTTTCTTTATTAAACTTGCTTTCCTTGTCAGTAACTCAGCAATTGTTACTCTGGAGTCTCTTAGAAGACTTACTGCCATCTGAATTTCTCTGGGACTGCAACAGCAGTAGGTTTCTATCCATTTCAGCTCTACCCACCGTACAAATATTCTTTTTCTTTATGTATTAGCACAGCTTTCTGTAAAAATTCTCATGTTACCTTTTGTGTTTCAGAAACAAATTTTGCATTAGGCCCCCTCTGTCAGGCTACAGGTTTGCCTCTTTGGGATTACAAATTCCAGATATCTGACAGCTTTCTTCATTTTCACATCTTTACTCCTGTGATTTCTGAAAAGCTTTTCTTCATATGCTCAGTCTCTCCATCCCACTGGCTTTTCGGTGGACAGAGTTATTTCAGAACTACCTAAAAATCAACATGCAAATTTTATGCAGGTCAGAGAGCAAATGCTAGAGATTAATGGTATGATTTTAGTCTGTTTAGGCACTGGAGTCTAGGAAAACAAGCAGTATGAGCAATTCTTGAAAATCTTTGTTATATTTATGTTGTTCTGAATTGGTGGTAGGAGTGCATTATATCATCCTGCAAAGTGGAGAGGGTTGGGGGTAGGTCAGTGTAAAGGAGCAGGGCATCTCAAATGCATCTTTGATTCATCCATAATTCATGCTCCACACTGCAAAGCACTACTGTGGGAGTTACAGTAGCCCCTAACTTCCTCCTTTTACAATAAGTCTGCTACTTATAAAGAAGTTTTGGAAATACACTGACTTGGATTTAGACTCTGAACTGTGTTTTTTCTGGAAAGAGTAGGAATAGCACTTGCTAGTAGAAGATACCACTTCGTGATTTAACTTGAAAAAAATAAACTTTTTGGTTTTGTATAGTAACTGGGAAGTTGCTACTGAATGTAAACATAACAATACACAGAAATGTAAGTGGACTTTATATATATATATTTTTCACATTTTAAGTGTTTTCCAGTAGACTTTGTTCTTGTAGATGTTTAATTTAAGTGTTAAAGAAACCAGTTCCTTCATTTTGCAATATTAGTATAAACTTGGAAGAATGCAATCATTCTAAACAATGCTGCCAAATAACTGGAGGATAAAATGTTACTTTTTATTAAAGAAAATTATATTTCTACATTTTTTTTTGCTTTGGAAAATGCCATACAATTCCTTCAGTAGGAACGTAAAACATTAGTTTTGCTTTTTGCCTTATAAAGTATAATAAGCTAATTGTTGCCAATGATTTGATCTTAATTTTCTAACAATTATAATAATTGGGTGGTTAAGTGCTTACTTAAGACGTCCTATTTATCTTTTGTACACAGCAGATGTAGATTTTAGTGATAGTTGTGAAGTGACTAGAAGTGACTGCAGATGGTCCAGATTTCTTTCTGTATCCTAAAATATACTGTAGGGATCTTGTCACTTCACAGTAATAACATTCTGCAATTTTACAATATATGCTTAAGCCTTGACACACCCTGACGTATGTTTTTAAAATAAATTGTAAAATAATTTCCCATCAGTATACATAGGAACAAAAAAAAAAGAAAAAGAAAGGGATACTGAGTGTTAGATCATGGTTCAGATCATGCCTTGGTTTGAGATGAGATAAATAAATTGGTCTGATCTCTAGTTCTTAATCTGTACTCTCTAGATTCAAGCAGCAACTCAATTAATGATTTTTCTTGACAAGTTCCTATAAGGTGAATGGAGACCTTAGAATAACGATAATTAAAAAAAAAAATCATACAAAAAGGCAGAATCATCATTCTGAGACTTTACTAATTAATGAACTACTAAAATTAGCCAGAGTAGCAGGTTCTACTTTGTCCATGTATCAGCAATATATATGTAATATGAATTTTTATTGTATAGTAAAGCATTGTTTCTGAGAGTGCTCTCAGAATATCCTAATTTATAATCACAATAAAATCTGTTTTAAAAGTTCGACATTGCTTCTTTTGTAAATGTAAATTTCACCAAAATTTAGAGATGCTTTTTTCTGAAATAGTATTTAAATATAAAAAACTGTTCTGTTTTTCAAATCAAATTTGTCAAATATACCTGTTTCCAACCTCTGATTATTGATTTATTGTAAGGTAATTTCTTACAGTAAGTGGTTTGAGTTCCAAAATCGTAAGTATGTTTTATGTGGCAGAATAATCCTAACAATGCATGCATAATGTAATCCTTACAGATTATTTCCTTATAGATTTTTTTTCATTAAATATAGTTAACAAAGTGTATATTTTATTTATTCTTTATTATTTATTCTTTAAAAGGAAAATGGATGTAGGGCATATCTCTCAGGCTGTAGTATTTCTGCTTTTGTTCTCTCTTCGCTTTTTCTTGTGCATAACAACACATAACTAGTAGCGACTGGGAGGTATTTTCTTTTGCACTTCTTTCAACTCTATGTAATAGCAGTAGGCTTCATTAATTATCATTTTTCTTTTCTACATTGTTGCAGAATAAGAATATTTTGCTTGTGCCCTTTCTGTTGTGTTGTGTTTTGTACATTTACAGTATGATTAGTCTGAGATCACAAAGATCAGGAATTTAACTCAGTCTTGGTGTGAATGTACTGAAATAATATGAAAAAGGTGGGGTTTTCAACTCTTATTTTTAAAGAAATGTGAATCCAATGTACATCTACTAATTAGGGTAAAGGTTTACTTGATGAATGCTAAATTTTAAAAAGGTCTTTTAACGGTAATCTCAACTGTTAGTAATGTTTGGAACATACAAATGATGAGAATACTGTGATTGAACAGCTTTAAATTGACTTTGTCAAAACAACCAACCACTATGAAGAATTATTTGGAATAAGATTACTTTTGATTAAGAATTATCTTTTATTTCTTGCCATGACTTAAGTGGTTTATACATTTTTTTAATTTTATTTTTTTTTTATATTAAGGAGAAAAAAAACATGGGGACAGCCAGTTTGCACTTTGAGTAGTCAGCACTTGGGTCCCACTGAACATCTGTTTCACACAGTTCCTAATACTCCCCTTTTCTCTAAAAATAAGAACTGAAATGAGATTACAGTCTGATTATCTCAGATTACGCAATATATTTAATTTTACCATTATGTGCCTGTACAAAACAAAACAAAAATGTCATGATGATTCTGGGTAGTCTAACAGTACTCTTCAAGTCTACTTGTTTTCTAAGGAAGCTTGTTAGATTTACAGTTAACAGAAAGAATGTCTAAAAGATCTTATGATAAAAACTCAACTTTGTATTTAGGTTGGTTGGTTTGATTTATGTGGTTGGTTTGGTTCGGCTGGTTCATTTCTGAGAGAGGGCAAACTTTCTTTTTTAGTTTTTCCTAGTGCGGAAGAATTTAAACACAGTATGGAGTCATGATCATGGAAGAGCTACACCTTTAACATTAACCTTTAAAATGTTATGATAGTTACTTCTTTAATCCATCTCATTTTAACAGTTTCCATTGTTGCATATCTGCAAATATTCAGCATTATTATAATAAACAACTCATAGTGCTCCATGGGGATGTTGTTACCTCTTTAGAATGGAATAAATAATATAAATTTTAATGATATTTTAACAAATGCTGTTATGCTTGCTCATGTGCATAATGGGCTACCATACTGGGAAAAGTGAGTATAAAGGAAAATAAAAGATGCGCCTGGTAGAATTTTCATGGCACGGCATTATTAGAGAATGTACATTTTTTAGCTTTTCTAATTCGGCTTCCATTTCTAGCAGATGGCAAATTTTATTCTTTAGAATTCAATTATCCAAGTAGCTAATTAGAACTCTGAGATATTAGAAATATAGAGGCTTAATCATAAAATCTTCTGGAGCAGCAAGTTTTTGCTCAATGTATTGATCCTTATGGGTCCCTTCCAACTCGGGATATTCTATTCCTAATATTCTGGTTTGTCCTTACTAGACTTAGGCCAAGGGCCCCCTGTAATTTAAGTGAAATTTAGAGTGACACATAGGGGTAATGATTTCCTCCTAAAGAACATTAAAATATTTAGTATGTTGTACATGCTATAAGTTCACTCTCTTGCTGAGTATAGATGCCTCTAATTTAGGAGGAGACATCTACTGTAAGAAGAATTATAGAATATTGCTCATTAGGGTTTTCATGAATAATGAAAAATTAGCCATTGTATGAAAATTTATCTGAATAAACTTTAGGATGCTTGGAGTCACTTTCAAATAAAGTCTGAAGTCAAGATGTTCATCCATTCATCGCATTCAACTGTGATGGGAAAAATATATATTGGCATAAATCAGAAAATATTCAGAAAATATGAACACCTGCAAGTTTTCATAGATGGTTAAAATAGTAAGAAAGTGCAGGGTTTTCCTATCTTTAAGTATTCTGACTTTAATTATTAAATCAGTAACATTTCTGATACAGAAATGGTTTTCTTGAAAATAAAGAACATATTCTATGGGAGTCTCACTGCGATAAGGATAGTTGGTGACATCAAACAGTTAATGTGTAGGAAAAACAGGATAATTTGCATAGCTTCATTATAATCACCTTATCTGCGAGTTCAGCTCAGCTCAGCCTTGCAGACTTCAACAGTACTTTCTTCTGGATGCACACCTTTCCTCTTGTGCCTTGAAGCAAAATTGCTTGGAGGTAAGAAAACTGAGTGTTCCTCCTCACAACAGGAGCCAACAACAGCCAAAGCAAGAGCCATGCAGCCATTTGCCAGTTTTCCGACTTTTCATGGCCAGAATCCTGAGTCTAGCTTCCAAAGCTTCTCTGAAATAACTTATGGCAAATTCAGTATTTTAAACAAAAGACTGATCACTTACAATCTTAATTAAAGTAAATCAACCTAATAAATGAAGATTTTATAGCCATTACACAACTAGAAATTTGTAAAGAGCCTTTAAAACCAACAGAGTATATCTTTATAGGAAACAGGATTGACATGTGAATGTGCACTGTGGGTATGTGAGCACGTGTGTGTGTGTCCTAAATATACAGATTACATAATTTGAGACATTTCCAAGGCAAATGTCATTAGCAGTCTCTTTAGTTTTTCTCTATCCACAAAATAGGAGAATCAGAATGCTGGATTTGCCAGGTTTTTGAGGTAAAGTTTGTGTTAGATCCAAGATCAAGATTTGGACAGATTGCAATCTAATCTTTGCTAAATAAAATTAAATTCTCTGTAGATGCAATATTAAGTGTATTTCATTGGAACATAGTCTGTTGCCAACAAAAATGTTTGCTTATATTTAACATAAATCTGCATGTGCATAGACTTTATCTTGGCAAATTATGATTGGAAATATAGAAAGCAGTAAATAGTGGCTTTTAAGCCAAACCAAAAATCTTATACAAATGCTTTATTAAAATTTAAGAACTGCCATAAAATAATTGAGAATTGTTCTTGATAATAACAGCTAAAACCTTTGTAGAAGTAAGGAATTGGAAAAGATTTTGAGAGAAGAGAGGGAAAGCAAATTTGCCCTCTTTAGTTGCAAACCATTTTTTGATCAGCTTGTAACAGAAGTTAAAATGCAATATGAAAGCCATCCTCATGGACAAAAACACTGGTTGCCAGGTGAAAAATTTTACAGCTGCTTAGACTGGTTTGTGAGTGGAGAACCCATAAGGAAATAACTATTTTTATGGATTATTTATTCATTTTGACGGAATATTTACAATAAATGTTTGTTTTGGTCTAAATATCCAAGTGTATGCTGAGAATACTTTTCTACAACCCATCAAAGCTAGCATTTTTCTATTTCAGATGAATTAGTTATAATTTTGTCCCATAATGTTGTGTTCATTGATGGGATACAAACACTTGATTTTCAAATACAATGCCTGGAAATATGATTTAGAAAGCAGTCTGTTCATTAATTCTAAAAAACCTAATCTGTCAGATGTTCATAGAGACCAAATACATATGGCTATGGATGATTATCGTTTGCAAATCAGTAGACGTACTTGGTTTTTTCAGTTTTTTTGTTTGTTTGTTTTTGTAACTAGATCTGGATAATCAATATCTGTTAGCAGTTATGTTAGATAATGAAACTTGATTTGTGCTCTCTAATTTATTTTTTCAATCATTTGTGCTGTATTTCTGCTGGACCCTTGGCTTTTTTTTTTTTAATTGTATTTTAAACAAACTTCTTAATCAGAGCCCTTGGGTTTTGCTTATTCTGAAGTAACATGCATGCAAAATAATGGAACCAATTGTGTTTACTCAATGAAAACTTTCACTGTTTTTAATTACAGCCTAACATTTATCTGAGTTTTGCCAATGATTAGGCCCATAATTTACAGTGCAAATTAGAAGTTAAATTACTGAAGCAGGTATTGCTGTGATATTTGCCCATGCAACTCCCTTTTTTTATACGTATTCCTATTAAAGAAGCTAAATTATGCTGTTTCCCCTATACAGCTATAGCTATATTTGCCCTTTGTGTAAATTAATATGCTGACCAAGGCAAATGATTTACCTAACACTTGGTTGCTTTTCCTACTCTCAGATTTCTCCTTCCCCTATTTTTCCCTCATGCCTCATGGGGAGTAACGAAGCTGGTTGATATATCTGTGTGTGTGTTTGCTTCCATAACAAAATATTACCAGGTTCCATAAAAAATTATGAGAGGAAATCTGGAGTTAAGAAATTTCCTGACCTTAAGTGTTAGTAAATCATATCACAATTACTAATGTCACCACTAAAGAGCACAAGTCACCACTGAATGCAGTGGTTATTTTCATATTCACTGCCTATGCCTTTGAAGACAGTACCTATATTTAGACAGTACAAGGAAAGTGTGTGTTTTCTAAAAAGATGAAGTTAGTTAAGAGCTGATGCTGAAGCAAGTTCAAATATAAAAACTATGTTTAAAATAACACTTTGCTGTAATGAGTAGAAATCATGACAGGAGAATAAAGCATAAGAAAATTTCCTTGGGGCATAAGTGAGATGATTAGAAATATCATTAAAGCTAAAGCATCTGTTTGAATCCTTTGTGAGACACCCAATTCACCCATGTGCACACATAAATGAGGGCTCAGTTTACTAATGCTGCAGTTTGAACACTAAATATAACATGCTTTGCATTTAAAGGACATACAGATTAAATATGAGATGCCTGTAAAACAAGGGAGTCTGCAATAACGATACTCTGTGGATTTAAAGATCGTATGTAAACAGGCAGATGTCCAAAGTGAGCAAATGTTCATTACAGAAAATTTCACATCAGGCATCTATTTTGTACCACTAAAGTAAAATAAAGAATATTTTTTAAAGGTTTGTAGGGAAAATAAAATTAATTAGGAAAGATCAGCAGAAAGCTGGCAGATGCTGTCCTGATAATCTGTCAGAACAAAATACAGTGGGGATTGGGCACCTGCTTTCACCACGGCAGATACCATCTGATGTTAAGGTGAAGCCGAGACTGAGCCCTGTAATGCAGGAGGACTTCATTGCTCTACATAGAGAAACTGGGGACTGCATGCACACACCCACATTATAAAGAAACAAGGTGGAAACACTATTTCTATCTTACAGATGTAGAAATTTAACACACATATCTTTGTATTCTTGGTCCAGCTAGAGTCCGGTTTAATTCTTTTTTCCGTAGCATTTGAGTATATGAAGCTAAAGGCCAATCTGTATTATTATTGTAAGTCATTGGTAACCCAAGTAATAGTGCCTGTTGCCATTAATAATCTACAGTCAAATGGGATTTTAAGTTAGGATACAAGTAACATCTAAGTGACATTAACATAAATCATGTAATATTGACCTCATATGGTGATGTCATATGTGAGAGAATAAATCTGGGTGAAAAAAGTCCTGTTTGGATGTAAAAACACTGTTGTCTGTATTTACTTTCACAGTGATTGCATGGCAGTACCACAGGGCAGACTTGGGCCTCTTCAGATTTTCTAGATAGTCAATACTCGGTTTTAGTATATTTATAATTTTCACATAATGTCTTTTACCAAAAATTAATTAATGCCTTCCTGTGTGAATGCACAGGAATGAGAACCGTAACGGACACTTTTTCCTTTTCTGCCCCATCATTAGTTCCCCTGAGAAGGAACCACTGAAGATCGTCTGATCCAGCCTCCTACTAAAGGATGAGGTCTTGACTAGCTGAATACTGAAAACCTCCAGGGGACAGATTCCACCAATCTTAGTGTTTCAGCAGCCCCCTCATGATTCAGTAAACCCATAGATGAAAGTTAATGACAAACATGGGGGGGTGGGAGGGGAAGAAGAAGAAGGAAAAAAAAAAAGAGGTAACTTCATGACTCTCGAGCTGTTTGGAGGCAAGCAGAAGTCAGTTTCTGGAAGTTGCTGCTGAGTTGGGACTCTTCATATATTGCTGTGCAGTAAGAGAGCTTGACTTCCCTTCTTTCCCCTCTCCTGTAAGGTGGCATTCCTTCTTCTCCACATTAAGGCTGCAAGTACAACATCTCAGTGTGATGATGTTATTTGGGAATGAACAAGGTAAGGCTAGCACACTTTGAAAGAAAATCATTGCATCAGAAATATAGGAAAACAATATCCAGCTAAAGCATTTCTGAACATTTCTGTTCTTAGCATATCTACAAATTCTCACTGAAATGAATGCAGAGACTCAGACTGCTTTTGCAAAGTGCTGGAAAAGGTTCTGAAAGATTAGTGTCTTCCTTGAAATTGCATACTGTATGAAACAACAGGAGTTGTATGGAAAGCTTGCAGATGGATATTGCTCCAGTAGAGCTAGACTGGTTTTTACCCCTTCCTCTATGTTTAAAGCAGTACTCTAATTTAAAATAAAAGCATGTTTTTAGATAATCTTTAACAAATTGGAAACATTTCCCTAGAGTTTCCTACTATTTAAAGATAAAAAAGGCTTCATCTATGTATTATCTTAAAGTATATGTTCATCTTTAAAAGTTCTTACACATGATTTACAATTCTCCAGGCTAATCAAAGGACAGCTAGAAAATTGCACTTAATCATAGTTAAACTTCTTTGTAGAGCAAAACCAGAAGAGTTTAAGAATGCAGTTACCCTGATTTTTGGATCTGCTGAAGTCCCTCTGCTGATATATTATTCTAATAAGATTTGATCATAATTCTATAAACTACTTTCAAAAGGTCAGCAGAATAATGATTCCTTTCTCCTAATTGTTACAACCAAATTCCCAGCTTCAAGAGTGGAATATCATGCTAACAGAAGCCATAGAGAGAAGCCATAGTTTCTTTTTTGTGATAATAAATACCTAATTTGCAGCATTACAGGCTATCAAATTGATCAATCCTGCATATCCTATTCTGAAATATGGCCTGTTGATAGTTAATTGGAAATTGTATATAGTGGAAAGATGGTTCTGCCCTTGCTGACAATCACCAGCAGTTGCAGAACGTACATCGCAACTTTGTGTGTTTCATTTGCTCCTTAAAGCTGGCTCTGCCCCATTCTCAGTGCTGCATTTCTTTGGTGATCAGTAATAGATTATCTGTGATTTCTGCTTATTCACTTGGGACTACTGTTATTAACCTGTGCTGGTATCATCAAGGCCTCTGATGTCCTCATTTTGTGCTAGAACTTTTGGAGACTTCTGCCATTGCCCCTGATTTTCTTCCACAGGCTTCAAGATCTGACTTCCCTATAATACGAAGTCTTATTGAAGCATCATAGTCACACATACAACCTTGTCCTAGAACCATTGAATAGATCTCTCTACAAAGTAATATTCCATTAAAATATGCATTTATATGTGTACCCATAAAATGTGTGGTAACTGCTTGTTTTTTTATATCTATTAGTTACAGCAGTGTCGTTGGAATGTTACCAAATTTGCCTTAGAACAGCATGACAAACCATTGTTTACTACTACAAGAAAACCATGCAGTCATTCAGGTTTCTTGGCTCAGTAGTTCTTCATTACTGTCATGTTCAGTCTTTTTCGCACACTGTATCCAATAGCAGGGTATGTGTTGATTATATTCTTTGCTAGTTCAAAGACATGATCGCATAAGTTGTGGAAATTTCCCGTGTGCTTTTTACACTCTAAGTTTGGGTTCAGGTTCCTGCCAGTCTTCTGACAAGAGAGAGCAAAGAGTCCCAGGAGCATCATGAGGGAAAAATTGAAAGAGCTACAAGTTGTTTTCTGTTTTGTTTTTTACAGTCTTGTGAAGTGGCTTGGGCCTTTGCACACACATACGCATGACTTTGGGCTGGTTCATAACTGCATAAGAGCTGGGAAAAATGCAATCCCCAGCAATGTCTGTTCAGTGGAAGGAAAATTTAAAATTTCCTTTAAAAAGGACTCGAAAGAAATTAGATGATCAAAAGTAATCTTAATGATTATCTGGGATATGTTAACAGATTTTCAATAGTACTGTCACTTCCAGGCATTTCTGTAATAACTGCATGAAAATAAAAATAAACAATTCTAATAAACATTGCTATAAGTAGTGCAGCCACTCTCTGGTACTTTTAGGCCAGAATCCTGAAGGCTATAATAATTATACTTAAGTGTTCCCAGAGTATTTATGTGTGTCTTTTAAAAGGAACAGATTTTTGCCCTTAAGGCCCACTCAAGTTGCAATGATTTTAATTAGTGACACGCATAGCTTAATTCAACTTATTCTACATGCACTTTTAGGGATATTTAAATCAGATAACCATTCTCCATGATCAAGGAGCTGAAGGTGTATATGTAGTGTTATGGATTTAATAGAGCAATTCTCTTAACTCAGACAGGGGACTCTGATTCTGGGGCAGACGTGATTACAGTATAGTCCATATTTTAAAAGAAACCACAAGTTGAGCCAGCCTAGGGTAAAGGGCATTGATCAGATCTAATTGTCTTGGGCAGGCATGACGGGTTTGGGCTTAGCTGAGATTCCTGACTGAACCAAGTTTCTCTAAAGGACTTAAATCAAATTGCATAGCTGTTTTCTTGTGTCCTTATTCTGGCTTCCCTTCAGTTTTCCAACTCCTTTGTGAGATACAGGAACATGGATTTTTCAAAAGAGTGTAGTTCAAACTTTGCTTATGTGCAGGGGTGTGTGACCATGTTCACACTAAACTATTTCTTTAAATGAGTAGCTGTGTTCATGTGTTTGACAGGACAGTGTTTTTTCAGATGTAAATAGATTCTCTGCTTGCTAACAGTTTTGCTTTGCTTGAACAGTTACATGCATCTTGTAAGCTTAATAATCTTTATCCTTGGTTATAACTTGTTAGAGAGGTTGACAACTACATAACAGACTAATATTAGTATCTCCCTTCTCACCCTATTGTATCTTATTCAACATACAGCTTTGAAAGGGTACACAAGAATGTGTGTTACACCCATGGGCAAAGAGGGCAAGTACATTCCCACAAACGCTGAAGGATGGGTTTGTATGGGTGTTCTTGCATCATTTCATAGTTTGAGTTGCTTCTCTTCCTTTCCGTTCCTTACTCTTCTCACCTCTTCAGCTTGCCACCGGAGCTGTGCTGATGCTTTCTGTGTTAAAGGTATCTGATTAGCACCCATACAATATTTATGACTGTAAACAGATTATTGTCAAATAGAAAACCTTCCTGCCTTCCCCTTTTTTTTCCAGGCTATGGCTGGAACAGACTACCTAGGGAGCACTCATTCCAGGTGCACCAGGAGAAGTTATTCCTGGTTTCAGACTTTTGTACACATTCAGACACCTAGAGCTGTTGTTTTTTTCTGTACTTACCGACTCAGTCACTTAACAGAGGTGCCTCCTAAGCAAAGTAAATATACGTAAAATTAATCTAGTTCACACGAGTCCTTTACAGTTCTCTGGATGAGGAAGAACACCTCCTGGGCCTCCATTGCAAGCTTTAGGACTACATGTTACACATGAGAAAACAAAGTCCCTTTTTCTTGACAGAGCTGAGAATATCATCGGAGCGCTGAGTAAGAAATATGTAGAAGTAACTTTTATCTGGCAGCTTTAACTTAGGTTATTCTAGCAGGGTTTCAGGACATCAATTGATGTAACAATGTGGTTTATAGGCAATATAAATCATCATTTGTACAGACTTTTTTTGTGTGTGTGTGTGATATCTACTGTTTGGTAATATCATTGATGACCTATAAATCACATTATGCCCCACAAACACGAATGAATGAAGCAGAAATAAGGGTAGTTGTAATCTCAGTGTATTTATTATCTTTAGAACACAGATCAAAACTTGAACTTATCATGGACTTTAGAGTCTTTGATTTCATAATGGAATGTTTAGTTTGTTAAATTTCAAAGAAATCTCATTTCTTTAAAATTATATATACTTGTTTTGTATATTTATGGTGTATTAAATCACAAGAGAATCTAGAGATGTTGTTCTGCAGATCTGTATGTCTCTCTGAGATTGGTTTGTTTTCTGGGAAATCACAACACAGAAATGTATTTGGTTATCAAAGTTGTATTATCATCAGCTAGACAACTGAAATAAACCATACGCCAGAGTTGTGATTATATTTTCTTAATTCACAGCTTACTCTCTTATTTTGTGATTACAGCTTGGGCATTTTTTTCACATGTATGATTGTACATTTTACATGTATGACTGTATATGAATATATCTCTAATAATTATTATGTCTGAGACATTCTGAGAAAAGAACAAAGGATCTCCTTTAATCTCAATAGGATACAAAATAGGTTTGTGTTTGTAAGCTGTATTTTAAGTTGGATTAATTTTCAGAGAGAGGGAAAAAAAAAAAAGAAGAAGAAGAGGTGCTTTGAAGTGTTTGGTTTTGGTCCTTGTTCTTAAACAGATATGTGTCTTACTGTCACAAGGTTGATTAAAGTAAAGCTCAGTGAGTACCATTCCTGTCTTTGTGGTCTGTGTTAAACAGACTGCTTTAAAATGTATGCACTCAATTGTCAATGGTATTAGCACCCTTCCAATCTCGGCTTCACAGGCTTGAAGCTTGGCAACACAGCTTTTCTGAGTATTTCTACTTTGATAGTAGACAGCCTTAACAACCAAGGCAGATAATACACAGAAACATCAAGCTGTGAAGTGATACAAATGTGTATGTGCATGAGCCTCACAGCTGGCTGCAGTAGACACCTCTGAGAACTTCATCTTAAGGTCAGAGTTCAGAAGGGACTTGAATTAGTCAAATTCTTGGGGTTTAGGTCTTGTATCTGTATTTTGGTTTGGAATCATTATTAAAGCAGAAATCATGGATTTTGAATTAGACCCATTCATTCACACATACTGTAAACTGAGATGGAGGTCTCTGCACTAATACCTTAGGAGTTTTGATTTTTTTTTTCTACTTTTGACCTACATATTACTTTCATACCAATTCTCTCTCATTTTCTCTATAATTCTTATAAAATAGTCTCAGGAGGATATAGGAGCAGAACATTTAAGAGAGTTTATGTACAATTACTACTTTTCTAATTAAAATAATTGACACATTTATAGTTATTAATAAGTTTAAAGGAAAAATCCAAAAATACTCTTTTAATCACTAACGTGTGACTTTATAGACCTTTTCTGCATTGTAATAATTAATGAGATATATAAAGCTCAGACAGGAATCACAATTCCTTTTAAAAAAGAATTTTGGTAAAAAGGCAAATAATCTAAGAGAGAAATTCTGTTCCTAATATACTTCTGTATGAATTAATTAAAAGAAAATAAGTATAAGGAGCTGGTATTATTGGCAGCTATGTCTTCTTTATTTTCCTGTAGAAGTACACATGGAAGATACAGCCACACACCAGAATGGCACTGTATGTACCTTGTTGATCTGTGATGTACTTGTTGCAAGTTGCTGTTATGCTTAGTTGCTTTATTTTATTCAAAAAGTCACACATCTTGGGGTGATCCCTGCCCCGATGTGGATAACACAGACTATTTGTGGTCTCAACCCCCATGGGCATGGCTGCAGCCTCTGGCTACCAAATCCCTGAATTTTTTACCCAACAGCATTAACACATGAACTAAGTGGGGACTGGTAAGTAAATGAATTGGGTTCGTATGCTGAGCAAGTAAATCCTTCAAATTTTGCAACTACATTTTTCTTAAATGGGTCTGTGGATTACACATTTAGAAGAGGAGATGTAAAATATGCAAAACCACAAAGATGAAAAAAAGCTGTTTGTCCTGACAGGTGTCATCTTTGAAGTATTTATGAATTAATAGTGTCATAGCTAATGCCTGAAATGGTTTGATGACACCAGGACATACTAGATTTACAGGGAGAAGAGTTTCACTGACACCTAATACATGTATTTCAATTCCTATTTTTTTTTAGTAATACAAACATTATTACAATCTTGGCAACTCTTATTACAGTTGATTCTTGATTTGAAAGACTTTCTCTAGGTGAATTTGCTTCCTGGTAATTGTTCCATATATCCTGTATGCATTTAAATGTCATACTTCTCATCTCATAGAATGGCTATTGGCATACTCCTTAAAGCCATCATAACCTTTGGATTTTAAGGAAAGTCTTTCGAAGTGATAGGTTTTATATCTTAAGAAATTTAGAAACAGTAAAATCATTTCTGTTTAAAACTAAGGTTAACACAGCGCCTGGCAAGCATAATGCAGGTTAAAAATGCACTAAAACTGATTAGGTACTGAATGTGATACTGAAGTAAGTACTGTGATACAAGATTAATTGCAAATCTGTTAGCATAGGAACTTCAGGTGTATTACATAGGATTTCTAAGAACAAGCAAATTAAAAAATGTTATCAATCAGAATTTACTATAGTCTTCCAGTTTCCCAGTTTTAGAACCTTTTAATGAGTTAAACTTAGCTATCTTCCTGAAGCTGTGTGTCTTGGTTGAAAATAGTACAGAAAACACAACAGCATCTGAATTATGCTTTCAATAATAAAAAAAATGAATATTTATACTCTAATTTTATTCACAGTAAAATTTATTTTCAAAATATTGCATAGTTTTGTGTTAGAGAAGCACATCTCATGATTTAAAGAGCTTTGTTCAAGGAAACTGTAGATGTGTATTAATGGTAAATTTCCACGTTAAAATATTAAAACTTTTTATAAGGTGCAAATAATTAAAAATATTATTATTATTATTATTATTATTATTAGAATGTGTAGATGCATATTAAAGTATAAATGATATTGAGTTTAATGAAGGCCAGAAGATCTATTCGCATTTTGGTATAAATGTCGTGTACACTTTTGGAAGAAATAAAGTCTTTTGGATGAGCTAAAATCTCACTTGAATATTTCACATGTACACATACACAAATTCTCATTTAAAGAGAGTTCTTTAGTCTTAAAATTGGTCTACATTAAAGTAAAAGTTATAAGGTTAAATAAAACCCAGATTAAGTGAAAGGTTTTGTTCTAGGGTGACCAAAATGTTTGATGTTGCTACTTCACTCCAAAATGTCTTTTTCTATGTCCAGTTAGCATAGTTACTTAAATGGTTACGTAACTGTTTTCTGCCTGCATGTGTACTTTAACTACTCTCTAAAAAATATGCGAAGGAATTGCATGTTCACATATTGTATGCATTCAGGTAAATGTGTCATCATGTAAGTTATTATAGTTGTATCCACCCCTTAAGTAGTTGTAAGATACACCATCTTTTTCTTGGTCATCAGATATGGCAAAGGCATATGCTTTAATAACGCATAAAAGCTATAGAAATTGGATTTTATCTCACTCTTATGATAGAATAGAGTAACAGATGTCACCTGCATGAATTTTCATTTTTTTAACTGGATTGTGGCTCTTGTAGAATTGAGACTGAAGCCAGTGTTGCCGTTGCTTGTAGATACAATTGTATTCATTATTACATTATGCTTTGTACAAGGCTTTCTGGTTTGTAGTTATTAATAGGTTGTGGAATATTATTTTAAAAAGAAATGTAAATATTTATCATTCCTAGAAGGAAATATAATTATTTCCTACTAGCTTGGCTTTTGCTTTACTATTGCCTGCCGTAAAAGATGAATAGCTTTCTGTGGATTATAGTATCTTTCTACCAGCTGACAGGACACTTAAAAACTCTAGTTCTCTTTATTGTTTATTCACACTAAATGAAAATTATTTGTTGAAAAGTATGTGTTGCATATAATTGCAAATTGGAAATATTTCTTAAAACTTGTCATTAGGATTCAACAATTCCAGTTAGGTATAGCTATCATGGTTTTCAACTATGCTGATTTTTGCTTCCTTAATGCAAAATAAATATAATGGCCTGGTAGTGAGTGAGAAGCCAAAGGAGACCGAGGATCACTGGTTTTGTTTCATGCTGACATTTTCAATACTATTTACCAAAGCTAGCACTTTCTTTGAACATACAAAGTAAATAGAAAGAAAGCTATAAGTACCTTGGAAGCTGCTAGAAAAAAAAAAAAGTGAAGAATCACGATTTCATTTTCAACCCCCATAATTTTTTATTAATATTTTCAGACAGCAATGTCAATTAATATTATTTTCTTTGCAGATCTGTTACCATGCCCATTTTTAACACTCTTGAATAAGAAGAAATTGGACCCATGGATAAGGTCAGATCTGTGTTTAGCAGCATTTTAATGTGTGATCTCCTGATGTATGTACGTAGAAATATCTAGCCTCGATACATATGTGTTTTCCTCAGGGCACTATCCATTCAAGTAATCATGACTGCAGTTTACTGAACAGAGAAATACACTCTGTGTGATGCCTAATTAACATAGTGTCACACAGCTGAATGCTTAAATAGAAAGTAAATTTTTAACATAAGCAAATAAAAGAGAAAAACATTAAATAATGTTTTCCAGTTAACCAGATAACTCTGCAGGGAAGGAAAGCACCACAAGATCATTCTCCTTCCTCCACCCGACATTCCAAAAGATGTCACACATTTCAAATTTCAACTGTTGTATGTAGCAAAGGTCTCTTAATTTACAGCAAATTTCCACAGTTCAGTGTACTTTAGAGACAAAGTTCTTTTTTATTTTCTTTTCCAGCAGGAGATTTTATATCTGATGGTATAACCAAGGCATGCCAATATGCCTGCCTTAAAATTATCACATTTATTGATTGTTACAGAGTTTTTATTAGTATAATTAATTTCATATGTACAGTCAGGCACACAGTGAGAAAATCTTCAAGGGTTACTCTGTGATGCCAGCAATGGAGTACTGTTAATGCTGTGGTTTATGTTGACATTTAGAACATCTCCCTGAACCGTAGGATGGATGCAGAGCCAGTGCTATTGTCTGACAGTGAAGTTAATGTGATTACTGTTCATTGACAGCTCAGGTGGAAAGGAATACATCACTTCTAACACCTGCTGAAAGCTGGAGACCTGGGAATTAGCCAGGTTTCTCAGCATGTTCCTCTTCTGAATTTTGTTATTGCCATCAGAGAGGAGGGGGAAAATCCACTGTCACAGAGGTAACAATGTGGGAGAGAACTTTTCCTGTGTTTGGTCAAACAAAACACTGATTCGGAAGTGAGACAGACTGCTATCTCAAGTCCCTTGCTGAGCAGTGGAAGGCTTTTACAGAGTAATTAGTTTCCATTCTTGTAAATATGGGCTTTTTTAAGAAGCAGTCTGATCTGTGTTTTGAGGGTAGTAAGAAAACAGGAAGAAAAAATACATATATTAGGAGAAGAGTCTCTGCACTGATTTTCCTGAGAGGAAGGTGGGTAAATATACAGAAAAGCAATAGTAAAGAAAGGAAAGATGTTGACAAGAAAGGAAATGAAAATGAATTTAAAGGGTCAGTGTTTCTCTTGAGTAATTAAATAAGAGTATTCCTGTCCATCATCAGTTCTGGGAGAAGAGAGGTTGTGGTTCACTGGAGTGCCATAAATTATAGAACGGCAAATTAGTCCCTATTTTCATGGATTCAGTGGCAAACCTGGCTTGGGGAATGTGGTAACCCATTCCAGTCAGCTATACGGCCTACCCTGTCAAAGGTGTCCACCGGATCCTTAGTAAGATCCATACAAAAATTAGTAATTTTGCTTATGTTTATATTTATATTTTAAGCTAGATCATGTTCATGATCCAGTTTGTAATGCTGCTCCATGAACATCAAATGGTGAAAAATGTGGTATTGGGGCTGAATGACATGTATGAGGAGGCAGAGACAATCCCATCAAAGCCAACTCTTCTGGCTCTGTGTAGTATGTGAGTGAAAAAGTAACTTTAATTCACAGTCGGATGAAGTAATGTGGGTATGGGTCACATCCTGCCCACAATTTGCACTTGTTCTGTTCTCAGTGGATTCCAGAGGAACTTTTTTTTTTTTTTTTTTTTTTTAATCCATGGGTAGAACTGAGACACTGGGATTAGATTTGCTCAAAGATCAGCTTCCAGATCTCCTTGTGTAATTCATATAAACTTTCAGAAAAAAAAATAATAATAATAAAGAAAATAGTTTATTTTACACTGATATAAATGAAGGTTATCTTTGTAAAGCCCAAACCAGATTACATGCATGCCAGCAAGCAGTTTATATATATCTACGTGTGTTTATGTATTTTTTTTTCTGTAAAGTATGAAGAATTTTAACATCAGTGACTTCAGTGACTTTTCAGGTCTGAAATTGTTTTGTGTAATGCACAGTTCACTAGAGAAAAAATATTTTAAACATATTTTAACATCATTCAAAGGTAGACAACCTGTAAGATAGCATATTTGCTTCCAGTAAATGCGTGTCTAATTAGCTAAACAGGCTTTAACAAGTACATCAAGTACATCCTCTTTTCTTCAGGAACTAAGCATATAATTGCCGGATTCTCAAAGCAAAATAGGCATCCAACTCCTCTAGAGAAAAAAAAAAGAGAGAGAGAGAGAGAGAGAGAGAGAGGGAAGGAAGGAAGGAAGGAAGGAAGGAAGGAAGGAAGGAAGGAAGGAAGAGGTAAAAGAGGTAATAAAAGTTACGCCGCTCTTCTACCGGTTTAATAAGGACACTTTTCATCCCTAGCCCATGGACAGTAATATAAAACAGTAAATTGTCAAGATGCATCTCAGCTGTATTTTATTCATCCGTTTAGTTTGACAGTGATTAATAATCATCCCACAGGGTAAACTTCACCTAGACTATCTTTTACATGTTCACTCATGAGACTGTCATGTGAGACTGTAAAACACTAAGGCCATGATGAATTACATAGTTTTTCTCTTATCCCTAAGACCTGTCACTGTACTGCAAAAGGATTAAAAAAAATGGATTTGATATGATTCATTTTGGAAAAAAATGATGACTTTTATTTTTTTTCATTGGTATCATCTGGATATCTTACAAATGGATTCTATGCCTATTCCAGAAGCAGAAATCAAGCAAGCAGCTCAATATTCAGACCTCAGATTTTGTCTTTTAAAAAATTGTTTCCCCTTCTATCTAACTCTTCTAAACTGTTTAACTGCTGTAAGGAGAATTTCATCAGGCTATATATGTATATATAAAATGTATATGTATATTATATAAATAAACTGTAGGCTGGAGCAAAACCAAATACAGAGAAAAAAAACAAATTAACTGTTGAGTTCAAACAACTTAGAAAATCTGACTGTGAATAAATGACACCACTAAACTTAATGGCTTCTTTTTTACCAAAACAAAATTACCATTCTATTACAAACAAATCAGTGTAATTGGCCAGTCAGATTCCAGAGTAAGCTGTTCATTTTTTTCTAACAAAATACTTAGCAATTTATAAAGTTTTCTACATTTCTTCTGTTCTCACTATAGAAATTTGCTTTATGAAAATAAGAGTTTCCAATGTATATCAGCTACCTTGAAATAGATAGCCTGTAATAACTTCTTATCAGATGTGAGATATTATCCACATTTTAGATTTTGATTACAAAATTCAGACATGACTGTTCTAATATAAGTTCTCAAAACCAAAACTATTCCGGCTATTTTCATGAGCATGAAAAAAAAAGACAATGTGATTGTGAACAGGAGTTTCAGTGCATGTCAACATCATTCTGTCAGTCCCTGTCTTCCAAAAACATATTTAATTGAAAAATTAATATTTCATTGGATTTATGTATCTGGAAGATGAAATAAATGTGTAAAAAAATTTTTTTTAATGTTTAAAATGTGTATAACTATGAACAATTTAGAAGAGATTATCACCTACTAATCTTAAAAATAAACACCTGATCTAATGATGTTTTATAATATTATATTGTCTTTTAAACTACTACATCAGAATACGTATCAGATATACATTTAGATAAAAATTTATTGGTTTTGAATAACTAGTTACAATGATTCAAGAAGAAATCAGGCAATTTTGACTATATTACAGTATTAAGTCTTGGTTTTGAATATATTAGTAGGAAAGATCATACAGGCTAAAAGAGTAAACGGGGTGAATGTTGATTGAAGGGGGGAATGCAAATCTGGCTTTGTTAGTAGGACATACAAATGACACTGATGGAAAGAAGCAAAATAAATATGAACTCCACACTGAGGATATATAATAATATTTTGTTTATTGTCCGTTGTTGGTTTGTGTTTTTTTTGTTTGTTTGTTGTTTTTTTTTTTTAATTTTACTAGGTTCTACAATTCTGTCTCATAGGCCATTTGTAAATTGCGATTAAATGACAATGTTCTCTGTATAGAGTCCTAATGTTCTCTAAAATAGTTTATGTAAATTCCTATTTTATCATAATTTATGGCATAATTTACCCACATACTGTAAATGTTTGGTGAATTACAAAGTAAAAATCCTGAGTAGGATACTTGGTTGATGATTATTTTTATTCCGTAGTGTACCCTCACACCAGAACAATTTGAAGCAGATTACATTAACGGTTAAAGAAAAAGAAAGTATTTCAAATTAATCTTTGAATAAAACACTAATTAAACAACTATTTTCTATTACAGGGGATTTATTTTTTTTTTTAATCATACAAGTTAGTATTTTTTACTAAGCATTATAACAATATGTTTTATAAGTAATAAGCATTAGAAGTCTGTACTGTTAGAACAACAGACAACCTGTGATCCAATTTGTATGAGATGATCTGAATTATATCATTAAAAAAAAAAAAAGGAAAGCATAAGCCAAAAATGTTGTATTTGTCCTTATTTCTCATGGGCTTAGCATTGTAAGGTGTTGCTTGTCTCCACACAAGAACTAGGTAATAAGACCTTTCAGAGAAGCTTAGTTTTTACAGTAATAGACAAAAAATACTATATTTAAATTTTATCCACACTATCAAACAAGTAAATAAATAATAATAGGATAGAAATAAGTTATTGAGAGTTTTTGTGTAAAATTTGTTACTGCTCTTAAATAAATAGCTTGACCAAAATGAAGCAGGACATCTACTGCTTGCTCTGTTGTTTTATATTACTTCTGCAGGTTTAAAATTCCGTTTAGTTTTTCACTATCTAACATAGTAAAGACTGATCAGACCAAGGGATATGTCACTGTGTTAACTGCCACTGGGGAACTCTGTTATGCTGCTGATGGTTTTGCTCAGCACATTTTTGAAGGCTGATTCCTTGCATTGCCTTTTTAATTTACAAAACCAGTCAGTGTAGATCTAATTATTTTTCACATTAATGGACGTGTTGTATGTTGGTTCTCATTTATTGGTAAGGTTATTCTTAATATTCCAATACTACAAATGAAATTGGAAATTCCCAGCATAGTGTAATGTTATAGTATGATGCCAATTTTAAAGCTTTTTAATTCTATCAGTATTCATAATCAAATTTTAACCTATACCCAATTTTAAGTATATGCATAATTAGCATGTACTTAAAGTTAAACATATGCTTAAGTACTTTCTTGGAGCTGGGCCTAATGACCTAACCTCTCCCCATGAAAGTCAATGGTAACATAAGCCATTTGTGTGTAATAGTGCAGGATATGGCTTTTAACATCTAACTATTAAAACATCATAATTTTTAACCTTGTCCTGCTAATAAAAAGGGACAACCATTACCAGGCACCTATTTATTCTACATCTTAAAATGCAGTTTTAAATCTTGATTTGCATCTTTGAACATCTCTTTCCTAGCATTTTTTAAGCATCAAAATATCTTCTAGTAAGTCAACTAATGTTTCTCCAAGGTCTAAATCACCAAGTAGCACTTAATTTTAAGAATGAAGTCTCTTTTTTAATTTCACTTTAATATATATCATTTTGAAAATCAAACTACAAATATAGTTACATTTTTGAAAATTACTAGTAGATGAGGTACTCTGAAGGTAACTGTAGGTAACCTAAATTGATGAGAGCATGTGTTATCATTTTGTGATAAAAAGTTGCTGTTTCTGCTATATTTAAGCATTCATCTTAAAACATTTCACTTGCTCCTGGGTCAATTGCCTATGAAGCCATTTAGAGTGTTACAGGACGTTTTCTTGCCCTTGGTATATATTTCAGATGACAAAGTTTTACATTTCTTTTTCCCCAATTTTCATGCTAACAAATAGAATAATGTTAACAATGAATTTCAGGGGTTTTGTTGTTGTTGTTCTTCAAAAATAAGTGTAAATAATATTGGAAACATTCAAAGTCACTTAACAACAGGGTATATTTTTAATCTTTGGAACCTTGCAGTTGCTTTTCAAATGACCTGTATGTTACTTGGCCTTTCAATAACAATTTGAGGGTGAGAGAGAATAAGAGTTCCTTACCAAACTTTTTTTTAAAGATGTGTTTCAGCTGTTACAGCTACTGAAGATGTTTATCATCTACTTAAGCAAATCAGAAGCTACAAGAATTGCTGGTAGTATCATAGACCAGTCTGTATCTCAACTTCTAAAAGACTCTGTTAGTCAGACGTTTGCACTGAAAATAAACCTAAAAACAGTGAATTAGGATCAGCTGTACAACTCTTCAACAACAGGAAAGCATCACTGAAGGCTATGCACTGAAAAGCACTGTCCAATGAAAAAGCAGTGAAAGGTATTTTTCTTACTACTTGAGAAAGATATTTGTGATTTTTAAAGAAAGATTTTATTTGTTAACTATTTATTTGATAATTCCAGAGGTACATGTCTACATTTCTAATAGTCAATTGGGTTAATTTTGCTTTATATTTTTGATTGTCATTTACAATTCTGGGGTTGAATATCTTTAGAGAATGAACGGCTCTCATTATGCTAAATGCTTGTGCAATTTAAGGTGTCTGCATGCCTTAATCCTTTTAAAATGCTGAAATTGATACCTTTTTCTGTCTAAACATGTATGATCTGTGCCATTCTGTTCTGTATATCCTTGGACTTCAGGCTTCCCAATACCTGTTAGTCTTTATATCACAGTATGACAATAACTTGAAAAGATACCCATAGAACACGTTTTTCAATTTCACCTACTCAGTAACAGGCTTACAGAGAAAGAGAGCACAGCTGCTTTAAATTCCCTAAACAGAGGGGGCACAGTTTTTTGGGTCCCCTTTTGCAGTAGGAGCCATATTTCTGCCATAAGTTTTGAGTTTTGCACTACTATTTCATCCTCTTCTTGAAGCAATGTGCACTTGAAGTTGTGGTAGCTTAAAGGTTCAATTTATTTATTTTCAGTCAGGCTTTTTGTTTGTTTTTAATTATTATGAGTGCCTTCAAGCAGTGAACAGAGCTTACCTTGTTAAATGAATTCCTTAGACAGACCTAGAGAGAAACCTGAGAACATCTGGCACCTGGCTGGCAGCTTCACAGATGTGAGCAAAAATAATAGGGTGAGCATTGGACCAGATGATCTTGAAGGTTTCTTCCAACCTTTATGATTCTATAATTCTATGTGCACATCCAGTGGATCATTCACACTGCAGGTGGTGGGGCAGTTCCTGTTTGACCTATAGTTCTCTTTCACCACATCTCAGGCAGATATTCTTGGCAGGGGGAAAAAAAGGCGAAACACAGTAATAAATTAGATTGGCAAGCACAGTTCAGGCTTGGATTTCGAAACAGTGACTGCTCAGACCATTAAACAATGGCTTACATGTGTAGAGTAATAGCTCGTTGTAACAGTGTTAATTTAACAAACGAAGAATTTTCTCTTAGTAAAATATATGCAAATCCTATTCCTGTACACACAAACCAGTTGTGTATGTATGTAATTTCATGTAATACAACTTCTAAGTAATATATTGACACATAGGATGCCTTTCAGTGAAGAAGTGTTTCAGAATCTGCCACTTCTGAATAGCTGTATTATCCGAAATCAAAGTATGTCACATCTTTCACTTCAACAACAGACATGTCATAAACTGCAAAAGGATCTAGTACTGTTTGTGTGTTTAAGTTATTTTTGTACTCTTCTGTGCTCTCATACTTACTGTCATAACATGCTTAACTGTCCTAACGCACATAATTGTTACTTCAGATTAGATATAAATTAGTATAAATTTCTCTGAAGAATACTTGTCTAATTATATGAAGATTATTGATATCTCAGTCTTACTAATGAGAAATGATGTCATATGGGGAAGAATAAGATCTATTCAAAACACACACAGTCCTCCATAAAATAATATAACATCACAAACTGTCATGAATGTGTGATCTGAAGGTTTGTTACAAGTGTGTTTGATAGACGTGAAAGATGTTCAACAGTTCTCCATATTAACTAAACTTCTTTTTCTCATTACATTAAAAATCAAAATATGTAGCATTCCCAAAATGTGGCAGGGTGAGTGTAAATGCAACACTGGAATGCAACTTCTAGTTTTCATGGACTCTGTGGTATGAGTAAACCAAGTATACTAACATACTGTTTGCTTACCATGCGCTTCATGAAGCAGCATGATAACTCTGTGGAGTTTCTCGAATGAAGAAGTGGTTTTACTTCTTGGAACTACATGTTCAGCTCTGAATCAGACTCTTATTTGCCGTATCGCTTTGAAAAAGAGCATACCAGTTTTTCTTGGTGCAAACTTTCAGTGCATACAGCCTAGAGTACTTCTGTCTGATATCAAGGAGAAATATTAATATCTCATTATTTACCAAACAGAAATATATACTGACTGTTATAACTGATCTCATTACCACCTCTTTATTTTCAGTGCAAATCCTTTGGAAAAACATGGGCTGGAGGTTGCATTGGAAGGGGTGGCAGTGTAGAATTTCATCCTTCTGTGAATAAATGGATTGACTTACAAAAAACAAAGGTGTAATGAATGTAAGTTACTGAAAACCTGAAGCATGATGACCGTACATCTAATGCATTACTATAATGGAAACTGCTGGGTGTAAAAGTTATCATTTGTAGTATTGTTTAAGAGCTTCAGCAATTTTTATTGTGCATTATTAATTGTGAGATGCCTCCTGGGCAAAGCTAGGCAATATAAAATAGGAAGCCATGCTTATATCAAGCATTTAATAAGCTTGGGTTTAATATTGGTTTATCTAGCCCTTGTATTTATCCCTTTTGGTAACTTTTACAATTCTAGATACTAAGTTAGGCTTCTGTACACATTGCTTCATGATTCTCCTTCAAGGTTCCAGCAGAAAACTGTAGAGCTGTTGATACTTACAAGTTCAGTTTACAAAGCTTTGACATCCCAGAACTTTTTCCACTAGAAAAAAAATCAATGTGTCTCACAGTGATGTCTTCAGTGCTTTTTGGTGAGATATAGTATGACCAAGGAATAAAGCAGGAGTCTGTGAGGCACAATGAAAACACCAGATTTCTGCAGAAAATATTTATATAAATATGCTAGACATAAAGTGAAATAACATTAAATGGCTTCTTTGAAGACATTCACCTTTTCTGTCTGGAAATCTCATTTTACAACTTCCTTTTCCTTCTGACTGACACTCACTCTGAAGGATGCTGCAGTTTTCCACGCGAGGAATGCTCGATGTAGAAAGCTTCATACTCTGTCCTTGTGTTGTATTGTTTTCTGTTAGAGCATAAAGGAACTTTGGCTCCAATGCTTTAAACCACACTTGAGAGTGGAGCCTCCAATCACTTTAGCAGGTTTCTTCTAAGAACTCTTAAATTCAAACATGAGTAAGTCAAAGGATAAAAATCATTTACAAAGAGAATACATTAGAAACTGACACTTTTAATCAGCAGTTATGGAAATGCAGAAATGTAATTTTAATTGCTTCTACTGATCACTGGTACTGAATAAGGAAAAAAAGGTCTACCAAACAGATAGTGGGAAGCCCTAACCAACAGCAGCAATAAATACTCATTCATTTGGTAAGATGCTTTGTGAAATGCTGCATAAGCATTTTATTCTGATTTGTACAAGAAAGCTGAGGAAATGTGAAACTCTTAGGTTGTTGGAGCAAATTAGATGTCAAATATTTTGACATCAACATAGGAAAAAGCTAGAGAGAACCTTGTGTGTACAGGTTACACCTGCGAACTGATTTGCAGTTGCCAGGGACCCTCACACAGAATGTGTTTTACCTAGAGAATTCAAAATCCCTACTCCTAATGCCAGCACCTGTCATATAGCGAGTCCTGGTGGTTTAGCAGGATTCAGTCCTCATCATCTGAGTCCATTAATCACATTTCAGGAGGCCAATTTCCTACAGCCCATCTCTATTTCTTCCAGGGATTCTAGACAGTTTTAATTTTTTTCCCCTGAATGCATTAACCTGAAGGAGCAGCCTACTTAATTAAAACAGATATTGTTTCACTGTCTTTAAATATGCAAATGTCTTTATTAGACTAGGTGTCATGTGCTATACTTTCCTGCTTAATTAATCTCAACCTCTGTTTAATTTGTCTCCATGGGAATAAAACTCTCCCAATTTCTTTTGGAGACTTACCTCAATACATTACCTGCAAGAGCCTTGTTTTTACGAGTAATCACTCTTTCACTAGAATGGATAATCTGTATATAACTAAATATACTTTGTGTAAACATCTAAATATGGTAAACTACATAAATAGGTCACTTTGGCTTTCAATAGAAAATTTGGGTTACCTTGAATTTTTGGGAGAGGGATCCCTCACAGCACAGCAGCATCTCAGTGCAATCTGTAGGTCTGGGTATAATAAGGGACAAAGGTTTTCATCTTCTTGATTTACTTAGTTCCTACCTAAATAAAGGTGGGAATAGTTCTAAATTTCTGGATTTTGGAAACATCCTTTATGTATAGGAATAAATTAGGGATCCCTAAAAGAAGAAAGCTGAATCCAAAAGATAACGGTTGGACTTTGCTTTCCTAAAGCTTCTCTGTTGCCAAATAGCATTTCAATACTGTAGTTGTTTGATACTTGAGCAAGAAAAAGATCAAGCTAATGCAGTATTCAGGCTGCCCTGTTGCTCAATTGACTGAGTGCTGTCACGTATTGCAAAGTGCTTCTTGAAAACACTTTCTGATTTTTTTGGATGTTTTCCAGGCATTACATTGGTGCTGAGCTAGATGAATTGTATAAGCTGTCTTTAAACAGGATATGCCATACATCCCTAAGAAATATCATGTTAATCTCTTACACACATAGCTAGCACAGTGTACCTGTATCTGTACCATATTATGCATAATTATTGTTGTTGGTGGTGTTTGTTTTTTTTTCTATACGATAAATTGTTTATGTGCGATATTATTAGGCTTGACATTGAATGCTTTTTGATAAAGCATACCACCAGTGTGTTGTATGCCATATAGAACAGGAGTACAGAAAGGAACAGTTCCTCTTAAGTGCTGCCTCTTCTTGGTTCTCATCCACAGACATGGAGAAACTTTAGTTTAATATATCATTTGTGCTTCACTGCCTAATTTTTATTTGGTCTGTTTGTGTTTTGTGTGCCTCAACTTTGCAGCTATTATTATTCTGATCATAATTTTTTTCTATATTTGCTATTTTGTGTATGTTAGTATAATGTACTATAAAAGTTGCTTTGGCTCATTTTATTGTCTGTGGTATTTGATTATTGCCTTTGGCCTCTGCCATTTGTGTAGCACATGTTTAAAATACCTCATGTGTAGGAAAACCAAAAATGTCACAGTACAATCCATTACTTTCATAACTATGTCATACTGAATTGTCTACTTCCTTCTGTCTATTGCAGTGATCTAATCTGTCAGATTAGATTTTTGGACTAATTTATTGCATGCTGTTAACTTTGTAGTTACATATAGCACAAGATGCATAATTATGACAGTTTATGTGATTATGGGGAATATTTGCATTGAAAAAATTCCTTAGATGACAATTTTGTGTGAGTAATTACATTGCAAGGCCAGTTTCTGCTCCCATTTACATTTTTGAGAAATCTATAGGAGACAGTAGAAGTTATTCTGGTTAACACTGAAGTAACTGAGATGAATCTGTGGACCATGTTTTCTGCTTCATACACATGAAAGGAATGCAGTGGTGTCAATGTTATTTGCATGAAGATTTGAATATTTGTAAAACTTGTAGAAAATAAACTTAATTAAATCTCCAACAATGAATCACAACTTTAGATTGATATTGATTGCTTCAATATCTTCCTGAACCTACAGGAAATTTATATCAATAAACAGAACCAGTTTACTTTGACCTTCTTTTTGAACTTAATTTTGCTGAAACTCCAATTAAGTCTAAAACAACATACACTGAGAGCCACCTTTGTTGGTATCCAATCTGTGTAAATACTTACATTCACTCTGCATTGTTAATTTGTCAGGGATCAGTCACATGACAGATGATAATTTGTTAGGTTTTAAATTAATTGGAGAAACAAATCAATGAGCTACTAATAGTGGTTACTGGGTTTTCTATTTGATTGCTTTAGTTGTCTCTTCCTTAGAATTATTCTGCATATTAAACTGCTAATTAATACAGTAATACTGTCGCTCAGCTTTTACAGCCATTGGCTCTGACCTTCCTGTGAACTTCCTGGACGGTTTTCCGAAAGTAATTTTCTATTTCTCTTTTGTTCAGAGTGATGTTATGCCTTGTATGAGGCTAATGTCGTGGCTTCTGCCTACTTTATCATGAAAGTGGATAGAAGAACACTAAAGTAAAATGCAAGTGATCAATTTCTGCATGTATAGAACTCTCATTTCTAGTTAAATACATTAAAAGTGCTGGAACGTGAGGCTTCCTTAGCCTTTCCTCACCGCATCAGAAAATTACTAAGAGAACAAACATCACAGCTTAAGGTCCTTGGTCTGTTTAGATTTAAATTTGTATCTAAGTCATGTATCACATTTACAGAGCCTACTGAATAGTCTCAAAGGTAGCTTTCTGTCCTCCCATTCCAGTGGACATAACTTAGACAGGAGCTACACCTGGTTTTTGAAATCTCAGAATTACAGTTGAGCTCCCTTTTGATTCCCACTTTCCTAAACTTATTAGGAACATTTATACTGGACAGATTCTTCGTAGGGGACCAGTTCATATTTATGACCTTTTCTGGTACAAAAAAACCCTGCTTGACAGCATCACTGCTGACTGTTCCATCATCCTAAGGAAATCCTATATGTTTTTGAAAGAGAAACTGTTAACATCTTCCTTAATGAGTAATAGCATGTAGATCAAGTTCCCATCACTCGTAGTACTCTCTCTTTTCTCAGTAATTATTACACATTTACACATGTAAAATAATCTGTGAAGGACAAGCTGCTGTATATTGGACAAATATTTTAAGTGAAGGCTCTAAAAGGAAAGTAAACCACTTCCTTCACAGGTTGCCCTTTTCTTGCCTATAATAAGAGAGAATGGAGAGAATTTTATCCTTTGGCAAACTTCTGAGAAGGGTACAGCTGTCACAAAGGAAAGGAGACCAAAGGAGTAAAGGTGATAAGGAAAGTCTGTCAAGAAATTAAAAATGAGACAGACAGAGCTTGGGATGGCCAAGTGTATGGAAAACAGTGGGACAACTTACAAATATCGCTGTTGTGCTGGTATGGATAGTGGAAGTTTACATGGATATAGTTTTCAATGTAATTATTGCGATATTCCTTGCTGTGTAAATTATGCATGTATTATCAAAACAGGCAAATAAACCTACAGAAAGCAGAACACATTATTGTGGCTACAGATGATCTTACGCTGCCCTACACTAGAATAAAGGTACTAAAACACATCAATTTTCCAAATGCAGCTGATGTTTTTCAAAACCAATTTATATAAGCATTTATCATTTTCTGTGAATGTTAAAATTAAACATATTTATTTTATATAATCTTGAAAAGTAGTTCTCTATAGACGCAGGAGTCGTTGCAATGTAGCCCCACAAAAAAAAAAAAAAGAAAAAAAAAAAAAGAAAAATAATCTGCTTATAATCTTTTCTGAAAATACTTTCTTCTCCTGATGAGGGAAAAAAGCAATGTACACTCAGATAAACTAGTATAATGTTATAGGTTTTTCTTCTTGATGTTAAAAGGTTGTGTCTTCAGGAAATACAAAAAAAAAAAAAAAAAGGAAAGAAACTCATATCCATCAACAAGTGAATGCTATTTATTGTATACAGAGTTGCAGTAGAATGGGAGGGACCATAAAAAGTCGAAGTTTGCTTCCACTTTCAGTAAGATTTGTTTATTTTTAAAGTAAATAACACACTGAAAAGAGCATGAACTTGGATAACAGTCTGTGAGCTCTGTCATTCCCTCAACTGGATAGCAGTATCCCATTAGTGGATTTGGGTTTAAAGCATACATTACAGCAGTACTGGAAACAAAAGCCAAGGCAGTTTCAGTCCCATTTATTTTAATCTTCGTTGTAAAGGGATTTATACTAATGGAACAGAATTACATTAGCCCACAAGATTTTAGAAGAGAACTGAAATATAATTCCATTCTGTATCATTTGTAGTTGTCTAACTAATTAGCAATTATAAATAATTCCCTCTGGATTAATTGCTTAGATAGCATTCAGAATGTAAATCTTTTCACATAACATTTTTATTATTCAGACTGAGAAACCTACTCTCTCATTTTAGCCTTGGCTGAATTTGAACCTAGGTCACTGAACCAAAACATTTGAAGAAAAAAAAAAAAAAGGTAAAGAGATGCTTTGTATAAGTGGCATATGACTGGAACAAAAGTTAGGAGCAGATGATTTAAATTTGATATTAATTCTAATTATTCTACGTGCCTTTTTTTAAATCAAAATCTTTCTCAGATAATTGAAATTTGTTGTTGCTACTGTAATGTCAAAGATCTTCATTGCTCTGTGAAGATACACTAAGGATATTCAAATATATGTATTGTGTTTCTAGGCATATGACTTCTGTATACTATACATGTACAAAACTCTTCTGTCTGGTTGTCTCTTAACTCTCTATTTGCTTCTGTTTGAAATGTTTAAATCGACTTTCATTAATTCCCTGGTTTAATTTCCATAACATAAAATCCTTCTGAAGAATAAAGCATTATTGATGCAGCAGAACAGGAGTTTCAAACGATGATATAGGTGACATCCTATCACTGTTAGTAAATAAAGGAATTAATTACAGTCCATCTGTTATTTAGTAGAGTCTCCAACTGCGGAAAGCTGTTGCCTAGACCTTTCCTTATGGAAAGGACAAAACAATTCAAAAGGCAGTTTAGCAAAGGACTCAGCTAGAAACTGGAATATACCTTTCTTAAACTTTTGTATTGGCTCCAGAGATGTGCTTGTAGAGCCTTGACTTGTCTTGGCATTGAAATTGTTGGCTCCTCTTAAGGGATTGCTCTGTTCATCAGTGGAGAAACCACAGTCTCTGAAAGTGGCTCTGAATTAACACCAAATGCCAAATGGCACTGCTCTGCTGCAATACCAGGAGTGACGGCAGTGCAGCCATCCCCATCCTCGCTTTTGGTCTGCATTCATCCCTCTGAAGCTTCACTGCTTTAAAATACCCCTGTGCTTTAGGGAGAGTAAGAGGTAAACACAACACTAAATAAAAGTCCGAGTAACCCTGTTGCAAGAGTGATGTCTATAAAACTAGCAGTATCAGAGGAAACAGGAGGCCAGGGAGATAAGTGAGTTGCCAAGATGTTTTTGCTACTTATTTTCTAAGTTCATTTTGTAAGCTGCTCTTCTGAACCCTGTTTTGTGTGCTTGCATGAAACAGATTGTTTACAAATAACTTCTGTGGTTTTGGAGTCTTCTGACTTTTTATGGCAACCATCAAGTTTTCATCCTAGTCATAATAGCACTGGAGTTCCTCAGACTTTAACACACATCAGTTGCAAGGAAGTCAAAGACATTCCCAAGACGTGGCATGCTTCAGGCTTCCTTTTACTTTCTGGCTGCCCATTTGCTTACTCATTATTGGGAATAAAGAGCTAACATTGCTGAGGCAAACGTAATTGCAGTAGTATATTTCACGTGTCAGATGAAGATTGTATAGCTCAATAATGAAATACTATGAGAAGTGATGAAGGAAAATACACATCATAGCTGCTACATAGATTAACAATGTCTGGAAATTGAGTTGAAGAAACCTAATATTTTTTCCCAAACAGTTATATTGAGGAAAATACATTACCCCCAATTAAGATGAAAGGGATAACAATCTTGGTGAATTGTTGTTGTAGCAAATAAAGAACAGTACAGTAATGTAACTTAATTTTATCATTATATGTATTTAAATTACCTTTTATATACAACTACATATTTATTTGAAGTAGATTTAAATACAAGCATAAACATGCTGAAACAGTTTCCAAAGCTTTATGATCAGAAAGAAAATAATGTTAATGAAATATTTGATTCCTTTTATTGTTAGAGAAGACTGAAAATGATCTTCTATCATTTCTATGTTGCACTCTCTGTTGCCTCCAGGCTAATTCAGCCCTCTATAAGCAGACTGTCTTACAGCAAGGCTCTGGAGGAAAAGCTAAAAGTGCTTCTTGAAATAGGGACAGGGAGAAGCGTGCATGTAATGTATAGGCACACAATTTTTGCCATTTGAACAAAATACAACTGTATTTCCACTTCAGCACTATGAGATGAATGATAAAAGGAATGTGAATGCTATCTGTCATGTTTGTTTGGTTTTGGGTTGGTTTGGAGTTTTAGAGAACATTCAGTTTCCTTTTGTTTCCTAGTGACTGTCTTTCATAGTTGGTCTCAGACAACAGCTCAGTGAGTCTGCTATTTCCCTGTACAGATTAAATGCATAATGCAATGCATATGTATTGGAGATGTGTATATATATTTATATGTGTATATTTTTTATATACATATATATAAGATCTTTCTTCTGATATTTTTGAAAAGTTCATGTGAATCAATGTCAAACTGAAAAACAACTATTCTGTGTTCAGGGAATGATCGACCTTTTTATTATTATTATTTTAATATATTCCTATTCTTCAACAGTTTTGGATGCTACACTCAAATTATTTCAGCTGTTTAGTATACTAAAGCAATACTGTGCTAAAAATGCAACTGTCTCTGAGTTTCCTGTGTTGGCTTTTAATTTTAAAGTAGTATTTTTTCATTAAATGTTCATTTTTTCCTCTATTAAAAAGACCTACTTTCCCCAAAGCCATATTCAATAACTGCTGACAGCTATCAATATTTCCAGGTATTAGAGACATCTTTGGACAAGGTCTTTTGGAGTATGCAATATCAGTCAATCTTTTTTATCTGCATGCGTGCTGACTTTTGCAAAGAAAGAATGCCTTTTCTTAGTAAAAGCTATGTTGACTCATTAAAGATATCTTATTTATTCAGGTGTCCTCTAGTACAGCTTTTTATTACAAATTCTGCTATCTTGCATGATAAGGAAGCCGGACTTACTGGCTGTAATTTCCCATATCTCTGCCACAGTTGTCTTTTAGAAAATTGGTGTCATATCTGCCCCTGGCACTGAAATATCTTTGTCTGTTATTGAGACAGTTTTGAGTTAAATTGCAGTGAATAATTCAACTGTTTCATGCTTGAATTCTTTTAGAACTCCTGGATAAAATACTGTCTGGAGTTGGAGATTACTCTTAAACATTCTGCTGAATTTTGTTGTGTAGTTTCTTCTGTTGGGACTTAAATTAAAGATAGATCTTCACTGTGTTCTCTGCTTCCATTTAACATATCAGAGTTTTTCTTTCCTTTTTTCTTCACTTCAGCATTTTGAAGGATATCCTAATTCATTTATTTTCCCTTTCTGATTTCTTTAATCACAATTCATTTTTTTTAAACCTGTTTTGTGTGGAGTTGAATGTCTTGATTTCTTTACTCATGGGATACGTTTGTAGTGATCTTTTTGGTGGGTCTTCCCTCATTCTATTTTCGGACATTTTTTGCTCAATGATTGGTTTATGTTTTCTTTTAGAAGTCATGCAGCTTTTGCTTACTCTGGAAAATGATCTTAAACACTGTCAAGATAATTGAATTAAGTTATTTTTAAATAAGATGATCTATTTGAGCAGAGTATTCGTGTTTGCTTTGCAAGGTACCTTGAGTACAGGTTGAAAAATATTGATATGAAGAAAATATAAGTATATGAAGAGTTGAAAAATATTCCTGTTTCTTCAGTTTTTGGACTATATTTTGATTTTTGTTGCTTGATTACAAACCAAGACCATGCTCTTATTCTTACTCAGTTTGAACTAGTAGAAAGCTTTGTCTTTGAATGCAGATATTGATATTGAGATCTTACTGTCACAAGTAATTTTCAAGCCATGAGACATAAGTCATCTTTTTTTCATCTTCTTCTCATGCCTTACGTGCTTAAATTTGAAGAGTTCCATTTCTTCCTAAGGTTTATTTGATCTTCATTTGAGTAGAAACTTAATATTCACACAATAATTCATAGTAGAAATATTCATAATAATCCATCTATAAATATTGTATCATAAAAATACCAATTTATACACATTTTTTTCAGCCATTCAAATGAAGATTGTACTGAGGGTATAACATCAACCCTTTAATAGTTACAAGCATGTCATTAAACTTTATAAAAAGAAACCCACTTTTAATTTGAAATGTCAAGTGAATTTGAATACTACTGGAATATTATTGAATACTGTTCAAATTATTGTAGAACTGTTCAAATTATTGTAGTTTCTACCCCTCATCTTCCACAAATTGCAGTGTAACAATTAGGGAGCCAAGAACTTAGGTGTTACACTCTTCCCCAATAAAAGAAGGTAAGAAAAAGACACTAAAGACAATTTGGTGTCCTTTTGACATGTCTGTTCCAGAATAAAAATAAGGAAACATATCCTTTTCTGAAGTTATCAGCATTGCTTTCTTAGATTTTACTTCTGATTTCAGCCTACTTGGTTCATATATTTGATTGTTATGGCTGATGAGTAAGTGTAGAATTGATTTCCCTTTGGTCCTAATAGATTCACCACTGTGCCACTCTGGGATAAATACCTTCTGTCTAAATAAGGTCTACATAATTAATGTTGATAAAGTCTCTCATATTGGGGTTAGCACAGTGGGTAGCTGCATACCAGATTCAGACTTCTTAGAACACCCCATGCAGTGGCAGCCTTAAACTACTAGGAAAAGGATGAGATAAGAGGGTTCTTCCATGGAAATAAAAAAAAAAAAAAAAAGTGTATTTTTAGGAACTAACTGCAGAATTTACAGGGAATGTGGACTCAGTTTTTTTTTTATTATTATTATTTATTTTTTTTAATATGACTCAGCATTAACTGATCTGCTATGTAGGTATTATTGTCATGGTCCCTAGTTCCCAAGACAGTTTTCTTTCATCTATTTCAGTGATTCTGACAATTTATATTCTGAACAAGCCTTTCTGTTTTTTTCCTTCTTTTGCGGTGGGTGTGGATGTTGTGGATATTGTGGAGGGGTATTCAATAGGTTTGGTGAAACAAATATTATAGGAATTGGATTGTTTGTTTGTATTTTCCTGTAGCATTTTGGTACCATAAATAAAGTCAGTATTATTACTGGGTTTTTAAAAAAAACACTCTGATAGGAAACAGTAAATCTGAGGTTTATGTCAGGAAATAATACAAAGAAGTTGGTGGAGGTAGATTGCTTGAGATGGAGCACCTAACCAACTCTGTACTAGTTGGTTAGAGATCTCTCTAAAACACACGGGAGAATTAATTGTATCTAATATAATGCAAGATGATGTCATCCGCACTCTTTCTGTAATTAAGTACAAGACATTTATAATTAGGAAGAAACAAGAAATATGAGTTGTCTCTAGTCAATCTGGTGTTAAAATATGATGCAAATAAAAAATAATTCAAGCTTAGCTAACACTAAAAACAACTTAGTGATAGTTTATTCACTATTTTTCTAGATAAATAGCCTACTTCGTAGTCATATAATAGCAGCTGTTTCATAGGAATAGTCTCGTCAAAATTCTGACAGCAGTAATTTTAAAAAATGCTTAAATTATTATTTCTTGGTTGCTCATCAGAAAGATGTCACATTTTGTATATTTATGATACGATGCTTGTAGAAGCAGAATATGAGATGTGGAACAGCATACTTTGAAGCAGGCTCCTGTGGTACTTAAGAAAATCAGGCAATTTGCCTTTCAACTGGAAATTTAAGAGAATTGACAAGAGTTACAGTGGTGCAATGCATGCATTTGTGGACATACCAACTTGAGGCAAAAGTAGGTAGACCTGGTCCTTGCTATGTAATTTCTCAGTCAAATATTCAGGACTAGATGTTTCATAGTCCCCTATACCTGTGTGATTGAATTTCAGATTTGGCAAGTTTGTTTATCTATATCCTACAGTATTACCAACTTTCATTGTCTTTTGTCCTGTTTGCATTTGCAGATCATGGTAATATTTTACAAGAATTTATATAAAGAAAGAATTTTTATGATAATGTTCACAAGATTTTTCATTATTTTGCATAATGAATGTTTTTTGAAATGGAAACATTCATTACATTCTATCTGAGAAAATAAACTAATTTTAGGAGTAGGTTTTTTTTGTTTTTGTTTGTTTGTTTTTGTTTTTCCACAAGGAAAATAGCAATGTGGGGAGATAACTTGGGCGGACTATTATTCGTATATGAAGCTCCAGTTTTGACAAGAGATAACAAGAACATTCTATGTGGTAGTGTTAAATGTGTTTGCAAATTTATTTATTTATTTATTTTATCAGGACTCTTAATTTGGAAACTCATATATTTTTGGGCTTTGCTATCTAATGTATTCTTTGTATAACACAGTGTAATGTTTTGTTCATATTAGAATTGTCAGTTAGACAGTATGTCTATATTGGGCAACTGTTTGTTAGTTAGGAAGAGGGCAGTTCCAACAGACATCAGAAAAATAAAGATCTTACTAAGTCTCATAGGTACACTGACTGCTTTCCTTTGTTACATTTTACACCCTGATGCTAAGGGGAGATTGTTACTGGATACAGGACAGGGACAAAAATGGAAACTGCGTAATAATTGTGCTTGTAAGTGTGTAACTGGATATAATAATAAATCTACTAATTTTCTGCCAGAAGTGCAGAGTTTTTTTAATGGTGAATGTTTCATATATGGAAATCCATTAGAAGCTGCCAATGCTAACACGAATTTTTCTTGAATTCTAGTGTTTTGATCCCAGCCAATCTTCAAATTAAGTTAGGAACCTTCATATTCTTTCAGATTCAAGACTACAAGGCACAACCCTGGACTGTGGCATTATTTGTCTGATTTGAATATAACAGTACTTTCTCCTTAATATAAAAATTTAGGCATAGGAAATTTTTAATTGCACCACTGTCTTCATGATATCTTAGTGCTCTTTTAAATCCACAGTAGCAGTGATGATTAATCCAATGTTTGTGTTTTTGCTGGCAAAATTTTTTCATAACCATATCCAGCATTATGACAGATCAACATACCCATTATTTATTACTTAACACTGGTTTACTACATGCGTAGCCTGCTGTGTTACTTCAGTTGTATATTTTAAAAGGAAAATCACCAAATTATCATGATGAATGATTTTCTGATTATTTATTTATTTTAACACTTATCAGGCATGATCATTTCTTTTCCAGAGGATAGTTTTCAAACCTATCAGCTGTTGGAACATTAATTTAAAAAGATTAAAGCAAACCATCTATGATGGCTGCAACTTCTACATTCATTTAATGGTGCTTTTAGCCGTATCACTGTATTATTGGTTTCCTCTTTTTAAGTACTTGGAATGTATTATTGCTTTAATGCACTTCATGGAACATTGCAAAACACTTACTTAAATTATTTTACTAATGCTAAGCAAGGGTTGCTGCATTATTAAGCACCAGACAGTAGGCTAATTAGTACAGACATGAATTTAAGGCACGTTCTTTGGGTACCTGAATGCTTATGTATCAAGGCAATAACACAGAAAATTAAAGAAGTGCAATAGAATTACCAGCATTATAAACAGAAGTTCAGATATCAATGTAGTTCAACCTGATATTTAGTTTCAACTTTATCCTCATTTCTGATAGATAATAAGTTTAATTAAAAATGTAACCTGCAGAAAGTAGTACATACTCTCATAGGGCAAAGCGTTTGTCAAGATGATACTATGAATGCTACAGCTGGTTTTGGCCTACTCTTCAGAAGCACTGGAAAGCTCCACTGCTTTCTTCTTGTAGATGAAAGGTTATTATGTCTTTCATCTGACCTTTATCTTCAAGCATAAGCAAACTCAACACCTTATTTTCCTCAGCTGTATTTTCCAAAATGCTTCTTACCCTTTCTGCTCCTCCAGTTTTCTTCGACTAGCCAGATCTTAAGATCTGGCCTTCAAGACTGGATAGAGTATCCTGTATATATCACTGGCATTGCTTTTACCAGAGTAATCACCTCTTGTGTCCTATATCCAACATCCTTCTGGAATAACATGTCCCAGGAAAACATTTCCCTTCAATCTGGTGTCACACCATTGACTTCTTGATGTGTTTGTTTTGTGAGTAATTGATGAGTAATATCTCCCAGTCCTGTTCTGCTGCACAGCTAATTACTTCCCATTTTATCTTTTCATTATCACTTAGAAATCGTTAAAGAACACTATTTGATAATACTAAAAATGTAATACAGGGAAATGAAGAACAAAATACAGCAGAATGCTTTTAGTAGCAACAACAACAAAAAGGAAATGTCAATAAATAGTGTAAATTAATAAAAACATAGGTTTTTACCTTTAAGTGGGTAGAGAGCTTCTACCTACTAGACACTAGTAGCACTACCTACTAGAAAAATATGGTTTTACATGAATAATATTTAATACAAATTTTATATTAATATTTTTATTTTCAATGTATTTTATAGACTTTATTTGATGATAAAGTTATTACATATGTTTATAAAATTCTTACATTAATGCATACATATGTTATTTTAAATATTTTTTCCTTAAAAGTGGTATTGCTTTTTTTTTTTAATAGTACTGTAGAAAAGATAAAAGATTCTCTAACAGTTTCGTTGTAATTCCACACTATAGAATTTGAGTTAAATTCAGTAGATAATATCCATTATGGAACATATTCTAAAACTGTAATTAGCTTAACAGACTTGTTTACTGTCTGTTCACTATGTCTCTAGCCCCAAAACTTTATGTTGCAGTTTTAGCTGGTAGTTAGCGTATTAGTAGATCCTAGATTGCCCAGCTATTGAACATCTTAGCAAGAGAAAAGAGTTGGTTTAAAAGATTGTGATTGAGCCCTTCTATTGTAACTCAAATACTCACAAGAGAGAACAGGAAGCACTGTTGGCATTGACTTCTCCAAAGTATGAATTAACGTCAGTGCCTTCACTGAGTAGTCATATCACACTGTGAATCGGCTTGTCTCCAAGTGAAATATTTTGAACAACAATTGAACACTGCTTCAGTTTCTCTCATTTCTTTCATTTGTTTAGAGGAAAAATCATCTGAAAGAAAACAAGAGAAATATCAGAGATAGGAAAGAGGTTGATAATACATGTACATTTTATTCTATAAAATGTTAGAAACAATTCAATAACAATGCAAATTTAGTAAACCAATGAAATATATCACTGATTTTTAGTCACTACCACCCATTTTCAAGGGTCTGTGTTCCCCATAATGTCCTCTATGAACAAAATAGTTCACTGATGGTAAACCAGACTGAAAGCATAAGGTAAATATATGCTGCACACTTGAATAGAAGAACAGCTGATGTTCAGAGAATGTATCTACCTGAAGGGCAAGATAACCTATATATAAGATAACCTACCTTGTAAAAGGGTTAACAAGGGGTATAGCCTAGGATTTTATAATTCAGAGTCTCTAACTGTCCTGCAAGTCCTCTAGTACTAATCTTTCACTATTTATGAAAACCATGTACAGCTACAGGTTACAAAAATTAACCATAACTTTCAAAAGTAAGCTATCTAGAGAAGATCCACGCAGGGAATAAAATTGGAAATCAAGGGCACAGTTTTCCAGTTTTCATGCATGATACTTAAGCAGTGGATCCTGCATAAAATTTGTACTGCATAAAATTTGAAAGATGTAGTAGCCAAATGTGAAATTTTTCTTGTAAATGAATTTCAGTTCAGGCTGCAGTTAAAACAACCAGCTGCAATTGCTGGCTAACGAAAAACAGTCAAAAATATAGTGACCCAATACTGTCAGGAACCACAGTAGGTTTCCACACAATTAGCTATTATAGTTTCATATAGTAATTACAAATGATGTAGTAATTAATAATACTCTGTATTAAAGGGGAGAGCATAACTGAAGTTGTGCTCTTTGTAGGAAGTTTAGTGATGGTGAGTTTCAGGTAAAAGATAATCAAAATAGCACAATCTGTTAGCACAGAGGGAAATATCCGCGACTGCTATGAATTGATAACGAACCCTGGCTGCAGCTTTCAAAGATGCAGACAAAGAAGTAGCAAAGGCACTTTTCCAAGATGCAGGTGGCATTATATATGAAGTAGATACAAACTCAGGACAGCACTGGAGCAGGAATGAAGACATCTGCAGAGTAACACCTGATAGTGTCTTACATGAGCAGATGAGGCCAAAGTCAAGGGAAAGTTGGAAAGGACGCAGCCTACCTGCCAGCCAGGTAAAGGTGAGATAAAAACAAGGCATGTGACATAAAGGATAAATAAAATGTTACTGACAGAATAAAGTAGTGCTATGCAGGGAGACAACATTTCTCCAATCACACAAACAAAAAAAATGGTTCGATAGTTACTGTCTTTAAACCTCTATTGCACCAAGCAAGCCATAGGCAAATCAAGGATCTGTTAGTCCCTTCCCTGGTAGGGAAACATAACAGGCAGACTAAAAAAAAAAAAAAAAAAAATGTATAGTTTACATGAAATCTGATGAGCAGCACCCAGATTATAGAAAGAGAGAGCAAGGAAAGGAATATGGGATTTTATCTGTAGGCACATATCTAATGTGTGGGTCGTGGTATCTATCTGAACATTTCTCTTAGTTACAGACTAGCTTAACTATAGAAAGGTGTTGCCCCTTATCTCATTGCTTTTTTGCAGTATTATGGTGGGGAGGAAGTATGTTAGAAAAGGAAAAAGTAGACTTTATACAACTATAGGCTTCAGCAGAAACGCATAGTTTCTGCTGTTGGCTCTGTCATTTAAGTTTTTGGGTTTAATGTTGTTCTGTGACCAAACAGCAAAAAGCGTTGGTTGCTTCACTAGTGCCCTTTTCTCATGAAAAGAATTAGATTGTTCTCAGAGCTGTGGGACTGATGTAGCATTTTTCCTTCTTTATTGTTTTGATGTTGTATTATTTTGATGTTGTAGTTTCTCTGCACGAAGTCCAATATTGTCTATTCTTTGTATTAATGCTGTATATGCATATACAGTGAAAGTACAAACGGAACTTTGCAGAGCTAGTTGCAAAACCCAGTAGCTAAATTCTGAGAAAATAAATGCTCAGGTGGCTTTTGTATATTCCTCATTTTATTTTATTTCATTCAGTTAGCTAAAGCTAAGCTAAAGCCTTTTTAAAAATAATTTTCTTAATATGTTTAAAAAGAAGTGACTCCCAAATGAAAGAGCTGTAAATACTAAGGAACAGGTTAAAAAATTTTTCAATAAAACTCATCATATTCTTCATTAGTTTCAGGATATTCAAAGATGATGTGTTATGTCTCAAGCAAGAGAGCAGATCTGTACGGACTAAGGATATTATAATGAATTTAATCTCAACAATATCTTTTACAAGGAAGAATATCATGTCAGAGATTAAAGAAAAAATGCCTTGTCATTGGTTTATATAGAGACTTATAATTTGAAAATAGGGGGTGTCTTAAATAGAGTAGTAAAAGAGTGCGTTGTGATTGGATTCCCTTTGATAGCAATATGGAAAGGGAGGCATGGTCTAAATATTTCTAATTCAGTTCTTAAACTCATAATTCGTGAAGCCCTATATTTTAATAAGGAATTTATGAATTAATCAAAAGTCAGTGAACACTAACACCAGTGATTTCATTTCATGTAAAAGGGCTCATAAACGTGTTGGTTTCTGATCTTTTGACAGCAAAAATATTTCTGTGGAGCATGGTGGGTTTGAGATTTTACTTTTTTGTTTGTTTTCTCAGTCAGATTTAGGTCAATGATTCTTTGTTTCTTTAAATTGCCTTTAATTTTGAAATTTTATCAATGTATTTCCCTAACTTAGCCTATGAAATTAAAGGTGGTATGTCCCAGTTACCTCAACTGTGTGTGCATCATAAGGGCTTGGAAGCACGAGTGGCAGAGGACAGACTTGGGCAAGAGGGGAACAACAAGAATTGTCTAATATGCATGGAGTTTGAATTGCAGCTTATTCTTCGATGATGATGTAGAAGGGTTGATTTGTGGGGCTGTGCTTTTTTCTTTAAGAACTTTTTTATCCATTGGATTGAAGTTAATATGTCTCATACACAGTCCTGCCAACATCGCCAATAATCATTCTGATGTTCATCAAAGACACTTGCACTTAAGATTAATTCTATTTCCTGTTTTCTATAATTTAAATCTATAGAAATACAAGTAGTATCTGCATAAATGCCAAATTTACTACTAACAGTGAAAGATATTATTTTGAATCCACACTTAAAAGTTACCCAACATAAAATCTAGTGGCTGAATAATAGAAAATTTCTGTCCATTATACTACAAGATGTGCAGATGGTTGAAAAATGATATGTGGTCCCATGCAGTGCATGCTGAGATAACAAGAAAATTTAATTCAAGAAAAATAGTACATTTTAGTTCCACCATATGCGTGATTATGTTTTCTTCATCCCCATGGAGGATCCCCGATGTTAGAAAGCAAGCTATGATAGCCCATTAATGTGTCCTCTTTTTAAATAATTTACTAAGTGCAACGACCTTACATTTTTTATAAAGATAACTTATATACACAGTAAAGGCAATAGCTGCCATTGGATATTCTTGGGTTTTGTGTTTTCATAGAATCATGAGTAGAAAAACAAACAAGCACTACTCATTTCTCTCCTACAAACAGTCTTTAGGTCCATATATCATTGCTGAGATGGAAAAATGCTGTCAGAATAAGAAGTACAGGGCAGAAACAATCATGAGTCATTTGTTGTCTTCTTCCCAGACTTCCCAACCAGAAAACCTGCTGCATATGGCTTCGTTTAAAATTCCTGTCTATCAGAATCAAATTGCAAGCATTATATTGACAGTACTTCATAATATATGTTATATGTTACCCTCAGTCATCTAGACCTTGAATCCCACCTTTTGAAATTTTTATATATATTTGTACAAATTATTTTGTTTGTATCTTGTACAACAATGAATATGGGTGGCCCTTAAAATTATGGAAGTCTGAATTGTTTGCACATAGAATTGTATGTGTTTTGCTTACAGTGATGAAAGGGTGCCTTGATAGTATTTAAATGACATTTGAATATATGAAAAAAGTTATTTGAAAAGTATGCAAATAATGTTTTCATCTAGATTTTAGGAAAAAATAAAAGATACTTTCCACTTCACTCTCCAAGTTTGTCATATAATCTAAACAATTCATAAAATAACACATCAGTATAAATACAAATGCTGGGTTCTAGAAAGTAGGGGGAAAAAGCCTTTAATTAGCTTAATTTCAAATTTTAGGTTATGCCAAAAAAGAAATGATAACGTTGTGATAAATTATATAACAATCACAAATTATTATCTGGCCTTTCCAAATGGCCCTATCAGATGCGAGGAGATAGGTGATGAGATTTCATTTGTCCATTGATGGCAGGAGATAAATTTACAAGAAAACGTTCACACTGTTAGGGAAAGCACTGAGTATATGTTTCAAAATTTTCTGCTTTAAAAGCTGATGATCTGATGAAGATAGAGTACTTGGCCCTGACAAAGGCCTCTGGCATCGATCAGTCCAGAGGTACATCTCTTAAGAAGGCTGTCTCAAGAACATTTCCTCTTATTCATCATTCATTGTTGAAGCAGTGAACTGAATCCTGTTGAAGCCCCTGATATTAGCGAAGACTTTTTTTTCTGTCTGTAGTAACACCACGGAGAACCCAAACCCCTGCTCATCCACGATGATCATGAATGGAATCTATGGATTATTAAAATGTCTGCCAAAAGACATTTAATATTCTGAAGAAAAAGAAAAATCTGATGTGATAACATAAAGTGCTCTCTTTCACTTTTTAAAAACCTTTATATTTAATAGTTTTATTAAACAATAGAATTTTGTACAGTATTCTTAAGAAAGTGTCATTTTGGGGATATAGTTTGGATGCAAAACAAAGAAAGCTTGTTTGAGGTGCTTTATCTGTCATCTCCACTTTACACTTTGAAAAAACAAAATACTTTGTATTTTCACAGAACAGTCTTGTCAGAAAGATCAGAGGACTTGGTATTTTTCAGGTCACTCGAGGTATGACTTTGACACTGCATTGACGGGATTTTTCATTTTCTGTGACCTGTATGTGTACAAGTTATAGCAATCTTTTTTCTTTCAGCTATGTGACCTGTATCTAAAAACCCCTGCTCACACTTCTTGAAAGTGGTGAGAGTATGGGGAATGAGATGAATCTGAAGGCTAAGAAAGCCTAAGGTGCTTTGGGATAGACTGGTGGCACTGCACAGGTTGAGTTGTTTCAGCCATGATGGGATGGTGGTTGCTTCTTGTAAACCAAGATAAGGTTCTGAGGTAGTGAGGGATACAGCCTCTCACTATTATCATTAGTTGACAGACTACTGTTCTCTGTCAGGAAAAGAAGTATCCTAGGCTGAAAATTTGTTTGGCCAAGGCCAATAATCAATCACTTTTGCAGACAGAATATGCTTAGGCAAGCTTTTCTAAATAGTGCTCTTTTTATCTTTTTTTTTCCCACCTTTTTTTTTGTTTGTTTGTTTTCCTAAGGAGCATTGCAGAAAGGAATTGCTCAAAGTGATTGCTTTCTCCTCGTGTGTTTTTTTTCCTACTTCACACGCTTCCTTTTTTTTAGGAAAAAAAAAGTGTTTAGTTTGCTTTAACTTAGAAAAATAAACTCTCCTACTACAATAGCAGCCAGATTAGTATACCATTAGGGAGACATTAGAAGTCTTCAAATGTCATTGAAATACCAGTAGTAGATACCTTTGTAGGTTGCTTTCAAGCAAAAGCATTTTTGTTGAATGTAGATGCCATTTAATGAAGTCAGTCCTATCAGCATCTTCTTTTCAGCTTTTTTTGTGTAGTTTCACTTAACATCAGTAACTGTCAGCTGTAACAGGATATAAAAATGGAGGCAACTTGACATAGCTAAATGTGGATACTTTTTATTTAAGATTTTCTATTACATCTGCATCCAATTATCAGTACCTTCTGATTTTGAGAATGACATACTAGTCTATTTTATAATTGGTTATATTTGTTTTTAAGGAGGCAAAGTAGTGACAAATGCTGGAGATATACCACTCTTTTTCTCATCTTGTGGCTTCACTGGGTTTTGGATCAAGCAGTAATACATTCCAGGCATCATGAATGAACAGATCCTATAAGCAGGGAGAAAATAGACAGCTCTACATCCCAAAATATAATTTCCTCATAAATATAAATGAGATAGCTAAAAAAGAAGAAAAAAAGTTTTTCTTTCCTTTTGAAAGTATTTTTTTTTCTCTGCCTGCATAATGGGAAGCGTGGCATTCAAACATATCCTAGAACATGGAATGAAGCTCAAAATATGCATCAGATAATACTGTAAAAAATGAGAATATATGCAAGGTGTAACAGTAATTTACATCTCCATAACACTTGTCTCTGGATTCTCAGATTCCCTAATGCCTGTAAAATCCTTTAGGTTGTCCCTGTCAGTGAGCTGGAAATTATCATTATCATGATGTACTTGTGCATAAAGCAAGATATAAAGATGTAGTGCAATTTGTATAGTGTTCTTTGCTCTGGTATACACTTTTTAGGAAATATTTTTAATCTATGGATTTCAGGGTTTACGCTCCAATAGCAAGCCTATTTAAACAAACACATAAATAGGGTATAAGGTGTTTATGTATATGCACAATCTTGTATGATTATGTTGGTAGAATATGACTACAGATATAAAATGATATGAGAAGAAGAATCCTAAATAATTGTCACAAACTGTAAGTGTTTAAATATATTGACAGACCATTTTCATTCCCTTTTAGAACAGTTAAAAACAAGTTGTTTTGCAAACACAGGAAGTATATAATTCTGTTTTCCACAGAATTTTAATCAGCATCAGACTGCCTTCAAAAATTTCCCTTCTAAGTTGATCTACTGCACCTTATTGATACCTGAACTTTATAGGTTTCAGTTTCTTCTTCTTTGCTGCAATGTCTTAGGACTAATGGCAAGCTTCTGTATCCTCTTATGAAGAAAGCCTCCATATCGGTAGCTGCCTTTTTATCTAACCAGAATAATCTACTTTGTAGCAGGTAATGGAGTAGACCTTGTTCTTGTTAAAATCTTAATTTAGCTTAAAAATTAATGCAGAAATATTTTCATTCTCATTTGAGCACTTTCTTTCCCTCTCCTGTGAACAAACTCACTGAAGTCAGTGTTTCTGTTTGTGTAATTGATATGGTCACACAGCTTGAAACGTTCTCAACCATTGACTTTTCCCATAACTCAATAGTGGGTTTGGCATTTGTCAATATATTTGTTGTTTTGCAGGTGGCTGGGTTAAGTTCAAACGTGTAAGTTCTGACCAGACTGGTTTGGGCAGAATATAATGTTAAATTTCAGCTCTGAGTTGTTTGTGTGTAACCTTTGGGGAAGAAGAGAGGAACAGGGAATTTCACTCCTGATTTGGGGAAGTTTGCACTTGGGCATGTTTTAGTCCCATCTCATATGAGAAGTCAATGAAACAAACAAACTGATCTTGATCATTACCTGATTTCTCCATTTCATTTCAAGTACTGTGTCAGGGTATCCCATGCCCTAACATCTTTTATTTTACAGTGGAAATGTCTTCTGAATAAGAAAGACATTTGACCTTAGAGCTGAGATGAGTTACTGTAACTTTTGTCTTTAAAAATCCAATATTTTAAAAACCTCATCTCGCAAATAGAGCTGGAAAAAAAAATTTAAAAGGGTTGCATAACAGAATAGAAAATGTTAGTCCTCAATGGTTATTCCTTATGATCTTGTAGAAGTGGCATTGTGAGATTTCATGTTCCTTGTGTCATATTGATTTCCAGTGCCATTTCAGTTTGCAAAATATTTATTTTTCACTGCAGGCACTCACATTTAAGCTGCTTCTGTCCATTTAATACATAATAGACCAATTTATGACCTCATACATACTTTCACCATTGAGTTGTCTTGAGGCTGTGTCCTCGAGAAAACTAGCGTGTATTCATTTACAGTGAGTGAGCAATATATAGGATACCAATAGGGAATTACTTTAAAAATAACACAGGACACAAAGCAGTAGCGGTTGCTGACCACTCTCTACCATTGGTTTAAGTTGTTCTCCACTGTAGACAGTGGGATTGATCATATATTCTATATGAAATAACAATTTCAGTATACTATTTCTTGTACTGAAGTATCTCTTTTTAATTATTGATAAATTGAGAAGTCAGAGAAAGAAACTAGCTTTGCATGATTTTATGTCTGGTTGTGGATTGTAGTTCTGTGGTTGGAAGAAATTTAATTGTCCCACTGAGAGTCCTATACATCAGTTTTCTTAAAGTGAACCAGTTGGAAAGCTTTCACTGACTCATATATTTCAAGTTATACTTCAGAGGAGGAAAAAAATTGGGGAAAGTGATGATAATTATAAAAATGGGTGAAGACTGACTTGAAGAAAGGGGTTATTTGATTTCCACAATAAAGGGATCTGTTTGCTAATGAGTGTCGTATCATTAGTAGAAGTTTTCTGTTCTCTACATTTGTAAAATAAAAAATATGAATTTATTCAGGACAAATATTGTCTTTTATCTAGATACTCAAAGACCTCTTGCCAAAGTAAAAATGACACTTGACATCTCAAAGGAAATGAAGTAGAATAAAAGCGGGGTATACTCGATTTGAATAAAAGAAATTCAAATGCTCAATTAAAAACAAGTAATTTGAAGAGAATTATTCCCAGGCATAATATTCACTTTACTTTTGCAAATTTTTCTACTGAAGTCGCTATATCTTATGTATAAAAATAGTCATTTTTGAATGGTGACTTAGTCATTCCAAACACATTACAACATAATGGGATGTCTGTACTTTAGTTTAGTACCAAACTTTCAAAGTCACAGAATGTCCTAAAGACAATGGTAGATCCTGTGAAGGATCCTGAAGATCATCCAGCTTGCTGTAGGCCAGGCATAGAGAGAAAGAGGTTGTTACTTGAGCTAGACTTGCCAGGTGACACCGTAACGAAGAAATTATTGGCCAGGTTGACCTATCTACCTTCTGGTCTTTGCTGCTTGCCAAAATAATGGGAGAATCTGGCCCAGTAACTGTAACATATTAGTTCCTTGCACTCTGTCTTCTTGGCAGGCAGATGTTATATTAATTATTTCTTTTCTGCAGTAATTCATCATAGAATGTTTAAATCTTGTGGCTTGTGATTTGGAAAAGGAATACTCATTTTTCTATTCTGTGAGGCAGAAACAGAACAGGACCAGATGGTCCAAAGTGTCAATGCTAGATACAATGAATAGCTACATCTACATTGCCTCAATCTACTACACATTCAAAAACAGTGTGTGCTCACACTTATAGGTAGGTACAGGTTTTCCTGGTTCTCATAGCTTTACAGTTGGACCACACACAAAATAAATAAATAAATAAATAGATAAAAATGTCAATCACATGAGCAGTAAAGCATATAAATATTGGCAGCTCCTACCATCTGCTTACATAGGTTTGAGCCCCAATGTCACAAACAGTTTCTTCTAGTTCATCAAATAAAACTGTGTGTAGGACGTGCTGCTGCTTGTTTTCTTGCTTTGCTCTGTGCAGCACCTCATTTTGCTGAACAGCAGTATTGTTAGGCATGGTTATTGAACTAAACAGAATAATTTTGCAACTGAACCATAATCTCTACTTCTACAGGTTGTAAACCACTTGCCTCTCTCAAATTAGTAAGACCTTAGAAAATTATACTATGTAGCATCATTAACTGTGTTAAACGTTTTCTCTGCAAATATGTCCATCTGGGATGATGGACACTCTACAAATCAGAGTAAGGAGATCTTTTAATACACTTTTTCATCAAAAATGCTCTGTCCATAATAAAAAGACATGTCCTGCTACAGTACAGTCATAGGTGGGTTTTTTTGTTTGTTTGTTTTTTTGACTGGAATCATCTATATTTGTTTTAATGTTGATATGCGTGATTTATCATTTCCACAGTCAATTACTTAAATAAGCATTGCTCGGAAAGGGAGGGTGGGTGCATTGTTCAGTACATCCATTTGTAGGATATTTATTTCTATCAGGGCTCTTGTCATTCATTTCTTTAATTGTAACCATGTACAGATACTTGTGATAGAAACATTCAGTTTTGATGAAAAAGCGTAGAAAAGCTTTTAGCCAAAATTATTTTTTTGAAAATACAATTTGAAAGATAAATATAATTTAATTTCTTAGATTCCTTGCTTGTTTTTTTGATCCCAATAAGGAAAATTCATGATCCTAACAAATTAAATGATAACTTTATTTGCTATACAGAGCAAATAAAGTACAAATCTTAGTAATTAAAAATCTAGCTTCCCCTTACATCTATCACTTTTTTTTTTTCTCCCTGCAACAGTCAGTACTGCAGCTTAGAATAAAAGCAATCACTCCTTTGTAGAGTGTTGAATGCACCTAGCTGGGCTGAACTTGTAACACTGGGACAGTGCTCATGGTCTCAATAGAAAGCACTGTTTGAACGTGCAATATGTTTATAAATGAGGGGAGGAAAAAAGGTTGAGCAATTCGTCAGAAATTCAAACGTACAAAGATTTTCTATCTGAAACTGCTGAGGAGAGATAACATTAGGAGGTAAACAAAAGCTTTCCTTCCAAGAATGGGAGAAAATAAAAACAAACAAAAAAGTGTATATTGATAATAAAAACAGTAATACATATGATATAAGTAAATCTAGTAAGATGGTAGATTTCAGTAACAAAATTTGAAAAAAAAAAAAATCAAGATTTAAAAGGAGTTTTGCCAGCAACAAGAGCATAGTGTGTATTGGATTTGTGCTGGAACAGAAGGAACTATTCAGGCAAGGGAGTCATTTTTATTTTTTTTTTAATTAAAGTCAGTACAATTTGGTTGAAAAGGGGTTTAAAAGAATTTCACCAATTTAATTGTCTAGAGCACTGGGGTTTTTGTTTGTTTGCTTTAAAGCTAAGCAACACTTCAGAGTATTCTGCCTGCAAAAGACATCACACGTGTTCCCATATATTGTATGAGAATTGAGTTACTGTGAATGGTATTCTGCATAATGATGTGATCTGACTCCAAATCAAAAAAAAAAAAAAAAATGTGGAGACAGCTTTATGTCTGAATTCAGTCTTTTCCCACTCTGTTATGGTAATGAAAACCACTAATAATCTTACTATAGCAAAGCAGATGGAAACAGTTCAAATCTTGATTCTTGTACAGAGAGATGCCACACCTGGTACTCTTACCTTGTATGCCCACGCTAGAAAAAGAAGGAAAGTGAAACGGCCAACAGAGGACTTGGGCCTGAATGTTTTTGTGCACAACGTGAGAGAGGAAGATGACTACAAAAGAGTCCATGCCAGCTGTATTTCTAAACAATATTCAATCCAAAAACACTAAATCCAGTTGCTAAGGAATTAAAATCAATCTCACAGCCACACAACAGCTCTAGATCACACTGAGAAAAGGAGGGAGGCTTGGTAAGGTACATCTTTTTTTCCAAGTAGAGAATTTTGTGCTGGCATCCTTCACCGTACAATGCTTCTAGAGGAGGTTGTATGTGTATGTATTTATTGTTTGCTGCTTTTCCTGACTTCCTGAGCACAGCTGATGTCAGAATAACAGGATTTGACAGAGAATTGCTTGGCACTTCATTGGTACCTTTGAGGAATTTGGAGTGGCAGTTGTCCTTGTATCTGCTTATACCTGATAACACTTATTCCCCACCAGCACCGTTTCATTAAAGCTGAAGTGGAGATAAACATGAAAGATGGCAATGTAGAAAAACAAACAAACAAACAAAAAAACTCAACCACAAACAAGAATCTTGTATCTAATAAAATAAATACATCCTAGTGTTTGGAACTAAATGATAAAATCCAAACACAGGTGTTTGGAAACAAAATACTGAGATCAAGAACAATACGCTTACCTTCCTCTCGTCCTCAGTGCTATATTGCTTCTATTCACAGGAACCAACTTAAACAGGAAAGCCTAATTAATTTCAGGGTACCTGATTGATATATATATATATAAAACATAGATTCAGTTCCTAATAATTAAGCTTTAATTTTATGTTTTATCAAATAGTTTTGCTTGCTTCAAACTGAAGAGTTATTGCTCAAAAGCAGTTTGTCATCTGCTGATCTGAATGCTTTTCATCAGGGCTGATTTCACGTATTTAAAATGGATTTTTAGAAAGACTGACTACAGGATGATTTTCAAATATGAAGTTTGACTTTGATGGCAGATAGTGCTTTATTTAAGATTCTTACACTAATTCATTCATCTAGGCAATTAAAACAGTTTTTAAGGATACTTAGAGGTGGGTTAATTCTGGGGAAATGGTTGCATGCAAGGATAAGTGTTACAAAAGACAGACGTTAATAATTTTATTATTTTTTTTTAATCTAGCAGCATTTCAACTTTGTTGTTCAGAGTCAGTAGTGATGGAATACTGGTATTTTGTAATATATGTATGCATTTTCAATAGCCTCTGTAGACTAGTTTCATGATTGCTTATACTTAGGAGATTGAATTAGACTACTGAATTGACATTCAAAGGAACTTACTACATAGGAAATTTCAAAAAGCTTAAAAATACTAAGCTATCATATTACTTCTATGATCCCATTGCAATACCAGAACTTAAAAATCAACATAGAATTTGTCTCTAAGTTCCTTCTAATGAGTGTCCAGTTGGGGAAAAACTAACCCAAGTGTTAATTTCAGGTTTCAGTACATTTCCCATCAATAAAAGAAGTTCTACTGAAGATCATTAAACCTAAAGCAACATCTCCACACTTATTTCAGAGAGCATAAGCATATACTTCAGACCATATTTTATATGTTAAAAATTAGGTATTCCTTTGGCTGCTGAAGTATGTCCTGTGTTTCTGCCCCCTTTTCTCCACCTGCCTTTCACCCCAACAGCAGTTTTTTCCAAGAAGTAGGAGCCACAAAAAATAAAACACCATGGATTTATTAGCTGGATTCAGAGTTGGAATAGAACCAGCTACACTATAAAGTTCTGTAATTGTAATTATATTTTGCTTATACTACATGAGTTTGTAGATTATTTAAAAAAGATCTTACTCTCCAGCTGTGTTTTACTCTTCCAACCTGATATTAAATCTTTTCTCTTCTAATCTGCTTTTAACATTCAAATTTGTACATAGTTTTCTACAATTTACAAATTTGAAATTGATTATTGCTGGCACTGAAACATAAAACTTAATTGCTTATCTAGGAAAAAAAAAAGCATAAGATTAAAATGAAACATATGACAGATTTCATTCGTGGAAGTTAATTCATATTCATTGTTGCTAACATTTGGGGAAAAAGCAGCATAAACAGAGGTTGCTTTTACCATTCTACAGAACACAGGTACAGTTAGTATTTCCAAACCATTACATATTTTCTCTAGGGGCATTCTTTTGGATTTTCTCTTTTTGTCTGGACTGAAGTAACATAATTATTTTAAACACAAAAGAAGCCACCCAAGAATGATGATACTAGATTTCTGTTTCCCAATTTAAATGAATTAAGCACATCTTTTGGCAAAGCACCCTAGTCTTGCATTCCATATTGGAAAACCCTGAGCTATGTTGATGCAGTGAGCCCTTGGGCTGGCCTGCATTGTTTTCTGCTAATATTTATGCAAAGTGCTTGGGGCAAGTAAATTAAAATTAATTTCAAATTTGGGGATTCGACTATGATATCTTAGGTTAAGTGAGGTTGCTCCCAGAGCTTCATGGCAACCGAGGCTTCTGCTCTGCCTCCTGAAGCTCAGGTCTCTCTGATGCTCTGTGTTACTGTTGTTTGAGTGGACCATGAAGACTCTTCTCTGTGAAATGCTTCAAGGTGTGAATTAGATTATCTAATGGATGGCACGGTTGATTATTCTACTTCTGAAATTCCTGCTGGATTTTAATGTTTCTGTATATTTGTCACATTCATTCTGCCTCTCTACAGAGTACTCCAATGCAGCAGAGTTTGTGCTGCCACAAGAAATTCCTGTGTGCGGGAAGTGAAAAACACACTTCCTTAAGGCACGGGGCAGGGGGCAGGGCAAAAGTATCTCAGAGAAGTGATGAGCTATATTGGAAAGGGCATTTTAATATGCATTTTAGATACCTCCAGTATTCAGGGATTGCCAGAAAAGAAGGTTGGTCTGAGCATTTAATTGCTTTAGCTGTAAGAGAAATCTTATATGCATAAACATGGCATGATGTTTAAATATGATAATGTGTCTATGACACAGTGCTTTTTCCCCTTTGTTCTCAATTATGTTCTCTAAGGGAGCCTGGTCAGGTAGAAAAGTCTAGAGCAAACAGGGGTTGCTTGTGCTCCTGTGGGAACTAGGGAACGGGCTCGAGGGAGAGAAAAATTAAGAGATGGCAGGTTTGGGCAGGCAAATGCTCACAGCAGAGAGCTGGAAGCCTGCTTGCAATTCATGCTGAGCCTGAGAGTGTTTGAGGAGCTGGGGAAAGACAGCCAGGCCACAGAAGTGATGAGAAGAATTTCCTGGGGACTGTGTAGAGTTTACTGCATCTCAGAAAGTAGCTGAGTTGACTGCGGCCAAGCCTGAAAGCAAGAATAACCTGCAGTGGCACAGTGGGCACTGAGAGCATTGTACGTCTCCCTTCTAGTCACATATGCTTTCCTAGTATCTTTGAATTTTTTGTATTTATATATATATTCATAATTTATTTTGTAATAAAACTTTTGTTGTTACTCTGATTTTGACTAAATGTGTTTTAGTCTTTCTTGCAGAAAAGTTGTAAATGGATCCACCTCAAAGTGGAAAGGAGTATCACTTGTAGGATTCAGATCTGAAAATCATAAAACATGCTCTCTTCTGTGCGTTGCTAAATATGCACAGTCTTTAGATTTGCTTTGTTAAACAGCTCTTGTGGAAAAAAAAACATGGGCTACTTAGGAGAACTGTTGGAACTATTCTCTAAATTAATTATTTCTAGTAGTCATGTCTTTTGGTAATTGAGAATAAAACAAACTTTCTCAAAGACAAATTTCATATAAAGTGGAGATGCTATAAAACTCCAGGAAAAAAAAAAATCAGTGTGACTCAAAAGGACTGCAGAACAACTATGTAATAAGTAAATTTGACACTGGCTTATCTGCACAAAAGTATGTTATTTTAAGAAAAGGAAATAGACAGATGTCATGCACTCCATTATATTTTCACAATAAGGTAATACATATGAGTGAAAATATTGCAAGAAATGGAGAATAATTTTAAGAAGTATTTTCAGGAGCTCCCTTAGCTTCACAAGTTAGGATTTTGCTGTAATAAGTGATAATGCAAAATACATTATACTGTAGCAGCAGTCCTTCTAGACCACTTCCACAAATAAGTTAATAGGATTTTCAAACTCTTTCATGTCCAAAAAACAATGCTTGAAGTCCAAGATTTACTCAGTGGGCTTATGAAATCTGTGCAAAAATAACCCCTAAACCCTTCTAGCACCATATCCCCAAAGTGTCAGATACTTCCTCGTACTGTAATCTTCATTAATTCACTTTAAATGGTACTTAGGATTACTGCATGAATCAAAAAAAAAAAAAAAAAAAGTTGGAAGATGTTTAAAACTTTATGCAAATTATATAACTCCTTAATAAATTAACCTTATCCAACATGACTTTTCCACTTTTCCACTCATTTGTCTGTCTACATAGGAGTCTTTCAAATATGCAGAATACCTCAATGAATGCAAGCAACTCTAAAAACACTTTTTATTTTTATTAAAATGTGATATTCATCTGCTTTAAATGTAAAACCATTAAGGTATTTTATTTTCTCTCTTCAGCTGCTCAAATGCCTAATGTTTTTACTAAAGCACTGAAATATTAAAATATATTTTTACGGGAGTCCAGCTTTAAAGGATAATATACTTAAGATCCCTCTATATTAACTCAAAAAAGTCTCTAAGTCTTTTCTAATAATTTGTAAATATGTTAGAGGAGCTGTAGAAGAATGAATCTTCCTGCTGAAAGACTACCCACAGTACGTTACCAGTACCAAAAAATGGCACTGAGATGATTTAATTGACTGAAACACACTTTAAAAGTGCTACTGGCTTTTCTAATCTGAGCAATGTGTTTATTTCCTTTGTAATAATTGTTTTTATTAATTTATTGTTAATCATAAATGTTTTTAAGTGATTAGACTTGATGGCTCACCAGTTTCTTCAGTGTGCTTACGCTGCCACCTATAGGGTACATTTCTTCTCCCCCCCCCCCTCCCCCCCAGTTTATACAGTTAAATGTAGTATGATGGCATAGAAAAAATACTGTGTTATGTGTGACGGTTACTCTTACCATTTCAGTTGTGGACTGTGGAACAATAAGCATATAAAAGGAATGGGAAGTTTAAGAAAGTGATACGTTCCTGCCAGATACTAGACACAATTTTTCTAACTAGGTAAATGGATACTCAACATCATGTCTTAATAAATCGATATCGGGGCAGCTTGCTTTGGGGCAGCCCAGGTGCTGCTGCAGAGGGCACGATCATGTTGGGTAACAGTGTGAGTATAAGGGGAATATTCCTTGATTGTTTAACAAAATTGTTTCTAGCTAAAACTGGACTAATTATTCTGAAAGGCTTGGTTCCTCCCAAGTTATAGTCTGAACAAGGTGGTCAGCCACAGGTTTCCTAGGACCAAAGACTTGCGAGGTATTTAGAGAATCACTCAAACTGTTTTAAATCCAAGTGTTTTATTCTCTTCTGTGATTCGTTTGAATTCAAGTTGCATCCAGTATGCGGTTTTGTAATAAACTACTATATATAATAGTATTGTTATATAAGGATATTAATATATATTCTTATAATAACATATATAATTAACTGGGCAGAATAAAACGTATTGGTTAGATATGGCAAGAAAATGCAACTATAATTTTTCCTAATGCACTCAAGGCTCCAGTAGTTTTTAGAAATAATTAAGAGAATTTTGTAGCTAAGGTTGACCTGTACCATTATGCTTGAACATCTTCATTTGTCACCAGTGTCTTCAACAAGGAACTAAAATATGAGACACTTAAAAATTCCTTCTTCTTTCATTTCTCTGAAATCCAGGGGCATGCACATTTTTTGAAAGGGAAGAGTAGTTCCTCATTTCAGGTGTATGAAATAATAGCAAAATATGGAGCAAATATTCTTTGGATTTTCATAGGAAAAAATATTTCTTAACTCTTCTAATTGTTGGAAGTTTAGCCTACATGTGTATGTATGTATATACATACATACAGAAAAAAAAAAAAGGTTTGTTTTTCCAGGCTTGTACAAATCTTTTAATGGAATGTATGGAATGTTGCATAAAGGTAAAGAAATTAGATGAAACTCCAAATTTCAATGCACGCTACTATGGCTTCAATATTATCACTTTTCTGTGGCTTTTATTGCTGACTGCTTTATCTTTTGATAAATCATGGTCCCATATCACATACATCTCAGGCAGAATTGAAAAAATGGAAGAAATAAGAAGATGGAATCCTTAAATAACTTGCCTGCCTGGCTTTAGTTCTGCAAGTATAGACTTGAAGATGGAGATCATTGTGTTATCTTAAGATAGTAGGAAAGCTTTTAAATTTTCCATTCTTGCTGTGACATCTATCAGACAAATTCAATTTCTTGCAATGTCATTTAAAAATACTTAATTAGTGGTAGTGTTCACATCTGAAGATGCAGGAAAAGATCTTCAAAATTAATAGGAGCCTTATTCCTATAAAATGATGCTATTTCTTTCAAAATAGTGAGGTCTGGACGAAAACTGGTGGATGATGAATACTGTATGGAGCATGAAAGAACTGAAACCTGTTACATAATCTGGATAAAGTTTTTGGAAAGAAACAGCTGAAGAAATTGTATCTTCTCATCTATGAAATTAATTTTTTAATTTGCTATTAGAATTGCTTTCTATTTATCATCCAATTAATATCAGATAAAAAAATAAAAGACAGAAAACAAATCCTGCTTATTTAGGTTCAAATCTCATATTATTGAAGTGCAATATTTTGTGACAAAAGAACAGTATTCAGAAGTAGGGCTTGAAATATCATATGAAATTTTCAAATTAAGGTTGTTATCAATTAACTCTTTTTTTTTAAAGGCATTTGTATCTCTCAGGGCAATGCTGTTCAACATCTAGTTTTCATATAGGAAGATGGTTTGTGGATGCACTGTTCTTACAGATGAAAAAAGCTTCTATTATCATAATGTCTTGAAATATGATTATAAGGTGCTGCATAATTAATAATTTCTGGGCATTTATCGTCACAACTAGTGTATATCTCAGTAAAAGATGTTTTATTTGAAGACATAAAGTTGTTCAAAGTGAAGTAGTAATATTCTGTCCCACCTTAAAAAGATCTCAGCTTTCCCATGGCCAGACAACCTTGGAGGTTTGGGAATCTTAAGACTGTATGCTGCAGTCAATCTTTGTTCCAAGAGTTTCTCTTCTAATCCCATTCAATTTATTTTTCTTGTTTTTTCTTTGAGTCCAGCTTACTTCAGTAATTGATCTTCCTCCTTTTCTGGCATTCCTTTTCTACTTATGTCTTGTTTAAGGTGATTTAAATTATTCAGTGGAGCTATTTGCCTCATTATTTGCTTTGTTTTAGGTTCAATCTAGGGTTACTTATACAAACCTCAGCTCATACTAGAGGCTAGTTGGTCTACAACTTAATCCTCATATTTTAGCAAGCTCAATTACTTGAAGTTTTGTCTCACATCCCAATCCATAGATTTCTTAGTTTTCCTTGATAATTTAAACTTCCTTTTCTTGTAAAAACTGATGTTCCCCCCCACCCCATTTTTCAATTTCATCCACTTCATGATATGTAAGACATCAGGAAATGGAAGAGAAATCAATTGTCATTGTTCTGGTAAACGATGTAAGTAAGTTTACATGAATACACAGAAGACAATAAAGATGAAAACAAGGTGCAATTTGCCTATTAATTAGTTAATTACAGCTTTCATTTATAACATTTTCCTTTTATAGTTAATACGATGTAGGATAGTTTTTCTTGTTTTTTTTTTTTGTTGGTGGTGGGTGTTTTTGTTTTTGCTTTTGTGTGTGTGTGTGTAAAACGTTTAAATTGTACTTCAATTAAAAAAGGTTAACACACATTATTTTTGTATATTCCAAGGTCTGAAAATATATAAACCCTTTCACTCTATGTGGCCAATGAATGCATTTCATGATGATACAAAACAATTCTTATATTGATTAGCCCTTAATACTGTTTTCATGTGTTTAACAATTGAGTCAAAGTATTGAACGTTTATAAACAACTGCTTGTTTCCTTTACCTTTCCGATTTTATCTTTAATGTTAACTTCTGATGATTTATTTATTTGATTTCCTGCTATTTTTACAGAAATTTTCCAACTTACTAGAAGCTTCTCCAGAATCCAAATATTGTTAAATACTATGAGAATGCATTTTACGTACATATATCTCAAAGAATTTAATATTGGAAAGAATTTAATGTCAATTTTAATGTACTGAGAACATAGCAAAAAATGAGAACAGATTTGTAGCAGTAGAGAGTAGAAATATTCAGTACACCTTGGCAGTGTTTGTTGGTTCAATACTGCTATTTTAAAGAAGTCTAAGTGGATCCAAAATCACAGCTATTTATAATTCATCCTGACTTGCAGTACATTTTTCAGTTTGCCAGCTGGCAGCTGATCTCTGCAATCCAGCTAACAAATTCTCTGATGAAACAAATATAATTGTGCCCCCACCTTCTTTCCAAATAAAAGCTATTGATGTAAAATAGATGTGATGCAACAGAACACCTGAGCATGTTACAAATGATTAAATCAGAATATACAGTACCAAATATGTTTCTGTTAACACATACTCATTTTTCAATGCAAAGGAGGAATCACTTTCTGAAAAATGTTCCTTATTGCTGTGTAATACTGAAGTTTCCCTGTTGCTCGGTCAGCATGGAATGCAGGTCTGTGGCTTGCTGTCTCCACAGGACCCTAGCTTGTTTGCTCCAGAAGGAACAAACCTTCAGTTGTGAACATGCACACTGCACTGACAATTTGTAGACCAACACCCACAAGCAAACAAAGCAACCATGGTGATAGTGCAAACTTGCCAGCACATGTCTACACTCCTTTAATCTCTACAGACAGACTGTTTGACCTATGGCTTCAAATTACATCATAACAATCAATGGTGAACACTTACGCAAATTAGATTACTTACTTAATTTGACAATATATTTATATGGTCAGGTAATGATAACAACCGTCAATACGTTTTTAATGTAGAAAATGTCAGGGACTTGAGAGCACTCATAGGCCTCAGTGGCCCTGTGCAGCCTTTCCCAGGTGCACATCAACCCTCGGGGGCCCTCGGCATGCCCTGGTGACACAGTGTCACCGTCATAAGATGTCATCATGAGATGTCATAAGATGTCAGGGCCCAGCTCCACCACCACCAGGCTCTGCTTGGCCAGGCCACCAGAGGCTGGTCCAGGCCTGGCCTTGGCCCCCTGCAGCTCCCCACCCTTAGGGAGCAGCCCGTCCTCGCTGTGGGTTGTGTGTGTGTGTAGTTGAAACAAATGCCATGTAGTATTACACAAAAAGGGCTTTTTTTAATTATTATTTTATTTTATTTTTAATGCTATTTTTGTACCTTCATTTCTGTTTGTTCAAAGATTTTTTAACTGTTGCATTCCGTCTGGCTATGGGCAGAAGCTGGCAAAAACAGTGAGTATTAAAGATGTACGTTTTTTGTTGTTATGGCTCCTATGCCAATGTCTTGAGGTACACTATTAACTGAGCAGACGATTAGCTGATTAAAGAGAGGTGTGGATTTCTTTGGGCTGTCTGTGTACCTTATTTGTCTCAGAATATCTGGTTTAATGTCTTCAGATGCTGCAAAATTTAGGAATTGGTCATGGAAATAATATTAACGATATGAAAGTCACTTACTGTTATGTAAGCACAGCTGGCACCAAGTCTGTACAGTTTTTAATGCCACTATCTTACCATTTAGGTTAAAAAAAATGCAGTTGCAGAAAAGGGAGTCTTTCCAATTATGTCTTGCCTGGTCTAGTTTATATTCTAGTGGTACACAGAGACTTTGAAAATGCTTCTCATATTCAGTCAAATGTATCTGCTTCTCTCACTAACCACTTGAATTAAGGCATTACACCTACCTAGGAAGTTATTTCAAGAAAAATGATTATGTAGAAATTTTAATTAAATACAAACCAATTTCATGAAGGTTTGGTAAAATCATTGAATTGATGTTTTAATGTTACCAACACTGCTTTGGAAAGAAAACAAAAATTAAATGAATTACAGCAGATAACGTCTTGGTAGGAAATACTGAAATTGGACAAAACTGGAAATGTTCTTCTTACAAGTCCTCTTCAAAACATTGGCTGCTATTACAAAATTCTTGTATTTTTACTATCACTAGGGTACAAGTGTAGATGCTACTTCACTCGTACGTGCTTTGGTGATAAAATTATTAGTATTTGAGATATATGGCTAGAAAGTTTGACCTAACAAAAGGAACATTCCTTTTGACCTAAAGCTAGCAGTCTGTGAATGTTTCTAACTGCCACTTCTGACCTAAGATAAGACTGGACATGGTACTCCTACAGGCTCCACCAAAAGCCATCTCTCCATAGTGTCTCTTGAGGCAGTTAACAAGCTGCTTGTCACAAGCAGTCCGTCTCTTCCAGGCATCATTACTTGGCCTTATTAACTTATAAATTATTGTCTGGAGTTCATTCCTCCCAAGAATGCATACCTGGCTTTGTTAACAGTATAACGCTTTTCCTCACATCTTTTGTCTCTGCGAAACAGTATGTAAGTGGGGGGCTCTGCAATCACTTGGCAAAGAATAGGGGAGCAGAGAGGGAAGTGCTGCCCAAATGTTCTCTCACTGTGATCGCAGTGTATAAAGCTTGTCTGGCCTGTCTTAAATTGTACTGGCATTATTGCACACTTGGAGTCCCACTATTCTCTAGTAATGCCTATTCCATATTTGAAATGTTATTCTTCCTGTTCTCATCAGAACGTGTAGCAGTGAAACAATTAGCAATTTTACCTTCAGTTGAATTAGGAGAAGTTCATCAAGTTAACTTTATCAAAGCTCATTCTAACAAAAAGGAGCAATCTCATCCTTGCAATAAATAGGAATATATTTCATGGGGATATGGTAGCAGTTCAGTATGCAACTTCCAGTTAACAGACACTACATTCCAACAATTTATTTTTATGTTATCCACTTATAGGCTGAAAGTGTCAGGTACAGCATTTCTGGTTCTGAGCCCCTGTTGTTAATTTATGCTGATTGATTTATTTACTGTCATTAAAAAGTATTGTATATTTGAGTTGGTTGTAATTAAGATGCATGCATTCTTAATGTTGCTACTTAACTACAACTGTTTCAAAAATCAATATGACCTCTTAAATAAAGAATATGGGCTATTTGTCATTTGATATAGAAATGTGTATTACTGCAAGGCGGTGTGTGCTAACCTAAGATAGGCTTCTAAAGAATTATGTATGCTGCTGTAATTTTATCACAAATCTTACTCATGTAGATGATTGTTCTTGCATTGAGAATCTGTTGTGTGCCATTACAAAAATTTACTTGCATTTTGAGCTAACAATTACCTGAAGGCAACAATAACAAGCCTGGGATATCATTACAGTAGACTATGTTGAAAAGGAAACAATTTCTTTCTTCAGTAAAATGATCTTATCTATGGTTATCATTGCTGATAGCCCTTTGAATAGATACGTTATTGTTCATAGTCAACCCCTCTAAGACTGCAAAGACAAAAATGGGCTTAACTATAAGTAATTTTCCACATTTCATCTTTAAAGTTAGAGTCACTTGCATAAGTAGAATGGAAATGTTTAGTAACAGTGAATTAAAAGTTAGGATCGCAATATATTTAAACAAAAATATTTAGATCATAGCAGTGTTTCTTTACTGACAAACATTGTGGTCTTTTTGTGTTTTTTACTAAAGATAATATATCAAATATCTACCAGTATGTATACAAGTCTGTTTTCCCTAAAATATGAGGGTTGGAAAGTAATATTTTCTTAAACAACATTGATTGTTCCTGATATCATTACTTAAGTTTAGAAGGTTGATTTTTTTTTATCATTGGAAAAAAGCATATTTTTTTTTCTATTTAGAAATAAAAATAAAATACATTATTAAATTATATACCAAGAACTATTTATATTACTTTTGAGAAGAACATTTGCTTAAAATTGGATCTAAATATCTAGATGAATTTACTATAGGTGAAATGGTTGAAGCTCAGAAAAAATGCTGTTTGTATAGCAAGACATATCAGAATATGACAGGTGAACTTAGATTGATTTTAGCAAACAAAAGGGAAGAAGCACTTCATTTCACTTTCCATAGTCTTCAGTTTCAATCAAGAATTTGTTATTTGCCTAAACAACACTACTAGAATGATTTCTATTGCACTGTATTAAAGGCAGTTAGGTTAGGTCTAAGTCATGTTCAGTGAATGTTTAAAGAGAACCAGCTGCTCCTTAGGAATGTCCTGGAGTTTGTCCCAGGTTAGGGGAAAAATTCTTAGAACAGAATTGCTTCTTTGAAAAGTCTCTCTCTGCTTACCTTCAACTATTTTTGAGACAGAACAAAAGGATTGTTCTCTTCAAGGAATGACATTTCCCATTAGAGTAATTATCTGTTTCATCATTTTAGTTTTTCAAGAGAGCAGAGAAATGAACCATATCCTGCTGTTTTCTTAAAATAACTCCTGTCCCATAGTATTTATTAACAGTATTCTCATGGAAAGGAATTTTACTAAGTATGGGAAAACGATCTAGTTAAAACAGAAATCACACCTGAGACGTAATGAAAACAAAAAGTAAGATTTCTTTTCTATTCAAAAAGTAAGATTTCATCTAGAAAGTTGGCCTTTCAAGGAGATTTCAAGCTGTGAAAATTTAATATTGCTCCAGTCAGAATAATCACTGTTACCAACATAAAAATATTTGTTTCTAGATAAAATGTCAAGATAGCTCAGATATGTTCAAAATTGTTCAAAATTACATCCAGGAAGCTTACCACTGTAGATAATTCTGGAATGGGAAAGACAAAGAAGTAATCATTCCTATTCAAACATGCATGCATCAGCACTGAAGTTCAAAAAGTTGTATTCATCAATCAGTCAGCAGGAATACTCCACATTGTAGGAAAATTGTTTAGGCATGATCATATGAGTAAATTATGGAAACTGATGATTTTGCTTCCCTACTAAGTTAGGACTATTTTAGTCTTTCCCCTAACCTCTTCAGGAAAATTTTGCGGAGTCCATAAAACATACCAGTAACTAAGAATTGAAATATGAGATTTATCATTTTTAATAGTTTTATTCTTTGTTTTAAGGATTGCACTGCCTTGAATTTACAAAAAAAAAAAAAGTTAAACTGACCATTTCATCTAATTCAATATTTATTTCAATTTTCATATGCTTGTGTACATAAATGCCTTTTGCTTTTCTATTTAACTAGTTTTTAATGCATACATAATAAAAGATATTGATTACAATGAGAGATAAAATTGCTTTGCAAGTAAAGGATCCTTGATTCTCTGATCCCAAGAGATATATACCCATCTGTTACTACACAAAAAAGGGAACAATTGCAGACTTAATGCTCTGAAAATCTTCTTAATTTGTTTTACCATTAAAAGTGGTTGTAAATGTAAGTTTGAAAGACTTGTCTGCAAATGCTGTAGTGATGATAAGCACTGATGAATGATAAGGACTTTGTATAATTTAAATGATGAGTATGTAGATTACCAAAACATGTCCATTAAATTTGTATATATAATACAACTTTTCACATGTGACAAACATGCTTCCTATTATAAACATGCAATTAATACATATATCTAAGTTGTTAAGGCAATGTGCTATAATACAGTTAATTTAGTGAAACATTCTCAGATTACTTTAAGGTAATAATATTATATTTGCTGAATCATGATTTCATCTGATTTCAGTGTAATTTAAGTGTTTTCCCTTTTTTTCCTACATGGGCTTCAGTTAGCCCTTGTGTTGTGGTGCTGCTTGCCTTTGCTGATGCAGCAAAAGCAGTGAAGCTTCCAGCTGGCATCTTTGATCCATTGTACTTTGCTATTCATTCTTTTTGGCTTTTTTAAAGCTAGCATGTACGAAATAATTTCCCCATAGATCACGGTTTTCCCACCAGAGTAGGAGGAACTCTTTCTCTGGGAGATGTGCAGAATTAAAATGTCATGTGTCAGGTTGAGTCTTTCCTGGAAGCATTGCTTGTCTTATCTTACAGAGCCTGTTGAGTTCCACACTAGTCAAAATTAAAACTAAAAACCAGCTTATAGTAATTACAGATATGTCAGGAACACTACTTCAGATAAAATTAAAATGTCTAAGTTCTTTCAAGCTGTAGGATGTTTTTACATATTCAGCTCTTTATTCATTCTCTTGAGAGAAATAATACTGGAAAAGCCTTGATTGGCTCACCTAGTAAGTGGGACCAAATGAATTTGAGATCGCTTAGCCTTCGGGCAATAATGCACCCTGGTGCTGTTTACGATCAATATTTCTCCACAAGGATCCTGGGACTCTAGTGGTAAAGAGGGAATATGTAGCTACAGCTAAAAGGATGAGTGATTCTTCAGAATTCGTTACAGCTGTTGATATACTTAAAAATCAAATGAGAATGTGAACGCTCACCTTACTTTGAGCCATTCTTCAGTGTAACTGCAGAACTGTGCCATAGCACAGTATTTGCACAGTCATCTGTGTGACCATTTCTGTGCAGTCCTGACCCAGAGTGACTAACCTTTCTAAAGTTGCTTTGCTGGTAATGACAAGAGACAGAGAGAAAACCTCTTTGGAGAAAAATTGCATATGATATGGTAAACACTCTGTATTAATTTTTATTTTTAGTTCCTTTTTAGTCAGTTATGTAAATGATGAAGGAGCTTAACTCTCCTGAATTATGAGCTTTCAGAATGGTAAATAGTTACAGTTTGTCCTCATTTTAAATTATTAATGTGATTATGACAGAGAGAATGGGTTACTTCACTAAAAGCATCCTTACGATATAGTGGAACATTCTTGTGTTTTGAGTTACACGAAGAAAACAATGACAGAAAGGTTATCAACAGGCACAATTACTGGCAACCTCTTTTACAAATGAACACGTTGCAGTTTTAGAAGAGTAGAATTTGTGCCAGAAAAACAGATTTTGATAACTGAGCCTGTCAGTAACACCCTGAAGGTCAGCATATCTGTGTATGAGACCTACTGTAAAACAAACAGTTTGCTGGATGATTCAGCAACATTTTTCAAGGAGCATATCATTCATCATTGTTATAACAACTGAGAGGGAGAAATGTGATTAATTTCTTTCAACTATTTTGAAGATTTTGGAAGCATACATCAATTTCTCTCTTCATCAGAAACTCATTTCTGAATTAGATCTAAAGAAAAAATAAATAAATAAATAAAATCGAGTATTTAAGAGCAGTGTAATTTTAAAATGGCCTGCCAATTCTGTGTGCATTTTTTGTTTATTGTTTCATGCAACAGTGTGAATGTTCTCACATTACTAACATTCTTGATGTGGCCTTTCACTGCAAAGAAACAGAACACCCCTAAAGTGATATGGGAGCTGCATAAGTCCACTGGGTATCTGTGAGAAAGTGTAGGGTTTGCAGAGTGTAGTTAAATTTGTCCCGTCCCACTGTCAACCAATGTTCGACAGTGACATACAAAACAATAAATGGGGTGTTATGGGGTGTTGGTGGGTTTATGGAAGAAGAATGGGCTGGGAGAAGCACAACACAATGAACATTAATGATGAAAACAAATGCCATTATGAATCAAATAACCATTTGTAGTGCTTTCTGATTTTTTTGGGCAAGTTATCATCCCTGTGTCTTCTGATTCTCTTACGGCTGCATGGCAATATTTTGTTCTTCAGAAAGAATTCCCCCTTTAATACCAATAATGAGTACCTTTTGGTATTGTTTTACATTTACCCAAAATACCGAGTTCTTCACAAACAGGTGCTGCATGTGGTGGAGTATGTGGTTAAGAGAGACAAAGGCTAAGTACTCTCCTCGGAGTCACCCTGAATAGCAGATGTTTACATACAATGGATCATACATTCTGTTTTGCTCTAGTGCAGTACATTGGATGTTCACAAACTGCTGCTGCATGCAGTGCACAAGGAAGTGTTGGCAGATGAGGAGCTGCTGGGCTGCAGGGGTGATGGCAAGCTGTTGGCATATGTCTGGGTTGTTCTCTACACTCCCAGAAACACAGTCAGCTCCCAACATGATATATATATATATATATATATATATATATATATAAAATATATAAATATATATATATATAATATAAATAATATATATATATATATATATAAACACCTCAAAAGGAGCCATACTGAGAATTGTGAGATTTGCAGAAACACAGATGATCACTAGAATCTATCAACTGGAAAGCAAGCTTGAAAGGATGAAGTGGGCAAAAGCAAGACTTGACTGTAAGAGCATTTTTTATTCTGCTTTTACCAGCAGAAGTGAACTTTTCTATTTATGAAGTCCATTGCTTTATTTTTAATTATAATTAGTCAGCTTTAGCATTTAAAGACCATTTAGTGGGTTTTGGTATGTTCATATTAAGGAAAAAAAATATATTGGCAGAGTCAACTGGCTAATTCATGTCCAAGTTTCAAGACAAATGTAGGCAACTGTACATCTATAACTTATGTTATTTCATTAAGATGAATTTGTGGAAGATAGAAGTTTCTATCTTTTCCTCTCTTACATGCACTGTGTAATTTTGTAGTCTTCTTTAGATTCTAGGCATGGGCAGGTTTTTATTTCATTTCTAAGAATTTTTTGCAATTTTTATTAGTACCTCAAAAAGTAGCTTTTAGTATTTTTACATAACAAACTGAGTCTTAAACCTCAGGTCTTCAATTTATAATGACATGAAAATTCTGAAATCCAGGAACTTGATCAAAAAGTAATTTTGTAATTGGGCTGCAGGGGAGATTAAAAGTGAGATTTGCATTAGAGCTGACAATTTGGCAATCAGATGTGATATAACAGAAAACATGACCTGATTCCATCACAGAGAATTAAGGAACTATAAATGATTCACTTATGTCCTTCATGTTTCTAATTTAATCACTAAACAAAATTTGTATTATTAACAGGCATCTCCTTATGACTCCAGATGTGTTAGAGGAGGCAGAAGTGACAAGTACCTACAATCTGTACTTCTTGTTTAATAGAAGGCTTCCAAAAGAGAAATAAAAATTAAATGGGTTCAAAATAAAATCTGAGCAAATGTAATCTTGATTTCTAAACATTTACTTTGGTCATGTGATCATGTAGCTATTTACCTGTAGAATCTGCATGATCAGAAGTACTTTTGAATAGGCATAATTTTCAAGCCTTATTTCTTGAATCATGGTCCACTAATTTTCGCTCTCTCTTTTTTTTTTTTTTTCAAGTTAAAATATAGATGTATAATTCAGCATATTTTCTGGTCACAAGACTGTAAAAGTATCTTCAAGCTAACCATAGCTATTTAATTCCAAAACAATCTAAGGCCTGAGACACTCTCTTATCTTTATGCATTGAGCAGTCACAAAAACACAAAAGCAGAAGCTAAATTGCACATAGTTAAGCTTGTGCATAAAGCTAAATAACTTCTATTTGACTATTTTTTTAAAATTGAAATGAAAATAATAAGGAAGAAAATTGCATCTATATAACAAACAGTATTCATTTTGTACAGAATGGATTTCAGAGTGGTGTTCAGTGTTTCACATGTAACCTAATATCTTCTTATAAAGCAGTTATGGAAGTGCATTGACTCTTTTAAGTACCACTGCATTTTAGGACAGCTGTTTAAGAACTTACAATCTATTAAAAAATTCAAATCTTTCCCATGTGAATAATAAACCAGATGACAATTCCATAAATACATCAACATAGGCAATAAGAAATGACTCTTTACCTCATTATTTACCTTTCTTGTTGTATAAAATCTGTTACAGTTCATATAATTCTAGTATTCAGTTTAATTTCCTTAAAATTAAGTATAAAACTTTGTATTACCATATCTATCCTATTAAATATTTCACCCCGAGGGTTTACAAACCTCTCTAACTAGTGGCTGGCGTCTGCTACTTCATGCATTGGTTTTGTTTTTTTTAAGAGTGAAATAAAAGGTACTCATTTCAAGCTTTTTACAATTAATATGGCTATGTCAAAGGGCATGTTGAAAAATACCTCAGTAGTATTTTTTTGTTAGAGTTTAAATGGGAGAAAGTTAATACTGGAAGGTTGTTCATTTGTGTAACAATTTATGTTGGAAAAACAGGTGCAAGTATTTTATGGCAGGACTTTTTTTAATCTCTGACTACAGTACAGGTTTCTGATTTTCGATTAATTTCATAATCTCGCTTACAGAGATTAAACAGTTCATAAGAAAGAACATGATATAAATATTCTCTTGAAAAATAAAAAAGCAAACAAAAAAAGATACTGTTCAAATTTATTCGTCTGTATGTAGCATACTGGCTTTGCCATGGCTGGAAACCAAACTGAAGCCCATATTCTTCTTACAGGTAGAGATAGCAAACAATGTCAAAGGAAAATGTTTATCACCCTGAAACACTGCATTTTTCCCTCTAACTAAAAAGTGTCATCAGTTGTAGGACAACAGGCATGCATACTGCTACTAGATATATGAAAGGAAACGTTTCCAGCCCAAAAGAATGAAGGACCAAAAGGGACTGCACAGCTCTGTTGGCTCACCTCTGTAATTCAAGAATAGTTGGTTGGTGGCTTGTTTGTTTGTCTGTTCTTGGGTGTTTTTTTCCTTTTTTTTTTTTTGTTTGTTTGTTTAATAAATCTAAACGTAGTTTGAATCTGAAAAGAATAATAATAATGATAATAATAAATAATTATCCGTGGATGGAAAAATGATATTCAGTCAAAAATTCTCTGAAAAATGAGTTTTAAAGAAGTACTTAAGGAGAAGTGGCAAGTCGGTGCCTAGTTCAGGCATGATACCAGGCAAAGGAACAACAAAGTGAGGGGGCCTCAGACATTCCACATATGCCTTGCCCTCTAGGCCCTTCACCACCTTCATAGCCCTCCTTCTGACACTCTCTAATAGAGTAAATAAAGTAATAAAGTAAATAAATAAGGATATGATAAAGTTTACATACCTTTATTTGCTTTGTTTTGTTGTTTGTTTGGTTTTTAGTAACGTAAGATTTAGAAAGAAGGGAGGAAAGAAGGAAAGAGTGCATCCCCAAATAGATGCTTAATTCTTATAATACAAATCAAACTTGTGAATAATTCAAATGATTTTAAAGAATGCCTTGCTTTCTAGTGAATGTCGATATAAATCTACCTTGATGTCTCCAAAGACTATTCATTAGAAATCTAAGGTAAAGTTACAAATATGATGAATCTTAAACAGTAAAGCAAATAAAGTGGATAAGGAGTGCCTTGGTGTTTAGGGAGAGAAAGAAATCTGTCTATCCTTCAGGTTGCTAACACATTCTCATAGCAGCTAGTCTTTACCAGAACATTTCTGGAAGCATTTCATTACAGAGCCAGTCTTTTCAGTTCTTACATTTGGCCCCTTACATTTGACCAGTATTACCTCCCAGTACTGGTCATTTCTATTTGTGTGGTGGATATTTAGATCATTCAATTCTCAGTCACAATTTATTTCTAAATTGAAACCTCAAAAGCTAATGTTGCATACAACTAACTAGCACATTAATGATGTAATGAATTCAACTGGTAATTAAGGTAGTGTAATTTGGCAGTAGCAACTAGTTGTCTAGTACTCTGAAACCATTTCCTTAAGGAGAAAAACTCTATTGGTATTATCCCTCTAGCTCACTTACTAGGATAAATAAAAATTTTAAAGTTAAGTGGAATCAGTTTATGGTATCATTGAAAAAGTCTTCTACCAAGGGTCTTAAAGCATATATCCACTGGATAGAAAGGCTATTGATTGCGAATTCTGGTTTGTGGAATAACTGGCAAATGTATTTGTTTCTTTATTTCTTTATTATTGTTTATCCTACCTGATCTATTCAATGTTGAATAGACATTACATCTATTGCTGGATTTGCATTCTTCTATTACAATCTTCAAGAAGATGCATTAAATTAAAAAAAAAAAAGTACAGATTTTCCCTGGTAATTTTTTATAAATGCCATTCTCAGAATATTTTCATCTAACTGTCAAGGGAGGAAGGAATTCTCAGGAAAATACTTTAATAACAAGTTTTTAAGTTGAACTGTTTCTCTTAAGATACCTTCATATATTCCATGTTGCTAAGTACATGAACGTATAGAAAATTATTGTATTTCTCTGCTGCTACTTCTTATCTGTCGTATCAAAACTTTACTACATTTTGAGTCCTTTTCTCACTTTACTGAACACACATACTGGTTTTATGGATCTATTTATCAGTTTATTGTTAGCTCAGCTCTCTTTTATAAAGGAGCTGTCAGTTCTATCACAAGAATTGCTTCTTCAAATCAGCTTTATTTTTCAATCTGCTGGTGATTGAGAATACCAAGTGAGAACCTTTCATTTTTATCGTTTCCCCCTTCTCCTGACAAAACTTAAAACATGAAGGTCCTTTTGCCCATCATATATTTTATTTATCTAGATGGCTATATAGTATACATCCTGAGACAAATGCATCTGTCATCTATTCAAATGATAGCAGCCCTGAGGCTAGTGGTACTTTGCAGTTTGACAAGGTGTGCATAAAAGCATCTACTCCGTCACCACAAAGTCCATGAATACTATTCTTTTTCAGTTATATATATATATATATATATATATATATATTTACTTGGATGCTATTTCTGAAAACCTATTGAAATACAATGGTATTTTCAGAATTTGACAACAGAGAATTTGCTTTTTACTCTGGGTAACTAACATTTTTTCTTCATCCATAAACCATAGGAAACTGAGGAACAGAGATGTTAAGTTTCCTGCCCCTGAAGTCAAGTAATATCAGCCTATTCTGCTCTCGTTTTTTACCTTGCAGTGACCAGACTAGCTTCAGAAGAATTAGATACTTGTGATCAAAGGTTAGCAATTTTAGTTCTTAAAGACTTTTGGCTTTTACTTTGGAGAAAAATCTTGTCTTCCTTTAAATTACAATGTGATAATAACTCTTTTATTCAAAAAATTGTTTTATTTTTATAAGCACATTAAACACGTACTTATCTAAGCAGGATATGTTATAGGTTCAAAAGAGATTTACAAGGAATTTGAGGGGGTTGACTCCCATGTATCTTTGATAATAATGCCCTTCTGCATTCATCTTTAATTCTCAGGTTCAACATGACTGGTAATGATGCAACCACCTAGCAGTGTAAGATGCAATACTTGAAAATATAGGGTTACAAAAATGGCTCAATTTAATGATGAGATTAAAACTGATTTAAAAAAAAAATCCGTGTTTTAATATCCTGTAAGAGCAATTAGAATCTGTATTAACATTAGCCCTGGCAGAAAGAGTTTCAGAATTATTTCTCGTCCACATTAATGAGCCTTTATTATAGAAACCCTGAGGTATTTTATATCTCACATGGAAGAATATAATTAGACACAAATTGATAGGCCTGTGCCTGGTACAAAATTAGAATTTATAACGGATGATTCTGAACCTGTTGTCTGCCTAGTTTTACCCCTAGCAAATGCATCTGCAAGCACTGTAACTAATACCCTAGAATAATCTGTAACCAATCTGCACGACATTTCCCATTTCCTGATATACAAACCATTACAAAGTCATCCAGGTGCAACTCTTTTACAGCTTTACTAAACACCTAATGACCTTGACAAAATTATCTGCATTAGAATTGTGAGTGCTAATCTACTTCATCTTAGTGATGATGCTGTGTAGCAAAGCAAGATTTTCAGTAATGAAGAACCATAAAAACTATTTGTTTTAGTATGTTTTCCTAGCTCCCCTTTTGTTTGGTTCCTATTAGCCTACATATTCTTCTTTAATTGTGCAGAATTTGTCATACATCAGTTAAATTATTTTGTGGTTTTTATGGTGCATTTATTCAATTCAGTTTCCTTCCAAAGAACAAAAATAGTATAAGACAGTAATGCATTTTCTCATGTATATCTGCATTACAGGTAGAAGCAGAATTATGAATCTACTAAAATAAAGTTCTTGAAGTGTGTAGAAAACACAAATTGTCACCATCTAAAAGGACTAATGGTACTCGCAAGAGTTTATTTTGGGAGCTAGACGGTATAACTAAGGAAACAATGAAAGCTGGTAGATACAAATCTCAACTTCTTCCTGAAACAATAGTTTGTGGGAAAAATTATTCATGCCTGCCTTGGAAATATAACCCAAGACCAATAATGTTTCATACCTCATTAGTTTCTATTCTATGATACACTGAGAACAAAAGAATGAGTATGGATAAAATTTTATTTACAAAAAATAGCCTTCACTTCTTTTTTCATTCTCTTCCTAAATTGTCAAATCTTGATTCAGATGTGAAGGTTATGTTAAACATTTTAATGTTCTCCCTAATCTAGAAATTAATGAGTCAAGTGCTTCTTCCAAATACTCAAATATTTTTGGATATATTTGTATGGAATTATTTTTATGTTTTGGAATGTGTTTTGGAATGAGTTGAATGCTTGGATGCTGAATGCTTAGGCCTGTTAGATGCAGGATTGGCAATTCAACAGAAATAATCTCAAAACTCTGCCTCCAGAAACAGTTTCTGAATTTGATTTGGTTGAAATATTTTGCTTTTAATGTAGCTTCTGAGGTCTCATTACTTGCTTGTTGCCTCCTTTGCAGCACTGTTAACTAAAAATACTATTCTGAAACTTCCTGGAGTGGGTATGACATCATAACAGGGGCTCCAAAAGGGAAAAAAGATGCAACTTCAGGCAGTGTACACTTTGGAGTACATTTCTCTGCAGGCTTTGAGAAGGACCAGAGAGGTATAATGTTATATGACTCCTATAAATGCTAGTTCTAGATGCACGTATATCCAAAAAAAAAAAAAGCCATTTGGTAAACTACCTTTTAGTCATGTACTCTATGTAGGTAGGCAATTAGACAGAGAGAGAGATAGCATATTACATCTGTTGGACAGATGGGCAATTTAATGGTGATATTTGTGTGTCTCTTACAGTACTACCACACACTGAATAGTGAAAAGCCTATGAATCTTTCTCAGACTCCTCTTGTTTTTTTCTGTTCAATCTGGATAAACCAGGATTCATACTCTTGACAATAATCACAGGAGGTAAAGTTATCAATCAACTAGCATGAAATTTCACTTCAAATTTAGATAATTAAATTTTTTTTCTGTTGATTTTTTACCATAATGTTTGTATCTTAAGAATACGGAAAAATTTGAGTAGATAAAACTCTGAGTTTTCAAACTTAGTTGTGTATTTGCTAAAGTATGAAAGTGTAAAATTAGCTTTTTTTGCATATTTTTCAACTTCAATACTGTAGGGGAGTAGCATGATAAAATCAGTTATTTGCCACTGAGCCTTACATCTGAAACATAAAAAGCTCTTTTTTTAACCATGCCCAAGAAATGAGGGGGATTTAGCATTCTGATGCAAACTTTGGGACCTAACCTCAATTATAGACTGGAATTTTTCAGCTGAATAATTATATGTTAACCACACATTCAGCAATCAGTTGTTCTTGATTGCATTTACTTTAGAAGGTAAAAGATGACAGTTCAGTGTAAAGATACCTCATATCAAGACTTCTATTAGTTTTCTTATTATTACTATCTCACTGTTACTTTGGTGACAAAAAAATAAAATACGCAAAGGAGTTTTCATGCAATTTACCATCCTGATAAAAGATATACGTACAATTATGATGTGAAATGGATTGTGTCTGGCCGTTTAAAATGTCACTAGCAGCTACACTGGAAGAGGCATAGTAGAAGAATTAACAGTGCCAACAATTAATGTCTTTAGCAAAGTTGATGAATACATTTAAGAGAAATAAAACAGACTGTCTGCTTCAGTGTTTACTCTCATATTTATAGAAATAAACTCCTATTCCCTTAAGAAAAAGTGATATTTCTGCCTAAACTGAAGCTATTGATTTTTGAATTAAATGTCCAAATATTTTAAGATAGATTGCAAGTCACTATGAAGAACAATTTAATATCTAACTTACCTGTGCCTATCTATTTTTAATAAATCAAATTTTAACAGCTACATTTAGCTTTGAAAAAAAAATCCTGTCTGCAAATCTCTTTTGATTAGCTTCTTTAATGATGATTAACTTCATCTATGTAAAGAGAAGCACAGAAAGCACAGAAGTACAATGCATTATGTTTCTTCATGTGATATTGGATTCTACATAATTTCATTTGAATTCCTGGAGGACATAGTTGTTCTGAAGTATAGGGGAGACAGGCAAATTTGATGAACAGAGGCCTTTCAGACTTTTCCTTGTTGTATCACCTGCAGAAGTAGTATGTTTTTTCACGTAAGTCGGTTTTTATTTGTGCTTATGAACTGTCATACTCTATTTAATACTTGAGTATTGCAAGTCTAAATCATGATTGAGTAAACCCCATGCTCCATAGCTTTTCTACGTTTAGAAAGTTTTCAGATAAAAGATTCCACTGAGAGTGACTACAGGTGTAATGCTATAATGCACATATTCTCTAAAGTATTATTGGTTTGGTACTGCATGAGATTTCAACAATTAGACAGTTGCACCTTAGTTTCATCGTCTACATAGAGCTTATATGACAAAATAGAATCATAGAATCATTAAGGTTGGAAAAGACCTTCAAGATCATCTGGTCCAACTATCCCCCTACTACCAATATCACCCACTAAACCATGCCCCTAAGCACCATGTCCAACCTTTCCTTGAACACCCCCAGGGACGGTGACTCCACCACTTCCCCGGGCAACCCATTCCAATGCCTGACTACTCTTTCTGAGAAGAAATGTCTCCTAATTTCTAACCTAAACCTCCCATGGTGCAACTTCTGACCATTCCCTCTAGTCCTATCACTAGTTACCTGTGAGAAGAGGCCAAGCCACAGCTACCCACATATCCCCCAGGGAGAAGTATCTTTGTACAGTTAGATAGTATTTTACGAAGGAGTTCTGCAATGAAATCCATCCAAGAAGTGTAACTCAAAATTAGAGGAACATTAGGACTATAATTATATAGAGTCAATTAAAAAATACACCTCATTTTGCAATAGATCCAGAACAGCCAAAACAAACATTGCCCTTAGAACAAGAAAACAATTAATTGAGGAAGGAGTTCTTAGTAATTTGTTTATCACTCTATGATTTCAGGTGCCTAGACACAGTTCAAGTTAATTCAGTCATGGCTGTGGGAAAAAAAAAATGACTGTTCATTACTCTCTCCCCTTTACTTTTGTGTGAAATGTTTTTCTTCTCTCTTTCCACCTTATTAAAAACCTTTTATCTACTAAAATCAATGAAGTCATCAGCTGGGAATTGTTTGGCTTAACTCAGGGATTCTTTGTAAGTTTTGCATGCAGTATTTATGTTATATAAAATTAATTTCAGTTGTTTTGATCAGATAATCTTTTGCTTGGAATATTTTTTTTAACTGTTAGACAGGTGGACAGACAGATACACAAATATGTATAAACATCTCATCTTTCCATTTCTGCCTGTTGAAATACCCTCACTTTTCCCACCTTCTTCCCAGCACTCTCACAAGGAAAAGAACAGCATATGCTATGACCAGGATGCATAGAGTTGGCTGGCCAATATAGTTAGGTGGACTGGTGAGCTGATTGTTTAAGATCCATTTGTCTTCCTTTATTACAAAGAGTAATCTGTATCTCCTGCTGCTTGTAGCCATGGATTTCTATCAAACACACAAGATCTTTATTGTCTTTGAGACATCTTTTCTTCTAATTTGTTTGGTATTAGTGAATAATTAAAAAAAAATAGAGGGCAGATAAATTAAAAATAGTTTAACAAAAACAGCAAGAATCACTGACTTTTCACTCACTTTAGATATAAGCAATCAATGAACAAATGAATTAACATGTAGAGTATACAAAACAGATGCAATTAAAAAAAAAAAAAAAGGAGAGACCACATGTTTTGTTGAGAAAATAGGCAAGGGGTGTTGGTAACTCATTCATACAAAAGTTATGTATTAATTAACACAGCTGCTGATGGACATCATACTAAATATTTAGAGAAGGGTGGAGAAGATCTTGTCTTAAAGAAGTGAAGAAGATCAGTCTTAAAGTGAAAAAAACAGATGCTAAGGGACAGTGATTGAATGAGTAACACAGCAAGGAAAAAGGAAAAATGGGTAATGGAAGGAAGACAGACAAGAATAGAGGGATAAGCTTAGGGTGAAGAAAAAAAGTAGATAATAAAAGGCTGAGCAAAAATGATTGGAAAACTCTGTACATTTCAGATGTTTTTTCTCTTTTTTTTTTTTTTTGGGTATATTTTTAGATGTGTGTATGCTGTGCTTGAAACCCTTATGCATCAGGACATTTTGTTTTTCCAAAGCCTCAGGATGTCCTCTTTATTTCTGGTTAGTGATTATTAACACTGACACTATTGTCATGCTAATTGAAAAGTGAAATTTTAAGCCTGAGTACTTAAAGAACCTTTGGCACTTTTTTATGTAATTCTTCTCAAGCAATTTACTTGAGAAAATCAACAGTGTTCAAATCTCATCATTTGAAAGATGAGTTGAGTAAAATAAGTTTCTGTCTCATCTTTTGGTTTTAGATAGGTAAGCTTTGCTGTGACTGTTTGCAGAAAGCTCTTCTTTATATACAACTTACACAAGTAAATACTAACAAGGAACAGTAGCCTAAATGTGAGGTAACAACTTAAGCAAGGGCAGTGCTGACTGTAGAGAGGCATAAATGCTGACATCTTCACTAGGATTTGACAGTGGCATGCTGTTGGGTACTGGTTAAATCACCAGGGGAAATAAATATGCATGTAACCCATTAACCATAGTGTCCTAAATTACCCTCTTCTGGATTCTACCTGTAATTCACAAACAACACCTGTGTTATTTAAAGCACAGATGAACTATTATTTATTTATTTATTTATTTATTTCATAAAGCATGACCAAAATGCATTTTGGTACGGAAATAATATAACTGAATTTCTTGCAGTTTGAGCCTGACTGATGAAACCAATCAACCTTAGCTATTGCCATGTAGGATATCCATATACCAAGATCCTGGATCAGGAATACTGAGGATGTTGTTTGGAAACATCTGAGTGTCTTGTTAGCATTACTATAGCCAAAATGTGCAGGTAGTTTTATGATTGGATAATACTAGCCACATTAACAAAAAGAAAGAGACTGTAGACCTGTGATGCAAACTATATCTGAAAATGCAGCATATTAAATTATGTCCTTAAGAGTGGGGAAAAGTGTGTCACAGTAATCCTTTTTATGATTCCTAAGTGCAGTTCCCTGAATTCATTGAAACATTTACCATATGACCTTAAAATCACATACTGCACTATTAAACTTTGTCAAACATCAAGTATGCATCATACACTAATGAAAATACATCTTTCCTAATTTATGCCTATCGTTGTTATTCTCCTATAGCCTTTAAAATGCAATATATCAGACAGGCTATATCTCTTTCATTCTCCCACGTTTGAAAATGTAGAGTGCTTTTACCTTTTTAGTCCTCATAAATGTTATTTATTTGCTTCTTTTCTTTCGTCCTGTTGTTATGAGAAATGAGATGTTAACCTGGATTCTGCAGTGAATATAAAAGCCAGTATGGACATCCATGAAAGCCATTGGCCATGTTGTGTAATTTTTGCTATCCAGAATGTACGGTTGTTGCACATAGGGATGCTCTAGGGCCTGTTTCACAAAACAAACAAACAAGCAATCAAAAAAAATCTCTTTGTTCATCTTATTAAACCTTACGACATATGAGATTTGACTACAGAGATTTTTATGGATTGGATATTTGAGTCTTCTTCTCTTTCTTTATGTAATTTCTGTGTAAGACAAACCTGCTGAAAAGAAGAAATCATGTTTGGAGCAGTGAAGGGAGTATGGTTAATGAGAGAAAGGAGCAAGCACAAGGTAGCAGTGAACATATAAAGTGGATTTCTGTCACAGTTTTCATAGGCATTGAATTTCTATGAGAAACCAGTAATTCTTATTGCAATGGAGCTGATATACTATCAGTTGTGCTTATTAATAAGAGTTACAAATTACCTGACTCAAGTATGTATTCTGTACTACTAAAGTCAATGGGAACATGTTAATTCCTTACCATAGCATATAATTCTGGGTTCACGATGCAGAAAAGTTCATTTCTCCTTTTCTCCTGTTATTTTTGGAGAAGGACACTATATATTGTTTAAACATTTCAAATCCTTAATTTGTCATAGGCTGGTGTAGAGGTAGGGTCACAGAGGACACTTTCCTTACTTTTCCTTCTAGTATTCTTTTATAGACTGTGCAAAACAACAGAATTTCATAGTTTGTATTCATTATGAATCCGGTTAGGCTGCCATTACCATTATGATATTCAAATAATACTTGAAATTCTTACATCAATACTACTTATATTATTTATAAGGTCAAGCATGCCGCAATTATACTATTATTAAAATTAAAGACATCACTGCTGTAGGGTAATAAGCTTTCAGATTGTTCATTGTCATTTAAGGGCACATAGGAATGTGGCCTATGGTACTTAAGCTGGAAATGCTATATTTGCATTAGTATTAGAAGAATGGTTTTTCCAATTATCATAAATATTTCCAAATCTATCAATACATCACCATTAGTTGAAAATGTTTGGTTATGTCTTGTAAGCTATTTATTGCAAGAGTTCTTCAGTAGATTGTTTCTGAAAGCTGCACTTTTAGAGCATCTTTTATTCAAAGATCTTAAAACTCTTCTGACATACTAATTACGTGCAGATAAATAACTTTTAGAATTTTAAAGTCACTGGCTGCATTCATGAAAAAAGTGGGAATCTTGGCTCCCATTCCATTGCTGTTCAAGAGCTGCTCACTTTGCTACAATCTAATTTGGACAACAATTTAGATCCTCTAGGAATTTTCATGCAGTTACAGTTTTTCATCTGTTTATGAGAGGTGTCTGATATAAGAACTGATTGCAGCACCACATGCAAATAGATTCTGAAGTTCTGTCAGTAGCTTTGGACTGCTCAAATTAACATGCTAACCAAGTGAGCTAATATTAATGAGTTCACATAGTAAGACATAACAAGTACATGTTTTTAGTAGAAGATACAGTCCAATATATAACTTAATTTGAGAATATAATTATATTTTAATTATTTTAAAATGTTAAAATTCTTATTAATCACAGTGTTATAAAACAGATGTATCATCTATTATTTCAGTTTCATCAACAAAATTGACCCAAGGTACAGTTGTACCAGCACTGACAAGTTTGCATGGGTGTAAAATAATTCAGCTCAATTTCATGATCCCAAATTAGGATGTAAAGGCTGATAACCAGAAATGCACTTCTAAATTGATTACAAAGGATGTAAAAATAACAGAAAGCAAAATTCATTTGCTTTTCAGACTGGGGTTGTGCTTTAAAGGCAGCTGATTTGTCCTGGAATAGGATCATTGATGCGTACAGGGTTGGCTCTCTTTACTGCACCTCAAGTATAAACCCCATCATAATGACACTTTGGTTGCTCAGGGCACAGAGAAATGTTGAAATTCTGATTGTTTTAAGGGAGTATCTTTAATATCTGACTGTGAAGCCACTGCTGATTTTGAGGCTAAGACAGGTAGGTCACTAAGGAAGCAGGTTTTGTGAACAGAAATAATCCTGGAAGTTGCAGGTTAGGCTTCACTAATGGTGTCACATAGGCTGTGCAATAAACTGAATCCATATTTGCTTGTTTATTTGCTTTTCTTTTTAACTTTTGCTACATACTGGCCAATTTCAATTTGATTAGAGTGCAGATGTGGAGGTAGTTTAATCTTCATCTCTTGCTTTTGTTTCCATCAGAGAAGTATGTTGCTTTTCCGTGTAGCTGCTGATTTACAAGCCCTAAGTAAGAAGCTGTTGTACTTCTGATAGTTCCCAAATGAAAAAAAAAAAAAAAAGAAAAAAAGAAAAGCCTGAATACATACCAAATTACTTTTCTACAATGGGTTGCATTTCTACATCTTCTAATTTAATGTTTGAGCAAAGTTGCAATCAGAAAATGGAATTACTATCTTGAACTAAGAAAGATAAAATCAATACTTGTAACAGTTATTTCCAGCCATGTCATGCTTATAGATTTAAATATAGAAACGGTTTATTCTGCGGTATTTATCAGTGCCAGACCCAAGAGACTTCCACAAGCAGGAAAACAGTGGGTGACTGACAATAAAACCACAGATATCTGACATTTTGTAGTTGTTAATGTGGTTGAACAAATAATTTAATTGCAAAAATAAATAAATAACTAAAAATAAAACGCGCCAGTTAGCTACCTCATTCAGCTTCAAGCTATAAGCACAGTGAACCTGCCCAGCGTGGTTCATAATATACAACTTTTTCAGCATTTATATAGCATTATGAAATAGTAACAATAAACATATTTCCCAAGCGAGGGAATAGACTCACTCTGAAACTTCTGTAAATTCAAAGATTCTTTGCTAAACAGGGTCTTCTTTGATCTTTAAATATGTAAGGTTAAAAAGCTGCTATTACATCCTGCATTGTGTAGAAATGCAAATACAATGTGTTGAATTCAGTAGGTAAATCCTGGCAACACTTCCACTGACTTCATCAGTTTTGATGTTACGAATTTTGTTAGTGGCTCCAATCAGATGATTCACATTATTGCTCTCTGTAGCAATATCATGGAGTGCAGGAGATAACCAGATTTGGCATAGATGCAAGCTATATTTATTGTTGGTATGTTTCTGCTTTTAGCACTTTGCCATAATGGCTTGATCATTAGGCCATAATGAGCTGAATAAATAAATAAATAAATAAATAAAAAATCCCTGTAAATAGCCTTGTGCACAGCTTTCAATACAATTTAAGTGATAGTGCCATACTCTTGGGGTTTGCCACTGACAGAAAAAAACTTATTGTAAACAATTATGACATTCACAGATTAAAGGATGATTAATCTTGGCTTCTCTCTCCAGAAATATTTTCCTGCAAACAGAACTATCTCCTCTCAGTATTAAAAATTCTAGGAAAGGTGCCTGCAGAGAGATATAGGCTCTCTGTTAGCCTCCATCAGCAGCCAGACAGCACTGCTTGCTTTAGCTCCCTTTGGGAGCACCCTGCTGCTTCTGTTCCGTGTGAAGCAGTCAATTAGAAGCAGGTGAAAAGGCAAATTTTCCAGCAGTCAGCTATCACAAGACTGCCTAGCTAGGAGGTAGGTCTTTAGAGATGGAGAAAATTCCTCCTAGAGTCTGAGCACGTTGTCCTTTTATGATGCTCAGGTCTACAACCTGGCAACCCCTCTTAGGACTCAGCACCTGTTACCACACCATTTAATAGCACTTGTAGCCACACAGTGGCTTCTATACTATAGAATATATATAACTTCTATATTATACAAACTTCTATATTGTTTTTACTCACCAAAGATTCATGTTTTCAACTACTGTCCAGCCTATGCAATGAAATATCTGCCCAGAGATTCCCCATTATGTATTTTAGTGAAATAATCAAAGAAGGAAAAAGAGATGTAGAAAGAAGAAAATAAAATTTAGAAAAACTAGTAATATTTGGTAACAGAAGTCAATGAATGATTACTTATTGGAGCTTTTCAGCAAAACAAATTAGCAACTACTGAATTGCAAATACTTCACAAACTCTATCAATGGTGTAAGTACTGATAGAGTTAAAAAGTAATTCCACAAGAAAAACAAGAGGAGAATGTTTCATTTAAAATAAAAATATCTTATCCACTATTGATAGACATCTGAGCTGCAAAATACTAATCATGGTCAAAAACCTTCTGACTTCTTACAGGTAGAGCACTCTTTTAGGAGAATAGATAATCATCTCTGTTCTTTTATCTTAGTTCTGCAGTAGTGCCCCAGAGCCATCTTAAAAGTTTACTGAACACTACTGAACTTTCCGATTGCATGATCACTTTGAAATCCATCATATGTTACCTTTGATATTTCTTTCTGTAGTGTTTGTACAAAGCAATGAAGCAAGAGATGCATATTTTGTTTTGTTTTCCAGTATTTCTTTCAGTATCGTTCAGCTAAGCAGTGCACTGAGCAGTTACCTTGAGATTACACCCTTAATGATAATAAAACCAACAAAATATAAGGCAGAAAGGTTTCTTTAAATTATTTAAATAAACGGATATAATCCAATTTCAAGGAAAGCTACTGAAGTAAAGAGACAAATTCATACTGACATTTAAAAACTGTAATCTTCCTTTTTTCTTTGTTGTTGATTAGGATGTTTTATTAAAGAATTATATTAAAGTAAGTAGGATATTTACATTGAGTGGACTTATTTTATCATTATTGATTAAGAAAAAAAAATGAAGAAAATGTTTCATTGGTGTTGGGTAGCACTCTATATACATGACAACAAAGGCCAGCATCAAATACAGTCTGGTGCGTTGACTAGTGCATACGTATATAGAAGTTTCTTTGTTCCTACAGGGATTAGTAAAGTGATCTCTGTTACCTAGTATATCTTAGACAGAATGAATATTTTTGCTATATGAAAAAATAACCATAAGAATACTGAGAAATAGTAAAACAGGGAAATGCACATGTTAAATGAGACAATGAATACATTCCTGAAAGAGTCTTTGAAATGTGAGTTAAGAATAGTGTAATATTTTATATGATGATATTGGATGATGAATTAGGTTAATTAACTGGAAAAGTAAGTAACCTCCAGGGCCCAGTAGCTTTGGGAAAGGGAGATGCCAAAGAATATCTGAGAAAAATACAATTCTTTATTCATGCAGATGTATCAATGGAGCCAACAGGGAGAGCTCCATGCATGGGCTGGTTTTGCAACACTACCCTTATATTATAACCACTGTTATTATTGCTCTTACTATGTAGGAAACACATCTGAATTACTTTTTCATTATACATAGAACAGTTTTTTACTTCGTTCTTCCCAGGAATATGTAGGTAATTTTTTGTTGAAACTAAGATCATCTAGTCCAACCTTTAACCTAGTACTGACTGATATCTTTGAGTATTGCTGCTTAACGTGTTCTGATATTTTTAGCAGATTATGTTGTCATAAGAAATGAAATGTATTCTACATCTATTTTGACAATTTTGTTTTCTAAAGCTATAGGAATATAAAAAGTCCCATAAAAAGTTTGAAACAAAAATATGAGCTATTTTCATTTCATTTAGTAGAATTAAAATAACTTTTTTCCAACACGGAAGATTTTTTACAAAAAAAAAAAATTATTATTCAGCCTTCAGAAGTAGAGTCATTGGGAATGGAAATATCAGTTTTATTGCTAAAAAATCAATAAAATAACTATCCATACTCACTTCAGTTTTCAGTGCAACCTTAATAAGGAGTGTAAAAGCATTTAACTTTAGACGAAAAGAGAATGTGGACAGAGATGATGATGTGGAGTAGAGTATATGAACACTTAGCCTGGCAAAACAATGTTAGGAATATCTGAAGGAAGAAGTTTTTCTTTTTTCATACCGCACTGGATCTCCCTTATTTTTCTAGGCCTTTACCTGCAGCAGCTGACAGGCCAAACCCCATTTGCACAGCATTTTGGCAGGAATGAAATAAATTAGACTTGCTAGCTGTCACATGGCCTACCACAGTCAGCCCATTCCTGCACAGCAAGATTTATAGAACGAATCCAAATACTTTGGCTGTTCATGATCCACAGTGAGTTTACTGCACAGGCGTGCTGTGCCGTGCTGGCAAGATGAGAGATTGTGGGGCACCTGAGCTGGTGAAGGTGGCAAGCACACCAGGAAGATGGCTCCACTGCGTCCACTTGGAGACGGTGAAGAGGGTGCATGCTTTCTCACACTTCTGCCATCACTCCTCACTGCTGGGCAGCATTTTGCCCTTTCTCCAACAATTTTCCCAGTGGCACTGGTGGCCTTGCTGCCTGGGGCCTGGGGCCTGAGATGCCCCTGCAGCCACACTGCTGCCAAACCTGACACCTCCACACACTACAAGCTGCCATGCTACTGTCAGTCCTTGTACATGGTCCTGGCAGCACCAGGAAGTGCTGCCTGGAGTTTTGCTGAAAGTTTAAAGGGTGAGTTGAGGCTTTCTGGAGTTCCTGTCACTGAGGAACTTGTGTGTGTCGCTAGCCCTCAGCAGCTCCACAACTGACATGCCACAACCCGAGCCCCTCAACAACAGGCCAAGAATCTTGATAAACTAATAAACTTGGCCCTCAGTTCCCTGCCTGCTGTGCTGCCCATACACACAGCAGATATTGGTCGTGACAGGGCTGCAGGACCCATCTCTGTGTGACAGGCCAAGGCACCATGCCCCTTCTAAGCTGCTGCCAGATCAGTGGGATGGGGGCAGTGCTGCACCCAGCCTCCTACAGAGCTGCTGGGAAGGACGTGGGGCTGGTTCACTCAGGGCCTGAGGGAGTTTTGGGAGGCCATGGCATCCTCCAGGTACCTGTCAGCTGGGCAGCTCATGGGGCAGGACTGTGAGCTGGCCTCATTAACAGCTGCAGCACTGCTGCCAGAGCAGGGCTGGCTCCCTCCCAGAGTGAAACTCAAGTACAAATCAACACAGAATGTGCAGTGAGGGATTTGGGCTCAAATATGAGCTCAAAACTGAGTTAACATGACAGTGTGGATCACGGTTCTGCTGGATCCCATTTCGAGATGGTCAGAGAGCCTTTGGCCTGTTTCATTAGATATGAATTGACTGAATTGCACTCTGAGCAAAACAGTCCAATTCTTGGCAAGCCCTGGTTTGTCTCAGCTGTTATTGAATCCCTGGCCATCAGCTAGAATAATTATCATCTCAAGATGATTTTTAACAAAAGGAAGGATAGAGGTGCTATTACAGGAAACGTAATATATCAAGGGCCTTGACGTGGTGAAACTGAGGAACAAATAAAGATCAGGTACTTTCCGGTGCTAATAAATACTGTAATTAAACAGATTTTCTAGTTGGGAAATTCAGAGAGGAAACTTTATTTTATTTTTATGTACACTATGTACAAACATAACTACTAGTATGTATTGCAGTGGTAACCTGTTTTATACTTGTAAGAGTTTTTAAAAATCATTGAGGTTTTGTAGTGACATGAGTTATATTATTATAAAGTTCTTTGTGAAAACTAAGTACTTTTGAAAGAACAGAAGGGAGAACATAAGCACATATTAATATTGATGTTTTACTCAAATCTATTTTTGTTATCAAGTCATAAGAAATGAATTGTTGTGAAACACTGGAAGTTACAAACACTAGTGAACAAGTAGGTTATTAATTGTATTTATTGGGGTGGAGAGGTATTATGGGCAATAAAGTACAAAGGTTTTCATCCATAAAGAATGCATTGAGCTGCCTCCAAAGTGATTTAGTTAATTGATCTAAAAGAAGGTTGATTCATGATTAGCAAAAGGACAAATAAATCTCAATTTAAAGCTCTCAGAACACAGTCGCTCAATAAACTGCATCGAGAAACACAACTAAAACAGCTGTTAAAAAAGTTTGAGACCTTTCCTACTTGATAAAAGCACAGCAGTATTAAAATGTCTACTTGCCTTTCTTAATTTGGAACTGATTTCTTTACATGAACCTTTGATTCTGCCTATGCAAAGTGTTTACCTGTTGTGTCTGCATAGTGAAAAGAAACTTTGTTTTTACTTTATCCCACAAGCATGGGGTTAGCATATTGCCGAAAAAGCACAGCAGGGCAGACGTGCTACTGTCTAAGCCCACCAAGGCCACAAGAGAGTATGGCTGTGAAATGGTAGGTGGAGCACTATCAGCTGTCTGGTTAGATCCTCCAGGCCTAGATCAGACCGAAGTGTTTATATAATGCAGCAAAGTGTCAGTTTGGCATGCTGGATTTGGGGAAAGGTCCTTTGCAGATTTTCCAGTTGCAAAAATTATTGTAACATGCGGCTGTGATCAGATGTAAATGATCTAATAGTGGGTTCTTGTTGGAGTAGCTTGGAATTGTTTCTGTCTCCTTCCCAGCCCCTTGAGCCACTCTGTGTCAATGCTGAAGAATAGGAGTAGTACGCATGAAGACTCCCATTGTCTTACCTTTGTTACTCTGCCTTCTTTTTCTTTGGTGGCTATTTACAAAACCAGGGAAATAAAATGCATAAAATTGAATCTGATTCACAGAAGCTGTTGAAGCACAATTACTCAGGAAAGGAAAGGAAGTGAGGAGGAAATGTCCCCAAAGCAAAACTGTAGGATACTTTTCATAGGGGCCTCTAGAAGAAAAACAGCAGCAGGAAAGAGACATTGAAAAAGTAGCAGACTGAGACGTCCTTAAATGCATTTTTCAGTGTCTTTAATGAGGATCTGTGCAGCTAGAGAATAGTCTCCTTTAATTTCCCCTGAGGCTAACACTCCTTTTCTTCTGCTACTGCTGTTTCTATTTGTCTAATTTTGCATTTGCTGAGTGATGTTTTTGTGACATCAAGAAGAACATGGTTTCCTTTTGGATAATTTAAAAATACATTTTTAAGTTTCCAGATGAACTTTGAACTGCTTAAGTTATACAAATCCATAGCCAATTTCTATTTTGATATGCAGAAACCTGCTTTCTTTCATGTAAACCACATACAAATACTTTGAGTAACAGAAAAGAAGATGGAGAGGGAAAGCTAAAGTAAAAATATTTGTATTTATACATAGAAATGGTTATTTACTTTCTCTGAGTCTTATTACCAGAGAATAGGAATGAAGATGAAATCTCCTAGGACTTGGCTTGTCTTATGTGTGATGGTAGAGAAATTGCCCTATCTATTTTCAAAATTACAAAATGTAGTGAATTTATTATTCATATGGATGCTGTAAGGTTTTAGTGATAGATTATAAAATGTGTTGAGTTCTTCCACATAATGAAGATATAATTCTTGTGATACAAGAATTCTTATAATAAATGGACTTTTTCAGTACAGGGACATTTACATGGCATATTCTATAATACAAAGAAGTAAAAAATATAATTTGACTATTATTTGTTTTGAAATGTGGATGCGATTTTGACTGTTTTTGAAGAAAATAATAATGCTACAGATATTACCTTTTACCTACCATACGAAATGACTTGCCACACTTTCTCTACATTTGTAAGTCCCATCTCTTAGAACCATGTGCTTCTGTGTACAAGTTCACATTCCAATAAATCTTTTCACATTTAGTGAAAAATGAAATGAAGGTTTCCTAACAACAGAACTCAAGGAGATGTTTTCAGGACCTCATACGTATTGTCACATACTTCATGTCTGGGTTCTTATATGCAGGAGATGATGCTCAGTCATGAAATGTACAGTATTTTTTTTAGCTTTGTTCTAATTAAGTATATATCTTTATTTCTAAATGCTGGTTGTGACTAAGACTATAGTTTAAATTTAAAAGAGTGTGAAAGTTGGGAGCCTGAGGGTGCTCTTTGCTGCAACAGGGGAAGTGATCATCCTGTCTCATGTGTTTGGTGCTGTCAAAGAGCAGTGACAAAGTAAAGGTGATATAGTTCACTCATGTCCTTCATATTTTATTGTATTGCAATGTAATTACTAGGTCTGGAGTGAAAAACTAAGTTGTTCTTTATTAGAAACTTCTGTTTTGTGAAGAGAGAGGGCCTTTATAAGTAGCAATAGATTGAGTTTATCTGTTGCTCAGTAAAAAGGTGTTTAAGTCCTACTTAAATAACATTACACAGCAAATTAATGTACAGTTCTACAATTTCAAATGCATAGTAGTTTCAAGATCAAAAGCTGATTACTTGGCCCTTGCTTTTTGTTACAAACCTGAAATCTATACATACATCTGTGATATGCACTTGCCAGTACCAATACTGTAAATACATTCTAAGAATTGCCTTATTAGATACTCTGTAATGCCTACGATGTTGACATCATGGGAGTAAAAAATGCTGTTAAACTTCCAATTATATTGTCTAGTCACAAGCTGGTCTGAGGTAAGGATGGGTACATGGTGAAATGAAGTGCCAGGACAATAGAGATACGCTGAATTGTATGGCAAACCTCATAAATGAAACTACCTGCATGAACCCATATGTGGGATTTTAATAAGTTTTGTTTACTGAATTCTACTGTCTCTTGCATCTCTTAGACCACTGTTTGTCAGTTAAGGTAGTTAAATTCTTAAATTCATTAAATATTAATCTGTGCAAATCTGTTGAAGAGAATAAAGATATTCTTGATCTTCAAATTCTTAAATTATTTGCAGTCCCAACAGAAATGATATGGTATATACTACACAATATGTACATAGATTATATTGGTAGATTTAGGGTGTATATCATGCATAGGTTTAATTTAATTATATTCTTGAAGAGATGTGTGCCTTACATAAATTCAGGGGCTTCACCAGGATGTGTTGAGCAGCCTCTGGATCTCATTCACCGTGACTGTCTTTTCTCCTGAAGAGACACAGTGCCACCTACAGACTCAATTCTTAGTTTTTAAAAAGAACAAGCTATTACTTCATTCTAAAAAGTTACAGAAAGATGCTGTTTTTGATGCTGTTTTGAAAATAATCTGGAATTTAAAAAGTAAATTATTTTCATAGATTGTACTTAAAATAGCTCTTGTGATAACTGGTGGTACTTACTTTAAATCGAAAGAGGCCATTTTTGACGTTAAAAATGCGTAGAACATTATGTCTGATCATTGAGAAAAATCAATGATGTTTAATAATGATTAATTTTCATTTGAAATTACATGAAAGAAAGTATGTACAGCTGTAATTACTTCATGAAATATCTGAAAAGAGCTATGTGATTTTTTGACTTAATTTTAAAAGAGCTTCATTGAAAGTGCTACTAAAAGGAAGGTAGTAGTTTTTTGCCTTCCTTTGTCCTGTATCCCACTTTCCCTGTTCACTAGCAATTCTGATAATGTTAACAAGCTGTGTGGAAGACTGTCGTGTAACGTGCTGCTCTGTTACAGCCATTAGTCCCTGTTAGAGATATGTTGTAGGTTGACGAGTATTCAATCATAATGTATTAACAGAATGGAAAAAAAGGATGTACTTGCTTTACTAATTAAATATAGCTAGGAACTATGTTACATACTGTTGAGCTCTTGGGATAGCATCCTAGGTATCAAAGTATCTGAGGTATTAATGCACTCCAGGGACATGGAGGTAACTCCCAGTCAAGTCAGATGGAAACAAGGACTCCGGCATTTCCATTCCCTTTGCAACTGGCACGTTTTAATCAAGCTAGTGCAACAGCTATTTAAGTTACATCTAGACAGCACAGTAGATAGACTCTCTGATGAACTGTTTGGTACTCTGCCTTCATCTGTGCTTACAGCCCAGTGCACCTTTCAGAGCTCTTATCTGGGTTTACATCCAAGAGGATAGTGCCTCCTTTCTTAACATGGAGTCCAGTCTTCTGACAAGAATTCTGTGTTTGAGGAGAAAGATAACGATCTCTTTAAATTATATGCCAGGGATAGGAAAATAATATTGTTTTTCACAGTTACAGGGTCAATTTTAAGAGAAATTACAAATACTAAACAATTAAGACATTACATTTGGGAACAAACATCTAGATGATAATTCCATGTTAAGAATAATATATGTGCTGATAAAAGTAGTCCATAAGAAGTATACTTGATATATTGAGACTGCTCAAGTTGTTGAAATTAAGAGTTCATAGTACGTATACCAAAACGATACAAGAATATGATTTCATAAGTAAACTTTGCCAAAACTCTGGAAGTCTTTGAGGATTATTTACTGGGGTAAGACGTGAATTTCATCAAATAATTGAATTATTACATAAAACATTGCATAAAATTTAATTTTGCCTTTTTGAAATGATTCAAAGCCAGTAATTAAAGCTGAAGAGAAGTGGTAAAAACTGTGAAAAAGTAAGAGGGGAGGTCAGTCAGAAAGTCAATGTCTTAGTAACCAAGGTAGTGAAACAGGAGCAGGGGGAAAAAAAAAAAAAAAAAAAAAAAAAAAAACTGATCCTGGCAAAGCTGTGCCCTAGCATGCTAGAGTAGCTGATGTTTCTGAAAAACTGGCAACAGAGAAAGACTTTCCCTACAGTTTCCTCTTGCTGCTGTGTTGAGTTCTGTTTTCTCTCCAGGGAGAGATTTGTGACCTCTTCCCATGCCTACCCATTATAAATATAAGCACTTGTCGAGGAACTGAATTGCCCCAAACCACAATTAGCTTTCTCATAGTGGAAGACAGGAAAGTCAGCCCCTCAGTCTCCACTGAACAAAATGAAAAAGAAAAAAACCCTACCACTTTTATTGCCTAGAATTAATAACCCGTTGTGTGTGGTAGTAGCTTGAATTTTCTGTGTTGATTATGCTCGTGTACTAAATCCATGTTTCAAATCTTTATACCATATATTCTGGTTCTCTAATAATGCCTGATCTCCATAGTGGGAAATGCATGACCTACAGGGCAGTAGGTCAAGAAGGACTGATGAAAAGCTTAATTACTTCCCCTGTTTATCATCAAACTACCAATTAGAAGCAGTTGCTATGAAAACCTAATACCTAGAGGGCAGTGAAGAAAGAGGTTACTTTGGAGGATGTGGGTTTGCTATAGGAGTACCGTATGAGGAAAAGCTACTGATAGTGAGGCAAGTATTAAAATGTCTGGCTGTCAGAGAGTAACTTGGTTAACTTGAGAGGGGGGTGTTATAAATGTCAGGTAATATTAAGAATTTGCTGTGAGGTAATAATTGCTTGATGATGTGCAATACAGTGCATGCAACTTCTAGTATTTTTTCCCCTATTATCAATTTTTATAATTGCTATTTCTTAAATTTCTCTAAACTTTTGTTAGGGTAGGAATGTGAATAGGGAAGGCTTCTATGAAACCCTGATCCTCTCTGTGAGTATCATGCCTTCATTTACATTGTGATGAATTGTTTGAGTAATCGCATCCCTGATTATAAAAATTAAAAGGGACTGTTTGAAACAGAAGTAGCTTGGTATCTGAATGCTGTACTCTGTCCTTCTGGAAGGAATCAGAAATCCTGTCGTTCTTGAGGTAGCGGTAACTAAGGTGAGGCTGGCTGCAGCCCCAATAATGATTACTGTCTGTGAGCTCAAGTTTTTGAGATGTTTCTACTCTGTGCAGTTTGTTACATCTACTTTATTAGGTTTGAAATATCAAATATCTTATAGTCACCTGAGTGATAATGCAAAGGAGGTTTGTTTAATGTGGTTGCTCAGCTGGAAATTGTATCAAATTTGTTTCTGTCTTAAATTCATATAGAGATCTGAGGTGCTATACTCTATTAGAAATGGCTATTAATAAACATTGGCTGGTTTGATGATTATGAATAGTGTCACCAAGCAATTAAAATTTAATTGAGCATTAAATAAAGTCCACTTACTATAAAGTATCACCAACTGAGTTTGAAAAACAACCTTAACAATATTTTTTTCACAAAGCTTTGTCTGGTGGTTTATGGTTCAAAATCACACAAGAAAATATCTTCTGTGGAGGCTTAGAGAATTTATTGACAGCTTAGACCAGTTTATTAAAGAGGATGAGATCAGTTTAGGCACTCAGGGACCCATTCTCTGTTCTCTATGTATATGTAGTTTAGGGATTAGTCCCCCATTTTGAACACCTCTTCATCTGACGTGAAGTGACATTGGCACGCCTTAGTACATCAGTTCAGAACTTACAGGCTCAAAACAAAACGACAAAAAAAACCACCCAAACAAAACAACTTGGATCCCAGTTTTATCACTGAAGTTTTCTAAAACACAAATCTGTCTTCTAAACTCGAGCGGAAGCCCATGGGTTTTGATTGGTACGAAATGCACTGTACAACCATAAATACAAGGCCTTTCTTTGGAAGCTTAGTTATCAGTCTGCATCAGCTGAAGACAACTTACGTGAAGTACAGAAGCAGTCAGCTGCACCATGATACTGCTGTGATCTTTGTGTTTTCTTGACTTCAAATTTTAGAAGAAGCTGGTAAAACACCCAGTGGCTAGGAGCTTGCTTGAGGAGAGAATTAACTCATACAAAATGAAGGTAGAAAGACTCTGTTCTTGAGTGTCTTAAATGACATCTATATGGTAAACCTAAACAAAAATTTTGTCATATAGGGAATCTGATAGCCTTCACAGGGCACTTTTGTAAAGCAGCTCTTGGAATATGCAATAGGATTGGCTTCCTGGGAAGCCACTAACTGGTCTTTTCTCCTCTGATTACCCTGTTTCCTGTACCCTTCTTGTACAATAAGTGTTTACGGGGTTGACTTGCAGGATGGCAAAACTTAGATTGTCATAGTATTGATTAAACCATCCTCATTTTCCCCACTGTTAAGGGAAATAGCAGGCTCTTAACGGTACTGACTTTATTCTGCATGCAGATAATACTCCAAAGCAAGGTTTGGATTGCACATTGATTGACTTTTCTGTTCCAATAGATGTTAGTTCATGTATATAAAGATTTACAAACAGCAGTCCTTTCCTGTGGCATATTGCAGAGGAGAGCCTGCTGTACTCTTGCAGACACAAATTGACTACATTGTGTCTCAGAAGCAGTGAGTTCTTGTGCTGCATGTTGAAGGAACACAGTAATAGGTTGTGGCACATCCCTCTCATTTACCATTCTAGGTGTTACATGAATATTTCAGATTTTCATTTGTGTTGTTACCTCTTTGGTTCCTCTCTAGTAGAAACATCACAAGGAAATGGATGCATTTCATTGATTGCTTCCAGTTATTAGAATGTGTTAATACTGTAGTGTGAATACCGCATAAAATATATGCAGCAGTATTCTTCTTATGTGGTGATGCTGTGTGGAGCATCTTGCACTGGTATGGACTGCTTGAGATATTAAAAAGGATTATTGTGCAGCTGCCAAGCCACTCTGTTCACTTTTTAATTACTTTTCTGAACAGAAATAACGTATTTTCTTTTTCCCAGAGTATGTTTAATATTTGTTTTATGATAGCTGAATAAACTGGGTATTCTCTCAGCTTATAAGGGTTATTAACATTGTTTGAGATGTATTACTACCCTAATTGCATTCTTTCATCTCTTAATATTTTTAGTTTTCTGGAAATCATTGGAGAGGAGGTCCCTATTCCATTGAATCAGGTGTCATTATTTCTACTGTGGGGAACTTTGTAGGCCAGGGCAGACTCCCTGGGATAAGGGAGTGGCAATGCACTTAGGTTGCTAAAGCCCTAGGAAATGTACAGCTAGCCACCAGGCACTACTGACGGTGAAATCATGATATGTGGGTATGATGGGACCTTTCAAGCAGACCTGGACAGACCCATTTTATAGTGAGCTCCCAGTTAGATCAGAAACCTTTTTAAATTAAAAAAGGAAGCAAAACATAATAGGCTTCATTTTACAGTATGAACTAGTACAATTAATTTTTAGAGGCAGCTAGAAGCAAATAAGTAAAACAAAATAAAAACGGCAAGTCACAGTCCTTGCAAGGACCCTAGCTGTCAGCTCACGCTCAGTCAGGTCAGTGGTTTTCTAGCTTGTTGCTGCACAGCCCCATCTGAGCCCAAGGAAGGGGCCTTTTCTCTGTCTCCTTTGGAGGCCCCCTCCTTTCCCCTCAAGCTGTAGGCATCTCCACCTCCTTGCTCTGATTTTCCCCTTCTAGAACAGACATACACTTTGGATGAAGCATGTCAAACGTGTTGTTTATCACACATAAGTTTCTTACTGCTGGTGATGGGGAAGTCCTGTATTCTGTTTCCCTCTCATAAATTCAACATAAGCTTTGTGCTCTTCCTCACCTTTTCCACAGCATCACAAACTTCTCTATCTTTGGGATAATTAAATTCACTAAAAGTGTTAACAGGCCACAAAATATTTCTTCCCTCTTATTATGATCTCTGCAACTGTCTGCATTACATTTCTTTTGTAACAGTTTCTGCGTAGACAAAAATGCACATTCTCTGAAAATCTGTAGATATTCTACTTCTGTCTTTATTGTTCACACTTAGCCAGATATTAAAAACTTAGCTGTTCATAAATTTTAGATGTTCACTGAGTTTCTGTTATCGTTGATGTTGTTTATTTATAATAATCATTTATAATGCATACCATTGAATTGTATTGTACTGTTCGTTCTTGTAGCTTACTTGCAGTACAGCTAAATTAGAGGGTCACTTATTTCTAATGGTGAAACGGTGGTCCAGATAAAGATGAGGGCAATTGTGGTGTTTACTCAAGTAGGGCTGAGATTTCATCTTAATTGAGGGGCTGTGGAAGTGCTGTTCTATCATTCTATTACTGGTGGCGAGTTAAGAGCTCATCTGTGTAGAGGACTTGAAATGGTTTTGAAACAATATTTAAAGCTTGAAGCATCCCATGAAAATGAATTGAAGGTTACTAAAATAATTTAAGTTAATACCAACAAATTATCAGGAGCAAATGCAGCTTCATTGTGGATGGCTTTTACAGAATCATGACTGGGAGCGTGGGTGATGGGAATGCATTGGGGTTCTAAAGCTTCCATACCATAAAAAATGAATACATGCCCCAATTTTGTCATAAATGCTATGGTGTAAAGATAGTCTGTTGTAAATATACATCTAAATATAATGCTGCCACTTTCAAGTGCTTGGATTACTGAAGATGATACTGCATTGGAAATACAAAACAAAACAGTTTCTTCCACTCTACTTCCAGCTATTACAGTTAAAACATGGGAAAACATTTAAAGAATGAGTAACAGAATTGGGGGGTGTTTTTTAACAGCACAAAGATAAGCTTTTCATTAGTTACTAGGCTAACACTTGACTAACTGGGAATGGGCAACAACACCTGAGCAGTGAGAGACTTCTCTGAGTAGTTGGTTAGAAATCAGTTGTTCAAAAATTTTGCTTTATTTTTGAATATACTCAATTGCATTTAATATTGATTTTTGTTTCCCCGTGGAGCCCATACAGTCTTAAATCATCTAACCAAGCTTCTGATAAAAGAAATAATAATAATCAAAATGAATGGTTACTTTGGATAGTGGCTTCCAAGTTTTTTAAGTGAACTATGTGTTGTAATGACTTTTATATCATGTATTGATATAAAATTAATCAAGTTTATGTCTCCTGTCAGTACTCTGCTATAATAAATGACAGGCCGTTGTGGTGCCAAACCATCCAAGAAATTATTTGCTATAGGCTTTGTCAGAAATCTGCTGACATTCAATGTGTTCTTGACTGTGGCTCAGATATGAAATTCCAGCTTTGTGTCATATATGCATGAGTTCTTCTTTCAGGCTGTTTTGGCTTTCTGCAGCTGTTAAAAGGTCAGAGGTAATCAGATAAGCCAGTAGGATGCTATCTGTCATTATAATTGACTTGAGCCATCATACATAGGAAATCATGCTGAATATCAATGCTGACATTTAAAGAGATGGTATAGGGGTTGTATTATTACAAATGTATCCCATACTTAGCTGCAGGAGATCCTGATTTTTTTTTTCTGTGCAGAAACAAGTGCTGCAAGGTATTAAATTTTTTATGTCTACTTATCTGGTGAGAATCATCTTAACTATCCAGAAATTATGTTCCCAGAATGATGTGACCAAGTTCATCCAGTTTTGAAATATTGCTGTGCACAATTTATTTTATTTTCAGATGCATAATGGAAGTATTAATAAAATGTAACTTGTGCAGCTGGCATTCTGAATATTTCTGCCAATCTAACAATGAACAAAGCAGTCAAAACTTGTTTACCATTACCCTGCTAAATGTTTGTTATATGTATAATTGAGATGATACCAGGCATTCATGTCTCTCACTACCTGGTGAACACCTCATTGCTTAAAACTTGCTGAAGCAACAAGTCAGTGTTCTAATATTGATTCTGTACATCCTTTGCAGTTGACTGAATGTGTACAAAATGTGATGTATACAGTATTTTAGCTGTAGATACATTATTTATTATTTAATGTTCTTATGTAATTTTACTTAGGACGAGATGGGTGAAAATATCATGAGTTTTTATAGATAAGTGTGGCTGAAACCGGAGCCTTACAGAACCTTTTTTATTTATATGTATTTATTATACACACGCATACACTGATCACTGAATATTTACTTTCTATTTTACAAGGTATCCCAAGAACGTATTTGATTAACCCATGAAGTGTTTTAGAACCAGAAAGATGCAGTCACTTGATGCAAATGATACATGCAACTCTTCAGTTTTACTGAGGAAATAATCTTTCAATTCATAACAATTTTTTCAAAATGAATGTTAATATAGAATTTAAAACACCCAGTAAGCTCACTTCCTCCCCTCACCCCCACCCCCCACACCTTTTTTAAGAGGAAAATTGGAACTCTATTGTATATCTAATACATCTAGGAAAATTTCCCTGTAACTTTGAGTTCCTCCTAACTCTAAATGACACAAAACAAAATGTTTTTTTTCTTCCCAAATTTCACTTTGGTAGTGATGAAGGAAGTTAAGTCATCAGGATAGTTCAAGCAGTGGCAATTTTAGTCCAGTTTAAAAAAAAAAAAAAAAAAAAGACTGGACCACTAAACAGGTAGAGGGAAAACTTAAAACTTGATACAAGAGGGAAAAGAGTTTTGTTTGAAAAAGACTGCATTTTTCCTAGTTAAATCTAACATTATTATGATACGAGAGGCTCTTGGATTGTGCAGAAGATCTAAGAATGAACTGCCATATTGATATCAACATTATTGCCCAAACAAGAGTTTGCTTAAATTATTTTTTTCTCCTCTCTCTTCTTTTTTGCTATATACCTGTGCATTTAGGGTTTTATTTTGCCTTAGTGTAATGGCTAGTATCTTTAGTGACAGACCAGGGATTGAACTCGATACAAGGAGTTGAAGGTGCAGCTAGTCAGTTCCTGTAGCTGGGGACAAGAACATATTATAGAATGGTTTGGGTTGGAAGGTTGTTAAAGATCTGCCTCACATAAGGATAACATGGACAGGAAGATATAGCACCTATTTTCTGTCAGTTTACATGAAAAATGTGAACCCAAATGCTGCATGGTAAGGAGGAAATCCATTAACTGTTAGAGAAAAAAAAAATGAAATTAAAAAAAAAAAATCTAAAGGCATTTGGAGTCATACTGAAAGAATGATATGTCAGCACTTCAGGAAGTGAACACAAGTTATTTACTGATTAGAAGTTAAAATGTCATCATCATTGCCTAGATATTGTCACTATGCCATATTATCGGTGTTGTTTTTTAAACATATATATATGATGTGGTATTTTCACACTTATTTAATAAAATCTACATAATCTTTTAAAATATCCTAGGGGAGGTTGTTTATTATTTTCAATGAATCAACCCAGCTGTTGTGAACTTCAGTTAGAATTAAAGAGAAGTTCTTTTCCAAGAAGTGAAATAAAACATTCTGTGTATGAAACATCAATAATTGTTTTATATTTACCTCATTAGAAGTGAATATTGTTTGTTAGAAACATCTGACACTAACTTGACATGTATGTTGTGTTAATCAGAGACTACTGGTAAAGTAAGACATATGATCTTATATGCTGATTAAGATGTTGAAGTAATTATTTCAGTTATTTGTACTATCAGAAGTTCCTGTGTGACCTACCAAGTTAGATAAGATGCAAGTAGTGTTGGATGAAAATGAGGTACAGCTTAAAAGTATTTGAAAGTCTTGCTTTAGGGTAATCATGGATTTTCTTTTTAATACTTGAATTGCTACATATATTTTTGTATGCTATTTAACACTGTTGATGAAATGAACATCTTTGCAACCAGATTCCAAGATTTTAAACCAAAAGGTGACTTTGAGCAGGGTCTCCACTTAAATATTTCAGCATGAAGTTTATTTTGCAGCTCTACACTGTTGAAATAATATGCCTAGTGAGGATTTGAAGTAGTCCTAATAACAATATCTTGGCACTTAAATTAGTATATTTTAGAAGAGTATTTTATTAACAGGCAGAACAAGGAGATGCTGACGGAAGTATTGCTGATGCCACAGTGTCACTGCAATGTATGCAATCTGATCTTCATAAATTTTCAGTTAGAAACCAAATGGCTGCACTGTTACTCCTACATTACTGAAGCACACTTTTCAGATGAATGTGGGTTATTTACTGTAGCATCACTAGTAAATGGTATAATTGCTTTCTGTCCTTTAGCCTTTCTTCAAGGAAAAGCAAAATCTTTACACTTGAATGGGCATAGAGAATGGAAATTTTGACACAACACGATATTAATTTAAAATAATAATACACATTCACTCACTCATACAGTAAAATAACTTAAAATACTATTATTTTTAATACTTAGTACTAAAATACTATTAATTTAAAAACAATTGTGAACATGTACTGAATTGCAAATACATTTTATAACGACACTTTAGAATGACCATGTGGATCTGAACATAGGACAGATGTAGCAAAATGCATGGTGTGTTCAATTTGATTGCAAGATAATATGTTGAGCTAAAGAGCAATTAAATCTTTGAGAAATAAATATCGGATATTTTGAGGATTTCATTCACTATTTTGATGAGTAAATGTTCTTATTTCCATACAAAAATGTTGATTTGTGTAGGAGTGCAGTAGACACAAGCCCTTTCAGAATGTATAAGCTTTTGCGACTTATTCCTTGTAAGTAAATTAGATATTGGATTTTCATGGTTTGCATTAGTAGTCAGTTCTTAAACATGAATTATATGCAGGACATGCAAGCAATTTTAGCACTCTGGGCATAGACTTCTACTGTTTGATCTTGGTTTTAAGTTGTTGTGGTTTTTTTTTTTTTTTTTTTTTACTGATATGTCAAACCGTAGTACTTAAAATAAAAAAAAAAAAAAGTGTTCCATGGAACAACTTTTATGTAAGTGTTTCAGCAGAACGGTTACAGGATCTCACATGAATTGAAGCTGAAACAAATTAAACAAAATTTCAGATTATTAGCGCCAAGAGTGAAAATATTTCTCTTAGAGGAGTCACTGAGGTAAGATGCTGAGAATCTAATCTTTGTTTGTGTGTGTGTGTTTTTTCTTTCTGGTCTGGAACAATGACTGTGTGTTCAGTGCTGAAAATGACCTGCCTTACAAGGGTGTACTTGGTGGGCTGCAGGGCATGTGAGGAACAGGAGATCAGTAAAACTTAAAACAAGGAGCTGCTGATTTTTCCATGGCAGTAGCTTTCCAGTTCTTTGAATTTACCATTCAAGCTTCCTTTCGTCAATGCGTATGGACTCTCTCTGTAGAGAGTCCTAATTCTTTATTTATGCATCCTGCAGTGCAAAGTACATCAGCCTAAGACTGAGATTTTTTTGACAGTGGTCCTTATCTTTCCTTTATCAGTTTCGTATTCTTGAAGGTTATCCATATTGCAAGTGATGATTTTCAGTGTGCGTCACTGAAAAGAAAAAACGGTCCCTAAAATATGTTATTAAATGACACATCATAATTCTTTTAGTACCTCATTCTCATTGATGTCAAGGCCTCTACCATCTTCCTTCAAATTTGGAAAGGCTACAGAATGAATTAAATACCTCACTAATTAATTTCTTGGTAAAATAGGGCTTAGTCCCTAATAATTAGCTGGTACTATAGGAGCACCTGTTAGCTATCTTCTCTGTTTATTCCTCCACTGTTTTAAAGAATGTGAATAGTGATTCTGTATAGCACTAGACTTCTATATATCTTCTTATGCCCAGGACAGTACCGCAGGTCAGTGGGTGAAGTGCAATCAGATGGGAGTAACTTGTCATCGGGTAGGAATCTCCCCAGCTGTATGTTTTATCGCTTTATGACAGGAAGTAAGATACTAATTTTACTTGGCACAGGGCTAACTCTCATTCCATTTCTTTCCTGAACTTTCTGTTTTCCTATCTGGAAAGGATGAATTTGAATATTTGTATGGAATTTTGTAGTTGTGACTGAACTTGGAACAGCTTCGCCTGAGCAGCCAGTCTGCCGTGCTCATTCCTGTTCACGTGATGTCTGATTCTGAGGTAGGTTAATACCTCTGGAGTCTGTTAAAATTGCAGGTTTCCACCCAAGGTTCATTTGCAGGGTCCCAACTGGCAAATGGTTTGACTAGATTTAGGAATTGGTTTGAAGGTGTTTGACTCTGAAGTACTGGCTGGGGACTGACTATGAAGTAGCAGCTGATCACTGACTGTGGAGTAGCGTAGCATGTGATCTGATACTCACTTGTCAGGATTATCCTAGTTATAAGTCTCTGCAGCCAAGGTCAAAATAATAAGAGTTACAGAAATGATTCAGAAACAGACTTGGAGCTATACTTTTGTATACAGTTTTATATTTGAAAATGCAGTCTGTAATGCTCAGCCTTGTAACACTGGAGTAGCGTATGTTCTGACTTGTGGCAACAGCCTCTGAGTATAGTGCACGATACTTTACATATTAAGTTAGTACACGCTTAGAAACAAACTGGCATTGTTCCCCTTATGCTTGTCTGGGGAAGGAAGATAGGAGGTGCTGCCTCAAGAAGCTTTTGCCTGGGTCAGTTGAAGCTGTTTGTGGTAATGCCAATACCTCAGGGTAATGATTAGGCCAAGCTTGGATGACGTTACTGAACAGAGTTGGATGGAATCCTGTATTTGATAAGGTGTTTGTTTGTTTTTAATTTTTAGTTGTTTTCATTTCAGTTTAGGCATCTTTTTTTCTAAATATTATCTCCAAAAAAAAATTTGATTTATCAATTCTTTTTATGCTTCTTAATGATCTACCAGTTGGTGAATCAATGTGTTGGTAGGCAGTAAGAGCCAGGGCGAAGCTGTGTTAAGTGAAACATTCCAATAAAATAGCCTGATCAATTCATAATGTATTCAGTCAGAGAAATAAAAACAGAACTTCATGAGACAAATATGTGCTGTGCTTTGTAGCATCATCTTTCCATCTGGAAAGCCTAGCTACTGCTTAGAAATACAGAAGAATAAACACCCCACATTCCCAACACCTCACATCAAGAGCTCTCAGTTAAATATGTAGTTAAAATATCAATCTTCATGTTATCTTGGTTCTCAATAATTTCTAATGCAGGAGCTGCAGATGGTAGGGTAACAAAGCTGTTAATATTTGGAGTGGGATGGAAGGAGGGCACGGCATTGAATGTGCACAATTTTCTTTCAACAGTGATGAAAGGTGACAAAGTTGAACCAGAGATTAATTGGTAACTGAGCATGAGGAAATGATGTGTGTTTGGCTGGGTGATGCTGATACGATCCCCTTCTGCACTACTTAGCTGCGGACACTGAAGTGCCTTAGTCGCCCTGTATCAACAGGTTGTTTAAAATCCAGCAGGCTTGCTATTAGTGCTCCCTGATGTGTTTGGTTTCTTTTTTTTTTTTACTGTTAAATATATTTTATCAGAAAGTGCCAAAAGTTACATTTTAATCTTTGATATTCCATATGTGTATAATTAAATTGCTGCTTAAGAATACCTGTTAATTTAATTTCTGAACTTTGTCACTTTGGCTCCGTTTGTTCTCCTGTACCATCCCGTCTCAGGGGAGCTCAGGAACACACTGGTCATCTGAAGCCTTTTAATGAGGCTTGCAGTAAACAGGAACAGTATGGACAGGGGGGATACCGTTGTCCAAAGACAGGAGAGAGGGTTTTCTGGGAGACTGATTAGCGCAACTAACAGTTTCTTGAGCCATCGCTTTGCCATTAGTGAATTATCTGAAAACCTAGGTTGGAGAAGTCATTCTCAGCACACACAGAAGTTGCCGCTTGAAGTGTCAGTTAAATGTTCTTTGTCAATAAAGGCTTTAAAAGATCAGTAGGTATGCTCCATTCGTTACATATTTGCAGAAGTTCTTATTTCTCTATTGGAAATAATGTAAATTCTGGCTGGTTGCACCAAGACATTGCTCACCTTAAAAAACAAATCCTTTCGGAAACTACCACAAGTAGGGTTGTGTTTTGTGGTGTGTGGTTTTTCTTGGACCAAAACCAAAACATCAACAGCATGTTTCTCAGAGAGAACCTTAAAGAGCTGCATCAGATCTTCCCAAATGCTTGTTCTTCCTGCAACAGCGGAGGATGCGAAGTTGAAGTATTTCTTCTGTCACTGTCCTGTCAGTCTCATGTGTTACCTCTGTAATGTGGCGGCAGCCACTCTTGGAAAGCACATGGCCCTGCAAGGGTGGCTAGTCATTAAATAAAATGGTATTAAGAAATGCAACTTTACTTCTAACAGCGATGAAATATAAAATAGTTAATCATGTCTATCAAGTGCCTATTATTAGAGATGGTTAATAAATATTATCTAATCTTCTATTACAGTCGTCTCTGCATATAGTCTGTATCTGATGACAAATTATAGACTTGTACCCTGATTCATGGTCAGATGAATAGGTGAAGGAAGCAGTAGAAAACTCTAGTTGTACAAATCTGTCACTTAGGATTGAAATCAAATATTTAATTTGAGGTCTAAGTTTTATTAATTCAATCTTATATTACTTTTTGTTGTAATTTTGTAACTGGTTTTTCTAATGAAAATTAATTATAGTACAATATTTTCCATCTTGAAAAACTCCTTGAAGGTTCAGTGCTTGGAAAAACTTATGAATGCTTCTTGTGTAGCAGTTATCACTGTAGTACAGGAACTGATGTGTGATAAGGAAACTATCGAACTTGCTAGAATAAATCAACCTTGGTTCAGAATCTAACAAATATCAGAGTATTTTAAAAATCAGACATGACATTTGCTTCCCTGGTCATCCATGCTTTCTGGCATTTGTATGAGGCACAGCTATTTAGCTGTGAGTTCATTTTATGTTCCAAGATGAATTTTAGGTTAGAGACAAATTGAAACCAATGTCTAGTTTCAGATTTCATTATATTGAAATAATGAGGTTTTGGCCTTAAATGAAAGAAATGTCATGAGATCATCTGACTGCAATGTGATTTTTTTTTTTTTCTTTTTTGGTCTGTATCACAGAGTACAGAGATCTCAAGAATTCATCACGAATCCAAGCTATAATGAAAAGTTTATTCTCTATTAATTATTTTCTGACAGGTATTTGATAAATTTGAGTCCTGGGATGATAATTTTTCCATTCTTTGAAATGTGAAGGCTTTTGGTCTGTCTATAAGTGCGTGTATAAAACTGTACCTTGCAGTGTAATTGCTGGTGGTACTGTCAAGAAATACAAGGGCAGTTGTCCTTTGCTTCCTGGAGCAGATGAAAGACAATTGCTATCAGATTGCGCCTCAGCCATCTGGTCCCTACAGTCTCTCTCGAGAATATAAGCACTCTTCTATTACTGCATTAGCATCAGCAAGATGCGTGTTGTTTGGTCTATTACCTTCTACTTTTTTTTTTTTTTTTTTTTTTTTTTTTACAGCTAACGAGACACGTTTGAGAACTCTGCTTAGAGCTTGCTTTGAATTACGGTAACTTACTAAAACCAAATATCCATATATAACAATCCCAGTTGTCGGGTACATTCTCAGTTCCTTTAGTCTTCTGAGCCATGAGTCAGGATTCTGAAATAATGAGGCTGCTGGTGGAGTTTTGCAGTGCTCTCCTGATGTATATTGCAACCAGAATGCCCATTCACCATTTGTATTTGATGTGTGGACATTTGATATGCAGAAAACATTTTCAGTATTCACTAAAAGCATTTGTAGGTGTAAAGATTATGTTATATAGCTGTAATAAATAGCATGCCTAAGTTTGGTAAAAAGCTTTAAAGTACTTAAAACCCAAACTCATTTTTCCTCTAACTACTTTACCCTTTAAGTTGATATATAATTTGCATCAGAGCTTTTGCAAACCCTCCTTATTAGTGATTTGCATACTAAATATGGTTTTAAATGAGAATGCGTTGTCCTTTGTTTTTCTATTGCCAATTTAGTAAGCAAAGGGAGAAGTTCAATAGTATCCTGCATTTTGCACTTCAAGGATACTCAGGTATACATCTTATCTAATTTAAATTTTATTCAAATACAATACTAAAAATGATACATAAAGCTTATTCCTTAACCTCACCTTCTTCTGACCTCTCCAAAAGTGCAAAACATACCCTTAGCCTTCAAATTAATGGTACTTCTTTCTTTTTTCTCTCCCTCCCATAAGAAATAGGCAGCAGTGAGGAGAACAAATGTTTTAGAATGAAATAACCCTCCAAACTGAAACTGATGTCAAGACAGAGAACTCTAAGCTAGAATACAGTCCTTGAACTATTGCTTGAATGGTGAGACTATTTGCTATACTTTTTTATTGGCGCTTGTCATAGAGCTACAATCCACTAGAAGATAATATGCCTACGGTCACTGTGGTAGACAAGTAGTTCCTGACAATCTTTATTTTGACCTTGCTCTTCAGTGTGGCACTGGAATATGAAGCCATATTAGTTAAAAGTATACCTACTAGAAATACACGTACAGATTTGATGGCACAATATGTGCAGAGAGGACACTGAGCACAGCTTGTAACTCATCTATTGTGCTCAGCACCGATGAATGCAAAAAGGAACACACAGAAAAGGGAATAAAACAATCTTATGTGAAGAATCTAGACACCAGTGATTTCTTTAGCCTTGGAAGAGATGAAAGTTTTTCCTGCGTAAAACATAAGCCCAGAATAAATGTTATTGATGAAATAAGAAAAACAAGCGGGTTGTCCATATGTAAAACTTTACCAGGAGCCAAAAGATGTTTCTCACTGATTAGTAGTTAAGGTTCTACAGCTTTTCACTGGAATTAGTGAAATAAAATACAATTATGTTTATGGTGGTCTCTGGTCAAATGGATGATGTTATTGCATAAGGCAATAAGGAAGTAGATTATCTTTTGTTCCCATGAACTTTCACTGCATCACTTTCCAGGGAAAGATATCAGTTATATTTCTCTGTTACAAAGGATCTTTAGTAGGAGAATAAGAGTAGTAGGCAGAGTTAAGGTCTTATTATTACACTAACTGATGTAATGGGGTGGGGGGGGACACACAAAAACTAAACATAGACATCTCCAGAACAAACAAACATCCTTGGATTTTAAATAGAGTTAGAGTAAGCATTTCAATACGCTTTTTAAAGTGGAGACTAATTGCTCTTAGTTTAGCTACATGTTAGGCTACACCTAAAAGAAAAGTAGTAAGAATATGTGAACTTCCAGAAGTGATGTTGGTTCTGGAGAGGAATGGGATAAATGCACAAGCTTGATGGGGTGTTTGAAAGCTAGGATGGATGACATGGTGGAGATTTCTTTGAAGGTATAATCTTCTAGTAACTGTTTAATGATTTTGCTGTATTGATCTATACAAGTACCAGGCTATTTGAAAAGTAAGAACTTTGAAAGAACCATAATACAATTTCATTTTGGGAGAAAAAAAAAAAAGCTTTATTTAAGAATGTTCTCTGTTTTGATAGACAAGTACCCTTGTTGAATAAGCCTCTTTAAATTGTCAAGTTAACAAACAAGAGCTTGGCTTTATGTTTTAATTTCAGTGGTGTATTTTTGATATTCTTACGAAGGCAGGTGTGACTGGTCATGGGTTAGAAAAATTGCAATTTGTAGACTTTCATATTTTAAATTGGGCATACTGGTTCTCAAAAAAAAAAAATCAAGAACGTTTGGAGGGGTGATAACTACTAATTTTATAACTTTCAGTCCAGGTGAAGAAATCTACTTTTATCTTACATACCTGATAAGCCTAGTGGTAATTAATAATTTTTTGTACTTCCTCACTTTTTCCATGCGGAAATCATTCCCAAGCACATGCTTAGAAGTTATGCTGATAAAGTCTGACATCAGCCATCAGTGACTGATGCTTGTATGTGTGTGTAGGGAGAGAGTGGTTCTTAAACAATTTAGGTTGCTTCACTCCCTTTCTCCCCTAAAAAAAAAAAAAAAAAAAAAGAGGAAACAGACAAACTTAAGTGAAAGTAGATTCAATTGTTGGTTTGAAATATTGAGAAACTAAACACTGGAGCAAGGAAAGAACTAATGCATCTGTGTTGTGCAAGAACATAAAGTTGAAAAGAGACCATGAAAAGGTCTTAGCTTATAAACAGGAATTTTTAAAGTTGACTATGGCAAATATCATGAAAGCAGTGATAATGTAAGTAAATTCTCAAAAAGGAGGGAAGGTAAATAAAAGATCTGAAATGTATTATGTGGTACAGTTGCCTGTTAAAATGAAAGACTGTTTTCAGTGATGCATATCTAGCAGGAGCTACTTACAGTCCTAAAAGATTGGCATCTAGTATTATCTCTGTTAGAGCATACTGATCTTCAAGTTCAGTCAGGAAATGAATAGCTTGTAATAATCTCTAATACAAGGTTTAATGTCTTGTTTTACAGCTGTTACATGCATGGTCATTAGTAAGCTGACACTGGACTGCATGTTCTTAGGTTCATACTGGAATTAACTATTTGGTTGTTTCTAAAGGCTTGAGGCAGATGTATGCATCTTGGGTTGTTTTTCTTCTAACAAGCTTTTACAAATCATGAGGAAATATTCCCGTCCCTATAAACTTACGTATCTTGTTATAGTAAACAGTACAGCTGGGAAATCCAGCAGCAAGTCCTATTCTGGATCACATATGATCACTTTTTAAAAAACAAAGAAGAAATTCAGCAAGTACTTTTGATGGCCAGTGGCATAGTGCTTCGATAACTCTTTTTCAGCCTTCTTTGATTTGCCAGCCCATAAAGTTTTCCAGTGAAGATGAGTTGTCCCATGTAAGAAAAATAAGCCTACTGCCATTATGACTTCAGTTCTTAGTCACCTTCCATGATTAAGATCATTTTGCCCAAGTCAGCAGTTTGCACGCACTAGCACTAGTTCTTACCAGCTCTTGGAAACTGAAACTTAAATACCTTATTTCCTACTAACTAGAAATATGCCTGAAGCATAGGGGTGTTCACTCATGTGAAGTCAAACTCTTTCTATCTTTCCTGTTTAGGTTATACACCCAGTGAATCAAAAAAAAAAAAAAAAAAAAAAACCACACCTAAAAATAAATCTTTTGCCTAATGACCTGTGCATGAAAGCTTGATGGAGGTTCTGTTTCCTGGTCCAATTAATGTTCATAACACACCTTAGAAGCAGGTCCTCTCACTGTAATTTTCTCATTCTTCTCTAAATGCATTTCCCTTCAAACATTAAATCATTCTTCTGCCTCATCTCGTATTTCCCGCTTCATTTATTTGTTACTGTGAAGGTACAAGAAAAGTGTGCAAATGCATTTTTAAACTGAGGATCAAGAAAACTAACTCCATGTAGTTCACAGTTGTAGGCTGGGAAAAATTCATTGAGCTATATGAATTGGAAAGGCCACATGGTCAGGATCCCAACTAATGCCACCACAAAAATAAGTCATGAAGAAAGTGTGTTAATGATTTTGAATAATAAAATCTAGGTGTTTTTTCACGTAGAATTTTGTTTCCCTCTAGTTATCGTGTATGTAGAAATAGGAATTGACAGCCCTTCTCCATGGAAACTAATTAAGGTAGATCTGTTTTAAGGAAAAAATAAAAATGCAGAACTTTTCTATACAGTCAAAGAACTGGGCATGGCTTATCAAGGAGAAAAATGACATGATATTCTTGGTGAGAGAATCTGTGGAAGTATAAAATATTGAAGTTGATTCATTATTATATTATCTTTTGTTAATTTTCCTTTCATTGTACTGATATAGCTTACTTAGCCTTCTATGTGCTTTGTTTATTTAAACGTTGCTTGTATATAGTGGAATGTAATGCAATATTGCCATCTAGTGAAAGAATGAAAAAATGTCTAGCTAAACAGTTTGATCCTTTGATGCATAAAAACATAAACAAAGTACTTACAAATGAATACTTCAAACCACTGGGAGTGTGCGACTTTGATAAACAAGTGGCGATAGAAACTTGTCATTAATTTATTTTTGGCAAGTATGCACAGTAAACACCCACACAGATCTTGGCAAGGGATTTAATAGTAGCCAGGAAGGGGGATGGGGGGAGGAGAGTACAACTTATTCACAGCAAAAATATGGTGTTTATGTAGCCTCTTATAATACTGAGATATGTGATGATTTTGTGTCCTGGCCCATGAATACATTCCTGGTACTGCTTGTTACAGGAGGAATGAAGAACTCAAACAACACCACTAAATGAATCAGGCATGCTGGACAAATAAGTATTGATATTTCCAGCAAGTTCTTCTGTAAGGTGCATTATGTTGTACTTGTCATATATATACTGAGCTTTAGTGCCGTCACATACTGTGGTATAGGAAATGTATAATAACTGTTGAGTTTGAATTTTTCATTGCAAATTAGAAGTTTCTGGTTTAGAATTAAACCAACACATCTTAACATCTTGGGTATATTTTAAGCTATACTTTCCTGTATTTCATGAGTTGTTTTTAGAGAAGTTATTTTTACAATATAATTATAGCAACTACACCTTTCATCATCAACACTGAAATATGTTACATATATGTTAAATATATAACTGAGCAGCAAGTGAAGGGGAGACCTTTCCAGTGTTCCTCACTTGTAAAATCTGGAACCAGAGAAAACTACTAGTTTTCCCCAAATCCTCTTCAGTGTGACTATCTGCTGCTTCTGTCCACTCTTGCATCTTCCATCTGTTGAGTTATCTACTAATTTTTTCATATGTTTTCACTGTAATTCCGTAGGAACACGTTCACAAAGATTTCCATATGTATTTTAGCAGGGCTCCAAATCATAAGAAAATAAAAATTTGTCGTGTAGCTCATTACCAGGAATTTTTGTTTTGGTTGATAGGAATTTGATTTAAATGGTGATCTGCCTACGGTAACAATATGTAACCTTACTTTTACACAGCTGGGTCACCTTGGCAGTTTGTGTCTCCAACAGATACAGCCTGTGTGCTGGTTTGAGGTTGAGAATGTGCATTCCCATTTGATTTGTCTCTTGTGGAGAAGCTGCTTAATCTTTGTGTGTTACCCGAAGTGTTCAATGAGAATCATAATATTAGTTTCTGTGTGTTAGGAAGAGCCTGCAAATATCAGATGATGTTTGCACAACACTTATATTCAAATGACTTTTAGATTTTTTTTTTTTTTTTTTTTTTTTTTTTTAAAGATTAAATGCTAAGGAATTGCCAAATCATGTGATTTATGTGCTAGTTGTGTGCTGTTACCCAGTGTGATTGGTCAGACATACCTCCTTTTGTTTGGGGATACAGCCCTGACCTTACGTGATTTTTAGTACACTTGAAAAAGACTAAAAAGGCACATGGTTACCCTAGTCATTTACTGTGAAAGGACATACAACAACTATGAGAGAAATTGCATTCTCGGGGATTTTTTTGAGCAGTAATCACTGAAACTTCGACTTCTTTATCACCACCTACAGCTATAAGTGCTGTTGCCTTCCTCTTAGGCCATTTTCTGCACTCTCTAAGTATGTTTGAGCTGATGCAGAGGCTGTAAAATCCCTCTTAAATGTAGTAAGAGGGAGCAGAAGCCAACTTACATTATAACAAAGTATTTGAACTAATTTTCTAAACAACATATAATGAAAAACTGACAAGTTTTACAATATTTACAATATTATAACATTACCCTTCGCCTCTCCAGGGTTTCAGTCCTAGATGATCAGTTTACTGATCTCATAGAAAGTATGGTACTGTTCGTTTGAGTTTTGACTTGATCTGCTCAAACAAGGTGAATATAAGATCCAGTATTCATACGACATGCAGAAGTGCATTAGTGTGGTAAAATGTTTTTTCTGAATGAATAAAGGGAATCTGATATATAGCTGATATGAATTTTTTTAATATCTTTTAAGACTTAGCTTCTTTATAAAGACGCTTCTACTTGAAAAAGTCTACGTTAGTTCCTGAAGACAAATATCACATCATGTAATCCATATTTTCAAGCACTCTTTATTTCTTATGTCAATTCTTTTTTGCTAGAGGTATTCACATTTTGAGTCTGGATTTTAGAAAAGTTTTCAAAATAATTTGTAATAAAGATGACAAATCACATATACTTATCATAAGAAAAGACAAATCAACTGTAATAACCATCACTTTTCCAAAGCAATGATTTTTTCTAAAATTATGACTTTGCATTAAGAAGTTAAGATGTCATTTCTTGAATTACATTGCACATGTTGGCAATGTTTTTTAATGTGAATTTAAAAATACTACAATTTGTTTAGATAAAATGTTTTTGCACAAGCTCAAACAATTTTTGTCAGATGCTGACCTCAATTGCAAAAGACATTTTCAATTAAGGAAAACGTTTATATAGTTAGCAAGCTGTCATTCAGTAAAACTCATTTTTTTAATTAAACAGATGGTGATAACAAAGAAATTAATGAACACATACTTGCTTGCCTGCTATACTAATTTGCATTTCTAAATTATTCAGGTTATGCAGCAATTAAGCTTTAATTGCTTTTAGACAAATGAATATCTCAGAATGAATGACAAATTATGATGAAATTGTAGAAGAAGAATGGTGTATTCTAATGCTCATGCTATTTTATTTTGTGACAATTTTAGAAGCATAAATGTGGGAATAGAACATTGCTATGCAGATTTACAATGCTGTTTTTTGTTCCATATGCAGTGTATCATCATGCCACTGGTCTGCGCAGATAAGATAAATGTTAGATGCAATATTCATATGACATTCAAAACTGCATTAGTGCAATAGCATGTTGTAGGTGACGGATTAGTATTTCCAATCCTTTGTTCAAGAAGGCACAGATGACATAATGATGCGATCATCACAACTATTCTGATTAGACTTCCACTATTTGATTTATAAGTAGGATGTGACAAAGAATATATTTTTTTTAAATGCAGCAAGCTACTTTATCGTGCAATAAAAGCCTGTTATGTCTGATTTAAGATGGGAAAATCATACAGTGTTGTGGTTAGTCAGGGTCCAAAGAAATTAAATGCTCACTTGCTCCTTTCCCCTCCTATCTGTGACTACCTGCTCTCTTTTTTGAGATTCTGCTTATTTTTCCTCTTACTGTATCTCTTGATCATGTTTGGCCTGTTAGTCATTGCACCACATAAAATACAAGCTTTAAAAAAAATAAATAAATAAAAACTGTGTTCTCCTTGGAGCAGCTACAGTGAGTGTAAACACAAGCTCATGGTATCATTCTAATTGCTTTCTCCAGTATATTTCTGCTGGTGAAACCAGCTAAACTTCCAGCTCAGCATCAGTGCATATGAGCTCACTATATATGGGGGGAAACAGACTATTTTATAACTTTTTATGCTCTAAATACAGCAGAATTATGCCTTTTTACACTAGGTATACAAGTTCTGTAGTTTAACTGACAGAAGACAGGTGCATGAATTGACTTAAGCTCAGAAAAATACTTATAAAAATGCCATATTATGATGGTTACATAGCCTGTTTTCCTTAGAGGAGAAGGAAACCTCAACAGAATGTTACATAACATACCCTTTCTGATTACTTTAATTTGTATTTTAATCAGGCTTTTAAACAACCTATGTGGCAATTTTAAAAGAGAGCGGTGTCTAGGTATGCTTAGTATAGACTGTATTAAATCCGTATTTAAAGACTTCATCCTATCTATGTCTAAGCATCTAAGTGGAAGAAAAAAAATCTAGCAAAGCTATTCACCTCAGGTTTTCATTACATTCAATGAAGAAAGGCATGAGCTGAGCTAGTCAATCTGAGTTAAAATAAAATGGGGACTACTTGATAGCTATTTCCTGCTGATTACAGGACCATAAAATGAATGAATCAACAGTGGCTTTCTGTTGCAAGGAATGAATCTCATTCTTGACCATGTCAACAGGACGCTTGTCTACAATACACAGAAATAATGGGCTGGTTTAGGCCTCTGATTCTGATGGAGAGTGATAGCTGTTGGGGGGGCAGTAACAGCAGAGAAAAAGGCTTAGGAAATAGGATAACCTGTATAAGTCAGGTTTTCTTAGTCTGGACAGTAATGCAGTGCTCAAGGATTTGCAACTTGTCACAAAGAATTGTATTGGCAAGGCCAATTACAAACTTACTCTTTGTACACCAAATGTAGAATAAGAACCAACCTCTTTACTCAGGGCAGATAATAAAAAGTAGAAGAAGAAAAATGAAGTAGTTAACACAAACATGGGAGTGCCTGTCCCTCTGCTTCCTTCACACAACAGAAGTTTAGTTATGTTTAAAGCAGAAATTAGGCTTATGTCAACAGCACAGGAAGTAAATTTCTGTCATTCAAATCAAATACGGTAAATGTATTGATACCACATAAGCCTGGATTTTGGAGGATTCTTGCAGCAGTTTGTGTGGCACCTTCCCAGTCAGGCTGGGTTCTTCAGAGGAGGACAATTAGGGATTTAAAGATAAAAGCCTAATAGCTGAGTTCAATGCATGCTTTTGGTCAATGTGAACAATTTTCATATTGTTTTTGAAAAATGCCATGTTTTAGTCTTCTCAAAAATCAAGACAGGCAGAAACTTGAGGTTGGGTTGTATTTCAGCTGTTGCCTCAGCTTTCTTTTGTTATTTAAAGTGATTAACCATGGAAAAAAAGTCCTTGCTATCAATACAAACAAATCATTAATGGTATCAAGTCAAGATACATATATTCTCTGACTTTTTTCATTTTGAGTACATATTCTTAGTTTATTGGAGGAAATCTAATTTCATACATCCCTCATTTCCCGTGAGTAGATAGTCCTTGCTTATTTTTGAATTTCATATTGTTTTTCTGTGCTTGAAGATCTTGAAGCGGGATATAAAAAGTAATTTCATTATGGCAAAAGTCTCTACCAATTGATTTCAATTAGTGTAATACCAGTACTTTCTCACCATCTCTTGTCAATGCGTGTACTGAAATATTTATATGCATGCCCCTGTGTATGACATAAATATTTATTGACTTCCTTCCTGTAGATATCTTCATTGAGGATGATGTACTGGAGGATGATGATATTGCATAAACAGAAGAGAAAAAAAGTTAGCCTTTTAGATAGCCCCTTATGTGTCTTTTAATATTTTTGTGTGACCTGTGACAGAAAATGTTAGGAAGGTAGATAAACGAAATACTTAACATAGAAGGTACTTCAGTTTGCACAGTTCTCCACAAGGTGCTAGTGGTATTTGTTTGGAACTTGAAAGTATTTCAGCTATATGTTTATTTAGGAGCTGTCTAAGAAAAGAGAAAATAGCCTTTGTACAGTATATTAGCACCATTTCCTGTCATTAGCACTAGTGTAAAAAGGTATTTTGTAAGGGTTTCCTAACATATATTTTAATCTAATGAAATTATTACATCTTGGTATTAACAGCTAAAGTAGCTCCATATCTTTTACAGATGCTTTGCAAAGTATTTATAGACAAGTTAGAAAACTTCAGTATGTTGTTTCCCAGACACTTTATAGCATCTTTGAACATAATGCTATTTATGCTTTAGTTAGTATTTACACTTTATGTGAAATACAAATTAAATATCTGTAGTGTGTATCAAGTTGAGCAGTAGTTTTTCAGGTGGATTTATGTTGTATTTTAAAGAGGCTTAGTGATCAGAAATATTGCTGAATTAACATAAGAAATATAAAATGAATTAATAGATGTTAGTTTTCACTGGTTTGAGTAAAACTGACTCATAAATCTTACAAGAAAGATAAATGACTCACCTAGATTTAAAAAAAAAAAAAAAGTTCTTTGAGCCATAATGAATATTTTAATATCAGCAATTCATTATGGCTCAAACACATGTTGCCTTTAATACAAGTGCATGATCTTGAATATTATTAAGGTTTAAACAAATGTAAATGTGACAAGCACAAGATTAAATGTGGCACATAAACGAGTTTAAACAGCTAATTAGGTTTTGTTGGTCCATCCTATGTTTGACAGATATGTAATAGCAACCATACTAATTAGAGAGCCCCCAGCACCAAGCAGATATCCATTTTGTTATGGAACTACAGTTTTGTGCCACACACTTCCACAGGAGGCATGAAACCCTATCTGAAATTTTGAAAACTAAAACAAAATTCCATGTGTTACAGTTTCACAGCAAACATCTATTTATATGAAATATGTCTCATCCCCTTAAAACTGTGAAATCATCTCTTAAGTTTTAGAAAAGAAGTCCATTAGAAATGCAGTTTATCTCACTGTTCTAATTGTGCTGATCTGATCTTTGTTTTAGGTGAAGCCTCTTTTTCCAGCATGTGCTTTTAATTTTGATTTCACAGTGCTGCACGATCATTAAAAGTAGTTATTTAAGACAGAGATTTTAAAAATGATTGGTTTAGCATTTGTGTTTTTAAAGGAGGATCATGCATGATTAACCTAATACTCAATTACCTGATATATTAATACAGTTAGTTTATCAGTAATATAAATTGGTATTAATATTTGGTTAGTCATTTGATAAAATAGCATTCAACTGGTATTTATAGTTAACATTAGGAGTTAGTTCACTGGGTGATAACGGAAAAGAATGAAAAACACAAGAACTTGGTTTAAAAAGAAAAAGGATGTTGTAGTTAGTGTAACCCAAGCAAAAGTACATAAAAAATCTATTCCGTTTTATTTAAAACACTTCCAAGTCCTATATTAAAGCCCTATATTATTCCTCCTACTAGACATGCCCAAGTTAACTGTATATTTAAAAAGAATAATAATAATATAAAAAAAAAAAATCTAAACCCAGAATCATTGTCAGAGAGTATCCTGGATCAGGGGCCCATTGCAAGACCAGGAGATAATGAGGTGGGATCTCTTAAGCCTCACCAAACACACGTGCAATGGTTACAAACCTTGACTATATTCCATATAGATATTAATGATTTCTGCTTCTGTTTAACAGTTGCAGAAAACAGAGTTAACTGCTGAGCTATTCAAGGCTTGGCTGTGGAGTAGCTGAGTGAACACAGGAGGGCTGCCAGAGGTCAGTTGCTTTCACACTGCCCTTTTAACAAAGGGATTAATACAGTTTATAATTATTCATTAAGTGTGGATGTTGGGGTTAGGGTTGCTTTTTATTTGGGGCATGGGGATCCCTTTTTATGTCTGGACTCATCGCAAGGTCAGTCACTTTCATCTGTTTGACAGCAATGGAATGATTTGTGAATCTCTGTACTTTTCTGGAGATAGAAGACAAGCTATGGGGTGATTCACTTTTGTGCTAATCCTTGCACAGTGACAGGAACTATTACACATCCAGACTTTGTTATTTTCAATTTCTTTTGCTGATGCCACAAATGAAGTAAGGTTCTGATGCTTGGCTTCCAGTCTATGATGGTAAATTCATATTTTCACTGCTTCCAGCTCACCTCACCCTTAGTCCCAGTACATTAGTGTACTACCCTGAGCTGGCACATCTTTGATAAGGCTGCGCATAGGGAATGCACTCCCTGTCTCTCTGTGTTTTGGGAGGCTCTGCTCAGTGCTGAATTGGGCAGTGGTACTGGTAGTTTAACTGACTTAAAGCTTGCCAACCTGTGCTTAAGAAGATGAAAATAGTGTGGGAGCAGCTTTCCACAAACAAAAATTCCAATCATGCTGCTGTTGGCAGAAGAAGAATATTCAGACAATAGAAGAGTATTTCTCCTTTCTGACTATGGAAGGAGAAACTGGGTCTCAGTCAGGAATTAAATCATTTATCCAAAGACGCTTCTTGAATGCTTCTATTTCCAGATACCTAACAGCTTTTATTTTCATATGCCGAGTTAACTTGTAGCAATCTGCAGGGTACTTCATGCCAGACAAAACCATAGCACTGTCAAGATGCAAGACACCACTGGGAAATTAAAGCAATGTTAAAGGCCATACAGCAGGCTTTACCATTTTTGTTGTTGTTGTTTCTTTGTTTGTTGTTGTTTTGGGTGTGGGAGAGAGATGTGAAGAAGTTTGAGGAAGGCAAAGGAGATCCAAAGTAGACCAATTCTTCAGGAAATATTGATGTCTCTGCTCTCTTTTGAAGGGAATAGGTGAATAGAAATACTGTGGGGTTTGTGCAATATTTAGAGATTTCCAGAAATATAATCTTTAGGAGAAATATCTTCCGGGGGGGGAGAGGGGGGTTAATGTGCCTTAATTCTAGGGGTGCTGAATTTTATAGACCCAAATGAATAAATATAATTATGAAAATGATTAGAGTTGTTTAAGATTTAGTAGAAGATTTAGGGTAATTTAGGAGATTTAGGGTAAGCAAGTCTAGGCAGCCATTCATTTTCAGCCCCACGAGGATCAAACAAGTAATCCAATCATCGAGTATCAAAATTTAAGTAATTTGCAATTAGCTAAAGGGTTAATAGTTTTCAAAGACATCACAGAAGAGTGTAAGTATGGTTATGCTGGATCAGATGAAGGGTGCAATGAGCTTTGAATAGACCTTTCAGCCTTTACCAAAGGGAAGGGTATAGGAGCATTGCCTGACTGTACTGCAGACTTGTATTTCACAGAGCTATCGATCTGTCAAGGATTGCCTTCCCAAATAAGTGAGGTTTTCTTCAAGTTTGTCTCCCCCCATGCCCCAAATTGATCATTAGTTGCCATGTAGAGGTGCTTTGCCTACCTGTTTTACCTCCCTCAGTTAAGACAGGGTGTTTAGAACCTACCATTCTATAAATATTAAGTTAAAAATAAATCTTTTTTGACAAACTTTTGACTAAAAGATTGGTACAAGTGTACTTCTGATAATACATACAGTATAGTATTATTGAACTGAGATGCTTTTCTTTTGTAGCTTGGAGCAACTCTGCCAACACTGAAATGTTCCAGCTTGGCATAGGGAAGAGTTACTTTTCTTTTTTTTCCCTGAACTGTAACTGAATATATCTTAAGCAGGGAATTCTGTTCTTTCACAGAAGAGAGGGGGAAAATGAATTCAAAAATTCTGTCTTCTTATCCAATCAAACTTCTGTCTTCAAAGACTCAGTAAGTAAAGCTTGAGCTATCATCACTAGAACAAAAGGATGGTAGCTGAAACAATCACATTAACATCTATCAAATCCTTAGACAAAAATTGACTATCTGACACAAAGCTACACAGGTTAGTGAATGAGCAGATGCCATGGAATGAGAGATTGATGCCTCAACGATAGCCTCAAGTCAGGCTAATAATCCAGAACCAATTTGTCACAGATGCCAACTCTTAAGTATTGGTTAAGCCCTGAGAAAATAGTCTGCATTTCAGCACCTCACGGGGTTTTTATTTTAGCTATGTTGTCATAAGCAGCTATTCCCAATATTCCTTTAAAATTTCTGCTCCTAATTCTGCCTTTTACCCTGTAGGTGATTTTATCAAACTGAGAGTAACCCGTTTCCTCCAAAACAGAAATATAAGTGCAAACTACATACAAGCATTTGAAAATCTTAAAATACAGCAAGCTTTAGAGAATGCTGATGTACTTTACTGTTTTCCAGCACTCAGTAGATTAGGATTCCTATCTTAACTGTCTTTCATATTTCATGACATTAAAATCTCATCACGTGAAACTTTCATCTTTTAGTTCCAGAGTATGAAATAGAAAATAGCAAGGATGAAAGAATATCCATCACTTTCTTCTATCTTCTACTCATCAGAGTGACTAGATGGAGGTCAGGTGAGGCGAAACTTCTGTGCTTTCAGAGGTGTAGTGATTTATTTGTGGCTTGTGCTGTACCATACAGGTCTTCTATATTTTCACTTCTGCTTTCTGTTCAGTGTTGTTTTTTTCCAAAATGAATTTAACAACTGAGAAATTGTAATAGTCTCTCCTCTAAAATAGGAATAAGATATTTCTTAGCAAATCACTCATTAAAGAGTAGTACTTGAATGCTCTGTACCATTTCTGATAAGCAATCAGGATGGTAATTTTTGCTTATTACTGGAGCCTTAATATATTCAGCTAATAAAAAATAAATTTTCAACACATGCACAAGAATATTCGGTTAGATGATATTCTAACACCATTTGCTTCTAGGAAACTGATTTAATAAAGTTAGAAAATCCCTGTCTTCTAATGGAATTTTGTTAATCTTCATTGACAAGTTATTTCTTCTATTAATACTATTATTTTGAAATGCAATTTTTAGTTGACAGATGATGATATTTACAGTTATTCTCAAGGTCAGTTTAAAAAATATATATATAATAATAATCTGGAGCCCACAGCATAGAGCTCCAAACTTCTGCATTCTTTGTATTGTCAGTAGATAATGATTTTTAATAGCCCTTTTTTTAGGGAGCACAGAGGCAGCTGAGAGGCTGTAAACACTTCTGATTTAGAAGCAATGATTCTAAAACTCTGTTGCATCTCTATAAGAAAAAGATCCTTTGCAAAAGAGAGAGAAAGGTTGTCTGTAACTGAAAGCAACCTTACTTCTGTTGTCTGAAGCCATCACATTTCATACTGTTTGCCGAAGAACTAAAAAATATGCTGTGGTTTTGGATTTGTTTTTTTTTCCTCCCTTTAGAAGTTTTAGAAGTGAATGTCAGAAGCTAGTCTATACATTGCAGAGTGTTCGCTTGCTGTGTATTTGAGTGTTGAGTGTTTGTGTAGCATTGCCCGTGCCTTCTGTGAAGTATGATTGTTAGATTCAACTCTGACTTGATTATATTAGTGGACAAGTACTATATATTAGCACTGAGGCTATCAATATTGTGTTAGTTGATAAAGTTGCTGTTGTCTATTTATCCCTGGTTTATGTGGTTTATGCTGAACCATACAATACTTCCTGTTTGTTTCCCACAACATATTAAACGTGACCTCCTTCTTGTGGGATCTGAAATACTGATGCTGTGAATTCGCAGTTACTTTTCTAAAGGAGCAGAACGTGACTGTGTTCTTTGAAGTTTGCACTGGGTGAGAAACTTAGCATGAATAATTTATTTGACACATTTTACCCATTTAACTGTTCAATTATTGATCACAGAATGAAAATCCTCCAATGCACCATGATGTACCAATTATTTTTAATTATTTGTGAATTATTGGGGGTATATTTTGCCTACAGATTATGAGGATTGTTATGAATATTCAAAATTTGAAGTAAGAGTTGCATAAATCAGTGGGATTATTTTTTTCTTAAGAAGACTTATAATACTCTAACAAAGATAATGGCCTTATTTACACATTTAAAATTCACACAATGTTTTAGCTACACTATGACACTGCAGTTAATAAACAACTACTTGGCTTAAATTTCACTATTTATAAGTATCACTACTAATAACTCTCAATTGCCATGGTGTGCTTAGGGAATAGGAAAACACAGCAAAAGTAAAAATCTTTTGAATTTATCTGCAGGTAAACTGTTGTAATAAATTAAATGCAAGATCTTATGGCAAGGGAAAATGATCATATTTTGTAAAATCTTTATGCAAGTTGATTTTTATCTACTCTGTGCTTACGTGTATGAACCCAAAAGTGCTGGCATGGTGTATGCATTTGAGTAGGCTGGCAAGAATCATCTGAGTGCTCGTGGCCAATGAGGGATGCCAGCTCGCAAGCGCTGCCTGTGTCCCTTCAGTTCCTCATTGGCAACAAGCTAATGTTTAGACAGATCGATTATATCTTGGAGTCATCAGTCGTGGTCCTCTGCCTCTGAATCTTGCCTGAGTCCACTTCCCATGAGTTTTAGGGCAGGCTGCTAACCACTATCTGGTCTTCACTTGTTTGAATGTCTGTTATCTTCTTTCCTGTTGAGTAGCCTTTCTGATGTCCTGTGTAGTGTTATCAGAGTGGAGGCCTTGACACGGGAACATCTTCCAGGAAATTTCTGAGAATGCCCACAGTGCGCCACTTCCATAATGCCCATGTCCTTCAGTATCGATACTGACTGTTCTTCCAGCTCTTCATTCTGTTTCCTCTAGTGCTTAAGCATGCATTTGTACTTGTACTGCATTCACACCAGGTCTGATGTTCGTGTTAGAAATCTCTATGCATATATCATCGATCGCAGACATGCCTGTAGTATTTGCTTCTATTGACATGTTGGTAACATGTTATTGACCTATTCAGAACATGTAATGTGAATGTAATTTTAGAGTCAGGTGTCTCAGGACATGAATACCAACATTATGGATATCATCGGCTTATGAGTTACAGCTGTGTTTCTGTCAGTGTTTTCTTGCAAGGGGGAAGCTTGTGCCAATATTTGAAAATTACATCTTTGCTAGATTGAGAGGTGTGAATGCCTGAAAAACAGGACAGAAAATCATTTTACTGACGAAGAATGAAGAGTTAATGAATCTATCTTGTCAAATGATTTTTCTTTCAGATGCATTTGAGTGACATTTTCTTCTGCTTATCTCCATTTACATTTTCAGTGTCTGAAATGCTTCTCTCCCAATACAAATACTTTTCAGTCTGAGCCAAGAGCTCATACCAAGAAAGTTTTTTCAATAGGTATGAGAAATGCATTAAAGTGTCAGAGTCTATGTGGGAATTCAGATGAGAGAAAGCAGCATGCTCCTCCAGAGGGTAGACTGAAATAGGAATTGAACATATGTGCCCTGACCACAGGTGCCCAGCAAAGGAGCTCACCTCTCTGCTGACAGGGCTGCTGAGCTAAGGCACTAGGTTCTTTCTGAAGTACTTACAGTTAATAGCTAGCCATTTGGATATCTGTCACTGACCTCTGAAGTAATATCTCCTTTACCTGTTTTGAATACTTCTTTTTTTTGTGGACCTGCTGCATTTCATGAAATATGAAGTGTAAGAGGAAATATTTCTCTGAAACAACTGTGTCCTATGTTTGAACTGTTCATTGATATGTTCTGCTGATGTCCAAGTAAAAATCACCGGACAGGACAGAGAGACCAGAATCTGAAATGAGTGAAGAATACCGCTTCACAATAGATCATCTAGTACACATACCAAAGACACATGAAATGATTTGCTTAATGTATGTGTAATTATTAACCTCATATTTGTGATGGTATACTTTATAATTTTCAGACCTCTCAAGTTTCTCCTGCAGTATCAAATGCGATTCACTTTTTGAAGAAGCTTATTTCTCTTCCTGACTGTGCAACATATCTCAATGCCTGTATATCCCACTGGCCCACTCTATATGTTTATAAACTGAATCAATCAATATCCACTGAGTCTTCAGAATATCATAAATAATTAGGACAGATCATAGAACACAGGCTGAATAGGAAGAGTTTATCCAATATGTCTTAACATGTATACCATCTAGAGTTTGAATCAAAAATTTAAGTTTCTGTGTATAATTAAACTAAGAAACGTCTATCCTTGCATCTGAAAGAAACTGGAGATGCTTGCTACTTACCCTGAAGGAAAAAAAGATAAAGGAAGGTGACTGGGTAAGAGTGGCTCTAGATTCACCCTGAATTAGGGGCATGTGCCTATATGTCACAGAGCAGTAACAGCTTCTCCCAGCCAATTAATTGAGCGTGATCATTTGTTGGATCTCTCTCTTCCGTTTCTCATCTGTGGCCTCGTCATCTCTAATATAAAGCTATGTTGCATAGATATGGACAGATATAAAGTTATTGTTGTTTGTGTCCTTATTAGCTTTGTGAGATAATATATAAATATCTTGAGCAAGAAAGTGAGAATATAAAATGAGAATAAGTAGTTTTGGCTGAAATGCAGTTGTCCAAAATTACCCAGAATTAGATTTATTCAAAAGTAGCTCTGCTTTTCTTCTGTTTTTTAAAATGTGTCAAAAACACTGATTTGAGGGCAGCTAATGTAACAATAGTGGTATTGATAAGTGGTACAAATATGTCCTGGTAGTGTCACAACAATGCTGCTCATGTTACCATGTTGAGAAAGACAAAGAAATGCTGAGACCACCCGGTAATATGAAAAGACCTGTCTTATAGCTTCTTCAGAAATCTTAAAAGATAAGGGAGGTATAAGGAAATAAATCTTGCTTATTTGAGATAGGTTGCTTGCTTTTCTTCAAGGAAGGATTTATATACTGTTTCTGCAATAGTCCTTTAGTTTTAATCCAGTTTATTTTTCTTTTATGCAAGGGTCGTTAGAGTGATAGGACTGGGTGCATAGGTCTTTCAGTCCTTGCTACAGGTGCTCGCAATGTTTTCTTTATCTTGTCATTTTTATGTCCCTATCTTTTCATCACAGGAAAAAATAAAAAAACAACAACAAAAACTTGATATTTTCTTTGTCTGTTTTCAGCACAAGAAATACAATCAATTATGACTGAATCCAAGCAGATGCGAAATTGTTTTTAATAGAAAAGAGTTTGTCTTCAACCTACTGTCTAGTTTTTAAACTGTAAACAAATGATAGTGAAAAACAAGATATGTTAGGTCATGAGCCTGAGCTCATATTACTCATATTTATTCATGCTTAACAATCAAGGTTCATAGCTATATAACTGTTCACAAGATCTGTCCAAATATGAACTTGAAAACAATAAAAAGCACACACAATTATTTCGTTCAGAACCTACATCAAACTTCTCTTCAGAGGCCAGGTAATACATTCTCTTGTGCACCAGCACTGCCCTAACTGTGGAAGTCGTCTTCTCTATCTTTACTTCTAAATGTAATTGTTTAAGAAGAGAATATTATGATTTAAATAAAAGACTTCAGTTAAGATTCTCTCGGTAAACTTCAGCGGGAGATCACAAAGCTCACCTGACACAACATCTCTGAAGTGTGAATCAAAGCACTTGCAATTGGGGAGGAACTTGTCAAACTCAATTAAAGACTATCTACAGTAAAGCATAGCTCAATCAAGGTGAAACACTTCAATTTCTTATTACATGCACACAGCTCTCTGGAGGCTCTACTGTGTTTGTTGTATTGCGTGATGCAGAGAAAAGGCTCTCAGAGTTGCATTTAAAAATACAGATTGGGGGAAAAAACACACATAGATGTCCTTGAAAAACTTTTTTAATTATCTAACTTGAATATTGTCATTGCAGTGCATTAATGTGCATTGCTGTCAGATCAGTGCCATGCTTCTTCACCTTCTGATGGATGCTGAACGTTAGTTTAGTATAAGCATTTACATGTCCTTCTTGCTTTTTTACTTTGTTTCCCATCAAATATTTACAGCTTAAGAAAAGCAAATTTACTATAAACAAACACAAAAAAATAAAATTGGTTAAAAAATACCTTCAGCAAATACTTTCACTGTGTTTCAGAAGCTGGCAATCAATCTTAGGCACAAATTTTAATGGTAGCAGTTTTAAAATGTCAAAATGTGAACACCTTTTGAAAAACTAATTGGCTGTTCATTATTGTAGGCTTCCAGACCATGAGAGAATTTTGCACCCACTTCACTGCTTTGGTTTCTTGACCTGTTCCACCTCAGAAGATATTGTGTGATTCACACAACTTTTTTAAGCCTTATTTAGGATTCAGAAGGGCTGAATGTTCTTTGAGAGCCCTTGAGAGGGAGGTGGTCCTAAATATTGCTGCTAGGGTCTTGGAAAATGATGAATTAAAATGATGATCAAAATTACTTTTGATCTCCTTGCATTGTTATACCCTGCACAGTCAGGTTGTTCTGTTCACTTTCATCCAGAATTTGTTATTTAACACTAAGCAAAGTTAATGAAAAAATTGCAGGACCTTTACATAGCTTTCTGCTTTCTCTTCTTGGTGAGTCTGTGCTTGCAGGCAGTATAAACATGTCTGATTACTCACAACCCTATATAGCACTAGCTTAACACCGAGTTTATTTTGGAAAGTAGTCCTCTGTACCCAGTCTTCTGGGAGGTGGTGCACAGCATATCACAAAGCTGTCGGATTCTGTTCACACTGAGCAGTCTGATCTCTATGGTACTGTTAGCTTTGTGGAAATGTTTTGTTGTACTTTTCTGAGACAAATTAAAAACATCCTGTCCTTTAGAAAAAGCTGTGTTCTATCACTAAAGATTGCAGAAATTCCAGCTGAAACCTATACAAATTTGTTCCTAAAGTAACTTGCCTCTCTTCACTGGATATGCACGGCCACACTGTTGAGGAGATAAACTGACCTGTTTTAAGGGCAAAGCTGTTTTCTAGCTAGGAAGTAGAATTAAATGTGTTTAATTTAATATCTCCTTTAGTAACTTCCTTTGATGTGACTTCAAATGTTTATTGGGTTATTGAACTGAAAACATGGTTTTAGCACATTCCTAAGATCTATAAAATAACCTACTCATAATGTATGGGAGCTTAACCAATGGCCCACTGGCACCTACTGAAATTTTTTTTCTTGTTCTACCTGAACTTTGATGCAGGACAGAATATACAGAATATATAACTTTGTATTGCCCCCGATGCAATAACAGAATTTTCGTAAAGAACTAGATTGAGTCTACTTTTTCAAATAGAAACAACAGTCTGGATGCCAGCTCAGTTCATGAAAGAGTAGCAAACAATTTTTCTAGCTTTTTCTTTTTTTTTTGTTTTTAAGAAAAGTTCCTCTTTTTCACCTAATACCACTTCCTTAGAACGTTTATTTAAAAACAAACAAACAAAAAAAACCTGACAGCAGTAATAACTATACATTTAGTTTTTCCCAACATATTTAATGTACAGGGTCTGTATAGACACTGCTGGTTTTGTTGTTGTTTTTGTTTTAAGAAAAGCTACTTGGTGCATTGCTGGGGATAAAGAGTATGTAAACTATTAATTGCTTTTGACACAAAGTGACACAAGAACCTTTGATATATAATTGGGGAGCAATGCAGTTTAACAAGTTTTAATTTCTGGTGCGGCTGGAAGACAATAAAGAGAAAGCATGAGAACAAATTAAATGGTATATAGGTCAATCATTCTATTAGCAGTCTTCAGGGAACACATATCTAATTTACATAATTGTATTTCTGCTGCAACCAGACATACTGCTGTGCTAATACGTGTTCTTGGTTAGTCTATAAAAACACTGAAGATGGCCTTTTCTATATTAAAGTATGGAAAAACTGGAACTACAGGAGCAAATACATTATTAATTTCATCTAATCACTATTTCAAGGTTAGCTTGACCCAATCTACAAAGGGCTCCATCAGCTCCACAGGTAGTGGTTTGCTGAATATTTTCCCTTAAAGCAAAGATTAAGTTTTGACATCTATTACACTTACATGCAAATAAAACAAAGAGTTGGTAAATTGGTTTAAGTTCTTCAGGAGTTTCTTGTTCTATGTGGGCCTCAGCTGCAAAACTTAAACATCCCTCATTCAGGAAACTCATTTGGAATCATCTATTTAGTTAAACTTTCAATTTATCATAAAAAGAGCTCAAAGACTGAGATCTGTACAAGTAAAAATAGTGTATTTCTATTATTTTCTGTGTTCACAAGCAAAGGCAGCAGTATACAATCCAACCTTTCACCTTAACATGAGTGAAAAGGAACTTCTAGGTTTATTTCTTTATGTATCACTGAAAACAACTGCATGGCTGCAGTCATTTTTAGTTGGTGCATTTTGTTGAAAAACAAACAAAAAAACTGAAGTTCCAAAATGATGTGAAAAACAAAGACGATTTCTGTGTGCTTTGCAATATCAGAAAGATATCATTAAATCAAAACCTTTTTAAGGGATTTTAGGGATTTCTCATAAAGAAAATTTAGTGTTTTATAAAAGTCATGCTTTTTTTTTTTTCAATCAGTGTAAGACTCTTACAAATGTCATATTTATTACAGCTTTTTTTCTATGTGGATACATAAAGTTTTAACAAATTGAAATTTCACTTCGCTGCTGCCGGGTACTTACAAGTAGAGACGATAGGAAGCTGCATCTATCGAGTATTTTAGTTCAGAGTAGGACTGCACTTTTGAAGCAATCTTTCAGGTTCTTTCCACACACCATACTTTGACATCTATCACAGAGCTGTCTCAGAAAACAAAAACCAAATTCCTCTTGCCTGAAACTAGACTGAAAGAAAACATCGAAGGATTTGGTGATGTGCTCCAATGTAATGTCTGGTACTGTGGTCTGTGCTTCCTAGAGCTAGTACAAAGTAAATGGAAATCCATAGGCCCTTAGCTCCGTTTCCTTACATCTACTTCCCCACATCTACTTCTCCACACTAGTTATTTATAGTTATGGTCTGTAAACATGCACTTTATCCTGGATTAGAAGTGTGTTCTGGCAGTGAATTTCCCAATCATCTCGACTTCCTGTGTGTAAATGGAATGGGGCTTTGAGCAACCTGGTCTAGTGGAAGGTGTCCACTAGACAAAAACCCAACAATTTAGATCTGACCCTTTTCTTTCTCTCGTGATCTCCACTGCTTGCTTTGTTAATTTATTTCACATTGAGAATATAATCAAGGATTACACTATGTCCTCCTAGCAATTTTGGTTTGCCAATACCCTTAAAAGTGCACAAACCTATAGTACCAGCTGCCTCAAGAGATGGTAGAACTGGAAAAAAAAATGCTGGCAGTGTAGGGCAAGAAATACTCAGGCTGAAGTATTGTTTTAGGAGTATTGTCTTGAATGATCTATTTAAGGATACAAATCCAAATCTGAAATTCATCTGTTATTTGGCTTTTCTTGCTTAAAACACTTTATTTGTTCTTTCTTCATGAAATCAGATGTGGAGATGTACTTAAATGGGGAAATCTATGTCCCAATATTTTATTTTATCACTGCTTATTTCAAACTAATTCCAGAAGTATTAGTTTTAAAGAAATTAATGTTAAATTTGCACTAAATAAATAAATAACCCTGTGCTCCAGTGTTTACTTAATTATTGTGATTAGTGAGCTACTTGGCGGTTCTCCCCGTTTTAACTACAAGTTCTAGTAAGTATAATGAATGATTTTCAATTAAGGACTAGCAGAACTCATGACAAGAGAAATCTTTGTCAATTTATTAAAACCAAGTCTCTCTGCACTGGAATAAACAATGTAGAACATTAAATATTGTGTCAGGAGTACATGCTTAATTAAACTTCCATTAGCTAGGTAATTCTTTGTAATTTAATAGGTATGAATTTTCTATTTTTTAAAAATAATTTTCAAATCCATATTTGTAGAAAGGAAAGACTTTCAGCAAATTCAAGTATTCCATATCTGGTTTATTTTAACAGCTGAATTAGCTATTTTTTTATTTATTATTTTATTCATTATTAATTCATTAGTGTATAAATTGGAATTTGGTCTAAACCAAACCTTTTTTTGCTGTAATATGCAAATAGAATTAGAATGCTTGAGATTTAACATGGACTGTGGTTTTTGTGGTTTATGAGTAACACTAAACGTGGATTTTAAAATCCACTACCTTGATTTTATTTGGTGGAAAGCAATAATAACTTTTTTTACAGATCATCATCATTTGGAGTACTTTGCAGAATAAAGCATTGTTATGTGAATTTGTCCTCTGAGAAGTAAAGAGTACAGTCCAAAGCAAAGGAAATGGGAAAAACTGCTGTGTTGAGTCACAATACTTTAGAAGACAGTATTTTCATTAGATGACAAGTAAATGAAATTAAATTTAGATTTCTGGATTACTGCTCATGTCGGGAAAGTTATTGTTAATAAAAATAGACTACATTGATAACATGCACTAATTATAATTTATCTCTTCATTTAATCAAATTCAGAAGGATGTCCAATGTAATTTTTTTGGTATAATCTAGAAAGCTTGCTCTCGGATATCCAGGTTTCTTGATAAAAATACTGTTAAATATTGTATCTGATAGTACGAATTGTTTTGTTGTACTATCTTTCCTTCATAAGAGCTTCTAATTAAGAAAGCTGATACTATGTAACTTGATTAATGTATACATACCTATATTTTAAGGGAGTGTCTTCTTTTGGAAAAGGTATCACTGTTTTTTTAAACCTATAGTGACTAGTAAATCTTTTAGTTATTGTGAAACCTATCGTACATTTGACAGATCAGAAGTATGGATTTTTTTCTCTTTCATTTTATGAAACTACAAATTGTAGTTTGGCTTCATATATCTCCTGTGCTTTTCCATACCCAGGCAGAGGTAAGGAGAGCAGAAGGAATGCAACTTTTCCTCAGTTTCTTACCAGGAAAATGAGATAGGGTGACTTCCTGCACCCCGTTTTTCCTAGCTATCTATACAGACAGCAAATTAAGAGGAAACAATGACTCATTTTCAATTACACAGCTCTAAACACGTAAATTCAATGGTAATTTTCAGTTAGGTCAGACAATGACTTAGTACTGTCAGTTTATCTATCTCCAGTGTGAAATACAGTGATATGGCTAATGCTAGGATGCTATTTTAGCTATTGCTATTCCAAACTGGCAGTACACAGAATTACTGTCCTCGCCCTGGGGCAGTCAGCTCAGGGAAATAGCACAGAGCATCCAGCATGGAGATTTGTAGTCAGGATACAATTTCTGTGTATATACGTATATACATATATAGATAGTTTTGCTACCTCTAATGAATGTGGGTACCTCACGTTCCAATCAATGCTGTTTTTTCCTAAGTTGTATGAATAAATTAGGAATAATATTGTAAAAAAGAATTCTAGCTAATTCACATTAATAGTGGTTAAAGAACTTCATTACTATTTTTTTCCTGCTCATGTGTATAAAATCAGAGCAAATGCTTCTGTCCAAGGACTGAAAACTAAGTATTTATTTTACTAACAAATAATAGTAATGAACAAGTAAAATTAAATGCAGCACTATTTATATTTCTTGACATTTTCTTGAAGGATCTAATAAAAGTTCAAGAGCAAGACCAAGAGCTGACATTTCATATGTGGCAAAGAAACAAAGTATTTGATGTGATTGAAATGTAGATAAATATGAAAGTCATTACACATAAAATAACTTTTGTAACACCTCATCTCAGTGATCCATGCTGAGCCAATTGTGAGGAAACACGTGAGCTGAAACCTCAATCTAAATTTATGCAAATTAGGAAATATCACATGTGGAGCTGTTGTGATAGGGATGCATGTTATGATAATCACTGCCAGTAATATCAAAGACAGATTAGGAAATTTGGCATGTGCTGAAGTACTTCTATGTAACAGGAGACATACTCCCTTCTTAGCACCATGTGCAATCTTGCTTTCATTTTAGGAAGCAGATTTCCAAGAATTAACTTATTGAAAGGTAGTTTATTTTTTGATACAGTAGATCAATATGTAAAACAAAGATTCTCCTCTTACCTCCATTTCCCCTTCATTGTGACGCTCTCTGATCTTTACATTGTTCTTCCAACTATTAAAATTGCTTGCTGCAATGACACAGCTCTTTTCTTTTTCTTTGTTATATGGCTTCTACTTTTTCTTTTGAAAAATGCAAGAACAGTCATGTTGCAGCACAGCATGCATTTGAGGTACATTGAGGGTCAGAGCTGTTGTTTTGTGGTGTTCTTCATCATTGGCAGTAATCTTAGAGTCAGTAGTGTGGCAACACTTGATGCGTTAGGAAAATCAGTCATTGAAGATGTTTTCCCAGCATGTTCATCTTGATATTTTTCCAGAAGCTGCCCAAAGCTTATATTTCCAGTTTCTTGAGCCACAACTTCTACTAGCTGGATAAGCTTCTTGTGATTCTCTATTCTTAAATTCTAGCTAGCTAGAAGCATGTTCAAATACAGAGCTGCAAACAGAGTATTACCTATGATTAATTTATTCAGTGTAATGCTCATCTGTTTTTAAGATTGTGATATGAATTTGAGAAGCAATGAATGCATTAATATCTAGTGAAATGCTCTGCAGAGAATAATTGTGAACATGGGGGGGAAGCAATGAATGACAGGGGAAGGAGAGAGATCAAACACAATGGACACTAAGGGAACCAAATGAAATGAAGGAAAAATATCCAGTCATCAATCTATCATATTAGCTCTAAATTGCTAGAGAAAAATATGGGTAATCATAGAAAGGATAGGAATGGGACCTTTCTGACTCAAAATTCAAGTAGAAATAGTCTGCCTCTAGCTTTTAGCACACTATTAGTATGGCTTCATTCTCAACCTTATGATTTTACTTCTTTGTGGCCTTCTGTGTCAGACTCCCAACTAGAAGGCAATGTGACTTCAAAATTTCAGCTTCTTTATTGCGTGTCTTAATGCCTACAAGCCTGAACTCATTGCTACAGCAAAATAGAAATGAAATAGCAAAGAACTGTGCCTGTGTACATAGGCAGCAGTTTTCCCAGCTCTACATTATTCTGGAAGTAAATTATTATTCCTATTTCTTATTATTATTTACTGACCCCAACTGAGGCAACAAGCTTCTGTTGTTTTTTCTCTGATCTCTGTATATATACATCTAAGTGTTAATCTCCCATCACTCTGAAGGGCTGATTCTAATTAATGTTAGAGGCACATGTACTTATCTAGAGAAAAGACCTTAATTTCACAATCTTTCCATAACATACCAAGCAGTACTTCCTTTTAGAAATGTGAGGACATTTTGGTTTTTTGCAAACTGTCCAATAGTTTCTAAATTAATCAGTAATGACCAAACTCTTAGTAATAAGTAATAAATCTTACCGAGTTTAAGATGTTTCTATGTGTAGGAAAGAGCTTCTCTCAATGCCAAGAGATTTCCCAGTCAGAAAATCTCTTCCTTGCTCTGATATTTGATCCATCCTGAACTCTGGATTCCTCCTCTCTTTCCCCAGCACATTAAGAAATACTGCCAGAAGTTGTGTTACTCCTGGGATTCACCTCCAACAGTTTTTTTACAGTTCAGGAGGGAGCACTGAAGAATTGGTTCCCTTTCTGAAATTTTCATAAAGTATACTATTTCATTAGATGTCGCATACACATTTGTTGCTTTCCCATTTTGAGCATTTTAAATCCATTATAATGTTCTGCCTTTCCCATGAGTAAGTTTTTCCGCAAGCGGTTACAAAAAGAGCCCCTTTGGAGACTCGTACCACTCTCATCTTGTTCAGCAGCAACTGGTTTCTTATGAAAGTACAAATAACATTAAAGCAGAATGCTCCAAGAAAAATGTCAGCCTCTTCTCTGAATTTAAATTATTTTGTCCTAATTATAAGATGAACGTGTACAGCTGTAAGAACAAATATTCTACAGTATCTAGAAATAGGTTTGGTGAAAATGCATGATTCCTAAAGTGTAATACAAAATGCTAGACATATGGAACAAAACCAAAATGTGAAAAGGCTGTTCTGAGGGGAAAGAAAAAGAAGGAAAAAAAAAAAAAAAGAAAAAGCATGCCCTTTAAGTATCTATCATAATGCAACAAAGATAATCAGTAGAAATGGAGGGAAGAGATTTATGAAGTATATTGTTAGCTTAAGAACAATTGGATGTAAACCGGTCATTAATAATTGAGTTTGTCTGACTGACAGAATGGTCTTTTAGTAGAAATAGATGGCAGAAAAAGCTACCTTAAGTTATACTTGACCTTTATGAAAGGGATTCTGCAGCATCTCCAGGTAAGATACTAGCAAATTGAACTTTTATGGCTACATTAGCAAGTAGCATATCCTAATAGGAGAAGATCCCTAGAGAAAAATGGTTAATGCTGACGTCCTTGTATATGTTTCAGGGGATTTTGCTTTGGTCTGTCGCTAGTCCAGTCTGAATACCATAGTTAGAGGTACATTTTCCAGTTTACTTTCCTCTGTGATAAGAGTCTATGGCATGGGGTGCATGTGAACACAGCCATTTTTTTTGACCTGGGTTGTTCTTTCAGGGCTAATCTTGGTACATACGTAGAATAAAATTCTGACCTGCAGAATTCTGTAGAGACGTTTCTAGTATTACAGATATAGGAAGAATATGGCTAGCACAGAAAGGGTAAAAGTATGTTAATACTTTATACAAATTATATAATGATAAAAAGTCATTATAGAATGACTTTTATTATAGAAAAGATAAAGAAGAAATGAAAAATTATGAAGGTTACAAATCCAATCACATAATGACCCTCATATATTGATGTTTCTGCCTGTGATTAATTGTTGATCAAGATACTGTCTTGTTTTAATTAGGAGATAAGTTGGTAATATGTCAGTGTAAGGATTGATTAAATACCAGAATTGCTATCTTAAACTCAGTCTTTCAAAATATTTAACATTTCTTTTTCTAATTTGAAGATGACTATTATAGAATGGTATCTTCAAAATAACTCAGAGGAAAACTAAGTTACTCATGCTAACAGCATAATTTTTTTCTCCCTTTCATTTGTATATGACTAAACAAAGATCACAGAAACCATAGAAGGTTATATGCAGTATTGTCAGCTTTAATTTTTTGAAATGTTAAGGGGTTTCCCTGGTGCTTTCATTAAGCAGCTATTTGATCTTCAGTGTCTTCCATTGATTTTGGTTTAATTATGTCTTTTGATGTAAACATATATTAGAAAGAGATGAGATTCAGAGAATGGTCATGAAAACGGAAAGAAAATTCTACTATGGGGAAAACTCAAGAAGTGATATAAAGCAAGCAAAAGAAAATGAAAGTTTTGTGTTTGGTTGTACTTTTCCAAATATAAGGAAAAGGACCATTAATGTAACATCAAAATCACAGTTCTAAGCCCAACGTGTGTGGAATTCACTCGCATGTAGCTTAAGAACTATTGAAAGGGGCTAAATAAGGTTAGCTAAATTCTATAATCTTTGTGCTGGTAATCACTTGCTATCCCAGAGAATCTCCTAGAGTGAAGTACCAGCTCTCTGCATATATCTTCTAATACATTCAAAGAATTTTTTTTCTAAGGACATCTTTATCAGCAATAATTACACTATCCTAATTTAGAAAGTTGTTTTCTTCTCCAAGAATGTGACTCAGTGCTGTATCTCCTTTAAAATAGAGTTGGGAGTGGAGTCAAGTCGTCTGCTGTGGGGATCCAAGTCCTGTTTTTTAAAGCTGCAATCATTGCCACTTGGAAAGGAATGTGAAAACTAAATACATGTAATTTCAGAGTCAGTCTGCTCTATATCATCACTCTGGTACTAGTCTGTATTTTCAGTGAAGCTTTTTTCCTAGCCAGAAAATGGTAAACAAAAGTGTCTGCACTTGTAGTCATAGTATTATTCCTCTTCTTTCAAACTGTAGTAGTCCACAAGTGAGGATTGATGTCTTGGAATACTTGATTCTGGGCTATTTTACTAGATTTTCCTCCTCTTTCTTTTATCACTTTTGTTTGGACAGAGCTCTTGCTTACAACATAGCCAGGTTCTAAGGACTCTTCTGTGCCTGCAAGTTTCATGTTGTGCTTTTGAAATGTAACTTATGAAAGACTGCTGTAATTCCATACTGTAAGACCAGAAAATGCTAGTGCTTCTTTATGTGCAACCTTCCCAGGCCAACTAGAAAATTCATGCTGGGAATGCAGCCAATTTTTATGCGTTTGCTAGACTGAAGTGAGTATCGGCCTGAAATTAGTTTTCCTGAAGACATTTTCAGCGTTAGTCCTGAGTAAGTATTGCTAATAAACAGTTCAGCACAGTGAAGGCATTCATTTTAGCAGTTGTGGCTTCCAGAAGCATTTCAACCCCTAGGTTGAAGTTGCTGGGAGTTGCAGTAGAATTCCAATAAAATAAACATACTCTGTGTAAGTATCACCTATCCAGTAGGGCAGTTCTGGTCTCTCAGGGGCTGTTATATCTGCAAAGAGGAGGAAAACACAACAAAACTTCCAGGTATTTTCTTGTGAGTCTGGGCCTAGGTAATAATCAGACACATCAGTTCTTTTGAAGGAGAGCAGAGATTTGAATTATATACTCCACATAATTATAAACATAAATCTTCCATTCGGAACAGAAGTGAGAAAGATGCATCTGGTACCTGTTTATCTAAGACCTTACAAAAAAAAAGTGCACAAATTAGTGAGACAGTCTGATTTACTAACAATTTTAACAACTTTATAGTTTCAATATTGTTTGTGTTCCTTTATGCCTCTTGCAGGTCATATTTTCACATCATTTTTCACATATGTTACCATATATTTTTATAATAGCAGTGTTAACACAACTGCAGTCTGTTCAGTCAAACTGGTGGAAGAGAGTGCAAGTGTGTGTGATGAACCTCCATTTCCTAGTTCATTTTTCTTGTTACAGGGTAATTCTTCCTATTCAAACAGAGTTAATAGAAAAATAAGAGAGAATGACTGCTTAGCATGCACCAGTTCATCTATAATCTCTTCTTGATGTTTACTCTGTTGACAGAGCAAACATCTATCATGTTAAAAGCTAAATAAAATCTACTCTGATTTTTCTTTGTCTTTTATTATACTTTGTTTCTGTTATTTCACACATTATGCACTCTAATGTTCTCTAAAAGTATTTATTTGTAGAAGACCGACCATCTGTGGTCAACTGTAACATAACGTCGAGGAGACTTACATGGGTACACTACAGCATACTTGTAATTAATACCATCATTGACAAGTCATTCTTAGCATGTACTTCTGAATCTTTACAAAAGGCTTATTTTTCAAGGAGGTAGCATCTGATTCCACATCATGACCTCTCTTTTAGAAACAGACTATTTACCTACTTTAGAGTTTTATTATTTTTTTTCCGTACTGTACCAGGCAATACCAAAGCTTTAAGAACAAACTTAGACTCTTCACAATTTTTGGAATTCAGAATAGATGGTATGTGTACTTACTCACAGCAAAGCACCTGCAAAGTTATATCCCTTCAATATCTAATTAGTTTCTCTCTACGTGACTTCAGAGTAGAAAACTTCATTTGGAGTCAATACATTACTTTTATGTAGTCTTCCATGCCTGAAAATATCCCAGCATTGAACTCTAATACATCTGACTTTTGAGAGTTGCTATCAATAGCTGTAGAAAGTTATCTCCTAGGTACAATAGCGTATGCTGACTCACACGAATTTCAGCACTTATCTTTGTTCTAAGGAGGTTTGTTTTCCTCCCTTGCCTCTGGCTACGGAGAAGAAAATTGTGATTTCAGTGGAAAAAAATAAACTTTATGTCTAGCCATATTTCTGGGACTGCTAGAAGTTGTTGTGAAGAAAATAAATCAGTGTACAGAGCTAAAGGAGGATGGTCAGAAGGACTAGTGCTGCAGCTCATCATGCGAGTTCTACTGCATGAGTATCTTAAGTACTAAAAACCTGATAGTAAGCTATTGTGGATGATACTACCAGATACTGCATTGCTCGAAAGGCCATATCCTAAACATAATTGTTGTATGTCTGTCCAACTATTGATGAAGAATGCTATGTAGGATGGTATTGCTTAGTGCATTTGTAAAGAGAGAACAAGGCCACAAGATCTCTCTATAGCTACATCCCAAGCTGTAGGATTGATGAGATAATACAGGTACTATAGCAAGTGACAATATTGCAATTACTTGTACTTAGAAAAAATTCAGATCTGACCCTTGCTATGATGTCATCTGAACCAGCAAACATTTACTGTGGTCTGGGCAGGCAGCAAGCAGAAACACATTGCAAATTTTAATATGTTAAGGATCATTAAGTTGATTGTGCCAATTTGTTAAAGTGCCAAGTAATGATTTTATAGGTAATTAGACTTTAACAGGCAGAAACAAATTTATGTCCTTCTTGTTTTTGTGATGCAGGTAATGATAGATGTACTATCATACAAGCTGTTGTTTTTAGGTACACAACATCTCTTAATGTCCTAAAGCAAATGAAATATTACATGTCAGGAACTGATCAGTGACTGTATAAAACACATTAGTAGCTTTTCTTCTTTTAGCTACTTTTAATCGAAGCTCGTTCATCATGTCATAGAAAGATGGAATGTCTCAGGTTATTCTTGCTGCATGGAGAAATGGCAGTGAACCTTTAAGGTCAGGAGGACAAGACAGTAGTTACAGGTTATTACAATTGTTTTTCTATAGCTGATCCTCTTGCTGCTCTTGTGGATTTTGTTTCATTTTTTTTCTCAGTGTGTGAATACATAGTGAATAGGGAAAAACACACTTCACAACTCAGTTTGAAAATGAGCTTCTGTATTAATTTAACTGTGTTTCCATAGCAGTTTGTCTATTTGTTGTTTGTGTACATTTCTAGCCTTTGTGTACCAGAGTTGCAACAAACCACAGTTGTTTTTTTTGTTTTGGTTTGTTTTTTTAAAGAATAACGTTTATGGGGACAGTAAAAATTAGCACCTGTTTCTGCCACTGTTATCACAGTTGCACAACCTAGGTGATGATTACAGCTAGCTTCTTAAGTGTAGAAATTAAACTAATAGCACATACTTGCTGTTATTAACTAAGAAATTCTGTATGTGGAGATTCCTCTGCAGTTTTTTTCTGGACCCAGGAATATTAGCTCACAAAAAACGTAGTATAGAAATTGTCTGGTGGTTATCCTCTTTTGTGCAATACTTCAGACTCGGAGGTTAATTAAAGATGGTGCAATGAGCCTGCCTCAGCCTTTCAGCTGTATGCTATTTTTCCCTGCAGGAAGATGACGTGAGGAGAGAGCATAGATGGTCCATACATTTTTCATCGCTTAGAGAAGATCTGTTTTTTGTTATGCTTGGCTTTTAATAGCATAGAGCTTCCTGTCAATCAGCTCTATTGTTAGTTGAATTGATTACTACTAAAATGTGGAGCTGCAGTCTGCCTGGTGGTGCCTGTTGTCTGACACTTCAAAAATTAGATGTTTACTTCAGTGAATTCTTACATGTAATTACAGTGTTGCTATTCATGACGATATAGTTAAAAATGTGTCATACTATTAGAAGAGCTATTTTCAGTGGTGAATAACTGAATAATAATTTATCTGTGGCCAAAACTAAGTAAAAGTATCATCTCAGCTGGTGCCCTCCCTGTGACAGCTACAAGAGGACAACCACTCCTTTCCCTTTGTGAAAATCAGAGGACACAGTGACTGTTTACCTGACTCTGGAAAAATGCAGTCCAACAGTATCTACAAAAGGAAAAAATAAACCATGTTTTGTTGTTTGTTTTTTTTTTCTGTTTCAGTCTTGCTCTTTGCAAGAGCACTTGGGCCCCTGTAAAGAGATGAGAGCTTAATATAGCTGTGCTATACCATTAAACTGAAATAAAGTACTAAGCGGTCCTTACAATTTCAGCGCAATCTGAAAAAAAAACTCTTAACATCCAACATAAACATAGCATTGTTCATTTTAGAGGAACATTGTTTTTAACATGTTTTAATTAAACCATTGAAAAATAAATATGATTTACATCAGTTTCAGTTTCAGGTTGTATGTATCCAGTTACAAATCAGTCAGCTGAGCTGGGGCTTGGGGGGGGCTGTTTGTTTTTAATAGAGCTGAGTGAGCTACTCTATATTAGATAACATTGAGTAAACATGCACAAAAATATGGGATTCATTACCTGCTTTGCCAAACTGAGGATTTCAGCAACTTCTGTTTTTAGATAAGTAAATTCCTTTTTGAAGCTACCTTATCACATGGCTTTATCTGTAAATAAGGACTGAACTCAGATCTTAATTCACTTTAACAAGGAGATACATTGAAATTGGTAGAAATAGCAGGTTTTGCTTAAACCTTTATTACAATAGATGATGGAAGAATTGTTGTTATTCATGATTTTGAAATGGAAGCAAGTGTATGGTTGTTTGTTTGTAATAGATTTAAGGTAAGGCAGTTTCTCAATTACTACTTTGGATCTAACTGAAGTTGTACCTGCTTTGAGAGAGTAGGTGGAGCAGAGGACCCCTTCCAACATAAAATATTCTGACGTTCTAAGTAAAGGTAAATGAAACAATTTCCATAAGTTGGTGAATGAGTGTTAATATTCACCAAAATGTTGTTTACTCATATGCAAGGTTATTTATGACTAGTTTTCCATATTGCCCACCCACTATAGATCTATAATGACCTAGGCTACTTCTGGAGTTACTTGAAAGGTCTGTTAAACCTCTAGATTTTAAAAATGGTTGAGACACTATTGCCTTAGAAATATAATTTATTAAAGTGTAAAAATGAAAAACAATTATTTTCTTCCATATGAATCCAGCTCAAGAATTTGTGGTTTACTTCAAAACGAAAAATACCCCGCAACAGCCAGTTTCTGAATATTGCTGTACCTGTAATTATTCCTGTTTTATCTTGCATAAATTACATTTTCTTATGAGGATTAATTTTTGAAATAAGTAGTTTCATTACACTAGCAGATTTATATTATTAATGCCCTTAACAATGTTTAAATATCTCAACTGCTATGTAGCAAAGATCTCATGTAAGTCATGATCTATTTTTCTACACAAACATTGATAAGTAGGATTTGTTAGGTTCTCATCTCATTTCTTTTTCTATCTTATATCCGGTCACAAAATCATTCACAGTTAGATAACATCATGTTATTCAACTTTGAAATGTAGATCTATTTAAGATTACAAAAGAGAAGCTACTTTCAGTCATTAAGTTGAGGTAGTTTATCCTTTTCTAGTCATAATTCATTGTTATATTTAAATAAGTAGATACTTGGCCAATTATTTTCACAACTCAGCATCTCCTACACCAAAAACTACCTGGTACTGCTGCAGTTTGTTGTGTGTCTCAATTCATTTATAAATTTTACAGTATCTGTAGGGTAAGTAAGACATGTAAATGCATTCAGTACAGGGCTAAATGCTATTCTCTGCTTGTAGTTGTCTCTCACCAACCAGCTGGAAATTCAGTGGTACCCTTCCACTCACTCACAGGGAAAGGGGGGTTTACATCAGACTGGCAAAATGTAGATGCTCCAGTAAAGTCACCAAGGCAAAAGCCAGGATCTTGTTTGCCTTTATTTTTCACAGCATGGTCATGAGAACCTCACTGAAAACCAGCCTCGACTACTAGGTTCTTACCAAGGTGATTAATTCTGCAAATTGCAATTTGAGGATAAATCCTTTAACCTTCATAATTCAGAAATACTTTTAAAATCCTGAGAGAAAATGATGGAAAGTGTTTTTTATTCTTGGTGGGAAGAGTCTTTAAATTATGATCAACTCATACAAAAGTCAAGTTGGAGTGAGGATTAGCATTTGAATACGTGATGTCTCTGAGAGCTACAGGCTGGTTTTCATTAGTCAATTTAGCTTAAAAAATAATAAAAATAAAGCCTACTACCTTCGGTTACAGTGCCATCAGGCAAAAAAATAAAAATAAAAATAATGAGGCTATGATGTCTTGCTTTAATTTATGACTTTTAGGTTTAACATTTTTGTGAATGTATGTTTAGTATTTTGCTGGAATATAAAATGTTCCAGTATCTTTTCTTGCATATTTGACCTTTGGGCTAACAATGAACCATTGCTGAATCATGAACTCCCAGCCTTTATCTGACAGGTCTGACTTATTTTCTCCTTCAATATTCTTTTCTGCTAGTTGTTACAAATTGTTGCATGTCTTGGGAATGTCTGGGTTCCTGGCTTATAGATTTTAATTGCTGCCTTCTCCCTTCTGACAGCGCTGTTAAGGAATGGCATTCTTCTACCTCTGTGTTAATGCTGCGCTTTGTAGGTGTTAATTGTTTACTGAATGAAAAAAAATAATTACCTGTATTTTTTTGTGTGAGCTGACACTTTACTATGTGTTACTGTTCATACACTTGTACCACTAGATTTGCATTGGTGGCATCGTCACCAACGAGCTTGTGCTCTTTGGTGTGAAGTTATTGGTGCATGGAGGGACTTGCAGTTTCTTCCAGTTTTGGGAAGATCATAGAATATAGAAATACATTTTTATGATTTGTCATAGTATTTCTGATGCTTTGTTTCTTGAAGCATTGTGATAAATTGTTCTTGCTAAAAATTAATCTTATTCTTTATCACATCAATGGAACAAGGCCTTTCTTTAAGCATGATGCAGTCAGAAAACCCAATGCTGAAAAGTTAGTGCTGTAAGACATCTGAAACTTTCTTATTTATTAAGGATATCAGCTAATTTACTTTAATTTTTATATTTAAGAAATCTGTGGTTCACAGAAATCTAAATTTGTAAATAAAATTTTAAAAACCCTTGGATTCAACCACACTTTAATAATATTCTACTGAAATTCAGCCTTTGCTTGCTGTTTTTGATAGTGAAAATATGCGGTGAAATAGGTATTATGCAAGTATATTTCCTCAAATTAATTTCTGTTTCTAGAATAATTAAGACAGTTGAGGAAGGAGGAGGAAATGAGCTTCATTACAGAAGCATTTCTTCACAGAAGAATGTTTTAAAGCACTGAGGGATATGCGATTGTAACAACCACTATTATTTGAGTTGCTTTTATACATGCATAATGTACTCATGCTCTATTTTATGTGATATAAAACTCAAACGTTAACTGGGGACTGTGGAGTGTGGGCAAGGCTTGTGGCAATTATACCATAATCAGCAAGCATTGTAGTACACTCCAGCACGCACAGAGCACAGCATAATGTATTCTGCTGCGTGAACAGACTCCAAGTAGCTGTGGTTATTTGCAGAGTGCTATAGCTGCATCAACTTTCACTCCACAATTAAGGTTTTATTTTTCTAATTCCGTCACATAATTGACAGTAAAAGGTACTAGGAATTAGTAATGTATTATAGGAAATGAAGAGAAAGAAGCACACCACCAGTATTTCTATAGTAATTTAAAAGGTCAGAAGAACCTTTAACGGTGGATTCTACTCCTAGGAAGAAGCTCTGTGCATATAAATGCAAATGTTAAAAAAAAAAAAAAAGTGGAGGAAGAGCATGTTTTAGTTGGGAAGTAAATTGCTTGGTAATTGGAAGAATCACTGACTAAACATCAGGGAAAATATACTTGGGGGAAAAAAAATACATGCCTACTTACAGTAATTTTTTTAAAGGCATCATACAAAAGATGGCTATAGATGCAAGAAGCTTTCATATCTGGCAGAAATGGATGTTTCTACCTCTAGCAAAATGGTGGTTCAGAATAGGCCACCATTTCTGTAGCTTAGAACGAGTGTTTTTCAAGCTTATAGTTTAAGAGAGGGGTTAACTTTGTATGGTAACACACTAAAAACACGGTAAGAGAATTACCTGTGGTCTTGAGCTTCACATTTTGAGCTTCCTGAATTGTACCATTCACCTTTCACAACTTCCACAGCCTTAGCTTTCATAAAGAGAATAGCATAAAGTTAGCCAAGGATATGTTGTTGTTTCCTCCAGCCTCCTGAAACAGCCTGCTTCTGTCGCTTGATAAATCTCCCAGGAGGGGTTGTTACAAGGATTATGGTGCCTATTCCCTGCGCTGTACTTCAAGGCTTCATCACTGGTTCCCAGTAAGGAGAGAAAAGTGATAGGCAAGGGAACCATCTGAAAAGAGATGGCTGATGTGCATTTTGGTGCTGGGAGAGTGGAAGAAAAGATGGTACGAGAGCAGAACAAGAATAATTTCTGGAATTCCCAGTATTATTTGCTGTGTTTTGATTTTGATTTGTGAATCCTTTCTGATTTTGCCATCACACAATTACCGGAGGCACTTCAAAAGTTCAACAATTTTAAATTGTCTGCAGTTTTCACAGTCTGTATGGAGAAACACAGTGGATTCGGGGAGAAACCGTAATAGCTCTGAAAGCAGTATGATGATTTCTTCATCATACTTCCTAAAGATAACTAGTTTCAGACTTAAGCAAATTAGAAATTATCTTCTGGGTTGCTTCATGAATGTAGAATACGCTGATAAGCATTTCATGTCACCGAAATCACCATGATTGCGGCTCTTATTAACTGACTGTATGTTTGGTTAAATTAGTTATTTGTGGAATTTGACAGAAATTAACATCACTCTGTGGCCATTAGTATATGAGGAAAGCTGACTCCAGTAAAGGTGCTCATGTGCCAACTACATCTCTTATGCAAGTTCTGCAGGTAAAAGTTAAGGTTTGATCCATTGTTCACTGAAGTTTCAGCATCTTATAATAGCTGTGGAGTTGATCCAGGTTTATTTGCAGTAAATGTGGATGACTGAGTAATCCACTCACTGAGCAGGATATCATCTCCATTCACTGAACTACTATTCTTGTTCAGTGGCCCAATAGGTGGATCCCAAATTGCATCTAATGCTTGTCACGATACCAACAGCACTGATACTACAGCAATTGTTATACTGTTGTGTAAAATGAGTCTTGGGATATTTAAAGGAATTTTTACCTGGACTTTTTGCCTGTGATAACTACAAGAGAAAGCAGGGAACTTCTATCCTCTATACCATATCTCAAGAAAATAGATAAGATAAAGGAAAATGTATAAATGCTCACGAACAAGAAGATATTCAGAGGAAGCAACTGCTTTGGTGCAGAGTCAATAAGGAATGGAACCAGAGTATTAATGTGGGTAGTCCTTTGAGATTGTGACTGTTCAAGGTTATTGAAAATAATTATATACTTTCCTAGTATTAAAGGTAGCTAGGATTGTTGCCACACAGCATTCTAGCAGAAATTGCCTGGAATAAGCCATTCTCTGTTTATCACTTGCTAATAAAATGCACATTTAAATAATTGGAGAACACTCTGTCTCGAGGAAAATTCTAAATGGGCATCAGATGGCAGTTAAATTTGTTGAGGGAAGATGAAAGATTCAGACTACCATAAATACTTCATTTTGTAGCTATTCCTATTGCTAGAATTTCAGAAAACATAGAGCTTTGTTAGCAGAAAAAGGTGCAATCGACGGAAGTGTTTGTATATATGGGAAATGTGTATGCAGATCGGAGAAGTTACTACACCAAAGTAAAGCTTGATTTTGGTGCCTGTCACTTGAAACCATGTGTAAATTTGCACACTGGGGCACGATATATACTGATCAGAAAATAGCGTTCTCTTTTAAACATGGTTATTTCCAAATGAGAGCAAGTTACGGCATAGCCAGTGGATTTCAACTAAAGGCATGAGGTCACTGTACAAGCTAACGCACATCAAAGTTCTTCACGGAGTAAGGGCAAGCAGTAATCCCCGTAAGGGCACTTCCAAAGTGCTGCAACATCCATTAGTTTCTAGCAGTCTCACTTCCAAAAAAACAGTGTTACGAAGTGAAATGTCATTTCCTTATGTAATTCTTTTTTAATGTACTTTAAAAGTCATCTACTAACAAGTCATGCTTCCAGCGTAACTAACAAGTAACCTTACTTACACAACTTACAGGTTGTATAACCATAGAAATGTAGGGCTGAGAGGTATCTTAGGAATCATTTATGCCTAAGCCTGTAGAGTATCATGTAGACCTCAGTATTTGCCCTGCCTCTTTTCAAAAGCTTGTGCAGATTATGCTGCAGCTGACCTCTGATAGAGCTTTTAGACAAGAGAGAGCTGTATATGAAAAGCATCTCAAAGTGACTGGGTGGATACATTTCTGGAGGGGGTCTTTGTCATAATGTTTAAAAACAATTGCTCTTTTTCATCTGAGTCATAGATTAACTAAAGCATGTTAAAACTATTAAGTCAGGCATTTACTAAAAAGCCCTCAGAATTAGTTTAAAAATTGAGTAATTAGACCCATGCTGCGATGACATTACTTTTCTGATATTACTTCCAACTTAAGCCCAGTCTAACTGCACTACTTTCATTAGTTGCTCTATGTAAATTAACCAGGAAAGAATGCCGTATGTTTTCAATTATATTTTAATGGAAAAGAACAAGTTATTTTCTTTTAGACTGTAATAGTGGTAGATATGCATAAAATTGGCTTTGCAATCATTTTCATTTGCAGAAGATTGGTTTGCAATAATTTATCTTTGTGAAGGGCTTATAATCAACTAGAACTTAGATTTACATAAGATTAAAGTTATTTTTAAAAATACCTGTATTACAAAGTACAATATAGTACCTCTTGATGAGCACTACTAGCTGGAATATGTGACTCGAATGGGAGTTGGAAAAATCTTCTATCGAGAAAGGTCCTATAAAAACAAATTAACTGATACTGGTGACTGACAGCAGCTAAAAGAGCTTCCATCTTAAATATGTCTACTTTAGTACCATGTGAAGTACTGAAAATCACCAACAGTATGAAGTTTAACAAGAGCAGGTGCCAGATTCTGCACCTGGGGAGGAGGGCCAACCCTGGTATATGTACAGACTGGGGGACGAGATGCTGGAGAGCAGCCCTGCAGAAAGGGATCTGGGGGTTTTGGTCGACAGCAAGCTGAATGTGAACCAGCAGTGTGCCTTGGTGGACAGGAGGGCCAAGCTTACCCTGGGGTACATCAGGTATGGCATGGCTAGCTGGTCAAGGGAAGGGAACGTCCTGTGCTACTCCGTGCTGATGCAGCCTCACCTCCAGCACTGTGTGCAGTTTTGGGTGCCACAGTGTAAGAAAGTCATAAAGCTGTTAGAGAGCCTCCGAAGGAGGGCAACGAAGATAGCAAAGTGTTTAGAGGGGAAGACATATGAGGAGTGGCTGAAGTCTCCTGGATTGTTCTGCCTGGAGAAGGGGAGACTGAGAGGAGACCTCATTGCGGTCTACCCTTGGTTAGCATCCTAACAGCTGCACAGATGGTACTCTGGGCAGTGGTCTGAAAGGTCAAGGCCAGCATCTAAACTTGTGCTGATTATGTTTAAGTTTGTTAGACACATGCTACTGTGGGATAAAATGATCCCCAGAAACAAATTCCTTCTTTGAAACAAACAGTCAAACAAACAAAACTAATCAGTAAGCAGGTTTTATGTACTTTGTATCTTTTATACCATCCTGAATTGCATTTTTCATTCCGATTAAGACTACTGAAATACAAGCACAAACAGATGGAGTTTTGGTGATGTTCCAGACTTCAGATGTAGTCAAAGGCCATCTCTGACTTGCATCATGGAGGTATTTAGCCTACCTAGACTGCGTGGTGAATTATTTTACCTGAAATGTGGTGGCTTGATTCTCAGGTAGTAATAAACCCCCCTTCTGTACCTAGAATTGTCTGTCTAGACCCAGAAATTAGTTATCTCTGCACTGTCCTGGTCTGTTCTGATGAGTCAAAAATCCACAGAGGTTTGTGCTGCCTCCTGCTTTCTGATAGCATATATCCATTACCTCCTGGGTCTTAATCGAAGATAATTCTTACTTGCTTTGCAGGCTTTGGTGTCAAGGATTCAATAAAATGGATAATAATGCCCTAAGTAAACATTTAATGAATGTAAAGCATATTCAAGACTGAAATGCAAAATTAAAACTTGAATAATATTTAAATAATCAGTTTGATTCTGGATGATTTCATGTAGATCAGCCAGTTCTCCTAGTTGCTATTTGCTTCAACTACAGTTTTTCTTTTTTTGCTTTAGGGACTCCAATTTAAATATTCCTTTCACTGTCTGTATAATTTGGTCCAAAATTCAGTTGTGTACTAAACAGTTCACTGGAAGACTGAGTGGCAATAGCTTCATGCTACCTTATTTCAACAGCCATCACCTCTTCTTTCTCTGCTCCCTCTAAATTAGTAATTTTTGCAATCCTTTCCAGCAGGTAGCTTCACTAAGATTAAAATGTTTTCTCACTCTAAAGTAGTCAAAGGGAAATGTTGCCATTTGAAATGAATTGTGCATTCTCTGTTCAGGAACAGTGTCATACCACTTAAATTAATGGTGAAAAGTGGTTTCTGTGATTATCCTATGACTAACAGAAGGTTAGAAAAAAGGAAAATTGCAGCAGTTACTCGCTCAGGAGGAGAGGATCATTGGAATATACAGGGGAGATCTAGCCACTTTTTGCTTTATCGTAGCCTTGGTGTCAAAACATTAAGGGATAATAAGCTATCAGCATTTAAGCAAAGTTGATAGATGATGCACTTTTGTTGTCACTCACACAGATGCTGCAGAGCATGCAGATTGACCTAGGAAAAGAGCTTCTTCCAGTTTGCTGGGGAGAGGGAGGGAAGAATCCCCTGCAAAATGAAATGGAGATGCCAGAGTTGAATAGCTGCAGCATCAGAAAAGACAAAGATGATTTTTTTTTTAATAAAAATGGAGAAATATTATATGCCAAGATAGAAGTAAGATTGGTCATTTACTGAAGAGAGGATTCTAGCTGTTTTAAGAGTAAAATAGCAAGGCTTCTGATTTCAGAACAACAAGTAATAAACCTAGGTATTACAGAGCTTTAAAACCAAAGAGACTGACAAATAACGTTTCATTTTTGAAATCTTCTTGATAACTTCAGTGGTTTGGGACTTACCTGGAAAGGTCTTACAGCTAAGAGATATTCACGCTGTTTCATTTTGGGAGATGTGTATCCATAATGCAGAGCTATCCTAGATAAAGAAAAAAGCTATTTTCTTCAGTGGCAAAGTAACAAAATTAAATCCAGACACTTATGCTTGTGTGTGCATGCATTTGCACACATGCACACATCCCAGTTAAAAATAATTTTGCAGCATTTGTTATGCAGCGGATGTTGCAACCAGAGGAATTATTGTATTATTCAGTTTGTTGTAAGATTTTGAAAAAGTACACATGGTTAGTAGTACTGTGCTAATTTTAAATTAGCCTCTCTAGCATAGATTTATCAGAGAAATGAAGGCAGGTTTGGGCTTGTCCTCCCCACCCCACTAGCTTTCTCTCCTGCGTTCTTGGGCTTCTGTGGCTTCTGTGAGTCCACCAGCTTGCAGCACGCTGCTCATCCCAGCCTCCATTCCCTTCCTCCTGCCCAACTTCCCCATGCTAAGGGCTGTCCCAGAAGCAGGATGTACAGTGGGATGGTGCCTTCTCACTTTTAATGTGGAAGATGCGTGAAGCCAATCTGGCGCAGAAAAAGATGACTTTCTTCTTCAGCCTTAGCTAGATTGCTTCTGTCATGAAGCAGTTGCAGTATTTTCATATTAAGCAACAAAATGTCGCTGGCGTCAAAACTGTATAGAAATGTGTAAGTACTGAAGTGCATTAACAGTCTGAATATCCAAATGAGAGCTGAGGAAGGGAGTTGTAGGTAAACCTTTATTTGCAAATCTATTACAGGCCCAAAACTTGCAGTTTTGAACTGTTGTAAGAACAGCCTAAACTTTCATGGACTTCTGATGAAGATTTCCACAGTGTAGAAAGTCTATTGTATCCTTTCCATCTGATGTCACTGAATACTTGAACTCTGGGCTATAAATATTTCCCTGCTTGAAAAGCCTTTGAAATACTTCCAGTGTTTTTATTCCACTCTTTATTCATTGTTAACTAAGCATTTTAAACGAGTTCAGATTTTTCTGTTCTGATGATTTTTTCTCCTCCCTCACAATACTTTTTGCAGTTCTTCCCAGGGCATGTTTTCCTCTCTGTATGATACCTAGTTGTTTAAATGCATCATCCAAATTTCCCGTAAAACTACTGAAAGAATTTTCACTGTCATCTTTCACTGTCAGACTTGTATTCATTTGCATGAAATGATGGAATACTTATTGTGTCATGAAATTTCACGTAATTTCTTTTTAATAGATTATGAATCATTAATTTCATTCTAGTTGTTCTGTTTTCTACAGCAAAATGTTAGGAATAAATTTTAGTCACTGACAAACTTTTGCTTTTGAAAGTAAATTATTTTTTTTGGAAGACCTTTTTAAAACTTGTTAAATGTTATCATTACTTATTTATATAGTAGCAAGGCTTAGAGCTGAATTTGCAAAAAATGTTTCCACTATTATTTGTCCAAATAAAAATGATTAGTTGTATTTAATTTTCATTTGTCTCTCAGATTACCTCACCGGTAGCTGTGGTTGGAATTGTGGTGCTATTTATTGCAAACAAGCTTGGCTTCGTTTGAGTGGATTTTGATTCTTCACCTAGCCTGTTTCTTGCTGATTTGCCTGTACCTTTTACCTGTTTTAGAGCTCAGAGAAGAGCTTCTGTTTAAGTGTGTTTGTTTAGGTGAATTGTTACCCATGTGAGATCTTAGTTCCCTCATTTCCCTTAAGCCTTCTCCCTGACTTAACTGCATTGTGTTTGCTGCTTGTTGCATACAGATGACAGACTGTGCAACTTAATTTCTTACCTAAGGCTACAACATTCAAAGTTATGTTCTCTAATAGTGCAAATACCTGTTTAGAGAAGATGAAGATGGGGCTGTACCACAAGGGCAAACTTGAAACGTGTGTGTACATTAAATCTATATCATGAAAACATCTGAGAACAATCTAGACAGTTTACATTCAGTTTTTATACCCTAGAAATCATTGTAATAAATACTGCTGGGAGATTATTTTCTAGACCTGTAAAGCAGCCTTGTCTTTAGGAATACATGTTTATGTTTAGGTGGAAGTGTGTCATATATCTTAATTTTTGTACATAGATATAATTGAGTAAAGACTTTTGAATCAGAATGTGACTAATTCTATGGTCTTCCATTTTCTTGTGGAAGTGAATTCTGTAGTGTAAATCTGACCGTGAATACTCCATTTCTTTCATAGTTGTAACTAATTTTTGTAGGCAATTCCATGGAAAGACAAACTGGAGCTGCCTGAAAGCTTGGAGATATTTGGGTATTAAGAAAACTTGAATCAAATACTGCTGGAGTAAGCACTTTGTATATAGTTGCACAGTGGCTTGCCTTGCTCCAAAGGATGTTGCTGAAAGTTTTTCAGTGCTTGTTCATATTACTTTTTTTTTTTTTGCTGCAGTGCATTATATAGTTAAGCTATGGTACAATCTTCAGTCTAAGAGAGAGCAAGAAAATGAATAGGCCTTGTTACTGTTCTTATTTGGCCACCAAGTCATAGGAAGGGGTGCAAAGGGGCCTTCAAGTTGTTAGATCTTTCTGTTGCCTTTCAGTAGATATATTAAGTAAAGATACTAAGTTCTGAAAGCTCATTTTATCTCTCCTTTCATCTTGCCTTGATTCACCTTGCCAGCAGTTATTTAATTCAAGAGCCAATTTTGCCTTCGTATTGAGAAAAACTTAAAAGATTATACATTCTTTACATAACAGAGAGCTGCCAGGCTGGGTTTGACTGAGCATCGCTGTTGTTCCACTCTCACCAGATCTGTTGGTGGCTTCCTGACTGCTAATAGTCTGAAGCGAGAAAAAAAAAAAAAAAAAAAAAAAAAAAAAAACCACTATATTGCTTTTGTTTCCTTCACCTTTTCTCAGTATTGGAACAGGAATGATTTATGAACTGTAGTCTATAACACTCCAGAGCACAAAAGTCTTCTTGTAGTTGTTGTTTCTTTGGCCTGTGCTAAAGCAACAGCAATACCATTATTTTCTAAGAGTCTATCATGCATTGTCCTGCTAATGCATGACTCTGGGTCCATCAGGGTAACAGTGGTGTTGGAGAAACTGTGTGTATGTGTTTTTCTGCATTAAATACTTTAAATAACTAACAGAATGAGGAGGGGTGGTAAAAGTGAACGTCTTTGGATTCAGTAAAACTGCAGGGTAGTTCATGATATCAGAAGATCTGAAAATTAATTTTTGAATGCAAACAATAAAATCACCTTTCTTTCCAAACTTGGATAGATTAAACAAAGGCAGCAATTGGAAAAAGGAGAATAAAGCAGAAAATCTCAGTACCAGATAAAAACAAAACAAAAAAAATCTAAAATCTTAGTAAAAACAAAAGCAGTCATTTTATCACTGTTGCCATCTTTTTACTAAATATTCTAGTATTTTAGCTTATGCCACCATCTAGTGGACACTAGATGAAAGATTCCAGCTTGCTCTCCCACAGATTCACTACTAAAGCATAAAAATGTTTTGAGAAGTGCCAAAACATCCAAATGAATTTCACATAATGGCTGCTTTAGATCAGTGCTTTAGGAATAGATTGTTAGAGAGTAATTTTGCATTTGCATTAAAGTGAAAATAAGATATTGTGGTAAATTGCTTGTAGATCACGTAGATGCTTTTGAAAACTTCAGCCACTATGATAACAGTATGCACTTTGGAAGCTAGCAGTCAGCACCTGTTATTAGAAACTTTGATGGAAATATTAAAAGTTTTAATTACAGCATTGAGTGTATACTGCAGGTTCACAGTAGTACTTGCTAGGTTCATAATTCTTAGAATTCCTTGGCGTGGATTCATGTTTTGCACATGCTACATCTAAAGAATGGCGTTTTACTGTTAACAGTCTATTTTACCCTTACCTGTTATTCTTTCAACAAATTGAAATAGAAGAGTGCCAAAATATATACGATATTTTAAAATGCCAAGCCTTTAGATAAATTTCTGCAGAATTTATGATCACTTACTATATGTTTGTGGGTTTGGCAAGCATTTTCATTCACTGCCTATGGGAAATTGAATGATAGAGTACTGAGTTCTGCATGACTGGGGAGGGAATCAGGAAATTCTGCTGAGTATGGATGTATTTCTTTTGAGCTTTCACATACACATACGTTCCACCACCACCACCACATAAGTGCCTGTGATGTGCCTCTTCATCCTTTTGGCTGGTTACCAAGAGAGGCTTCCCCCGCTCTGGCTGTAGTTACTGCCTTTCCCTTTCATCCTCCTTCCAGCGACAGACCTCCCTTTTCAGAGGGAGAAGTGGAATGAAACCAATAATCAGCCTTCTGGAAAATCTCCACCAGCAAAGCAGTTTGTCACTTTAAAAAGTTGGCAAGGATAGAGTAGGAACTGCTGCACGAATTTCTTCGTGAAAATTGCCCTCCTGCCCAGCCTCTTCATTGATTCAGCATGCACAGAGGATGTTCTTTCCCCAGGCACCAGTCCTGGCTACTAGTTCTCTCTATATGCAGCCTGGGACCTTTGTCCTCTAGGCCCTGATATACCCAAAGGCTTGAGTTTGAAATAAGCTTTCCTCTCACATGAGAGGATGCAAACCACTTCATGGCACTCAAATGAGTTCAAGAGTGGGTTAAATTGTCACCATAGACAGAAACACTTTGACTTCAGAAGACAGCCTTGAACTTAAGTTAGTAATTCATTAAAGGAAATGAAAGCCTTTATTACAGACTTTCATTTCCATGTTGCTAAACCCACAAATGAGTATGTGAAAGTCCATTCACTACTATGCATGAGTAGCTCATTCACCTCTCTCAGCTCCATTCCTTGGCCTGTGCCCTGGCAATTTACACAGCAGCAGCAGTGTACATGCCTGTTATCACTGTGGCAGACTCCCCATAATAGTTTCTATAGTGATAACTTCAGGGCTCCATGGTAATGGACACAGCCAATTAATTTCCTGTCTATCCTTTCTCCTTGCGTAGCTTTACTAATGCCAAAACTAAATGTCAAGTAGGAAAATCTTCTGTTTTGTCCCTCTAGCCTAGAAACAGTAGATAAGCATAAAATCTAAGCCAAACATAACATCTCTGGTGATTTCACATATGACTAATTACAATTTGGAAGCACATACACTTTTAATTAAGCACAGTTTTTTAACAGACAGAAAATAGTAAGGACTGCAGTAGTTGAGTACCCTTAGGATGTTAGGCTGTGAATTCTACCCTAGAAGTTGATCTGATAAACGTGTATTTTGTGGTACGTTTTGTTTTTAATTTCCTCCATGCTGTTTTCTGCAGGCTTTACCGAAGAAGAAAGTAATCTGGTGTCAGGCATTTAAAAGACTGGAGGATATTCCTGCAGTCACACACCTCGCTAGCAATTTGTCCTATGGTGAATCATGAAGATTTGGCATGATAATGTCCTTTCCAGTAGCAATTCGGAGATTTTGCAGTGGGAAATCAAACCAGTCTGATGCTCAGCCAGATTTGTAGCTAAATTGTTATTCCTTGTGATAACTGCTATTGCTTCCTATTTGTCACTGCACCAGGCTTGCACATGCATCACTCTGACAGGTGCTCTTTACGGCAGTGTTTCCAGAACTAGGTCAAGGAGGTTGATGGGTAATTTGTGCCTAGAAGACCAGAAAGCATGATAATGGGAAAGGAGGTGATTTTGAGTGGTTCTGTCCAACAGTTCATTGATCTAGTGGTGTGGATTATGATACAGCATTTTCACAGGCACAAAGCTGCCAGCCGCATATACAGCATTTTTTGTTAAAGACAATGATAGTAATAATTAAAAAAAATAATCACTGGTTCATGACTTGAAAATAATGAAATCTTGCTTTCTTACTATGAATTTAAGCACTCTTTATGGTTGCAATAAAACAGAGATATCACAGAGTTCTTTGAAATAATATTAATGAGCATTGACAAGAAAATGCAATCTAAAGCTGATCTGGATGGGTGGGTGATTTGCATGTAATTGACAGCTGATAATAAGATCATCTTTCACCAGTAATTTTCAAATTAAATCAGTAGTATTCATACAATTAAAGTTTTAATTATGTAGTTGATTAGGTGGGATCAGTCTGCAAAGCCCTTCAGTTTAAAAGGATCAAATTTGAAGAATCAAGTCTTTCATCAAATGATTAGTCAGATCATTTGGGATGGTAGACTGAAATTTGCACTATTAAAGCAATGGAAGGTATGAATATTAAAAGCAGATAGCTACTTTTCAAACACTGCCTTGCCTATAGACCTGCCTGGTGACCAGTTACACTGGTTTGTTTGCATACCTTTGTTTGCTGTCATCTTGGCCTTAATCCCACTGACACCTCAGATAAATACATCTGGTTTTGCTAAAACGTCAGTAGTTGATCCCAAGCCCTAAGGGAACACAGGCATGGCATCCTGCAAGAAAATGATATGGGCCTAAAAGCCTTTATTTACATCCTGTACAGAAGCACCATCTGATCATGCTTATGCATGAGAAAGTAAATGAAGCAGAAATTCACTGGTGTGCCACTTCTCACAGGTCTGGGGATTAACACAGGGTGAGAGCTTAACGACTTGCAAAAAATCCTCCTTTTCCTTTCGTCTTCTTAGATCATAGTGTAGGCTAAGAACTAAAAATGTTGCAGGTCAGGAGACAGTCTTATGTGTGGATCAATATCTGGTATCATCTGATTAAAATCCAGAATAATACTTGGAGGTAGAAGTAGCAAATAGTCATTTCTGGTGTCCAGAGCTGGCTTTTTTGTATTGTTTTCTTTCATGGGCTGTCACCAACATGAAGTGATTTACCAAGCAAGTTAGGCAAACAATTTTGAAATGCTGCTAATAGGTTTATAAATACATAAAGAATTATATGAAAAGTATGCTATTAAAAAAAAAAAAAAAAGATTTGTCTTTTATACTACTTTTTTGCTCCTGGGGAAACTGTAGACAGAAGAAAAGCACAAAATCCTCAGAGAGGTTCACGGCAGGTAGGTGTAGCTTGCTTATTGGAGCAGAACCAGTATTTGTTCAGTTGTTGTCACGTCTCATCCCTCTGTTGGGATGCTCGGAGTTCAGGCATGCTCCCTGGCTTCATCACAATGTGCCAGAAGGTGACAGGGTATTTGCTGCAGATGCATAGTCCTCTTTGGATCCCTTTGATACATGTTGCCCAGATGGCCTTTGCATATCTTCTGAAAGCATGCCTTGTTTTTACCTGATACATGTTTTTTAAGAACATAAACCTAGAAATCTGTTAGGCAGTCCTTTAGTCAGGTTTTAAGGATGCCCGCCTCTGGGTGCCTTTTTGCATGTTAGGATACCTCATGCTCATCTTTATCACCTGGAAAGGTTTAAGACTGAAGGTATAGGTTTATTTAAAATGAGGATTTGCATTAGTGAAACGATATTACAGAAGATAAAATGCACTACCAGGCTAGACTTAAAGACTCTGTGGCTGCTTTTGCATCCAGTGTATTTGCACTCACCTTCCTGTAGGTTAAACTTAGATCTCCTCTCAAATTTCTGGTGTTCAAAGTAGCTGCTGTTTGTTTCTTCCAGGGAAAAGCAGCGAAGGTTGTATGGAGCAAAAGTTATGACCTTTCTTCTAAGCTGCCCTGACCTGGAAGTCACCAGTCTCTCTCACTTCCCAGCTACAGAAGCTACCTCTGTCTTTCCTCCAGGTCTCCTTCTGATGAAGGAGTCATGTCCTTGGCCTGTCTTCTAGGAGGTCTTTGATTACCAACTCCAGTGCATGGCTTACCTAGCATGTTCAGGTTTTAGGAAGTTTTCTTTCTTTTCTTTCATAAGCTTTCAGAAATTCATTGGAAGAACTTCATAGTAACATCATCTTACTGACATCATCTTACTGAATTCCTCTTAGTATCATACAAAGATCAAAGATGAGATCATAAATGTTGAAGTTTTGATTATTCCTCTCCTCTACTTTCTTTCAAGTATACTGGATACATTGAAGGATCCTTACATTGCTATGCTAGTGAGGCTGACATAAACACGGAAGTGGAAGTCTGCATGATGTCATGGAAATGTTCACAAAAAAGACACTTTTATTTTTTGATTTTAAAAAATAATAATCTTTTAAGACATATTAAGGGTAACTTAATGATTATCTCATGCTGTGTTTACAGAGAAGAGAAACACATCCATAACTTTTTTTTGACATTTGCTTCATAAAACCTTGAAGATTTTTATGAAAGAGAAATGGAAACTTTGTAAATACTCTTTAGAGTATTCTTGTCTAACAGCTTAGATTGCTTAAAGATTTGGAAATAAAAGTAAAATACTGCAGTGAGCTGTTACTGAAGTAGCCAATCATTTTAAATGCAAAGAACCAAAACACCTGCCCAACATATATATGCATTTTACCTGATGTGACCTTGATTTTATTGTCTAGAAGAATATCAGGTATCAAGAACATGTAAATGACTCAGATACTAAATACGCATTATACGCTTAGCAGCCTTGTAAAGATGCTGCAAAATAGTTCAAATTCCTGTACGTAGATTGCGTGCTACTTTAATAATCTATTATCTTTCCAGAACTTGTATGTACAGCAAAACTTATCTGAAAAAAAATGCCTATGTCACCTTAATGATGTACATCTTGCTGTCAAAAGAACTAGGCAGCTACCTCCTTCCCCAGCTTCCCAAAGGGAAGTTTTGAAACAGTATATAAAATGAGCTAGTTCTATAATTTTTTAAAAATATATTTGGTTAACATTGGAATGGAAAATATTTTGATATTCAGTGTATTTAATTGTCCATCTTTCTAGCAGTAACATTATCTTGAATGTGTTTTGTACTTTAATATATAGACAGTATATAGACTGCATCATTAAAAGAAACACCAGCCTAAATACCATGACATGTATTGGGTTGGGCCAAGTTCAGTGTTGTTCTTGTATGCTAAATATGCAAAATGTGTGATGCTGTACTTCAACAGAAGTAGAGGTTCTCCCCCCGCCCCCCCCCCCCCCCCCCCCCCCCCAAAAAATGATCAAAAGATTATTTTGTTTCACAAACTGACCATAAGTCATCGATTTCTCTGAGGTAGGGAAAGTTGTATTTTATGACTGAACTTAAAGCAGACATGCAAGATTTAGCATGTCTGAGACTGATTACATGGCCTTACCTATCTTTCATTTTTAACAAAGATGTCATAAGTTTGGAGAGAATCCAGAGGAAAGCAGGAATGATTAAATGCCTAGAAAATGTTATCGACAATATAAAATGGAATGAATTTTGGCAATTAAAAGGGAGAAGCCTGAAACAGAGTTACAGCAGACTTCAGACACCAAGATAGCTGATTTTTTTTTAAAGAGTTGATCCCAATAAACTACATTTTAAACTATGTCCCGATAAACTAGATTTTACCTTGAATTTTAACGCTAAACATGCAAACATGAGAGAAGAAGTATAACTCTGGGAATAGGTTTTCCTTGGGAGATTGTCTTCAGTGTTGGACACTTCTAAAAATATATTAATAGTGAGCCCAGGTAACACGCTTTAGGGAAATGAAGTAATTAGATAACCTCTCTAGGTCATCAAACATTTTTTCATTGATTTCATATTTGGCATGAGCAATATTGTGGCACAGGTCAAAATTTAGCGCTGTTGTTCCACCAAAATTATTTAGCTAAACATTTTTAAGTGCTTCCTTTCAAAGGTAATAATTATTATGCAACTATGGTCTACCTTTTATGTTTCCTGTGACTCAATATCCTCATTTCTTATGACTGACAATTGTCTGTCAGCTCATCTTGATTTCTGAGGCTGGTTGGTGGTTTTGTCCATAGTGGATGTCTTTTCTCTGGAACTAACGTGTTTTTCCTTACCAAATTGTGAAAAGAATGGATATCCTGAATTATTACATCTTCAGGTGCACTTTTACTAGAAATTAAAAGCTTTTATGTGTTTAGAGAGACTCCTGAAAAATTAATACGGCAAATTGTTTCATGGTACATTTTTTTTTCTTACAGCTATCCTCTAATACATTTACATACATGTATCTTTGTATGTGACTATGAAGTCACAATGCAGTAAAAACATGATTTATTTGTATGTATTTTCACTTTAGATGTCATATTCTAATAAAACATTCAGGACTGTTGTATTTAGAAGTAATGAAATATTTGATTTTCAATATTAATGTAAACTTTACTATTTAATCACCAGGAGTTCAAGATTCATGGTTGTCCTACCAGCAGAACCACTGTTCCCCAAAAGAAAAGCTTCAAGAATTATTATGAAGGATATGAAGGGCATATTCTGAATAAGGTAAGCAGAATGAATGAATCTCTCTCAAACTTCGGTGATCAGATACCATTTTATTATATTGAAGACGTATAGTACAATGCGTGTCAGAACAGAACATAAATTCCCTTGACATAAAATTATACTTTTTAATGAAAACAAGCTACAGATGGATGGAAATTCCTACTGAATGCTCTGTCAGTCCCTTGCCATTCTTAGCATAGTTGGCAACAATAAATATGGAGAAAAAATGAAGATCTTTCTACTCAATTTTACACATCATTTACTGTACCTGTACTGATTTCATCTTAAAATGGACGTTTTCCAATGTCACATGCAGTATTATGGAGAAAAAGTTGCTCTGAAAGTTGCTGGAGCTGTTCAAAGTGAGCAGCTTGGTCAATGCTAGGCCCACTGAATCAACAGGATATTTTCTTCAATATGGTTTTATATATATATATATATATATATGTATATGTATATGTATATGTGTGTATATATATATATTCCCATGGGATTTCATATTATTTAGTTTTCCCCAAACTATTTATCGCAGGACACATATATGGAAACTTTTTGTTTCATAAAGTAACTCAATAAAAAAAACTAATTTTATTTCTGTTAAATAGAGAAATATTTACTTAACATTAAGAGAATGTTTGTGCCCAGCACGTCTTATGTTGTGCTATGGTAGTGAACTAGGAAGGCAAAATAAGTATGCTGTGCTGAAACGTCAGATAGTTTTTGATTGCATGAGGTATATTTCATGTGTCTGTTAAATTTTGCTTTAATAGGCAAAATCTTAAAACCCTCTTTCTCTGTTACTTATACCAATATAACTCTGGTACCAAGCAAGTAGTTCTGAAAGTGCTTAAGGCACATTCCTAAATATAATTCTCTATTAATAGTCTAGTATATATAATGATCTATTAATACTATTCTGTAGGATAGAAAGACAAAACTCTGACTTTTATGTGTCTGCATTTTTTTCTTAGCCATAAAATTGTACATGAAATGGGGATATTCTATTTTTCTCACAGATGGGGTAGGCTAGGGACTCAAAGACAAAATTTTCCGAAGCAGCAAAATAGATTTCATTACTTTAAAGAGACACTTTTATAATTTTAACACTGGAATCATCCCCATTTTTAACTGTGAGTTTTTGAGGTTTTTTGTTTGTTTTGTTGTTTTGTTTTGTTTTTTGTTTGTTTTTTAATCAGTAGCATTTATTTCAAAGTATCAAAATATCAGAAAAAAATGAAAGCATTTTGGGGGACTCTGACTCTGTCTCTGACTCTGACTCTGGATACTGGTTGCATTGATTTTGTGTTTGAATGTGTTAGTTCTTGTAAAACTTCTTGAAGCTTTTATAACATGTTGATGTTTGTACTTCAACTCACTTAACATAATTTTATCTTTTCAAACGAGCCAGCAATGCCAACTTTATTTGTATGTCAGTTCATACTTTATGAAATTGTTGAACAGTCTTCTGACTGAATTTGAGATAAATCCTTTGCCATGTTTGTCTTTGCATAAAGACGTGGGGCAATAATTAGTGAAAACAAAATAAAACTACTACTGACAGGTGGGCTTTGAAAAACAATCTTTGAGATAAAATAGAAACTTCAGTAAATATCTCACCACTGATTCATAGAGTCTTTGTTAGTGTCAGAAGATATTTGCTTGAAGCCTTGGAGAATTTCTTAGACCTTGGGTTTGTCAGGCTGAAAAATAATTTTACATATAACATTTACTTGAAGCTTTAGAAAGCTGAGAAAGATAATACATTCTGTTAGATCTAGTTTACTTTCTATTTGTGATTAAATTTTCACTTACGTAGTATATGCTTGGGGAACGGGGAGGAAAGCAAGTTTTTTTTGGACAGTTACTCAATTTTCACTGTTGCCCTTTTTAAAATGATAATGCAACTACAATTCAGAAGTTCCCAAGAAATAATTAAAAAAAAAATTGATTGCTGAATTACTCTACAATTTAATGACCACCGAATGATAACATATCATGTTTTAAATCACTTCAAAACACTTTGAACATTTTGAGAGCAGAACTGAATTTAGATCCTCTCTCTGTGAAAATCATCCCTCTAGTAGCCAACACACTTATTGACACAGACCTACTGTGGAGGTTTTTTGCATTTTATCAGCTATAATGTTCAGTTATTTCATCTTTCAGCATTTTCTTAATTTTCCCTCTCCTTTGTTTTTCCTCTTCTTTCTTCCTTCCATATGATTTTACAAATTAATAACTTTGAAAGCTGAAAATCTTGCTCTTCGTTTTTAATAAGTTTAATTTAGGGTTGTTGGTACTGTTTTGTTAATAAAAAGAAAAGGGGGAAGGGTAATTGCATATTTTTTTTTCATACAAATGTTTGCAGACTACTGAATTAATATACTGTGGATAGACTTTAATTCACAGATTGCATTTACACATCATATTTACAGCATAGTGCTCTTGGGGAAAAAAACACTCTATGACGCCTATCTAATTTTATTCATCAATCTGTGTTTGTAATGCCTGTCAGCATCAAGATTTTTTACCTGATTCATAATCCTAAGAAAGGAACAGTATAACTGAATTACAGTTTTCTCTTTCATACTAGTTTCTGCACTGGAATTTAAAGCAGCTTATTCGGTTTTATTAAAGCAGAATTCTCAATGTGCAATTCAACTGATGGAGTGAAACAGAAATTTCAAAGCATGGTCATTTCTGTGACTTCACAAAAATCTACCGTGAACTAGGAGAGCATTAACCAAGCACTCAGATTTTGACTGCATTGTAATTTATGCCAATAGAAGGTCTGCATTAGCATCAGTGAGCCACTGCTAAGTGCTAAGGTCAGTTGCACATTTCATACTTCAGCTGCAGAGGAAGAATTTTATTGCTTTTCATAGTCATGGTGCAGCGAAAAAGGTGCTTTATGATGCCACAGACAATTAATTGAGGTACATTACCTAGAAACTAAAAAGGTCACACGTGGAACATAATTGACACCTCATAACCCCTATTAATGATTACAGAAATGCAAATTAGTACTTTTCAGTTTCCACTGAGCAGTGCAGCTCTTCTCTAGCTTCAAATTAGGTTTCCATTTGCTTACAATCTTTACTCTTTAAAATGTTTGATTTACATTTTTTAAAAAGTAACATCAGTCTACATTAAAATTATACATTGCACAAATTGTACTATTCCTAAAAAGTCTATTAAGCTGCAATTATATTTCTATTTAACAGGCACAAAGTAAGAAAAAGAACGGATATGAGTAACGCATTTCTTACTGCTTCAGTAAGAGAAGCAGTACACCCTTTAAGGCTATGTACTACTACTTTATCTGTTTCATGGGATTTCAGAGAAATGTTTTGCTCTTCCTTGTAAAGAGAAACTTGAAAAACTACCAGAATTTCATGTACGGAGGAATAATTGATAGGTTTATTTAAAAGCTGTTGTGATTTTGTTGTTGTGTGAAAAGTAAGAAATCCAAAAACAGAAAGGTGGGGAGGCTAATTAAGAGTTATCTGCTAAACTTGTTTTCTGTCCAGTTATGCAAGCCCTCTCATGAGGTTAATGCATCAGGTGTCAGATCCTACTGATTTTACTAAAACTAATGTTACATCTCATGGGTACTTTCCAGAGCTTGTATTCAAACCTGTAGCATCATAACATAAAATCATGATATGACATCACTGATCAGTAAGAGTTACTTTCCCTTGTAAGCTGTAACTTGTTTAATGTTGATCAAGACCAAAGGCATACCCAGTGGACTGTGAAAATTCTTTAAAATAGGATTATTATTTTTTTATTTTCTGTCTTGATGTAGTTCCATATCTTTACTGAGGCAAAGGCTCTGAGAGCCCTTTGTTTTTACCTCTGAGCTAGGAGCCATAGCTCCTTGCCAGCCCTGTGAAGCTTCCAGATATGTTAGTCTTTACAGACAGAGCTTCTATGAGCCTTCGTGTCTGCTGCGCTTTCCAGGTACACACAGAGACTGTAAGTGTTGTACCAACATGAAAGATACCTATATATATATATATGTGTGTGTATATATATATATATACGTGTATATATATATATATGTATGTCCAATGCAAGAATTGTTCTGAAAAAACAGCAACGGAAAACTACAAGTCATAGCCTCTCAAAGTAGACCTAACTTTGAAATTAGATCAGAATGCTCAGCGATGTGTGTGTACAACACAAGTTTTTTTGTATGTATTCAGTGAAGGTGGTCAAGCACTGAAGTGAGTTGCCCAGAGAGACCCTGTAGTTTGCACCCTGGCAAATATCCAGAACCTGGCTGGGCACTGCAACCTACTCAAATAGACCTTGCTTTGAGCATCACGACAGCCTCCTGAGGTCTTTTCCAGTCTCAGGGTTCTGTGACAGCCCCCTATGTCTGTGTTCCTGGACAGGCTGCATGAGATGCATTCTTAACATGTGTCATTGCTTATACAAACCCGTATCTGTCTCTAATTGATTCCAGCTAACAAGTTAAGGTTTCACTACGCCAGCTGAGGCCAGATTTGTCTGCCATGTGTCCTGGTGTCTTTCATAGAGAGAACAGGTTTGGCTCCTGTTCTCTTGCATTTCTTTGTCTCTCGTTCTCAGATATCATCTCACTGGTATCATTAGACTGCAGTGGATCTAAATGTAATCCCCAAACACGTTCATTATGGGCCTGTTGGCTCTGCAGACATAGTAAAACAAATATAAAGACCGATGTGGCCTTTCTTGAACTTTCCCTATTTTTCCCAAGACCATCAACGGACTGATCATCCACATCTAGCTCTCCACCCTGATGTATGCTATCAGTAGTTAAAGGCTATGGATTGTAGACCCCCACAGTTATTCACAGAATTTAAGACAAGCAATTTTTAAGTACTGCTTATGTCAGTATATTGAAGCACACTTAAATCTTTTAGGGCGGTGATTTGCCAGTCTCACACATGGTATGTAGTACGTGCTCTACAAAGAGGCTCGTTGCACCAAGTTTTTAGCTTTTTTGAGCAGATATAGCTACACTAGGCCTGAATAACCAACAAGATTGTGAAGCTCCCTAATTGTTGTTATAAAAATAATCTTTAGCAGTATCTGACCTTTTCTATTTTTTTATCTTGCAAATATGTTTTAGAATGAGACAATTGATTCCTTTGCTTTTTTCAGACAACTGGAATGTTGATTTATAAAGTCATTTGAATATTTTTTTCTAAGAATGTCTAAAACACAGGGTTGTGCTAAAATCAATTTATTGTTTGGTACTCAAAGTTGAATCTATGGTGAGCTGGTTAAAGCTGGTAGCCATCTTATAATAGAGGTTTTAGCTTTCCTTAGCAGCTTTCTGTCGTCTTATAATGCAGTCTGAATGCTGAAGATGAATGGTGAAGAACCTTCACCTCAATTGTTAGTAAATAGTGCAGAACACCACTATGACTCATTTCCCATTTGATTCATTGTGTTGTTTTTTTTTTTTTCCTTATTTAGCAGTCATGAAAATATCTTTTTATCCCTTCCCTCCGTTTAAGACTGTGAAGGCTCTGTTTGTACTGCATAATGTAAGAGCACAGCAGTGATGAAGGCAATTAAAGAATTTCCATAGAAGGACTGGAGTTGGTTGCAAAATCCTGAAGATCCTACTGCCTTGTGACACTAGCCTTTATTATATTCTCTTTTTGAAATGAAAGGCTACTGAAGTCCAATGGCCAATTCTAACTCTTAACAGGTATAAAAATAAATATATATATATATATGTGAAAAGTGAGAGTGGTTAGAATCATAGTCCAGTGTTATAGCAATACTCTCCTATTAACAGGTAACTGAAAAGTAATTTTGTTTAGAAAAGGGAATGAAGATTTCAAGATATTAAGAATTTAGGCCAATTACATATTTTCCAGTTACTGTCAGTCAGTCCCAATAAATAAATATGCAGTAGAAACAATCAAAACTGTTAGACATTTCAGTATCTTGATTAGCATAACAAGGTTTTAATGTGTTGTCTTTCCAACTAAATCCCTTTCCCCATTAGTATTTTAAGTAAATGGTCACCCTTTACCTCCTCTAAAGAAATAGAAGTCCACTGTAAAATACATACATACATACATAGACAGTAATTCCCTTTTGTAAGAGCCATATGCATCTGCTTTTTCAGTAATGCCATTTCCTGCTGTTAAATGTTACTGCTGAGCCACATAATATGCTTTTAAACTATTAAAAAACATAAAAGTAATGGATATGCAGTCAGCAATATGGTGTATCTTTGTTTCCTTCATTTAAAATTTAGCTTCAGATTTATTTTGAAGAGGTCAGTTTTCTGTATAATCCAAACCTCAGTTTCTCTTTTGTTCAAATGCATTTTTTTCCCTCTCTCTTCTCTTATGCTATCAGCCAAACAGTCTGCTTCTTTTTTTGTGTTTTTTTTTTTTCAAGTTGAAATTAAATTATTCGGATTGTAATTTAATTCCATACTTAAAAATTGATTTGCTTTGTAAAAATAACTTGCAGTGCCATTACAGATATACTGGCTAGACTGTGTGACTTTCTGAGATATCACCTGTGGGAGACTAAAAATAAAATTTGTCTGCACTGAATTGCAAGAATATTCTGCATGCCACTAGACAAAGATAGAATGCCAGGAGTGTCTAATTGTAGGGAGTTTTAAGGATATATGTTTAATGCAATACAAAGTTTTCCTGAGACTGATGTGCAAGCACATCCCAACATGGTCATTCATTCACAAGGGTTACAGCATATATTGGGTGTTTTCTTGCTTTTATTGGATAGTTTGAGTCATAGAGTTCATCATCTCAGCCTGAATGACTGATTATTCTGGTATTGGTTTATTAAAGATTAGAAGTCAAAGGGCATGTCATACATTTGTGTTCGTTGATCCTTCTCAAATAATTTCTTTGCTTGCTTGTTCTTGTCTGATCTTTGTTCTACACAGTGAGAACTTTTCTGTTCTTTTGTCAGTCGCTATTTCAGATGCCTCTAATCTTAATTTATGTGCTTACAGCCAAATGAAGGTTTGGAGATCCATCATGCTGGAAAATTAAAGAAGTGAAACTGCATAGCAATATAGCAGTATGTTTTTGATAAGGGGCACATACTGTAGTACTCGAATCCTTTCTCTTCCTATGCATATCTTGATCTCAGAAGTGGAATGGTAACTCAGGAGCTCTTCACCATAAATTATAAATTACATTACTATGAGTTGAAAACCTGAAAGCCTTTTTTTTTTTTTTTTTTCTAAACAAGTTTTACATTCCCCACTGTTTCTCTGGTTTTGGCTCTCAATATTGGTAAAAATGCTGGTGACTGATTGTGAAAAGCAATATACTTCCTTTAACCTCTAGTTCTGTTTGCTTACTTCCTATGAAAACTGCAGGACAGAACTTCCTGAAATCAAAGAAAATATCAGAAAACAAATACACTAATTTTAAAAAAATCAGGAAATTGAACTACAACGTCTACTTACGCTTTTGTTAAGATTCTAAAACATTTATATCTCTTCCATGTCCATATAAAAACTATGTTATATGTTTAGCTCAAGAGTGTTTAAAATTCAATGGACAGGGAGGAAATTCTCAAAAAGAAATGCTGAAAATGTAAAATTAATGATAAAGTGTAAAATGTGCCAGGTAGTCACTGACATTTATGTGGCTACAAGAAATAAGTACAGTTATGTATGTACGCTTTACACAGGTAATTTATCACCTTGAGTCCATTTGCTTCAGTTCATTAATTTTGCTTCATTGGTTCCTCCCTTTTTCTTTCATTAAGCCTCATTTTACATAGACATCATTATTGGTAGGGGCTCTAATAAAAATAGCAGGTCTTTCAACACTGGTATTGGAAGAGTGGTTTGTTGATATAGTTTATCATGTTCGGGAGGAAAGTCTGGCTAAGGACAGAGGAGATCATTGTGTTAACACATGCTCAATTTTCCATGAGGCAGACTCTCATAAATGACACCATACCCAAACTGCATGCACTTGTTCTTAGTACGTGACTACTTTAAAGAAAGTTGTTGTTCTTTAGCGTATTTTGTATTTGGTTTCAGTTCAGTTAGAAAATTCCACAATGGCTGAGCTCTGCTTGGTTCAGTTAATGGTTTAAAAGCTTGAATATGAAACTACTGTCTTAAGTTAACTTTCCAAAGTAAATGTGAAACTTCATTAACATACTAATTTTACATATTTACAGTGTAATGAAAATATACAGTTTCAAAAATATACAAATTACAGAAAATAGTATTCTATAATACACAGAAATTACAGCTCCTAGGCTAAAGAATAAGCCTGCACCACCCAAACACAAGGCCTCAGTAACAACACAAGGCATCAGTAACAACACAAGGCCTCAGTAGTCATGACCTGGGTTCACAATCACAGATTCCAAACAACCCTCTCATATCTTATCAGCTAATTTATAGAGAAAAAGATATACAACCTTTTCACAAAGTAAAGATGGCACATTTTAATACTGGTTATAATTAACACCTACAAAGTGGTGTAGAAACATAAGCCATGTATCTATGCTCTGTACCTACGGGAGCAGAGTTTTTGTCTGTAATCCATTCCAATCATAATGATAAAAAGTTTATTTTTTTAGTGTAATAGATTATAAATAACTGAGAAATAAAATTAAATAAATCCCTTATTTTACTTCTGCAATGTCTAGTGATGGGACTGGCAGTAGGCTGAAGGAAAAAAATCACCTTACCATATTAGAATACACATCTGCCAGGTACTTTATTTTAAAATGAAGCAGTTGATTTATGAAGTATATCTATACTTTCCATAAGTCATGAAACTTAGAAAATAACATATCTTTACAACAATGGTAAGGCACAGCATGATGTATATAGTTCAGATTTTTCTTCATGAACTATGTGGCTTGAGTTTATATTACCTTAATCAGTTTATAATAGAAATTCAAACAAACTTTTAGTAGTGGAAAAGATGAACTACTTTAATATACTGCAAAGAAAGTATATTTTTATTTGTAAATAGTTCTTAGATACTCGCAATGACTACTTAAATCCTGATTCTAGCAACTTCTGTGGTGTACAAAAGTGCTTTTAAGACATTTCTTTTTATACTTCTGGAGGTATTAACACGTATCACATTGTGCTATTGCTCATTCACTGTGATCAAGTACAGTGTTTGATGTAGCTGATGCATCTCCCAAATGTGCACCCGGGAAGTAATAGAGAAAGATTCTGAATGCAGAATCTTATTTGGGTTCTGATTTACTCAACTGTTTACTTTGGAAGCCTGTAACTATAGCGTTGAAAAACAAGGACTTCGTTGCATGCTCAAATCAACAGCTTTTTATTTATAATTATCAATTAATAGCTATCACAGCACTACAGAATTCTGTGTTTATACCCCCACAACTGTCTTCAAATGAGAATTTGTGTCGAGACTTTCGGGGCATCTTGTGTATCTAAATAATGAGCAACTCTGCTAGCAAATTTAGTAACAGAGAGACAATAATTTGATTCCTGGTTAACTTTTTATCTTTAACGTATCTTCCAGGGGTTTGCCTCAGCAGGAGGTTGCCCTACCAGTAGTGGGTTGCCTTAGTAGTTACTATAAGGAAAAGTAAGTGTTCAAAGTATAAAAAGACATTTCAAGGTTGTTTCCTTGGGAAGATTTAAAAATAAATAAATAATGTATACAAATAAATTATGGGTCTATAAACCTTTCAAGATGGTGGCAATTATTCAATCAGTTTCCAAACAATATTCCTGAAATAACCATAGCAAAAGTTTACTTTCATCTCCAGCTACAGTACGTTTATGACAAGATGCCAACATACGCAATGAAACTTGCATTATATCTGCTGCTAGAGGGCTGAACAAACTTGACAGTCCTGAGAGAATTATAAGTACTTTATGATGACAACCTAGTGAAGAAAAAAATGGTTTGACTCTGAACAAAACACAACAAATACAAGGCAGCTAGCAGACAAAGTATATGTAAAGCAAGATTCACAGAGGATGAGTCTGATGCCTAAAAGTAAAGAGAAGTCTATCTCTCTAGGGGGTTTGTTGAGTTGTTTTTTGTGTTTTTTTTTTTTAACTGAGTATCAGTTAAGGCCCTTAAATCCTCTGTTGCTAAATGAAATAAAAATCTCTTAGTATTTAATAGCTATGAATTTTAATTTCTTTGCTATCTCTGCATGCCAAGTAATTGAAATACACACACAATTTTTATCTCCTGGATACTAAATATAGAGGGAAACAAGTTCCAAATACCAGATTGCTTTCTGGTCTTACTTAGTTGGCAGGAAGAAAGCAGGAAAAATGTCTGTAATTAATACTTTTGAATACTCTTCATTGCTTTGCTTTGCTTCATGGTCCTTTTATTTCAGTGTAGTAAATCATCAAATTAGAATTTATACTATATTTTATTGTTTTTAAAAGATGAAATGAAGTTTGACAGGTTCCTCAGTTCTTCTAATGTATTCCCTTGAGTTTCCTTTTTGTTTTATTCTTCAGTGTCTGTTTTGGCGCCTGACCTGTTCTCTTCAATCTCCTAATTTTTATAGAATTTTGTTAATGAAGTGTGTACAATGTTGCTTGGGAAAAACATGCCACAGTGATTTTTCTTTATTTTTAAAGTGTGTTTGATTCCATCTACCAGCTGCAGGCCCTTTTTCACAAAAGAATCTGATTACCAAGTGTGATTAAAATGATTTTTTCTTTATATGGGAAACTGTTTTTCCCAACTGTGAATCTGACAAGCACGTTTTCCCAAGTATCAGTGTAATACTTGAAGTTGTAAAGACACAATCATCACAAGACTTTTTATTTACTATTGTTCAATACAAACTGTATACAGTGAAAGAAACTAATGAGGTCTTTGATAATCAATTCTTATCAGAAATTTCTTGGACAGAAAGTGTTTTTTCAATTATCATCAGTTGTTCGGTAGCTGTACACATAGGCTTTTTTCATCTAAAAGTGCTGATTTTATCTTTACTTTACAAAAGATGAACTTACATTTGAGAGCCTAAAATTTAAACTGTTTCTACTTGGACTGCTTTATTGACAACTGGTATTTTATCTTGCGCATTTTTACATCTAAGTACTGTCACATAACTACTGAGCTAAATCTTTGGAAGGAAATTCAAAGGTAAGAAAGCCAGGCAATTTATGTGTAGAGGTTTAGGGAATTTGAAGGCAGGATATTTGTATGTACTGAGTTGGTGAGAATAGAAGAGCAGATAATGGGTAGAATAGCCTAGCTGTTCTCTAGGGAAATAATGCTTCCAAATTTTGGAAGAAATTGAAAGGGTCCTGGCTGTTGAAGAGAGGGAAGGAAAGACAGACTGTTAATGTAACCAGTGGTATATAAATATTGGCTCTGTCTTTTATAAGCGACGAGTTGGAGGTTGAGCAGTTTGGGAAGCTGAGGTATTGAATCCATTTGGATTTTTAGATCTTCCATTTTCACTGCTTGTATCCTCAGAAATCAAGACCCTCAGGTGGGGTGGGAATACTAAAAAGGAAAAAGCAAACTTTGCCATATAATACAGGTGTTCACAACAGAGTATCTATATATTTACAGGTGTTTGTTTTGTTTTGTTTTTCCTAGACAGAATACAGTCAAAATTCCCAAAATTATCTTGAGTTGACAGGACAAGTCAGTCAGTAAAGAATAGTTATGCCTTTGATTTAAGAATGGCAGTGTAAAGGGAAGCTTTTGAGTGGTATTATACTTAGTGTTCCCCATCATAAACAATTATATTTTTCTCATTTAACGATGTTGCTGTATTTAGAGCTATCTTGAGTACAACCATATGAAGCTGACTTTAAACTGGTATTTCTTTTCTAAAATATATATTCATAAGCTGTATATTTTTGAAATGTTTTACATTCAGAACCTTTCTGAATTCCAGGGGTGATATAATCGAAATGTACATTAATTCTAGGTGACAGTGAGAAGTAACTTGAAATATAAAAGCAAGTTTCAGCTGGGTGGTCTTAAAGAGAGGTAAGATAAGACTATTGGGGAATCCTGGAAAAGTTGCATCCAATATCTGGGTGCAGACTCCTTGCTCACTGCTACGAAGGAGGGAGAGGTTTGGGATACCCTGCATCATACCCTCCAGAAAGAGGTGTTAGGATTTAATTTGCTGTGAAATCCCTATTTTTTACATAAAGCACATTGTATTCTCCAAATATTAAGATGTGGGAAAAGGTAGAAAAGGGGAAGAAAACAATAACTTGTAAGTTATATTTATGGTCTTGACATTCATGGACTTGTATTGGTTTAGAAAACACCTCACTTTTAGAAAAGGCAGAACTGTATATAGCACATTTCAGGGCATCTTAAATATGTCTGGGGTTAGTTAGGGGAAGGCAGTGTGGGTTAACTGATTAGCTGATGTGGGCTAAGGGGCTCCTCGTCAGTCTGTCCATATCCGTCATTTGCTTTTCATGTTGAGCCTTTGCGACTGAACATGTGGCATTCATGATCTCTGCTCAACAAGAGAAACAAATGAACAAATAAACAAAAACCCAGCAATTGTCTGAGTGTGCCAGAACCCGAGGACAGGCACAGGGCAACTGCTGCGCCAGGAATGCTGATGAAAGCTGCTTTGCTGTAAATTTTTAACTTTGATTTCAGAATTGTTCTTAAAGAGGTCGGAAGCACGTGTGCGTGCGTGCACCTGGTGACAGTGTGTAAACGGCAAACAGTCTCACTAAAAGCTGTTGTGGGCTCTTGACATTGTGAGATAGGGAAGAGTTGATTTAAATGCGAATGGTGACTATTGCTGCCAGCCGGCGTCACAACCCTCAGCGAGAGAAGCCCGCTAACGATCGCATGGCGCCATCTTGTGATGGCGTGCGGAAGCGGAAGGCCCGGGCTGCTGCGGGGGGCCGCGCTGCGGCAGGGCCGAGCCTTCGCTGACTGGAAAAAGCACTGGCAAGCAACGTTGGGGCTATTTCAAACCTGCAACGAGAATATCCTATGAAGAAAATAGGATATGACCTTGTTGATGAAATCACATGTTACTACACAGATTGCAGGAACGCTGATACAGTTTCAATGCATTTTGGTTGTAGGCTATTCCATCTTTGGTTACTGCAATTCTAAGACATGTAGCACTGATCAGCTGAGACTATTTTACGCAAGAAATGAAAAATGATCCTCTATTTTTGCCTATGATATTTTTCTTCATATCTTCTGTGTTGCTTTTAGCATCACAAAATGTTTTCTGGGCAATATATTTGGCAGTACATCAGAGGGAAAATGCAATATTTCTGTAATAATCTGTTTTGCAATAGAATATAGAGGTGCTTATGATGCTTTAAAGGTTGAAAATGATGTGGCTAAAGGGGTGCAGTTTTATAAGTGTTACAGAAAACCAGGACTAAAAACAGAAAACAAAATGAAAATCTCAGACAGCTTCAAATACACACTAACTGTAAACAGTATACATAGGAAATTGTGAAGTTCAAAGGAAAGGTATATTTCCAGAAGAGAAGAGAAAAGTTGGTTAGAGACCAAGGCCTTTCCAGTGTTATTTTGATAATATACATATATACCAGTCATATAATTGTTCAGATGGATGTGCTCATTCTCAAAGCAAGGGAAACAGAGGAGTTTTCAGTTTGAGATGACTTGCATTAAAGTTAGATGGAGTTCTGCTGATTGTTGTGACTTTTACCAGTTGTTGTAATTTACTGGAAAATTCTCAATTTCTGTTGTGAGATTTGTTCACAGAAAGGGACAGTCTCCTTCTCCCAGAAAATTGCTAGGTTCATCTGTGGAACAGAAGATAAAGCAATAACCTGGTAACAGAACATTCATCTGACAATTCAAAGGCACTCTGATTTATTACACCATCTAGGTGCCAAGGTTGCTTTTTTGTTTGTTTACTTTTCTGTATGTTTCTTTTTTTTATGTCTACATCTAATGGAGAAGAAAATGTGAGTATTTTACACTGGGATTCATGCTTGAGTACATGTTCTTTAGCAGCTACGGCCATGTCCTTCAAAGGGTGGCTGTATGTAGCCTCCAACCCTTGTCGGCATTTCTGTCAGCAGTCCCCAGGCTCTGCAGCCTGGCACCATCCGACTGATACACACACACAAACACAAACTCCCCCCACCCCACCCCACCCCAGCCCCCCCTCCCACCCCACACAGAGCAAAGTGATTTAGCTTGGTTTAAACAGTAGAACTTGCCCAACCTGGACCATTTTTAATGGGTTTGAGAGACTGCCTCTCCAATGGGTCAGGGAATGCTGCCTAAATTGCACCCATCACTGAATGAGTCTAGGGTCAGCTGGGAAGAAAAAAGTCATCATGTGATAGCCATGTGCACAAATAGGCATGTAGAAAGAGGTTGAGTTAGCCTCGCCATCTCCCTTGATTCCCTGGGAGGAAATCAGCCTGCCCACTCCTTCCAAGCATGCATAGTCAATTGTTTCCTTTCATGTTAAAGGATTTTTTGTCACTCTTAAACCAATTCAGCACATACAGTAGAAAAGATGGATTTGTAAGTTTCTTAAACAGGAAGGCAGAAAAAAGGAGATGGCAGCATGAGTAGTTGACTAGGTAGCTCAAGTCAGCTTCAAAGTTCTGTGCATCTTGCTGGATTAGTGAAGGTACTGTCTGGCTGAAAAACAGACTAGCTGACTGCTAACATTGATGTTGGAATAACTGGGCCCAAATCTTTTCTTTTAATTTATTTTTTCCTATGTGTCATCAGGGAAATCATTTTTTTGTTTTGTTTTGTTTGTTTGTTTTTTTCTGTGCCAGTTGTAAATAGCACAGCAGTGCAAAGTAGTATAGTACTGCTTTCCTACCCTATAGATTTATTATGAAGATGAATGTTTCAGTAATACAGTTACATTACTGGAAGTAGCAGTGTTACTAAAGTAATGTTACTAATTAACTAACCAAGATAGATTGAACAGACTCTCTTAGGTAAACAGAATTTTGGAAAACGTTCTCAGTAGCAGGTTTGAAATAAACGCACAAACCTTTCTTTACAATGCCTACAATTACACTGCAGAATTCATTGAGAGCAAATTTCCAGTAAATTAACGGAGGTAGGTTCATCAGTAACTGTAAAGCACGATGATGTTTAGTAATTAAGGAGGTGTCCATATGCCTGACTGTAATAAACCGAGAAGTTGTTTCAAGGAGGAGACTTTTATGCGCTAGCTGGTTCTTTACTTAAATATCTGCTACTGGCTGATAGAGATAGTGAATGATAGTGGATAAAATGAACCTTCGGTCTTTCCCAGAACTGATTTAACATAGTAAATAGCATTCCTGCTTCCCATACATTGCAATATATAAAATATGTTGCTGCTTCAGTTCATGTAGATGTTATCACCTGGTCCAAGTAGCAAAAATATGTTTTAAGGGCCAGGGCTTTAAAAAAACAAACAAGCAATGATTGGTGCAAAACAGAAATGGTACAAATAATCATCCTACCAGTGAGAGTCATGATAAAAGGCGCAGAGCTGAACAAGTTCTGAGGCTAGAGAGGAGGGCTCCTTTCCGTGCCTTATTGGCAAGCCAGCTGTGCTGGCAGCTGTCAGGGTGCCTAATAAGCAAAGATGCTACATAACTATTATACCTACTCATGGCTGGAGAAACAGAGGAATTGTGAAGGGATGACACCTCATCAGAGTATCTCTAATGTTCCCTCTCACCTAATAATGTCTAGACGTCTCCAAATTCTCTCCAGTTTGTTTTTCTTCCATCTTCCTGATAAGTTTCCAATTTCCTCTTGCTAACTGCTAGCTTCCTTTCACATGACTTTCCGCTGCTGTACAAACACTATGAAAGAAAATAACTAAAACTTTAGTACTAAAAACACTGAAGATCTACTTTCTCTAGAAAATTAATTTGTCCCATTTTATTGCTTGAATTCAAGTATTTGTTCAAACTTTATTTTGACTTATTTTTTTATATTTACCACTTAGGATTTTAAGGTCATTATGTAATACTAAAATTAATTGTTTTGAAAATAATTCAGGATGTGTGTTATATTGCCCTTATTCTATACAAGTTGAACTGAATTCTTCTATCAGCAGCTCCAAACATGATTGCAGGCCTGTGTGCAACATGATTCCCAGTTGTATAGGTGCACATAAAAGTACTCAGTGTAAAAAAAAAAAAACAGATTCTTCATCCCTTCAGCTTTCCACGGTGCCTTCACAACAAGCTTCTCAGTATCTTCTCTTCAGACAAGGCTTGAAACGAGTTTTCATTCAAGGAGAGGGAGATGCAGAATTATATATTTTGAATATATTTTTTGACTCTATTCTTCTCCAAGCTCATCACGTTGTTACATTCAAATTGCTCTCTGACTTTTCTGTTTCATACCTTTCCCATGCTTCCCCCTTTCCCCTCACCTGTATTTGTCTTTGTGTTGTTTCTATAACGAGATAGTCTTAAATTTAAAATTTACAAAGCATGCTAGTTACCACAGCCTTGTCATAGAAGTGATTAGACTATGTTCAAAAAAAATAAAATAAAAAATTATTGAGATCATCTCATCACGTCACATGCCTACAAATATTAGCATACTGTTTCAGTAATTCTGGTTCATTGTAGGAATAGCTATTGAATTTATCAAACTGATAAATGTAGCTGTGTGCTACAAGCTAAATGAATGCTACATTTTTTCTATTCTATTTTTTTTAATATAGAAACCTATTCTATTTTTAAAATACAGACAATGTCTCTAGAGACAATAAAGATTTATAGAAAATGTAATTTTCTTCTAACACTCTTTTTGAGACATTATTAAACTATGGAAATGGTAGTATATTTAAAGATTAGTTTAAGGGGAATGTTTATGCCTAGTTTTTTTCCTGCCTGTCTCAGACCTTGTTTACTGATACATCTTTTAATAAAATTTGCAGGCAAGCCATGCAACTCTCAGAGGTTGGCCCCATGAGTTTGTGTTGAGATGCTCACCCACAGCTTCTTTTCTTCAATACTGACCTCTTTGATGCTCAGGTCTTCATTTTCATTCCTTACAATAGACTTCATTAGGTTTTTAGATATATATTGGTATTTCATAAACCAGTCTATTACCCGAGGACTCATTCATGCTCTGTCTTACTTGATATTTTGTGTCTTCTTTTACCCCAAACTTCAAATTACATGTGAAGGCTTTATGACAGAGACCCATTTGTATTGCTAGTTTAACGTACTCAACTTTGATGTGCCCATTGCACATGTTTCGACATAAGTTGCACATGCTTTGTATAATTTGTGCTCATTTTTGAAATTCTAAAATACAAACTATCAGTGCTTTCCAAACAAGGCAAGAATAAATGAGGTTACACTGGTTACTGGAAACAGTGATGTGTAATATCCACCTGCCTTGTGTAAGTGTGTCACTACAAAGAGTCACTGCCAGCCTACTTGTGTTTCCTTTGGAGTAGTGATTTTGCTGGCAAATGAAAATCCCTTTCCCATCTGATGTGAATTCTCCAACTAGTGACCCACTAGCTATTTTAGGGCTTGTCTTCCACCTGTTTGTCTCCTTGGGTTGCTTTTGGAGGGGATTGATAATGTCATGTCTATCCATCCCCCACGCACCTCACCCCATGTGAATCAGTTACAAATTCAAAAAAGTCATGAACTACGCACAAGCTACCAATCGTGGTGGTAGCTATTTTTGACTCAGAGAAAGAAAAAAGTAACTTCTAGCTCTTACCTTCCATCTAAGAAGATTTAAATTGTAGTTTCTGTGGACCAGATGTAGTAAGGAGACTTAAGACAGAATCTTTTTTGCCTTTGGTCTAGAAAAAGATGACTTCTATGTTTTGTGTTCTTGAAGATGTAAAATGAAAAAAGCAAAGTAGTTAAAATATAGTGTAAATTTTCTTAGCAGAGAAAATTACGTTTATTTGGATGTAGCATGCTTTATATAAACATAATTCTAATTGTTTTTAAGTTAAAAAGGTTTTTTCTTTTTATAAATATGTATATGAGTTTTCCTTTTTAGAAGTGTTCAGTAGGATAAATACTATACATTTTTTAAAACACCATATTGCTGAATTCTGAAAAAAAAAAAATATTCAGGAAGTTTAGTCTGCATCTTCAGAGAATTTTCGTTTCTGTCCTGAATTTTCCAATACTGACAAAATGACAACATAATGGACACTAAAGTAGATACTGTCCAAATAGTGTGCTTTACAGCATAGAATGTTACATACATTCCTTTTCTAAAATATACTTTCAGCTTTTGAAACGACCAGAAATGAAATTACAGCCAAAAAATAAAATAAAAAAATCAAGACTTTCATTAAAAATTGGCACATAAAAAGAAAACCTCATGCATGTGGAATATTCCTTCATAATTTCAGATTAAACATAAACATGTTTATATTAATGGTGTATACTGTTACACAGTGCACATGTTTTTCTTACCATATTTCCACTATACATTATAGAAAGCTGTTAATCTTCAGCTGAGGTCAAAGATTGTCATATCAATATGATATAAAATTTTTATTTTGTAAGATATATTCAAGGAATGTAATTATATGATTTAAAAAAAAATGTAATGCATGGTGATTATTCCAAGAATAGCCAAATTAGTTTAACATAATACTAACAGATGGTTAGTGGGCAAAGACAAATCCATGAATAAGCTGACATACTGTGATTGGAATTAAAATATCACATACGAATGCACGGTGAAAATGATTGTAATTATATTAGCATTGTGTTTTGATGAGAGTTCTTCCTGTCGGCACATGCTTAAGAAAACAAAGATACCTTAGGCCTACTAATTCTTAACTTGCACAATTCAATTGAATATCTGCTAAAAGGGAATATTTTGTCATATTAGTAGTTGAATAGCCAACAAATTCTATGCTTCTCTTTGATTTATTATATAATTGTTTCAAAGTTAATTTAGTAATCCAATTTCTGAATGTAGAAGTGAAGTTTCTTCTGCAGAGAATATTCTGTTGCCAATGATATTTATGGACCAGTATTTCCTTCTGTGCAATTCTGTTGAAGGTGTTTCTCTTTTATTCATTTTCATTTCCTTAAAATATAAAAGCTCTTTTTATAAACATTAACATTACTGCTAACATAAAAGAGAAAGTTTTATGAAATCTTATACATCCATATATCACTTTACTACTGCATTTTATAAATAACAGATAAACTTTTGTAACAAAACTCAACCATTTAAACATATTATTGAATTTTTAAGTATTAGGCATAAAAAATAGTTAACTTGCAGAATTCTCTGATTTTTGCAATGCAGGAAGACTCTGGTTTTGTACTTTAATAGCAGAATGGCCCCAAGATAAATATTCTCTATAACGGAGGGCTGCAAAGATGTGTAGAGTCCTTCTGGAAATGTTTCTTCTCTTCCTGACTCAGTCTTCATGAAACTTCACTCAGGGTTTAGTTTCACAATATTGCAGTCATCAGGGCAGCTTCACAACAACAACACATGCTCCAGCCCTTCCAATATTGACAGGAACTTCCTTTAAAAAAAATAAAATAAACATTTTGAGTAGACTATTACAGGCAGGACTAGAAGAAATTACTTGTAGAGTAAAAGGAAAACAATTTCTTTATTCAAGCTAATGTAATGCTAGAAAATTAGATTTAACTGGAACTGTGGAAACAATTTGAGGTTGTGGAAAAAAACTTTTTGCAGCTGCTGAGGGCTATTGGAGCATAGGCTGGTGGTGTTTCTTTTAGCTGTTGTAGAAGACTTTCATATCCTTTGACCCTAAACTATGGACTTCATAGGATCTTGCCAGTTTTAATGTTTTCTCTTATCTCAATGGTGATGGTCATAAATAAGAAAACTTGAAAGTATGTCCAGTAGAGGGCATTGCTGACAAAGGCATTCCAATTCCAGCCTCTGTTACAAAATGATTTGTATAACCTGGTTTATTTACCCATGCATTATTACCTCCATTGTTGTATCTGAAAACTTCTATACAGTTATTTAACATGAGAGGCAAGCAGTATGTTACACCTGCCAAACTACAGTGTTACTGCATCCTAATATATGCCATTTTTCACAAAACCAGTAATAATTTTGCAACATAATAATTTTTGCTTTGTCCATTATTCAGATAGAGTTCTTTCTATTTTTAATTACCTCTGTCCACTCATTATTTTGAGCATCATAGGACTCCACAGTATCCAGGTATGTGTGGCCATCATAACCCCCAACAGCATATAATCTGTCCCCCAGAGGACAAATTCCAACAGCATCCCGAGGCACACTCAAGGGGGCCACTGTTGTCCAAGCATCTGTTTTAGGGTCATACCTAGAATGTTTTATGATAAAAATGAGAAAAATATATTGTAGAAATGCATTATGATATTTCAGATTTATATAACTGATAAATACTTTCCTCCTCTTTTGTTGTTTAGCTACACTACGAACTAGTGTAGAGAATTATGAGTAACTTGATCAACTATTTTATTTAGCCACTAGAGGGATCTTCAAGCTCACTAAACGTGCCCGTATTTTCACTTTATGGTTACAGACTACATTTCTATCAGATTAAACAATCACTGTTTTGAACATAAATGAAGCCTGAGGGAATGATAGCACAGCAGCAGCTCAGTCAGCAAAGTTGAAGAAGCAAATTTCAGTGTATTTTTTTGAGTTTCTCTGTAAAGATTTTTTCAAATAGAAGGGAGAGCAAGGAGGAATTTGCATCTGGTGGTTAATGGAAATCAGTTCTTCTGCTCAAAATATTATTCTTAAAAGCATAATATGTTTTGCAAGCATAACACTCAAATTTTGAAGAGATTTCACTTGCTACAATAAATTATTTTATACTTCCTGGAATGTAAAATAAATGAATACAAATGCTTACCTTTCTACACAGTCAGAAAGTCGAGAACAGTGGTTGGAAGCAGGCGCATCATGACCTCCCACAGCATATAAAAAGCCATTGTATGTTGCAACACCAACACCCCCTCTTCTCTTTGACATTGAAGCACATAAACTCCACTTGTTCGTGTGCGGATCGAAACATTCCATTGATTTTAAGCAGGAGCTCCCATCTCGTCCACCAACAGCATATAGTCTGGGACAATTATCCACGGGAAAATAAAAAATTTTGGTCATTTTAATAAAAATTACATTTTTAAGCTTCATTCAGATGACTTTAAAATTCCCATGATGCCCACTATTTGCTCTCCGACCACTATGCTCTAGTAACTTTCTTTGCACAGTGAGTTTTGCATGCTGCATGAAAAATTATTTTCTTAATTTTGCAATATAGTTTCAAGCAGTCACATTGGAAGATTAAAAAAGGCATATCATATCAACTTATGTAACTGTTAAGCTATAGATGGAATTTAATAGAAAGGTGCTACATATATTTGAAATATAAGGTTACAAAGTATTTGATATCTCAGTATCGCATTAAGCAATTTTCTTCTACTATTAATACATTAAAAAATCAGTAATTTCATATATATCAAAAACATATGTAAAAATACATCAAATATATTTTCTTCAGTGCTTGTATTTAAGAAAATCTGTGAAACAGAATTTACCATACAGATATGTCCTCCTGTCTGTTTAGCATAAAGGCACTTAGCAAACAACTCGAGATTCAAGCCAGCTGTTGTTGAGACAACACGTAAGAATAAATGGTGTAAATTCACCATTAAGAACCAGGTTGTGGCTTTTTGTCAAAGAATTTTACAAAGTCTGAATTTTTAAAATTATTTATTTATTTTTATTTCAAACTAGCTGGATGTCTCTAGACTGTGATAGCACACATGCTGGATGTAATAGTACATGTGTTTCGATATTGAGTGTGCCAATTGCTTAGGTTGCTTTCACACCCTGGCTGTTACTTAATGCCATGAAATTGAGTTTGCTTAGTGCAACTAATTAGAGATCTAGGGAATACTTCAGCTTGTCCAGAGTATGTCACCCAAAGCCAATCAGTTGAATTGTGCTTGAGTTGTGTGACTCTTGTTCCAGTGACTGGGAGAAATTTTAGATTGCTCTGATGTACAATTTCAGCAAGAAAAAATCTTGACTTTTACAGCAATACAAAATTTTTAGCCCTCTCTTCTAACATTTGTGAATTGAACACAGACTTGAGTTCTCTTGTACAGTTTGTTGCTTGGCCCATAAAAAAAAAAAACTTGAGAACTTGATTTATTTTCTTTTATCATCAGGCCCTTAGATGCTGTCTCCTTGTTTACACAGCTTTCACGGAGAGAGGAAATCACTGACTATATGAGCAGATTGGTTGGGATTTTTTGTTTTCCCTAAAGTACCCAGAAACATCTAAAGATCTAAAAAAAAATCTTTTTCCATTCTCCGAGAAGATGAACAAATATTCCTTTATTGACTAATGCTTTCAGTAGACCATTTATTGGTCAGAAATGTTGCTCCACTGAAATTCTAAGTCTTTTCTGGTGGGATTGAATAGAAAAAATATGGCGTGACTTAGGGGAACAGGAAAAAGAGAAGCATTCTGCTCAGACCACAGCAATAGCGCTGAATGATGGACATTTGATCTCGGCTTCCCCTGGTATGCCAGAGATTACATCACTAGACTAACAGACGTGATTTAAGCCGGGATGGAGACAGCATGTATCAGGCTGATTGAGAACAGAGTCAGGATCGGGCTGGATTTCCTCTTTGACAAAGTGGTTTCCTGCACGTCCCTGTGGAAGGTAGCAACAGGAGTTTCTGGTGAAGTTTATGCTGAGAACATTTCCTCTGAGATACAACGGGGACTTGAACAGACAGTTCTGCCTCTCAGAATTTTTAGTTAATGTTTAAAATCATGTCCTGTTTGAATGAAAAAATCCTGGCTTGTATGTGAAGATTTACATTTGCAACTGTCTGCTTGCTAACATCTTTATTTCTACTCTTTCTCTTTCATAAGTCACCAGCATTCAAGAAGTGAACAGGCGAGCCAGTGATAAGGTTTCAGAATAAGTGCAATTTTCTGCCTACAACTGTCTGTAATGTTCCCAGCCCCTACGAACTGTCACTGCTAAGAGGCTTCCAAACCAGAGTTCATTAAAAAGGAAGGTTGGCTCAAGTCATGCTTTCCGACATACCAAATGGGGGCCTTTTATCAGGCTTTAATATTTCCAGCACCAGCCTAATTTGCTGAAGAAGTTAAAGTTCTTTCAAATGGTGCTTCCTTAGACATACTGATTTAAAAATGTAAAAGTGAACTTGGAATATTTTTTCAAGATAGTTGATGGAGCACTGGAACAGGCTGTCCAGGGAGGTTGTGGAGTCTCCTTCTCTGGAGATATTCAAGGCCCGTCTCGACACCTACCTGGGCAGCCTGCTCTAAGGAACCTGCTTTGGCAGGGGGGTTGGACCCGATGATCTTTCAAGGTCCCTTCCAACCCCTACAATTCTGTGATTCTGTGATCAATATCTCCCATAATTTATATTTCAGGAAAAATTCTGTTGTGCATCTGTCATATGCTCAAATTGCTGGAACTTGAAGTGGCTGAAATGTGTTTACAACGTGACTGAAAATTTGAAAACAATTTACCACAAAACAGAGGAAAAGCTTTTTCTTATTTTTGTGCATTACATTTTCTCTTTGTTTTCTTGAGGTGTTTAATTACTTCAAGAGTGAAAAGAAAATATAAGAAATCGGATTTCCAAGGCAGGAAGCAAAGAAAACAACAGTTTTTCCTGTTGACCTACTTGCTATTTAATGCTGCAACCCCTACAGTGCTTCTGGGCGTTGACATGCTAGCAACGTAATTCCATTGCCGTGCTTGAGGGTCCCATCTTTCTACAGTATTAAGGTAACTCCATCCATCATGGCCACCAACAGCATACATTGGTCCTTCAAGCATTGCTACTCCTTAGAAGATAGAATTAGGAACGGATTACAGTATCTAATAATTACAGTGATCAATAAAGTATTAACTTCATGCTTTAATTCCCTGTATACAGATAAGCAATTTCAGCTGGTATTAAACTATCTAAAAGCAGGCTTGTCATTTAGCGGAATAAATAAGGATAAACAAAATACTTTATATACAGTATTTTTCAGAATAAGCATTATCTTTTGCCTAAAGATCAGAAGAAAGTTGTTTCAGTTCTGAAGTTCTCAGAATTTTCTCTCTTCCAGTTCTGTTGACCTTGTTCTGAATGAAGTTTGAGCCCCTACATGAGAAATAATGCTATTCTATCAAAGAAAAACAAAGATTGAGCCAGGCAATGGAAAAAAAAAAATGTCCAACACACTACATATCCTTTACTCTGAGCTGAAGATCTGTAATCCTGCCAGCATGAAGCCTGAGTGGGTGGGTATCTGGCTGGCCTTACAGGCTACAGTACCATAATATTTTAATGCCTCTAAGTGGAATGCACTTTGTGATAAGAGTAGGCTTGTATTTGTTGCCCTTGAGGGACAGGAGAGTGAACTTGGCTCTCCCTGCAAAGCTCTCTGTGGATATATCCTGTGTTACTGCCCTTTTCTCAGCAAGAAGGGGTTTGGTGCCTTCTCTTTGCTAAGCTGCTGCTGTTGCTGACGTTTCTTTGCTTTGTTAGGTAAGGCAAAATGTTTGAATCTGTCTGCTTAAAAGTTGTCTGAATCCGACGTTTCAGCCTTAAGTATACATGGCCTGATTTTTTTTTTCAAATGTGCTACTCTCCACAAAATCACACTGAAACCAATAGGACCTATAAGCGCAAGGCAGCTTTGCAAACTGAGCTGATACATAGTTAGAAGGCTAACTTTGGGCACTCATTTTACTTCCGCAACCTGCTTGTTGGGTAGAATTATGCCCCTGCAGCTGGTAATTATAAAGACTACAGTCTGTTTTGTCTTTTTTCCATTTACTATTTACTCCTATTTGTTTTTGCTAATTTGACAGACTAGCTGGAAAGAACTCAACACTATAATTTATCCCCTAAGTGGTGGAGAAGGTACTATAGGCCACAAACTAAGGTTTATCGAATAACTGGATCAGTCTTTTTGTGTTATTCATTAAAATAAAAATATTCTGTGTCATTTGAACTTACTATAATGATTTTGAGCCAATACCTTTTTCTATTAACATAAATGAAGCTGGCCTTTCTCATAAGATCTGCGCAAATAAATCATTCAGAAATTGTCATATTCCCTCCCATAGTCTCCTTAACGTCAAACTTGTCCTTATTTTTCATTGTTCCAGCAATGCACTTGAGATTTCATATATTTCATTCACTGTGAATAATATTAAGGATTACTGGGCAGTAAAGACCCATAGATACCAAGCTATGGCAGAGCTCTTTAAAAACTCTTGTAATTACAACATTAAAATTAGTGAAGTTGCACTTACTTCCTTACAGCAATGTTTTCTTCTATGTGAGTAATTATCTGACCTGATTTTCAGAGGTGTTAGGTACCCATGGGCTTAACTTAGTCATAATTTTCCAAAACTATAAATCAGGCTGTTACTGTATTGCAAGCAGATACCTTCGCCACTGAATTAGAAAAGTCAATCATTTTCACCATTGCTTATATTTGGAATTTCCTAAAAACAAAATTAACTCTGGAAGTCTAGTGCAAGTTGGGTGAACACTAATAAATGTCACTGTCATAAAATTATGGCAAAGGGCAAATCTGTCTTTGAAAAATACCTTCTACACATGTTGCTGCATGTTACTGAATGCTTTGAAAGTTATGTCAGCAGCATTTGTGTAAATTGAAATCACTTGTACGTGATCCAAAGCATTTACAAAGAAGCAGCACCTCTTACCTAAGCCATGTCTGTGTGTTGACATAGGAGGCATTATAGTCCAAACTTTGGTGATAGGGTTGAAACATTCAACAATATTAGAAGTTTTCAGACCATCTCTTCCTCCCACAATATAGAGCTTGTTGTCAATTACTGCAACTCCAAACTGTAATCGTCTACCATTCATGGTACCAATTTGTATCCAACTATTAGTCCTAAGGTCATATTTTTCAATTGTAGTTGTGCCTGTTGAAAACATAAGTATTATACAATACAAGACAGCCATGAACTGATCAGTATCCAGTAGTCAGTAGCTGGTCCATCTCAAAATATTATTCAACTTCAAAAGATTGAAATTCTGTGTGTGGACTTTTACTGCATCTTTTACTGAGAACTTCAGTTACAAAGTGTGAACCTAGTGAGAAAGCTGCGTTAATTCCATGCATATATAATTGTCAAACATATGGGAATAAACCAGGGGCAAGAAGAGGCAGAATTACATGCCAGCTAATTTTTTAACACTGGAAATTTGAATACAAGTTAAAACTGTTAGTCATTTAAATACCATGAGGATAGTTGGTTTTTGTTTGTTTAATTCTTTATGAGTATGGTACCTCACAACTATATACTCTTTAGGCATGCCTGTGCTTAAACCATTAGTGCTATCAAAAACTAAATGTATCCATGAATCTGTCTTAGTACTTAGGCATGCATCTTCATGAATAGCTTGGATGTTTTCCTTTTCACAATGGAGACAGGCAGAAGGCTGACTTCTGTGTGAGTATGTACTTGTTTCCCACAGGTAGCTTCCTTGAGGTTCACCTTTGCAGCAGCCGTGCAATAAATGCTTGTCTGCTGTAATACAGAAGCTGTATTTTCAATTCTTCCAGGTCACTGAACTTCTAGTAATGTTTTTACTGCAGCTATTCATAAGGCCCTAACTCCCTGCCATTTAATACTGACACTTTTACATGTGCTGGCTCCTGACAGTCACTCTGTAGCCGTAATTGGTCCTGTGAGAGTTGATTTAGCACAACAAGGAGAAGGCTGAGCAACGACTGAGGTAGGAAGAGGCAATTACCAGTTGCACACACAGTACACACTAGATTCAGTTCAGCTGAAGGCAACCAGATGAGAAAAACAGAGATGATTTCCTGCCTGTTCCTTGACTGGGATTTGAGACTAGAGAAGTAGTATTTTGAGAATTACAATAGGCAGTTTGTGGATAAATGGTTTCTAACAGCAAAACAACCATGCAATAATGCAGAGAAGAAAGGTAGCATTTGCTTTAGAGAAGTTTTCACAGGTAGAACCTGCTATAGGTCATCTGCTATACTCAACGAGCTTAGTGAAATAAGAGTTTATCTCGATATCTTTTTTTTTTCTCCCCTCTACATGCCTTTCCAGATGCATAGACTGGGAAAGAAACTATCAGATCTACCAGCAATAAAAGAAAAAAAATCTACTTTTTCCCTCTCCTGTCTTCTTTCATTCTGCACAACTGAATTTTGCTATTCTTTTGTTTTGTTTTGTTTTGTTTTTCCATTTTGGTAGTCTGTTTGCTCTTCTTTGCTTTGATTCTGTCTCATTTATTTTATGCTAATACATGAGTGCCCCAAAGTTCTCAGCTTCAAAAGAAATCAAAGAAATAGCTCACATAACTAAAAAAAAAAAAAAAAAAAAGCAGGAAAAATACATTAAGGTGTACAGTGTGTTCATACCCTGTAGGCTGTAATTTTTACAGAGGTTTGAAAGTAGGTTTTGAAAGGTAATGTGGTTTAGGCACAGTCACGTTTTTCAAAATACTAGCCCAAGAGTGGTTCTTTGATCTTCTCTTGATCATTTGAAGTTGAGGTTTGACTTCATATACCACCTGAGATAAGCACAAAGCCAAACTTGGCACTCGCAGAGAGTTCTTTTCTTTATCACAGAAGGCACAGTATTGCCAGAGGTGGTAGTTACTCCCTTCTCAGAGATGTTCTTCTAGTGCTTCATAGTCTCTTAGGTGCTGTTTCCTTTATCTTGCAATCCAGCACAGGCTCAAGGTATGAGTCAGAGATATAGAGGACAGCAGGGAGGAGAGGAAGTGCTGTTCTTAACCATCAAAAGGCAAAAGTTCAAACAATTGGCTTTATTCCAAGGTAATAAGTAAAAGAGGCACCAACAGGAAGTAGAGATGTTGACTGAAATAGCCTTTTCTTTGTATAACCTTTACTGTGAAGACCTATTAGAAAATTTTATTTTTATTTCTAAGAATAGTTAAGTTAGTTTGAAGATAACCTTGAGTTTTTGGTTGATTTATATAGTTCATAAATAATCAGTATTGCTAATTAAACTACACTAGTTGCTATGGCTTAACTTCATTTTGTTAAACTGTCATAAGAATGAATGTTTTCTCTTCATGTTGTGATGGTGATGAATGTGTATTTTGTATTTAATTTAATTGCATGGGATAGTAAGGTAGCACTGCAAGATGTCTTGTATAGGAAACATTAGTCATCAGCAACTTTTTCCAAACTGTGAAATGGATTAGCTTCTTTGTGAGTCTATTAATAGTAAACTCACACAGCTAAAAGTAATACTGTTCAGCAAGTCGCTAGACTTTAAACTAATTACAGTTCTTTGGCTCCAAGCAGTGGATTCCTATAGAAAATAATTTAATATACTTCCTAGTAAATAGTCACATTTGTAAAGTTGTAAACTGGTTGCAGTTGTGAAAATCAAATCATAAAAAATTGAATACATTTATAAGATTTAACTTTCAACTACAAACTTGAAGAAAATTCTATATACAGTTCTGAAAAAAGATGCACGTATTTTGCACTTGTGAAAAAGTGCAAATGTTTTCAATTTAAAATTTATTTTAAAATATTGATAACTTTAGTTTAGAGCTGCTAAAAGTTCAGTAATGCTTTTTGGTTTTACTTTTCCCTAAAAATTTTTTCCAGCCTTCTAACTTTTGTCAAAAAATGGAGCACACTAGAATGACATTAAATATTTCTTGAAATATCTTGAATGTTATTTTTTCTACTGATTTGTAAAGCCAAACTGCATGCAAAAATTCTTAGAAAACTCTAAATTTTAAAATCACCGTTCAAATCAAACTTCTTTAGTCTGAACTTCAAGCTGTACGTATATCATTGAGAAACATGATTCTTGCAAGAAGGAAGAACATCTAAAATGCAAGATTTTCTGTTTTTTTTTCCTCTTTTTCATCCTTATATTGCTGTTTTCCTAACAGAAATCCTTCAAAGATTGTTATATATTCCCTGTGTGTCTGTAATACAATTAATTAACACAATTAAACAAATATCCAAGCTTACCTTTAGTAGCATCCATACCGCCTACAGCATAAAGTGCACCCACTGTAGACTTTCTGGGCTTAGTTCGAGGGCTCTGCATCATGGACCGTCTTTCTGGTAGAAGGTGGTATTTCATAGCCTCCATAAGAAGTTTCTGACACTCTAGGTCGTCTGCAAACATTGGACTATTTTCTAGATCGGCTAGTAACTAAGAAATGAGAAGTGATGATCTTATGTATATCTAAATCATTACAAGTTTTATGTACTTTAGCAATTAAAGCATTTGTACCTACTAACACTCATTTTCAGTTCACCTCTTCCCCAAGCTTTGCTGTAAATTCTGCTTTAATGCAAGTAAAACAACATAAGGGTAGTAACTAACTAACTAACTAAATGTTTAGATGTGAGTCTTTTGCTTTATTTTTTTCCAAAAACATTCTTCTAACTTTTAGAAAAGTTTAAAATTGCAAATGCAAACTTCTCCTTATGAATGTAAATGTCCTTTTGATGTGAGTGTAAGCAAACCTAATACTAGACATCTCTGTTAATATTAGAATATATTAAACAAGGTGTACATTTAAGAATAAATATATATAGTATTTTGATGCTTAACCCGAAGTTGATTACTTGCAGCTTCACTCATCAATAAAATAAAGGTAGATTCCTGACAGTATTGTTCCTACTCCTGTTTTTCTGATAAGATAGTCCCCTGTGACACAGACCCAACAGTGTCAGCTTGCTATAAAACAGTATGTCCATCTCTGCCACTTATTTGATGAACTGTCTCTTACAGTCTGAAAGGACAAGTAATGCCAATGCTCAGAATAGTCAGCAATAATCTAGACCCCATTGTTTTTGTTTACTTTTTGCAGTAATAAGAGAGAAATATTGTGTCTTATCAGTCCTGCGGTTTGGTAAGTCTAAATAAATGTCTTCCTATGGTATCAAATTGCTGTGTTATTAGAGGACAAAATACTCCCCAGGAAAGAAACACTCTACTTTTGAGATACCATTAGACTGCTATGTTTATAAAGGCAGTTGTGAGCCCAATAATTACATTTCTATTGTACAACTTGTTTTCATCTCTTTTCACAAATAATAAACATACCTATAGAGTTAACAAAATAATAATATGTTTTTAAAAAAGGAAGCCCAAACCAGCACTTTTGTACAGATTTTTTTTTCTGCCTAACTGATGCTTGAGGCAAGTGTTTCAGTTGCTAGTTAAATCCCCTGTTAGCCCCTCACTTCCATACCTGAGGTGGAAGTAGAGGCAGCCTAATATAAGAAAGAAGCATTCCTAGGTCTCGTTGTCGGTTTTGCAAATCATGCCTCACCCACATCATTAGCGCCTGGAATATGGCTTCTTCATCGGGAACATTGATGTCATCGCTAGACAGGAGCTTTGCAATCTCATTAGCAGGGAGTAAAAGAAATTCCTGGTTTTTAATAACTTCTGTGAAGTGTTCCTGAAAAGAAAAACAATAGGCTTCAGTACAGTCATGATTTTCACACCTTGAAGTAACCTTTCCTTACATAATGTTAAGGCTTTGCATATACTGTATTTCTGTATATTTATACTGTATTTTTTGCACTAGGGTATAGGGAAATGTAATACATATTCATGTAATACATAACGATCATTGAATTCCCTTCTATCATTTAAGGGGAAATTTTGTTTTTTCTCTTCTACCTTCCTGTTGTAGAACTGAAGGACAATGATCATTGTCACCACCACCATGCTCACAGCTGCATCTGTCAGGCTTCTTGTCAGTATGTCCCGTCAGGTTTTGCTACTGGCGGTTTTGTCCATCAACATGATCTTAATGCTTCAGCTTAATAGCAACACAATTTGAAGATATACAGTATATGTTAAGAATGGCAAGTGGGCTTTCAAATTAACTAGTTTGTATAGCTTGTGTTACAATCAGATTTCCAAGTTTTGAATCATGTTCAAACCTTGCAGTTCTTTTCTGACAGGCTGTTCCAGGTGTTGACAGGTCTTCACTGTCTGCAGCAGAAAATTTAGGGAAATTAAACTTGCTTTTCTAACAGTACTTTTACGGCAATTGAAAATTGGACAAGTCCTGAGAAAGGGGTCTCACTCTAGTCTGTTGGTGAGAAAAATTGCCAACTCCAGAAACAGACATGAATATAAAATCAAAGAATTTTTTTTCATAAAAAATATTACATTGTACAGTCCAGTAAAGCAATATTAGAATTGATACTGAAATAGAGTTTCAGTCATGATAATTCAGTATGAAGTATGTTTGATTGTGTTAATTCCAAAGAAAAAAAAGATTTTTTTAAGTTACAGAGAACTGCATCTTGGAATTTATGTATATATTTGAAATACTAATTTCCATCTATGTACCTGGAAGAGATGTATCTTATTTGGAAACCACATTGAAGTAGAGCAGATGAAGAAATTTTAGTAACTGATATTTGTATTATTTATTTTCAGTAGTCTCAGCTTTCTGTAATTCTTCTCAAGAGAATTAAGAATGTACATATAGAAGTATCAGTGATTAAAGGGTATGTTGACTTTACTCTGTTATGCACATCCTGCTTTAATATTTTGTGACATTCAGAGAATAGGAACAGGAAGGCCAGTTCACGTTTAGTTACAAATATAGCACAAGATATTTATCAGAACAAGCTCTATCTGTATGAAAAGATCCTAGGCAGGAAACTGTTAATACTTACCATCAATGGCTGAAGTAATTGAAAGGGAAGGCTTCCATTGTGTTTGTTTTCATTGAATGGATGTGGTGTTTATAGCTGATTATCTTATGAAAATATTTAAATGTTACCAGTTTGTTGGGATGGTCTCTATATTTACACTCTGTCTTTATAGTCTTTCCCCTAAGGTACACATTTTCAGGTGGTTGAGGTTGGCATGAATCAAACTAGAATGTTTCCTTTATCCTCTTCTACAACACCTTGTGTGTGCATTGTTACAATCTCTTGCTTTCTAGAGTCTTTTGAGAATCAGTTCAGGGGGTTAAAAGAAATTTTTCTTTAAGCTTATTTCAAAGAGGTGCAGAATTTCCTCTTCTGTGTAATTGTTAGCAGCTGCAAACATGATAGGTGGTTTTATGACAATGCAAGGTCCTCTATCATTGCAGCATCCTCAATCTGTGCTGAACATAAGATGCGGGAGGTCGTTCTAGAGGTGGAAATGCTCCCAGCTGTTTTCAGGAAGACTGTGTAAAGCCTATATGCACAGTACTGTTGAGTCTCACCAGGGTCCTTCACATTAGACAGTGTTCTTAAAGACCCAACTGTCATTTCTTTAACACACAGACTTAAAAAATAGTAAAAGTCTAATTGCTGGGGAAGACTGGGGGGTTCAAATAATTAAAAAAAAAAAAATCTTATTAAAAAGGTCCTCTTGTTATCTGACATTAATAACCGTATGATTTTATCTCATTTTTGCAGAAATCTGTGGATTTTAAGTGGTTAAAGTTGATATCCGCATGGCTGGGGCTAGTGGAACAAAAGAGGCAGCAGAAGGGAGAAGTTCCTGGTTTGGGCTTAGAGCTTATAATGGTATGGAGCAGCAAGGACAATGCTATTATGTAGAGGCTGAGTGAACCTCTATCTTAAATGCCCTTTTTCAAACTTTAAAATATAAAAGGAATCTAGATAGCTGCTAAACAAACCATTCATTAGTATGACAGGAGGGAGCACAACTGGTGCCCTCATTCTGCAAATGCCACTCTCACTTCAGCATGTGGAAGCACGCAATCTCTTGCTGGAATGCCTCTAAACTGGTTTTGACATACTACGCTAATATTTCAAGCATAAATCTGCCATGTGTCTCCTAACGAGTAGTCCTTTTTATATCTATTTAGCTGTAGCAGTTGCCATTCTTTTTTTGTTTAAAAATGCTATAGCACATCTTGTTGCCCTGAATATTTATCCCTTGATTTGGTTTCACAGCAAGCTATCTTGCTTCTCTGTTTCCCACGCTCTGAATATTCATTTCTTGCTTTGAGCCAGAGGAGATTATGCTCCAGTCAGGGATGTGCTTCTTTTTAGCGTTCAAGATCTTTCCCACGCATTCTTTATTTTGGCTTTTTTTGTGTACCTCACCTTGAAATCAGCTTTAGATTTTTCTTTGTATTGAATTAAAAACATATAAATGCACTGTTGCTGTTTTTCTCTTGACATTATCCATACTAAGGCATGGGTTTTTTGGAAGAAATACATGAAAATCATACTGCAAATTTAAGTTCAATAAGTATGGCAAAATTCTGAAACAGGAAACAGAACTGAACATTTGGTTTCCTCAGCGTGCCCTTCTCTCCCTCCAATAATTCTGTAGTAGTCACAGTTCTTAAATTTCCCTTTGGAGGCTGAGGTGAGCAGAGATGTCCTCAGGTCAGGGACTGTGCAGAGCTGTCCCTGCCAGAGCAGGAGAAGCACAGCCACTGACTGTATCACCCTTGGAGAGCACAGCAGCCCCAAACCCCAGCTGGCTCTGCTTCACCAAAGCCCATATGTTTTCCAGGAGAGTATTCGTGCTCTCTGTTAACACTATAGTCGTAAAGCAGTTAGGTTATTTATCTTACCATAGTGTATGTGTGTGCCACCTTCAGGAGCTCTGTGCAGCCCTGTGCATCTCCAAAAGAGCGAATCCCCAGGCAGTTGGAAGGATGAAGCTGCTTCATGAGGAAGTTGCAGCATACCTCAATGACCTGGGATAGCTGGAGAAGACAAGCTGCAGCTAGCAAACTTTCTATAGTGTCTTCTTTTAACTCTAGAATACCTGTGCAATTTACATATAGGGAAAAAATACAAGTTTTCAGTCATTTTCTTTGTAACTTTAAGCTTCCTGGTTTCTATTTTTTCTGCTTCTCTGAAAAAAAAAATTGAAAAGTGCCCTGTGATTCACAGACTCATTTTCCTTTTTTATTGAAGGAATCTTTAAACCTGTCTTAACAGACTTAAAGGATTTGGTGAATTTTGAATATAATGATTGGAACATATTTAACAGTGTTAGATCTGATTTTACATGAAAAAACATTGAAACAAAGACAACGATGTGATTAGAGAAAAACTTTTCCCAAAATTCACATATAAATTAATGAAAAATGTACCATAAGTTTTAATTGCACATAAGAACTTTAGTATCAATAGTTACAGCTAGGAAATGCCAACAGTAAGTGCATGAGGGAAACCTGATTTTTTCTGTCATATATTGTGCATTAAAATTTTAATGAGATGATTATATGATGTGAGAATTTTGTTACGTTCATAGATCGGAAGTTGTTCATTTAAAAAGATCTTACGTTCTTGATGCTTGGTGGATACTTTAATTCCCTAATTGATACACAGCATTAAAAGCCTACTCTGAAAAAATGAACTGATTTTTTAATGACTTTTTTAATGACCCTTTTTTTTTTTCCCCAAAACATTCTATCATTCCAATTGCCTCAGAAGCATTAATTTCTCTTCCAGCTTTCTCTGTGAAGGGATGACACACACCATCTCCATTTAACAGATGGAGAAGGATGGTACAGAGAGATTATAGTCAAAATTAACATCAGAGTAGAACTACAAGAGGTTTCTTGTCCAAAGTTCTGTTCTGATTTATTCCAGTAGAATATGTAAACAATTCTGGAAGTTATAACTCTCATCTCCTCTGAAAGTCACATTTATATTTCATTATCTTGAAAGAAAGTAGCCTTCAGTTTAGAGGCTTGGTTACTATTATTTGAAAATCTATGACAGAGGCAGTAGGAAAGTTCAGTTTTCCATAGCAGTTTTTATCACAGTCCCATCTCTTCCTGATGCCCCTTGCTTTGTAACTTGAATAATACATTCCAATTTCTGCAAGAAATGAGGAAGGTCTGGCATGGTGCCAAAGCAGGCAATGTTTGCATTTGGTTTTCACTATACCAAACAGTGTGATTACTGAATGAGAGCATATAGCAAAAACATTACATGTTCTTGTAAATAAAGGTTGCAATATAATGTACTTGTATGAAAGAGGGAATCCTCATTTCATGAGCAAATTTACAGTATTTCATAGATTTTATAGTCTGCCATTTGCTTTTGTAGCAAATTTGCTTTTGTTCTTGTATATTTTTTGTTTTGTTTTGTTTTGTTTTTTACTTAAGTAAACTGAAAGAGTTGAAATTTAATCAAGTGGGATGATTTCTAGATACATGTGGATAATAAGCATCCCACCTCTCAGCTTTCTTGTGCTTCTACTCATCTATTTCCTTGGGTAATATATGCTAATTCAATGCTGTAACATCATGGCTTTATGCAAGTTGTACAGAATTCCCTCCTGCCTGTGTTTATCCTCTTGTTTGTACGCACAAACACATAAAGGGTCTATTTTGTGTATAGAAACTTCTGTTTCCAATCTAGGTTGCAGATGGCTTATCTTTCTCGAGATTTGTCTCTTTACACGAGTCAAGATTTATAAACTGCCTGACCTAGCAAGTGAAGTCTCCTATTTTTAACATTTATGCTAATACAACTATAGCACATATAATGGGGTCTTTGTTTGAATTTAAACATTACTATTATAATTATTCTAACTCCTTTTAAATTCCAATACAAACTGATATATGGGTGCCATCACTGGCAATGGCAGGGGGTTGAAACTAGATGATCTTTAAAGGTCCCTTCCAATCCAAACCATCCTATGATTTAACAATATACCTTTGGTATGTCTTCCAACCTCCCTGTCTTCATATGGAAACTGTGTTATTCCATTCAAAAGCTATATAGTAACACAGCGTTTATGATCTACAGCATTTTTCCCTGTTCAGTATAGAGTATGAAAGGAATTTCACGGTTTTCTGACTTCATCTTTTTGGCTATGTGGCTCAACCATTTTGGATCCAGCAATATTGGGGTAAATGTTAAAAAGTTGGGGGAAAAGAAAGTAGGGAATGTATATATACACAGTATTCTGGTATTTTAAAATACAACATTTGAATTTCATTAGGGTAAAATCTCATTAATTTCTCAAAAGATAAGTAAATATATTTAGAATATGGTGGCACTTTCTTATGGCAAAAGTTGTTCTACTCATCGTTGATACCATATTCCTGGTGTCTTCTGATTGTTCCTGCTCAAGAACCTTGAGTGAGCCAAATAGGTGTCAATCAGGCAGGCCATTTCTACAGCTTCCCATGATGTGAAAGTTCATACTACCCTTCCCTGTGTCACCCTATGGGGTGAGCAACAGGCAAAATATGTTCTTCTCTCATAAAAATTCCTAAAATGATTTACATCTAGTTAGAGAAGGATGATACCCTATATGCATTTGTCACATCTTTTTTTTATCTTCTAGAACAAGTTATTGTAGCATCACATATCCATACTTATTTTCCTTCAAAACATGGATTATTTTAATAAAACAGTAGTATTTATTCATCTTCTCTAGAGAAAGTCTTGCATCTTGCATGCATGACCTACGCATTTATTTATGTACTAGTATAAAATGGAAGAAGTGAAAATTATGTATTCATTGCATAGTTTATATCTTCCTTTACAACTCTGATGTGGGTAACGCAGGAAGAATTACCTGTGTAGGCATAGCGAACCAAAGCTTTCAGGGCATCCGGGTCTACTCCCTCCATCTTGATCTCCTCTTGTTTTGCTTCACGCACATCATTAGTAAACATGGCAGCAAAATAATCAGACACTGCACTGAGAACCAGCCTTGAAATAGAACCATTTTAGGAGGACTGCAAATTACTTCATAATCTCAACAGCAAGCATGAAATTCACTATTAGTATATAATAAATGGTGTGTGCAATAGAAACATTTCCTTCAGCGTAGAATTTGAATCATACAGTAGTGAGCAATAAAGTTAAAAGGTAATTAATAAACTAATTTTCTTCCATAGTGCTTGTTTGGGCAGTTTATCTTCACTGACCTCTACCTTGCTGTAGTTTGACAGCAGCAAGAAAGGAATATGGCAGCATCTGTGCGTCATATTTGACTCATTTTATTTGAAATAATGAATACAAAACTGATCGCGTAATTTTATTCCAATCTTAGTTGATGTCCTAATTATAGTAACTGTTTATTCATAAAAGGCAGGGTAGGCATACCTTTTCCTAGTGTTTGGAAATTTCAGGCTTTGAAGCCATGTAAACAAAAGTGGAATGTGTACCTGTGAGCTGGAATCTTTTGGTCTCCAACTATGAGAAGAACATCACACAACTGCTTCTGCTGCAGGTAGCTTTCCATTTTGCGGAAAGTTTGCTCTGCATGGTTTGTAGAGTGGAAATACTCATCAGAGCCATTGGTGTTCATTCCAAGCAGTGAGCTGCTGGTTGTTGATAGCCTGTAAGGGAAAGAGGCAGTGTGATGGCTGCAGTGTTGTAAGCGCTGATTATGTTCTTTACATAATTTTAGTTCAAATAGCATTACAGAAATGTTTACAATTATAAAGCTCTTATGATTCTCCTTTTATTATGCCTTCTTCCATTTGTTTCCGTTTGGTGTTTGCAAGTTTTCATTTGTAGACTGCTTGTAAATTCTAGGGTCAATGAAAGAAAAAATTGTTTTACTGAGGTTGTGCTCCTCAGTTTTCTGCTTCATATCCAGGATATGTGTCCAGGTGCACTGTTTGCACAGCATTGCTGTGTGATAAATGCGGCCTGCTAATCATGCATGGACAGGACACATGAAAAAACAAACTTATTTTCCTGTGATACTAATATTGAAAATATCTTGAGGTATGAAATTTTGGATGTTGTATGTCTTCAGGTCTTATTTCTATTTCTCTTCGTACTTTATACTTTAAATTATATTACTAAATGGTAAGGAATCATAATACAATTTAAAACTACCGTATAATTGTAGACAAATTACCAAACAAAAAGCTGATGAAATCAGAAAATTATATTGCCTTTAGAACCTGAATGCAAATAACAAACTAATTTCTTACCTTTTCATGGAAATGTACATTATAATTATACTCCTCCTATTCTGGAATCCTCTTAGCTATCCCACTTATATAATTTTTATGGATATTTGTACAAGATTTCTGTTCTTTTAAAACATCATTCCTTACTGCCTTTTAATATGGATCATGATGCAGATTGAAATCTTTTGATATCTTCTTAGAAAAGTATATATTTTTATATTAACCTGTTCGTAGTAACATAGTAATGCATTTGTTGATATACATCTGTATCACATATCTTGAAAATGCTGCAATCCATGACATTATTTTAGTTAAATTTTTTTAGAAAAATGTTTTCTCAGTGTACAATAGTATATATTATTAAAACCTAAAGCACCTCTTTTTAAAATCACAAGACCAGCTAGGAAATAGTGGAAGCTGGTTGACTAAATATATTGATTGTCTTTGATACTGTTAATGCATATTCATAAGTCATTAGGAGCGATAAAATCTCTTCATGAAATTAAAGTATTAAAATCTAGCAGAGTATTAGATTATGTTACAATGGAACATTTAGTTTAGAAAATACAGAAATTAAAATTGGGTGAATCAGTAATATAATCAGAAAATAGAGATAAATTAGATCGTATACTTTCAAAGATCATACATCATTAAATAGCTAATCAGGATTGAAGGGGAATAATTAGAAATCAAATTATATGTAATCTTGAATTGAGACCAGTAGAGTTTTCTGTCTCCTCTGCGTTATGGGAGAGTTACTGAATGTCAGTGCCTTTCTGAATGGTACAAAACTAAATCAGCATTGGCGTGACCATTGTATGTCTACGTTTTTCCAGGTATGTATATTTTTTTCCATCTTAAAATCCATCAATTCGAAGGTCTTTGGATTTTTGTACTGCAATTACTGACATCCTACAGCCCATTTGCGATATGGCATCTTTGAAGCACCGGTATGTCAAAAGCCTTCAGATGCCCAGTGCATTTGATGCATTTCAGGTGCACCTGAGTACAGTGTAGTCACTGCAGCTTGGCTCTGCCAGACTCACTGGGTGTGTAAGATCATTGACAGTCTGCACAGATGCATGATTTCTGGTATAACTGAGGTATATCAGTCCTGAGGTGTATGCATATGCGGGAACAGCAGATCTGATGCATTTCAAACCCTCAAACACATTGCACATGTGCCCAGTTTGTGTACACGTATTTTTCTCTGGATAATCTCAGATTATATTGATATTGACAAATATCTTAATATATTCTAAATAATGCAATAAACTCCCTAGCTTTCTTTTGATGCTTTGTTACAATTTCAAATGTTTGTTTGTTGTTTTGTTGTTGTTGTTGTTTTTAAAAAAAGAAAAAAGGGGCAAACCAAGTTCACCTATAATGTGTATCCTTTGTAGTTTACAGCTTACAAAAATTAATTTGTCTCAGTGAGTTTAATGACTGTACTTTTTGTTTGTTTTTCCTCAATGCTTCATTGAAAATGAAGAAGCTGCAAAATTGGATTATATGCTCATTAGTTTTGCAGCAGCTATTTAACGCCAAATACATACTCTGTAACATTTGTGCTTTGCTATTAACATCTTAAGCTTTCTTTCACACTTTCCTGAAAATTATTTTTTAAAAAACATTTTGTGTGAGATTTGTTATATCCACCTTTAGTACTGTTATATATATATATATAAATATATATTACATATTATATATAAAAATATATATAAATATATATTACATCTTGCTTATCCTTGATGTTTGCAGAATTCAGCCAGAGTAATACCCATCCCTATTGCAAATGGACAGGGCCAGTTTCTAGAAGTAAATAATTTCCTATAGTATGTATGCATTTGTGAGCAGAGCAGTCATTTTCGTGGTGCAAAGATTTACAAGCTTAAAGTCTAATCATTTTGTTCAGTCCTGGATACTTTTTTTTTCTCATTTCTCATTATATTTGTTTATTTCCCTCCATGTATGACTTATCATTGATATGCAGACAGCTCAAATATTGAGCTTCAAAATATAGCACTGGGGAGGAAAAAATGCAGTGAACTATATAGAAGGTTAAAGTACCTTGAAGAAAGAAATCAGTAAAAATATCAATGAGTCTGATGCTTTCATGTTGAAGTAAAATCAGAGATGCTATGGACTGTAGCACAAAGATAGGCAAGCTATCTGCAGATGTGTTAGTTTGAATATGTTTACTTGTCATATCTTGTTCTAGGAGAACTCAACACATTAAGAGAACTCATGTAAACCTACTTATAAGCATGTAGAAGATAGAGAATTGGTTGTTTTCTATAAAATGGGTACAAGTTTAAACAAACAAGATCTGAAGTCTATTAATAATATTTATAGTAATAACATTTCCAGAAGTATATATAGTCCTATGATGAATAAGGAACTAATTTTCCAGTTAGTCAGGAGGGAAAAATATTACTAAACAGTTTTGAAGAACCAGAAACTCAAGTTGCTTAATGCCATCTTTGTGTTAGTGTTGACGAGGATTCTGAGATGTGTTAACATTATTAACGCTAATATTAAGAACTTAAGAACTCGGATTAGCCTGGAGAGAACGGAAGTAAATCTATACTTAAATGATTTCTAAGTAACTGAGCTGTATGAATTTCTTCTTGGGTAGAGAGACAATTGAAATAAATTCAGAGTTTTCTCATAAGGATTTGTGAAGGATAATGAAAATACGGTGCTATTCCTTAAAAGAAGTAAAATTAAATTGTCAAGCAGACCGTATAAACTGAAAACTTGAAAAAGTAATCAAAAAATGTTAACTATCTAGGTGGTAACAAGGAAATAAATACCAGCCAGCATGGCTGTTCAGAACGAATCATGTCATAGCAGTTTTTTTACTGACAAGATAACAAAGCTTACTGGGAGAAAAACATTAGGTGTCAGAAATCATGTTGACTTTTGGATGACTTTTGACAGTATTTCACATGACATTTTCAAAATCAAGCTTGGATGGCATGTTTTAAGTGTAGTAAATGTAAGAGATATGAACAACTTCTATAGACGCTCTCAAAAATTTATTGGGGATTCACCTTCAAAGGAGAATGTTCTGAATGCATTGCAGGTGAATTCTGCTTCTGATGCTGTTCTGTATTTTTATTACAGATAAGTACATGATAGAAATAGGGTATAAACATCACATTGGTATATGATAGCAAGTTGGAAACTTTTGGGGAACAGAATTTAAAAATTGAAGGTGCCATCTTTGCTTTTGGCGTTATCGAACTTCATGCAAATTTTTACTTTCCAAAAACCTGCTTACACTTGCACGAGTAATTATCTGACTGAAATACAGGACGAGAAAAGACAGTTGAGGTAACAGCTAGATTGTAATGGATCCCAAAGAAGCTGTTACTCAGAAATGGTGGTGTGGAGGGAAAACTTCATCTTTCCTTTGATCAGGGGAATGGATGTGACAAGTTTTGTGGCTCATTCCAGGCCTGTCTTCTACAGTTCTTTAAATTTTTGAATTATGTTAAAATAATTTTCTGTCTTCATAAAGTACTCTTCATTAATCAATATGGCACTATTCATTAATCAGTTTATAAATGATAAATTCACTTTTCATCATTATTTAATTATAACATGATAAAATATACTTGCTATTTAATTGCTGTGTCCTTTTTTAAATTCAGTATGATCTTAAAGTGCCTCATTATGTGTGCCTATGGCCAAAGACCAGAAACAAAACTTGACGATTAGGAAGCTTAGATGCATAATATTGCGTGAAAAAACAGGTGATGAAATGAAATATTTGAATTTGTTGTTCTTGATAAGGCTATTATTTATATTTTTATGGTGACCACTTCCCTGTTAGATATTTGTTGGGTGTACCTGCTCTAAAATTTGTGGAATCCAGTTCGGTTATCAGTGTCACTTTCAGCTTTTGATTTTGGGTCACTCTAATTCTGAATGGTAGGTCACACCAGCCATCAACAGAAAACTAGATACCAGTTAGAGACATTAATAAGAGACACAAGACATCCTAAGGACTTTGTCACAATTTAAAACACCAATGTGATGTCTGTTCTGAGGTTTATTAGATGTGCTTTAGTAGTGACAAGGCATTAGACAAAACTGCAACTTCATCAATTCAGTTTGTTTGTGCAGCAATATTTACAATGCAACTCATCATTTTTTTTTCACTCATTTGTTTCTGCTTATTCAAGAAAACTGCAGTCAACCCCCACATAGGCAGACTCTTTCCTAGTCAGCTGCTTGAGCTCTGACTCTCTCTCTATTGGACGATGTTGTGGGGCTGGAGACTGAGAGATGCTATTTTCCTATGCCACATCATAGGAACCCAGCAACTGTTAGAGACACCCTACATCAGCTGGCTGAGAAATAAATAAGAAAAGTATTTCGGTTAGGAAGCCATTTCTGAACAAAGCATAAAAGAATGCTAAAGTCGATGCACCTGTACTAAGTGCTTGCTGATAATATGCCAATCAGTAGTTGTCCAAACCTCTGTCTTAATATTTCTACTGCAATTGTGTCCTTTATTATTTGCTGTTTGTAAATATAACAGCTAAATATTGCATTAGATTTTTAGGGTATGCGTCAAAAATTTTGATCCAAAAGAATGTGGAAGATTGTACCATGTTGATGACTGTAGTAACATTAACGTGCAACGAATAACAGAAAATGATGTAGCAAAGGAAGAAATAAGCAACTGCAATGTTATAATTACTTAAGTTAATAGAGAGACTGCTGACTTCTAACCCATCTAAATTGAAACTTCGTCCTGACAATCCCACTTTAGAACTTGGAGCTCTAAAAACAGGCTGTTTTATATAATTTTTATTGCAAGTTTTAACAGAAACTGCCACTCGTCTCAGTTAGAATTAGTTAAAATAACTTCTTCCGTTTGCAATTACAGGTATAAATGTGTGTTTATGAGATTTTGTTCCTGAGTTTTGGGGTTCAGTTTTGAAAAATTTTCAGCAACTTTTTGCAGAACCATTCAGAAGTTTCCACAGACATTAAAATAAGGAGCCAACTGGCCTCCACTTCTCTTCCCACAGAACGACAGTTTGGGCAAAGCCATGCAGTGTGTCCTATTGCCCTCTGGTTTTGCTCACAGCACCCGTGCTGCCTTCCCAACCAGACTCTGAAGGAGTGCAGCTCTGCTGGGAGCAAAATCCACAGCTCTGAGATGCCCAGAGTGCAATAAGCTGACCATGGAGGTTTCTAGTGAGACAGTGCAAATTGTTCAATTCACTGAAAGGACTGTAGAAGCAAAAGTCGTCAACTCTTCCTTCTGTTATTTGATAGCCATTGGATAACACAGTTTAACAATGATCTGCCAGTGTCAAAATTTGTAATATAGTAGGGATTTTCAAACTAATGATTTGCTTCCTGATTCAGATTAATCTGAATATGAAGCTTTACTATAAATATTATAATGGTGTGACTTAAGAACACCTATTTCCATAGCATGAGATACTTTCATAAAAATTGAAGCTGTACCAATATCTAATCAGTCTGGAGAGCACACTGGGGGTACATCCATGAGTGTTTTATTATAATAGATATATATCTATATTCAAAGACGAAGTGACTGTCTCAGACAAATCATTTAAATTAATGCTATCTCAAATCATCATTCAAGATCATTATCCTCCAGGAGAATTAACGTTGTGTACATTTCCATTATGTAATAGAGATTATTAACCAAGTGAAATGTTTCAGGTAAAAATACATGAGTATATATATATTACCATATTAAAATTAACCTTTGTTCTGATAATGCCAAATGTATTGGCATTGGATGAGAAATTCAGTCAGGCTGTTTATTTCTTGCTCAAATTTCGTGTAGCTAGTGATAATATTTTTAGGTAATTTAATAGCATCTTCCTAAAGGACAAAAAATGATGTGACTAGAAGGCATTATCTCAAGTTGTCAAAATGTACAAAATGAAAAGTAATGACTAAATTCTGGACATGAGCTGGTGGCGTTTTTATTTATAGAGGACATAAAAAAAAATTACAAGCCAAGGGCAACAAATTTTGTTTAAATCCAAGCACGACTAAGGCCAGATGAAACTAATTAGGTCCATGTTTTTTACTTCATTAAGCACCTTTCAGAAAGACCCCTGATGGGAGATATTCTGGGGAAGAAGACGTGCTTTATGCTATCCCCTCTCATTACTTTTAGCAAAAATAGAACAAAGGGGGAGCTTAGAACCTGTGGATAAAATGCAAATATAAAAAAAGTGAATGTGAAGTGGTTCCGATCCCAGCAAACAGAATTTTGGAAGGCCAGAGAATAACAAATTCTCAATCCTTGCCCTCATTACTTTGAACTTTGCAGCTAATCAGATACAGATACTGCTGTGAGATTTTTAAGACATCTTGGATATATGAAAACTTAAACCAATACTATACTACATTAACACGTGCTTCTCACTTCCTTTTTGGACTTTATCAAAGGCAAAGGGACTCTATTCTTGTGCTTACCATGACCTTTTCATTTTTTTGCATCTTTTTCTTTCCTACTTTTAGCTATTTAGATTCAAAGTAAACAATAGCAGGACTTCTGCTTCTCTTACATAGGAATACATGATGATCCGCACTTCTGATGAAGGGACCACAGGTTTAAATTTTACTTTGCTTTACTTGACATTTCCCCAGTCATGTAAAATTTTATGAGCTTTTTCCTGATCACCTGATCTGCTGGGTACTTCATTCAAGGTATTCTGTGCTACTGCAGTGAGGAAAAAACTGTGATTCTTAATACCTATTTGGACAGTGTGTCCTGTTAAATAGATGTGCTGTAAGAATATTTAACAGATCAGTCTCAAAGATGCTGTTGATATTTCTTTCTCTCTAAGTCAGGATGAACGAAATGTTTATAGCTCTCTTTTCATCTGTATTTCAGGATTAAGAGAGGATTCAACAAGGAAGTGATTAAAACCAAAATCACCTACTTTGGTTGGACTTGTACTATTGGCTATTGACTTCATGCTGGAAGGAATTGTTACTGTGAGCAGTATATTGAACTTATTCTGTGATGTTAGGATCCTATAACTCTTGGCAATTTGAAATACCGGAAGGAGGTAATAGTATATTTAATGAAGATTTCAGCTGGAGAGTAAAAATTCTTTAAGTAGATTTATGTAAAAACGTATCTATTAGCGTCTTCGTGTTCTAAGGTTTTCCAGAGGCCATTTATCAGGAGAGGGTGGAATTGTGCAGAAAAGAGTATTTAACCAATGAAAATACTTGTTTATATAGAATTAGGAACAAAATATTGGTCATTTTGAAGTGTTTTCTAAAGAAGTTAGTTCTGGCATAGCTACTCAATGTGAAATGGAGCATCAAAAAGGCAGAGCAGAAATGCAGATCCTAAGCAAAGCTCTGACTGTGTGACACAAGATGGGTTAACTTTTGAGAACCATTGCCTTCTACTCTGCCGCTGTGATAGATCATAGGAAAGAAGATCACACCAAGTAAACATGAGAAAATACAATGTGCTTGCCTTTCTATCTGGATGTGAGTTTACAGATCACCTTAATATATTGCAAGTCTTTCCTCTTTTGAGCCAAATAATCTGCTAGAAATTGGTCTTGTATTTGAGAAAGAGTATTTGGGGTATAGGAAAATTCTCTGCAACAGTTTACTGAAGAAATTAACAGATGAGCAAGTTAGGAGTCTAGAAATCAAGAATTCCACTGTTCTACTGTTATTTTTCAAAATTATTTTAAAATATGGTATTGGCTGAAAGTCACTTACTAGAAGAGATTTTTTTAAATTGTGGTTTTTACAGTCAACTGATTTATGAAATGTCATAGCAATAGTCATTGAAAGTGAAATAATAGACTTTTCATTTAATTATTTGATATACAGGGCACAATAAAGGATTTTTAGGAATTGTATGGACTTAAAAGAAAACACCTTGGAAAATGGACAGATAGGGTATCAGACTGAAGTACTGTTCAAAATATATAAGGCAATACTTCCAGATCCCAGATGAAGAATAAAAGCAGTTCAGTAGATTGCTAGTAAATATATCCATGCCTTAGTGCGCTTGGTCTTTACAGTGTGATCTTAACAGGCCACACTGTCCTCCAGTCCTAACTTGGTTCTTCTACTAATGGTGCTAAATTCAGTTTTGAATTCACTGTAATGCTAAGTGAAATGGTGTGAGGAAGCTTTAATTTAAACAGCTAACTAGTAATTGAGCTATATATTGAATTCCTCTAAAGAGGAAGTAAGAGGCACATCTGGCACATCTGTGGCATCTCATGGGAGCTTCATGCTGAGAAACTTTATTGGTCTGTTGTAGAATTAAACCAGTCTAAATTTCTTTTATAGATGAATTTGGGATCATTTAAGTGAATGAAAAAACAAATGAGGACAAAAAAAATTAGTCCTGACTTACATCCTTGTTCCTTTCTGTGCTTTTCTCACTGCTTCATTGTGTTGTGATTGAAGAGTCTGGCTCCTTCATGACTGCAAGGCTGTAACTTCCCAGGAAGCTGTCTTACACTGCTTGTAAATCCACTATGACAAGATTTGTCAAGAGACTGAGTTGGCTGTCCTGCCAGATAATTTTACTAGGTCAAGCATCTCAGACAGAGATCAAAAGTCCATCCTATGCCACAATACTAGCATGTAGAATTGCAGGATTTCTTTTTAAGTCATCGCATAGAAAGGAATTCCTGTCCTTACGTGTAGTTTTCTGTAAGTTGAATGACAGCCAGATGTATGGTAAGCGATCTTCAGTGAATGTCCTACGTGAGAGTCAAAATCATGACTTGGAACAAGCATTTCAGTCTTTATATGCTTTTAACAAAGTATTAATGCTACAATATGCATGTTTGATTTAAAACTCTTCAAACAATCTTAGTTCAATATTTACATATGTTTTGAATTACAGTTTATGACTCAGAAAAAGTACAGAGTTCTCCAGGGTCTTGGACAAAATAGAGGACTTTCTGCAGAAAGCTGTAGTGTGATGTCCAAAATAACTGATGGTTTTCATTTCTCTGATTAAATTACTTTGTAGCAAGAATCAATTTCTGCCTCTTTCCAACCAAGTCTAAACAAATTTTGGTGATGCTAAAACCATACAAATGTCCGACCTGTATTAAGGTCACTGAGAGCTTAGTACTGTTGGCACACACAAGCAGTAGGTCACTGGAAGAACAGTAACTCAGGCCACTACAAAAGAAAGATAGAAAAGTCAGGAGGTAAAAGCATAGCTATAGATTTATATTTTTGCTGCTTTTTCCTTCCAAAGCTCCATTCAAATTTCCCATATTGTTGACTCCCTATATCACCTCTCTTACCTGACCACCTGGGCAGGAGGTGAAAGATATTTGTCTAGATCGTGGATACGGATCCAAGTGCTCTGCCTTTGCTTGGGGCTGTGTTTGCCTAGTTAATGCACACCCTGGAAGAGGTGCTAATAGAAAAGATCTGAGTCTCCTGCCTGCTCAACACAGTGGCCCATGAGCCTCCGATTGCGGCAGACTCCAGCTGCTTCCAGGCTATCACCCACCTGGGTCTAAAGAGGTAAAGGGAGCATGCCAAACGCTGTGGCAGTAAATCCTGCTTTACTGTGGCAGTAAAGCTGATTATAATATGTGTTTTGGCAAGTCACATCTGCCCTATGGTCAAAAGGGTGGGCCAGAAATGGTGTCACCAGACTTACTCCTTGTATTTTCACAATGTATATGGTGCAGGCAAATCCTTTGCCATAAATAGCCAACTATCTAAAATATGAACCAGAATGGATCAAAGCTGAAGGTAATGTTTCCACAAACATCCTCAGTCTGGAAACAGAGATTTTTAATTACAAAGCATTTGCTTTATCACAGCGGTCATGGCAAAAATGGAAAAAAACTAACTTCCACCAAAGATACAGAACATGACTAAGATAAATTTACAGCGATATTTTTGTCTGCATGTGTGTATATGCTCATCTCTATTTCTTCACATTCTGAAATGGTATGACAAGGAGCCACAGAGCTTTCCTGAGCATCTGTGCTAAATGAACACTGTAAAAGAGGTTTCCCTAGCAACCCAAACCATATGTAATAGCTTAAAATAGCTTTTCTCCAAGTCCTAGGATTTCTTAGTGGTTTGCTCACGATTTCAATTTAAATCAAGGTATATTTTCCCAGTTCAAAAAGGTTGTTCATTTTCTCAATTTCTATTAAAATGAACAGGCTTTGAAAATTCTCGTCTTGCAAGAATGCATCCCTTCCTCTTCACTTCTAATTTATCAGGTAAACTGAAGCATAGCAAATGGTAGCAGTGGCTCTCCACTTTATCAAATGTATTCCCTTTCAGTTTGCTGTTCAAAGCATTTAATTATAACTATACTGGTGGTCACTACCACCTGTTGTAACAGAAAATTTCTAGTTAAACTAGTAGTCTGATTTTTGTGATATTATCACGAGAACTATATGCTATGTGTGATATTATCATGAGAACTGCACACTGTAATGCATCAATCTTAATATACACACATTGCAGTATGCATTTTAGTAGCAGTTTTTAGACAAATTATGGTGCTTGAAAAGACTGATTAGTTATTACTGTGTTCCTAAGAGAATAGGTATCAAACGCCATCTTTAATACAAGCAAATTGTGATACCAAGAGGCTAAGTGATTTCTAAGTGAGCTTATGTAAGAAGGAAGAAACAAATCTGAGGTAAAACGCATGATATTGATTTTGAGTTCCTAGTGCAGCTAGTCACAAAGTCATGTGTTTTAAAAGTTTGAGGCAGACTGAGAGCTTGATTTTGGTTAAATCAAGTTTTAATACATGGGTAAGATCTCTAGATTCTTGTCCAAATATTTTTGAAATATGTGTAGCAGAACCAAAGAAAGAATGAGATATCAGACATTAAGTTCTTTTCCAACAAATATGTTTGTTTAGCCTAAATGGGTTTTAGTTGAGAAAACAGTGAAGAAAACAATTAATAGTGTTCTGTTTTTGTACTGTTTCATTTCTAAATAAGATATCTTTGCATAACTGTAGAACCCAGCATGACAATGCAATGCCCTATTTCTTGACAAAACATTTTTTAAATTGTAACACCATATAATATATTTTAACCTCAAATGAATATAGTGGCTACAAGGTGGGGTATTCCTTTACATTATTTTAATTATCTTTCTATTACCTGTGAGCAGGAGACAGAGTTTTAGTGAATTATCCTCTCTCATCTTATAGAATAAAAACAGTTACTAGAATGAAGTGCAAGATGATTTATGCTATTAATTATTGGACAGGCAGAATTGTTGGAAAGAGTCAGGCCATAAGTTCTTGTTTTATCTATTTTAGTTAGCTTTTAATTGAGTTTTCACTATTAAGCATTTCCTCTGAAAAGGGGAGAAGGAAAGGCACTGGGAGAAGATTTGTTTTCAGAGCTGAGTGGGAAGTTCTGCCAGTATGTTTGAGGATAGAGTCACTGAGGTGGGGGCTGATTTCACAGAGGAGAAAACTTTGCTATGGATTTGTTTTAGAGATCATTTTTTAGTTTACTTCCTATAATCCCCTTTAGCTCTTCTCTGAATCTGGACAATCCTTCAGCTTCACTTTTGTATTTATTTAGCCTGCATACCTATAGGTGTTATATACAAGCTGTATTCTTTATCATACCACCTGATACAGTGATTCTTTAAATACAGTATGATTTTTCTTTTACTTGAGTGAATTGGTATGTATTGGGCTAAATCTGGCTGTTTAACTACAACAAGGAAATACCTGTATTTCTTTAACTATGAAAGATTTTAGTAGTGTTCCTTACTACAGTATTTCAAATAGTTCAAAGTAAACAATTCAGCCACAAAAAAACTATGAAAATAAATTGTTCATTTCTTTCAAATTTCTGTCTATGGCTTTCAAATCAAGCAAACTCTCTCCCCTTTTCAAATAATGCTTCAACAATTTCCTGTTGATTTCACAATTGTATATGTTCAGTATGCAACAGAACTGTTGCACTGTAAAATCTGATCTGCATTGGTCACATGTGTTTAATCATCTGCTTAACTTTTTTTCTGGAGATATTAAGAAGTGATTTTAAGAGCAGTAATAACTCTTTAAGAAGTAATTTAACAGCTGTATTTGCTGAGAGCAAGCTGCATGGAGTGGAAATGAGAAGATAATTGAATCATAAAGAAATTGTTTTGAAATGGATAGAATTGTCATAGTTTCTTGAATTACTATAAAATGATATTTTTCTTTTGCCCATAATAATTCATGTTTGAAAGCTACGCATGTCAAATATAAGCCTGTGTTCCAAGTTCCTCAAAAGATGTCATAGTAGAAGGAGAAAGCAGGAATATCTGCTGAGGAAGCCTTTGAGGCATATTGATTCTAATTCCTGTACCAAGAGATCCTGTATGAGGCAATAGTATTTGTTCAGTCCAAATGACTTCATTTGTTACTGTTCATTACATTCCCCCATGGCCTGAAAAGTCCTATTCTTCTTTTGCAAATTAGCAATTTCTGGGAAAAAGGCAAATCTGCTCTTTGTAACTAAGCCTGCATGAGATGCCGCTTGCTAGAACTTCACAAATTTACTACTTTTAGCAAACATTAGATATCAAAGGAAACTCTTCAGTTGTGAGTTACAGTAATATACTATTCATCTTGGTTTCATTAATTATCCCATGTGCTCCATGCGCCATTTCTTAGTTCAGAAGTAGAACCGAAATAATATCTGGCACCAGCAGATGCAGCATCTCATTGATACCAGTGGGGTGTTCTTCAAATATCATTGCCAAGAATATCATCCTCATCCCCCAGCTCTAAACTTCTCTTCCGCTGTACTAAAATATTGAAATGCCACATGAGCTGTCTAACCATCACTTCTGAGAGGAGATCAGCTACAATATCTTAAATAAACCATTTCAAATGTCCCCATTTTCAAATTCATATTTTGACCTTTAGTTAAAGGTCATCTTTAGCAGACAATTAGTTTTTGCTTTTCACTGAGGTTATAAGGAAGCATTTTGTCTATCCATAGCAGACTGGCAAAAAATCATCTTTTTAAAGTATATTGCTGAATATGTATGGCTAAAAGTATTAAAGAAACTGCAAAATTCTCCACAGGACAGAAGCATCATTTCTTTTCCTAGTTTTTACTTATTGACAAATTCTTCAGTTTAAAAGTAACATAAGTATTATTTCTAAGCACTTAAAAGTGAAAGAGAAGACTAGCAGGCAACAAGAATTTGTCAAGAATAAAATGTTAAAATAAATTGAAATCCTTCATTAAGAGGCTGTATTAGGCAATATGGAGAAAAGAAGTAACTGTCATTAGTATCTTGAACATAAGATATTCTTTGTTGTTGTCTCATATCAGATACTACAAAGTACATCCTGAGGTACTGTTTGGAATAAACTATTGTGGAGCAGGTGCAAAACTGCTTTGAAATCATACTTTATGTATAGTAGTTATCAACGGTTCAGTGGTAAATAAGAGGCTAAGTCAAACTGGCCTCCTAAGGAACTTTCCACTAAGGTTCCACTGTGATTTTCCATGGATTTTCTAAGTGTCTTGGAGGGAGGAAGAAATAAACAGAAAGCTCATCAGAACTTTATTACAATTGAAGACCATGCCAAGCTGAGGCAAGCTGCAAATACATTGCAGAATAGGATTGAAAGTGAGTATTAACTCGGTAAATCGGAGACATTATCTGATTAAAAATAAGGTGAAAATTATTTCTGGTAAGTACTATATTTAGGAACAAATAACTGCAAAAGTGTACAGATGGTTAGGAACAGGTCTTTGGTACAGGGTCAGGAGGCTCACATAAATCACAAGCTAGCATGAGCAATAACACCATGTTTTTCACACACACACAAAAAAAACACTAGACAGGATATTCAAACAGGTTTTTTAGCTGGAATGACAGGTATGTAATCCTGCCTTATATGCCAGAATTATCAAGCTTAAACCAGAACATACCACAATACTAGAAGTACACAGAAATATTGGAAAGTGTCAGCATTGAGAACAATGAAAATGGTCATAGTTCTCTAGCATAGGAATTCTGAAAAAATATTGCAAGAATTGCAGCTCTTCAGACTACAAAAAATAAGGGGAGCAATATGTTTTATATATATATATGTATATATGTATGTATGTAACTCCCTGGGAAAACATCAAGAAACTAATGATCTTGAACTGTACTACAAATAACCAAGGAAGCACTTAAATATTGTTGATCTCACTTCAGCATAGAGGGATTGACATGCCCTCTGACTAGATGGCCAGTATTCTTTATTATGTTTGCAAGCCTATTATGTGGTAAAGTTCAGATTTTTGAAAACGTTCCATCAAAATGCTGGAATTGAAAGCATGAAATAAAATCAGACCAATTATGTTTTCATTTAAAAATAAAAGCTACTGCTGTGCGACATTAGGAATAATCATTTCTAAACTTTTGCCTTAGGCATCAGAGATGGTTTATGAGCCTGAATTCTAACTCATGAGGGGAAAATAGTGTAATGGTGTACTACTCTGAATGTAGCACTTTATCATCTTTTCTGCAAAGGATACATCATAGTCCTTTCACTTAATAGGTGCATTGTCATTCATTATCAGTCATTCTCATGAATCAGTGGTAGGACTTTGCTTCTTAGTTAGGATACTCAGAATTGGGCACTTAATACAACAAACAAGCAAACAAAACCCTCTCAATTTGCTTTGACCAGTGGTTTCACAGAATAATTCATATGTTCTGTTTTCACTAGGGAAATTATCACCTCTCTTCTTTTTTAGAAGTGGTCTTTCATGTTGAAAAACTAAGCTGAGTATCATTTCACTGAGTATTAAAAACTGAAGAGGGCACAATGAATGTGTGGTTTAATGACTCTTCCCAAAAAGGTGTTCAGCAGAAGAAAACATAATGGTATGTGCCTTTGGTCTGTGCCACATTAGCTAACAACACACACAAAAAAGTCATCATATGGCCAAGAAATTGGGGTCAGATACTATACAATGATTTATTCATTTTCACCTCTCACAGTATTTGTCTGGATAAAATGTCCAGCATACAGCTAGACAAGTCCATGATATGATGGGTGAACAATTGACTGAAGGGTTGGGCTCAAAGGGGTAGAGAAAATGGAGCTATACCAGGCTGGCAGCCAGTCCCAAGTGGAGTTCCATGTGCTCCATTTTCTCCAGTTCTCTTCAGTGTTTTCATAAAAGATCGTATGCAGGACTTGAAGGTATACTGAGTAAGTCTGCAGACAACACTAGACAGAGAGGAGCTGTTGACTCCCTCAAGGCTAGGAGGCCTTGCAGAGAGCTCTTGAGAAATTGCAGGGCTGGGTAGTCACCAACCACATGAAATTTAACAAAAGCAAGTGCTGGATCCTGCGCCTGGGACAGGGTAAGTCTAGATGTCTGTACTGACTGAGGTAAGAGAGGCCGGAGTGCAGACCTGCAGAAAGGGATCTGGGTGTTCTGGTTGGCAGTAAAATGAGTATGAGTGAACAGTGTGCACTGGCAGCCCAAAAGGCCAACCATATCATGTGATGCATCAGGCACAGCATAGGGAGGTTGAGGGAAGTGACTATCCTGCTCTACTCTGTACTGGCGCGGCCTCACCAGTATTGCTTCAATTAAGAAGATACTCCTCCTTAATATTTGTTTCCATGTACATCAGCACCAACTTGTGTGCACAAGCATGTGTTTGTGTATTGCACATAAGAATATAGTTTCTGTCAACCATCAAACAGAATCTAAGCTTGCTTAAGGTTGAGGTATTGGCCTGATTTCATGTCCTTTCCCACTCTTTAATGTCTAAGTGGCATGTAGCAGTATGTTCAGTTTGATAGAACCACAGACTGATTTGGGTCGGAAAGGACCTTAACGCCCATCTCGTTCCAACCCCCTGCCCTGGGCAGGGACCCCTCCCACCAGCCCAGGCTACCCAAATCCCACCCAGCCTGGCCTTGGTCACTGCCCCAGATGGGGCACCAACCTGGGTAGCCTGGGCAGCCTGGGCCAGTGCCTTACCACCCTCTGAGTGAAGAATTTCTTCCTAATGTCTAATCTAAATCTCCCCTCTTTTAGTTCACAACTTTTCCTGCTTGTCCTGTCATTATCTGCCTGTGTTAAAGTTTGTCCTCCGTTAGAGTACAGCTAGAAATTGAACTTCTACAGGCAGAGGTAAAGTCGCTGGATTACCGACAACCACTCAGAAGGTATGATTCCTTGTACAGAATAAAAGGAAAATTTCTATGACGTTGTCTTTGGTGTCCTCAGGTATGGAAAATTTCTATGAGGTTGTCTTTGGTATCCTCAGGTTTGAATGCAAAGGAGCATATGGATGCAGTAATTGCAGTTCCTTATGCATGGCTTTAGCAGTGTAAGAGTTAGGGGATACTGCAAGTGCCTGATTTTTTAGAGGTGTTAATTACCAGAAGATCTCATTGATTCCAATCAGTTGTCACTATCTGGAACTTCTGAAGAAAAAAGAGGCACAAACTAATTTAAAAGGAAGGTTTCAAAAGTGCAAGATGAGACATTGTTAAAGAGATGAAAATACATCCAGCAATTTTACTGAAGGTGTAAGGCTTCTCTTTATTTCTTCTCAGTATTTCACTTCGAAGCAATTAGCACATTAATGCTATAGCCAAGGAGGAAGATAGATGATTTACTTAGTGATTTCACTTGGTACATATTTAAGAAATTGGAACTATGTTGTAGTATCTTTAATGATCTTTTTTAATTCATTGAAGTAAAGTTTTAATTATAGCGAAACTTGTAGTCATGATTTGCTTCCTGAACAATGCCTTAAATAATCAGACTTTTAAGGTGTATTTTAAAATTAGCTTTAACCTACAATATGCATAAAAAGCTTTCATTGATAACTTAGAGAAAATACACTTAAATATAGCAATACTTTATGAGATATATACACTCACAAACCTTTTCTAAAAGCTGCACATTTAAACTGCTCAAGAGAAGTTAAATTTGATTGAATACAAAGGCACAAAATTTCATGAGGTCTTAGCAGAAAGTTTATATATAGCTGGAGAAAATTACACATCTTATTTTAGAGGGCAGTGCCTTAATATCTTCCAAACTGAATTCATTATCCTTTTTTTTTTTCCTTTTCCTTTTACCTCCTTCACCAGAAAATAGTTATCTTGATTATTAAGTGTTCCTTAATTTTTTTCAAATAAAATTGCCTTTCTTTCTGAGGTGTGCCTAAAGTTACTTTTTTTTTTTTTCCAGGAAATGTATACTATCTTTTGAAACAAATTGCACTAAGAGTAGGGGTTTTACCCATTACAAATCAGTACATTAGGAAGCATATGAAACTATCATATTCCTACCTCACTGATTTTATTTCATAATGAATTTGCATAGTATACATTGACTACTAGTACTGTTTTCAAAATGACATTTTGTAATGCATTTTTTCTGATCAGTCTGCAGATGTTCCCTATACCAGATGTACAACTTGAAATATAACAACTGCTAAAAATACACAAGCTGTCAGCTTTGTTTTACTGAGAAACTATAACTTCAAGTAAGATGGATTTGTGTTTAAGTACAGTGTAAATATCCAAAAATATTCCCAAAGACTTGATGACAATCTTATCAAATGGTGCAAATGATCACATTATAAATGCATAATTTGAGTCCAAGGTGGGGTAAAGGTGAGGTAAAATTATTGTTCTATAAGCTAATAATACTGACATCAATTTCGAAAACATCATAAAAAAATTAAATGGCATGCTTAGTGAAATAACTTGTACTAGTATTTTCTTCTCTATATTAACATCTTAAAAATAGATCACCCCTTGTTCTTACACTTTTAAGGTGTCATAGCTGTCATATTTCTTACCTGACCTTGCAGAAAGTATGTCTCTTACTGTGCTAAACAAGCTGTGAAAGTAATGTGATTTCAAATAAACCCTTAAAAAAGCAAGTAATGATGCTCCCTTTCCACTTAGTTCAGGGTTAATTATACTTGTCAAAGAGACAGTAAAAAAGGCAGTGAGAAATTTGACAAACTGATGGCAACCACACAGACCGTGTATCTCCAGCAGTTGCCATTTGTCAAAGTTGCACCCATTGATAAAGTCAGAATGAGGACAGTATTTCAGAAGGCTCATTTTTTCCATTGTTCTTACACAGAATAAATCAAGACAAAAAATTAATATGTTGTAAACTGCAATAGAGAAAATTTGACAAGCTGGCAGATTTTATTTTTATGGAAGTTCTGACATGACGTATCTTAAGCAAAGATCATAATTTCATGACAGTGTTCCTTCTTGCTTTTTAATTTGAGTGTGGGTGTGCACATATACAAAGTGAGGTTAATGCGGTAAGGAGCTCTGGTTAAAAACAAAGACAGTTTTAGGGAATAACTTGGATAGAAGTATGGCTTTGGAAGTGCAGACTTTAAAAGTCCTACCTCTCTGCAGATTCATCTGAATTTTCCTCTGTGATCATCTGCAACTCCTGTGGGGTTTTGTTTGAATCTTCTTTGACACAGTTTTCCTCTGTGCTTGTTTTGGGAATATCTTCATTTGATCGAAGCTGTTCTATGAGGTTTTGTTGATGCCAGGCTTGAATAGATCGGTGGTGCACCGGGGTTGGACCTGGCACAGGTGCCAGTATATTGTGGTGGACAGGACTGTTGTTTTTCTTCAGCCCATTTCTGTCCCGAGAGTGGTTCTTCAACCTGTTCTGAACCGGTGTCCCTCTGTGTTCATATCCTTCCTGCTGATGGCAGCCCCCCGTGCCTGCGGAGCCTTGCGAGGGGTGACTGAACCACCTCCAGCGAAGCCTCAGGATCTGCTTCACATCAAACTCTTTCTTTCCAGATACTGACATTTTTTCCAGGAAAAAAAAAAAATGTATATATATACAAAAGCCTATTCTTTTAGAAAGGAAACAGATTCTTTATCTCTTGTATTTCAACTCCTCTTCTTAAGAAAAGACAACAAAAGAACAAATACCGGTAGCTTGCTCTCTCTCTCTCTCTCTCTCTCTTCTGATTAATATACTGCAAGCTCTTCAAGCCGATGCTAAGCTGCTGCTAACTGTATAGGTGGGAATCCATACTGACAGGATGGTGAGGTCAGACCTTAAACAAGTAAATCAGCTTAGCACAGGAAAGCAGCAACCATAACAGTACCCAGCTGCTAGGCTTACATACTCACAGCACTATAGCATAGCTCTCTAATATATAACCTAGCCTCACATGATCCTAAGGGATCTTAAGCTGCAAGTTAAGATGCAGGAAAGCACACACAAATAAAGTGACAAGACTTTCTATCTCACGAGGTTTTCCACTGCTAATAAGCAATGCTGCATTTCACAGAAGATTTATAGAGAATTCTTTTATGGACTCCTTACACAGATTTTTGGTAATGATTCACTGTGAAACTGTCCTGCAGTTCATGTGTTTCCTTAAGAGGTTTGCATGTGTTTATCTTGCTGTGTAAAATTCCTACAAATGGCCTCAGTGTGGTAGCACTTACCTAAAGGAAAGAAGCAGCATTTCAATATGTTGTGCAGAACTATGTATTTTCTCACCTACAGATATATTTCTCGATGTGATTACAGGGAGAGAAAGAACAGAGGGAGGGAGCTCATAAAATCAGAGATGTGCTCCCGGAATGACTGTATCTGTGGAAAACACAGTTTCCTGGCTAAGTGCCTGTGTAAACACCCTTTGTCATCCTGCTCTTAATTTCTCACGGACGATGAAAAGAGTGTGATTTTTTAAAAAAACACCTTTCTTTTGACAGTGTACACTGCAGCATGTCTTCAGCAAATTTAATAGATTTCATATATTCATCCTCATCCGTTTGTTAATGGATGGGGCTGTGAGAACTGTTCCATGTGTATTTTGAAATAATGTGCACAGACTGTTTTTGCATGCAAATTGAAAATAATTAAACGGATAGGCTGGGTTTTATTTCTTGTGTTACGTTCTCCACAGTGTGCTATTGATGATCTATATGACTGTAAGCAGTGTGCAGAAGCAAAAAAAGAAGGCTGTAATAGTCAGTAAAGCAGGATTCAGAATTAAAGAAGGGTAACTCTCTCCCGTATATCTTACACGTCTTCTTCAGACTTTTCTTTGGGTAGATGTGAGATAAATTACAGGACAAGGCAGGAACTGTAAAATAATTGAAATAAATTATGCTATTTAGATACACAGAGGGAAAGAAAAGACTTTATACTAAATAAAAATTATGAGAAAGAGTTGGCCATGAAAGGCAGAAAGGAAGAAGTTGAGAAAAGATGATATTTGAAAGACCTGCCTCCAGTACTGTGATTTACACAACAGCAAAAATGGATGCATTATCATATGTGGACCTCCCAAACTGGTGCTGTCCCCCTATAGAAGTAATACTTTGTTTAACAATCTTCACTAAGACAAACTGGGTTCTCAAGTAATATTTACTTGAGAATAAAATGAAAGAAGGATTTCTGCATTAGAATACCAGGCTGTAAGTATTGTTAATGGAACATAGTTTTAAAATACTACATTTTAAGTTTTATAGGAATGGATAGAAATGATAAAACTTGTTCAACTTCTAAGAAACTATTTTAAGAAGAAGGTATATAAAGCTGATTTGTGGTTTAATAAGGGGTTTCAGTTTAAGCTTGTTGAGAATATAAGTTAATAAAGAAGATGCTCCCAAACTTCAGGGATTTTAAAGAATTTGTAGGGAGTGAGTGGATAAATGGAAATGCTGGCCATTGGGTAAGAGAGACCATTATGTCTTCAGAAGTCAGAGTAAGATGTTTTCTTACTTTAATGACAGCTTTTTCTAACAATCTGAAATTTTCTGGAGACATAAATGTTTAAGGTTAGGGTTTTGGTGTTTTTTTCTGTTGTTCTTGGTGGTGGTATTTGTTTTTTTGGGGGGGGCATTAAAATCTATAATATTTATATATTTTCAATTTCAGCCTACACTTATGAATGTTTTACTATTCACCTTCATAAAAGTAATAGAACTTAGCAGTGTAGTGGTATCCATATATATTCCTGAGGATTGCCTACATGGCAATCCAAGATCTGTTTTAAGGAGAGTCTCAATATACCAAGTTAATAATATAATTTATGATAAAATCTTGTAGAGGTGGACAGAGAACATGGTTTTTCGCCACTGTCTTAATCAGGTCATTGAGGTCTTCCAGCAGCTCTGACAGTTCCACTTAGCAATAGCTCTGACATATTGAATCCGTAATTTTTCACCATCTCACAAAGCTTCAGATGGTTTCCTTTCCTTAAATCCCCTTTGCAGATATCATCAAAAACATATTGCTTGAATTTGACTTAGAATGTAGAAATAGAACTTCTGTTTGTAAATTACTCTTTTTCCTAGTACTCAGCACAGGTTTTGGCAGATGTAGTGTATCTAGCTGAAATTTAAAAAGTAAGACTGGACATTTCCTGAAGAGACTGTTTTGCTCAAAAAGTCAGCTTGAGTCAGCATGGAATATGCTTTAGGTAGGGCATAAGCAGATTATTCTTCACACAGCTTATTACCATTCTGGCTAAAACTTCAATATGCTGTACTAGGACAGTACAAGTGATTTTATAAGCCAAAACTTCAGGCCTGATTAGACGCAGGTACGTGGTATAAACATGGTACAGGTTTGTGCCATATACTAGCTTCTAATCACTTATGTCTAACCTCTGGTCTTTGTCAATATGAAGGGAACAGGAATCTTACCTTTTAGGAGACACATTGATTATAAAATTATAGGTCAGCATCTTAAACAAAACCTGAGAAAACTAAGTTCCCTTGAAATAGAATACAGTTTGAGTGTTTATTTCTTCATGATTTCTTTATAAATCTTTAGACGTATCTCTGGGTTCAAACACCTAAATGTGAGAAGATATATCTATTATTACTATTCCTCATTTCATATGTTTTCATTTAGATAGTCATCCACCGTAATAGCTTTATTTTTTCCCTTCACAAGTGGAAATCTGCAAAGAACAGCATTTTCTAGGGCTTCAGCAAGTTTATCAGAGGCTACCAAGGGGTTCAGGGGCCTGAAGCATGTGATGGATGAGGGGAGGCTGCTAGAACAGGCTTTGTTCAACTGTATGAGGAGAAGGCTCAGGGGCATCTCATTGCTGTCATCGGGCACCTAATGGAAGTACAGAGAAGACAGAGCCAAACTATCTTAGAGGTGCCCAGTGATAGGACCATGTTGGAACATGGGAAATTCTAATTAGGTATAAGAAACAGATTTTCCCTAAAAGGTGGGAAGATGTTACCAAGAGGCTGTGGCATCTCCGTCTTTACAGACAGTGAGAAGGACATGGCCCTGCACAGCTGCTCTGACTGGACTTGCTCTGAGCAGGAGGTGGGACTAGCTGAGCTCCAGAGGCCCTTTTCAATCTGTTATCCTGGGACTTTGTGGTGTGCCAGCGGATGTTTGAGATGTTTACCTAGAGGTTACAGTACAGCCATGTAAAACTAATGCAGTTGTCAGGTATTAAGAAGAGACACTTTTTAGAAAACTAAACTTCCATTTGGAAGCAAAACAGCTCAGTATAACTGCCTGCAGCTGTGGGGGATTTCTAATTGTTCCTTCCCGAGGAGGATTGCTTGTAGTTTGAAGGAAAAGATGTTGGTATTCTCTGAAAAACCTCCTTTTGACTCAATGGGTGGTAAGTTTTTGAGGAAGATCTTCGATCAGATTAGGAAATTTAAATAAATGTGAGGGTAGACTGACATCTACCAGGGAGCTGGGCATCGTTTTAAAATATTTGTGCAAACGTGCTGAACTTCCAGATAATTTGAGGGGTACCTATTACTAGCAAAAGTGTAAATAGGTGTTAATAATAATTGTAAGATTACTACTGTAAATACCTAATAAGGCTTTTGAATTAGAAAACTATAAAAATACTTTTACCATAAACTACCTTTGAGAAGAAACTGAGAATTTCCTTTCTGTCATGAATCATATTTCAAATCGCATCTTCCAAAATGACTTTTAACTATGGTTGCCTCACATGTTCATCTGCCTACAGAACACTATAAAGAAAGGAATTTGCTAATGCATTTCAAAATGGCAGGATTCCCTAATTATTAACTTGGTGTTTGGGGGTGGGGGAGCTGGGTTTATTTGTGTTTTCTTTTTGAGAATTTAAGCAAGTGCAATATATTCATGCAGTTATGTAATGTTTGCGTCCTTCTCAAAAGGTAATGGTAAATGACATTCTTTTTCTGTTTGCTTTGAGCTGGTAGTGCAGTGCATGCATGAAAAGCCTGTTAGAAAAAATCTCTGTGTGTTCTAACAAGTCAAGCAAAGAACAATAAGAATAAGTCATCTAACTTTCTTGTAGAATAATTCAAGAAAGATACCATCTGTGGATTCTGAAGCCAGCAATATTGCAAGGGCTAGGTTACTTGCAAGTGTTAATGAAGTAGATCTTAGCTGAAAGGGAGGCAGACCAGAATAACTGTATTTTTTTATTAAAAAAAAAAAAAAGCCTGGGATAGCTTTGGACCAGAGGTCTTCAATGCCAAGCTTACTGATGCAAAACTTTCATAACAAAAAGTTAAGATATTTTTGTAATATTTCTTGAGATACTTAATGTCTATTTTGACATTACATTTTTTAGAAAGTCAAGTTAATTACAAGCTTGTATCAATAGCCTATGCTCTACAGTGCTTGCAATTGGGGAAAACATCGCACTGAGATATACATAAGTACAGATCTTAGATAGCTGAAGTCCTGTGTGAAAGAGGTATAAGCTCTCTATCCAAACAATGTATTCTACAGGATTTTTGCGGTTTGTGTGTTCGGACTATGTACTTATATTGCATATGAGGCCAGATAAAGAGAACGAGAAGTTGATTATTTTCATTACGCTGTTTTGAAAATGGAGAACTCCCATTAGTCCATCCCTTGTAAAGAGATATTCCAGGAAACATCTGCACATCATGTCCCCAGCATTAACAGAAGTCAAAGTTAAATGGAAGGGAACATGACTAAAGCAAAACAAATAGCTGTATTTAAAATCTGTGGGAAAGTTCAACTTTCTTTTAAAAGAAAAATGTGAATGCAAGTTTGCAAATGCAAATCAGCTTAAAACAATCAGTTACTTTTGATACTACTAAAGATAGTACAGATGATCCACTTAAGGGAAAGTGTTGACACATTTAAACGCAATTGCATCCTCAAATAACTGGAAACTGTACTACAGATTGCAATCCACCTACAAAGCTGTGTGCCAAAACTGGAAGAAATCACAGCATTTCTACATGATCCAACAAAAAGAATGTGAGTATGCCTGGTATAAACAATTCTGATAGTCTGAAAAATTCTGAACTACTTGTTCTGATAGTGTGTACAACAATATTGAATAAATTGCCCAAGTTAACAAGTATTTCAGCCCATCAAAATCTGCCTATTATTTGCTGTCAGGGACTGAGACAGATGAGAGAGAGAAGATAATTGCCAACAACTCTTAATAATGAAGAAAGGTGGCAAAGACTCAGGGTCAGAATTTTCCAAAGTTATTACTTTTTCTGGATGCCTAATTTGAGACATCTGAGAAACAGAAACATAGCACAGTTACTTAAGCGTTCTGTTGAACAGTTAAATATACTGGTCAGTTTAGAAAATCTTGTCTATTCTGTGATCTACCTGTGATTCTTACTCTGTCTAACACGAACACAGAAAGTGCTACTGTAAACATTCTGCCAGTTTGCAGCATCCATCTTTTCAGTCTACAGGTATGCTTTAACATGGCCCTTCTGCAAACTCGCTTCCCTTCTGCGGAATTTCTAAATCTCTTCCAACAGCTACAAGTGTATAGAGCAAGGGGTGCTGGGATTGTCTTCCTCAACTCCTTCCCTGGCTACTTATGAAGACTGCAGACTTTCTTGATATAGTGTATGTATAAACTCATGAAATATTTATGGAGAAAACTTAGAGCTACAACTCTGACAGCAAGTCTGCCCCTTATGAAGAGTAACACTTCCAGCTATCAAGAAGAATTACTATTTTCATAAAAAGGCAATCTGTAGTTTTGCTTTAAATACATATATAAAGTAGAAAACAAATAAATGCATTATTACTTTCTAAGAACTCCGTTCTAACTTTTGTCTCAAAATAACTTCTTATATATTCAAGATGAAAAAATCCTTATGAAACTTCCAAGGTGAAATTGGTTTTCTTTTGAGGGATAAAAATTACATTTCTAGGGAATATTTTGTTCTGCGGAGTAAAAGATGACAACAAAGTTTTGTTTTCAGTATGACTGGCAATATTTTATACGTTGTTTTCTGGAAACTGAACAAGTACTTGGAAAAATATGCCTTGCGTTTTAGAAATACAAGAAACATTCCTTTTCTCCTGTTAACTCTGAATGTCACACAAATGTCACACATCCTAGAAATACAAGCGAAGTTGAATCCTAATGTATCTGCTGTCAAGTCAAGAAAGGGTCTGTTTATTTTTTATTCATTTATTTGGAGGTTTGTTTGCTTATTCTTGAAGTGTCCTACTAGTTTGTTCTTCTCTCACTGGTGTTTCATTATCTTCTGCTAGAGTATTTCCTATAGCATTTGAAGAAAAGTAAGGCTTTCTGTTGTAAGAAAACAGACTTGAACAGGTCATTAGCAAGACGTATGCATGAATGAATTTGTTAGTCCCATTGCAATAACCTTGAGCACTAAGTAGGTAGCTATGATCTAAATATAGTTTGTCTTCATTACTCTCATGTAAAAAGTTGCTTCTCAGAAAACAAAAACACAACAAAAACAAGCAATTGTAGTTGTAGCTATGTACCATGAAATATAAACTATTTTATCTTTTAATGTATCCCACATTACAGAAAGATGGCATTCCTTTTTTTTTTTTTTGGATAGCAGTGTTTTCAATTTGCAAAAGCAGTAGTTACAAATAGAAACTAGCAAATACAGGTGTGTCTGCATTATTTCTTTATTAAATGCCATCAACCTAACTCTGAAGTGTGAATTGACATAGTACCTATCATTTTACTAATAATCTGAATCAAAAGGAAACAATTACTGGGATGACACGATAGTGAAAATGTGGTGTTGAGAACTACGTAGATATTCAAAACAGCACTTTTTATAGTTTTTATGTAAATCTGTCATAGCCTGTGTCACAGAAAAGCATAGCCTTATCTTTTTCTGCTATAGAGACATAGAATAATTCAGGTTGGAAGGGACTTCAGGGGCTCAATAGTCCAACCTCCTGAACAATACAGGGCCAGGTATGAGGTCAGACCAGGTTACTTGAGGTTTTTTGTTTAAAACCTCTAGGGTAGAGACATCAGAACCCTTCTGGAGAACCTGTTATAATGCTTTACTGTCCTAATGTAAGTAGTAGAATGGTTGATGAACTTTTAATTACAGTTATTATGTGTAACAACTGTATCAAAACAGACACTGATTCTCAGCATATGATGGCATATATTCCATAACTATAAAAGAATTTTGATTGTATCTTTATGTTGAAAATACTTCATTTTTTTTTGCTTATTCACTAATAATAAGAAAGCTTATTTATTCACCAATTATTATCATTGGATATTAAAGAGTATGGAAGGGGTATGGCATACCCTCAACAAAGCCTATTATTTAGATTTGGCACTTGTCAGTATAGGTCTTTATCATATGCATCTCAAAGCCTTGACAGAATAAGGACTTATGCCCAAGGTCAGTCTTCTCTTACAAGTTTTTGAATGTGACTCGTGTTCACTGTCTCTTAAAAAGTAATAAATGCTGTCTTTAATTTCAAGAGAGTGAGGCCCTTGAGGCAGTTGCGTCTCAGTACAGTGTAGAATGTAATTCTTGGATGATTTTAGCATTTAATCCCACAAATGGCTTCTGAGTCTCACGAAAAGTGCTATATATGTCAGGAAAAAATCCTTAGAATGTTTGGCCATGGACATCCTCCAAATCACTGACAACAGAGACTACAGAGCTCTTTGAGTATTCATGGAAAAGTTACCTGCCTCGGGGCAGGTGTTTGAGTGGTTTGAGGCTTCATGTCTTTCTCCTTAATTACTTATCTAACTTCCAGTACACATATTGGTTCAACCACGGACACATAGTCAGGTCCCCACAAGCTGGCCTGAGTCATCTACAGGCATTCTGGTTTAGATCAATACAGGGGCACAAGCAGGTTTTTTTACAAGTAAAGGAAATAAGTTAGAGGTTACTACTATCGGTTTTTGTAGCATAATGAACCATCAACCTTTTTCCTTCCTTCGGTTTCTCTTCTGTGTGTTGTCAGTTTTCCTATCAATTTTCCAAGACTTTTGATCTCTCCTTTGTGGTGCCATAACAGTGCAAGGGACATTATACTTTAACAATACTATGATTACAAGCATCACTGTCAAAGCTCATCTGAAAAGGTGCTTTAAGCCGCCAATATCCTTCTCAGCAAACTATCTCCCAGCAGCCTACCATCAGGTATCCTTTTGGTCATGTCACCTGCAAAAGTACACATTAACTCAGTTTACACTTTGTCAAAAAGCCATACAGAATCACATCACAATCTTGTTCAGCCTGGCTCTAGCTGTTGTCGGCTGCCAAGATGCCTTGAGGCTGCTCTTTTACTCTTTGATGCTAGCACAGAATTTAAAAACACATAAACACAGCTTTAAACCACTCAAGTCCTGACTTTCTTATGCAAACAAATTTGTTTCTGTTATTTCTGCATTTTTTTTTAGAAAATACTGGCTCAGCATCAGTATTTTGGAATGTTAGAGATTTTAAGTATGCATTTTCATATTTTCTGGGGAAAACCCATTAGTGTTGTATATAAGAGTATTGTGTAATTAAATGAAAGCTGGAGAACTTATATTGAAATATAGAATGTTTTATCTTCATACATATTGATTAATAATCATAAAAGATACTAAACAACATAGTGATCATACTTGCAAGTGACAACAAATTGCAAGTAGACAAATACCATGAAACCTCCAGAAAGTACAGATAATGTACAATATTCTGAAACAGAAATTGTTAATGAAAGACTCCCTAGGGAAGAGAGAAATACAGACTACTGAAAGAGAAACAGAAAATGACACCTGATGATACATTAAATCTGACTATTTAGCATGAAAGATGATTGAAAAATGCTGTTACAGACTAGAATGGGGGGGAGTGATGCAGAGTAGCATCTCCTGTTTTAAGGTAGATTATTCTGTCTTAAATTCCTCCAGAACTTCATCAATAGTTGTAATTGATCCAGTCCTGTATCTCTTAACAGGAATTTTGTTGTGAATTGTGCCGTCCCAAACATCAATGATGTTGAGAGCATTTTTTATAGGTGTAACAATCTGAGTTCCAGCGTTAGGAGCTGTAGACAAGCAGTTTTTAAGATAAAAACTTCCATTTCACATTTCTAGCTCAGTTTTGGGGTCTTTGAGTGAGATGCAGGTAGTCTATAATGTCTGTCCGGAAGACAGCAGCTCTCTAGTACTGTATCGGTCAGCAGGAACTTCTGGTACTTCTGTGATAATGTCAGGTAACACCATTTCCTGAAATGGTTCTTGATGAACTATAGAAGTAGATGCAGAACAGAAATACCCATCGTTGATAGGATATGTGTGCACAGATGAGATATGTAAATGGAAGCTAGCCCTCTTTTTGATTAAGGAAGATACTTGCATCTGCATACATTAACTGTAGGAATTCTTAAGATAGCAAAGAGAGAGCTGTTGTAATATATTAAATCATTTTGCAAATACACTACTAGCGAGCTGTTCGTAGAAGAAAATAAGCCTAGCAAGCCTCCTGAAATTAAACTTCTGCTGAAATTAATTAATAATATCCAACTTAATATAGTTTAGCATGTCACAACTGTAAATTCAGACAGCTGCTCTTGGTTTATTATATCAGTATAAAAGGCTGTTTACATCAAATTGTTTTGAGGTCTCAATTTTAACATCAGGCGTCATAAAGCAATTTTACTTTGCTTTTGACCACATTTTAAGGTGATTGAAATACTTGGGAAAGATGGTATTTGGCCCTTTGGCTGACTGAGTTTCCTAAATTAAGTTACTGATAATACCTCTTGTTATTGAGTAGTTGATGGCTTTAATACCTTCTTGATACAGTTAACACTTAGAAATATATTATGAATATCAGATGGTATCACCATTTCAACGTAAAATAAATTTAACTTTAAATATGATGTCTGTAATTGTGATAGTGTTGATGTGGAATTAATGATCACAGGAAAAAATATACCTACTGATTTCCACTGCTTTAAAATACAAGATTCAACTAACCACTGAAACATACAGAAAAGGCCTTGATATGTGATTGCTTCTTAATCATTGTTAGTGGTCGATTTTTTTTAGAATGCTTTCTTTCATAATTTTATGTTTCATGTTAATAGAAATGTTATGTGAGAAACCAATGGAAAAGAAAAGCTATTTGACTCTGCTCACTTAATAACTCCTTCTTGCTGATCCCTTTCAGTATTGCATTCCTTCTGAAATTGCTTTTTGTATGCTGGAACACACCTCATTGTTTTCTGCCTGACACAAGTCTAATCATTCTGGCTTGCAGACCTCTCACTTATGTAATAACAAGTACATCTTGCAGGAAAGGCATTACTCTATTACTAGGATATATAGTCTTCGTGAAAATAACCATATTTTATATTTTAAAGGAAACAGTACAGAAATCCTAAAACTCTGTCTTGTGATTCAAATAATTTGTTTACTAGGATCTTTAATCATGTTGTTTTCACAGACTTGGTAGAGTCCAAGAAGCTGTAATAAAAAGGTGAAGATTACTCTGCCTGTTTTTTTTTTTATACCAGTATAAGAATTCTTTTCTTTCTGGAACAATCTGCACAAATATAGTTGCCTTCTCACCTAGCTCTAAAGTGGAGAATTCTTTAACTTAAGAATATTATTTCTGCCAATATTTTGATTAACAGTGCACAAAACTTTTTTTTATAACTGTTAATATTATCTTTCTTTTTATGAAGAAAACTGTGTATTAAAAAGCAAAATAAAAATGCAGCTAATAACATCATCAAATTGATGACCAGAATGCATTTTAATTTTTTTGGCAGTATTCTTAAAATCAATAATGAACTGGGGTAGTTCCCAGCACTTCAGCGTTTCTGGCAGTAAAATTCAATTCATGTAAGTTATAACAGCTTACAACAGCTTACATCTGTAAATGGAGACCAAAAAAAAAAAATCAAATGATTTTCTTATCATGAAAGACTCATGATGATGACAAATTGCATCCAACAACTCCTGGTCAAAATCCTATTATCATCAACTCTTAGACACGTCAAACTGTTGAGGTGATTCATCTTACACTGTGGTCCTCAACCATGCGTATCTTTAAATCTTTCTTAATAAAAGCAAACGTCTCTAGGGAATCCTAAACCTTGGACTGAAACTTCAGTATTATTATCTGACTTGAACCAGCCCACTCTTCTATTTCTCAGAACTGGTACACTGTAAAACATCTGCATAATACTATCTGCATTTTAATCCTTCCAATAGTGAAAGTTTATTAACGTGGTAACTAATGTTCTCCTACTCACCTATTCACTACAGCTAGAATACTCTTTTTGAACAGGGCTACACTGAACAGATACAACATTTGCAACTTTTTGAGGATGAGCAGAGCTTTAAAAACTATATTGTGTTTCTTCTCCGTTATACATACCTACCATCTACTGTTGTGTCCACATCCATTGCTCCTAAGATGATGTCTGTACTGACCACCTGCCTAACAAAGAAACAAATGCTTGCTCTATATCTTCCTTTTCTCATCAGTTTCCCATATAAAGAACCAAAAATAAACTTGATTAACAAGATGTTTTTTTGTTTGGTTGGTTTTTGTTTTACTTTCCTATTTGGGGCATCCTTTGGGGCAAGATGAACACATTTGTGTGGAGAAACTTCTAATTTACTTTTAAGATCGTAAATGCATGTAGTCCATATTAAATTATATTAATATATATATTGCACTAACCCAGAATTTTTGTACTAAAAGAAAAAAAAAGATCTTTTTTATAACATGAACTATAGCTGTACTTTTTGTAACAAAAAGTACTTAAGTAGTCTGCTGAGTATCTCTTAATGATTTAACATGTTGCATATCGTCTCTCCATTCTGAGTATTCTTTCTTCCTTTAGAAACAAACGTGAGGAATTTTATCCTCTGCCCATCTTATAAAAATAGAGGGTGCCAGAAACAGTCAGCTACTGGGGAAAACATTTGGAGACATTCCCAGATTTCTATTTTATGTTTATTCAGATGAATTTTTAGTGACCTATAGAATATAATCACTCATGGGAACATCTGCCTGCTCTGAAACGATTCCCAGAAGAGTGGATTTTTACAATATAAAAGCATAAAACATGTTTGTATCTTCAAAATAGAACAATTCAATTCATAGCAGCAATTTCTTTTTAAGCAGAGGAAAAGGAGAGAGAAGGAATTAGGAAATATTCTTCATCTTTATCTAGCATCAATTACTTGAACATTCTATCATTGGGTATAAATTAATCCTCTGCCTTTGTGCTATTAACAATCACAGGTTTGATTTCAGTAGCTGTAAATCAGCAAGAGAAGAGCAGATAAAAGCACAGGTACTTTATTTTCTGGTTCTTATAATGCATTGAAGAAAATGTAAAATCAAAATTGCAGCATAAAAACTGTATCTCTAGTACAGTAGAAGATCTTGGCACTCAACAGATGGACTTTTTTTGGATGTAGCCATTGATTCCATGATTGTCATTCAGTAGTCAGTCAGAGTCAAGGAATTGTGATGCAATCTCCTTCATTCATTGACCCCAATCTATAATGGGTAACATGAGCCTCTCTACAACACATTAATTACTTGGGATTGTATTTCTCTCAATCACAATATTATTAGGATGATATTAGTACTTGCTTTGCGATAAATATATGTTGCATTTACCTCTAAAATACTTCAGGTGCTGAACATTAATCTGAAGGAAAGGTATTTCTCACAGAGTTGTTAACATGCATAAACCAGCTTTCTGGTTTTCAGTCAATTTTTACTGTCTGTCTGTGAGAAACTTCCTGATCATCAAGGACAGTTTTACTAAGATTTCCCCTGTTTTGCACCAGGGTATTTTACACAATAACTAGCTGAATATAGTAACTCCTTTAATAGGCTATGCTCCCTTTGTTTCCAGAATTTATGGAAATATGCTCATTACTGTATATTTATGCAGCATCTGTGGAACTCTCTGATAATATGAACTTTTAAAATCTAATGTAGTTGAAGAAATTAAATAATGTATATAAAGCACTTATTGAATGGTAATATAATTAAATGTAGTTGCCTTATTATTTTCTGCAGACCATGTACAAACCATTTCAGGCTACAGTATTTTCTGAAGAGCAACTTCTAACAACATAGAGATCTGTGGCAATGTAAAACTCTCAGCTGAATGAAATTTTCAAGTTTTCAGTTCTATGATAAACACTGAACATACATGCAGTTTTGTGCTTTCATAAAACTTTATCGTCAAGATGTTGATTTCTAAGCTGTATATGTAGAAGAGTGGTTTTCTTTGTAGAATATTTGGTTGCAAGATTTCTAATAGTTTGCAAGGTGTATTTGACAACTGTAGTTATATATTTGTGATTTTTAAGAATTGAACCCAAGCTCAAATCTTGTATTAGTGTATAATTAATGATATTGTATAGTATTGTATATTAGTGTATAATTAATGATTCTCTGTATGACCTCTGACAACTAAAAATTTTGGATTCAGTGAATTAGAACCATTCCTAGATGCTGTGAGCAGCATCACTGGAGAAACTGATAAGCAAAGCTAACAAGTGGCAAAGACAGGATGATTTTTGAAAATTAACTGTGTTCAGAATGATATGCCTAGCCAAGGATAAGAGGGCTTCCTATGAAATTGCTAGCATTGTAGTTTGGTTCGATGGTTCACTGGAAGTGAACTTTCCAGTTCAGTTGGATAGGTTTTTAAGGGAATTATAATTTCTATGTTTTTAAAAGGGTTTGTTCCTTACTCCTCTGACGTCTCAAATAATGAACCATCAGTTCTGCATAGATAATTTGCAGCAGTAGGAAGAGGTAATTTTTGAAAGATTTAATGACAATGTTTTAGTATGAATTTCAGAAAACGTGCTTGGCACGATTACATTGAGAGTACAGAAGAAGAATTCTCTGATAATCCATAATTCCTAAATATGCAGTGTTGTTTCTGTATTGTGTACGCTTTGTACACACATGTACTTTCTGCTGTTAACGTATTGTAAGCATCTGGACAATATTTTCCTCTTTCTTCAGTAAAAAGTGTATAGAGAGAAAACACCACCCACCCCTTTGAGGCTTGCATCCTTCAGGAAATTATGTTGTTAACTCTTTAAGCTAGATGCACAAGTCAGATTTTGCAAGACTGAGAGCTAAACTGCAAAGGAGCCACATTCTTAGTTGTATGTATTAGAGCTTTTACTTCTGTAGAAGCTCAGGGAAGGCTTTGCAGTGGAAGATTGCCACCTGAAAACTGCCCTGCAGGTTCATTGCCTGGCTCTATTTGAGTGGAACAAAGAAGTATATATTTAGTACAAAGACAGTACTTGAATTCTCAGCATATAGGAGCACATAGTTATAGCTGGTGCTGCTCTGATATTTAAGGATAGGACTTACTTTGTGCCATTTTTGTAGCTGTTCACAGAACTGTTTGGACCATTATTCACACATGATACTGATATACGGCAGCAAGATATAGAAATAAAGATGGAAGGAGGAAAAACTCATAGGTCTCTCTTAGTTTCTTCAAATTTTAATTAGTGTTCATCAACTGCTGCTGATTCTCTGTCCAGCCTAGGTTTTGTGAATCAGTACATAGCACCCACGTAGAGCTTTGTGATGCAGGACACATCCCAGCTGAACTTGACAGGAGGGATATGGGTCTGAACAACAGAATTCAGAGACTTTTCAAACCATTGGACACCGTGTGTGTGGCACCTGAAGCCATCACCATGCAAACTGGCTCTGCTTAGTGGGAATGAAGCACACTAGAATTGATGCATGCCCCCCCCCCCCCCCCCCCCCCCCCACCGCCGTGGAGTTGAAAGCATTACAGCTCAAGGACTAAAACAACGTGTTTGGAAAAGGAATAAGAAAGAAATATCAGATTCTTTGCTGAAGCCTGTTTAAAGTACTCTGTCAGCAGTGTAAAAGGACAGAGCAGAGCCACATTCTCAGTGTATAATGAGATAATCTGAAATGGGAAGACCACAGGCAAAGTCCTGTGGAAGGACTAAAATGGGAAGTCCAGGTCAGTGCAGAATTGTCCTCACATTACGTTCTCTCTGGTAACCTTTAAAGTAGTTGAAAAAGAGCATCCATTTCCCTGTAAAGGAGAGAGCATTTAAGAAACATTTTCGAATAACAGGTTAGTTTTCTTTTATTGCAAACTAAATTTTTTTTTGTGTGCACAGTTGTCCTGTTATTCCTATAAAGAGTTCAGTGCTACACTCCCTGCTTCCTTATCGTGATTAAAGCCTTTCCCTACTTCATTTTTTTATCAGCTCCAGGCAGTTTTGTTTTATTTTTTATTTTCTCTATCCTCCTGATTTTTCTCAAAGTCAGTTTTGATGTTTTTCCTGTTATTTACCTCTAGGCTAAATGCACATTTCCCACCTCTTCAATTTAGCAGAGGAATGTGAACACAATTATGTGGGAAGTTCTATGCTGTGTTATGTATCTACACAGTTGCATTAATAACCTAGCTAATCCAAATTGTCTCAATCTTGAAATTGAAATCTCCTGAACTGCTTGTTTTTAAAGCAAACAAAGGTAATACGAAATCTTTTTAAAAATCCCTTGGTCAGGAAAAGATACGGTCCACCAGTATAGTCATTAAGTTTGGTCTGTTCTTTGTCAGTCCTGTCAAAAAACTATTAGGTTTCAGTGGTTTCTCCCCAACCCATAAATCTTGCCAGGCATCCCTTATTTCTTAATTACATAGCATGGAATGTCATTTTGCAGATGTACAGTAATTTAAAATGACAGGGATACACAGTTTCAGGTGATTATTTGTTCTACTGAAGCTATGTAGTAACAATTCTGTAAGTGTCAGCCTTGCATTCTTGGCTAATTATAGTACAGCTCTTATTACTTGTATACAGTTGTGAAAATATTGTTGGGTGAGGAGAAATAAGCTTACCATGTGTTCAACAACTATAGACTATATTTTGCTCTGCTTTATTAGCCATATAAGTAAAGGTAATAAGATATTTCCTGTTGCTTTTAAGTACTTGGCATAATTACTTTTTCAAGTTTTAATTTCTAGTTTGTCTGCTTGTATTGTATAGCTACAAAACCAGGTCTATAAGATTGTGTAGCTACAGATAAGATATAATTAAATTCCTAGTAAGCAAAAGCAATCTGCCTGAAAAAGTGGGATTTTTTTGTTAGCTGTTGCTGACTATGAAAAGATTAGTTCAAAGCTGAAGATAATCAGCACCATCAGAACTTTCACAATCACTTAATGTCTGTAATACAAAATGCCACAGTATTTGTCTAAAAATTACAGCGATAATATATACTGGGTATTTCTTCATTGTCTTCAATCTTAGGCTCTAAGAACCTCTCAGAAATCTTTTATCATTTCTCAGAAAAGTGATACATTACTATCTTTGCTTTACAATATAGAAATTGCTTTTATGTTCTCTGTGGCTCCTCTCTCATTAAAGCAGAGTAGATTACCTCAGTAATTAATTATTTCATTATTATTACTTGGACACCTGACCATTGTCCAAGTGCGTATATGTGTAGCACCCAGGAAAGAAGAACTTTGGCATAGACAACATATCAACTGTACCAAAAAGTGTCCATGATCCCTGTCAACATTTATATGCCAAAGCCAATCCTCTCCCGTTCTGTTTTACTAGGTAACCAATACATAGCAAGGATATTCCCCTGAGTAGAAGAAATTTTCAAAAGAAAATAATGCAATAAACACTCTTGGGTTAGTGGTCTTAGCATTAGGTACTATGACTTCAGTCTAAGGCATTTTGGGCACAGGATATTTGGTTTACTATAAAATAATACAATGGACCAGATTAGCTAAGTGCAATCGTTAAGCTACTAAAATTTTACTCCTAGAATACAGCACTTCAATAATTTTACACAGCTTTTCTGTGAATACTGTGTATTTGCCTAATTTTACATTTTAGAAAATTTTATTGCCAACAATTTCATCTAGGTTTATCTCACACCTTCAGTCTCACAACATTCAGTCATTTTTGAGTCGAATGGAAGGCTGTCATTCAAGCTTGCCAGGCTGCATATGTGCTTTTATAGACAGCCAATAGGAAACACAATTCTGTAAACACCCTGATTTAGAGTCAGCTTTAGCTGTGACTGAGGAGAAGCTCCCAATGTTATGTGTTTCCATCAAATATTCAAATGATTCAGGTAGATAACTGACTATATTAAGGATACCTGTTGTGGGTCTGAGATGTTTTTCACTGTCTTACATGATCCAAAAAGGACCATGAAGTAGGTATTATTTATCATCTCAGAAGTTAGAAGCTACTTCTTTCTTTTGGAAAATGTACCTTTCTGCAGTACTAACATATATTTGTAAAAAAAATACAAAAAACATACCCACTAATGAGATGCTGTAAAGAATTGATAGGCATTTTTAGTGAGACATTGGCAAATGATCGCACACAGTGACGGTTTTTAAAATGCCAAAATTTGAGTTCTGCCATAGGGTAGGATAGAATTTATTTTGCTTTGAAAAGCTGTGAATGGAACTGCTAACATTTCTACTGATTTCTCTTCCTGTATTTTTTTTTTTTTTATTAATTTTTAAAATGACACTGCAAGCACATTTTTCCTCGAACTTCAGAATACATTTTGGGAGGTTTTTAGTCATTTCTTCGCTGAGCTGAATCTATAAAGCCCTTATTTGCTCGCAGTGAAACTTAGGGACACCAGTATGCCATTAGAATTTATGACTGCCTAAAGTTTAAACTAAGGTATTAAAGACAGGATAATTTCTTAAAATTACTGCAGGGGAAATGCTGTGAGTCTAAAAAAGAATCTTTTTTACTGCTTGTATGTGTGGAACAGCATCCTTGAACTTTCCTCTAAAGATTTGAATTTATTGCCATAATCCATTTGTTAACAATGAACGTTTGCAGATGTGCAGACATATAATTATAGGAAGTAAAAATAAGACCTCTGTGTAAAGAATAGCACAACAGAGAATCAGGCAGGTTTGTGATTTATGTAGTTCAAAAAGGTTTGTTTTGTTTTGTTTTTAGCTTAGGAAGGAGATTGCTTTAGCAAAGTAACTACATACAATGTATGCATTTAATGCAGAAGGCCAAAAGCAATTACTCTCCTCTTGGTCCATGTTATTTGTACAATAAGCCACCTAGAATATGATATTTTATCAAGCTACTTCTTTAAAATATTTTGTGAGGCAACCTGATTTATTTTTTGTGCATGAATCAGCCAGACCTGTTGCAGTTAATTGTTTTTGTCCCTGTTACATTGCTTTTGCAGCAAACAGATCTCAATGATACAAAACTTTTGGTGCAAGCTTTATATATCACTGCATGAAATTGTTAAAGGCAACTTTCTCATGGTTGGTAAGATTTCACAGTTCATACTGTGACTGAATTGAATTTATTTGTAACCCATTACAAAGTGTTGATATAGCAATGTTATTTGTAGAGAAACTCTAGTGATACAGAAGCATCATGTTCTGAAAGAGAAGGAAAAATATGCAAGAGCAAGCCACATTTTTGCTTTCAAGATACCTTCTGAAGAAAGTAGAGCACACTTTTTGAAGCCTTGTCATCACATTTATTTTGATTTGTGTGTCTCTTCAGAGAACGCACACTGCTTCCTTTTACTCACCAGAACTAAGATGTGACACTGGTTTGTGCTGCAGGATTCTTGTAGCTGCCGAACAGTGCAAAGGTGCTATGCAGGCATTTCATGTCTAGCATGAAAAAGCAAGATGTGCAAGGCAGAACATCTGTATTAAAATTTTGGTCTGGTGATGCCTTGCCAGTTGATGTAGGGATTATTGCATTTGCTTGACAGTGATCAGTTTGAGAAAATCCATAAGCATATCCATCACTGAGAGGGATTTTGGAAATGATGATGATCTATCTTATCTGAAGTGCCAGTGATTGTTAAACTACAACTCTTATTTTTAGCCGATTCCAAATTTGGGTCCTTTGTGAAGACAAAGTGGAAAGAGATTGACATTCTTAAGAAAAAAAAAATCCTTATGTACTTTATCTCCTGTCATTCTTTCTCTGATTGTAGTTTTTGAGATGTTGCAGTTTGGGTTTTTGGTTTTGTTCATTGCAATGTAGTTTAAATATATATTATCTGTTTGAGAACTTAGAGCTGAGAGATGAAAACCCAAATTCGAATGCATTAACAGTTGGAATATAATGTTAGAATTGTGCTATTGCTGCAGTGTATGAATGAAATTCAAGTCCTGTTATGTACTGAACTCATTACTGCCTTACCTCCTATATCAATAAAGCATATTTAGCAGGTCTATAATTTTTTCACACTACCCCAAATTCCATGAAATTAAGCCCAATGTTTGTACTGCCTTTACAGAACTTTCAGAGAACTGAAAAATTTTTGGAAATTCTTTTTTGAGGTTATTTGGAAATTTCTATTTTGAGTCCTCCTAACTTTCACGGGTGACTACATCAGGCAGTGAGTAAAGACAATTTGAAAGGCCACAGTGAGAGAGCCACCTTTTAACTCTGCTACTTGACAAAGAAATTGCACTTATACCTTCTACATGCTTGAATAGACGTATATAAATATTATATGCTTTATTTTAAGTCAGGCAAATTCATAGTTGAGCTATAACACTTAAATATAAGAGTATCCAATAGTGCGGTGAGAAGAGCTGGAGTAAGCGCTGGAAGTGAACAGCAAAGGACAGCCTCTTTTTACGTGGGCTGGATTTTTTTGAGGGGAAGATGATTTTGTGTTTGCTTTTGTTAAATAGGAGCTTAGAGAGTTTTTAGAAAAGACCTTGGTTTGAGATCAGCTTTTAAACTTGGGCTCCAAAATTTGGCAGAAGGCAGGAATGTTGCCATGGTAACCTGTCAGCTAGCACTGTGTTACTGAACCTCCTGCCAGTTCATCCACAGTTGAATGCTGAAGGCAACCTCCGAGGGTATTATATGTTCTGTCCTGAAACAGTGCACAGTTCAGCAGGCCCTTCCAAAAATAGCTGTTCATGGTTCTCAAGTCACAGCCTATCTGGAAAAAAAAAAAAAAGAAAAGAAAAAAAAAGTTTTCCCTTCAGAAAGCTGAATGAATGCCCTTCATCTTGATAGCGGATTTTCGTCATCCCAGTTAAACTACTGGACGTTTTGTAGTGAGTGGAGGTGGTTTACTGACATTTTAATTGGAAGGATGATTATGCATTTTGTTCTAGAATATCCTCCAAATTTAGGATGCTGTCACCTTCATTTCTCCTGCACCGAGAACAGTGAGCATGGGGAAGTGCTGTCATCAGGGAAATGCAATCAAGGCTGGAACCCAGTTACACGACGCTTGTCCTCAGACCAAGCAGTGCAGGTCTTGCGTTCACAGTAAAAGGAGGTCTTTAGGTGGGATTCAGAGAAAACAGGCTAATCTACAGCCTGCCTTTCCAGATCTTCCTGTGGCTAATACCAATACTATCTCATTACCCAAACTGAGTAGATAATTTGTTCAGCATTCAGAAGCAATAGCAGAAGTAGTCCCACAGTAGTATAGAACTAGCAAAGACAGGAGGCTAACTCGGTGCTGCTGGCCCCAGCAGCCTGTTAGCTGAATTTCTTCTCGCAGCAGGAGATGGTGATTGCCCAGCAGACCAGAGCTGTGTCCGTGTCTCACAGCGCCCTGCTGGGACAGGAGATGCACCATGAGCTATTTGCAGTTTATGAGTTGCGTGTTGATCACCCCTTGCTTCTAAGATATGTTTATATGATCTGGCCTGGCAGCTTCAGTGAAGTATCCTCAGTCTAGACCATTTTAACATGTACAGTACTCAGTATCACCTATGATTTCTTACTTCTTTTTTTTTTCCTTGTTTCTTACAAGTAAGCACAGTGCTGGCCACCAAAAAAAAAAAAAAAACAACTTTAAAAATACAGAATGAATTACAGCACTTGTGTTCATATCCTCAGACTTAAAAAAAATCTAGGACCATTTCTGTTATTATATGTTTTCTACTGCTCTGGAAATATTTGTATCTGTTTTGGCAGTCCGCTTGAGTGTTAAGTGGTTTTTAGCCCAAGTACCTTACTGCTGTGTTTTCTTATCTCTGTATGATTGCCTACTAAACTGTGTCTTTGTTTCAAAATGGTTGTACTGCGATACACTTGTCAAAATGTGCACAGCCACAACTGGAAATGCATGTCAAATACTGCAGAACTGACAGTTTCATTCAAATTAATGATGACTGATATGATTTGCCACAAGCATCATAGCTTCCAATAACATTTTCTTGCTGGCAGCAAGAAAAAAAAATAGCTTAGATGTTTTTGTTCTTTTTCCACTCAGTACTATGAAATAAACAAGATTCAAATAATATTTACACAAATTCTTTTGTTATCTATCTCATGATCTAGTTTATGTCTGCACTTTTTAATAAAATATCTCACCTTCCACGATATTAAGCTTTTTAGGGTTCATATATAATACAAAATTAAAAGAGGAGTTAGGTGTGTTACCAGTAACTCTACAGTTTTTTAATGGTATGACTTTTCTGTTCTACATTTAACAAGCCTAAATATTCATGTGTATATATATACATTTCTTTTTATACGTAATATAATATATAATAATATATTATTATATTATATTATAATAATAATATAACACATTTTTATATGTGTGTTTATATGCATAAACATTTCCATATTTTAAAGGAACTGTGTGAGTGATGTGTGTGGAGAAGTGGTTTTGAGAACTTACCTTCTGAACGTAAGAGAAGATTAATGTTAAATTCTGAGAGTGCTATGGTTGAGACTGGAGTGGAAGAGGCACCAAACGTGGATTACTGCCATGATTTCTGTTCAATTACAGGTGCTGTTTACAAGAAATTGAAGCTGAAGGTTGACTTATGATGCAAAGGTACTGCGGTAGTAGGAGGAATAGGAAGTTTGATTGGATTTCACACTTTTAAAGACACTTCACACAGTTCCAGCTGAATTTCATTCTCAATTTATTTCTGTTAGTTGGAAGCTAAAATTATTATTGATGATTTACAAAATTGTATTATATATTGTATATATTACAATATTACAATTACAATATTCCAATTACAATATATATATTGTATAATTGTATTATAATTGTATTATATTGGTGATTACAAAATTGTAATATTTCCTCCGTGTTATTCAAGAGTGGATGTGTTTAATGTAGTCTTAGATTTGTATCTTTCATTCTGCAGGAAGCACAAAACCTTAAAAAGAAGTTTGTTTGTCTATTTATTTATTTTGGCTGAAATTGTGCTCTGGAAGATATCATGAAAATAGAATTTTAAGAGCTACCTTAACACTCAAACAGTACTAAGCAGAGGAATTTTTAAGTCACCTTTGTCCTTGCAGGATTTTGAGCTTGCTGTAAAGCAACGCAGCCTGAAAGCTGCTCTGGATTTGGCAAGCCTCTGTGGGGTCCCAGCAGTCCAAGGAATGCTGCCACCATGCTGCAACCTTTCTGCAGGAAGTCAAGGACTCAACAGCAGATTTGTAGCTGCTTGCTTAATGTCAAGGGAATCTCCTGCTAACCCAGTAAGGCTTACTACATAAAGCAGCCAAAACAGTAGCCAAGGACTGGCATGTTCTAAATTGCATTGTTTAGAACAACCTTTCTTTTAGATTTTTTAATTCTTTTTGTTTACAATTTTAAAAATTGGCTGTTTACTACATAGCTGGAGTGACTCACCCAACAACTACAAGCTACCTTATCGTAAATTTTGTTTGTGCTTGTTAGGAAACTGGATGCATGGACCTTCATTGCTCCCATTGGGCAGCTGGGGATCTAAGGGAGAGTGACAATCCTTATTAAGCTTGTCTTCTCTTAGCCTGTCTAAATCTTTTGTATTTGTGAGGATTATCATAAAGAACAATACATGGAAAAATAAATGGATTTACTGTCCCATGGGAGCCAGTGCAAGCCTGCCAAATTCAGCAGCTTTCATAATAAATTGAATGCATGTATGTTAAAGTACACTGTAAAACACATCCGCTATTTTATCCTTTAACATTTACTACTTAAGATTCTATAGCAGTTTCAATAGCTCTTGACCTATACCCAAGTGCACAGCATGTGGTGTTTTGTCTGGGAGATTCATAGCTGAACAGTTTGAAAGTAGAGGACATCTCAAGAATGGACAAAGAGCAAAGATCTTTCTGCGTCAGGGATGAGTGAAAAAAAGCCTTCAATTGCTGTCCCCTGAGTTAGATAGCATCCTCCAATGCAGTCACTCCCCATTTTCATGTAATTGTGAAAGCAGTGTTGAGTTCTGGTTTTCTGTGGACATGGACGGATTTAGACACAGGAAATGTCATCAGCTGCACAGAGCCTGAGGTTGCTTGGGACAGCAAAATAACCGTGTGAAAGATGGCCTGGTAGGGCTCTGTAAAGTCGGGATTGCTGTAGCTGCTATCCGTGCATGCAGATACCTTGGTGACTCCAAGAGCTGGGAAAGCTTACTGAAAGGCAGTAATTACTTCTTCCTCTGCACTGGGACTATCTGGGTCACATTTCTGGCATCTGGCTAGCCTGTTCCCATCCCTTACTATACCAGCCCCTGCTCCTCATCTTTGGAGCAACAACTCTGAATTTGGCTGTTTTGCTGCTGAGAAGCTGAGCCAGCTCTGACTCACAGTGAAAATCTGAGGTGTAATGGAGGAGAGCAAGGCTAAGAAAAGCCTTGCACACTGAGGCAGATGGGATGTGTCTTGGTGTAATATTTGCATTTCATTGTTTGAAAGAATTCATGTTTTAAACAAAATGCCCAAGAATATTTATCCTCTTTTTGCAATTCACACATTTATACGGTACATGTACAGAATGCTCCTTCTAAAGACAGGAGGTAATCTGGATTTAATGTAAAGTAATGCTGGGGAATGTTAGTTCTGTATTTGTTGTATTTGTAATAAATTTTAATATTTGGCAATTGAAAACTTAGCTTGCCATATTTTGAATGATGCTACTACTAATTGAGATGTTTTTCTGTCTTCAAAAACATTTCAATATTTAAAATAACTATACTGTTCATTTTAAGTCATACGTTATTACATATGTTTCTAGTTCTGTTTTTCTGAATGTGTAAGATTTTTTTGCATATACTAGTATTTTGTTCTGAACCTGAAGGAAATTAATTTTTCGAGTCACCTTTTGAGGATTTCTTAGCTCTGATTGTTAAACCTTCTCCTCTGGAGGTAAGTGGAGGAATCCCAAGCAGGCATGAGAAGGAGGATCAGAAGGTGGTGACAACAATAGCACCTTTTTTTAGATCATTGAGGAGACTGTGTGTTATAAATCCTTTATATACTACATTCTCATTTTAAGTGGCAGAAATACCATATTTTCCCATTCACAAAATAAATTTTGAGCCATGATATTTTAGCCAATTAAAAAAAAAAAAAAAGTAACTACTACAGCTAAAATAATATCTCATGTAGTACTAATGTTAAGGGATTAAGCATCTCTCAAATCTCTCAAACACTATGAATCTTCAAAAGAAAAAAAAAAGTTTTGATCGCCAACAGAAAAAATGATGATGCCCCTGAGAGATCTTATACTTTTTTTCTGTCTTCAATTTCTGTTACTTGCTATGAAAATTACTTCTCTTTACATGTTTGAAAGGTAGTAGTTTGTTTGTTTTTTTCCTAAATTAACAATATTTACCCTTTAACAAATCCAGGAAAGAAAAATATTAGGCTTCCCTAATGGTTAACAGGTAAACACTGAAGGAACTGTTTGTTCTGGCTCCATTATTTTATCAACTGTTAAACTCTGGTCAGCAGTAGTGAACCATATGCTAACTGTGTCATAGCTGACAATAACAATATCTTATAGACAAGTTTTAAGTACACAAATTTACTACACAAATTTTTGATTTGTGTAGTAAATATTTCCACCATGTTTTCCAAATAACCTGACACAGGTTACTAGGATCACTAGTGCTCTGTATTTAATTCAGCGGGGAATTTTGCCTCACATCCTTCCAGAACTGAATTAAAATTTAAAACACGTATATTTAGCAAAAATATTTTGATGTCAACATGTCACTCAATGCTCCTTGCCTGTTAACCATGAAGTATTTTTCCAAGTAGCATCAACTACATAAAAAGGAAAATCTAATAGCCTTTAGCATTCAAAAAAAAATTATTTTTGCAAGCCATGTGAAATGAATAAATTCTGTTTTCAGCAACTACATTTGCATTCTGACAGGCAGAAAAGCAGTAGGGTTTTTTTCCCACATGCTGCCTGTTCAATCAAAGGAACTCATTACTGAAGTTGATAAAGAGTGGGTATTAATACTAAGCATGTCCATTTCATATTATACATATTATTCTGGCAGAAGAATATTTTCATCTCCAGATCACAGCAGAAGTAATTAGAATTCAAGACATTAATTATACTTTAATTAAACCAAACCGTATTTCATACAATTGTTTTGGCAGTATGAGGAAGAAGTCTGTCTCCTCAACAGCTAGTGAGATGGTTATGACAAATTATAAAATCACTGAAGCCAAGTAGAGTTGTTCCAGTCAATTAAGTGCGTCTGTGAAGGACTATATACAGCATGTAAGCAAAGGGAAAAAATTCAGCAGTATTTTACACTCTTTCAGACATACACTGCCATCATTTAAAATCACAAATAATGAGAATTTGTTCTTTTTTCTCTCCATGTAATTTAAGAAATCTGTGGTTTTGAATGGACCAGTTAACATGTTAAGCATTAATGGCACATCCATTGGTCTGTTAATTTCTGAAATGACATGGCTCAAAACACTACTGCTCTGTGTGAGAACGTGTTTTTGCACCAGAGAACAGGCAAAAACTTACAGCCACACAATGCTTTGGCGACGTACATTATTCTTCTTTAGCTCAGTGTTTTCCTTTTAAATATTTTTACATGTGGAAGTGAGCTATAAAATGTGATTTTGTGGTTAGAATCGAAATGCTATGTTTCTTTACATCCTTAAATATATATATATGTGTGTGTGCATATATATTCTAGGGATTTTCTTCCAGAATGTAAGCAATTGCTAACTGCAAAGCTTTCTTACTAATATAGGCCACATTGCATAAGCAGACGGGCACCAATTTTTCCAAGTATAGTACCATGATATAGAGAACTGGAATAGGGTGACTGATATATACTGCAGATAGGTGAGAGATACTGAAGCTTAGTGTTTCACGATTTGCTTCCTGGCTCCATGTTTTAAAGCCTACACTTTAGCAAGCAAGAGATATACAAGCGACTGCTGGATTTGTAGTCTCTTTGATTAGTTTTGATCTCTTTTTAAGCAAAAACTATAAACAAAAAAGCTTAGGACACATAAAGCTTTTTAGTCAAATCTGAAGCTCTCTCCTTTCACAGTAATGATGGTTGGTATCCAAGTAATTCTGGACACAGCAGGCATATCTGGGTATAGTTGATGAGAACGTTTGCCTAGTACTGCAACATTTAATATCTCTTCCACAGGCTTTATTAATTTTAGTCAAGACTTTGGATCTGGTAGGTATCATACTTCTATGTTTACTGAAATTAGTGAAGTGAATAATTAATACTCATGGGACTACTGAAGACGAGTGTTTTTCTCTTGCATAATAGAGAAATTAGATGATACTAAAGCAAATTTTAAAATGCACAGGTTATACAAAAATGTGTAAAGTGCTGGTATAGCAAGGCGTTGGTTGAGTCATGCTTACATAGTTTGAAAATGTGAGTTGGAAGAATGTTTGTATTTAACTTTGGTAAACAGGAATAAGTCACTATTTGAGTTAGAGGGGAGCTCTTAGTGCTCTGTCCAGCATATTGCTTAGTCAGCTGGCTTTCCCCATAGCTACAGTGAAGTTCCTGAGCTCAGTTTGCTGTAAGTGACTTCGTTAGTCATGTAGATGTTTTGAAATCTATATAAATGATTTTAAGGTGTATTGGCTACATACAAAGTCTAACAGGTATGTAACAGTTACATAGGGATGTTAGTGTTCACTATGTGAGCAAGGTGATTCAAATCTGAACTGAACCAGGAACCATTCTTTACTTGGATTTGATAATAACTCATGCTAGGAAAAGGAGATGTGGTTTACCAGAGTGTGTGTAAGGGCTCGCTAAACATGCTTCCTCTCCTTAAAACTTCCAAGAAATTTCTAATTGGTGTACAAGTTCATTATAATATTTGCATAATGTATGGCAATGGCTGCAGAGGGATTTGAACACTAATGCTCAGTAATATGAAATATTCTGTATTATTTCTTTGAAATTTTTCATAATAGTCTCAGTTATTTCCCAAGTTTCTCATACCTGAAGGTACTTAATGAATAAGTCTTATTCTGTTCAGTGAAGCTGAACTTTCTAAATAGAAATTGCTCTAAAGACGCTAATTGAACTTGAGCTTTGGAATCCGATCTGTGGATTTTTTATGTTTTTGGTTTTTTTTTTTTGTCTGTGATATCTGCATAAACAGACTTTTTTTAAAAAAAAAAGTCTGATTTTATTTTGGAAAAGGAATTGGTTAGCTGAGAAAGGTCAACATATCTTTGGTAAATTAGTCAATAATGTAATTTCCCTGATAGTTTGTTTTCTGAAACTATATAATATGGAAACATCATGAATGTGAAAAAACAAACATCTTCTAACTGCCATTCCATCCTGCTTTGCTTATTCAGAGTAGTTAATGAACATTTCTTGCTGTTTTGTCTCATTTTTCTATGAAGCAGGCAGTTCCTTGGAAGCTGTTAGCAGCCTCATTTCAGATAAATTCTATTCCTCTTAAATACTTGGACCGCAAACTGCACCTTTCATACAGATAGAGCACTGCCTAAAGAGAGCTTTACCAGATGAACTCTTTCCCTGTGATGTAAATGCTGGTTAACATGTTAGACTGTTTTCATAGATGCATCATGTAGGACAATAAGTAATTAGTCACAGTCCTGAGTTGGTAATCGATTAGAATTCTTTGTCCTCTCCTACAAAGGTACTGTACCCCCATAATCAGAGTCACACTCAGATACCTTCCAATTAAATCAGTTCCATTATTGAAAATAATCAATGATGGGCCAGAGAAAGCAAGTAAGGGAAAAGTTTAATTCTCTGATTTGGTGGTTAGGACAATTGTCTTGGGAGTGCTATTGGAAAGTTCTACCCACTTTCCAAAAATGTGTATTTGATATTAAATAATCTCAATGCAAATGCGGAAAAGGTCCATCTGTTCTCTGAGAAGAGTGCCATGACAGCTGTGAACCTTGTTCCTATACTTGTCCGTTTAATGCACTCAATTTTGCATTGGTCTAGCTACAGCAAGGTTAGTGATGTTTACCCCAGAGTACTCTGTAATCTGATGATTATAACATCTGGTGATTACACACAGTCGTTTCCTAAGAAGATAGCTCCAAATCAGGCTAAGAGCAGCACAGAATAGGTCACCACACCTGCAGGGAATTCTTTAACCACTTAGTTGTGTTTGAAAACCAGGCATAACTACTGATTCTGCTGTTCTGGTCTGGTTTTGAATGGGATTGTTTCTGTGTACTGTAGCTACAAACTCCACCTACAAATGCAGATGTTGTGTTTGGTGTATTCTAAGTTCCAGAATCTCCCATTCTGGAGAACAGATTAAAAGCCACCCAGTTTGAAAATCCTGGTGTGTTTAATATACAATCAAATCTACCAAATTGTTCCAAAATATTAGCATTGTATAGAAAGCAGAATTTAAAATTTGTAGGGAACTTCAGCTTCAAAAAATGAAGTGCACTACAAATGATTTTTCCCTTGTTCTTCCTTAAACCAGCACTGCATAAAATGAATTATGTCTCCAGTAATAAAATTAAAGTTTTTTAATTTGTTTTGATTACTATGCCTTTTTTTTTGGTGATATTTTTGCAGTAATCCCTGTACTATGAAACTGAAAGCATCACAACTTCAAGAACATATGCATAGAATTACATTTTTAAACAAAAAATATTGTTATATTGAAATTACACATTCAGGGAAAATTCTCATAAACCTGAAATAGTACTAGAGAGAAAATCAAAATGCAAAGGCTAATGACAGAAAAATTAGATTTTAAGAATTTTGAGCAAAGCTTTTTCATCATGAAGAGTAAGGACAGAGCTGAACATTTAAGTCTAGTATTTTGTGGTTTAGTATACTTACAGTTATTCTTTCATATAATGTTTATCTGATTGAGATAGCTCCATGTTTATCTCCTCCTTTTAACAAGTATTTTCTTTAGTAGTGCTTCTTGCAGAATGGAAACAGGCTGTTTGGATTAATTTAACTATAGACTAGTCTTGCTGGTCAATTATTTTTTTCCCTTCAAAATCTCAAAACTCCTGTTAGTCATACACAGAATACAGAACCTTTCAAAAAATGAAACATTCCAGGCTGATCTTCAAGGTGGTATGAAATGTTGAACTAAGAGTTAAAGGGGTATTCTCAAAAAAGAAACATAGATAGAGATGTGAAATGTTTAGCCAGGTGAGAGTAAATAAAAGGCTGTTTTAGAATGATAGCTTTTCCAAACATGTGCATGTAAGAGTGTATTAGCAAGACTGCAGAGCCTCTTTGGATATGACTCAGAAAGCTGTTTCTATTTAATTAGGCAGGAAAATTGTGATACAATCATATTTGCCTTAGAGTAACAAGACTGTTCAGTAAAATGCATTGAATGTTAGAGCTGTTGCAGAAGGAAAAGTGAAGCAAGCATAAACTTTAACTGATTTATTTTATTTTATCATATTTTTTTTCTCTTTCTTTTTACAATGAATGCATTTTTACTATTTCTTATATGATCTTTACCGGTCATTTTCTTCCTTCTGGAACTGGTTGACTCTAGTTACATTGCTTTATGACTGAATATAAAATTGCCTGTGAAGTTAGCAAAGCCTGTTAAATAAGCTGTCAAAACACAAACCATTTCATACCTTAAAGCTCAGTAAGAAAGACAATTTTATCCAACTTAAAATTAAAGTCTTTCAGTGTCACCTTGTTGGACAGCCTGGAGATAGATTGCATACAGCTACTGTTCATTATGATGCATCTGTAGGCTATTCAATTTCAATAATAAATGGTGAAAGAAATATCACAGACTTAACAAAACTGGCATGATAAAAGGGTTTTCTTCAGGAACATGTTTTAAACTAAAATGAAAAGATTATAAATGGACTTCATAGTATAGTATTACAGTAGGAATTGGGTAGATACTTGTCAGACATCTTTCTGTGTGACAGAGAATTGAGGGTTTCATAAAGATGAGAATATAGTGCTTTGAGTGAGAACCTCATGTACTGCAGAGCAAGTATTCAACATGTTATCTTTGCATTTCTACCAAGGGCTCCCTTCTCAAGTCCGACCAAAGGTAATTTTTATAAGATGAGAAGTTCATATCACACACGTAACATGTATTTCATGTGCATGCACTGATAGAGCGAGAACTGTCCAAAAGGTACCAAATTTAAATATTGGCTGTAACTAACAGAAGCAGGCTTTATATTTCAGTGGGAATAATTTTATCTTAATAACACTAGAAATTCTGACCATCAGTTTTTTCTTTAAAATTCAGCTATCAGAATCTAACCCTGTTTACATTAATGACAAAGAACAGACAGAATCTGATTTTCCTGGGTTCTTATTTACATACGTGACTTGAGCAGCCTCCTGGCCAGAGAATATTAATGTCAGAAGGTTTTTAAATATGTTTTTTCAGATTAGAGTTCCTATGGCAACAGGAAACTTTTTTGGTAATCAATACTAGCAAAAGCATTAGCACTTTGAACTGTGATGGTTGTACTAGTCCGTATTTGCTGAAGCACAGATGAGTACTGACATTTTCAAAATGATCCAATTATAGATCGGTGATACCTTGTATAGAGGTTTTGAGATTATTAAACTCAATAATATCATTCGGAGTAAAAATGTAATAAATAATTAGGAAAAGAAATAGAAGGGAAAACATTAAGTCAAGCATGGTTCACTTGCAAGAAGAAAACTTTGGTTTTACCCCCATCACCATCCTAATGTTCTAGCAGGAGGAAGTTCTGTTATGGAGATACTCCCTAGCTTCAAAGTAGTCTTTGATTAAATAAGAACGGTAAAGCAGGCCGGTATAAGACAAATTGAAAATAGTGCAAGAACAGCAGTAAAAATGAGAAAGTCTTACATTTGTGTCTAATTTCAGACTGAAATTTATGGAGTGAAAAGAGAAACTGAAAATAAACTCAAGGCATTTCATTATGCGGAATTCATTATATAGAACTGCACTATTTGGTTTAACAACAATAAAAAGCATAAAATTCTTGTATAAAAAAAAAAAGCAACATTTCTTCTCAGATCCCTGGATGTAAGCTATGTACATTGTGTAAATGCATACTTTGGCAAAACAATAATAGGGTCAAGAATAAAGATCTATGCAAAAGTCAGATAATATATACTATAGCAGCAAATGTGTCATATTGAAAGTGGAAAATAATAAAAAAAATTAACAAAGGAAAGATTTCATCCTTTTTTAAATCCTTCCTTCACTTCAGAAATATTACTTATAATTAGTTTTCTATTTACATTGACATTGTTCAAATCAACAAAGCTAAATGAAATAGAAGGATGACAAACAAAATAGTTTGGAGCACTAATGTACTAATGCGAGAATTCCTCTTAAATTTTATTAGATTTAGCTGACTCCAAAGATTAATGTTGTAAGTGCTATTAAAATGTAGCAACTGGTGGAAGATTAAATATGAGTGTAGTTTCAGTGGAGAACATTAAACTTAAGCAGTTTTTAATATAAAGCAAACAGTAATGAAAATAATTACTATTGTAGATGGCAACAAAAGAGAAAGGCATTTAAAGGATCTGAAACCAGTTGCAAAATGTTCTGTGGGCTTGCCTAAGACAATGAGAGGGGCTTTTTTGCTTTTGGGGAGTAGAAAGCCATTAATCTTCTGTAGAGCTTAAAGCAGATAGAATTTTAGAGGCAGTATTTTTTCCTTGAGAGATTTGAAGTTAAACTTAGTTGGTTCTGAGCATCAGCTGTAGTTTATCTGCTAGTCAAGCCCCTTGGGGTTAAGATCTTATTGATCTTGAGGGATCTCCTGCCTTATAGGGTGAATTGCTGTTTTAACAATAAATACTTTTAAAAATATTTGCTCTACAGTGAGGGAAGAGTGATTAAGACTAAAAAACTTGAAAGCTATTGCTGAAATTTGCAAGCATTCATTGCTATGGCTATAATTAAAATCCTGAATGATAATCAAGCTTTTAGGCCAACTCATTCCATCCATGAAAAAAACAAATACCAGTTTATTCCAAAAACATTGTCTTCAGCACATTTTGTTGTTTATCAAAACAAATACTGATGTAAACGCTATGTTGATTTTGTTAATTATATTCGCACCAATGTACCAGACAGCATTCTTTCAGAATATTAATATCTTTATGCAGATTAGAGAAGGTTTTTTAGAAATAACTAATCTGCTTCAAACCATTAGTCTGTTTTATGGGGTGAAGCAATTCAATTTCAACTGAGTTCAGGATGACAGTCCTAGTTACTACAGTCATTACCTGATCCTTCAGATGGGGTGGATTGGGTTCATAGTTCATGACTTGCGAGACTCATATTTTCAAATTTTCATGTGGGCCTCATTCAATACATACTTAAAGAACAGATCAGAATCAGAACTGATTCTCGTTCTCATTTTCAGGCTTTTAGCAGTCCTGTACTCACAGGACTCACCCACCCTTGTTTGTCATGCCCCTTCCCCTTTGTCATACTCCAGTATCGTTCCTTTCCATACCAAGTTGGATAGGGAAAAATACATAGTCCAGGGAACAGATCTCTTAGTCTCTGAGAAATAGTTTTTATTAAATCACTGGGTTTTACTGTAGTTATTCATCCAATTACTAGGCTTATGATATGATATTCATCTAGTCTGTCAAATTCCTAATGATGAGGGGAGAATTTCATGGGTCCGCTGCCATGTCTGTTCCTAAATGGCTTTGTGTAACTTAGACATCAGCAGAAAACATTGCATTTTCTGTCCTTGAGCAAGTTATTTTCTGGGACTATTTTGGGGATATTCCTAGCTTTTCCTAGGATTTCTCCTGTTGGAGAAAGTGAATTTTGCCCTTTCTCCCATTCTTTTAATCCTGGCATTGCAAAGAAAACCAGGAGGAATCGCTGATAATAGCATTAACAGCACTAATAAGCTTGTAAACAATCTTTGTTTTACGTCTTTATGTGCCTGTGAAGGCAGATTTAAGGGATCTTTTTAGGGATCTCTTGAACTAAATCTGGAAGCTCCTTGTGCTCCATTTTCAGCTTTGCTCAACTCCTGGCATGGGATGTTCTCTGGGATTGAAGCTAAGTGTAGCAGTAGACAGAAGTCCCCCAGGTGGCGTGGTGACTGAATGGTCAGAGTTTTGAGTTGGTTCTTGTACAAGTCATTCTGCAGTGTTTGTTGTACTGAAATATTTCACAAAGGCGGTAGTGTTTAAGGAAAAAGTGTGTCATGAGCTATGTGGGTTCCAAAGAAAAAGACCAGAGATAGATATTCAGATTTCAGATGGATAAAATAAATGAAATGAAATGAAATGAATAAAATAAAATGAAATGAATAAAATAAAATAAAATAAAATGAATAAAATAAAAACAGTGAGGCAAATTTTACCTCTGGTTTCATTCCGGTGACAGTTAAAAACAAACATAGGATTTTATCTCTACTGTGCATTTCAACAGATATGTAGATGCTTCATCTTAATAACTGTTCCCTTGATTATAAAAAACAGCTTCTTGAGGATTGTGTGATTCTTTAAAGTGGAAACACTGTCAGACCAACTTGGAGTTTTTTAAAATATAGAATTATATTCTGGCTGTTAATGTTTGTTGAAATAATATAAATGTCTTTGGGACAAATACAAAAGTTTGCCTTAGTTTTCAGAAATAATCTTTCTTAAGTAAAATAAAAAGTAAGTGTTCCATTTTGGAAAACAAGTTTTGTGTGTGTTTTTTTAACAAGAATGAAATAGTGGTCTAGTCTAAACCTTTTAGGTTAATCATTCCAAATTAAAAGTATAAATCTAGATGAACAATAAATAGTTAAGTTGTTTCCAGGTATTCCTTCAGCACACTATTAATATTTGTTGTATAAGATTTCGTGGAAAGTAAGTCTTTCTAATGCAACTTGTTTTGTTTGAGGTGTCTGTGTTACACAGTAATGTAATCAGTTAAGAAATAGATCTACTGAAGAGCTTAGAAAAAATTGGAGGAAGTAGAAAATTCTTCAAAACAAGCTGTCAGGAAACTGTTGTGCAGCCTTCTAGAGATAGTCAGTTTGTGCAACAATGACTTTTTTTAAAGTACAAAGGTCTATTGAAGCATGAAACAGAGACTTCTGTCTGGGTTTTAAAAATAGGCCAGGTTGGAGGAGGTACAGAAACCCTGACAGCTTACATAAAAGAAGGAGCACATTTTAGGGAAAGAGATGATTGGGAGGACCGAGATGAGGTTTAGAAGTCATTGTTGCATTGATGTTTAACGTCCTTTGTCAATGCAAGGATAAGGGACAGTTGGGTTGTGTTTACACCATAAACACTAGAACAAATGAAAGGCTGGATTTATTAACTCAGCCATGAGCTGTTCACAGAGCTTTTTGTTCGGTGCATTGTGTTGTGAGTTTAGTAGAACAGAGCACATTAGTTCTGTGTGATGATAATGAACTCAGAGCAGAGTATGAACTAGATGAGGGGAACCATGGGACTCACAGTAATAGTTTCATAAGCATGCTGCCGTTTTCCTGCATCTGCATTACGTTTCACAAAGACATTAAAATAGGTTGTTTCCAAACAATGAGTTTCCTAAACTGAACAAATCCATTTAAACATAAGCTAGCTCTTTTGCTGTTACAACATAATAATAATAACGACCCTATTGGTACCTCTTAAAATACAGTTATAACTATATTTCTAAGTCTCTTGTGACTTAACGCTTCTCACAGCATGAACAGTACTGGCAGTCAATTAAAATGCTGAAGGACAATTTAACTATAGGAGTAGATGAACCAAACAGATGAAAGAAGTGTAATTATTATTTCTTATCTAGGAAATACTGCTTCAAACAAAATATATTTAGAAGAAGCATTGCTGAGATATTTACATGGGGAGAAAATGTAGAGATTTCTGAATGACTAACTTCTTATTTCTTATAATTTCAAACAAGGCCTCTAACTGATTGATTCCTCCTGGAAACTAATTGTTTCTTAGCAATTCAATAACAGAGATCAGCAAAATAATTTTCAGTATCTATTTAAGCCATACAGGACTCAAGTATCTCCCTTCTTCATGAAGATGGTTCCAAACTCTACATTAAAAATAGGAAGAAAATTTTATATCAAATAGTCTCCTTCCACTTCTGTCTTTTGTTGAATAAGAAAAGACAAATACATTTGTATTCTTTATGAACTACTATTATTTTTATCTGACTTCGGATGCATAGAGCCAAATACCTAAGGCTGTTAAAGGAATGTGCAATTTATCTTCCAGAGTATATGCTAAGACAAAATCCAAAATTATTTTTAACTTGCTCTAGAATAGTTAAGACTGCTCTACTTCCTTAAATTTTATGTCCTGCTGAGGTGTCATAAATGGGGAAAAAAAACTCTCTCTGTCCTTTCTGTCCTGTTTAGTGTGGTATATTAGATGTATTTCTGCTGGTCTTCACAGTTGAAAATTTACCCCATTATAGTGAGAACCTAAATGTGTTTTTAGCTATAAAATATGAGGCAAAAAATCAACCCTATTTCTTTCAATGAATTCTCAGATGAGGAATTTTATTGGTAAAACTTCAAAACTTGTGGGAATGGCATTAGGACTACAGGCCTAGTTAAATACATTTTACACCAAAAATAGTCTTGCTGAGATGTTCTTAATGATTTAAAAAACAGGTGTAGGTGAGAACAAGTATCCAAGAGTCAACAGTAATTATTCATAACTTGCTGTTTAAGCATTTCGTATCTTTAGTAGGTTACATCATGGTACACATTACGCATTTGATCTCACTATGTGCAGAAAATTTTGCGCTTCTAGGAATAAAAATGGTTAGTACTTCGATTTCCTGTGTTTTCCATTTCTACTACTACGTTATATATAAATCTTCAAAAATATATGTGATTGAATAAATGAGTTCTTTCACTATGCATATGTAGAGATCTAAATTTGTGCACAGTAGCTTTTCTAGTGCAGTAATGTCAGAGTTCAAAAATTAATTATTTATACATGGTATATTAAATGAAAATATCTGTCATCAAACTGTGTCAGCAATGCTGCATTCATTTCCATGGCTTTTTTTTGTGTGTGTAGACAAATTTTAGACAAATACTCAGACTTCTTAATTACAGAAAAAAAAAAAATGAAGTATGACCTAACCCTACTTCCATATACTAATTTTATATGAAAGGATTAAGAGTGGCCTTTGGAAAGCAATCCCAGTTCTCTCATTAAGTCACCACTGCTTCTCACAGGCAGCTTTGATCTGCTATTTGCAAAAATCATGCAGCCTTTTCTTTCTTTAATAGAGGTTTTGTACTGGATATATGTAGGAAACTACATAATATATTCAAATTCTTACTTAACATTTACTGAAAGACTGTAATCCATACAAGATGAATAAACAACCAAATAAGAAAAACTCAGAATATCTGAGTAAAAGATGAATAATAAATGCATGCTCCACTGTCAAAATATCGCTGACTTTCAGGACGCAGCAAAACTTCTGAAGAAGTACTGAAAGTCAGGTTCCAAAAAAGCCTCCAGCCATTTTCAAGGCTTACGTAGAATTACTTCTTACACATATTCTACCTCTGCTCAGCTTCACCGTATTTCTTCCTAACCCTGTGATGTAGTTAGACACTCACTCATTGCCAATCACTCTCATCATCTGCATTCACTTTAGTCATACCGACTGGTTCACCATTGGCAAAAGTCTGTAAAACCATGAAATTTGAAGAGACTTATAGGCTTCTTGCTCTTGACGCCTTTGCAAGCTGCTTGTTCTTCATCAATAGTGGATACAATGGAGGAGAGAGCCACAAAATTGAGGTGACCCAGGTAAACTGGCTTAAAGACAGTAAACTGAAAGATGTTACAGTACTACAGCCAGACATGTTGAGGGAAGTGATGTCCTGAGTGCTTTGGGATGGCTAGGTTTTGAACCAGTAGTGTGGAAAGGATTTTTTTGAGGTCTGATTGAAAGATAGTGGAATGCTTAGAAAAAGGAACTAGTTTATCTACAGTTAGTGAAAAGAAATAGAAAGATGTATCATCAGATCTTCACCTCACAAAGCATTCCAGTGTGTTTATCCAGAAGTTTCACTGAACAGTTATGAACATAAAATGAAAAAGCGTTATGGTGACATACAGAAGTATGGATTAAGTCAGCAATCAAAAGCTGAATGTGGGCTAATTTCTTATGTTTTCAAAGACATTTTTTCATTATGCCTCCTAAAACAAGAATGGAAATTAAAATAGAATCTAATTAAATTTCAAATTACTTGAATAGTATATCCTCAAAAGCACCAAAGCTTATAGCCATTGTAGATTATTTATCTGTTATGAGTTATTTTGCATGCTCTAAACAATTTTCTTTGACTATCAGTAACTCCTTTTATGAACGATAGCATACAACTTGCTTGTTGTATTATACGAGTGGTTTCAATATGCTCCCAGTATCTCTAGAGACTCAGTGTTTGTTATATCAGCTATTGCAAGTTGATAACGGTGTCACATGTTCTTTTCCATTTTAATGTAGTGTCATGCAAGCTGTTGTACAAGTTTCCATGTCTCAGACTTCTTAATACCATCCAATTATTTTGAAATTCTAAAGATACTGATACAACCAAAATGAACCAAAGAAATATTGACAATGTGAAGAGTAGGCACAGAAAATAATAATAATAAAATAATAATAATAATAATAATTAGAACTGAAACAGTGTGAGATTATAACATACAAGTTTTGTGTACCTGATTTGTAAAAACATTTTTATAAAATTAAGATACCTAAATCCCCTAAACTAAAAGTTGAAATATTATTTGCACTGGAGCTTGCTTTGCTCTTTTGAGTTTTCCTGGGGGGTGGTTTTTGACATTTGTTTGTATCTCTCCATATCAGACAATAAAGGCACACTAAATCCTATTGTACCAGGTTGCCTGTGAGTCATTTACTGTTTTGCACTCCCAAATCCATGACTTGCAGCAGTTCAAAGAACATGAGAACATTTCGCTCTGTATTGGAAACATTTAACAATCTGTTCAGCCCACATCTGAAATAAAATATTGGCTAGATATTTTCTACAGTATTAATAAACCAGACTGTTCTGAGATGTATCCGATCTAAACCATAAAGAGATATGTGTCCATACCTCAGTCTGAACCAAGTGATACCTCATTGTTTTCCCCTGCAAGACTGCGAACCAAGTAGACTGTTGGTTCTCTTCTACAGTTCTTATGGTCATAAAAGTATAAATAAATAGGAATAAAAAATACAAATTCAGTCTTGTCCCAAATTTTGTTAAATGTTTGCCAGTGATTATTAAAGGTCACTAATTGAGAATTTGTTATGTAACTATTTATTGCAAGGTCATATTGTTGCTGTTACTGTCCTGTCTTTATGTATCTTATTTTATTAAAATTTCATTCTAGCTGACCCTGCTTAAAGAGGAATGTTGGGCTAGGTGGACTAGGACCTCCAGAGGACCCTTTTAGCCTGATTTAGTCTGTTTTTTAATTTTTCCACATGTAATTGGAAAGATCCCTGAAATACACTGGCAATCCAGCATCTTTAATTATGCTTTAGGTCTTACTTTATTTGTACTGATCAAAAATATCCCAAAATGACCTTTTTAAATTGAAAATCATTCCAGAGTTACAGAGCAAAATTAGCTCACTACTCAAGTCAGGAAGTAAGTCATATATTTAAGAATTCATGGGCTTTCACCAAAGCTAAGCAGACTGCTGCCCTAAAATACATGGTGGTGTTTTGTTTTGGTTTGTGCATATTTTTGCAGATTATTTATAGCACAGAGTTATTTGTAGTGTATACTCCAGAATTTTTGAGATATGCTGGATTTGCATACAGGAAAAAATGAGAAAGCATTGGCCAGACTATCTGCTGCTATAACAGATGCATATATATATTCTTTGGTAAGGGAAAGAGAGACGGATGCAAATTCTTCCATTCCATTGACCTTGTTCAGTGAGCCTGATCTAGATTATGTTATACCAATCATCTTGCAGTTGGATCTGGTTGTAAATATAATATGACATACAGACTTTGATGGAGCTGATTTACCCTTCCGGGTACTTACATTTCAGTCTGTGGGATGAATCTGGGGGCTTTTTCTGTCTAAAAATCCTGAATGTGCAGTGTAGAGAGAGACAGAAAAAAACATAGCTCCTCCAAGGGATGATGTTACTAGATATTATTGTTCCTTGGACATTTTCTGTGTAATTTATCGTATCTTCGGTTAATGGAACAAAACTGACATTGTCTTATTATTCAACAAGATAATTATCCAGCATATAGTAAAAAAGGTTTTATGTCAAGACTTTGTATTTTCATAAAAGAAACAGAAGTAGACAATCCTGTTCCTTTTCTGAACCAAATACTGAAATGTATTGTACTGAATTGTACTGAAATGTATGCACACTTCAGATTGTTCAATCTTATTGATATAGAAGTCAAATAACTAATCCCACCTCATCTGTGTTTGAAGACTCATTGTGCCAAATTTTGAAATACAGCTGCTGAACATACAGTTACCCTAAGTTTTCATTTATCCATGTATACTCAAAAGCAAGGTAAGTACTGCTAAACTGTGAAAATAGGTATTGAACAGTTTGGTCCAATATAAAGTGGTGGGATAGCATGGCAATTTAGAATCATCTAATACTTTCAAAATTATTTCAGATAAATGAGTATAGGCTAAATATAAGATGTTTAATTTAGCACCAGTGTAGGATAGCAGCATTTTGTAAAAGGGAATTAACTGGAATTTTACAATAGTTGTATATAACATGTATATTTTGCATAGAGATTACTCATGTCGTTGGTGCTCTGAGAGTAATTTTGTTTCTTCCTCTCTAAAATGGACATCTGTGGATTTGGTTTTTCCACATACTCTGTCATCACTGCGGATTTTGACCTTTTATATTTGTGGAGAACATATTTGACTCCACACAGATTCAAATCAAGGAGCACAGGTCTCACCAGAACAGACTGTTAAGGGACCCTGCTTTGCACAGCTGTAAATGTGTTAGCAAATGGTTTGCAAACGGGGAGTGGTCAGTCCTCCAGGAGTTATAGGCATGTAGTCTGTCAGTTCTTGGTTTCCTACCTTAGAATCTCTTCCAATGAATACAGAAAACATGCTAGATATGGTAAGAATGTGCAGAAGATGATACTTAAAATGATGCATCACCTTGTTCTGTGCTGGGTGTTTCCTGAAGGTGTTTCTTTGTCTGCTAGTATTTTATAGTTTAGCTCCAGGTGTGATTAAAGTTAATATGCTGTTTTTGCAGTCTGAAATTGTTCAGATTTTAACAAACATAGATATATTTCTTAACTGTAAGACTAAAAAGAAATACATATATTGACTATTTTCCAGTAGGTTGCAAAATATATCTATTAACAGTACAATGAACAGTCAAACTAAAGATGTGTTTAAAAATAAACTGCCAGGCTAGTAGATCTTACAGTGGAGCCTAAACCTTACAATTATCTAAGCAGTATTTATAGGAAGAGCAAGGCGAAATACAAACTTCCTCATCCAAACTTATTCCTCACACCTGATCCAATGGAAGTCATCTCTACTGCACAAGAGAATTAGGCAAGATGATCACTTTTTATTGATGCTCCCAGCAAGGTGGTAGTTATTTTTACACGAACTCTTCTTGAGAAAATTATCTGAATCTCACTTTACATAGGCATTTGAGTACTTAGCTGTCATCACTACCTACGCAGCTTTGAGATACCCAGTGCTTAAAAAAAAGATAAAACCATCTAAATGTATATAAATGTCATGAAACTTGGAGGTAACTGGATTGTTTTCTTCATGTTTTTCCCTTTTTTAACTCCTTCCACTAAATCTGTGCTTTAGAGCAGTTACTGAGGCACTCTCCAGGCATGCTTTGCCGTATCCTGCCTCTGCATGGGAGGAAACCGTGCAGTGCCACATTGCTTTATGCATTCAGGTTGCCTTTCAAAAGGACAGCTGGAAAATAAGCCAGTACTACAACCCTCCAGTCAGTCCCCCAGTGTGCACAACAGGCAGGCTCAGTGCTTTTGGGATGCTGCCAGGAGGGCCTCTGGAAGGCAGAGCATCCGTGCCCTGCAGAATCAGGCCAGACCCAGAGAGTGGGCCATGTGACTCGGGGAACCCCTCACAGCATTGCCAAGGGAAGCATGATGAATTACAGAAATAAAAACAAAGCCACAGAGAGCATCTTTCATGTTTGCTGATGTAATCATATCTCCCAACTAATTTGTGTAATTTGTCCTTCTCCTTTCGACAAAATCATGCTTAAATTGCTTCTATCGTTATGTCCTACTCTTTGATTCTGTTACATTCCTCTTTTCTTGCCATCAAATTTATCTGCATCAACCACAGTCATTTTAGCATTCTTGAGGTTATCAAGCTTTATGAATGAGAATACTTTAAAATAAACTGTTTTTTTTCCTCACTGAGGAGATGTTTTATAAAGATCCACTTCCTCTGTTCATGTACAATAAACTAAAGCCTACTTCAGAAATGTCGTAAGCATTTAGGCATGTGAGTACACTATCTAGTTGAATCTTTCTTAATGAAATCATTTATTTATCTACACTGTAAATTAAGGTTATGGTCAGGAATACATGATACTGTAATTTAAACCAGAAAGTGGTGTGAGGGAAAAGATACAAACAGTGAACAATGGAGAAGGGAGAGCAGGTATACAGAGACAAGCACCCAGTTGAGTGAAAGATTGCAGTCATGCTGATTATCCACCTAGGGTATTGCTTCTTCCTGGCTTGCTCTTTTTGTATTCCTGATAGCAGACATTGTAGGACATACTCACTTTGCCTAGCTTTATGAGCCTTCTGAGTGTAATTCAGAACAACAGGCCTAATTTAATTGCCCTTAAATCACCCTCTGGAGGAGCCTCTTTTTCCACTGAGGAATATAGAGAGTTTTGTTTCAGATTATTGGTATCTGGAATTAAACAGTATGAATATTCCATATAATGTACTTCTCCCTCTTTCCCACTGTGTTTTCAGATAAGCCTCAAAAGCATCTGTCAAACTGAGGGCATTCCAGTAATATTTAGTTGTATAAGACATAATGCAACTCTAATTGCAGCAGCTATGATTTCTAACGTTTATTTTTAACTTAGAGAGATTTTATTTTAATTAACCTGGACAATGAACGATACAGCTGATGGAAGGGTTGTTAGTATATTCCCCTGTGTGAGGAGATATTTTTCTCTTAATTTGACCAATAGTATGGCGATAAAATTACAATTACTTAAATGTTAATAAGTATTTTCTCTTCACTCAAACAAGCAGCTATTTTACCTTATTACCTGAAATTTAAATTATTAATGAGGCTAAATTTCTTTGGAAGCTGACCCTAATATACATGTTCTAAATTGCACTATTGTAATTAAGGCATTCATTATATTTAGTGCCTGTATAGTCAAGTATTTCAAGGTTAAAAATGCAGATTTCAAAGCACAATCTTTCTCTCTACCCACACACAGATTATGTGTTGCATATGAGGAGTAGATGTTTCCTTTTCTGCATATCAGCTCCCAAAGGGAGTGCTCCACCCCTTGTCAAAACCTGGGCAGGCTCAGACGTGAGACCCTTTGCAGAGGTGTACTCTGCCCTTTCATCAAGAGGGACTCCTAAAAGATTTTGGCCGCATCATTGGCATTTCTCTGCAGTCTGTAAAAAGCAGCAAAGTCAGCTGCTACAGCTTTTCTAAGATGTATTGTTTCCGTGATAAGCTCCTGGTTTTCCTATGAGTTATTCCAAACGCTCAAATAATAAACATGCAAAAGATACGTCAACATAGGAACCAAATTAAATTTTTTATCCTACCTTTTAGAAGTCTGAAATGGAAGTAGCCAACTTCCAGATAATGGCACAGTGCCGCAAAAGGATCTTGAGTTGTGGAAGGCTTTGAAATAAAAGAATTGTCAACAGACGCGTATGTTCTCATGTTTCAGTGACAGATTATTTTAGAGAACTCTCTAGCCCATTTCCTATTTCCTTTGCCCTTGGTCTGCTGAGTAATATCTGTATTTTCCCCTAAAACAGCATATCTTCCTCTCTAGGAGGAAATTTCTGATAAATGTTTTCCATTGAACTTCCTTCAACATCTACATTAAATAATGCCTTTACCAAAGATCATTTCCTGAGGTCTTTACTTTCAGCTTTCTGAACAACATGTAGCCTCAAGATTGTGTTGTGCCTGACTACTACCACTGTGTGTTTCTTGGGATTGTAGGAAATTTTCCAATCTCTAAATGTAAATATTTCAGAAATTGCTCCAGAAATCGTTACTTGTCTGTTCTGTAGGGGCTAACTAATTTAAAATTTTATTTAATTTTAATTTAATCTTTTAATTTTGGAACTACCATAACAAATAATTTAATTGGAAAATGCTGAAATAGGATGACATCAAGAAAGAAAATTCCACTTAATTTTTATTCCATATTTCCAGTTTGGTTGGGAACATGTTCCAACAGGATACAGTTATGTAAAAATTTATCCAAATAGTTTCGATTCCTTAAATAGTATCTGACCTCTGTAGAGTTTAGTGTTAGCACTCATGAGTAGATCAGAATATGATGGCACTTCTCTTGCTTCTCATTTGAGGGTTGTAATAGTGGTATGCTCTTTAAAGCACAAATTGTTTTTTCTTCAGAAGCTGAGGTGGTTTTAATAGACACGTGATAGAATGTGGTATGTACCTCTGACTTTTTTATCTGTTTATTTAGTTGCCTTCTGGATTAAAATGGCCACGTAAGAAAGGTAAATACAGCTTTGAATTTCATTCCTGCTTTCTGACAAGCATATATAAAAAAGGTAAAGCAACTAAAAATTGGTCCAGCTTAAACCAGATACCTTGGTTTAAGTTAATACCTTCAGACACAGAAGTAGACTGTAAAAGCTCACTGGAACTTATAATTGTTTTTGGTTTCGTTTTCCTAAAATTGCACCCAAAAGCCTAGCGGGATGAGGCATCTTTTTTACATCTTTGTTCTATAGCCTCTTTCTTGTGTTAACTGAATGTTGCAAGAGAAAATTGCTGGAAATCAGCATGGCCTGTTATGAAGTCTGCTTTAGTAAACATGAAAGATTATCTTCTTTTTTTTTCCCCCCATGTCCAGAGCCAATAGTGATGAGAAAGAATGAAAATTGCTGTAATTAATTTAAAAATAAAATTCTTAATCATATGTCACACTGGAAAGGAATGAAGAATCCAGCAGACACTTACAATGTTAGTGACCTTGAATCAAATGATAACGTGCTCCAAGAAAAGGTACCTGACCTCTGAGTTCATATGGCAATGTACAACAGTACCCTGTGCAAATGGGGGGGGAAGTAAAATGAGTAAATATCTTAACTCTTAGATATCTAAGCATTATACCCAGAAATCTTGAACTTCCTTGAAATGTTAGATAGACTTCCCACAAGATGGTTGCAAAGCTAAGGAATAAAAATTATTGAGTTACAGCTGGAACTGTAACTACTTATTTTTTATAATGTAAGAATGATGTTTGAGGATAAAGATAAAGCATGTAGTATAATGCTGAGTAATTTGTGTTGTGCTATTTGTAGGCAGTTATTATTTCAGGAGACCAGAGGAGAATGCATTAAGATGAATAATAGTGAGGTTGTTTGATAAAGGCTTTCATTTATTTTACAGAATAACATTCAACAATATTGCTAAAACTATTTTAGGTTTAGGCTTATTATCCTTTTAGTCACACTGTTTAATAACTTTGCATTTACAATATCTATTTTTTTTTTTATGTGCACATTTCATTGGCAGCTAATGATTCATTAGAGTTTTATGGGGAAAATAAAATTGGCAAGTGAGTTACACTTATGTTGGAATTAAATTTATGTTAAGAAAATGTTAAAGCAATCCTTTCAAGACAATATATGAAAAGTTGCCTTCTAAGTTGATTCATAAAATTCTAGTAGTATAAGTTTCTTATCAAAGCACACTTTATAAATAATTCTAAAGTAGATCTTGATTGTGTTGTAATATTCACCAAAAAGGTCTATCTTGGAAAGTTGTTTTTCTTCTAAAAAAAAAATAAAAAATTAATGCCTTCACAATAACCTTTCTTCTTTTCCTAATTTTCTCTCCCGCTAACAACCGCTATTTGACTCCAGATGAATGCTTCTCAGTGTTAGATATGATTCTATTAATATTGCAGAAGTATTGTTTTATCATTAATGCATTTCATCATGTAACTAGCATCATTTTCTCCTACAGAAAAAAACGTAAAATGTTTTATCTTTTCAACGTGGTTTATAAGTACATTCTTCATTGGAGAAGTTACAAAGAATTACACCTAGTGTAATGTATTTTAGGTTATATACTGATGCACAAGTTGTCCAAAACTGTTGTAGCACTTGATAAAGAACTGTAGTGCTGGATTACCAATAATTATTTTTAAATCTCAGCAAATTTTCTTGTAAAACTCTGTAATTAATATTATACAGCGCTGTAAGCCTGCTGCTTTATTACCCTTCTTATCAAAGTGTGGAAATATAAAGTATTGATTTTTTGTTTGGTTTGTGTGTTCTGAAAACAAAGGAGAAATGTCATTTTTGAATACCAAGGATATATTCCCATTGCTTTATTGATTTTAAATTAAATAAAAGGTATGTAAGGCAATAGTTTAAATTGCTTTGGGGAAAAATAAATGCTACTGAAATTAAAAAAAAAAAATCAAGTAATGCCATTGCAAATAATTTATCACAAGTTCATCTTTCCAGCTGAGCTTTCAAAAAATCTGTCATTGGATTCAAGGCAGTGTACTATCCATAATATTTGTTGCACAAACTTTAACATTATGGGCCAGTACAGATTGACACTAAAAAAAAGAGCAGTACAGTTCACTATTATTTCAATTACTTGGTGGTTCATTATTTTCTTTTTATTATTATTTTAATGTCTTGAACTTCTTTTGGATGTTGATTTTGGAGATGCCCACCAACTTGGATATTACAAGTAAAAACAATAATGGAGCTCCTGTTCCCTCTTCTTCACAGCATGTATGCTGCATGTTCATGATCATTCATTTTAGGTTCTCTAAATGGTTATCTAATTGTTAATTACCTATTTTTTGTCACCTGTGCCATCAGTTGTTAGTTTTTGATTTTGTTTTAGAGCTTTCACAATATTTTTTACCCTGCAAAAAGAAAGAAGCATTTCTATAATTGTTTTTCGTCTTTTGGCTTATTTAACTAGTAAGAATACTTCTAGCAATCATCGGTGCTGCCAGTCCAATCAATAAAAGATCTAATACGTAGACATGAGAGGATGCTGTATAGGAGCCTATAGCTAGATTGTAGTAAAATATGAATGTCCAGAGCTGTAAAACAGATGGGGGGGGGGGGCGGGGGGGAAGGAAAGAATAAAAGAAGAAAATCAATATCCTTTCCATAAGATTGCTCATCAGGATTTCCTGATTTTGATTTGAAAGCAGAGAGTTAAATATTTTGAATTTCTTGGATCTGTGGACTAATTCATGGTCTCCTAGTTCCCTGTTTCTTTCTTTCTGTTTACTTATCATAGTGTTTGGGATATGTATTATTAACTGAGTTGAGTTATGAGCAATATTACCTGGAGAACACAAAAAAATTTTGTTTTGCCACGCAAACGCATGCATATATATTAACTCTTAAATTCTTACTGAGCTGGGAATGCAGTGATGCTTGTGTTGTTTACATAAAGGTGCCATTTAATGATTAAAAAATATATATGATCGAAGGGCACCTTGAATGGTAGTGTACTTTGATACCAAAGAAGAGGGGTCAAATACTGTAATTCCTGATAGATGATGTCTGATTTGTTCTCAGATTCTTCCAGTTTGTTCTCATCATTATTTCTTGGTCATCCACTATGTATTTGTAGATTATTCCCTTTTTCTTCATGGAAGTATTTGAGAATGAAGCATATCTTCTCTTTTCTAGTCTAGAGTAAGCCCAATTCCTGCAGCCTTTTTTTTTTATCTGCAGTTTCTTCGCATATGAGATCCTGCAGACCCAAACACCCGAATCAGTCTCTCTGCTATACTTCAGATCCTCTCCAATTGGCCCATGTTTCTCTTGCAATGCAGTAACCAAAATCATCTCATTAAAAGGTGTACAGAGTAGGCTGGGTAAATTACTCTGTGTCTTGATTCTCTACTAATGTATGAATATACTGTTATCCATCTCACAGCGATAAATGTGTTTTATGTAAACTACGTGAAAGGAGTTGGAACTGCATTTTAGATGAAACTCTCAGGTTGTGAGGACATTGACATTCAAAGATTTCTTACTTCCTGTACCCCAATTTTGTCCCACTATTAATAATTTATTTTTTAATTTTGTATCTGCTAGTTAAAGCAAATGTTAATTATTCATAAAGGCCCTTTGTTTAAATACCTGAAATTTTAACATAGGAGAAAGGAAGCCACCTGCTGATGAGAGATAGAAAGTAGTGTTCTAGCATAAATGCTTTATAGTAGAGACAGCTTTATAGCAGAGATAATATGCAGAAAGGAATTCTATATTTAAGTGCATTTGAAAGTAAATTTGTTACACCTGTTCTACAGCCACCATAGTGTTTGATACAGTGTTTGAGCATGTTGATATACTGTGAGATCAGTTTTTAGTAAACGAGATGTAGCATTCATTTTCTATGGCATAGAACTGAACAGTGCTGAAAAATCTGAAGTGTTCAGCAATGAAATTCAGTAAGCCTAGAAGCTTTAAAAAATGAGAAATATTTTTTAGATCCATAGCTCTGGATTTATATTTTCCTCTGCTTTTCTTTAATGGTGGTCTCCAGAAATGTAACGCTCTTATATGAACTGTGAGGAGTTTCTGTAATCCCAGGGTGATAAGAATTTAACTACTGTTACTAAATAAGTGCTGTAAACGGACAAGAGGTAGAAACATGGGTAGAGATTCTAATAATAGATATTCCTATATATAACATTTAGAGTTCTTCAAGTTTACAGTTACTTACATGTATATGTGTATGAGGTAAGAAACCTCTGCAGGACTAGTCAAATAGACCTGGCAGATTTGGGAAGACAGGAAAACTAATCACATATTTCTAATCTTTCTAATTTTGCTGACCATATGCTTTCTGCCCAGCAAATTCAGGTCATCTAATGAGGCTTTCAAACTAGCTTACAAGTTGTTGAGCTCTTTCCATACACAGTGATCAAAAACTCACTATATCAGTTGGGTAGAAATTAGCATCTGCCATCTGTCTTCATTGTGATAGTTATCACCACATTGCTTAAGTGGAGAAAAAAATATCCTCGATGTAGATGCAATTGGATTTCATTTCCTTCTACTAGTGCTTGGGAAAAGGAAAACCCAAAAAAGTATTAGGAACATAAAAATCAGAGATCAAAACAGCCTGTTGATAGAGAAGAGCATTTATTTTTAACATTAGTTGGCTATCTTGTTGAAACACAAAATGAAAATTTTATCATGAAAACTTATCTAATGCTGTCCTGCCATAAAATAATTATCTGCAAAATGTTTTCTGTTATTTCCCATGTTACTATTCTAATACATTTATAAACTTGTCCATCATCTTGGCATACTTAATTAAAAAAAATATTTTCCCAAATGATATTTTAACTCTAGGTAAATTTTCACATGTCCATCAGAACTGATTAAAAATTGAAAAAACATAATCACTTAATGCTAACATTCATTCATAGCAAGACCATGCAAGTGTAAAGACTGTTTGGAGAGGAAAGAACTTGAGTAATTAAGGTAACTTAGTTGAATGGGTGAGATTTGACAGTGAGACAAGGAAGGAAGAGTCAGGACAGCCTGATGAGGAAGACGAATTTTCAGGCAAAGGGTACAGTAAAAGTGTTATGAAGTTGCGTTCAGGGAAACAGCTTCCTTCTTTCTTCTATTAATATCACTGTTATATTCACAAAAACAGGTCTCTATCTATCTTCATTAATAAATAGGATCAAAGATAAATCTTCTGTCAATCTCCTGCCTAATCACAGTAAGTTGCTAGACTGTGATTTTTGTCTATTAATGAAAGAGGCATATCCTTAAAGCCAAGGGTTTAGCTGATTCCAGACTACTGTTTTAGGTGTAAATAACCTAATTCATAAAACTGTGATTGTGATTATAAAACAAAATGCTTTTCTCCACAGCCATTTTGTGTATTAAAACCATCTCTGTGTGCTACTAGTACATATCAAAGAAATACAACCTGTTTAAATTTGTAGTGGGTGGAAATCGATTTAATTTTCAGTCTTGATATAATACTGTAGCTACATTATGGCCCATGTTGTAAAGTACTATTTCATCTGTAACAAATCTTAGAACACTGAGGAGCACTGAGAACAAACAGTGTAATAAGCTGTTTTTGTTTCTGAATTTGTGTTAGCAGAATTTCATAGCTTACAATTTCTTTTTAGAAGGAATGTTATTCAAGATGGGATTTTGTCATGTTGCAGGGTGAATAAGCATTCGCTACAAAGGTTTTATCACTTATGAATAGATAGAAATAATATTATGGGAGTTCACAGAGTTGAAGAATAACAAGCAGAAGGTTATAAAATGCTGAGTTGCTGTAATGTGAAAAATTAATCGTTTATACAACAGCCTGAGTGAGTGAGCTGCCATGGCAACTGTTGCAAAAGATACATTCACTAATAAGATTTCCTGTCACATTAAAATACATTTAGGAAGCTTTTGCTGCAGAACTGTACTTCTAAATGTATGTATTTTGCTACCAGTCACCAGCACGCTTCAGCTGCAACATTGTAGGACGCTATTTACATTCAGACATTCCTTCTGTGCTACTTCAGTTCAAGCAGATAGTTTTCATATGGTCAAATTTTGATGGATGTCCTGTTTAGTTGTAAGGCAGGCAATGGTTTAAATAAGCAAGTGGTATTTTTTGATCTTTACCATCAGCTAGTAACATAAAATTTGTCTAGCTGATTTTCTTACCTGTAATACTGGCATATGTTATTTAGCAACTTGGGAATGGTGTTACCAGTCAGCCCCCAAAACATGTAATTGAATGGGATTCTTAAGAGTAATATATTAAATAGCAAAGTAACTTTACACATCTTTTTTTTTTTTTTTTGAAAATCTAGGAACACAAAGAGAGAATTTATAATTATGTTTTAAGCTTCTCTGTCTTGCATCAGACATTCCTACACTTTGTGTGATTGTACTAGTTTAGGCATAATCTATAACTGTGCCTAAATAAAATTCTTGCAGATTTTGATTCAAGTGTTGGTTCATGGATGGCTTTTAATTTTTAACTGAAGGGGTCCCTCTGCTGGATCATTTCATAATTCATTGGACAAGTTTAGGGGTTTATGTTTGAAATGTTAAGTGTACCATTAGTAATCTTGAGTATTTTCAGGATGATGCAAATAACAATTCATTGCATTAGTGAATCCACCTGTCTCCATATGATTTTAGAAATCACTTTTATAAGGACGTGCACAAAAAATGATTATTCTATTTTTCTAACATTTTTATGATGAATAAAATACAGTACGATGTACTATATTTGAAGAATTTGACAAGAAGAATAATACTTCTCTTTTAAATTTGTATGCTTAAATTTGCCTGAGTGAAGGAATGTCCTTTACTTTGTTTAGAGCATAACTCCATTTTTGAGTTAATTGCCTATAAATCTTTCAAAGATATCTAGGAGATTAATGCATACAATTTTAATGTTTATCAATATCATTTTTTAGTGAATATGAGAGGTGTGTTCTAAACATGAATATTGGTATTGGGCTGGGATTTTGAAGACCTAGGTTCAGTTTTGGGTGACTTTGATCAGAATTTGTATAAAATATAAATATAAAACCACTGAAATGCTAATGAAAAAATACGTAGATAATTAGATGAATAATACTTTGATCACATATGGATTTCTGTTCACTTCTTTAAATGTTTAAAAGTTTCCCACTGTTCACTACCATGCTAAGAGTTTGAGTGCAACTCCTTATAATGAAAACTGTTACCTTTGAAGAATTGTTTTTATTAAAAAATAGGATTGTGGAATTCTTAATGAATCATGTAGCAATTTCATATTGTGTGTGATAAGTATTCAAATAAAAAAGCTTTCTTTATTTAGCTAAGCAAATTGAGCCTTAACTGCAGTTTCTCACACATTTGGGGCCAATAAGAAAAGTGATATAGACTTTAAAAACTCACGTCCTGTTGTGGCCAAGTCCACAGAGTTCATCAGGACAAATCATACGCTCTCCTTCTGTAAAGACTTATCTTCCCCTACACAGGTCTTCTAATCACCTTCCATTTAACATGACAGCCCGTTACATTATAAATCTGCCAGTCTCTGATGGAGCATATGGATCTGTGTGCATTCAAGACAGCTAATGCCTGACTTTAGCTCTGGGTCCTGGAGCTGTGACTTTATAGAGTTTACTTGTCAAAATGGCTGTCACTTTCTCAGTAAATGACCACTCCCCAGCTATCATTCTCTTCTTGGGAGATTTGATGTAGAGTGTGTCAGGAGTGTATCAGAGATATACATTTATATCCTCCTCCACTGATGAGAGTACTCACAGTGAACACATTCATAAGAACTTGGGAGCACAGTCAGACAAGCCATCAGCCCAGGGCAGGGGTTTTTAAGTAGTGGTTCCTTCACATCAGGATGCTTAGGCTTTTTTCTGTCCAAGGACACGACTCCATTCTAGTTTGCTGAGAAGCAATGAAGTTGTGAGTGTGGAATATCACCAGTGAAGCCTATTTCTAAGCAATTAATATATTCGTCTCTTCCAGCACTACTGTGAGCAGTTTCAACAGGAATCCTCGTCCATGTGAGCAGACATTTCCTACAGCTCCTATAAATGCAGCCATCTGCTTATAGGTTTGCTTGCTACCAAGTCCAAAACAGTATTGCAGATTTTGCTTAAAAACAGGATCAGGCCTTTCTGTTCAGCCATTCTTGCTGAAAAGTCTTGAAAGAGTTCTGTATGCTCTTCCGTTGATTCTCTTTCTTTTGTAGATTATCTGAAATATTTAGAAGGTGAGGGCACATGTGATGGTTAATAGGCCATGCTTCTTCTTCTTGTTATTCTTTTATAGGTTATACAGGATACAACATCGTAGGTTTGCCCTTTATTCTTCCTGACCTTACTGTCCCAATTGTTACTACCTTCTCTAGTCCAGATTAGGACGTACAAAGCCAAAAACTTTAAATAAGCTATATAGCATCTCAGCATCTGCACTCCTTCCCAGATTGTTCAGTGTGCTTCTGGACAGCACTACAATTGTATTTTATACTATCAGATTTCATTCGATTTCTGTAAAAATACTGCCTGTAGAACATCAAATTAAAAACTACTTGTTACCTCTTCACACTGCAAGAAAGATGAAAGCAAAAATGTATTCATTCAGCACCAAAGCACAGGGGCTATTTCAGTGGTTTGGAAGATTTTGTTATCTAGATACCATCGTGTAGGCTAAATAAGCTGCAAAATAAACTCTCTCCTTCCACACCCTCAACCCCAGCAGATTTCTGCTGGGTGAAAACCGTCACCTCTATGTACTTCTGTTCTATTTTTCCTCTTAAACTAAAGGTCAAAAGAAGGTTCAAGTTGGATGGGATTACCATTATACTGATCAGCATGTTCTATACCTCAGCTGTTTAGATCACTAATATCAGGTTTTTGCTATTTCCAGACCTCTTACCTTTACAGCAAAAGAGGACTTTGCAACCCAGCCTGGAAAAGCTATGCACACTAGCATGGTGAATAATCTGCTGGTTACTGTAGACCATATATTTCAAGGTATTATTTTTCAATTTAGGAGACATTCAACTCTGAGATTACTCATTTTATTTGGTACCATAAATATGTAACAGAAACCAAAACAGCACCTTTTACTGCTCACTGTTCATTTGGTTATTATTTCAAGCAGGAAAGATGCTTTGAAGTCAGTTGTAAACCTAAACATCAAAAATAAATTTGAGTAGACATCTAGGGAAAAATCTAATTACTACTTGTAGGCTGTAATTTTCTTCCTGATTGGGAAAGAAATCCAAAACACTCTAATATTTAGGAAACAAAACCTACTTTGCCTCAGAACTTCCAGAAGGAAAGTGCCAATCTCCCTTTGTTTAAGCTCCATCACAAGTATTCAGCTCCTGCTGTTTGAAGTGTATGTATCTAAATATCTAATATTGTTTGTACCCAAATTCTCTAGGAGGGCAGGAACATATCAAAGCGAAGCAGCAATTACTTGCATAGCAGAAGCTGCGTGCCATTCTGTTAAGTCTCCTATGAGTACACATGCAGAGCTGATCATGAAAACTAGTTGACAGTGATTAAAATGTTCCTTTGAGACATTTGCAAGACAGGGTATGTGGAGAGATTCCTCAGCACTGCCCACTTATGCTGGGTAGTGCTGCCCTGGGTGTGGGGGTAGCTAAACTAAAATACCTGAACTGTTACAGATTACTTCTTCAAATGCAGATTTTTTTACTCATCATTTGGTGTTTCTAGAAAAAAGGAGAATAAATACTAAGGCATATACAATAAATACTGACAGAGACCTGCCTGGCATAACAGTTCCTCCAGCATGTCATAACAAGTGCTGTGGGAATGAAAATGAAGTCCTTATCCCTCATTGCCTAGGCTATTTGCAGGAATAGCAAGAAGGCAGGGCTAGGGAAAAGTAGCAGCCTGGTGTCATGTGCTTACTGCCATCTACTGCTTCCCTTATTGCAAGTGGGCTGCTTAAGGGAACAGGGGGCAGAAAATGCGGATTATATGCTTCATAAGAAGTAGAAAACTCAGTACCGGCACCTGCTATTGAAGAAGGTGGTCATTTTGAAGATCTGAAGAATCCAGATGGAGAGAAGCTGCTTCACAGAAGCAATCTCCTGCTAACACCTGTGTACAGAAGGGCCAGAGGGAGAGCGATGCTGCAAGTGTTGTGCTGAAGCCTGGGAGGAAGCCTGGCTGAGCGGGGTGAGTTTGACCATGGCCAGCTGCCAGGCCCCCACCCCACTATGCTCTCACTCGGGGAGAAAATAAGAAAAAAATTGTGGATCAAGATAGACAGGGAGAATGCTTACCAATTACCATCAAGGGCAAAACACACTCAACTTGGAGAAAATTAATTTATTGCTAATTAAGACAGAGTCAGTTGGTGAGAAGCAAAGACGAACTAAACCACCCTCCTCTCCTTCCCCTCTACCCACCCTTTTCCCAGGCGCAATGTCACACTGTTGCCCCTCCTCTGCCTTCCTTCTCCTGCAAGTGGCACAGGAGGAATGGGGGCTGGAGCCAGCCCTTACCAGCTCCTCTCTGCTACTGCTGTTTCCTCATCACACATTTCCCCTGCTCCCGTGTTGGACTCTCCACAGGCTCTGTCAGGAAATATCCACCTGCTTCCCCATGGGCTGCAGGGGGAATCCCTGCTCAGTGGCCTGCAGCACTTCCTCCCCTCTTCCTTCTCTGGCCTTGGCTGTTGTCCCACTTTTGCCCTCACCTCTCACTGCTGGGCAGCGTTTTGCCCCTGCTCCAACACTCCAGTCGCTGCCAGGCCTAGCGCTGCAGCCCAGGCCCAGACGGAACCTCAGAGAGTCCCTGCAGCCACACCGCTGCCAAAACTGGGCACCTCCACCCAATACACCACGGTACTCCAGTGCAGTCTCCTCAGTCTTTCCCTCCAGAAGCACTGAAGTGTGTTATGTGTGATTCCACCACCAGCAACAGTGAAGGGTGTAGCTCCTTCAGCACTGCCAGGTGTTAGAACAGCTGGGGGCAGGTGTGAGCCTCCAAAGCACAGCAGAGGGGGTGAGGTTATATCAGGTGCAGACAGCTCCGCCAAGGAGACTTGCTGGTGAGGATCTGTATTCCATAGAAAATATTCGCTAACTGGTGTTTTTTGTTTTTTTTTTTCAAGTTTGTTCTCTCATCCTTCTGTCTGCTGCTAATGTTCTTTTTTTGGTAAAGTTGCTTTTTAGTAGTGAGTTTTGTCTGGGGGGGAGGGGATGTCAGGAAAGTGGTTTAGTTTTCTCAGGCTTCAAAGAAAACTTCCGATACTGTCATTTCTGCAGCCAAGAACATGTAGCAGAGGCATCAAAAGAACCAGGTGGAGGGTGAGAGGTGGGAGGGGAAAAGCACACCAAAAAAATGTCTTTTTAAAGACTGAGGCATCCCATAAGAATTTGCAAAACCAGTATTTACATAGGGAATGATAACTAAGAAATCTGAACTCTGTTTTGTGAGTTTGTCAATGTAAAGAGTTGTCCAATTAAATGAATATAGGGAGGGCCTCTCTGAAGCTCCGGTAAATTGAAGAACTTTTTTATCTTCAAGGATGTTAGCACACGTTGAAGTGTTGTTTTGAATTGGAGTTTCAGAGTTTGTCTAATTTCACACTCAAGAATTATATAAAATACAAAAATGGTTGGGTGTGCATTGAAATGTCATATGTGCTGCATGACATAAAAACCGAGGGAAAAAAACAGGCTTTTGTCACATACTAATGAAGCTGGACACTTGAGGCAAATTCTTTATATAATCCAAAGCCACTACTATTACCTTGCTTGAGTATCCAGTTATTTAAAGAATAAACGCAAACTCTGACCCACAAAGGTAAATAGGTTTATATGTCTAAATCAATATGCCTAAGTATAATATTGACATTTAGATTTAGAAAGTAATTCATAGTAAATTTAGACTCAAGCTTTAAGTAATCTGTAATGAGCTGATGTTTATCTTCTGCTGTTGTAATTGGAAATAGTGACATTTTAGTTTTCCTCACACACATCTGTATTAGCCAGATAGAATTGATAGTTGTCATTTCCACAAGGACGAATTTATTGAGCAAAAAAATATGGCAGAAGAATCTTGTACCCATTTAAATTTCCTTGAAAGAAAAATTCAGAAAAGACTGAAATTTCCAGAAAGGGAGGGTAGGAGCACGCTAACAAGGTAAGGAAGTATGGCATAAAAATCTAAGATTTATCTAATGATTTGAAACAGAAACAGCAGAGATAGTAACACTGTAGGTGAGCAGAGTGGTGAAGTGAATGAGTGGAAGAGTTACAAATAGTTTGTAAGTAAGGAAATGCAACAGTCAGGACCCATAGCAGGGTACCTGTGAGGGTGCAGAGGCCCAGTCCTGAAAGTGCAGGAGCTGCTGGAGGAGCAGCAGAGCATAACAAAGCCACAGAAAGAGAAACCATCTTTTGTGTTCCAGAGCGGCCATGGCCAGAGAGCTTCACAGAAAGAGTTCAGGCTCAGAAGAACTGACTTTGTCAACTATTTACAGGTATGTCCTGATAACTGATGTGCTTCTCAATACAGATGAATTAACTCTGTGATTCTGCCTGTTGTTTTTTTTTGTTTTTTTTTTTTTTTCAGAGATGTATTTTGTTTTAGGGTGTTTTTTTGTTTTGTTTTTGTGGTGGTTTTTTTTTGAAATTTTGTAAAGCAAGAAAATTTCATGCAAAAATACAATTTAATACAAAATATACAATGAAATACTGTGAGGAAATGAGCAGCTGACAGACATAGTTTACTGTGATTCAGATGAAACATTTATCCACTTGTGTGAAAAGCAGGTTTGTAGTCATATGTCTCAACAGAAGGAGAGCAGTAGTGGAATATCCCCTGAAGAAGGGGCATTGGAACATTGCAAGGAAAGGAAGCATGGTCTTTCCCAGAGAAGTGCAGACTTGTTTTCTTGTCCATTTCACAGCCTGGGTTGAAAGTGATATAGATGTTTTTGCACAGCTGAATTACAAATTAATAAACTCTGCAGGGCAAACAGGTTTTATGCAAGACTATCTCAAATATCTATGTGTCATATGTGTTTCTGGACATCAGTAGCACCTAGGCAGCTCAACTCTAGCCAGATTTTTCTTCTTGGTCCCTACACTAAACTGCAGTAGCACCACAAAAAACATTGTCTGTACTGTACCATATTGTTTAGCACTCTGGAAGATTTCAATGCCATCATCAGTGTATTTTTCAGACACCTGATCTGGTTCTTCAGGAGGCAGCCTTAGGGGACATGGGTAGCTTTGCAGCAGGTGCTTGTACAACACGCTATACTGTGTTTTCCGAGATCCATACTGCTGGAGGTTTTCACCCCAGCTCCATAGTATCTGAACATTCATTATTCTAGTGAAGAACTGATGCATTTGAGGATGGTAGGAGGGGCATAGTATATTTTTTTATTTTACTTTTACTTCTGTTTGATTAGATATATAAGGATAACTCTAATTTTTAGACAATACTCAAGAGTGTCTGATTCACTTTAGGTGACTGAATGGCTACCTAGCAGTGATCTAGTTCTCATGAGGAATTGTTATGGATGAATTTTAGCTGCTGGAGTAGCCACATTTAAAAATTGTAAAAGGTCAGCTGAAAAATAGTGTGGTATCAGTGATTTATGGAAAGTATTTGCTAAGGTCAGCCAGTATATCAATTATTAACAATTTAGAAAGACCTTTCCCTGGAACCTTCTGACTGAGAATTGGCATGAGAATACAATGTTAGTGTAGATGGAAATGCTTTGATGTCAGGTGTACTGGTTCATTTAATTTACATCAGTATAGTCCAGTGTTTTCAGTCTTTCATGTTAGATCAAAAGATGTTTCTGAGGCTCTCATCCACCCACCTATTAAAATAAAAATAATTAAAAAAAAAAAAAGAGGGGGGGAAAAAAAGGCTTTTAAATATCTCAAGTTCATGCTAAAAGCTGATACTGTAGTGGACATACTGTGAGTCCATTGCCTGACCTAGGGATGGGACAGAAAGATTGGCAGACATACAGTGAGGTTCAGATGTCTATATACTTTTTCTGTATTTTGACATATATGTGTTCTTTTCTATTTTTAAATATGTTTCAATTTTCTAAGCTCTGAGATTTTTTTAGAGTTTTGAAATCAGCAGAATTTATAAATCTGCTAGAATATAAGCTTGACTGAACTTTGTGCTGCACTTTAAATGAGATATAAAGGTTGCGTTCAGTGCAGTACAAAGTGGGGTTTAAAACTTTGGCTTGTTTCATTGGTTAATATTAAATGAAAAAGTCTTCAACAGGATTGAACAGTGATGTTATCTCAATCCAATTCTCTTAAAAAGCTCACACTCATAGTAAGAAGCATTTTACACTAGTGGCTGTAAGAATTAAGTCAGCGTGGTTTTCTCTTGTATCTTATGCAACCTGGTATGATTCAGCAAGATACAAAATATATGTGTTTTTGTTTTTTAAGAATTTCTTATTGATAGCTAAAGAAATACACGTAAACACCTTATTTCCGTTCATCTCCATCTCACATTGTGCCACTAGAGGGTGGTAAAATATTTTTCAAGTTTTCTTGTTTAGCTGTTGGGGATTTATTTATTTATTTATTTCACGGTCGAACTCTTGTTTAGCTACACATGTTAACGAGGTGATTTGCACAATACTATACTCTGCACCTCCGGCTTCTATGACTCATGTTTTCACATTTGTCAATAGATCTCTTTTTCTGTATATCTAATCTAACTTTACCATCTTTTAGTTTAAAGCCATTCGCTGTTGTCCATTCGCTACACCCTGGGGACAGAGGCCCTCCCCAGTTTTCCTGCAGCCCCCTTTAGGCACTGTAAGGTCTTCCCAGGGCCTTTGCTTCACCAGGCTGAACAACCCCAGCGCTCTCAGCCTGCCTTTGTAGGAGAGGCTGTTCTGCTAAAGACTGAATGAAGTCTTTAGCAGGGGTCCCTTTCAGGTAGGGATGTGGTGCTCCATGTGATAATATGCCACCCAAACCAGAATAGTAGACATTGAAGTAGACTTCAATGATAGGTGCTCAGCAATTCAGAGTATCATTTCCATGAAACCAAGCCCAGTTAAGATATTTCAGGGTGGGCATACAAATGCGAGACATTGAAAATTATATCAATATTCACTTCTAAAAATATGGGTTGCGCATAAATTTAGCTTCCTGTGTGTGTCTATATGTATTGATTTTGATTAAGTGCAAGAGGATTGATTTTTGGTGTGTATCTTTAGGCATTGATGTTCAATTTTTGTTTTCTTTTTGTCTGTTACTGCAGTGTTCCCCAGTCATCTCTAGCTGAGCTTAATGTCCTGCTTTTAACCTTTATAAACAAGCAGAGGAGTAAAGCTCATGAAGAGTATACCTTTTAAACAGTTAAATTACAAGAACGCTGTAAGAGAGAAGAAAAGGAACTAAGTGTATGAGTATCAGGGCAGCTTCTATTATTTCTTGCTTTCTATAATTATTAGTATATTGGAAATGCATATATGATTACTGGTGTAAAAATACCATTGACACATTCTGTGTAAATTTGAGTCTACATGTAATAGGCTATCCAGTATTATTAAATTTCTGCGAACTTCATGGTGTACAAGACAGCTACATTTTTCTGGGGGGACGTTCTCCTGTTTGGTGTACATGTATGACTTATGAAGTATGAGGTATTTTTATATATATGCTTATACATACAAACACAATTTTATATAGAACTTAATACTTTATGTATAATTTGTTACTGGAGGTAAATATCTACATATTGGCTTGCAGTAGTATATTGTTGAATTTTGTTTCAACAATATACAATGTTTGTTCATAGTTTCACTGTCTTTAGGGCTTCTTTTGTAATTTTTCTGGGTTAACCAGCTATTCAGACAAGTAGAGGAATTAAAATACATGGTCATAGTAAACTAAAAATGCTGTCTCTCTCTCTTAAAAAAAAATATATTATGCCATGTGAAGAGCTTAATGTAGTCTTGATTTGAGCAACTGCCATGGTTGCCATTTATCTTTCTGCTATGGTGACTCTATAGGTAGTCATTTGTGAGACATAGCTGAATATTTCTCTGTAGCTGAACCTAGAATTTAAGATCGAGCGTAGAGTGAAGTCAAATAGAAATTTTGCAAGGCAAGTAGGGTGATTTGGTTTGTCTTAATCTTTAGTGTTTTATCCACTAGCACATAACATTCTTACTTGCAGGGTATTAATTATTATATACACAAACATATGCACACGTATATAACAGGAATTTAATAGAGCAAAATAAACTGAAGAATTTCTAGGTATCATGTTGTAACTGTTTTTGTTAATGAAGAGCTGGTTCAATATGGGTAATTTTCTCATAATTTATTTCTCTATCAGTTTATAACTAGCTCAGTAATTTACAGAGAAGCCCTTTTTTGACTAGATTAAATGTAAACAAAGATGTAAACAAAATTCAAGATTTCAGTCCTTTGTACTCTTAACAGTGTTTTGTGTGTTTGGTCTTTTTTGGTGGTGATGGTGGGGTTTTTTGTGTGTTGGTTTTGTGGGGGTTTTTTTTGTATCTTCATATATCAGGTGGTTGTCTAAATGAGATTTAACATCCCTAAGTCCTAAGGTGTGTTGTTCCATGGCACAGCTGCCTCAAGGGGTTCCTAGGCTTGCAGCTGAGGGCCACTGTTTTCTCTGTTACGTTAAGCAACTGTTTATGGTAGTACATTGTTGACTGGATTATCAAATGAACCCTACTAGAAATAACAGCCCCCATGTACAAATATATATATATATGTATTTCAGTGAAATGCAGACTGTTTTTACCCTACCCCATTTTTTTTACCTGGATCATTTGGTGATTTTGTATACAGTAACACATGCAGCAGTATGCAATAGGGAAGGCAGGAACTGGCTGATGCAGGGCTGAAGAAGGAACAGGATTTTGTAGGATTCACAGAAAAGTTACCATTTAATTTCACGTAAAATCTGTGCCTTGATAATACCTTGTTGGGAAACACACAGTTCTCTGTTACTATATAAACATGAAACTGTAAGAATAGCAATGTTAATAATTAAAAGAAAAATGTGGGGGAAGTCTTTCCCAGTATGAGGCTGGGGATACATTTTATAACTGAAGTACAACACTTGGTGAGAACAGTCAGCTCTGATTTATGTTTTAGTGGTGATGTCCTTTCACCTAAACATTGTGTTGACAGGACTTTGGTCAGCCTTTTATTTACTGCATTTTCAGTAATTTGAAGTAAAATTCAATAATAATGTAGTTAAAGAAAGCATGTACTGCAAACTGTATGGTATTAATATTTTACTTGAGTTGAAAAAATATCAAATTATGACTTAGTAGACAGATTTAGTTCCAGTAACTGTAATCTGTAAGGTACTATATGATTTTTCATTCTTCTTAGATCTTCTGTATTTGCATTTAATATCAATTATTCAAATAAGAGAACATGTCCACTTGTACAAATATTGGATTTCTTAAATTGTGTACAAAACTTGTACACTGCTGAACTCTGGTTCTTAGGTATGATTATATTGCTGTTTCTGTGGTTTTTGGTAAATGGGTAAGGAAGTGGAATATCGTTTGGAAATTAACTTACCCTTCTTTAACCTTCAGCTGCCAGAATTAGTTGTTTGGCTTTGCTTTTTTGTTTGTTGACTGACCAAATTCTCTGTTCTCAATGACTTCTGAATTATTTCGCAAAGCTTTTTTGACTGCTTTATCTCCCATTTCATTTCCTTTAATATCTACACGGGCTGGAATCCATACAAAAATGACATTGTTGCTGTGACATATTACCTTATTATAGACATCAATAATTTCCAAAGCTATTCCTACTCTAGTGATTGAAATTTCTAGGATGATATCAACAGCACTTAAAAGATCTGGAAAAGTGACAGATTGTAAAGGTTGTACTTTAGCAATCTAATTCAGCACCATCCGATAGCAAATAACTCAGCAGTATAACCAGATAACTAATCTAACTGGCTTCTTCAACCCGAATTCACACATAGGAGGCCACTAAATCCTATCCCACTGCAATCTCTAGAATTAAAATGGAAAAACAAAATAACAAAGAACCAAGGATTAAAAACAAACAAACATTAATTTCAACTAAATGATAGTGATTAAGTGTTTAGCCAAATTAGGTTTTGCAGAGAAGGGAAAACTGCAATAAAACCTCAAAGTAAAATTAATCTGTAGGGTTTGGAAGCCTCATTGTGGTAACATAGTGGTTTTGCATCATCAGTTCTAAGAACTCTTAGAAGTTGGGCTGCATGGTGTTTTTGCCATGTTCATTTGTTTTAGGTAGGTAAAAGGTACTGCAGGAACTGCTGCTTTATATTGTTCAGAAACTAGAAATTTAGATGCAGTTAAAAAAAAAAAGTAGTGATTTGTCGCACTTTATTGACTGCCTCAAAAATCTTTAGTCTTGCCTAGAAATCACTAAGGATTCAAGCAATTATTTAGCTTACACAAGCAAATTTTAAGTCTTTAACCTTTTTTTCCCTCTGTCTGTATTAATTGCAGCACACCGGGTTAAATGTAAGCAATAAGGATGCTTATTATGGAGGCATAATCACTCTAAATCCTACCAAGTTGTTAAACAGTCCATCATCTCTGCCAATTTTGTTCACTGCAGTCTCTTAATCTTTGAACTACCAAAATTGAAATTGCTTCCTTATGAGCAAAAAAGCCATAGCTACTCAGATCACTTTATTTGCCTACTTCGCTGTCCCCACAAATATTTTTGAATCATTTAGGTATCTGATTTTCCACTGTATGACATTCAAAGTTCTGGTTTTGTACTACTAGGATCCTAATATAGTCACACCTTAACCTGCTTTGTCTGGTGTCAGTCATTCTAGATCTGGATTGTTCCTGCCTTATACAGAGGTGTCTCTGTTCCAAAAAGGAAAATGTCTATGCTATGGCTGGATCTTTAAACCCCTATCCATACCACTGCAAATACTAAACAGAGATGATCAGACAGCCGCCTAGGAAGTTCTGATGAATCGTTTGTTTGAGCTATTGAGCTGTTCCTTAGTAGCCAACCTTTATTCAAGAAATGATAATAAAATGTCATGTCCAAAGCATTAAGATCAACAAAGATCAGCTAGCAGGTCTAAACATTTGACACATGCATATAATTTAAGTCAGAATTTTAGGTTTAGAAAGTGAATTCTTTCCCTGTTTCCCAGAAGTCTCTCATTGTACTTCAAATTCTTTACTCTCTAGTTCAATTACAAAACTAAATTTGATGACCCTAAGTCATTATTCAGTCACTCCTCTAAATATTTAAATTATGCAGTAAATGTCATTTTTCCTTATTATTGGAGATATGGAGGTAATGAATTATCAGTGACTTGAAAGAATTCATAGATAATTTAAATTGCCCACTTCTGTGAATACCTGACCTGAAAATTACCCTATGCTTGTGCCAAAGTCAGACTAGGCAGTGTAGGAAAAACGACAATGTTGTGTGTTCTTCAGTTTTGACATTTCATTATGTTGTCACATTGTGATATATACATTTGAAGAAGAAGCAGTTTTAAAGCACAACTCAACTGTATAAGATGTTCCACATTAACTGGTCTTTTTTGCCTTATAACCTAAGGCGGTCTTTCAGTTATGTAGTAATGTTAATTTTCAAAGTGAAATACCGTAATTAATTTACATGATGTCCATTACTCATACTCTGCAACTTCAGTTGACTATTGTCATCCTAACTTGATCACTTTATTTGAGAAAACATTTTTGCACACTGTTGCTCTCTTGAACACAGTATATATTGCAGAATTAAGATAGAGCGATGTATGTATGTGTTTTAAGTTTAGAACAGTATCACAGGCAAGATGGTCCCTTTTTAAACAGGATATTATAGTTTTTCTGTGTCTATAAATACAACACATAAAAACTCCTTATTACAGAATGCTTTATTAACATCAGAAGACAGTCTTATGACATGATCTATGGTTGATTGATTTGCCTGAAAGCCACTTTAATACTGAGGAAGAAGATTATTCATCTCCAGAAAGAATGACAGTCAACAATAAATCATTTCCTCCATCTTCTTACATAGCGATGAAGTTAAGGCTATCAGATGATAAGAATCTAAATCAAAGCATGATCCCCTCTTTTTAGAATAGGAAATGCATAAGATTGCTTTCCTATTTTTAAGCCACTGAATGCTGCAAACATAATTGCTGCAGATATGATGAGCTATATGAAATTAATTTAAACACGGTAGGCACATACGATTTTCTTCAATAAGTTTCATATTTATTTATATACAAGATCATTTTAATTTTGTTATCCTCTAATATATATCTATGAAATGAACCAGACTCAAGGCATTTTTCCATAATGTCAAGGTTGATATCATGGTTTAGTGGTTTGGTTTTCCTAGAGCTCCTGTTTAAAGCAAAACCAGAAATGTTTTTGCAATACCGTAGTTAGAATATTTATGGTATGTTTTTGCTTCTTTGTGCTTACATTGCTTTTGAATTTCTGCATGTGTATTTTTCCCTTTCTCTACTAATAATAGTTTTGATGTACGATAGAATTGCCAAGGCATAAAAGCTGTAGCAGCAAGATGTTTTCCAAGAACATTAAATGTAAGGGGTAAGTCAGCAGAGTCCCCTACTTGGCCTTTCCTCAGGAAGGTGTGTTGAAGTGTGAATGAAATCCTGAGTTTCAAAAGGGTTCAGGAATTTTAAAGATCATACATGAAAGCAGAATTACTCAGTTTTGAACGTTTTGACATCTGGCTGGCCATGACTGCACACAAACAGAAAAGGAACAAAATCCAAGAGCAGAGGGCAAGTTTATGAATTGAATGGTGTGTTGCTAGACCAAGAGCATCTCCTGGGTAAATCTGTTCATGCACTACTGGGATCTGGGGAAGTACTATGTGGATTATAAAATACATGAATATTAATGTTGTTACTCATTTTTACTATTATCCCATTCATTTCTCAAAATGCATGCTAACTGTGGTTTACTGTTATTACTAGCTATTACTAGGTAAAAAGTAAACTAAATTTTAGACTTTTTGGTAGGTACAGTAGTCTACTCAACTAAGCTAAAGCATGAAAATTAGTAGAATTTTTTATAGCTGCTTTGGGGTGCTGTGCTGTGTGACTTTTATACAAGAGGCTTTTGGCACTTCCTTAGATTTATGAGTGCTAATCTGTGCAAATTTATATTATATGTATAAATTCTACGTATTCAAGATTTAGGGTATAAATAGGGAAGAGAACAAGAGGATATAAGTTCATCCTAATGGGAAATAGGCCAAAGCAACCTTCTAGGTACTAATATCATTAACCAGATGGAAAATTTTAGCCTTAATATGCAGCAGATTTTTTAGTGTCAGGTAATATCCATGATTAGTTCTAGCTGCATGTATGTTTTCCATACATGCTCAAGAGTTTGTGGTATTTGAAAAATATTTTAACTAAGGAAGTAGATGACTGAAGTAGAGACTGCAATGGCATTCAAGCATATCAGTTAATGTATGGTTCCAACCAGTCATTTATTCCAGTCTTTTTTAGTAGTATTAACTCCTTGTGTTTTCCTTGCATTCTGCATGTGCAGTTTCATACTTGAACGTCTAGGCTATTATTGAGTAGTTGCAACTGAAATCTTTTTAAGTTGCTGTCTGTTCAGACACAGCTCCCAGTATGAATTACTGAAAAATTTGAACTCTTGGGCCAACCAGGCAATCAAGATGAGCTAAATCTTTTGTGTCTATTCCTTTTGTATCTCACCTTATTATTTAGTAATGGTAATCATAACATCCTCTTATCTAACAAGGTTTTTGAAAATCATATAAAAGCAGCCTATTTGAAGCATGCAATTACAATAGTAATGACTTTGATAGAAAGCACTTGAATAAATTAATGACACTATCTGCAAAGCAAAGTTTGAATAGCAAGCAACAAGCATAATGTCACAATTTGATTTGGAGGGACAGAATCATATATTGTATTGGTACTTGTAAGTTTGGCATTATCTAGTATGTGTTCTGATTGTTGCAAGAGTCCTGGGGTGAGTACAAAAAAATGTGTTTAGTCACACAATTAAAAATAAAAAAATAAAAAATTGCTGGAGAGAGGAAAGAAACCAGTGCTACTCCTTACCTAATTCACGCAGTTCTTGTCATATGAAATATGTCCTCAGGTGGGAGGAGATCCAAGAAAGAGTCTTGATAGAGCATAAGAAAAAGTTCATTGATCCACTTTTTAAATGTTACTGACCTGTCTGTCATTAGTACATTCATCTATATTTTGTTAAAATTTAGAGAAGTTTATGTTGTGTCTAGTTTTGAGTCCATCATTTGAATTCAGTGCCAACAAACTTGTTCTTTGCTTCCCCACAGTTTAAAAAACAACAAAAACCCCTAAGCATTTCTGGCAAAATGGTACATTCATTATTTCTGATTCTTCTTTTTTATTAAGTCGTTTCCCTTACTTTGGAGTTTAGATAATCCAATGAATTAGGGATTTCTTGGCAGCGTTATAATGTTTTGTTGCTTTTTAAATCCTTATTGGTTTTAGCATTCTGAAAGCTTTATTGAGGTTTTGATTTTTCTTACTTGAATGTAGTAAACCCACTTAGCATTGCCTTATCAAGTGCAACTAATTAACATCAAAGGGATATTGTTATTCATTATCATTCTATGATCAGTCATGTATACCATATATGCTGAATTGGCTCTTTTGAATCTCCTTCAGTATGCTTACTTTAAGTTCCTTATAGATTGCCTTCTTCATTTGCACAGTACTACACAATTTAATATGCATATGCATTTAAGTGGAAAATTACCTCTTCCTGAAGAACCATAAGACCTGTCTATTGGCATTTTCTGTAAAATCTATACACAAATATTTCACTACTAACAGGCACAGCTTGCCTATGCCCCTTTATTTCCCCTGCTCCCTCTTGACTTACTAGGTTCATGATCAAAATCCAACCTGCAAATTTCTGCTAGATTTAATTTCGTCTCACGGGAGCACACTTCCTTGTGTGTGTCACTGTTGCTTACTGAGAACCTATAAGACAAAGGGCTACATAGATACCCTAGCCATTTTCTATCACCCCATAAGTGAGCCATCACAAATGCTGTACATCGTCCATTCTGTCTGTGTAGAATATGGTTTCCAGTTCCTGAAATGAGTAGGGAATTTCATCAACTTTGCAGAAAATACCTTGTCTCATAAACAAAACCCTGAAACTCCAGCTCTATGGGCTTTCAGTTTTGTTTCTGTCAGAGTATTGAAATGGGTCTTTTCCCTAATATTTTAGGTGTCTAGAGAGAACTTTGGCTCTTAGAATTGAAAGGAGTATTAATTGTGCAGAAATGCAATGTAATAATTCTCAAGAATTAATGTATACGTTTCTGTTGGAAATAGCTATCCTGCTGTTTCATATAATCATATGTATGTATGTCTCATGACATATACAACTACCACCTTAGAAACTAGTTTCTAGTTAGACATTGTGATCTGAACATATGTACCTTGTTCCCTGGATTTCTAGCATATATGTATGCATTACACTACCTTTATTTTTTTCTGCCTCTTTAATGTCTAATTGTTTATGGCTGTATAGGAGTTGGGTTTTTTTGTGGGGGGGAGGGGGGCGTATTGTTGTTTTATATTCAAAGTATTTGAAATACAGTGAGGTCTGTGTTGCAGCCCATCAAAATGGCACTTCCCTATTAAAAAAAAAAGAGATTGTGTTGTATGCCTTGGAGTGTTGTGAACGTCTTCTTGGACATTCTTCACTGTTGCAAAAACTGACAAGAATGTCATTTGTACTAAGAGGCAGATTTTGGGAAGTATCAGCTTCCTATGAAAAACTGAATTTTTTTACACTTAATTTGGTATCAAGTCAGGCAGAAACCACACAATTTAAAAATAAAGAAAAAAGACTAAAAGGAAATATACGGTACACGTAGTCTTAAGGACTTTCTCTTTTTGCCTGAAATTTTTAAACAAAAAATTAAAAAGAAAAACAAATTGCGGTATTCTCTATTTTCAGATAAATGTAATTGAGACAGGTGCTAAAAGTGATTCTCTTTGATTTTGATTTTTGTACATCAGTAAGCCTAACTAGAACTTCAGCACCTTCTGTGTTCTGTAGATCTGTTTTGTTAAACCATTTGAGAACTTGTAAATGTGGATCAAAAATAAATAGGCATGAATTTATTTTAAAGTGTCTGGAATAAGCATATGAAAAAAACAATGTGTTGGCTCAATAGTGTGTTTCTCTGTTCTAAGTAGTTTCCAAAAAAAATTAAAAAAAAAAATCAAATTTTTGATAACTAGTGATCTAGCCAGGTGTATTAATGCATTATGCCTGGATGCCTAAGCTACATGCCCAGTCAATGAAGGTAGACTTCAATAAATTGTGAAGAGCAGCAGCTGCACTGCTTGTATAAATACATCAAGACTTTGTAATTCTGTGAACAAAGCAATCTCTTTAGTACTCCTCAGCTAGTTATAGGGGCTTTTCAATGTCATGGTCTAACAGTAACTCCAGTATCCTTTTTTATTTATCCTTCTTCTCACTCTTTTCTCCTGTGGTCTTGCCATACTTTGTCACATTAGAATGAACTGACTGTTCTTGCTGTTTGCCACCTCCTCCTCTCATTGAATCTCTGGAGTTGGATGACATAACCTGACTTCGCTAATGTCTGTTAATCACATGAATAAAAGCAGAGTGTGGGCATCTTAATCCTGTCCTTTTCCTCTTGGAGTTTGGAGATCTTTATGTACAGTTTGCTTTTGGTATCTGATGGGGGCTTCTGCCATCATGGTGTTAAGTCCCTCTGTCAGTTACAGCATTGCTCGGGCATTTCTTCCGTGCTGTCCAATGCATCCCGTTGTAACTGAACTTCCCTTCTTCACCAGCTCATAATTAGGGGAAGACGTATTTGTTTTTTTCAGTGCTACCTTAGGCAATTATGGTTTCCCTTGGGTGGAATAAATCTAACTGCAATTATACTCAAAATGCACTCCTACTAAGAATTACTAAATATAAGAAAGCAGAGAAAATTAAAAGGAAAGAAACTTGGCTCATCAATTCTCACAAAATAAATCACATACTTACTCAGCTTATTTCTGGACAAGGGAAAACATTTCTCTAGAGCAGTCCTTTCTCTGACCACTCAGTTTGCAAGTGTTACTGAATCAATTTAAATTTTCAGATCTCTTTCTTCTGCTTATTTGTTACAACAAACAGCACAGAAGGCTAGCATGTCATTCATATTTATGTAACAAACTTTGAGTATTCCCAACTGGGAAGGCTACATCACTGCTATCTTATTACATCTGGGTGCCTGTTCCCCTCTGTAGCAGGTGTATTAAAAGCCCAGATGATTTTAAATTCCATGGATTGAATATGCTATCAATTCAGATTTGAGAAGAGGGATGATACCTGTTCATGCAATTCACTCACTCCCTAAAACATATTCTTCTATTCTCCATTTTGAATGACAGTGGCTTCAATTGTGTTTGGTCTTCTATCACAGCATTTTCTTAGCTTTTTACAAAAATTAAAAATAATAATAATAATAATTTGCAATTTGCAAAATAATTTGCAAAAAAAAATGAGTTATTGTTCATGCATTCTAGGAAGTTTTAACATAACTTAGATATGCAGCCAAAATAAGACTTACTGTGTTATTTATCTAGCAGGATCTCCCTTTAAAACATCATTACTTCAAGTATTAAGTGGGCTTCAATATGTAATGTCAACCTAAATGATCTGCATGTGCTGTAATTTTTTTTCTAATCCTGTATGTGTGTATAGTAAACCAGGATGTCTCTGAAAACAGTACTGTGGATTAGTACTGTTATATGCTTAAAATTTATGCTGAGGTTGATATTAAATTCATATTTACATTTTTCTATGAAATTCTCTACTTGCAAGTTTGTCATACATGCCAGCATAATCACACATGCTCTGAGAAAGCACATGAACTAGAAACAATTGATGACCATGATGCATATATGCCTGTTCCTTAGCCAAGCTGCGTTCACGACCCAAAAATAAACAGAAGAGGAAATTGAGAATGAAAACCAATTAATAATAAATTCAACACTTAGGTTTAGCATGAAGGTTGAATGATCTACTATATTTGGACCTATGAAGTTATACAAAAGTCTGTAAGTCACTTTTGCGATATCTTTGTAGCTCTTCAGAAAGTGCCCAGAAGTAAGGACCAGAGTATCTGTGAGAAGTTTTCACATTTGCATCAATTCTACAGCCTTATACCTCGAAATGTTCACTCTTGAAAGAATATGAAAAGGTCAGGATGTAAAAGAGAGAGATTTCCCTAAAGAGGAATAAAGGCTGGTGTGATGTTAGAATGGCTCACAGAAAGAATGAACAAGTGTGTCCCCAGCTGAACATTTAGCTACCGTTTGAGTTACACCGAACAGTTTGTACCAATTGAGATGATAAAAATGAATGAGTTGCATGCTTACTTGACGGTATGTGGGAAGAGGCTACTACAGCTACTATAGAAGTGCACTCAGTACTGAAGGGATCTGATTGTACTACTAAAATCACATGGATTGGTTTTATTGGACCAAAATGCTACCATTACAACTAATTTAATTAATTTCTCTCTCACCATTTAGATTTCACCAGTGTTTTGGTGAAATTGTCAAGTTTAAATAATTTTTAAAGGATCACAAAAATGCATACATGCTCACACTATAAACAAATGCCTTCGTATTCAGAGTCAACTTACTGTCTGTACAAGGCATACTGCTTCATAATGTGAATTAAAAAGCGAATCACTTCTCTTAATCATCATAAAAATCCTATATTAAACATGGTGCCTATTTAGTCTTTTTTGGTTTTCTGTAATTTTTGAGTAAGTCATCTTGTATTTTGCACTGACTGAAAAATGTATTTTGACAATTTTAAAATTAAAACCGTCATGGTATTTAAAGATGAACTTAAGCTCTACTAATTCTATTAAACTGCAGGCTGCCAATGAGTTATAAAGTCTAATTAATCATTTTGTCAGCTTTGCCTTCTGAAGCTAGTCAATATAAATTTGAATAAATAGGAAGCTGTTGACCCAGGAACCTCTGGATGTTCTGAATAAAGATGTGCCAGTTGTAAAATACTCTAACTACTGCCAATTTTGACTGCACATAGTATGCACTAATACAGCAGGAATTTTTCAGTATGAGCATACATGCGTGGTGGTAAAGTCATGTTTATTGCCACAAATAATTTAATTTTAAGGGATATGTCTAGTAATTTCTTATGTGTTTCATCTAAAGATAGTGGTTTTGAGGACAAAAACTTTTTAGTCAAAGTTTGTCGCTGACACTGCAGTGTGACATGTCACATCAGGTTGCATCAATAGAGCCATGTTATGTAAAAGTAATGAAATGTGACTGATAGAACCCAAGATACTGTAACATACTGTAACATAATGTGTCAGCATTTCTTTAATGGAGCCTTTCAGGAATGCTTTTTGGTAAAATACCTTAAAAAATCAGTTACAGAAAGTGATGAGGAGATATAAAATATCTGTTCTGTGTTGCTGCATGGAACACATGAAATAGCCTAAATAAAAATGTTTTCCAGTAATTTCATTAGAAATATATCTGATCTGTAAAGTTACAACAGTGATGTGTATGCGTCATCCCAGATAATTCTGTAACTGTATATTGCGAAATTAGTTTCCTGATCCTGTACAGGAACAAAAATATCCCTGTGTATGATACAAGATTGCATTGGCATGCCCATGTTATTGTAAGTTCTCTCAACCTACTAGGAAAAATATATATATGTATTTTGGTAATGCAGTCTAAATATATGGGAAACCTCATTTTCATTAAAAAAAAAAAAATCCATATTCCTAGAAACAAAATGACTATTTACTTTTCTAGAGGTCGAAATGCCTGTATTTCTTAATATCTCACTAAGCTTTTGAACCAGAAAACAGAATAGCATTGTGTGAAGGATGTGACATATAAAACACCATTGCCACTGACATCCTTCTTCTGAGGATGAAAGACAGTGAACTGTTTGTCTTCAGCAGATTAACAGGGAAGGTTGTTTTTGTTTGTCTGACTGGTCAAGGACAATTTACAGTTCAGTTACTCTGAAGGAAAGACTTGTTGATTTGAGAGCACTCCTATTATAGCTCCAGGTAGAGGATGATAGATTTAGCCGTCATTGTGATGAACTGCAGCCTATATCCTTGCAATACACAAAATAAATAAAACACTGGTAGATCTGTTTGGTTCAGCTACTTAACACCAAGTGTTGGCATGTAGGTGTAGGCTTCTTTAGTGAAGGTACTAAGGATACCAAATGTTCCCATTAGTCCAAACATATCTTTTTTTTCTTAATAGAATATTTAATAGTTGTTAGGAGGGAAAAAAAAAAAAACACAACTTTTTTTCTATAAACATGACTTTTGAATCCCTGCAGGTCAAAAGTGAAATTTATACTTCCTACAAAATACTCCTACTTCTCTTTAAATAGTTAAATACTTGCTTTCTTAATTTTTTTATCTTTGCATTTCAGAGTCATGTGTTTTTAAAAATGTAGTTCTTCCCCTGCCTGTGGAAGATTCCCTGTAGAGTCTCTCTCTAGCAACATCACTGTGACAGAGGTCACACATTTCCTTATAGGTTTAATTGATCTATTAGTTCAGTTGCTTATTTTCTGGTTGGTTATTATCCCCGATAGCTGTTATCATTCCGTTAGAGCAATCTTGTCAATTCTCAGTTGCTTATAATTCCTTTTAAGGTATATTCACTATAGATGTAGCAACTCCTTAGTTTTATTTGCTAATGGGAATTGCTTGTTATGCCACCAAGATTTAACTAATATGAATTTTCTGTTGTGAAATGTTCATTTTTATTCTTTTGATGACTACACATGAGATAAATCACTGGTAAAAGTACAAAATCCACCATATTCTGCTCAATTATACCACTCTACAAATATATATTTTTAAATTAAAATTAATACACCAATGAAACAACTAGTAAAACTGTAGAAATAAATCAATAAAAATTTTCACCTGCACGTTTCTGCATATCTAATTCCATATGTAAGGAGGCAGTATAGGCTGATCTTAAATTTTCCAGTATGTTGTGGTGCAAATAACACTAACATTAGCATATATATTGTAAATGCATATCTACTGATTCTTAATTTCATAAGATCCTGAATTGAAAGGAAAACATTTATGTTCAAAACTCAGGATTTAACCGCCATTTTTCATTAAGACATTGTGCTTAAAAACAAACTATTCAAGCAAGGACAAAGCAATTAAAGGAAGTGTTTGTTTGTATGTAAGATATAAATAATACGTGCTATAGAAAATGTCATTGCAGAAAAGCACGACGCCAATTGACAGTTCTGAATCTGTGGTTTGTGCAGACTGCAGCCCACAATAAGTGAGTGCATCTCTTTGTTCTGTCTAGTGGCTAGATCAAAAATGGAGGAGAAGTCAGCCCTTTATTATTGTCAACTTGTAGTTCAAGCATCAAAGATTGTTCAGCTTCTGTACACTTCATTTCCAAAAAGAGTTACATAGGTTTCTGGTTTTCAACATAGCTTTTTTTTTTTTTTTTTTAAACACTTAGCTTTGCAAAAATACATGAAAAGTTAATGATAGCACTTAAAAATAACAGTTAAGTTTCCTTCTGTATGAATACCTCATAGATCTTTTGTTGTTTTGTGTCCTTCCCATAAAGTGATCTTTATCCTTGAGATGCATTTGTATCTTTTTAAATACTAAGAAATCACCTCGTGATTCAGGAAGCAATAGCTTTGAAATACAGGGAACATGCAATTCTACATGAAGTACTTTGATACACAGAAATCATGTGGAAGTCACCTTTTCTGCCCCCCAGGAAGGGGATGAGAGCAGAAAATGAACATTCTGCTTTATTTTTATCTTGGCTTTGAATGGAGTATGGGTAACACTATTAGAGGAAATACTACAGACTGGCATCAGGTAGTTCTACCAGCCAGGATGGACTGTTTGGTGTTTCACTGACACAATTCTGTGCTTAATATTGATATTTCATCGGTGGTCACAAAATATTATATACTTTGCTATTATGTGGACTCGAACAGAAAAATGCCTGTCACTTCTAAGAATGATAACTGTTTTAGGGAAAAGGAAGAAGGCATGATATTGCAAGTCTGACAGTGAGGTGTGAAAACAGTGTTGCTGCTTTTTCATTTGTTTGTAAATACACACACACACATATATATATATAACAAATTAGTAATTAATAATAACTCAGATAATATAACAGCAGTAGGTAATATTAGAGGTAATATAAATGTTGTCAATAGAACTTCATTGCATACAGGCATGGTTTTGGGAGGCTGAAATGTGGCATAGGTCATCAAAATCATCTGCTTGTGTCATTTATTTAGTAGGTTGCTTCCAGGAAGGGAAGGACTGCAACATTCTCTGTCAGCTAACTGTTGATCTTTCAAATCAAAATTGTATGTGGAAAACACTTAGAAAGTTTTAATACTGACAAATGTAATCTTTTTTTAATGAAGTTTTGCACAGCTATGTTCTTCCTCCTGTATAGTTTTTTGTTTGTTTCTTAATTTCTTCTCTGTTTTTCATGACTAACTTAATTTTTTCCCAGATTTGCTTTATTTAATTGAATTCTTGAATAAGTTTTACTTACCTGTGTTCACAGTAAGCCTAGCTTGTTGCTCGTGCACTTCCTCCGCCCAGCAGTATAGTAATTACTAAAAATGCCAAGGAAAAACAAACTACAAGGCAATAAATAAAATGCATGTTTTATTAAATAAGGTATTGAATTTGTCGTGACTGTACAGGGCAAAATTGCTAAAAATTGCTGAAGAGTCCAAGAAAGAAATATTTAATAAATATTTTATTTCTTACTTTTTGTAAGAGTAATATATGGGCAAAATAATGGAGAATACAAAATAGGCTAATTCTTGTCCATTCCCTTGGCCCTTACTGAAAGAAAGCATGTGGGGGAATTCTTGACTAAATTTTACAGTTCACACTGACTGTTGCCTATCAGATATTCTTAATGACTTTTTTGATCAGTACAGCACACTTTAAAATTAGCTTTGAAGAATGGAAATAGTGAATACATTTGAGAAAACTGTGTAGGACTAGAAAAGGACTAATCCCCACCTCTTCTAGCAGTTCAACTGCCAACCACCTATTTAAGTGCCATACTCTTAAAATAAATGCCTGAGCAGTCTTGAGAGTCAGTTCCAAAATTTTCAAGTTAGTTTTTCCTTGTGAATTTTCTGTCATTTAACTTAGAAGACATCAGAAAATCAAGTGGTCTAAATACCATTTAAGACAGGGCAGTTTTAAAAAGCTTGAGAGTCATTCCTCGAAGTGTAACTCAATAGCAAGTAAGTGTGTGTGGTGACAGTCTAGAAGGTTTCTCACAGTTCAAGAGGCATTCAAAGCTGCCATTCTACAATGAGACATCGTGGTTTCCCTGCCAAAAGCAAAACCTATATGAAAGATATGATATGAGAATAAGGTGACTTGGCAACACTGATGTGATTTTAATGGAAGAATGAGCTGGAAACAAACATATGCTGTACCAATTGCATGAAGAGATTGTAAGTGCATTCCAGTTGTATATAATTTATTGTTGTTTTTTTTTCTTTGTGATTAGAGAAAGCAAACAAGTCCATCTCTGCACTCAGGGAAATTAGGGAATCAATTTCATGGAAGGAACAATAACAAACAAACAGAAAGCCTCTACCCTAGTACAGGAATATTCACATTTACAAAGTTGTGCAGGTTAAGCAAAAAAGTTTCTTCTATTTGCAACGTGATTTTTCATTTTGTACTGCAGGCTTTTAGGGTTATTAAATGTCTAGATTTTAAAGTGTATTTCATCAACTGAAGCAGTATACCAGAAGCCAAATTCTCATTTTTGATATGCAAGCATCACTCTCACTGATTTCATTATGAACTTTTCATTTATATTCAAGAAAGTGATGTTTGACTCTGCAGTGGTCTGATGTATAGGATGGACTAGCCATTGGAATTCTAAGTGTTTCAAAATAATTCTAATGCACAGAGTCACTGGAAGACTTTTTCTGCTTAAGGGGGAAAAAATGATATTAGCTAACAAGATTACCTATATGCTTCAAAAAAGGGATCCAGAGAGGCCTCCACAGGGCACACATGTTCCAGACCAGACCTGCAAATGTTACCAAGTACGTGGAACATTCAAAGCAAACCTCTCAAGTCTATGAAACATCTTTTTGCTCTCTCTGGATCAACCACAAATTATAGGGAATGCATGTTGTGCTGTCCTGTGTCCTACACAGCTGTAGAGTTCAAGTTACCTTCACAGAACCGCAGGGAAAATAGTCTGTAAACAAACGATTGAACGAAATTTTGTGGTCTGGAGGAAAAGAGGAAGAAAGCAGTCACGAAGCTGACATCCGCATAAATTATCCTGATCCCTTTCCCACCCTTTTTTGTGACTCCAATGCCTAAATTGTATGAGGATTCTCATTGCTCTCCTTTGTGCTTAAACTGGATATGGTATTTCAGCTCAAGTCTTTTCCGTACTAATAGAGAAGAAGAATTTGTGTGTTGTCAGGACATGCTGTTGTTTATACACCACAGGAAGAGATGCAGCAATTGTTTGGGTTTTTTTTTTGGTTTTTTTTTTTGGAAGAGTGGCACTTTGATGCACAGCTTGTGATCTGTTGCCTGTGGATGTTCCTTTCAGGTGTTCCATCAGTTTGTTCCCAGATTGGTATTTGTCTTCTGAACTATTTCTATTTAGGCATCAAATCTTAGGTATAAGATCTTACTGAATTGCATGGGTTGGGGTGGGGGCAGAGGGCTCAGTTAATCTTTACAGTTTTTCAGGATTTGAAATGCCAAACTTCTCTTTCTGTATACTTCCAGGCACCTCCCAGCTTTTTTGTCATTTGCAGATGAAGTAAGCTTTCTCTCTGCCCCATCACAGTGTTGAGTTCTTTGTATGTGTTTTTTCCCTGAATAGAAGAAAATGTATTAACATATTTTAAAATTTTTCTTCATACTTGAGGTTTTCAGATGGACAGTTTTAAAATTGAATAGACAGTACAAGCAGTCTCTCAGCTCTTTGAATCTCCGTTATATCCAGATTGTTGCAGTTTCCTCCATGGTGACTGACTGTCACAGGTTTAAAAATATTTATTTGAAATTCTAATTAACCTACAGCAGAGCTATCTAAAAGTGCAAAACGAAGCAATTGCATTTGGTCTGTGATCCTGCTGGGTTGAAGTTTTTGGTTTAAAACAAAAACAAAAAAAACCTGGGGGACTTAATAAATTGGCAAAAGGGCATCAACAGATAGCTGGTACAGCTCTTACTTCATCTGGTTGCATGCAAAACAATCTGTGCCACTCTGTTTATTTAGTTCCAACGTAATTCCTGAGTTATCCAAAGCAAATAAGGCATCGTGGAATCAGATAACAAACCACACAAGTACAGAAAGGGGTCAAAAAGTACATTTTCACAAATACGTGTAAATTAGTTTGCAATAGAAATATCTGGGGTATTACGTTGTCACCTGACATCAGTTTATTAAGCATTGCTCTTTGCTGTTGTGAAGGCAAATAATGCTACCTGTAAATTTGCAACATAAGTTTTGATCTATGAAGTAGAAAGGTGATTTTCCGTGTGAAATCATGACTTTAAATGTCTAAATACTCTAAACTGTTATAAGTTAATATAACAGTCAGCTGTTGCAAAGTTAAATACCCAAATAGTTATAAGTAAATATATGTTCCCATACTTAGATTTTCAGTTTTGTTCTTCAGTGTATAAAACTGTAATGAAAGTTTTCCTCTCAGTAACTCAGTTTTCTGTACTTACAGAGACAGCCCAACATTTACCAGCAATTGATCTTTTTTTTTTTTAATTTTATTTTAACTCTGAAATTATGTTTTATCTCCACTAGGGAGCAGCAAATGACATAAAAACATTCTCATTACTCTGTCTGTTAATCCCGATGAAAGTAACAGCATAGAAACTGGATGAAGACTTCTTTCATTCAGTGATCTGGCAGGTTTCAAAGGAGTTCCCTTTCAGTTCCTATTCGTTTCAACAGTTGTAATTTTTGAAAACCTCACAGTAGCTTTACCTCTTCCTGTCTCTCTAGCTATGTTCCTTTTATTTCCCCCTATATAAGGTGGCTTTCAGTGCATAAAAAAGGTTTTCTTTCATGTTCGAGCTGCTGTCCGTGGGTTATTGATGGGCTTGGACGCTTAAATTTGCCTCAGATGGAGACTCAGTATGCTTTCTCTTTTGATATATTTTAATTTTTAATAGTATCTTTGTTACAGAAGGACCTTGAATTAAAGAATATGTTCATTGTTATTTTATATTTTATATATTATTAAATTCCGTATCCCCTTAATTGTATTTGCTCCCCCAAGACGAAAACTAAGTTTCATTACGAAGTGCACTAAAAACAAATACATGGTTTGTATAACATAACATATGCTAATAATATAAGGAGAGTATGTTCACAAAGAAAAAGAACAAGCATCTGAGATGGCACAAAATTTCTTCTGGACTAATGGGCTTAAATTTTTGAAAAAATTAAACCTTTATTTTTTGTGGTTGTCAGCTGCTGAACTATGGAGTCATTTTGCAATAAAAGTGAAGGATGCCCTTTTTTGGAGTCATTTAGGAGTGGACAGAAAAGATCTAAAGAATGTATTGCAGAAAATAATCTTGCAGTGGCAGCAAGAGAGAGGCACAATCATCGTATTTCTTGCTCTGATCTCTTCCTTCTTCTGACACTTAACTGGAATATGTAAATGATAGATATTAAAAATAGGAAATTAATTTTGGGCCTGTCAGAAAGATGGCTGTGATAGTCTTTGTTTCAGTTTGGGGCTGTCGGCAGGTTTTGTGAGTGCTTGAAAGAGACACTTGCTTCTGTACCAGGAAGTGTACCATTGTTTTAGTCCCCATATACCAAATGTGGGATGCGAAGAGACTGGCGGTGTTCCTAGGCCAGCAGTACCCTGCATACAGCCGGCATGCTACTGCAGCATCCTGCAGAAACGTGAGAAGGTATTTGAATTGAAAGAAAAGACCATTACACCTTTTGCTATCAGGTGGTATCTCTTTCTGAGGCTCTCCGTATTTCTGAATAATGCTATTCATAAGTTCTGAAAAAGGCATTTGGCTTCATTTAAGTCCTCAAGTGATTTTTTGGGTTGAGAAAGACATAACTTTGTAGAAATAACCACAACGTGTATATAATCAGTGCTCTTTTTTGCATTAACATTTACAGTGGATGTTGCTAGATGATAATATATGCCTCTAAAAATGATGTACCTGTCCCCAAAAAACATGAAGTGATACTTTTGAAAGAAAGACTGTTTCTACCTTTTATAAATATATAAGAAAAAAAAAACTCACAAGAACTTTGCAAGCTGCTTCCTCTTAATTCTTTGTGAACTGGAAAAACACTGTGTAAGGCATGTTTTTGAACATCAGCACTTCAAAGGTGACGTACCTAGTCCATGAGGCAGCACTGATGGCATATTTTGTCCTGTCTCTCTGGTACATTAGGCAGCCCTAAGGCAATTGAAAGGCCTGTTAGAGTCTCGTCTACCTAACCTTCCCATTTCTGCTTTCTCACGTCTGCCAGACACACAGGAAATTCAGGTCTCTTAAATGTTTCCAAAGTGATTCAAAACCTCCCCCTTTTCTACCCTTTTCCACCTAGCTTATATGCTTAACTACATTGACTTAACCAGACTCAATGTGTTTATAATTGTTGAGCATATGGCAAAAGATAGATGGAGATGCATATTTTGTCTGTGAGTAACATGCTGCCCACCAAAATGAAACCGATGGAATAATGAACATGTGCCTAGTTTCACAAAGCGTGCAGAAAGGGATCGTGTCTTGGATACTGTCGGCTGAAGTACACTCAGAAAATCTTCACCAGCTGGATCGACCCCAGCCCATAGCATCACCTGCCTTAATGGCACAGATCCTTTCTGCTTCAGCACACTTTCCTTTCTCCTGAAAAGAACCTGTATACAGGAGATATGAATCCACAAGTGATAATTTGCTGTATGTGATAAACACCCTACAACATACATTTCCCCCATTACCTCCACCCAAAGGGTTTACGTTGCTCGTACGAGGAAAGGGAGAATGTGCTGCAGAGTTACTGCTTTGTCTGTTGTGACAGTTTGTTTCTGTGTAGACTGGAGAACAGGAGAGCTTACTGAAAAATGACAGTACTGTGGATGGAAAAATAAGTCATGAGAAATTACTGAAAGTATTATCAGTTGTTCCTTTCTTCTACCAAAAGGAAAAATAGACACTCAAATTTATCATTTCTCATATGCCATGCATGAAAGTGATTGGGATAATTTACGTTCACACTTATTTTGATAGACAGTGAATAGATTGATAGTGAATTCAACTTTTTATCACTAGCCATCTGTATCCAAAAGCAAGAGCATTAGGAGCATTGCAAATTACTCTGTTTTGGGGTAGAATTGTAATTCAATAGAAAGGTAAAATCATAGAAAATACCTGAAAACTGACCATAAGTTTGCAGATATATTAGGATCGCAATGAATATAAACTATTGAGTTCCATTGAATTATTTATGGAGTTCCAGGACATAAGATTTCTGTCATTATGTTGACTGTGTTATAATTAGAAGAACTCTGGCATCAACTTCAAGTTGCACACAAACCAAAAATAAATAAGATCAATCATAAGATCATGATATTGAGTGAAAGACCTAAAGTATGCTGAGTTCCTAATATATGGAGGAAAAAAAAAAAGCTTCAGCTGCTCTGCTAAGACAGAATATTGAAGGTGTTGGAATTTTTCACTGACACAATGGTACAGATTTCGGAAAATATTTAAATATTTTTTTCCTTGTAAATCTAACATAGAGGCATCAGCAATTTACTATTCAGGACAAATTTACACATTTGTCAGTGCCTCTGAGTAGCCTTAATAACTGAGCTGCTAACTCTGATGAACATTAAAAGCAGTCTGTGTTCTCAGATGCATCTTCATAAACTGCAGTAATCTATCGTACTCTATTGGAGCACACTGTGTAACTGAGGGTGGAATTTTTCCCCAGTGTATCTACTAGATCCATTATCTTTTTTTTTTTTTTAATGTACTTTCTAGGTTCTTTTAATTGTAGAAAATAATCTTGTAGAAAGTTTTGCTAATGCATACTGCAGAATGTATTTTTATTCCCTCTCAAGTAGTAATCAGTTTTCCTACAACTGTTCTCTGCTTTTCAGGATTATTTAGTGTCAGCAGACTTCCATTCTGTTGATTTGCTTTCCTAAGTAGAACTTCTAGTAGAAATAAATTACTCTATAACTAATCCTACTTGCATATTTTATCAGCATTCTTTCCATCATTTTTTTCCTTTGCATTTATTTTAATCTTGCCTGTTAAAAATAATATAGCGATTTAATGATATATCATGTCAGGGTTTTCTCGTGCCACTCAAAGGTAATGTCTGTCTGAATATGGGAACAGCATGACACCCTTGTTTGGAGTAGTTGCTTTATGCTTTGTTATATTTAAGGTTGTTCCCTTAAAAAAAAAAAAAAAAAAAAAGCATTGTTTGAAAAAAAAAAAAATAGGGATACACAGTGAACCAAAGCTCAGTTTCAAGTTTGCACCATGTTATTTATTCCATTGTTTTCTATTCTAGTAAATAGAAAGCAGTGAAACTTTTAAGATTATTTTTTTAGAAGTGCTTTATTTTGCACTATTTCCATTTAGAGATCCCAGTGACATGCATTCTGTATGGTGCGACTATGCTGTGAGTACTTACTTATATGAACTCAATATTTTTGTACACATAATGAACATCTGGTGACAAGACGCTCAGAGCAACAACAACAAAAAAAGAAAGGGAAAAAAAAGAAGAGGAGAAAGAAAAGCAAAAGGCTGTAAAATCTTTTGCATGCCTGCTACTTTTATGACTTAAAATATTTTTCCTTCAATCAGTGCATCTAGGGAAACTTTTTTTGATGTAACAATCAATTTTTAACAAGGAAAAAAGTCTGAACTCATAAATATTGTATGTATTAATTGTGAAGCTTAATGGAACATTTTGTGTTTCTGAACAACTCGTTTACATAATTAAAATCTCCTTTGATCTGTTAGTAAATGATTTAATCTTAATGCTCATTAGGCTAAATGGGTCTTCTATTCAATTGTATCAAGATGGTATGGAAAATTCTCAGACCTTTAGAAACTATTTGTTAGTTGTTAGGTAAACACAGAAACATATCTGCGAAGAGATATCTTTTATCTCAACAAAAGTATTTGAGTCTAAAACTAATTCAGATTAAAGCTTTTTTTTTCTGCTTTTGTCTGACAATATTGTTTAAAGAGCAGTTCACTGAAATAAGTGTTTTGGGGGTGGGTTTTTTTTTTTTTCCAATTTATAGTCATTAACTATTTCATTACGAAAACAATTTAGTCCTTGAAAATAAAATAAGTGAATAAATAATGTGGGGTGGGTTCACCTCCAACCAAAATATGAATATGTGTATGTATAAATCTCTTAAGGGAGACTAGTATCTTCTTGTAGGTCCCACTTAGAAATCCCTCTGCGTAACGCAAAGCTCAGTAAAATCTGGGAAATACTCAACAAGATTTTCATCTTTTTTTTAGTACAAAAGTAATACCATGTACTATCATGGAAATGTTAATCTGACGACGATTATCACCCATAAGTGTTGAAGGTGGATAGGATACTTTCTTCATTTTTTTCTCTCTTAAATGCTAAGCAAAAAAAACTTATTCAATGTAAGGTGCTACAAAGCTAGCATGTAACTTCAGACAAAGTTGATAAGCTTGTCTAATGAACCGGTTTCCTTATGTCCTAATCCAAACAAAGAAACCTTAAATATTGGACAGCAGGGTAACAATATTTTGTTTTCCTCAAAAATGCTAAACCAAATAATTTGCTTTGAAAATAATCTTTTTTCATTATCCCATCTGTAATTTTTTAAAGCCACCTTTCATTCCCATGGGAAGCTTTTTTCTTTTTTTAAAAGGTAAGAATTTTAATTAGCTCAGGTGGTGCAATAAACACAAACATCTGTGTCCCTTTACTGAAGGCCATTCTCAGTCCTTTCCCTTTCTCAAGAACAAAACTATTGCACAGAAATGTTCCAGTGTCACCTTGGTGAGAAGGTAAGTGACTGGTGTCCACAGACACTGCCTTGCTCTCAGACCAGCCTTTCACTATAGCACCGGATTGTAGAGCTCGTCTGAAAATATTGAATAAGAGCAAAGCAAGCACACAGACATCCTGCCTTTTTCCCCAGAGACACTTCTAGCAATCTGCAGTTTAGGGACATCTTGAGCCAGAAGGTTATATCCATATTTAATTTTTCTTGAAAGTGTTATCTTCCATGAAGTAATCCATGGAAAACATATTAATTGTGCTATTACACAGATGCAAAACCTGTTAGGATGAAATGTACTTTTGCACACTAAACATTGAAAATGAATATTTGTTTAATATTTCCTGTGAATAATGCTGCAGTATGCTTTGAGATGAGTATAGATGTCCCTGCAGTATGCTTTGAGATGCTCTATTTAGTTGTTTTATTTATTTAAAAAAAATAAAAATTGATGTTGGAGCTTCATTTTGAAGTTACAACACTGTAGTCTTAAATCACAATTGCCTATTTCAGAAGGGCACCTTATATCAAAGTAAAGCTGTGTTTTTACAAAGCTAATTCTCCTAATTTAAGAAAAAAGCAAAATCTGTCTTGGTTATAACAGTCAGTTAACTGAACCATTACTGAACAAAGAGTTCCTCTTAATGAAATTTAATGTGGATTCTTTTATGCTGAAATTTCAGAAGATTTACTACTTTTTAATTCTAGAAAAATGTCAATTACTTTAACCAGTATCATCTCATTAAAGTTCTTCCAGATTTGTAAAAAATATTCTATTGACTACAACTCAGTGTACAAGCAGAATACCTTTTGCTTCAGTGGAATTTTTACTTTTGTAATTAATGCAGTCTCAAGTTTAAAGGCTAAAGCTTTTTTGTTTTTTAATCAAAGCAAAAATTGTCCCTCTGATATCAGTTTGAAATAAAGGAAACAGTTTTTGGTGCTGCTGAATGTTGAGGATTTACGCAGCAAAGTGCAGAGATCCAAGGAAACACATCTCTGTCCTCAAAAGGATTGGTCTAATATATGTGCAAACAGTATGAAATATGCATTTGCAGTGGTTTGATTTGGCATTGACGTGATGATGTGTAACATTTTCAGAGTCACCCAAGGGATTTGGGCCCCTAAGTGTTCAACTTAGAAAAGTACCAGTAGTCTATATGGATGGTCTCCAATAGTCAGTACTGCCTTGTATCTGAGAGAACTTAATGCATATATTGGCTATTACTTGCCTTTAAATTTGAAACAGACAAAGGTATTTTAATGTGCAAAACAGACATGAAAGATTTTTTTTTTACCTCTTTCATGTTTCTATAGCTTGACTAAGCATTTCCTCCATCATTTACTCATTTTAACTACTGTTGATAATGTGAAAAAAACTGCATGAGCATCCCTTAGATCCTCATGAGGAATATGGGACATAGTTCTCATTCCAACAATGTAAATATAAAAATACCCACAAAGTAGAGAACAGGATGAAGTACACTTATTCCAAGTGACTGTGTATGGTTTATGATACGGTATTATGATAAGCATATAACTATTGGGGAACAAAACTAAAGAACTGAACTGTATTAGACTAATGAAGTTTGAAAAACATTTGTAGAATTTTTCAGTAATATTCTGATCAGTTTTTAATTTCTGTGTAAATAAGCTGTGTGCAGTTTATTTGAAATTATTTTTGTTGGCCAGAGGATTTTGTAGTAAGACATCTGGGGTGGCAATGTGTTTTTGAACAAGACATCACAGTTTAATTTTCTTTTCATGCATGTGTGTATGTGTGTTGTGCAATCTCCATTTCACATGCTAAGTTGCAATGCATCTTCCATAAAACAAGCCTAATGCTGTCGCTATAAAAATATTACAGAATTAATACATAACATTTATAATCAGCCTACTGAAACATTATCTTCATGTACTTTGATCATGGAGAAATGATACTTCAGTGTATTTGTGCTGAAACTTTATGGCCAAATTTAAATATGCTTAAGACTTTAAATAAATGCATAATCAATTGTGAATTTAGTAATACTGTATCAATACACTGTCATGTAATTTTTCACTTCTAACAATGTCTTTTCGAATTATATTTCTTTCCCTGGTCTCAATGACAATTTGTGGCTTAGAATCAAAGTTGCTTTGTAAAAAGATTCTGAGTAAAGTTCAATGCAATGCACATTGCACAGTGGAAATGTTCTTGGATTATAAGTTAAAGAAAAGTGTTTCAGAAATATTTTAATATATTTTCAGTCTGAATATATCACTCTGAACTGAAGTTAGTTACTTTTTTTATTTTTTTACAAATACAATATTTTCACTCTCTTAGTGATTTTTAGTTACCTAAATTCCTTGAACAGCCATGCTGTGTGAAGGATGGTTATCAGAATAGCTTTCCTTACTGAAAATGATATGAAAGATATACATGCATGCTATTTCTGTACACCAGATGTTGGATTTGATTTCTTGCATTAAAAAAAGAGAAAACTGGAATTTCTCATTTCTGAACCACAGTTTATTAACCAAGCTATAGGGACATATAGGACATATAGGGACTGAGCCTCTTCAAAGGATATAGTCCAAGAGTGCCGTGAATGTAAGAATTCAAATCAGAAGGATTCTCGCTAAGAAATGCTTGTTTTCCTGAAACGTTGGGGCTAAATGGTTTTGCACAGGGAAAATATTTTTAAGAGGATATGAACAAACATATTTTTTTTCTACTATTTTATAAGCAGTTGTGGAAATACTTTATCTTTGGAGGTCTAACACCAGGCTTTTCCCCTGAAGACCAGAACAACAAAGGGGTGCTTAATGTAAGAGCTCGGGTTCACTCAGAAAAAAACTAACCACTGCAAAGAGTGCCAGCAAGATGGCTAATAGTCACAGTGAAAATACTAACAATAGTGGACAAATACCTTTTATCTGCCTTCAAAGTTAGTGTTCGGGGATGGTGAGACACTTAGTCTCTTAGTTAAGAGTAACTTTCTCATGATCACTGTTTATCACTAAGATTTCCAATTTCCCTTAACATTTTCTCATTTCAGAACAGGTTTGTTATTGGCAAGTGAACGACATGTTATGAGAGGACGTTTCTTAAGATTAGGCCAATGTTTATAATGAGATGAGCAAGCCCAGACTGATACTTGTCCAGAGTATTTTCACACCTGTCAGCAGTTTGCCACTCCAAGAGTTCATGACTCAGAGATTTGCCTTTTTTTTTATGTGACCTTTAATGGATTTCTCCTCTATGAACTTGTCAGGGTTCTTCAATTGACCGTGGCAAGTTCTGTCTCACTCCAGTCATGAGATCTTAGCGCATGATAGTACAGTGTAATTTACCAGTTGGTCAGGGCCAACTAGTGAAAGGTACCTACCTGCTAGTTGGTACCTAGCAAGTGGATACCTTGGTACCACAGTCATTTGTTGTGTCCGGAGAGAAAAACCTGACTCTGATGTCCCTGATAGCTTCACTTCTGCGTAAACTCACTTTAAGAGATAACTGATGGAGCTGCAGGCATGCTGGAAGCTGACTGTGTCAGATGCAGGATTACACCAACATCAAGTTTCCACAGCATGGCACATGTCCAGGTTCCTGATCAGCATTGTTTTAGAAATGCAATGGCAGCCTTATTTTTCTAACTTAGCATTAGAATTTTTCATCATATTATATATTGCTATTTGCATTAAGGTGCAAATTCTGATTAATGATATAAGCATTCTAATTGCTTAAATGGGATCTAATTTTCATTGAAAGAGCTAACACACAATTTATAAGGTTTCATGCTGCTACCAAAAGAGTGTTATAATATAGTAGTAGGAAATATTTCTTTCCAGTCATCATCTATATTTTTTGTTTACAAACTTTTTTTTTAATGGTAAAAGAAATCATGGTGTATTTTGGATTGAAGTTGTAGAACAACTGGTAAATACGAAGAGAAAGACTGTCTGAACTTGCTAATCATTACTCTTCAAGTATGGTGGAGATGTAATAAGATACTCTGAATGCTTTTACCTCAGTAGACCTATGTTAGGTGCCTGCTATAGTGATGTGCCACGAGGTCGTGTGGTATTCAGAGGAAACTTTTGACCTGGCTCCCAAAGTCATGCAGATTCTTAAACATTTCCTATGCCATGTACTTTCCTGCTTGTGTCCTGCGAGGTTTGTCCTTTCATCAGTCCACTTGTCCCTCATTTTCCGTCAGTTTTAGGAGGTTTTCTTTGTCAAGAAAGAAATAGATACTTTAGATAGTATCTTAATGCTTCTGATTCTCACTTAAAAAATTCTTAGTTAAAAACCAAAGGAGTATTCTGAAATCATTTGATGGCTCCTGGTATATTACTGTACTGATCAAACTGCATTAGTATACTGCGTTGTCAGCCCGCCTTTTGTCTCCTGGCAAACAGCTCAGTAATTAGGATTTCATGGTTCACATTAAGTCCTACAGTTTGAGGTTGATGTTTCTTCTTTGGTTATAACCTTATGTAAGGGAAGTGTGGTTTTACAGGTAGAAGACTGAAACAGAATTTCAAAGTCTCTTGTCTTTTTCAGAATAGCAAGGGCACCAAGAAGAGTTTGAATGTAACTTTTTTTTTTTTTGTGAAATGGAACATGTTTTCCTGAAACACAGCACACTATTAAATGAACTTGCAATATTTTGGGGATATTATGATTAAAATATGGCCTATTTTAGATAAATTACTGACATATCAACAACTGATGCACTGAATGGCAGATTACTTTTGAATATACAACTATTTTTAATCCATAAAGATAGGAATTATGATGGATAAATAGTTTTAGTTGATACTGTATCATCATAGGGTGCTCCCATTAACTCTCCTAATAATTCATTCTTCTACAAATGACACCTCAGACTACATATATGTATACATACCTATCATTCAACTTGGCCAGCAAGGTTCATTTCTCACGAATGGATGAAAAGACAGGAATTAGATTACAAAATGGCAGTATCTAGGAAATGTTTTACTAATATGAGAACCTTGTAAAAGTAGTCATCTGGTAAAAGTAATGGTGACAATTCATAAAATAGATAATGGGTGATAATTTTCCATAAAAGTATGGGACAATGCTGAGGAACTTCAGGAATACACTGAAAGAAAAATAGCTGTTTTGCAGGATTTGTAGCAAAAATAAATAACATTTTTAGCTAATAGTGGATGTTGTTTTAACACGTGACAAATCAAGGCTATAATGCTCAAGTGTTCTTACTTTTCTTTAAGAAGTTAGTACATTTTATTCCCCTCTTTTAATTTAGTCATGGCAACACAATTTCTTTTTCAAGCAAGTTTGCTGTTGGTCCCTGTCATAGGGCGAGAATCCTGGAAACATATCCAGAATATGCAGCAAACTATTCATGCAGGCCATTCTGTTACATTGGTCAAAAGCCAGCGCTGCATTTGTAATGACAAAGAAAGCCTTTCCCTTTGATATTGGAATACCTACTTCTGTAGCCCAATCAGTGTGCTCCACACAGGCACTTTGTGTAACACAGCTGTCAGCGGTGGCAGACAGATGAATCACCTTGACACTTCCACTTTACTACAGCACCTAAATCAAATGCATCTGTAAGGGTAGGCTATAAACTGTGCGTCACCTGCTTGGGGGAGATGGAGAGTGAGTGATGCAGATGACACTGACATTTCCTTCATAAGAAAAAGTAACCTAGGAAGACAATGCTTAAGCCAACATGTGGAAGAGACTTTAGTGAAGTTTTGTTCTTGACTGCTGAATAGCTATATTTCTCCAGAAACTCCATCAGCCAGATTTCTGTGCGTTCCCCCTCTTTTGACTTGTCTTAATGATTAAATAAGACTTCATTATAATGGCTAATCTGTAAATTAATTCAATTCAATATCTATCATTTTACTTAAATCAGAAGGAGGAGAAAAGGGGAAGAACATCAATATTGTAACAGGAATAGAGCTCAAAAATTTTATAAATAAATGACCCATCTGTACATAACAAATCCCCACAGACTATATCCCATTGTACGGCTTTTCAATTTAAATAATTGACTAAATGAGTATTCCTGAAATAAAACAATCTTGCTTAGAGGATTCCAGAAGCAGACATTGAATAAAAATAAAATTTGACTTCAAGCCACTTGGTTTAAAAAGCAGATTTCTATTTAGTCAGGCTTCACAGATGCATTGAATCTTTGCCTAGGTTGATAGACTAACATTATGTCTGTGCAAATTAATATAGTGCAGAATATATTTCTTTTATCTGGGAAGTATTTTAACATTAGGATCTGTATGGGAGAACATGTATATCAAATATGTTTAACTTTTCTAAAGAACTCCTTTAAAGCTGAGAAAGTTGTCTTGTCTAAAGCAAAAATATTTTGTCAGTTGGGATTCTACTGATCTAGTTCAGAAAATCTTTTACAGGAAAGCAGATTGACTATAATTTTCTTTTTTAATTCATATTAGCCAGTGTACAGTCAATTTTTTTTTTGTATTTGTCAAATGGTTGAAAGAAACTCATTACTACTTCCCTAGATTCACAGCTGCCTTAACAGTATTTAAAAAAAAGAAAGAAAGAAAGAAAAGAAAGAAACACCTTTTCAAATTAGAAACTCTGAAGCTGTTCACTTGTGATGAAGGTAGGCATAAAAATATGAATTTTTAAATAAATTGTTATATTCTCATTTTGTTAGACTCCAGATCAGGTTATAGTTACTTCTTTCTAATGTTTTAACCCCTGAACAACAGAACCAAACCAGAACCAAATATGCAAAACAAGAAAAAACGTGCTGTTTCTTAATCATCTTCAAAAAGGTAGACCTAGGAAATTTTCACAGTCTGTATCAGGAAACTTTAAAAGCCCCACAGTTCACCCAAGGGGAAACAATACCAATGGCTTATAGGGAAAAAATGATGTAGTGAGTTGACGGTAAAAAATGTTTGATGAAAACCGAAGAGGATTGGAACCACAGTGAATTTTTCTGGATTTGCAAATACATACTTAGACAAATATAGGCATTTAGCTATAAGGAATAATAAAGTGGAAAATTACTATAGCACACAAAATATCAAACAGGTTATTACATGTGCTTATTATATGCTGTAGAATTTGTCACTTCCCAGTATGGGTCTGTTAGAACGAAGGAAGCATTGGTTATCATAGTAGTTTAGTTATTCTGAAGAGAGTACGTTCCTTTTGAAAACTGGTAAAAGTACAGTTTAGAGGGCTTATATTGATTTAAATGTTTTGCAGCTATCACTAACAGCTGCTATCAAGATGCGCTCACTTGAGTGCTGTGTCTTGGCATGTTCCTCACAGCACAACGCCTGTGGGCCCAGGTTTGTACTTACCTGGCAAACCACGACAAGCAAAGAAAATTACTGAGAAGAAGCACACTACCGAAGTGAGGGACAGCAGGTGGGGTGGGATGGGGGTCAGAAGGCCTTATTTTATCTCTGCATTGATTAAGTCTTTTCATCAATGCTACTGACCTAGCAGTAGGTATAGTCTCTTTTTACTGCACAGTCTCTGCTCAGTTCTTTGAGGTCGCAAGAGGAAGAAAAATCAGCTTCACAGGTGCATGTTATTAGACACACAAAGCACTTGTTAACAGAAAGTATGAGATAGCTCACATTTATCAAAATTATCTCTGACATTTCCTTTTGCTCAGCTGAAAACAATATCAAAGCTCCCAGAACAATAAGTAATGTGCAAGGCAAAAAAAAAAAAAAGTGCATATATATATATGTATGTTTTTATAAAGAACACCCAAAGGAATATGTAGTGAATAGGCAGTGTTTCTGGTAAACACTGGTTTTGTCCAATGAGACATATTTTATATCTCTTTATTTTTAAAAGTAGATTTTAAAATTTCCTAGCCATATTTCACATACATTGCTAACTCCTGTATCTCTAAAAACATGAAAGTCATATAATTTTGATACCGGACAATCCTGAAAACTACTGTTGGGTTATTTGCGGGGCAGACGTCACACGGTAGGCAGGAAAATACGAATGTGGCCATTATTCTTCCATCTGTGGTATCAGCCATGAGGCAAAAGATAGAGCTTTCAGGTGAGAGCAGTCCAACCTCAGTTAATTACTGGTCCATATACTGAGACTACAAATAAAGGTGCGTGTTAGCAAGTTATGGAAATCATTTTTTCGTCTGTTAATGATTTACTGAAATCTCCATTTGTAAGAGACTTTTTTCCTTGAGACTGCTATTGTGATGCTAATAATGTATCTGTATGTACTTTGTTTGTGCACTAATTATGTGCTGTCGCTACAAAATTTAACTTGGATAACTCATTCTCAAAATGATATGCATCGATAAATAAAATATAGGACCTAAAAGAAAAGAAGTGTTAATTGCAGAGAGAAGGCAAGATGAGCTTTAAAAAGAAGTCATTTAGTAATTGTATGATGTATTAAGGCTAATAAATCTGCTTAATTGTCACATTTGCCTTAAATTAATAATTTATATCAACATTTGGTGTGGGCAGATATGATGAATATTTTTATGTTGCGACAATCCTGGTAAGTGGCACTTTCAACATTTTCAAAAATAATTAATCGCAAGTCTTGTCTGCTTTTACACATTTCTGGTAGTAACTGAATAAGCACAGGTGAGAAAATTTCACAGAAACCAGTAGGCAACACAGGGCTTAAATCCGGTAAAACTCTTTGAGTGTATTTATTGCAACAATAAGGAAGATGAGTTTATAATATGTCAGGTTGTGTCTGTTGCTATGGTGAAGTAACTCCAACATCTGAACGTGGCATATACACAACCCGTTAATCCGAGAACTTTGCCACTGGTAGGCTTCGTGCTTCCTGGCGAGCCAGGTCTGTGATGCTGAGGAAAGCTGCTCCCCCCGCACCAAGGGATCTTTGTAAACTGGCTGCATTTGCTGCTGTCCTTCGGCAGCAGTGGTACCCCCTGTAATGCCTAAATTTCATTGCAGTCCCTTCCCATCTTGTGCTCTCACCATAAACACAGTGCAGATACTTTTTTTTTTAATGTTTACATATCATTTAACATAAAGTAAATATAATGCTTTAAAAATAGTAATTTGTTTATCACAGGTTTACATGAAACCTGTTTGGAGTGATCCGTACGTTACTGTGCTTCCTTCACGCTGGCCTACTGAAACTCATGGCTCTTCTGCTAAATGGCCTGACTCTTCTCCTGCTGTTCCCCTCCTCCTCCACCTCACTTTACATCTTAATGGTGTACATCTGTTAGTGGACAGATTGCACAAGATGAACATAAGGCACTCTTTTCCAGGGTCAGCTAAATTGCCAAGCTAGGTCCACTTAGGCTATTGAAATGTATGTTCAAAATTCCAGAAATTCTACTAATGACAGATATCTCTGTCATATTATGCTGCATAATAATTATACTTACGCAGGCCTGTGTGAGGTCATACTAAAAACATTGTTTCAGTGTCAGCTATATATTTGTGTGCATTAGAAATATGTGTAATAATACCAAAGTTGTTTTTCTTGCGATCTCAAAAATGGAATTTTTCAAATTTTAATATTCAAATGTACTTTGCTTTAGAATAACAAACATGAAGTTCAGGAAGTTTGGAGCGAGCAGTTTTGTTTGGGGAATATATGTTTTTAAGCATTACTCTAATATTTTGGCTGTGCCTTAGAAGTCAATAGATTTTAACAATTAGGAAAAGATACCAAAAAAATGGGGTATCTCTTGGCACATGTTGCTGTTCTTTGTAGACATGTGTTTTCCAGGATTTATTTTTTTTTTTCCTGTGGAATTAGTGTATAGTAACAAGGCATTGATTTATCTTGATTCTGTGCACTTTGGAGTCGGACAAGGAACTGTTGCAACACATGGCTTTCAAATGAGTTGATTGTAGACATATTGTCTGTCAGTCAAAACTACAATATTGTAATTAGAGCGGGCCCTGTCTCTCCATACGCGCTTCAGATGGCAGTGAAATAACCCCAGGAGTGAGTTGTGTGCATTCTCCCATTCATTACATCGTAATATGATAGTGGTGTTCAAAGCTGACGTCCTGCTGTACGGTAAATGTTAACTAATACACAGTTGGAATTACTGCAAAAAGTCATATTTTAGTCTGCCCTTCTTGAAAAGGTGTCATATTTTCAAAAGCTAAATAATCACAGATATAATATTATCCAGTAACAATGCATCTAATTAATGTTCATGTGTTGGAATAGCAAAACCCAAGAGGTTTCCTAACAAAGGAAAGGCCTCTCTATTTGGATCTGGGAGCTAACTTGGGAGGTCACTCTACATACAGCAAATGGGAGCTTGTTACTGGTGAGGCTGAAATTTTGATTTTTGTACTGTTGTTGCTAGAAGTCTGTAGGTGCAAAGCTTATGCAGAGCAAACTTGAAACTGTGGGGAGGGATATTCAGAATGGCTGAAGGAGTACAGTATGTATGTACAGGGAAATTTCTGCCTAGGTGCCCCAGAAGAGAAGCAGTCTTCTGGGAAAAGGGGAAATCTGATGTCATGAAATGAAGCTCCCTGAGGCCTGATCATAGGTTTTGTGAACTGCTGCAGTACGTGATCCTGAACGGTCCCGTCTGTCCTTGATGGCAGTTCTGCGAGGAGCACATGCACCTGCCGGACAGGGTTAGTGGCATTGCTAACAAATTAGTCTTGGGTTGTTTGGGATTTACAGGAAAGTTACTTGAAAAGTAGCACCATATGAAAAGGTGCTCTATTTGTAATTCTGAAAGTTTTAATGATTCACTCTCCTGTAAATACCAAGTGGGTCAGGGATTTCTTTAAGTGTTGTGCAGCAAAAAAACTACTGATTTTTGTTTTTCTGCTCTGAGTTACCTTAAACAAGTCAGCCCTGGATTTACTAGCAGGGGACATAAGAGAGCAGGGAGGCACCAAGAAAAGGAAAGCTGTTTCATTTGTTGTCAGCACAGCGAGCCGTTTGCATAGTGCTCCCCCAATGCAACCCCATCCCATCTGACCAGGGCTGCGCTTACCCCTGCAAGCCAAGGAATTCTTCATGTCTTTTTAAAATCCCTAGAGGATGCTTATGGTTTAAGAGTAACAGGTTCTGCATCTCTGCATTCATTATTACAGACTAAAACTGTAATTTAATACCTATGTAATAAAATCCCTTTTGCTCCTTGTTTCCTAAGGTAGGGCAATGCTGCAGCAGTGATACATATGGCCTCCATTAAATGCTGCAAGGAAAAGACAATTCTATTTTCTTCACAAATGCAGGCATTAGTTTGGGTTTTTAACCAGGCAAATAAGATTTTTTCCTGATAGTTTTGAAAACTCAAAAGTATTGAAGGACTTCTTGATTTTATCGTAACACGTTTACTAAGGCCAAGATGAGTGTTTTACTTGGCCTGATAACTGACTTGGAAAGCTGGCTTCTAATAGCTATCTTTTTCGTAGAGGAAGAATCCCCAGCAATTTTTAATCTTTAGTCATGCATGGATAGGAATTCTTTAGCCCTGCACTTAAAAAGTAAATGTCATCTTAAGCACTGTAAAAGTATTTTTAAAATCAAAAAACAAACCTGTGTACTTTACTGGTATTTTGTGGAAGTGACACAAGTGGATGGCGATGAGAATATGTTCACCCTAGCTAAAGCCCAAGCTTCCATATTTGTTTGGTATTGATATCTGCCTGTACGCTTTACTGTATTTAGCTATCTAAACAGGTGATTTTGCACTAAAGAATGAAGCACTGCCTCCCAAGCCTAGCTCAGGGTGTCTACAACCACAGCAAAAAGCATCCACTGCTGAATTGCCTATTAACTTCTGATCCCCGTGGTAATTTACTCTTAAAGTGATAAAAACCAGTTCTGGCCATTATCGTTGTCCTAATTGTTCCAGCCTTGTGGAGGACTAAGTTTCAAGCTGCCTCTGCTGCTGCCTTGCCAGGATTAGCCCCAGAAATTCCCTACCAGTGCAGACAGAAGAGGTCAGAGAGAGCGCAGCTGCTGCCGCTGATACTATAGCAGCCACTGCTCTTCATGGGGGTGTTTTCCTGTGCTTCCTGGTGTTGCCAAATAACTATTAGTGATTCTCTCCGTCTCTAATATACTTTTGAAGGCTGATCACTAACTCTGCTTCTTTTTGCTTTTTTCATGTTTGGTAAACATTGATTTGTTGTCTTGTTTCTCGTGGAGCTTGAAATTACCACCAATAATACCAGGACAGTGCAAGAACTGCTCACATGTACACCTTGGTGGTACGAGTGTGGTGCCCAGGGACAGTGTTAATTATTTATTAGTAATGGTTACGGTATAAGCGGATGGAGAGGAGGGGGGAAACTTGTGAATGTAAGAAAGATTCCTGTTATCAAGTGGAATTAAAGTGGAATGTTTGTACTTTTCTATCCCAAACTCATAGTTGGCTTAAGTTTCTGGCTTATTTGAAATCAGTTCTTCCATTGCATCTTAGTCTACCCATTAATTCATGATCTAAATGCAGGGGTGCTTTTCAATCTCAGTGTAGAAATTAGTGTAACCTCGCTTCAATTTTGAAGTTGACAAGAATTTAAGTATTTTTATGATGTATTTTTTCTTGTGCAGCTCTCTCCCATTGGGCTTTGTGATGGCTTTAGACATAACAGCTTAAGTAAGAGTTTCCTTTCTTCAGAGATTTGAAAATGTGCACAGATCCTGATCAACATAAATTTGCATGGCTATGCCTTCTGTTATCAGTTATTTCAACTATATGAAACAATCTGTCTCTGTTTTAATATAAAATAAGATGGTGTACACGTTTACAGTACATATCAGTACCAGACATAAGCAGGAATACCTGTTGAAAGGCCCTGTGAGTAAAGACAGCCTGTTAAGGATCTTTTTATGCATGAGAGAGGAATGTCCATATAGTCACTGAGTTTGTAGAAATGTGTGTTGCTGGTGTGGAATACAAAACAATATTTTTGCATTGTAACACAGTTTTTTTCTTTCTTTCTTTCTTTCCTGAGGGAAAAAGGTTGAAGTGGTGTTATCATGTCATTATAATCCACAGGAATTTTGACAATAATTCAAGCAATTCATGATAGGGTTTACACTGGAATCAACACAAACAAGAAGGTAGCAGCTGAGAAGTGTGTATGTGGCTACATTGGTATTCTCTGTCCCTTTTCTTATAGAAGTCTCGGGAAAGGAGGTTGCTGCCACTATTATTAATCTTTATCTTGTGTTGGCACTTAGCTATCAGAACGCCACTGACATTTGATGGGGTCTGGAACAAATTCTTTTGTTGTAATAGAATTTTTATGTCTCTGACTAGTCAAGGAAAGAAAGAAGGAATTTTTGTGAGCAGAGAGTAAATATAAAACAGAACTTTTATTTTTCTCCAAACTTTATTTTGCTTTATATCTAAAGGATGTCAGCAGCTCAGAGGAGCACAGCTTTCCATCACCATTCTTCACTCATTGTTTGAAATCTTTACTTCTGTCCGTGATTCACGGTTGTTACTCCATGAGGCTGTGTGTCACAGTCTTACTGACTGCTTTACAACTCGCGTTAAGGAGGGAGCTGTAGGAGAAGGTGTACTTTCTTAGTTACCCAAGATGTAAAAGATACAAATTATGATACTACTAAACACATATGCATACACTTATGCATACTTACTATAAGTAATCGTGTCTGGTTACTGCCTGAAGACCTATGCCAGGTCACAGGCATGGAAAATAATATTCTATAAATGCAAGGTAGGTGGTGCAGAATGTGTGTGGTTTTTGATCCCTGATGGGCTTTTACAATGAGTAGAATCGGCTGGGGAATCCTTCCCAGCTGTGCTTTGTCTCTTGCCCTCTTCTGCTGTGGGGAAGTTGGGCGGGCCACAGAGAGTAGCCGCATGGCTTTCTGTCTCCTTGATACACTGCCACTACAGGAGAGACAGGAGGTGTAGGAGCAGATGGGGTACTTCATCTGCTCCTCCTTCATCAAACCCATATGTAGCTAAACACAAAGGGAAGCACCATGAAGGCTTCACAGAAAATGAACTCAAGTCTGGGAGAATGATGGAGGCTTAGCTACTGAGATGAAGGAGAAATAGTAGCCTGTCTTTTGTTGGAGATCTTCAAGTGTGGGGAAAGATGTATAAGCATGATGAGTGTGAGCTTCTGAAAAGTAAGCCTTACGTAAGCAAGAAAAACACCATTATCTTTACAGATCATCTCCTTTATCCGTATCTTGATTCACTAAATAGGTTGTTTTCCAACAACAAGACTTAATTGTCTGATACAAGGTCTGCTAAGGCAAATGTATATAATGATTCGAGGAATTTGTTCAGTCAGAGTGTGGATTTCTAAACAAAAGCGAGTATGCATAGATTCATATGCCCACACATTTCTGTCTAGATGTAAGAGATGTTGGCTGTTTGTTTTTTAAATTTACCCTGTAAGTAAAATGTTGAGACATGATACTATCTGAGCTCTGATGGTAAATTAGTGCACAGATTAATCATGTTTAGATTTTTTTCCCTACTCCATTTATTTTTATACCATGACCCACCGGAAGCACCTGGAATATTACAGGTAAAGACAGCCACAAAAATTTGATTGTTTAACAAATCATTGCTATGCAGTAACAAGGTAAATTGGGTCCATAGACATAGTTCTCCTAGCATTTAGGAAATCTGTTGATAGAACAAAACACAAAAGAATAATCTGCAAGGTCTGTAATTTTGGTACGTTATAGTAGGTGAGGTATGTGAATAGACAAATTATCTTCTGCGACATCAAAGACAGAGGTATTTGTGAGTGGGTAGTGGCTTGGGAAAGGCAAGTGATTAGTGGAGTGCTACAGGAGATCAGCATTAGCACCAATTTTGTTCATTTTATAAACCAGTGGTCCGGAAAAAAGAAAAGGCCGTGGAGCCGAGGGGTAGCACACGCTCTGGTTTCTGGGCTGTAGGGGAGTGGCGGGCCATGAAAACCTCGAGGTCAAGCAGCCAAATTCAGAACGATTTATACAAGATGTACAGGCAGATGAGTAACTGTCTTGTTAGTGTGATATGTAAATTGTGCAGAAAGGCACTAAGGAAAGCAAGGAAAAAAGGACATACAAAAAGCTGATGGGGGGTTGTTGCATCACTAGGCAGTGTGGGCTGGGGGAAATACTTCTAATAATTTTAGTTATTTTGAATGGGTGTGATTTCTTTTCTGTTAAGGAGAACACCCATTTATTTTTAAGCGCGGGGTGCTGTCTGCTTGCTGTATCAACCACACACTGCCTGCAGGAGGGGGTCCTGCATGCCCCACCTCTGCCTTGCTGCCTCACCTCAAATGTGTGATTAAGTAAACAATAACGTGTATTTTGAAAACTAACTCAATTTATTATTAATTTGGAAATTTCAGCATTCAGTTTACAAAAGGGTTTAAGGAGGTTCCAGCACCCGAACTTTGTTTACTTTTACTGTGAAATGTCAATTGCCAAAAGAAGAAAAAGGGCTCTACAGTACTTGCTTCAATTACTATGGGAGCCGTCGTTAGAGAAACATTACACTTTAAACTTATGATATTTCTTCACTGAAATAACATCATCTACAAGCTGCTGATATAATATTTTGCTTCAATCTATGCAAGAGTTTATTATAACTGAGGCTTAATTAAAAAAAAAAAAAGCCCTAAGCCAAGTACCCTAGCGAGAAACTATCATACTGATGGAGAAGAGAAAATAAAACTAACACTGGCTGAAATAAGGACAATTTATATAGAAATCTCTTCCTAATAATTAAGGGATCTCAGTAATTAGTCCATATTTTTCCAGTTTTGTACATTTTTCCCCAATACTTTGGTTTAGAAGGAAGTATTTATCTTGGGCAGCTAATAGGGGATGGACAATTTGTTCTTACTAAGATAGCTATTACCAGCACAGAGTCACTTTTTCTCATTTTTTCTGCCTTTGATTATTTTTTTTTTCTAATTTATTTAACGTTCTCATAATTTGTTCTCAATACTTAAAATACTTACTGGAACTCTCCCCCCCCCCCCCTTTTTTTTTTATTAGCTTCAGGTATCATATATTGATGGCTGGAAAGATTGCAGTCTGATCTGTGTCACAAGAAGACTCAAACACAAAAAATCTCATGCTTTAGAGAACACTGAAAATTTGATTGTGAAAAGTACTGCTTATTCAGTTGTGTTAATTCCTTTTTAAATCAGTATGGAAAAATAAGGCCTTTATTGTTAACATAGTTAAGGGTTTTTAGGAAATGAGAAAGTGATTAGCTCAGACTTACTTTATATGGCGTGTGTCTCATACAGAGTAAACAAGAACCCACAGAACTAAATAGGAATAAATGAAGTTGTCATAGTCTGTGAGTTCCAATGCTAAAGCCTACCATGAGTTACTTCTCTTAATGAGTGTTATTTGATATTGACTGTTAGTGAAGAGTGCATCTTCTTGCAGGTTAGAATGTCATGACAATTTGTTCCATCTTTGTGCAAATAACGGTGCGTTTTGGTTTTGGTGATATCTGGCTTCTGAGACCAATAAATGCCTTCCCTAGTAGAGGAATGTTTTATGTGAGACTGTGTGTTCTCCTTGTGTTCTAGAAATCTGGAGTTATATAGTATTACCAAAGAAAAACAGAAAAGTATATATTTCCCGAAGAGGCATGTAAAGGTGTGTAATCGTTTTCATCTTTTTTATATTTCTTCTTCACCTTTTCAGTGCTATAAACTGTGATGGCCTTCCTTCAGCAAAGGTTGAAGGGATCTGATTCATTTTTAAAGTGTTTTATTTCTGGCTTCCTATCAGAGCAGGGAATCAAATGTGGCTGTTTTAGGAATATTTTTCTGAGCAGAAGGCAGAACCTAGATGGCAGAACCTATTTTACCTAGAAGGCAAAACCCTGATGGCCCGCAATTGTAACAGTGGCTTAATCAGGGATCTCCTGAAGGAGGAAATTTAAATTATAGAGCATCTCCAGTAAAAACGTATAGTATCTTAAAAATACGTCTTTGTGTAGGCATGTCTCAGCTTGACCAACATGCAGCATCTTTAATAGCGTATTTAATATGTGCATTTAAAGACATGCATTACAAGTTCACTCCTGTGAGTAGGCCTTGGTGAAAAAACCTTCTGCACTTTTCAGACACAAAGAAATGCATATGCATGTCACCCTTTGTGTAGGTTGTGCAATGCTAGATGAAGTAATATTAATGTGAAATTCTTGTTTTTGGAAAGGACAACCCACCATACTAAACTACAGGCAAATTTACTTGTAGAAGATTATTCTGAATAGTTTAAAATATGCAGTGAAACTTCAGTCATTCACAATACCTTTTCTTCAGTGATGTTTGTTGTTTAATTCATGATCTGCTAATGCAAGTATTTCAGTTCACTTGTGCATGTAGCTGAACTCACATTTACCTTATATGTTGCTTTTACCATTGCCACCTTTGCTCTGCTGGTTTTGAGGATACACTACACACACACTGTAGTGCTTGTAGTCCAGACCTGGCCTTTTTCTCCAGTCCCCCTGTGGCCGTGTCCAGTTCCTGCCAGCACCTTGGGCGCATCCGCAGGCTTAGTACCAGGCACTGCTCAGGAAGTGGGGCATAATCCTGTCTCTACACTTCTTGACCCAAAGTCATGTTCTTCAGCCTTTCTTGAAAAAGTTTAATAGCTTTGCTGTAAATTAGCTGTAATTTAAATTACTCTAAGTTAAGCGTAATGTAAAAAGCTGCTGCATGCTACAACAGTGGAAGATAGATGGACTGGATCTTCTCTTCTCACCATCCTTCCCCCTCCCCACAGGTCCAGGGGCCTCCAGTAATGTTAGCATTACTGTCTATGTCAGCAGACAGTTCTCTGTCTGCTGGTTGTACTGGCAGCAGACTGCCTTTTGAGTGGTTGTACTAGCTTGGAGAGGCAAAAAAAAAACATGGCCAACATGAGACGGTGATCTTCGTTTTCCTTTTCACATATAGTTCCTTTTTTCCCTACATATTTCCTTTTTTAAGATGGAGGGTCAGCAGGGGAAAGCCTTCTGTCTGTATATGCAAATTCTTTTAAAAGGAGTCACGGTGGAAGGCATTATAATGATAATCCATGAAAGTACGTGAGATATGAAAGTGGCAAGCTCTCACTGTGATTCTTTTGAACTGGATTTGTTTGTATTTATTACTTGAGTAACTTGAGGTGTTATATATGTGAGTAACATGGCATATGTAATTTGAGCCACTTTTACAATCATTATAGGTTTCTATATCTGTTAATCTACCTAGTTTGGATTTTGCTCAGTTTTAATATGTATAATGTGTTTTGTTTTAATTTGTCATAATCCACAGTTACAGATTTGTCCTTGTGAAATAATAGCTGTAAAGTGTGTGTGGACAGATAAAATCTGTAAGCTAAAACCATAGAGTACCAACACGTGTGTTATCTGGCAAGGTACGTGTTATCTTTCCCCGGTATCTTATGGAATGTTGAGCAAAGTGCAGTAGTAAGTGTTTGCAAGAAAAATCCTGCTAATCTGCATGCCCTTGCTTTCATATCCAGCTCAAGAGAACACGGAGCTGTGTTTTTTGTTTGCTGTGTATTTGCAGCACAGTCAGATATAAAGTAAAACAGGATTTCAGGATGTGGAGCTCAGGTTTGGTTTAAAATCAGTTAGCAGCTGTTTTCTCTGTTGTCTTTGCTACTTCCCTTTTCCCCTATTCTAAACCATAATTTGTGTACTGTGAGGCCAGCACTTTTAAGCATACTGGTGTAGACATCTTTATTAGGTAGGAAATGCTATTGATTTTTGTTTTTCTTTAAAGCGTCTAGCTCTCTGTGTTCAAGCTTCTCATTGACACTGAGATCTATATGGTCCACAGTGTTGTAACATAAGAGCTTTGAGAAAGCAAGAGTTTTTTTTTAACTATTGCGGGAGCTATGAAAAAATAAACTGTTTATTACAGAGTGAGGCAATACTGTCATGCATATTGTAGTCATATGAGGCAATGAGATCTTCTGATTTTGATGAAGACTTTTGAAGAGTCTAAAAATAACTCATACCCAGTACAGAAAAATATGTGAAAATATATGGTCTATCCCTTCAATCCACAGCATTAAGTTAAATTAATAAAAGAAATTGTACAGTACATGATTGAATCCGTGAGGGATATAGTGTGATATTGTATATTTGCCTAAAAGCTCTCTCTGACAGCAAAAACAATGTACCACAGTATGTTTCTTTCTTATCTAATGGAAAGAATAACACACAGAGGCTCAATTCTTGTAATGAAAACCCCCACATTAATTTTATTTTTTGATGTGTCATTGTAATTCAAGAGATGTTTTTAATCTCAGGATTGCTAGGGCACAATAAACCATTTAAAAAGTATTTGGCAAAGATCCCTGTGCTTAGCAACAGCTCCTTTCATTTAAAACTGTTTTTTGAACCAAGCTATTCAAAGCTTTGTTCCACTTATTAAAATAAAGTATCTTACTTCAAACAAGTATTTGAGAGAATATAATCAAGAGGACAGCATTCAAATACAATGCACAGAAAACATAAAAGGTAGCAGCATGAAAAACTCAAATACTTTGTGTATGTTTTCTTGTTTTTCATTAAGAAAAATATATTAAAATGAAGTGTACTTAAGCTTATTTTTTTCTTTTACCTTTATAGGTTATCTAATGCTCCATTTCTTACTATGTTCTGAAATTCATTACTAGATTTAAAATAAAATTAGCTGTGAACTATTTTAATGAATGAGATACGGCATTAAAGTGGTGTGTTTGTTCCAGTCATCTCAGTGTTATAAAACAGCAACAGAGAAGCTAAATATAGAATAAGGTCTATTCATTTTGCTGCTGGCTTTATATTCTTATGTGAGTTAGTGTTAATATGTTGCGCAGTATAACCGTGAAAACTCCACTTTCTAATGAGGTATACATGTTCATCCTCAGCTTCATTATGTAAGCTTACATTGACAATTTATTTCAGATTTTTGTGAGTATCATTTTCACTTTGTCTTAGTTCTGCCTTAATTTTGTTTTCAATTTTTGTATTAAAGGCATTGCCAAGGTAATAATGGCTTCAGTAATAATGCAAGTGCAGTTTCCCCTCATAAGGACACGGTTCACTGGTCAGTGGTTCCTATTTCACCTGTGTACCTCAAAAAATACGGAAGGATGCGTCATGGAAGCATCCTCCTCTGTGAAGAGGATCTGGGGCCCAATTTATAGGATGCCTTCTGGAGAGTCCTAAGGGTCCTCAGCTCACTCTGAAGTCAAGGTAGGTCGAGGTGAATGTTAGAGTGGGCTAAGCATAAAGAAGAATAATTCTCTTTTGCAGAAGATTTGGCTATTATAAAATTCTGGTTTATTTAGGAATGAGAACCCCAAACTAGAAAGTTCCCAGTCAGGAAAGGGCCCTGATTCTGCCGCTCTGAGTGTAACTCTGCAGGGTTACAAACACTGCCTACAGATTTGTTCCCACTGCCATGTGGGTTCCCAGAAAATCTTGACCATCCTAGATGTAGCTGATAAAATGCTCATGACCCACCAAAGGCTTGGGGATAAATGCCTTGAAAACAGTTTTTGAATTATTGCGAGTCTGTATAGATAATGCTGTATAACTTTTTCAGGATGGCCACGACTGCAATATCAGTTCAGTTTTTAATCTCATATTGTGTGGGCAGAAAAATGGTTATTTCCAAGATGTTAAAAAGCTAATCTATTCTGATAAGTTTTTGTATCTTGCATAGATATAGCTTTTTTTTTTCCTCTTAATTTTACAAACCAAGTTGGGAGCCTTGACATTTATTGGGCCCCCATATTTTTCATTTATATTCTCTCTAGTCTTCACCATCTGTTATGACAGTAAATAAGTTTCAAATAAGCCATATCTTCCTCAGCATGAGTTGCTTTTTCTGAAAAAAAAATTAAAAAAAAAAAAATTAAAGTTGCAGTTGGATGTGATATTTGAAGTCACAGCTTGTCTTCAAATATTTAGTAGCGTATTCGTGTGCCAAGGGATATCAATCTGCCATTTGCTTTGCTTACAGTATAATAAAGATTATCCATTCCCTTCTTTCATAGATATGTCAAGGCTTTTAATTACAATAGTTTGGGGAGTAGCTCTTTCTACAGGCTTTTTTCCATTTTGCATTGACTTAATAGGTTTCTTTCTTATCTTTTTGCACATTAAATTCCAAAAAGTTATAGTCTTTGACTTTGGTGGATGATCTTGCTAGCTTTACCAGTTTGTTGGTATTTCATATGTTGGTATGCAAAAATAAGAATTTCTACAGAGATTTTTTTTCCTCTTATTGTAGGCATCAGGGTAAATTTGAAGAGCTATATATTGTTTGGTTTTTATCTTAATCTTTCTTTGTTGCATGCCTTGGAAGAACACTTCAGCAGAGAAGGGATGTGACTTGGATGTCAACTTTGTACAGGCATGACACTTTGCTTTCAGATCTTTTCAAAATAAATGATTTGTCTCTTTTCTTGATTGAGGCATTTTCTTCATCCTTTGAGGATAATGATGTAAAATCACAGATGGTTTTTATTTCTTGTCTAGTAAACTGCAACAAATGTTTCCTTAAAACTTTCCCAAAGTGGTTCTTCTAACAAGGAAATGTTCCAAACCAAAAGTATGCCTAAAACAGTAAATGTTAAATGTTTCTTGTGAACTGTATTTCTTACATTTTTTTCCACTGCTCAACAACTTATCTCTAGCCCTTGAGCTTCCCAAGGGCTTCCTAGATATGTTTGCAGGTAGCCTATGATAAATCAGTATTTGTAGTTGCTTATGCCTTCTACCTGCCTTCTGTAAGTAATGTTCTGCAATTTAAACCATCTTTATACCAAAGTATTTTTTTTGCATCCACTTTTGATATTTCCAAAGGCTGTATATATGTTTACCAGGTCGATTTTTAAATCTGCTTCTTTTATCTGTGTCTGGGTCTGTGGTACCAATTGCTACTTTCAAAATGGCCCCAGAAAAGTTACCATGAACGAGCATCAGCTCTGTAAAACAAAGAGGAGCTGAGGTTGACTGCAGTATGATTTATATGAAAAGACTCAGGCAACTTCTGTAAAAGCTACAACATTCATTACGCAAAGGTACTTCTGAGTTTAAAAAAAAATAAAATTGTTTTATAGCATTAAAATAAACTCCATGTTATAGTCAAGATTGATGCACAATTAAGATTAACCTTTTTGTTTGTAGGAAGATTTCACTAACATTTTGATATTCATAAGCTTCCTACTATAAAAATAAAGCTTTTATTCTTATTTTTATATATGCAGTGGTTTCTCCTTTTCTACCTGTAAATAGAGTAATTGCACTTTTTTATGATTTTCTAGTATTAGATTAATTTTATAGCATGTTCTGAAATTTCATTCTCGTTCAGCATCAATCTTTGTTTTCTTTTTATTACAGAATTATACTTACAAATAACATCATTTCAAAACACTAAACATAAACATATAATGCAATATAGCAGGTTTATGGAGTAAACATTTCATTCGAAAGAAAATTCTACTAGCTTATGCTATTACTTCACAAAAGTGGCAAGGCCAGAAAATCTGAGGGTTAATAACAAAGACATTTATATCCCAAGATGGCGACACAAATATTCAGGGATCAGTGACTAAACTTGAAAGAAAATATAGAAGGAGGATATTTTGTCTACAGTTTCTCTCTTCCAGAGAAGGGGTCTTCGTTAAAACACTGATTTTCAATTTAGAGTTAGTGTACAATGTGAGGTACGTTGTATCAAAACCAAATGATATTTCACAGAATCTTTTTCTCGAAGCTTAGATTGTTGAGTGTTAGGTATTCCAAAAGAGAATTAAAAATCTTCCCACACTGTCTTTGCAGACTAAACGACTTCTTCTTGTTAGCATAGAAAGATGACAAACATGAAGCCAGGTGGTTAGTGGCAAGAACTGTTTAAGAGATTTATTTTTTTTTTTCCATAGAAAAAGAATTGGAAGAAGTATCAAAGCTGCAGAATAGAATTTCTGATCAAAGTGTGAAAAGTGGAAATAGGAAGTAGTCAGGAGATTCAGAGGGGATTTGGAGACGAGAGGGGTTTTGACCCTTGGGGGTGGGGATGAAGGATGAGGAAAACTAAATGATCTCCTGATCACTTATGAAATCTGCTCACTTAATACAGATTTGCTTACCAGAAAGCTCTGTGCTTTGTCAGGATCTTTCCCTGGCTTTTTTATTTACTTATTTATTTATTTATTTATTTTTAAACAGCAGTAGTAAAAATAAAATTAGAAATATATTGGAATTATATCATGTCAAAAGGAGACTTTAAAATTGGAAAAATTTGGAATAAGAGCACAAATTTCTGTCAGTTAAATGTCATTCTTCTATAACTTTTCAATGTAGAATTGCACTTAAATTTATGCTAAAGAGCTTTTAGAATCATATGATCTTGAATCCTAAATGAGGACTTCTATCTCATAATAAAAGCAAATGTCACACAAAATAAATATGCAGTAAATAAATACTATATAATTTGAAATTTGCTGTATTTGCTTCACTTTATTTTTGAAAAAGTAATGTTGGTTGACTGTTATTTCCTTACTACCAGTATTTACAAATAAGGTCTTGACAATTACTTCCGTATTACCAGTATTTACAAATAATGTCTTTAATTATGTAACACAGAATGAATTTGACATCTCCAGTTTCCATTTGCTGTTCTTTTCTAGACAATACATGTAGATTATTAGGTTTTCAGTACTTTGTCCTTTTCAGTCCACTAAGATACCATTAATTGTCCTGAGATTTCTCTGAGCATTTAAGCATCTGGCAGATTATCAGGTCCCAGTAATTTGAAAATCTCTAGCTCACTGAGTACTTTCCAACCTCTTATTTCTCTCTTCTAGGCTGAGATTTCACCTGTTCATAATTTGATTGGTGTTTGAAGGTGGATGCGCGTGTTGAAAACCTTAGCATTTTTCATGTTGTTTCTTGATAATGCTATTGAATACTGAACTATTGAACACTTTTCCTACTGCTAATGTGCTTACAGCATGACTTCTTGTTTTTTTTCTTTAATAACCTCAATGTTTCTTGCTACTTGCATCTCTTTTTAAACATGTCCTTCCATATTTAATCCCGTATGTTAGTCTTTTACACAGTCCCTTAGCCATCTCACCTCATTTCCACTTTCTGCATCCTCTCTTCTATGTGAGACCAACTCATATTTAGTGAATTCATCATTTGATCTGCATGCTTAAAGTCCATGGATTTTATTTTTCTACCTTTATTCCTTTCTTTCTGGGGGTTCTGAACTTTCTCATCTCATCCAGCTTGCCTTCATCCTCCCATTCTCAGCAATTTTCTTTCTGCAAACAGGAATAGTATTTCTTCTATGTATCTTTAGTTGCAACAGCTGTCATTGATGCTTTCTTAGAATTTGCAGGCCAATTTGTACTTTATTTTTTCTTTTACAACACATTTAAGTACTTTAGATGCCCTGTTTTGGCAGATTCCTGTTATTGCTGATTTTACCTGTATCTCACAAAAAAGCCTCATCCACCTAATTTTCTTGATCTGGTATTCTGTATTAGATAGCCATCATGACAAATGCTATGTTCTTTATCATTGTATGTAATCTTGCTCTTTGCATTGCTGATCTGGAAGCAAATATATAAAGTGTTGTCTTCTAACATAGAAAAATGATGCAAGGGAAGAGGCCAGTTCAGGCAAAACTCTAAAGTGCTATCCTTCAAAGTCAAGCTCTTGGAGGCTTAATTCAGCTGTAGGAGCAGAGAGGGCGACCTTATAATATTTGCCCTTTGAAATGTTATCTTTCAGAGGTGACCTTTAAGCTAACTTGGGAGTCTGGCAACCTGGGTCCTCAGCACAAGTTCCTTTTCATTGTCAGCCTCTCACAGTTGGTATCTTCTCTGCCTTTGTTCAAATAGAATCTCCTTCCCATTTTGCCTGCTTTGCTTCATAACTCTCTTCTAACTCATACTATCATTCAAGCCAAATAGAGTTAGTGGACTGTTGCCTTTCTCTTCCAGAGACTTCTCTGAGTTTATAATTCTGCTGTGTTCTTTACAGACTTTATTCCATCTAGGTTAAATATTCTTCTTTGCAGTAACAAAACTATTTAAGAACATTGTAGTACTATGGGAAGACTTTGTAGTCTGGCAGCATTCCATACTCATTTTGGAGTTTAAGCAAACATTAACCGTGAAGTTAATCAGAAAGGAGCTGAAACACTCTCCTGACCTGGCAGGAGCAAATTAAGAATGTGACAGCATACAAAATTATGGAAAACTGTATTAAATCATATGAATGGTTTCTAAGAACACAAGAGTTCACATGATTACCAAATCAGCCATTGCCATCTTTAGCCACGACCATTGTTTAGGTTTGCTCATGCCTGACCAGGCCGTGACTAATGCAGGTGTTTCTAATAGCAGCTTTTAAGAAGTCACACATCCATTTACATAGCCTTTGGAGTTCTGAACCAAAGTTATGCATTTTAATAAATGAGCTACGTAAATTAGAAGGCAGATTTGTATGAGTGAAGTTGAAAATTCTCTGAGAGTATTAATTATAGATCAGATCTGTATTATTAATTTCAGTAGTTATTTTGGTGTCTTTAACAATATTGAAGACAGTTCTCTTTTCTTTCTTCATGGTCTCATCCATGTTGCTTTACTAAAAGCTGAAGAACCCTGCCTTACTCCCTGAAGGCCCCTGGGCAGTGCACCTGGTGGGCGCACACAGTGAGGTGGAGCCACCAGGCCTGGGGCCTGTCCCTAAACTCCTGCAGCCTGCCTGCCATGTCCCTGCCAGCCCTCTGCTTGTCTTGATTCATCTGCACTCTGCAAAAGCCATGACCTGAGATGCTTCCCTAGTTCATGGGAGCTTGTACATCTTTATCAACAAGACAATCATGAAAGGGAGGGCCTAAAAAGCCCTGTGGGATTTTCAGCTTTGACTTCTGCATTTTTCCACTGCATGACTAGGGCCTGTCAGCACTTTGTTCCTGATTAGTCGGGCAGCTAACACAATACTGCTGCTATCTCTGTACTTCTCCATACTTTTCTGAACTGCATTGTGTTCTTGCCTTGTCAGTGTATTTTTTATCTGTACAATTGTTTCTTTGCCTGAATTCAATGTTTGTTTTTCTAAATGACAGCAGAACTGGTATTTTGGTGTACTTCCATATTACTCCATCAATCACTGGAAGAGGACGTTGACACAGTGTTACTTTTGTTTTAAGTAAAACCAGGCTGCTTTTATTATTTTTGTGTGTGTGTACTATTTTCCACTATTCCCTTTGGACTGGGAAAATTGAGATTTCATAGGCCTGATCTTCTCAGCTAATATTATGAGCTACAGCTAAGTAGCATTTGTTGGAAAACAACAAGTTCATTCCATGTACAGTTTACTCTTCTGTTTGGCATAGATATAATGGATATAGCACATGAATTGAAACTGTTTTTTTCCCACTGTATGACTCAGGTTTTATTTATATGATTGCTAGCTAACTGTATTTGAAAGATTGTGTTTATTTTTCAGCTAGAAGATAAATTTTCGACTCTGTATCTCTAGTTAAAATGAAACAGAGTAAGGTAATACAAAGAACAAATATGCAAGAGAGTGCAAGATGATATGAAGGAAGGAGAAAACAAGAGGGAAAACCAGGAAATGTGGAGGAGATCAGATCAGAAAGAACCTCTGGTTTGCCAGGAATTAGGTCTCTGGCCATTGGATATAAATTTATTTGTTAGATTGATTAAAGGCAATATAAAGGCAAATGGGTAAGATGAAGTCAGAATGCTTCTCTGGAAGCATATTACACTATCTGTAATATGCCAGTTTCTAAATGAAAAATAGTAGTTGAGAGGTTGTAGTTAGTAGTACTAGCAGTATTTAAAGAAAGGGAGTTACAGTGTGTGTGTGTTTGGCAGTTTTCCTTCTTTCTCAAAACAGTAGGGAGAATTGCTGTGTGTCTGACAGCGTGGATGAAGGCTAAAGGAAAGTAGATGGCTGCAGACTGACATCTTCACTGTGACTGTAGATCCCTGCAGGGTCAAAGACCAATAAATAGAAAAGGAGAATACGTGGAAAAAATGGGTGTTCTCACTGGACTGTGGCTGGTTAAAGTTAACAAAAACTGCCTATGTTTTGAAGAGAATTGGAAGTGCTGAAGGGTTTGAATAATATGTTGTTATACAGAGGAGGGATGAAATGATCTAGCTAAAATAGTTCTTTGATAGAAGTGGTGCTTCTTCACTCATGCTTTCAGGTCATTTATAAATGTAACATACTTAATATGCTGTAAGAGCAAGCCTTGAAATACTTCATAGCCATATTGAATGTTGACCAGTTCTACCAAACATTTCCAGCTCCTTAGCTAGTGTTGATATTCAAAACAAACAAACAAAAACCCTTCCCTCCCATTTATGATTGTTCTGTAATAAATGTTGTTGAAAGAACTAACAACTTTTTTTTTTTGAAACCAATATAATTATCACAATCCATACAATTGTCATAACTATCAAATCAATACAATTAGTTAGGTTTTCGTAAGGGTATATTGTCCAGTGATAGCTATCAAAAAGATCTGGCTTTATTCATATATAAACAGATTTGGTAGTTACAGGCCCCCAGTTATGGACAACTCAGATGTCTCTGCTCCTTCGCAAGCCCTGGGGCTGGAGTGGAAGCCGTGAACTGCTGTGGAAACACACTGTGGTGTACAGTTTTGGGTAGAATTTGTCCCCTGCGATCCGTATGGTGTTCCACGTGCATAGCCAACTTACTCAGTCGTTGCAAAGAACGTGGGGGGACTACACTTACTGAACAAATATTATTCTTCATGAGTAATTTTCTTGCCTGTCGTTTTTTGGATAAGAAGCAATTTTTAAAATGTGTTGTCAGAAATCCATCCCTTATGCAATAAAAAACTCAAAAGCTGTGCCTGATGACATACAAGATGTCCAGATCTGCATTGGCTCCTTCTCTGCAATCTGTTTACAAAAGTTAAAAAATGCAGCAGAATGAGTTGGTTTGTAAAGGTGCTTTTTTGAATGCTAAATCATATCTGCAAAACTAAAACACTAAAATTTGTTTTGTTTCACTATACAAGAGTCTTCTGAAACAAGTTTTGAGTTAATCTGATATTTACATTTAAATTAATTAAAACATAAGAAGAATTTACATTTGGAGTCCATTTTTCTGTCTCAATTGAAAAATTCCTAGTAATTGAGGAAGTAAGATATTTCACTGTGGTTTATATGATCGTTTGCATTTTTTGCAAAAACATCTGAAAATTGCATGTGCAATATTTCTTTTCCAGTAGTATTCATATTAAACTATCACATTGTATTTTTTTTTTTGCCTGAAAAAAATCTCTATCAAAAGAATTTTGAATTTACCAAAATGTTGATTATCAATACATTTTTAATTTTTAAAATGCTTATTCCCAGGTATTTCAAAGTTCTATTTGGGACCTGGGTAAGTAATCTGCGTTGTAGAGATGTGGTGCATCTTTTTTCACATTGATTTAATGTGCGCTAGAAGGCTTAGCATATCTGAAAATTAATTCAATGATTTCGTGCTTCTCTTGAGATCTCTGTAAGCCTGCAGGGATTTGGAAAATCCCAAATAATTGTTAGGAAATACTGCAAAAGAAACAACTTAGTCTTCGATTTGCAGCAATTCCAGTTAATGGAGTACGAAGTGTCTTCTCTATCCACTCTCTTGACCGCTATTAACTATTTTAGTTTTTTTAGCATGTCTGTAAATTTACGGAACTATATGTCAGGGGTCATATTATTTTTGGTCGGTTTTAGTAGTTTCCCTTTGAAGAAGAGTCCTTCCGTTTCCCTCCAACATCCCCCATGGCTGGCACAAAAGACTGAAAGGCCATGCGTCCACCAGGATACACGGCATGCGAAACCTCACAGGGTTAACTCCTCCACATTCTCAAGGAAACAGCTGCTGATGTGCTATGCTCGTTGCTTGTCATGCTGATTAATACCGCCCTAGTATTTCCTTAAGTGTCCCTCGCTGTCTGTGTTTTTCGTAGTCGCAGTTGGAATCAGAGCTCACTGGCTGTTCTGTTTTCCGTCTGTCAGCACACGGAGCCTCCTCAGTGCCCGGTGCTTAGGAGCTGCTCCAGCACACGTTTTAAAAAAAAAAAAAAAAAAAAAAAAAAGTAATAATTCTGGTTGAAGAATTAAAATGTGAGAGAGCAACCAGAATTTTTTTAGAGGATTAACCAAGGAGTTTTAGGCTTCTGGAAGCTGTCTGTGGTGGCAGCATGCCCCAGCTGGCCCCTCGCAGGGGCAAGCCAGGGTGGGGCTGGTGTTGCTCCGAACATGCTCCAAAATTCCATCCTGTGACTTGTTATGTTTGTGTCCACCTCTGAGCCATACGGGAAAATTCTGTTTGTTTAGTATCTGAGTAGTAATGTAATTACTGGCCCGTGGTGTTTTTTTTTTTTGTTCTGTTTTAAGTGTTGCATGGCATAGTGCTGTTAGTGTTTTTATGGAGTAATGATGATGAAAGAGGAAATTGGATTCCAGTGGCAGGTCATCTCTAGGTTAAAAGAGGAAAAAAGTACTCATTCTCTGGCTCAGTTGTGTATCATGAAAGCAATGGGACCTAAAGATCCAGGTCAGGCATTTTGTACACAGTGGTAATCTAAAATATAGATATAAGACACATCCCTAAAAGTAAGTAGAAGGGTAAAATGGAACACTGTTTACACAAGATAAAAGTATATGTTGAGGTAAATAAGTTAAAACTATACTAAGTGCTATAAAAATATAACCTCCTTGTCCTGCCTGAACCTCAAAGTTTACATTATTTCATCTACCAATAATCATGTGCACCTATCAGGATTTTGTGAGCATTTTCATACCAAGACAAGTCTAACAATAAAAGTCAGTAATACCTTTTTATTCCATGAGCACTTACTGTATATTTTCACCACGGTCTTCCACAAGCGTATAAAAATTCTATGGCAGGGGCCAACACAGTATTGACATACAGAGAAACCCCATGATTTTTTTTTTGAAGTAGATAATCTTTCTAATGCTTCAGAAGAAAACAGCCTAGAGAATCATATCTGTATGAAATTCTCATTTTGATGTATTTGGCACTGTAGAATTTAATGCATCTTCCCTTGACACACTTAAAGTACATAGATAGTAATGGCAAAGGTGTACCTTTATGATTCAGCCTATCAAAACAAAATACTTGCTGTTGTGGTCCTGCAGCCCAGGATGCTCTTGTTAATTTGTGGGTGTCCACGCTTTTCATTGAAATAAAAATATTTTAAATATTTTATTAAATATTTGAATAAAATATTCAAAAAGTTGACAGCAATTATATTAGTCTCATTAAGGTAGTTTTTATGTTCTAGCCATTGTGGGCTGAATTAGGGAACAGTGTTTTTGTATTTCTGGACCAGAAAGGCAGCAAGTTACACTTCACTGGGCATTAAAGTGATCTTCAGAGAGCAATATTAGCCTGAAAACATAGTGATCATGAATAAAATTTCTGAGAAATAAGAACCTCATTTCAGGTGGTTTTAGGTTTGATTTTGTCCATACTAGAGGAGAGCTCCACTTTAAAGATGAAATACCGTGAAATTCTTTGCTCTTTTCAGAAGATGTAAAAGCTTGAATTCTATAAAACGTTTAAGACTAGGACTGTCCTGAACAATTGTTTTTTTTGTTTTTGTTTTGTGTTTTTTTTAATTCTCTCATGATAAAAGAAGTATAGCTAAGGAGATTGTCCACAGATCTTGTATAGCAAAGCTTGGCTTTAAGAATATAAAATAACTCCCAGATCATCATGACTGCATTTTGGGGTTACAAGGAGCAAGGTTACTCATCACCAAGCAGCAGGGTGACATGCTCTGATCTGTCTTCTTCAAAAACCTGGCAGAACCTTCGTTATTGCAGATTTAATTCAGATACATCACATGTTCTGGTGGTTATTAAACCAAATTCTTCCAAACATGTAGATGTAAACTTTTTAAAAAAAAAGAGGTCCTGTGTGAAACATGCCATGTTTGTTGTCAGAAGTGGGCTCAAGGAGCCTGTCTCTCAGTTTTCCATGACTTTCATTTCCATCTGGATCTACTGGTGCTGCTTCATTGATTCAGTAGACTCTTCTGAATTTTCAAAATACCTGATGTATCTGGCAAATCTGTATTCCCAGGAATTAGAATATTCTATTTTTGAGGAACATTTGTAGCACCTACACTTTTATTTTATACAATTTTACCTTCTCCAGAGTAATATTATTTAATAATAATTTAGCTGCACTAGTTCTTATTAGCTCTACAAATTTCGTTTCTTAAACCAAAATTTCATTTTGTATAAGAAGAAATTTAAACAAGATAAAATAGATATTTACAAAAATAACCCTTCTGATTGATTAGATTAAAATCAAAATTTCTCAATTTGCCTGTGGAAATACATTAATGTAATGGACTCTTTTCGGAATCAGAAGACAGACAGATTGATGTGTCAACAGAGAAAAGAGTTATAATCATCAATGTGTCTCTCATTGTTTGACAGTGATTTACTACTATCCAACAAGTCTGTTAGCTTAACTTTCAGACTGAATTATTCACAGATAGTGCATTACACTAGAAGCATTTTTTTCTCTGATACATAGACCAGTGCAGTGGCCTCCCAAGACTGCTCCAGCAGAGCTATCACACACTGAAAGACATGATCTGGCAGCCCCTGCTTGTGCAGAATGCTTAAAAAAAAAAAAAAAAAAAGCTAATATGTGCACAATCAAGGCACCTGTGATCTTGGAGATATTCTAACTTCTGCACGGCATTAAACTGATGGGTAGCTCCAGATTTGAAATAGTGAAATTTTGGAACTTACTGTCTAAATATAAATTCCTATGTTCTTAGAACCAAAAGTTTAGTAAAGGTAATGGAATGCCATAAGATCTTGAATCCTAACTGAATCAGATAAGAAAATCATTTTTCCTTACAGCTGTTTCAGAGTCATATTATTATTTTTTCAGTGTGTTATCACTGGATTTTTCAGAATTTATTGCAGCAGAATATTTGCATTTATCATTGGTAATCATTGTATTACCAGTTTTAAATGTCTGTACCTGTATTTATGATCTGAAAAAAAAAAAAAACTTTGCTGTTGATTTTAATACAAATTAAAACCCGGTCCTTAGTAATGATTAGCTTAATTGTCCATTCTTTCACTTTGTCACTCCTACCAAAATAGTTTGCAAGCAAAGGAGGCTGCACTCAAAAGAAGAGAATGATATAAGGCACATCAGAGTAAGAAGATGCTCACATTCATTTCTGGTATAACAATGAAAAGGTGCAAATGCTATTTTTAAACTTTCAAAATTAATTATTTTAAAGGCATATGATTTTAAAAGAAAAGGATGATTTTGATCAGAATGCACAAGGTTGCAATTCTATCTTGGTTTTCCTCTATTATTTTGGTAAATATAATTTATACAGATTAATATTATATTTCTCACTATATTTTTCCTACTTAAAAGTTTCATATGTTTTTGCTTTGCTTTTTCTGAGCTAGACTAGAGATAGATTTGATCAACTGCTGCACCTTTTGCATCACTTGGAAAACTGTTGTGTCCTTGGGCCTTTTTTCAGTTATGTGGTAGTTCTCCCAGTAGTTTTCTGTAATCTGTGTTGGCATTATCAAAGGGCATCCTTATGTCCCTGACTGTCATGGCTTGAATACATGCTGATAATTATATTTCTATCCAGAAGTAAATTTATCGGTTCAATACATATACAGTTAATAGTGACTTAACTCTTATTTGCTTTATCTGCCTCTGTTGCCCGTTCTTGAAAACTCTTACAGTTTTAAAATGTATTAATTTGATACTTTGAAAGAAGTACATCATGCCATCGTGGACACGACAGTGTCTTGCACGTGCACCTTTTCAGAGATGCTGTGTTGGCGTCTTTCATTTCTGTAGCATGTTGCATTACAAGCAATTAGATGTCAGGCACTCTTGCTGATTATACAGTCACCAGCAGTTTATAGTTCTGTGACAGTTTTGCACAAAGTTGGAATATTCATTGAATTTTCAGAGAGGAGAGGGATGTTGAATGCTTGTCATAAAAAGACCTTAAAAAGAGCAAACCGGTATATTTAGATTGTTTATATTTTAAGTGAATAATTTCTACTTGGAGGGGAAAATTGTTTAAATGTCCTCAGGAAACTTAGATGAAGAAAAGAACTCATACGTAGAAATGTTTTAGTTTTAGCTAAAGCTGATCTGATGTCAACTTGTGAGTGTTGTGAATAATACAGGAGATCTCAAATACAAAATCGTTTCATGCTACAGTTGTTAATTTGCTTGCAAAACACGACTGCTTTTTCTGTTACAAAAAAAAAATGGCAATGCGACATATTGTATTTGGACTCACTCATCCACTTTCTGGGGAAGTACAAAGAGAGGAGAGTAAGCAGGCTTCATGAAGTTGCACAAGGTCAGTCCACAAGCATGAACCAAGGACAGTGAAACGTCTAAGATAACTAAGAAGTGAGTGAAATGTATGTCAGGCTGTGTTTCATGGTCAACATATTTCATTGGTCATTTATTTAATAGAAAATGTGCTACATTTTCTACTCTTTATATTCTCTCTCTATGGGCATGGCATAGCATGAGGAGCAATATTAATTTTACTAGCGTAACGTAAGGAAATTCTAAAGGCTAAAAAGTTTGTTGTCAAAAGGTCAGCGTCAATTACTAAGGCAAATAAAACAAGGACTGAAGAAGAAATTGTAGTTTCTCTCACACAAATGATTCTATTGTAATTCAGCCATCCCATCTGTTGGAGAAAAATTGAAAGTTTACTCTTTGTGTGACTTATGTCACTTATGTGACTTTATGTGACTTATGAGGAGTGTGTTTCTCCTTTAATGTGCCCGTGTGTTAGAAAAACAATTGTACTATGTTGTAGTTGTTATAGTAACTCCCCCTTTTATATATATATATTAAATAAAATGTATTATATGAAAACTACTAGATGATAGCATCTTTTTCCAAATTAATGAAATAATTTTGGAAAATAGACATGGTTTCAGGACACTTGTGAGGATTCTCAAGCAACTTCAAGTGTCCTTTGAGTAGTATTTCAACTAAAAATCAGGAATTCATTTCAGTAGCAGTTCACCTGTGTGATAGATCTGGAATCACACTGTACACTGCAGTGACATTACATGTTGTACCTCAGACCTCAAGCTCGTTCACCAGCCTCAGAACATCATTTAGTCAGTGCTAGGGAACACAGGAGTAAAGTGTCTAAAATCTGCTGGAATTTATTTTTTCCTTCCTGCATAATTTCTGTTATGGCTGTAGGTTTCCTCAATCATATCACTAGAATACTTGGCCTAGAAAAAAAAAGTGCATTTTTTTCTTCTTTTTTTTTGCTATTATGCAACATTTTCAGTTTTGTTTTGTTTTTTACTATTCTGGGGTTAAGCATCAAATGATAGTAGTTTATAAAACAATTGTTAAAACTAGAAATCCAGTTATTCTGTATCCTTGACATGAAATATTGAGACCTCAACTAACATTTCTAATGTATTAATTTGTCATGTTCCTTATAACTTTGCTTGCAAGCTCAGGGATCTTTTATGGATTTATTTTGTGATTTTTCTAAAATGTTGTGAAGCAAGCCAAAGTTGCTGATCAGCTTGGGTTGGAAGAAACATAATTTGTGGAAATTTCCCCACAAAACGGAATATATTGTGTCTATCTAGAGACGTGCACCAAATTCTCTTTGGATAATTTGTTTTCTGCATATAAATAATGTGAAACATAACAGTCTGGGTTGATTTAGTCCCAGTGTAAGCAGGTTTGTGTAGCTCAGACCAAAATCCTTTTGATGGCCCTTGCTCTGCTCACCTGCAGTGCTGGAGAGCCGCTGCTGCGTGGTGATGCTGGCACGAGGTGGACAAGTGGTCTGGATGCACTTGTCTTCTCTGCTGTCCATAAACAGATATGAGATTCTAACTTACTTGCTTCATTCACATTTCTGGGACCAGGTGGGATGGACCCCAGTCCTGTATATTTTAGTTTTACGTACCTGTAAAACAGGGGTAATACTTGGGTTTGTTTCAGAAGTGATGTGGAACCAAATATATCAAAGTTTGTGTTGTAGCTTTAACAGCTATGGAACTAGGCATAAATGCCACTTCATTCCCCACAGAATTTTCCCATAGTGTGTTAACACAGCATTTCTAAAAATAATAAACATTTGATAGATATTTATTGTCAAGATCTTTTGGCATAAACATCTTAATTTTTTTTTATATTAGTGTCCTGCCAAATCTTTGTCTTTTGCTCTCTTTACTTTCTGGAGACTTTAAAAGGATTGCCTAGGGGCTTTTCAAGGGAAACAGACTTTTTTATAAAATACCAGCAAAAAGGGTAAATTTTGGCATTAAATTAAAAGACAATTAATCACTTTTCTGCTACTAAATTAATTACCATCAAAGGTTTCATTAACAGCAGATTTCTTATCAGCAAAGTCAACAAGAGAATTGGAAACTGGACAATTTTCTCCCATTATCAAAGAAGAAAACATTTTATGGCCCTTTTTTCTCACTTTGTCCTTTTTAGAAGACTGCTACAGCATGCAGAGTGGCATTGAAAAGTCCTCAAATCTCTTCCTTCCTTCTATGTTTTAACTGGAGTTGGAAAATGAGATATCAAAAAAGGGGAATCAGTGGCCATAGTAAGGAGGGTTGTTTGCTTGCAGAGAGGGTCAGCACAAGTGTAGGGTCCTTACCTATCTTCGTATAAGGCCTTTGGAAGGGGGGTACATTGTGGTATTTAACTGTCTTGTGGGGTTTCACTTCCCACTTAGAGATGGCATGGCACATTCATTGTGCAGCTCAGGGTACAGAGTTAGGTGGGCTGGAGCTGCCGCCTCATTCATTGCACAGGGACTGATGCAAGGGCTCTACAAGGCTTGTGGGCTATAATTATCCCTAGTAATTTAAGAATCCCATTACCTTCTGCAGATGGAGATACAGTTTAATCAAATACGGTGGTAAATCTGCCTTTATTAGGCACATTCTGTAGGCTATTATGTAGGTGTTAATGTTTAAAATGTGTCTGTATTAAAATTCTTCCCAGGTGAACAGGCACAGGTTTAAAATGTAAAAAACAAAAACAACAACAACAAAAACTTGCAGCAATGAGCACCAAAGTTTTTTTCTGGTTTGGTTTGTTGTTTTTGTTTTGTTTGGTTGTTTTTCTCTTCATTAGTAAATTGTATTTTGAACAAAGACTCTGGATACTTATAGTCCAGGGTTATGATTTCCACCACTGTGGTCACTCTGTAAACCAGATGGCTACATTTGAAAATTAGTAGCTGCAGACTAATTTGGTTAACAACTAACCAAAACCATTTAAAAGCTGAAAATTTGCAGCAGTGTATTTTTTTATCAAGATCGCAGTTTCTAGAGTTGCCCATAATTACTTCAAGTGAAGGGATGCAACCCCAGATCCCTTTGTAGATCCGGTCATGTTAGTTTGTACTGCTCTTCCACTATGATTTGTGCATGCTGAACCCTGGTTTGTAAACCTCTATATTAACATTATAATTCTCTTTAGGATTTCTCTTCATGATTAGTTATTGTATAACAACAGTTTCTCTTTAGCCAGATTGCACTTCCAAGGTAGCTCAGCTTCCACAGCAATGTACGTTTTGGTTTGTACAAGACAGATCTGCAATAGAGAGGTACCTCTAAAGGCCAGCAGCGAAGGTACAATTGCAGAGTTGGTGTTTATGAACTATCGTCTTAATCATACTGATAGTTGGCCTGCATTTATCACTAAAAGCATACTTCTCTAAGGCCTTCTGATCCCAAAGTAAGAGTTTCAGCCCACTGAAAGACTGCAGAGGTGCTGCAGTGATCTCAGATACCAGGCAGAGCTCTTCCGTGACAGCTACTGTTGCTGTTAATGGTGTGTTCCCATCATAAATTTCAAAAACTTACATATGGGCATCTCTGGCATGCTGGCTGAAATGTTAACTATTGGGAATGCCAGACCTTTCTGATTTAGGATACTTTTACTATCCATGTTTTGAGGATAAGCAATAGAAAACACCTTTTGAAGACGTCTTCTACACAGCTCAGATTTTAGTCTTCTTGTTCCAGTTCCCAAGCCACTTCCCCATTAACAAAATCAGCTTTTCATTTTGAACTTAAACTATCTAGCTTGGGGATAAAGCATAGAAATAAAAACAGGTCTATTTTATGCTATATTTTGATAAAAAAAAATAGCAGTTAGGGTTTTTTTTAAGACTATCTTCTGAATTACTTGAACAAGCTATATTTATTTGTTAACATTATATTTAAATGTTAGACATGTATATTAAATATATTCATTTGGTGAGGGTTATGCTGTGCCAGTGAAAAGCACAAAACGAAAATGTTGGCAGCAGTACTAGTTCTGCAGAATTTAACAGTGGAATGGAGTAGTTACTGTGTTTCAGAAGGGCTTAAATGTTTGCTCTGTTGCTGCTGAATATTAAGTGTTTGGGAACAATAAAGCACCCAGTCCTGGCTCCTGTGAAATTTATAGGCACCGCTGCTGGAGCTACTGCCCTTGAGAAAGGGCTGTCTACAGTCATGAGCTTAGAAGTCAGGATGTAAGTTGGGACTTCTTTTCCACCTGAGTGTAGATCTGAGCTGGTCGATGTCTGCATAGTGGCTGGAGGCCCTGCCAGTCCCTGCACAGTTTTCACATGGCACAGGACCCTTGGACCGATGTGGTTGAGTCAGGATGGGTAGGACAGTTCCGCCCCAACATTTATAACCTCCACCAGAGCCATAGTTCCCTTAAAAATTATTCAAACTCTGAAGACAGGATTAGGCCTATTCATACAAATAGTAAACCTGGCTTGAAGTATAGCAGCCTGTGTTTACGCAGAATTCTGTGTTTAGTAACTCAAAATGATATTTAATGTGCCTTGTTAGCCTCTGGTTTTAGTAAAAGCACCTTTTAAGTAGGATTAACAGATCTGAGCTATTTCTAGTTCACTGGATGCAGAAGATGTGCAGTTACAAATGGCAGCCCACAGTTACTGTAATGAATGTGATCACATCCAGAGGAAAAAAAAATGGAATGAAGAATAACAGCAGGTTTGAGAGGTGCATTTAATTTTCATATGATATATTTTAAATTAAATTATGAGTGCGGTATGAGCAGGATATCTTCTCAAAAGTTAAAGGCTAATCTTTGATGCTGGTAGATTTATCTATTACACACTGACTACCATCTAGATGTATGGTAATTGTGAGTTTGACTTGCTCTTTAAATCTTGAGAAAATAAAAGAAATTGAAATAATACCAGCTGGCTTTTTGTTCAAAAAAATTAAAAAGAAAAGAAAAAGCAAGCATCCAATGGTGCTGATAGTTGCTTGCTTTCTGGACAGAAAGCAGCATCTAATTTCCATTTATATATCCCTCACTGGGATAATGTTTTCAAGCTTCCTCGTATAAAATGAGTTGAAATAGTTTCTCAGTTAAAAAGTACCACTACCAGGATTCTTGCGTAAAAATCAGAGCTTTTAACATCCATAATCCGATGTCCTGCTAGAGTTTGCCCAGCAAATGGAGCAGCAGTACATTTGATGTTGCAACTTGAAAGGCGGATGGTGATGTGGTCCAGGTGTTCTGCATTAGCATATACGCACAATAAGGTGCAAAATGTATACAGTTGGCTAATAAATACTTCACTCTGGACTTTCCTTAAATAAAGGAGAAGGGTTGTTTTAGTCAAGTTTTTGTTTCCTTTTTTAATATTAATATTAGCAGTGATAGCCCAAACAAGAGTGGCAGTTATTTCTTAGACTGGGGGTTAACCTTTTATTTCTTATTTTCTGTAACTGAATCAGTGGTCTTGTGTAATAATTAGCATACTCCTGAAACAAATACTAGAATTAAACTTCATAATATCTTTGTTTCACATAGTTATTTAAATTACTCACCTTTGAATTGTTTGAACAGTTTCTTCATTAGAAGTAAATGGCCAATGAGAATATCCTCAGTTGTCTTGAATGAATGAGACGTTTACTGATCTGCCATGCTGCTAGCTACTGGCACCAGCTGACACGGGAGTTCAGATCAAAGAGTGCCTAATGGGGGGGCTATCGTAAAGTAACTACAGTGAAATGGAATTTGGTTCTTTTTGACAAGCAAATGAAGGACTTAAGCTACGAATCTAAAGGTTCCTAGAAGATGATGATGATAATGCAAAAACACTTAATTCAAACAGCCAGCCATCACATCTATAAAATCAACTATTTTCATCAGCTCTTAACCAGTAAATAAAAAACACATTTCATAGGCAGTGCTGATTTTTCTAGAAGTATAATGAAAGAAGACCACTCCCCTAAGGTATTATTGAAATTTAAATGGTCCATCAGGTGACCATGTCTGGGGCATGAGAATATTGTCTGTGATCCACTTACTGGTCTGTAGAGGCCCAGGCCCAGGTGTCTGTGCCCATGAGTTCCTAACCATTCACCAGGGCCCACGAGCACCTAACCATTCACAGTCTTCTTGTTCTGTGATTCCATGTGTGACATGCAGAGGTATGCTAAAATTTACATCCAGGTCACAAAGCAGAAAAGTGTGTATTCCCTGAAAATATTAGCATGCTTGGAAGAGACGCTAAAATTCAATTCCAAACTCTGAGGTACTGAAATAATGATTTGTAGATACTTAGGGAAAATCATGGGAAAAAATAAATGATTAACTTCTTTCCATTGGATTTCTCATGAATTAGTAACAAAACAAAAAAAAAATGATGCATTTCATTTTCTTTGTTTCATATCAGAATTTAACAGATAATATCTATATATATTTATAACATATATATATGAGTTTCAGCAATTACATGCAATCATACATTGCAACATGTAAAAAGTACAGTTAGGATTAGGCTTTTTATTCTTTTTCTAGACGCATAGAGTTTTTAATCTCTTTAAATACATACAGAAAGTGAAGTAAAAAAAGTAAATGGAGAGAAACTTCCCTAGAAGACCAATAGGCAGCCCATTCCTCACGCTCAGAGCCTCTTAATAAAGTCCGTAGCAAAGCTATTTTAATACAGTCGGAATGGATCACGTTAATCCTTTGGGGTTTGTTCCCATTCCCACCTTCATAACTATTTCCGGCTCCATCTACCTTCATTTCATTGAGCAAATAATATGGATAAAAGTAATCAAAATCCACTGCAAGATCATCATAAAGAGGAATTTAAAGTGTACTGGTTTATAAATGAACAAGAATGTGGAATATGGCACTGCAGTATAAAAGTATAAAGTGCTCACATGATGTCATTGGAAAATTTAAAATAATAAGGGGGGGGCTGGGGGAGAAAAAAATGCTAATGGACTGTTCATTCTGGTGCCGAGTCTTAGAATTTTTCCAGGTATTTTTAACTTAGAAGAAGCCACCTTTTTTTCTCAATTTGAAAATGCTTCCTCTCACATAGCAAAGGATTACAGTCAGCCTGTGTAGACCCCCTTTGTATGGGTCATTGCAAGGTGTGCAGTGCTACTTCTTGAAAAGAAGTAAGTGCACCTTGAAAGCCAGTTCTGGCAGCACAACTAAAACTTAGTAAGTACTGCAAGTAACGGAGTTCACTCCGATTATCTGCGTCCTGTCCTATCTGAGTGTGAGGTGATTCTTAGCTGTTTTGGTTTATTTGTAAGAATTCAGTGGATTCAATATATTTTTCCTATTTTAATTATTATTTATTGTACTTTTATTAGTGTATACTGTCCATTAAAGCTTGCATCAAAGGCCCAAAGTTTTTACAGAGGAGACTCAAATTCCCTTCAACTCCCACCCTGGCATAGGATCATGGCATAGGGTTGTATTAGGATCTTCTTCTGTATTTTGTAAATCATATCTTTCAGGTGCTTCTGTATTATGTTGTTAGTTCTGTGGAGATTTGGGTTCTTTATAGCTTTCAATCATCCTAAACTATTTTCAGGATTTAGGACTAAAGAATTTCAATATTTTTTTCTCAGTCCACTAATTATTTCATCCTTCTGGTAAAATTCATATAGAGCAAGCAACAGATTAAGGTATTTCTGAATGCTCTGATCCTCTGTCATCCTCAGGAATGTTATAAGCATGTATTTTTGTAACAACAACAACAACAACAAAAAGGCTGAATATGTGTCACTTCTATTTGATACTTCATGAAAAATCCTTTTTATATGGTACTGGTATAGTCCTCAAGAAAGCTTTTACCTACTCTCTCTAAAACTATTCTATTAACAGTCTTTTCTCTGTGGCATAACGTTTGTTGAGGGGGGAGATAAGAAAGAGAAAGGGCTTCTTCTTCTTCTTTTTTTTAATAATAATAAAAAAAAAGGATTGTTTATTGTGAAGGAAAAACAAAGCAGTAAAACAGAACACATAAAAAATGAAAATTGCTATATCGTTTAATGACTATTTTGTAAAAATAATTTTCTCTTCTCATTCTACAAATTCATGATAGGAGCACTGCTGGTTGCTTGTACATGATTTATCATGTCAGGTTATATTGCAGCAAGCAGACTATATACCCTTTGACCTTGAAGACTCCTACAATACTGCTATAAATTTTGGTTTCTTAAAAGCAGGGGGTGAAAATGCCCTTTCATTTAGACAGTTACTGAGCTTAAATACCTACCAAAATGAGATTTAGTTCTCTTTATTCTACTTTGTGTTAGTAGGTGATATTTTGTCGTTCTGAATTTATGTGGAAAAATACTTTGATTTTTTTTGCATCTCTGCCTTGATGTGTATGTCCACAACTAAGGGTTATTTTCAGCACAAATATGTGACCGTGTTAACAGAGCTTTTCCACACCAGTGTTTGCTGAGCTGTGAAACCTATGAAGCTGTCAGTGCAGTTTCTTTCAGAACCTGATTTTTGACTGTTTCTGCTTCAGCTTTGTTACAAAGAAATAATTCCTATGTGATGAAAACATGGAAAGATCCATTGTGAAGCAAGGAATCCCTATTTCTTGAGAATGTATCCTATGTGCACGTTACTTTAACAAAAGAGAAGACCTGGCTCCAGAGTTTCCCTGGTACCCAGTGATACTCCTTCACCTGCCAACCCAAGCAGTGATACCAGCAGGCTCTGGCAGCCCCCAGCTGTGGGCTGGAGAAGGCACCACAGTGCATGAGCAGTTGATGCGTGCTCCCTGGCCAGCAAAAATATGCTGGTTGGTCAAACAAAACTATCATGTTGAACTCTCAAGCTTTCCTTCTGTAGGGACAGTGGTTTTCCTCTGTCAAGCTGCCACGTTTCCTAGTTCTTGAGCTGTGTGTGTTTGAAGCCTCTATTGCTTGTCAAATTGAAGTCTACCAGTGGATCCAAAAACCTTAGTGCTGAGAGAAGGGGCCAGGTTGTCTTCAAAATAAGAAAAACCTAATAACAATCTCCTTCAGTAAAAAGGTAAATTTCTGGGGGTAGATGAAGGGAGCCTAGTAGGCAGCTTGCACACTTTTTCTCTATATAAAGGTGTGTTTTGGTCTCTAAAACCTTCAAAACCATACTTGGCAGAACCACATCCTACATAGAAGATTAAAAAAAAAAACAACTGTTAAACAAACAGATGTGTTACAAATACTGTGTTAAGTAAAGAGTTCAGCGTCATTCTCTTTTCTTTAATCTGATTCGTAAATTCTTCCATCTATTTAATTAAGCTTGGTCAAATCTCAGCCTCCTTAATCGCAGGCAGCTTAGGTTAATGTACACCTCATCGACTGATGAGCCAAAATTTCATGGCCACTTTATTTTGCTTTGTGATGAAGATATTCAAGAGCCTCTTTGACTAAGAATAAAAATAAATAAATAAAGTACATCTCTAGAGAGAACTAAATTGTGCCCTAGAGCAAGCAGTGAAGCTCCAGCAACAGAGGTTATTGAAAAACCAAAAGAGCTTGAGTTTATAGCCTCGTGATGCCACCTGAGATGTCCATGATTCTAAAACCGTCAGAAGCTGAATTTTGTTTTTTACATTAAGCATTCATTCAGTGCAGCATAAAACAGTTAAGCAGTTCCAATTTCAGAAATAGCAATGGGAATCCAATGAAATACCCCATTGGTTAAGATACAGTCTCTCCCTATTCCTTCTCCAGTCCATTGAATTTTACGTTATTTTCTCTATGCTGCTATACCTTGAAATAGGGAGTAGAAAATACCTTTCCCTTGCTCCCTTGTGGCCAGGGAGTAGTGTCCCAAGGCTAGCAGATATGATTTTCAAAGCTAACAGGAAAATTGAATCCAGTCTCTTCTTTGACAAGTGTTCTGCCTAATACGCAAGAGGACAATTTAGCTAACACCAACAGCATCGTCACAAATGTTTTTATATAAATCCCATCAAGTGCATCAAAGGGCAAGGCTTGGAAGGAGAAGGTTTGTGGCTGTGGGTCCTGAGCTGGAAGCATTTTCCTGTAGCCCTCACCACACAGCACTGCCCAGTAACTGGGATCAGCAGCTTTTCCATTGAGCTGGCAGAAACTTAGAGCCTTTGTGTTACACCCTGGGGAGTCTGTGTTGATAAAAAAAAAAAAAAAAGTCTCGCACATCACCTGCACTTAATACAGTGAGTTCACTATCATTGTTTTGATTTTTGTTTAATAAATATTGGGACAAAACACATGAAGTATTATAATAGTTACAAAGTATTATAATCAAGTTCACTTAACAGAGAATCTTGTTTACCCTAAATTGCAGTAAAATGAAGAGTAAGACCTATCTGTCAATTCCTTAAGTGGCAACTAAAAATACCTTTACAAATGTAATGGAGTTAGGGAACTCTCCTGGTTTTTAATTTACTTTCAATAATTCATTAGCATACACTTTAACCTTAATCGCCAGTCCCCACAGGATTCATATGCTGTGCCAAAACAGATTTCTCATAGGCAAAATTAATTTTCTACAAATAACTTCCCTATTTTTTCCTAATTCAGGAGCACCAGAAGGTAGCACAGCTTTGGTGACTTGATCTCGATACATAAGATTTCAGCACTCGTTTTAGCCAGCATTCTTCTGTATTGAATTTTCTTTTTTAGACTGCTAAATATTGGGTGTGACTTACAGGAGGATATGATTCATTTTGATGGAACAGCTTCTAGGTATCTGTATTGGTGCTTATTAATTACTTTAGCAGAAGTGTTTTGTTCCTTCGGTTCCTCTTGAGGATTAAATACCACATAACATATGTTAGATTTTGGCAATCTTATGTTTACAGAAGTTTAAAAAATATTTTGAGCAGTTGTGCATGAAATTATTTAATATCCCTCATGAGAGGAAATGCTAACAATGTTAAACCCAAATACAACTGCTTTCTATGAATACTCTTTTCATATCTCATGAGAAAGAGCTGAATGGAATATGAAATTTCCACACTTTTTTGAGCTCAGGAAAATCAAGCCAAGAGTCATACCTGAAAACAAATATTAAGAGAGAAAAATGTAATACTGAAAACAGTCGAGAATAACACATATTGGCCTGGTTATGATCCCTAATCAAGAAAATGTGAATTTGTTTCCTAAGTCTAAAGTAAATATTTTAGAGCAGGTTGTCGTACAGGTATACAAACACATTGAGTATTTTCTGAAATTCCGTTCTCTGAGACCTACGTTCTTTGCTTATATGTATCTCTGTAGAGCTGATGACTGTAGCAGAAGCTCATTCTGGAATTAAACAGCAGTGGCCCCTGGAGAAGTGATGGGAGTGGCCTGCCTCTGTGGCCTCTGCCCCGGTGCCCAGGGGCTGCTACCATGGGTGGCTGGGCACAGCCTGGACCTTGTGCGGTGTGCCCTGCACGAGTGGCCTGCTACTGCCTTCCTCTAGTTAAGGGGCAGGATAAAAGGGAACTGTCTCCTGTATCAAATTTGGACATCGCAACCTTATTCCTCAGGTTCTCCCTTTCACCTACTCTTACTTCCACTGCTACTTTTTCAGGGAATAAACCCTTCTCTAAATGCAGAAAGTGGTGTTTCTGTCTCCCCTCTACTCCCACCTGTGTTCCTAGACACTTAGCTGTTCTGTCATCCCCAGGACTGATGGTTTCCCTTCCCCACGTTCCTGAATTATTTGGGAAGTCAAAATATACAGGTGATTAATTTGCACCCTCCCTGCTCTCAGCAGTTTGCACATGCTTAATTGCTTTGGCTTCCATGTTACTCTTTCTGCTTCAGCACTCAGGTGAGTTTACAGCATTCCTCTGCTCACCTATTTCCTCCTCCCAAAAACCACCAAATACCAGCCATTTTTTGAGCCTACTTTTTTCTGCATTCATCTTTTTTTTCACAAAATCATTTCACTTAGCAAGGCAATAAGTATTTCCCGGTGTTATTTTCTGTTTTACATACCAATGAAGAAGGACTTCCCTTATTATTGCCAGCTAAGGTTCTCTTAGTCATGGAAACCCAATAGTGAACCTTTGGAGGAAATGACCGCCTGACTGTCGGCCTATTTGCTGTGACTTTCATTACCTTTTTCTTTATCTGCGTCGTTAATCCAGCAGTGGCTCAAAGCACAGACAGGGTAAATATCCATGTGTTTTACCCAGAGACTTACCTAAAAATCTCTAAAAGTACCTTTTAGAGATTCAGATGGGACCTGGGGACAAAGAGGTTCATCATGGAAGGAGAAGGAGCTCAGAGGTTCTTCATGGGAGATATGGACTGGGGAGTGGGGTGGGAGGGGATGACTTGTGACAAACTGAACCAGGATTTGTGAAAAAGAAAGTGAAACCTTTTCACTTCCAAAGCCTCTTTTTGCCCCTGGTAATACTTGAGTGGATTTCTCTATAGCTTCTGACATTAAACACTTAAGGGAAAGAAGATCTCTGTAGATTTTGTGTGTGATGTTTTCCAAAATTGCTTCAGATCATTGTATCTGATGCTCATCGTTACAACAGAATCAAGAAAATTTGCAAGGATTTCTTTAATTTGAATTGCAGGAGCAAGATCTTACACAAATTTCCCATAGAATTTAAAGTATTAATATTTTTTCTAGAGGCATTCCATTAGTCTGTTTCATCTTATGAATCTCATATTTTTGACATTGGTACAACACTTCAGGTGTGCAATCTTTCAACCAAATCACTGGAGGGAAAAAAAAGAAAAAAAAAAAAAAGGAAAATGACAAAACCAAAACCAAAGCATTATGTAAGTTTCCATTGTGAGCACGCTTGCAGTCATTGCATGCAACAAGTTTATTGTTCTGACTGTACAGCAAGGTGTAATAGAATGAGGGGTAAAATAAACTTCCGGTTTTTGTCTTATTGCTACATGAGCAGATCAAACTGTTACTGTAATCAAAGACATTAGGCTTGGTACAGGAGAAGAAAATGGGTAACCGGATGTAAGTCAAATTAAAGAAGTAACATATTCAGAAGTTGCTGTACAAGACAGAAGATACCTTACTTCCAGTTATTATTTGAGTGAAAGACAGTGGCTGAGAACACACAGGGCTGCATCAGCTCTCATGAGTGCAGGGAGAATGTCCCCTCTGGTGCCGGCAGCTGCAGCATCAAGCTGAGCTTCGCTGTTTTCCCCAGTGGACCTGCTGTCAGAAGGGTGTCCCCCTGGCAGCGTGGCTCCTAAGACTCATACGGCTTGCTGTGAAGGGAAAGTACATTTCTTCCGTTAATCTCTCAGTGAGGCTGTGTTAGTTTTCGTGAGTAAATATTGTCCTTTTTTCTCACTATAATGCACATAGAGCAGTTTCTTTGCATTGTTTTCATTTTTTTGCAATGATATAGCTAAGAGTGTTGGATTTCCTCTATATGAGTTTGGATGAGGTTATTTTCCAGTTTAGAGGGTTTTGGCTTTTGTTCTTTGGCCTTCAGAAGGAAAATAATTTGTAGACAAACATGTGCACCTGGTGCTAAAACAATAGGTACTAATACATTTCTAAAGAGGATGGAACTGGAACCTTCATACGCTATGTTTCCAGGAAAGCAGTCAGCCATGACTTACTCTTCGCCAACAAAATAATTGTTTTGTTTTGTTGTTTTTACCTATGATGATTGCTGAAAGATTTCTCCTTTTTTTGCAGTGAGTTTAATTAGAAACATAATACTTAAATAATATTACAGTTTTGAATATGCTGGTAAAGGCAATAACTAAAGACAGTCATTAATGAATACAATTACTTTCTACTAAATTACTGTTAATTTTATTTTTGGGGAAAAATAAAGGTTAAACACAGCCCTTTGTTTATTCTGCTACAAAGATCAAAGTGTTCTGAAGTTACATATCAAATAGGTGAAGGTTGTGGAAGTAACTGAGATGTAAGTATAATTCCATGATAAGTATCATTATGCAATTCTCAAAAATCTGTGGCACATTACACGAGCACGTTACAAGCATGTTAACACAATCAAGCCACTGTAGTTGCTGGACTTCCGCTGTTATGCATTAAAATAAAGTTCAAGGTGAATGTCATAAAACCATGTAATTTATTTTAGATATTCTGGATATGACATCTAATACTTCACACCAAAACTTGAATATTGATCTCTTTTTTTTTTTCCTACATGTACTTTTCTATCATATCTATCAAAGTCCAGCTGAAGTCTTACTCAAAAGCTGAATGATGCTGAAGTTTGGTTGGATATTATTTAGAATATTTGCTAATGATTTCATTTTTCCTTCTTCTTGAGCTACAGAATAATTATTTTCAAAACATAATCAGAAAAGACTGGAAGAAAATCCACAAAAAGGTATTAAAACACCGTGAGAGACATATGATGTGTGGGTGGGTTTTCTTCAGAGTCCATCTGTAAAACATTTTAAAAAATGACATCCTACAAATATTTTTTAGAAGGAAGGATTGGGTCTGAGATGTTCAGAGAAGATAGCTAATGGAATTGTGACAATTTAAACCAACTGGGATATGCGTCTGAGAACTATGAATTCAAATCTCAAAAATCAGTGTGTAAGAAAGTACTAGCTCCTTGAGCAAAATAAATGAATAAATAGAAGTAAAGGAAGAGGTGGAATTAATTCCTTGATCCAATAAAGTATTTGAACTTACATTTCACTAAAGTTGGTGAAACTACTATATCAGTGTTGGGGGACAGGGGTAGGAAGATATGCCCAGATATGAAGAACATCCCAAAGTTCTAAATAAAATGCTGTCTTGTACATGAATAAACTTCAAATTCCATGTGTCCAAGCTCCATATAGCTCCATGATGTATCCTTTTCATTTTATTTTGTCACCACTTAAGTTACAAAATTACTCACCAAGGTAGTAGTAATCAGTACAAAAACGATACCACTGTGAAGATATTTTATATATTTTCTTCATATCTGAAACAGAATAAAATGAAATGGGATTTTGCTAATGTATGTGATGAAAAATGTACTATCTGTAAAGACGTTATTTGCTGTCTCTTAGAGACTGTTTTACAGACGCATAATATGTACATTTGAAATTTTTCTTTCTAAGCCACCATATTCTATCATGTTCCTACTGAAAAAAAAAAAAAAGTCATTTAAGAGTTTTCAGGGAATATTTGAAAGTCTTCTAAAGCTGAAAATGTTTTCCCAAATTGTCACCCGTAGTAGTAGGCCTTCTGCAATTTCTTGGAAGTGAAGCGTAGCTACTCTCGCTCCGCTTGCCAGAACTGTACAGTCTCATGTATAGGAGTGACAGTGCTACTAGGATCTGCTGCTGAAATTATTTCTTTTAGAGGGACTGATTTGTATTCTTCCTGCATGCCAAGAAGAGGCCATTAATGCTTTAGGAAACCTCAGTCCAGTCTTCAGCCACTTACTGGAATCAAAGCAGTAAAATGTACACCCTGTGAAACAAAAGTAGATGCTTCAGGGAAAAGAAGGACTAGTGGATTTTTAATGAGGGTCAAGAAGCCACAATGGAAAAGAACAGATGTATGAACACCAGGGAGGGCTGAACTAGGAACGAATAAGGTGTGAGAGACCCCAGCAAGAGGTGTAAAGAAAAGGGGGAGGAGTATGGAATACGAATTCGAGGACTTGTACTAGTTGGGAGCAAAAAATAAGAAAAGGCAAATTGGAATAAAAACTTGAAAGGGACCTGCTAGTAAGAGAGACCAGAGCTTCTGAAGGGCAGATGTCAGACTTGAAATGCATTTTGGTGCAATTGAGGGCTAATCAGGATGGCCGGTGAGGGGAAACTAATTTCAGGATGAGAAAATTGATCGAGCAAGTGTGGGTGTGGATTAATTTTGTTTAACTGTGGGTAAACCAAATAAATTCATGAGGAATTGATAGTGGGTTGAATTGATGCTGATGATGCCTGTGCTAAGTAGTGTTGAGTTACAGAGGGATATATTTGAATATGTATGTCAGCATGAGGAAAATTGACTTTGTGGAGGACAAAGTGACTGAGAATTGATTTTTATTGTGGATGGAAATTGATTGAGAGAGAGAAAATAAGTTTGAGTTGAGTGTAAGGGAAGTTTCAATGATGGTAAGGAGCTGATGACAGGAAAAATAGACTTGAATTTGGTCATGACATAATTTTGAGCAATAGTATTTGTAGTAGTTAACAATTTTCTTGCATGATGGCACTAATAAACTTCCAATCAGAAGTATATATTCGTATTTGAAACAACCGCACTGGTTTCTGGAAAGCAGTGTCTACCAAAAATTAAGTGGACAGAGATCCAATGTAGGCTTCTGTAATCTCAATTCATATGTATACCTTCTGGCTTCTTGACATGGATTAGGGTACTCAGCTATGCAGTCTGGTTTTCAAGACAAGTGCACTGAGTTTCTACTGTTCATTCCAGATTTTCTAGCTAATACTTGAGAATTTTGTCCACATTAATTATTTCATTTGTCAAACAAGTCTGTTTTGTGCATAGTAAGACTGCTTATAATCTTTACTTTCATAGTAAGTAATTGTTCTACAGAAGTCTGGTTGGGTGATCTAACTTACTCATTAAGTCTGACAAATCCTGCTTTACTCTTTTTTTTTTTCTTTTTTAAAGTAAAATCTCTTTCTAATCTGAGTGCATCTTCATATTTCTTGCCAGCGTATCTCTAGTTTTGCTTCTCATTTTTGTCTCATGTTCCTCTGTGGTTCTGGAGTCTTTATACTTGGAATTAGCTTTATCTTCAGAGCTCATGGGAACCATTTCTTCTGTTTCCTCTTTACTGCTATCATTTTTGTGCTATCAACTCCTTTGTTCCATCAGCTAAAATTTTAAACTGCCAACATCTTGTAATTAAAGGTAAGTTCAGAAAGTTTGGTGAGTTTAGAAGAGGTTGAGTCTGGAGTTGCACTTAAACAGTTCTCATGTAGTAGCACTGTTGTCTTATATTTTGATCAGAAATGTTAAAATCTTATGAAAGCACCTTCATTGTAAAGCACCTTCATTGAAATTTTTATAACTAAAAATAATGTTATTCTCAGTCAAAAATTCAAGAAGTTTCAGTAGTTCATAGTCAGCCTCTAGATACAGGTTTGTACTACCCTTTACTAATCTAAACCTTCCAAAAATCTGAGTAGCATCTCAGTTACAGTTCTAATTTCTGGAGTATATTGGTGCTATTTGATTAGTTAAGAACAGTATAGATTATTTTTTTGAGTGTATTACATATATATATAACATATGCTGCAGTTATTTAGTGGAAATCTTCAAAAAAAACATCAGTATGAGAATAGCTGTTGGCCCATTCAGTTATATTTATGTTGCATTTCTAATTGCAGCTGTACCTCTTCTGGTTTACTTGAGGTGAAACCATTTAATAGCCTGTGTGCTTACTATTTGTTATTATCACTGTACTGATTGTACAGTTTCACAAACAGAGATACAGATTTTCTGTTTAAATCAACATTAGGTAATGGCAATTAATTGTAAATTGTTAATACTACAGTATATAATATATACACTAGAGCACCTTTGATTTCATGTTTCATGCTGGGCTTTTTATTTTCAATATTTTTCTCTAAGTCTTTTATGGTGTCCTTAATCAATCACAAAACTTTAATATTAGTTTGTTGTTACCTACCACCCATCGGTATGCATTGAACTAAATATCTGGTAATGGCATTTTTGAAAAGTTAGCTAACAGTAGAGTACCCTTCCACATTTATGTGTGGAAAAATACACACATAGATTTGGCTTTGGACATACAAATAGCTCAATCAAACTCTTCATGTGTTTAGCAACTGAGTGTATGCAAAAGCATGGGCAGGATCAGCATCCTGTTTTTTCTACTGAGTAGCAGTGCAGGAAGATTTTGTACCCAGAAATTGTGGAAAGTTAGTATTCTGAAGAGTTTATGAAAAAATAAAAAATAAAAATTCTGCTTTGGAACAAAAGTTCTTTATCTCAAATCTTTTGCAGAAAGCAAAGCCCAATGCAATCACATGCATGTCATTTCAAAGCCAAAATCTGGCTGGAACCACATGTATTAAAAAACAGATAGATGAAATAGTTTTAATAATTTAGTGATGAGTCATCTCGATAAATTACACTGCTTCTTTGAAGTTGGCTCATAAATACTGTCATTGTCAGAAATTTTGCCATCCATCTTCTCAGCTTCTTTCACTAGTCCAGCTACTATTATTTTTGTCTGTCGGGATTAGCTTGGTTTGATTTTAGAGAATTGGTTTACAATAAAATATGTTTTAAAATATAATGGCAGAAAACGTAGGAAACTTTTAAATACTTGTGTATGTATATAGTATTTCAAACTAAAGCAGCTCACAATTTTAGTCAGAACTTAATCAGTTTGTCATAGCATCATACATCTCTTAGTGGTTGAGTTCAACAGATACTAAGGATCCAAAGTAATGCATGCCAGTTACAAGTTCAGGAAACCTAAGAGGGATGTCCTAATAGGCCATTTTTAAATAAAAAGAGATGAACAAGTATTATGTTCATGAAAAAGGAAGTCATTCTTTTCATATAGGTCTTCTTTCATTAGGTCATTTATGGGATATAATAAGATATATATATAGGATGTAGTAAATCACAAAAATAATCAGTATGAGATTTTTTTCCCAGATTTTAGAGGTCTGTGTACTACTTGGTATTTTATAAATTGTAGGTACTTAATTGTCTGTGTGAGAAGTAACTACTATTTATTGCCATTTTACATGTAAACTAAATTAGGAGCTGCAGCCAAAAATACCACTCCAGGATTTATACAGTTGAGTCTAAATCCATGCTGAAGTATTTTAACCTATGCACATATCCATATAAAAGAGGGTTTATCTCTTGCTTGACGATTCTTAATAACACAATAGACCACTCCTGTATCCCCTTTCCATCCATTAGTCAATATATCCACAGCAGCCAGCAATAACCCAGCAGCAAAAAGCATACTTAAGTTCTATAAAATCTCCCACCTGAATTGCTGTAGCCAGGAAAAACAAATGGGCCCTAATCTGTGTGGCTATGTTTTTAAAACTGCTGAGCACCTGCAGCTTCATCAAAAGATGCTGGAAGTCAGCACTCAACAATTTAGCCCACCATACTAAAAATATTAACTGTGTGAATTGATAAAGACTGTAGTAATCTGTGTCAGAACCAGAATTTTACCAGTAATTCATCCTTGCTTTGGGATGTTTTTCATGCCATTGTAAGTGGTTATTTTTGTGGCAGCTTGTCCCATGCATTGCTCAGTTGGGTAGCTGGCCCTGGTACGATCCAGCTGGCTTGTGCTGTTGAGGGTACATTGGCTCTAGAGCCAGGGGCAGTCATCTGAGCAGCTGTGAGCTGCTTTGGGATCTTCCCCAGAAGCAAGAGAGATCAATGGTTGTTTTTTCCAGACATGGTTTTGAGTGAAGTGTGCTCCACTTATGCCAAATCCCACGCTTGTGTTCTTTTCCTGAGACCGATTCACATTTTAAAGGCTGTCATCCCAAGGAGTGAAGACTGAAAAAAAGCTGGGCTGATATTTTCCAAGGCAGGTGAATCTGTACCCTTTTATGCCTTTGTAGAGGGTAATGTGACCTTGCGTTTTTCTATCTGCTTCTCGGAAGACATTAATCCTTACTAAAAAATAATTCAATGAAAAACGTGGCTAACACAGCCCAGTTCTTACGTCGTTGTCACAGTGCTGTCTTTTTTTACTACAACCCCTGCAGCACTCATGTTTCTCTCCTTCATCAGTCCTCCCAGGTCCAGAGTATCCCGATTTTTACCCATTGTCCCTAAACAGCAGATCAAGGCTTAGTGGGGCTGTCCTTGTTTCCGAGTTCTTACACGCCCTGATTGCCTGGTTGGCTCTGATTGAAGATCTTCCTGAAGGAATTCTGGAAGGAATGTGGCTTTTCTTCTATTTCCATTTCATGACAGTTCTGGAGGAATAATTCTCTCTAAAGAAGTTCATATTTAGTTAAAATTGGCCAGTGGCTTCAACATTCAGGGTGTGAAGGAGGGGAAGGGACCTTCAGATGGGATTACCATGTGGCGTTTGTGAAACCAGGCTAAAGCCCAGGGCAGGCCATACGTTAGTACTGGTGTAGAAAGAAAAACTAAAGGGAGGTCTGGTGAGCTTCAGATAGGAAGAAGTGCAGAAGATGTGACATTTCATCACAGTAGCCTCCGACTTTAGAGGTGAGTACATGACATGGTTTTGGGTACAGAATTTTTAGTGCCACATATTTAGTAAGAGTTAATTTCACTTTATAAGATACACTCTGTTGAAATAAATCCTGATGTTAGAATTCGGTACTTACAGAAATGCAGAATTGGGGACGAATGCTGAAAAGGTTATTAGAACTCTACCTTTCTATTGTTGCTTGATATTGTATAAGATGTTTGTTTCAGAGTCATGGAACTAGGCTTCTCCTGGAAATAACAGTCTTTAATGAGATCCTTTATTAATTGCTCACAGTTATGCAGAAAAGCAAGTATGCTATATAAGGAGAATACGTGTTAAGTTGGGGGGTTACTTTTTTTGTACAGTATTAAATTGAGCAGTTTGAGCATTTAGACAATCTTCCTACTGCTATATGACTCCTTAATAATACTTTTTAAAAGGTTTGAATTGTTACTTTGATGCTAGGTCTAGAAACATGGCTGTCTACCTCCCTCTCTGCCTCTCTCTGTTTCTCTCTCTGTAAACATATCCCTAGTTTCCCAGCAGGTTCAAACACAGATGGCAGCCTTATTGCGACAGAAGCAAAAATGCTACATTAATGTTTAAAGAGATTAAAAATCCTCTTGGCAGCAGTGGCATATGTTACCAGTTAATTGTAGCACTGGAAGCTTCCCTGCTGTTTTAAAACATGGACTCATTTTACTTGCTTTCTGCAGAGCAGTATGAAATGTCAAATTTGTTGGTATAAGTTTTGAATCCAGTCTGACAAAAATGAGTCATAAAGACAATGTTGTTGTCCTATCTAACATAGTTTTTGAATCCAAATAGTGTTCTACTTCTATGCCAGCTCTGGCAGAAAGCTGGCTCCCTGCTCTAACCCAGTGATCATGTGCATACTTTATGCTTTCAACAGAGGGTGCTTGCATTTGGAAGACAATTTTTAGCTTTTCACCTGCATTATTTCAGATTATTGTCATGTTGACCAAAGCAGGCTGCTTGTTTAAATTACTCCTAAGATGCAAGACTAGCTTTTTCTGGCACAACCTCCAGCTGGAAACAGAACAGTCCAACCCACCCTGTGATAGCCTGCTAGCAATGAACGTTTTGGTTGTGTTGAGGACAGTTTTTTAACTGCCGTGGTCAGGTGATTAGCACACTGCTGAGTAACATCATTCCTTCCAGATCCCTAATCACAGATTAGCAATTCTCCGTAGTGTATTGCTGACTGCGTGCAGCTACTATATGCTACTTTTTGACCGGGAAAAGAAATAGAAAAAAAATTTTGAAAAGCTGAAGACTTCTGTCATTCCTTACTTTAAATCATGTTGCCATTTTTGGAGTTTCTCCAGTTCTCCTTGAATCAGATAGCAGCTGTCAGATCAGACATACATAAGGATAAAACAAAGGATTCAGTCTTCTTAACTAGCCTTAAACATCAAAAGCCATTAGCAGGACATTTTTCCTTCAGAAAGGCCAATGACGGAATTTCAAGTTTCTGCACTGAGTGGTGTCTCATCGCCCTTGTGGAAAGTTTGACTTAGGGCTGCAGAGGCTTTCTCAGGCGTAAGTTTTCTGGAAAGTAATTGTGGCTTAAATATATTCTCATGTTGGAAAGGTAAACAAAACTTAGCATCACATATTGCCTGTGATCCTTTTTACTATTTGTTCTTTGCCATATGTGCACATTAGGTTTTACAGACAAGTAGATGTGATCTCTGCCCCTGAGGGGCCTACAGTCTAGATTAAATATCACATGGAGATGAGACATTGTTGTTGGTATTCTCAGCAGGGTAGACCAAGGGTATGGTAGGCATGAGCTATACTTGCTTGTCTAAAAACAGACCTTTCAGATCAAGGCTGAAGCACATCAATAAGAAAGAAAGCACAAATGCTCCCGATTTCTTCAGAGGGCTTCAGACTGTGCAGTTCCCATCTGATATCTATTTCTAGCATAGATATCCACATTTTGAAAAATCTGTTCAAGCCCTGCTGGTTTTCTGTGCTATAACTAAGGTATGCATTGCCCGTTTGAGCAGTCACAGAATTTCCAGAATATAGCTTTGGTCATGTTTGTATTGGTATTACTTGTAATAAAAAGTAACAGTAATCTGAAAATTAAATGTTATATTTTGAAAAAAAAATAAATTTTGAACGGGGTCCTGCAAAATATCTTATTTTATTAAATTTTGCAGGAAGTTTAATCAAATCAATAATTGTCAAGAAAGTGCTTTACAAGACCCTGATTTGTACTGTTTTTGTTTGTTTGTTTGTTTGTTTGTTTGTTTTTTAAGATAAAGGTTCCAGTAACCTTTAATAGTATAACATAAGCATATTAGAAGCAGAAGTTTGGTGAAAGCTTTCAAGACTGAAAAATCATTTTCATGTGTCTGATCATTTAGACATACAAATGTCACTCATATACAAAAGAAACTCATATACTGTAAGAAACAGTAGCAGCTTGCTGTTCTTTTCAACTTCTGCTTGGAAACCTTACAGGTGGCAGTCCAGTAAGGTCCTCACAGTAAAGAGTAGTGAAGGCTTTTCTACAATAAAAAATAAAAATGCATTTTATTGTTTGTCTGTTTTCAAAGCAATAACTTAAAACTCAGATTGATACTGTGATTCATGACACCAAAGAATCTACTAGTGAAGCATGGGGTGTCCCTTTCTATCCATTGAAGTTTTAATGGAGCACAGGCCAAAAATTTAACTTAGGTAAACTAGTGTCCTGACTTATCTAAATTAAATTAAAAGGTGGAGAGACAACACATTAAAGTTGAGACAGGAGTCCTCTTTGGCTGCATATTTCTCCCTTGTCCTTTGCCCATCTTTTGTGGAAATATCCTTAATCCATCATTTTTGTGGAATCTGATCAGTCTTGTTACTCTAACTTCAAGTTTTTATCTCATTATTTTTCCTACCCTGACTGAATTAAATCATAAATTCAGAATATAGGCAGAGAAATATACAGCTTAAGTCTAATTAAAAGAACAGCTTGTTAACTAACACAACAGAGATTTAAGCTCCTCACATACCACACTGTGGATTCATGTGCTGTGTGGGTTATTCTTATAGGACCCACACAAGTCAATAGGATAATGTTGTTACTAGAGGAGATTGTCTTTCCTGAGCCTAAAAGGTTCTTTACTGAGACAATTTACTTACATTATATTTGTATGCTAATTAATTTGAACATTTCAGGCCAGACTACCAGAATTGAGCGGGAAATTGTACTTAATTCTGAGCAGGGGGTTGCTTTGCTCAGAAACCTTTGAACTATTGTTTGTCACCACTATGTCTCTTGCTGGCAGAAAAACTCAATCCGGTGGTAACACATGCTTGTTCCACCAAAACAGAATGTTTACTCTAGATTGCAAAACAAATATTATGTCTTTGAATTACTTACAGTAAAGTGGAGGAACAAGAAACAGTAGTATTGACGAATTACTAGGCATGAATAACCTAACAGAATTGTCCCATATGACAATAGTATTATGAAACGCTGTATTATACTTGATCAAGTGTCTGCAGCCAAAAGTGTTTTAAGTGTTTTTGGAGAAATTTGTTTAGATAACAAGGTACAAATTTTCTTGGCACAAGCTGTAAACTATTTCAACGCTAAGTGCATTTCAAGACAGCTACTTTCTTAAAATACCTTCTGAGGTATCAGTTTTGGGAAACGGTGTCAGGAACTCCAGAATTTCTAAAATTTTGCATAATAGTTTATAAAATAGTAATCCGAGCAGAAATACAAACTTCCTTTTTCCAACCGTTCAAAGTCAGAAACATATGATCCAAATACTGTTTCAAGAAAGATAAAGCTCTCACATCATTTGCTCCACAGAATATCTCTTTAAAAATAAATGTTTAAGTCTTGTCTGTTTCAGCTTAATTGTGTTATATCTGTCTTGCTGTACTTGCAAATTTGAATCCCATTGCACCTCTGAGATTATATTTCAGTGTTGTCTTTTGTCTGCATGGTCACTACATTTTTTACAGATGCCAGCTTAATTCCATCATTAATTTTTAAAACATGAGAATCACAAAATTATCATAGTTCATCAAAATAAATACACTTAAATCTAAACAACATCACTTTATTAAGAAAATCATAGTTTCATATTTTTCATTTTTTCATATAACTATACTAGGCATGCAATATATTGAAAGCATTCTCACATTCTGTAATGTACTGTAGATATCCCAAGTTTTACACACTGTCTCTAATTTGAGAAATTCTAGAGCTTTTTGAGCATGCGTATGTTGTCATTATTAGGTACCTCACTTCCCATTCAGTACGATACTTACTGAAGTTTTCTTGCTGATATATTAATCAGCTGCTTTTTCTTCTTAATCATTCTTTTGGTTTTGTGGCATCCTGATGCAACCAAATCAAGTTCACCTTGGGAAGTTACTTTTTTTAAAAGAGTCCAGCAAAGGAGACACATGATTGGATGAGATTGTACGTACAGAGAATGCTATAGAATTTCTGTGGAAGCTTTCCTCTTTTAGGTCTGAATTGTTTTTATACTGGTATTTGTGCCCTCAGGAAACTCCAGGTTTAGGCTCTGGAGCTTTTTTGCTCCCTGGGATAGGGATTGGCACAGTAGAACACAGAGAGCCAATCAATATTTAATGGCAGAATTAATGCTCTGTGTAACAGAATAACAAAAGCAATATTAACATCATTTATTTATTGCTAAGGATAGTGCTGCATGTGTTCTTTTTCCACAGGTAGATTGAAGAGGGCGATTGTCTTCTGATGGTGAGGGTACTTGGGATTTATCAGAATTTAGGCTAACCTACATTAAAAGCCACTTTTGTTCCACTTATTACTGATATTCTTTGTTAAAATGCTGAACACGCACAAAACTTTACATAGACAATTGGAAAACATTTTGTAATTTTATGTGGTGCAGCGATAGACATCACTCACACTGTTTAAATTACTATTACTGGTGTCCTATTATTTGTTTACTGTTTTATAGCAGCAACAAAATGAATGCAGATGTAGCAGCAGTACTAATTCCTTGGGATTCACAGCTATCCTAATTAAATTATTTTCTTATCTTTTTTTTTTTTTTTTTTTTTTTTGCAAGGGAAGTTTGCACTTGAAGAAGTGAGTGTTTTTATCCTTTTTTCTCCTATTTGTGAAGTTGTGATCGTAGCATAAAACATTTTAAAAAAAGTCTTGGTTTCCTTTTGAAGCTGTAGCAAATCTGTTAAAGATATAAACAAGAATATTTAAATAGTTACTTTGCATTATTCATGTAACTGGAAAAAGATTCACTCTGGGTAGACAATTACTGTGTATTAACATCTTGCCTTAGGGCAGCTGAAATGGTTTTTAATGAGGTGTTACCAATCTTGAATATCTTTCATTTGCCACTTGACCCAACAATTTATTTTTTATTGGGTCATCTTGATTTAAAATACTTAGATTTATTGTAGAGATATTGTTAATCATTTGCTGTATTCAAGCAGAATTTTATTGGCATAAAAGGTATTTATTAAATTAATCCATATTATTCTAAATTATGATAACTAAATAGTACCCATAGAGTGAAATTCATCAGAATTTCCTGAGTGTTCAGATACAGAGCTTAAGAATCACCCTGCTAAATTAGTATTCAGGTCATGAAAACAACTAATGAGGCTTCAGAGCTATAAAAGTCCACTCAAACAAACATCTGCCAGTGTTTTAGAGGATATTCTGGCCATGGCATCAGCTATGACCTGAAGGGCAGAGCAATATGAACTTAACTAAGGCAGTATTTCAGATAATTTGAGATCTAGAGACCATAGCAATAAAGAAAACAGAAGAAAAATGTCCCTTCCTCTGGTTATCCACAGAAAACTGCTGCTCAGTCACATAGCATCAGGCTGAATAGGAACAGGATTTCCAAAGTTGCTTGTTTGAAAGGATATGGCTTGGGTACTTGCACTATACTCTGATTCAGATGATTGAGTATAGTGTACCTGGTTGTACTTGGCAGATAAAATGATGTTTCTGAAAGCCTATGGCAGAAGGATGTCCGTTGATGTCCACTGAGTGGATTTTCTACACTAATTGCTCGTATGAGAACTTACTATGTGGTAAGAGCATTTGTCACAGTACTGCCGGGCAGCAATCCTGTAGGATGGCTGGTGCTCTGAATACACACCTTACTTTATTTCACGTAAACTTCATAAAAACAAACCCCAAGAGTTAATATGGTATTGTGAATTTGGAGCAGCAGACAAAATGGCTTTCATCAGGATTATGTCAGAACATCCTTCAAACAGCTGGCTATCACATGCATTGTTGGCTCTTATACCTTCTCTTACCTCTGCTCTTAGCTTTATAGCACAGAGCAATGCTCACAGGAAGACTAGTTTGGTTACTGGAATATATAGCCACACCAATACAGTGCTTTTCTCAGGCTAATCTTATTTTAGACAAGGTTCAGGCATCTTTACATCCTTCTTTGCTGCCACACCGATGTTCTCATGGTGCTGCAGTGGCACCAGCCTGGATGCTAATAGCAAGGCCATCAGCAGCTATAAATGACTGACAGCTCAGGGGTCCAGCAGTAAAATCCCTCAGTCCTTCACAAGACCACAGTATAGCTGACTTTGGCCTAGAGTCAGTGGCCTGGAAAGGGAGAAGAGACGTAACACAATTAATTTATAAATAAATCACAGTGATCAAGAATAAGAGGTCGACCACCGCTTCGTTTCTTGCAGGAACATATGGTGCACAAATATAATTCATCTTAGTGAGTGGGAGGGGTACAGGGTAAGAGGGATTCTTTCTGGCATATATACCAGTACAATGCCAGTTACTCTGCTGGAGTCTCTTTCTGCCCGTATATGTAATCTATGTTGAATTAATTTGTAGTTGGCTGAATTTCAAACACATCAGGTTTGTTTTCACGTATGTTGATGGGATTTTCTTTTGGACCAGTTTGTTATGTTAATTAGACCTCCATTTATGCTAAACTGTAATGAGCCTTAGCAACACTGAGTGTGCAAGCCTGGTGGGAAATTGGCTGGATTTGAACAATTTCAACTTTTGTTGCTGCCTGGTTCTGATACATTATAGATTTTCCTCTTTCCCAAGTCATGGATATTGTAAATAGAGCGATTAGCTCTTTTCTAATTCTTCAGATGAGGCTGTTGTTGTTGTTGAGGAATATAAAACCCAATGTATTAACTTGTGTTTTAAAGGAATAATTGAGGAAGTGTGGGTTTTGTTGTTGTTGTTTTTGTTTGTTTGTTTTTTTGTTTGTTTTAGCTGAGAGGCTTGCTGGTTCTTCAGATCTTAAAAACAGCAAATAGAAGGGGGTTTCCAATGTCATCCAGTCAAATCTCTACTTGGAGGGGAAGTACAAATATCCCAAGTACACTGTTCTGTATTTGAGTAAGAAGAGAGTAATACAAACAAATCTTAAATTTTCTTTCTTTTTAGCAGAACAGGGACATACATTTTTGAATTTAAAGGAACTTCCACATCAACTACTTTACTGATCTATTTAACACCTGAGGACCATTTGATTTTTAAAAGCATTAGTCACCAGTATCTTGTGTTGATTTTATAGGGAGTCAAAGAATGCTCAATGCACTTGAAAATTAAGAGATCTGTATGTCTAAACATACAGTAAGACTCCCTCTTCAGTTTTGTTTGTTTGTTTGTTTTGTTTGTAACTTCTAATTGAGGGTCCATATGAAAGCAAGGTAGGTGAAGACTGGTACACTCACATATTTTTTAAACAGGCTTATAAAATAAAAGCAAAATCCAAGTTTACTCAAATGTGATGTATGTTTAATAAACTCATTGTATATAAATACATCTTTTCCAGAATGTAGTGGGAACTTTTTACTTTTTTCTTTAATGCTCACTGATGAGTGGTTGAAGGTAAACCCTTTTACTTAGTTTACCTGATTATTCAGGTTGGGTGACTGAAACCCAGTGAAAGCAGTGGCCAGTGGACTTTGGTTCGGAGCCGTCTGACAGAAGGAATATCAGACAATAAGCTATAGTTGGGGAATATCTGTAGCTTTATTTAGACATATAAAAGAACAGAGTTGAATTCTTGTGAATTCTAACACAGCTAATGATAATTCCTCCTAAAATGTCACAGTAGAGAAATACAGAGAGCCTCCTCTTCATCTTATCCACCACCAAGTGGTCTTGGCTAGTCAGTGAGAGCAGACAAGCTGTTGTTTCTTCACAACAAGGTGAAACTACCATTAAAAGAATATTTTTTTTTTTTTGCTGCACATGCCACAAGTACTTCAGCACCCCTGAGATATAAAGATAGGCCTGATCCAAAAAGCTGAGAAAGACATAAATATTTAAATTATTCCTGTCACAAGTGCCTGGGTAGAAGTGACCCTTGTGGAGCAGATAGGCTTCCTGCACCTCTCTCTGAGTAGAAGCAGAGGTGCTGGTACCACGCTTGCTCAGGCTATCAGCGTGTCCACCCATTACTTTGCTGGCAGGCGCAGTCTTGCCCTGCTTGTGCCCCAAGCTAGGCAGAGCCATGTGAGCACGGTCAGTGCGTGCTGAACCTCAGTGGTAACACTGGGCCCAAGCTAATGTACCAGGGCTTTTGAAAGGCTGTATTAAGTCAGTTCAGTGTTGCATTAAAAATATTCAGATGGTTTTTAGTCATCTAGCTGAAGAGGGGCAGAGCAAGCCTGTTTCTGTCTGTGAAATACCTTCTGCTTACCCTCTGTGTTAATACAACAACTTCAGCTGAATTTGGCACTTGAAAGCTTTTTGCTTCAGGAGCCTGAGGCAGTAGCTGTAATTGCCAGCTCATAAGTAGCTTCCTCAAAACAAAACCTTATTTATTCTTTCTTCCACACAGCATGAGTGTTAATGATTCAGAAGTTAAGAGCAATTGCCCATTTGTTCTGCTTAGGACTAGCTTCATTTTTCCATATAATACTACAAGTTTAAGTTTATAAATGTTTTGCAACCAGCTTCTATTTCTTAAAAAAAAAAAAAAAAAAAGGGCAAATCTTTCTCCAAATATTTCTTCGTAGCAAAAAATGAGTGCACTGCAGAGACACTATACTAACAGAGTCCTAACCTGGTGTGTCCATGAAGTGAAGGACAACAGTTTGTCTTCCCTCTTCCCTCTTCCTTTTGTTTGCAGTTTACAAATATATATATCTCAGTAGAATAATTTTACAGGTGTATGTAATATATAATTAATAAATATCCTTACCGCCACAAGAAAAAAAGCTAGACATACATCGTTGTCCACTTTGCAGTTTTGTCCTTGAAAGCCATATATGTCTAGTATTGGCTTTCTGTGATCTTCTCGTATTACCTACCAAAATAACTTAAAATATTTAGTATTTTCCTGCTACGTTGTGTGAAAAAAAAAAGAAATCTAGAAGACATGGCTTAGACCCTTTTCTCAAAAGAAGTTTGCAATAAATATTCATCTTAACCTGAGGCACTGTCATTAATATTCGACCTTGGGCATTTCAGCTCTGCATACTTCCAGAGCACTTCTTCAAAATAAGAATGGAGTTCCATTTTCAACAAATCCATGTATTACACAGAAACATATTTTTGTGTGTATAATTATCAAAAGGATAATTATGAACTTCATTTTCAAAATCATTTGTTTATTCGGTCATTATAGTCAAAATGTGTTGTGTTGGAATATGCCTAAAACTCTTCCTCCTCACTTAAAGTGAAAGTCTGTACAGTAACACACAGGCTTATACAGTTTCCCAAAGGTATTAGCAAACCATTAAGCATCCCCATCTCTAAACTGCAGCTGGTTGCTCAACACCAGCTGTGATTGTTGTGAGGGTTTGGGTACCCTCAGTGCTCTGGCCATGCAGAGCTTCATCAACTGCTGGTGGAAACCAGGCTGCAAATCCTTTTTGTACCCTAAATACATGGCTTATTTCAGACCACACCTGTTCCAGGATCCCTCACATGGAGGGAACCCAAAGATATGCATCTGAGGAAAAGCCAGGACAGTGCCAGCATTCGCCTGTTCACCAACTACCACCACCAAAGAAGGTAGGGATTCTCCCAAACAAGGGAGAGAACCCCTGTTGGCTGAGGAGGTAAGGGGGACCTGCAGTGTTACCTGTGTCAGCTAAACCTTCACAACCTTCCGGCAGATGGGAATGAGCTGTGGCCTACCACCATCCTATCTAATGGTCTGCTTGCTTTATTTTTCCAAGGATAAATGAATCTAAGTTTGAAAAGCAGTCCTAGAAAAGTACTTTAAATTGGACCCTGATAGCTAGTTTTCTTACTGCCAGTTCTAATTTAAGAACCCCTGAAAAGGACCCCTTCAAAACCCTTTTTTTTTTTTTTTTATAATTGTAAGCTACATTGCAGGTAGGTTTATACCTACAGAGCTCATTAACTGCAGAATCTGGTCTATAAAAAGAGGAGATAAATATATATAGTGAGTACTACTTAAATAAATCTCTTTAAAACAAAGAGTAGGTTGCAAACTACTGAAGTCTGATTTAAACTAGTTTGCCTTAACCTATTTTGGCTGTCCTGCAAACAGATTTTAATTTCCTAATCACGTATTATATGGTGTGCCTTTTTTTTTTTTTTTTTTTTTCCTTGACACTGGATGACCACAAAGGAGCAGAGTTAAAGTCTGGAAAACTTTTATATCTAGTGTGTCTTACATTTCCAGTGCTTCTGTTTTCAACCTAAATGTTATTTTAACTTGTGGTGTTATTATATATTGGCTCACATAGGGGAACTGCAGAACTCTGCCTGCCGAGCATAATTAAGCACTTTGGTGCTCGGTGGGAGTTTGTTCATTAGGAGGCGTGTGTTATGAATTTTACTCTGTGTGCATCTTTGTCTGTGAGAGAAGGGGAGGGAATGCAAAGCAATGAGAAGAAAACAGAAGACAAATCATTTACACATACAAAATACCTAAATATCAATACTCCTATTTAACAGAAGCAGAAAAGTGTTGCACAGAAGAAAATGAGCATCAACATGAGTACTAGGAAGGAAAAGTCTCCTGAAACCTGTTGCTACTTCTGTTTGGAAACTTGCATTATTTCCTCAGGTTTCATCTGCTTAGCAAAGATCCACTTGTCTGCCAAACTTTGCCTTTTGGTTTATCATTTCATTTCACTTTAGGTATTTGGCTAATCATTTAATCTTCAGACATGTAAAGGTAACATTGTATAGTAGAAGTTGTTTTAGTAAGTTATCTGTACTTATAAATGATTTTTACTGACAAGAACAAGAAGAATCAGGGTGTTGGATTTTTTTTGTCCATTTTTAACATCTGAATCACTGACATTCCTGTGCAGTAAAAGTTTTGATTACTGTGCTAATAAGAATTCTTTTGACTTTTAATTTCTTTTATAAGAAGATATTCAAATTGAAAATGTTCAGTTTCATTTTGAGAATACTATAATACAATCATAGAGGCAAAATAGTAAAATTTAAAATCATGTATGACTTTTTCAGATTTTATAATCTACAATCAAGATTTTTACAGTTGAGAATAACCTATGGAAGATTAATCCCTTATTTCATTTTACATGCCATTTGTTAGGTATCAGAGACTATGGGGCTAAAGGATAGGATGCTGAAGTTCCTGGAAAAGGGTGTATTTTTAAAGATATGCAAAATGAATTTGATTTCTTTCTGAAGTATTTAAAAAAAATAATGAGTCACTGGCTCAATTTTTATTCACACTAGCTTTATTCTATTGTTTTGTAATTCTGTTGGGTTCTCTGATGTATCTGCTTATTTACGTCCATATGGATGTGAAGATCAGGCTCAGTGCTTTGCAAATGGTTTTTCAATACAGATGCAGTATACCAATGCAGTGTACCTTCTCAGCATGAGATATCCATAAGATTTTCAAACATACTTATTTTAACTTACTATGGTATGCATATGTAACATAGCATTTTTCCCTTGTTATGTGTGGTGAAAACAAAAAAGAACTATTATTGAAGGAGAGAAATATGGAAAATAGATGCTATCTGTTCCTTTAAATTCTCTCTCTAAATATTTTTTTCTGTATGAAAGTAGCAAGAGCTAAAGCAACTCCTGCTGTCTTGTTGTTCGACATCCACTACTGCCCATCTGCCTATTGATTGGTAGGAAACTCCAAATGGGAATTTCATCTCATTAATCATGTCACATCACAGGGATTAGGACAAAAAAAAAACCCTTTATGCTTCACAGCAGCCATCAAATGCCCAGTAAGACAAGTGAACGAATATGATATGGATAGAATATCTTCCCACTAATTAAAGGTCATCTGCTAAAAACTGTGAGTCAGACTTGGTCAGAGTGTGCTATAATCTAAGTATGCACATACTCTTTGTACAGAAACTGTGCAAAATGAAAGGAGCAGTGAAAATGTATTTATAATTCAAATGTTAGCATAGCCTGAGAATAAAACACATCCATTACGGAACGTTATAGTGACAGTACTTGCAATAGTAGTTCTCCCTGAATAGTTACTTGCAAAACCCAGTTCCATTGATTCTCTTATTCCCCCTCACATCATCATTAATATCCATCCACATGGCATTTCCCCACTGATATGCTCTGTAATCCTCTTACACCACCATCAAATTGTTACTGTTCTATTCATAACCCACATAATCTGAATTATAAAATACTAGGATTTTTCTAAGCCTGTTTGGTACTGTAATGAGCAAGAAAAAGCAATTAAAATTGCTAAGATGTGACTGAGCAGGTGAGGTGAGGTTTCCTTACAGTTAGGGCACCATGGCAGATGAGAGGGACACACACAGCCTTGGAAGAAAGCCAACTTATTAATGGAATTTGACCATGCAAAACTTGTTGAAATCCCTCTAGAACATCAAATGCCACATTATAATATCTTTACTGAGGTCTCTGCCATTCCCAGGAAATCTTTAATTCCCTTTTTAGAGCATGATTTTTCAGTAATACTTCCCAAAGCAAGATTTGTGGGATGCGTTTTGTTTTGCATTTATGTTTTGCTTTGTCCCTGTAATGAAAGCTCTCATGAATTAAAAGCAAGTAGGTGGTTTTCCTTTTTGGTTGGAAAGAAACCTTCAGCGAATTAAGGGTTTTTTTGACAGAACTAAACAACTCATTATTTGTTGCTTTTAAGCTGATAAACAATTATAAAGTCATAGAGATTTTGTCCCTGAAATCACTGCATACAACATCATATTTAAAATCTTAGAGGTCATTTTAGTTATGCTAATGACTTGAAATGGAGGTTAGATGATAATACAGATATAGTTTTAATTAAGAGACTTGGAAATGTGATGATAAAGTAACGTAAGTTGTCTTGCTTTCTAAAGCAAGCATTATAATACTGTATACTGCCAGTATATGAACTGACAAGATAGGGAAATTCTTATGACTTAGTATTTGCATTTTGAATGCATTTATGAGCCTGCAATTTTTTTTGCATCGTCTCATAAGATTCCAAAAAATGATTGTATCTCTGAGCATGTTATCCTGAAGAAAGAAATTGCTTATCAGTGTTTACAATGATTAATTTTACAGAGTTCATGACGTTAGCAGAAAGATCAGAATTTTTCCATTGACCTTCATGCTTAGAGGAAGTTCATGCTGAAGTCTATATTAAACCAGAAATACAAGCATCCATATATTTGAAATTTCCAAATTTCTACAAATTTTTTTTTTCCAGGCTTGTACAATTTAATAGTAAAAAAAAATCACTATTCATACATTTTCAGAGACTTTCAGGGACCGTCAGTAAAGCTTTTAATATTTGCAATGTATTGTGTTTTGCTAGACTTGATCTAGCAAATATGTGTCCTAATGTAAGTAATTTTTTTTCAGAAAGGTTAAATTTGAGGTAGATAAATTTTGTGTAAAATTTCAATTTTAATAGTAGTTATTTTGTACCCTTGGTAAGGAGATGCATGATGCATCTAACCATAATGGGTAACACTAGTAATTCTCCCTGTATCATATAGTGTGCTTTAAAACAAGAGACAGAATAATTGTGTTTTATATTTACTGAGCATGAATAAGGATATGCAGAGATAAAAAAGCATTTTTTTTTGGAGGGCATGTCTATATACACATATACAGTATCATGTTCACTGTCCAAACTAGTTCAGAACAAGCTGATATGTCAATTCACCATAGCAGAGAATTACATAAGATATTGCCAGTAGTTGTTGAGCACATCATTAAGGCATTTTGGCAGGGCTAGATAGTGTGGTTGGAGAACACGGATATAACCACACAGCAGGGATTGTCCTCTGGTGCTCACATGCCATTGTCTGCACTCCTGCTGCTCTTCACAGTTGAGCCCAATGGGTTCCTAAAACAGAAGGTCGACGTACTGTGTGATGAAGATATACGTCCTTGCAGTCTTTGAATTTTGATCTTATAAAGCTGTCAATACCAGTTGCTTCCTTACATAGTGACAGTCAATCACCTCAAGTCTGACAAATATTGAATAATCTGCTCAACCTTTTGCTATTCAGAGGCAAGCTGACAAATCTTTCTTCTTGGCTATCTTGTTTGTAACAACTTTTCTGACCAAAGAACAACACTTTTTCTTCAGACACCAGAAATCTTCATCCCAAACTTCCTAAGACATTCAGCAAGCAAGTCAGCGCATGTGCAGGAGCCCTTACAGATTCACATGGCAAATTTCCCCCTTTTCTTTTCAAGCAGTTATTTCACATTTATCTTACAGTGAGAGAACAGCCATACCATAGGTTTGATATCTAAACATTATAATTTGGTACTGCATTCAGAAAAACAGATTTGAATGAATTGAACCGTGAGGCATTTCCATTACTTTTGTAAAAGAAAACACATTATGTAACATCAGTACATTTAAAACGCAGAGAAATACAGTGCTAAAACCAGCTTCTGTGATGTTAAGATAAAAAATATCCTGTATCTGCCCAGCAGGATAAGGAGAATACATTTTATTTGTTGCTTGCACTCTCATTTGCTCCTTGTCAAAATGACCGTGGGTTAAGAGTTAATAAACTCTTTAGTTTCTTTAAGTTACAGATTGCATTTCCTGTTCACAGCCCTTATAGCCTCCTTCTGGTTAAAGGCGTACTATTATGGTATGTAAAGGTGCGCTGTGATGACATGCCACTATATGTAGTGCCACAGATCATGCAGTGAAGTGTGTGGGCAAGGAGGCAGTCCTCTGAGCTGACCCATGAATGTGGGACCTGAGGAGGAGTGGTGGCACCATGGAGCAGAGCAGGCCTAGCAGTGTGCAGGCCTCATGGCCTGGTAGCCACCAGCTGCCGCATCTGCATGGGGGTTATCCAGACAAGTGGCGTGTGGGTAGTTGAGCCATTTTTCATTTTTGCACCTGCATTCCTCCAAGTTCACTCTGTTTTGAAAAAGGAAGAAATAACTTGTGTTCAAATATCCTTTTTTTTTTTTTTTTTTTTGATGTCTCTAACTGTGAATATTTAGCGTGTCGATGTCCAGACTTCTACTATCTGAGATGTCTTTATCAGCTTTCTTCACATTCCTACCCAGGTCTGGTACCATTTTAAACAAGAACAGTCCCTCTTTCACAGAAATTATGGGAGAATCCAAAAAAAAAAAAAAAGAGAGGTTGTTAGTGAGATGGGAACAATCCCTCCAGATACCCTCCTTCATAGCATGTATTGATTTCTATTGTTTTATGGTAAGCAAAAGTTTAACACCCATAATTTTATGAAAATGACAATTGAAGAGGACATCTGGTGAGAATTCATTTATGCCTTTTTACATTTTTAACAACCTGGCTATTTTTATTCTTCTCATCCTCTCAAAGGGAGTACAATGTAATGAAGCATGGAGCTGGAACTAGGCCACACCTCAGCTGGAAAATGTCAAATTCTATTATGCCACCCTCAAAAGCATAAATCATAGCTGCACATTTTTTAAAGGTAGAAAAACGGGAGGGAACAATATAAAACATTTATCTAAATTCATGCACATATAACACATAATGGTAGTGTGGGTTATCACTTACATAAAAAATTACCAAAATATTCAAAGGCTAAAATCTGTAATACATAGTCTCTTATCTTTCCTGAAGAATCCTTCTGAACATCATTCACTCTTTTGCATTTAATTTTTCCTGTTGTCAGCTAACAATCTAACCTGCTTAATGTCAGAAACTACTAGCTGTTTTGTTGCTTGAAACACTTATTTCATATATGAAATATTTTAATGGTTTGAAGAATGTACTAGACTAGTATAATATCCTGGATTCCACACTTTCCTTCTGGGGAGGAAGAGTCTGTCTCTTTGGAGCAGCAATAGCACAGTTCATAGCTATTCAAACAACTGAATAGCATTTACTAAGTATTTAGGAGGAGGATGGAAGACTAACAGACTCATTTGTTCACCCTCACTCTTCCTGTTTTCTTCAATATTCCTTTTCTTCCAAGAGGACTGAATTATCTGACTGTACTCACAATGAGTTTCTGTTTTTCTGGATATGTTCTGTATGTCTCCTTTTGATAACACCATTTTTTAAATGTGTTTAGTATAATATGACATTCATACATGTGGCTATAGGACATTTATGGGGACTGCTGATATCCTACAAGAGCATGTGATTATATACCTCTGTCAGAAATTTTTTGTTTGTTTGTTTGCCACTCAGCCTGTAGCAGATGAGGATCTTGGACTGAGTTTTTAAAACACAGACTTATACAATCTAAGGCTACTAGCCTCTCTGAACTCTTTTGTCTAGCCAGCTTCCAAAATACATATCAGGCTGATTATAGTGAACAGATTATTGTATATTTACTGTAAAACAAATAGGCTACATTCATCATTATGTAAGTGACTACAAGGTGGCATGGACCCAAACTCAATCTCACTGCTACCACCTGAAAGCTCTTACCATACTAAAACACTTACTGTACACATCATATAATTTTTTATCTAGTAAATATTTTCATAATTTGAAGTGCAGCTTATACTTCTACAGTTTTCGAGACCTTCAGGAATCTCTTCAGGGCTTTAGATTCAGGACATGGACTATTGTGGTGCAGTCTGTGGTGGTCTCCAGTTCCTAGAGGCATTTGTTCCCTTGGACCTGGCTCAGTACAGCCAATTTTCAGCTATTTAGTAGAAATTGCCACTTTGTTGGAAGAGCAGAGGTGACAATTACACCTACTGCTTTGACCAATATTCCTGGCATCACAGGCCCGAACTAACAAGTACTCTGAAGTTAAGGCCAAACTTTTAAGTCTGACATAAATCTTATTTAAACCCAGACTAGAAAGTGGAGGACGAGTTGGGTGTGCTACTGAGCCAGCTTGGCTGAGGACATGCATTGCAGAATTCAGCATCTGCTGGTGTTTCTCTGCTGCTGAAAGTGTGTGCCCCTGTATCGCATCGCAGGAGGCCATCCAGGAAGCAATAAAGGTTTCTATTGTCACATGAACAGATTCATCTGAAATTCTTAATCTTGGGTTTGAATCTAAAAGGAGTGCCGACTGCTCAGAATGGTCTCAGAAAACCCTTGCATGAGATGGGGAAAGAAGGCAAAGAGAATTTGCTCTACTAAGTGATATTTCTGTCAACTAATATTTATGTATATAAACAATACCAACTTTTCATTTTCTTCACTGAGAAGGCTGTACTGTCTTTTACTGCTGATTAGAGAAAGATCTTAAACCAAATTGTATTACTGTTATTTAACCTCACAGTGTATCATGTGTTTCCAGCTTATATCCAAACAGTGTTTTTGTGCACTAGATGTTTTAGTGTTAGACATTTGAAATCTTATCTGCCATTTTCTTTTCTTACTGATTTAATCTCCTTGGCTTTAAATAGTCTGTCCGAAGTCACTGTGGAATGGATCAAAAGAGGAGCACTCAGCTTATGTTGAAATTTAAGAAGCTATTCTTAAGAGTTATTTATTAAGAGTTCTTAAGCTATTCATAACTGTTTATGAAGCTATTCTTAGGCTGCAGGATGGCAAGTAGTAGTTGAAGATTTAAAGTTGAAGGCAAATAGTTTAAGAATGTTGTGGTTAGTTATGCAAGGTTTAAGCAGCAGTAGTATATTCCTTTTCTTCGTGACTGCTGCTTCATGCATACGGTACGTAGCCAGTTTAGTTTGGACAACAAAGCCGTCTGTGATGGTCACTCTGTGAAACAGATAAAGAAACAATTTGGCTTTAAAAGATGCTGAGGAATTTAAAAAAAAAAAAAAAAAAAGGAAGGAGAAGTTGGGGCAGTTCCCTGAGGAAGCCGAGCAGTCCCAGCTCTGTCCCCGAAGCAGGGGGCACAGCTCGGGGCAGTGCAGGAAGGCACCGTCAGCGGGAGATCTGCAAGGTGGAAACCTGGCCTAGCCTCACCCTTCACTCCCACGGATCGGGGGGCTCAGGCTCACAGAGGAACCTTTCCTTTGCCTCCAGGTGTTCAAAGTTAGGACAGAAGCAGTGTTCCCCATTGCCTAGCATGCTCCTGGTGACAGAGCCTGCTTCCCAGCACAGGGCTGTGGCAGAGTGGTAGCCCAGCCTCAGGTAAAAGAGGCATTCGGTGTCTGAAACTGCCTCTAGAGTTCATTTTGTTCCCTCAAATGAAGAAATTACAATCATGAATAGCAAAACAGAATATGTGGGTGTGCTAATGATTTATAATTGCCAGGTAAATGCTACCCATGTGCCACCAAGTGTGTGGTGCTTGCCAGCTCTACTCTTGCTGCTGGGGGACACTGTGCTCCCCGCACTGAGCGGGATCGTCCAGGAGGAGAGCAGAGCATCGCTGCAGGATTTAACTGGTTCGCTTTGCAGACAGCTTTTAGCAGTCCATAAAGTGTTAATGTTCAGTGTCTTTTGCTCAGCCATAGATAGACATGCTAGTGCAAGTTTTCAGCTATCCACTAACACTTAGTTTAGAACTCAGCAGAATTTTTTTTTCAGTGTTTGAGTAGACATTTGGCAATGTGTGAAGTGTCAGATGAGTGCTGGTGAATTTGAGAACGGGGGTGAATGTTTGTATCAGGGAAGGAGAATATATTCACAGCAGAAAGCATTCAACCTGAGACTGGAGGTACCTGAAATAAAGTAGCTTTAAACTAGTCTATTCCAATTACATTAAAAGCTAAAGCTGAACTTGCCCTGCACAGCTGACACTTTACCGACTCGATCAGCAAATATTGAAATCTAGCATCAAGGGACTAGCTGCACGCTTGAGACTTAATCAATATAAACCGAATACAGTAAAGGTTTAAACTGTGGCCTAAACATAACATACCGAGGGAGAATGTGGCTGAAAAGCCCTCTCTGAAAGTGCCAGCTGCTAGCATTCAGTGGAGCAGACACCTCTGCCAGCCTCGATGCTCCTGCTCCCGGGGAGCCCCAGCCCTGCATGACGGCATCCACCCAGGTGCCTGCGCCAACATGACGGTGTTGGAAGTGAAGCGTGTGTGAGGTGCTCCTGCACTGCTTCCCAAGGTGCAGCCTCAATGCATAGCCCTCTGCCGCTGTGCATCGTGCTGCGGAGAAGGGCACAGGTGCAAGTGCTCAGTTTTCTAATGCCTGTGGGACGTAGGCCCTTCCCTATAGATCTTCATCTAAATGATAAAAGACTTGGTAAATGTAAAATGTTAGTCACTGGACTATTGTTACGGAATTTCCCTATTAGATTTATCGCTGCTTCTATTAATTCCATTTAGTCTATTAATTTATCCTCTACTAATTTATCAGAGCTTTCTGGGTGGTGGTCTTTTTTTTTTTTTCGCCCTCATCTGCAAAGTGCTCAATGTTGACAATGACGGAAACCTCACAGGAAGCATTGACAAGGCTTGAAAAATAATTCTGAAGCCTTTGTGTTGCTAAGGAAGTCTCATCAGTAGAACCAACAATTTGAGATTGTTTTCTCAGCAGTACATGAGATAAATGAGAACTATTTCCAGATTCAGTAATTCTGAAATCTGAAGGAAAGATCTTATCAGTTTGCTGGCCACCCTAAATAGAATACATCAAGAAAGATTAATAGGAAACAGGGATACCTGTTTTGTTTTATAGAAAAAAAAAAGAAAAGAAAAGAAAAGAAAAGAAAAGAAAAAAAATATTGTAAATAGTTGCTTTTGCCTGCTCTATTGCATTAAATATAAAATCTAAGCATTATTTTACTCATTTTTCATTATATACTGTTAGGATGAGCAATTTTTTTATGAAAAGAAAAACATTTATTAAATTATAAAAGAGCCTGTATGAGGTTTGAAATGCTGGCAACGTTGTAGTTTATGCTTGAGTATCTTCCAGATTTTTCCCAGTGGACAGAGGAATCTCTCAGGAAAACTTTATTTACAGAATGTCAATCTAAGTTGCAGATGTATAAAGGAGTTTTCTGTTTCACCAGCTCCAAAATATTACTGTTTTAAGATTGAGCATCCTCAAATGTATGACAAATGTATTTAACAGTCAAATAAATAGAATTAATGTGAACCCAGAAGCCTAGGTCTAAATACAAACAAACACCAACCTTTGGCTCTTCCCTACCTATAGCAAACTCTCATTATTTTTATTAAATGTGAAGTATTCTGTACCACTTCCACAGGAGTAGGGCTGGGACCTTGGAGCAATAGTGGCAGGTGATATTTTACTGTAGCTGTAGCATACTTGAACCATCCAAGGGGAATACATGACACATATTTGTGTAGCTCAATTTAATGTGCCTGGTTAGACAAGCACAAGTGTTCAAGTGCAGTACATTTGCAGTATGTAGATATTTGTGTTACAGGACGTATTTAGAAGGTCATAGGGGTGTATGAAATCTTTCTGATAGATCATCAAGATGTGTAGAATACTTCTTGGAAAAAAAATCTGCATTTTTTAACATCATCAGGTTAGTCAAGCTAGAACTAAACAAAAGCATATTTAGGTATTCAAAGTTACTGAATGATGATATCTATTCCTCAATGAAGAATCTAAAATTCTTTATTAAAATTGTAATCTTTTAAAATTTTAATTTCAAATCTTTCCTGTATACAGTACTATTAATTATACTCGTGTTGTAGCAGTAATTAATTTTGTGTGCTTTTCATCATTTAGAGATTTTAAAAGTACACTTGACTGAGTTGCAAATAAAGCCTCCACAGATGAGAAATGTTCCACTTGTATCATGTGGTTCTGGTTTGAAGATTTCTCATGAAGGGAGGAGGGAGCTGTTTTTTCTTTTGCCAATAAAAATAGATCACATCTATTTTTGGACTCTCAACACAATCTACTTTTTTAATTCTCAGAGAGTGACTATGATTCGCTGAATATATTTCCGAAGTTTGAGCTTCAACAGCATAAAGATACTGTCCAGCTCCTCAGCTGGGGGAAATCAGCATAACGTCCTTGGTCTTTGATAAGCTGACCTTACTGAAGATCTCCCTTATGCTTTTAGGCATTTCTGGTTTTCTGATGCTTTGATTTTCCTTTGCTTTTTCTTGCCTTTCTGGAGTAGTTTGAGACTATGAATCCATGAATGTCTGCATTATTTGTGGACCAACTCATTTGTTACTGATTTTTTTTTTCGTTTTTTTTTTTTTCTCATGGGACAACATAACATAGGATCTAAGCATTGGTTTGCTTTTATATAGTATAGTTAATCTGATCAAGGCACTACAAATGTACTCTATGCAAACAAATTCCTATAAATCACAAAGCAGGATTTAATCTGTGTCTTCCTTTAGCTTTTTTCTACTGTTATAGAGTAGGTGTGCTTATCTCCTATGTGCTTCAATCATGTGGTATCTATCATATTTAAACATGAAGTTATTGGGTTTTTTGTTTGTTTTTTCATATAAATGGACTAGATGCATAAATTCTTATATCTGAACTAGTTGACCTAAGCTGTGTACTGAGGTTACAAGAAATGTCCAAGTTTGCCATGTGTTGGAGCTACAGCCACGCCTTAGCAACATGTGTGCGTGTGTCTTTGGGTGTGAGTGGATGTATACATGCACACACGTGTTTTAGAATCAGACACTTCCTTTAGGCACTGATATCACATTCTGTTATGGGGAAGCAACAAGTTCAATTGTGTCTTTACACAACAAATACTTCATTTTGGAGAAGTTTCAATAATAATCACCAATTGATTATCAGGCAACACTTCTTTAAATGAATGAAGCCTCGCCAGGGGATTTGAAGGTTTTGATAAGTCCACATCAGTTTGGAAATCTACCCAATTTATTACAGTCTCACAAGAATTTTACTCTTCTTGTGTAATAGAAAGCTTAAATACTATTGGCAAAAGATTGTAGCATGATTTTCTATTGTGTTTGTACAGTTCTGTTTTATGAATTGGCACCTTGGGGTGTAGATACTGCTCTAAATACGTTCCTAATCATCCTCTTTTATTTCTGTTCCCGGTTCCACATAAAATCTTTTCATTAGCTTGTTTGGGGTGGGGTGGGAGCGGGAGGTTGTCCCAGGTTTCTATTTTGTCACATATTGTCATATAAAGAAAAAATGATGTAAGGTAATACGTAGATACCTTTAATAAGTTAATACTAAATCATTCAAATTCTCAGTTTTCTGCACAGGCTGCTGGAGGAATAGATTTAATGGATCTACATAGAACAGCTTTTCTTTATTGCTTATATGTTCTCATCTGGCAGAGCATTGCATCGTTTAGAAAAAGCCCTGTATTGTGGGTAGACCTTGTTTACTGAAGAGATACTGCTTTGTAGGAATGAGTACTTTGATTGTGGGGGAGTCTATGTGTATCTTCTGTATAAGTGTTTCTTTATATATTTTGAGACACAACGCCTAAGAATACAGTACAGAATATGATAATGCAAAATATAGAAAAAAACGTTTGATTACCATTTGTATTTTTAATCTCATTTCAGGAGAATGCCAAAACCAAACTTCAGGAGTCATATCCATCTGTATTATTCCTCATGACAGTATAAAATAGTGAGACAGTTCCACAAACTAGATTAAGAATCATAGTTTATATTGCAGCATAAAATTGCTGAAATTGTGTAGAAATCTGTATTGCGGATCATAAATTAATGCAAAAACTCCAAGCTATTTTTTTTTCACTTCGTCTGTTTAAGCTACTGGGCAAATTGTTGCATGAATAAATATATTTTGTTCCTCTGAAACTGTGTAATATTAAATGCTGTGTTGTTGGCATAAAATATAAGTTGATCAGACAGACAAAGATTATTATTCTGACAACAGCATACACAAGGGTATCATTGTACATTGAATTTCAGTGTGTAATATGGTATAAATCTTCATGAGATTCTCAACTTTTATTGGCTGCACAGAAGGTGCTTTTCCTTATTAAATATGGGAGATGGTCCCAGGGGATTTTTTTAAAAATATCTTTATCCATTTTTTTCTTCTAGTCTCTGGGCCCTGGAAGGCTGACAGATACAGCTGGGTAAGCATTTCTCGTTTGAACGCTTGACTACAGGCACAGTCATGCTTTAGCACTCGAGCTCCTGTAATGTTTTACCTTGGCAGAAACTATCAAATCCTACACAAACTCCACCTTTCCCATTCCATAAATGGATGTGTGTGAGCTCCATCTACATCCTGTAGGACAAAAAATAGCTTAATTTTGCAAAACATTACCAATGAAGCACTAAAATGATAGCTGCTTGGATTCTGCACTTCTCTTGTTCCTTGCTGTCATTGACTACCAGGGCATGGGGACACTGACAGGCACCCTCACTGCCGTGCACTGCACAAAATGAAGGAGCAAGGGCACAAAGTAAGATACCCTCTTCTTGAATTTAAACTATTTGGATTATTTTGCTGGCCAAAGCCAGTATACTATCTCTTTATGAAACGTAAGTAATTGGGAGATTGGGAGAGTGCTGTAAATAGATAAAACATTGTGCATGGGCAAATCCAATGCAAAAGCTTTTGTAACAAAAAGCATGCTAGATTATTAGGCCAAACTGAGCATTCTGAGAATATAGTACAAACCGGAACACTGTGCTCCAGTTAATACTGAATAAAATACCAATGGATTCACTGGAATTGAAACAGTAGAGCCATCCTACGTGAAAACCTTAGTTACTCAACTACAGAGTGATGGTTTTGCTTACACTGAGTCAGTGGAGATCTTAAAAACAGTGAATTTTATGTTATCTTACTTCTTCCACCTTCATTAGTCAGGTAAGTACTAATCAATTAGGAAGACTGTAGACAAAGAGATGTACTTCATTCTGAATTGATGAAATGGACATTCCTCCATAGATTTGTATGTTAAATGGAACAAGCCACTTATTTAATCTCTTTTTCTCCATTTGTAAATGGGAACAAGGTAGAGCACCAATGTGATGTCGTTGAAGACACACACACGTCTATATTTTATATATGCATACATACACGTCTCATTATCCCAGAGTGGCTAAGGTCACTGGTGAGGAAGGTAGAGCTCAGACCTGACACGTGTGTCCTTTCTCTAGGTCAGACAAATTCAGGGCTCACTGCTAGAATGCCAAATATTTAACTACTTTTTTTTTTTCAAAATTATTGTTATTCATTATGAAAAGTTGTCAGTTGTGATATTTCAGACCCTTTTAGAGCCCATATGAAAAGAATTGCCAATAAAACTCAGATGTACTTTTTTTTTTTTCCAATTAATAACATCAAAGTCTGACCAGCTGCCTAAAATCTTTTTTTATCCAGGTACTTTCTGTTATAGCTTTATAGCTTGACGCACTTAAAATTTTAGGCTATACCAGTATTTTTTATATCAGTACTAACTATAAAATCTATATGCATTGCGTTTATAGCATAAATTAGGACTGTGGAATTACTCTTACAGGACACATGATTAGTGTTGTCTCTGTGCTACCGGTTTGTGTATTACTGCATTGCGAAAGAGTAGCAGTTCTAGGAAGGATGAAAAAACACTTTTTTCACCATCCAAAGGGCTAAGAAACTGCATATATCATTTTCAAAATTAGCTATCACATGTAAAGTTAAATTGGGTACAGCTAAATAATAAAAGTAAGTGCATTTTTAGGTGCTCTTCAAATGAGGTCATGGTGTTTATGAATTTCCAAGTATTACTCTGGGCTTCAGAAACTCCAGTGGCAATCCATGGAACAATGGTGAGAAATGTCTCTCATGCACACACATACTCGTAGTCAATTTAAAAAATGCACGAAACATAACTTGAAAGCCAAATCACATTTATAGTTCACAAAGTATTTTTTAAAATGTGTATGAATGGATATTGATGTATGAAAACTATTCTGATGAGGAAATGGTAAACTATTGTGTTAATTTATAGTGAATATAACTTATTTACCATTAATTACACCTAATTTTAACCTCATTCAGCTGCCCATCCTCATCAGCTTTTAGGCAAGTCAGTTTACACCATTTCTTTATTCTTTGCCAGCACCTCTATACATCGCTCCCAATATTATTTATCATCATCTTTTTATTTATTTGCAGTTTATTCATACTGATTTTCTGCTTGCAAAGTTTTTATAATTTGAAATTGCAGACCAGAAATGCAACTGCATCTGCAGGCTCCTCCCCATAAACAGTAACAGTCCTGTGGAAAGGGTGGACTTTGAATGTCACCTGTTTCTGGCAATTACAGCTGCCGGAGCCTAAGACAGTGCCCTTTTTTAAAAACAGATTTTCAGTAACAGTACTGCCTTCTCTGAATTTTCTTTCTCTGCTTGGATTTCTGAAAACCCTCTAGGTTGGCCTCACTGCATGTATTTGTTGTACGCTCTGTACCCCGCGGGAAGGACTGGACAGGCAGCAGACATCATGAGAACCGAGGGGCAGCATTTCTTGTGCAAACACTGATCCAACTAGAACACTTCAAAAATCTGATCCAGGAGGAGAAATGATGACTGAGGTTGCTCTCCTTCAGGGTGTCTGTAACTCAGAATAATAGCTCTTGAGTTATTAGCTGGTTTTGTTTGGCATTCATCTTCTGAAGTTACCACCAAAGGCATAGAGGCAGAAGAAAGCATAATACCACATTGATAAATACGTGTCATTTCCCCTCCCCAGAATTGTATAAAATGGAAAGGCATAATTGGAATGTTAGTAAATATAATGGATCAGAATTTGTTTATTTATTTTTTCCCAGATTGAACCTTTGCAACATCAGATTTCAAACTGAAGTGAATGACTTTCATGTCTGATTTATAAAACTTTCACATGAAGAATGTACAGTGGAAACAAAATACATGCTTATTTGGCCGTAATTTTTCAGTTGTGAGAACTGATCAGATTAGGAAAAAAAACAGATGAGAAAGCAAGCTATGCCTGCAAACAGAACGAGTTTGTCATCTTGTGAACTGTGCATCTTCCATTGGCCAGTGGGTGGGATGGGGAGGCCCATGGGGTCTTGTGTGACTCATGCATTCCTCTTATGTCCCCTTTGCCACCACAGTGTTTGTGGCTTTTAGCTTGTTCTTTTACCTCATCTACAAAACTTGAGCATGAGGCAGCGCAAAGAAAAAGGTACTGAGCAGCAGAGTTACTGTGCATAGCAATAATGTCTCTAAGGTAAATTTCAGATGGTAAAGCAATTCACACTAAAACATTGCTTCCAGTTTATAGTCAGTGTTCCTGTTTTTCTCTGGTGGGAAAAAGATCTAAGATTTAAATTTTATGTTCATTATTCTTTTTGTCTCTGAGCTAGCATCTTTATGAAACACTCAGATCTGACAGAGGCTTGGTGAATAGCTGGGAGATTCGGACTGGAAGGCTTTTCTGCCACCCTTCCCCCATACATTAAATCATAGCGATGTGCCTTTATTTTATCCTTTTGATGATAGAGTATATTAAAACCAGAATTAAGGGTGTATTCAACTCTTTTCAATTCGCAACGCAGTGTGTGATAAACTACAGTTAAACAAGAGCAATTAGTAAATGATTTTGCTATTTAGAAGATCGTTTGCCAAATATGTTACCACACTCTTTTTCCATAACTGTATTTTCCAATATCAATTAGGAAATGGCCGTAAAGATTCCCAGCTACTGTTCATGAAAACTTAATGTACAGAGGTATGATAGTTGCACTGAGATAATGTGTACAAATAGGGATGGCAGAAGAGAAGACTCGCCATATCGGGTGAACCCAAAGGGCATCTCCCCTGGAATATGACAAAGGAAAAGTAGGATCAACTCTGCATCAAGGCTACATATGTCTGAGCCTAGAAATCCATGAGGACATTTAAGCCAAAGGCTGTATCTGTGTGCTTAATCACCCCAGACAGCTTTTGCCTTTTTTTTTTTTTTTTCTTGCTTGAATTTGTGGAATCACTCTGATTGGATGCAGGCTATCAATAGATCTCCATCAGAGGTCCCACAGCAGAAAGGATTGCTTCCTTCTATTGCTCTACCCTGATACCCGATACTTTCACTTGGTGGTGCTCATTTCTTTTATTAAATGCCAAATACTAATTTTATGGTCATTTTCTTTGTGGCATTAATGATTAAATGGACTTCTTTCTCTCAAAGGAACTGACCACAGTTGCCCTTATTTTCCTGGATTCACTTTATGGCCAAAAGCATGGGATGGTGATTTCCTTCAGTCCTGGAGATAAATGATGCTTTCTGGAGGCAGAGCACTGAGGGTGAGGGCTTTCTGCTTTTCCATCCTGTTTCCACAGCCGTGCAACAGAGAATTTGCTCATAGCAATGCCAGAAGCTTTGGGCTGAGGGTCTGGAGTTTTACAGAACCAACTGCTTGAAAAATTTCAGGGAAGGTTCTGGTTGTGAAATGCCTGATTTTGGTGGGGAAGACCTTGACCTCCTTAGATTTAATTAAAAAGAGGAGGCTTAAAAGCAAGGGATCCTCTGTGGTGCTTCCAAGAGTCCAACAGCAGCTTATCACTGCGTTAGAGTTCATAAGAAATAAGCACTAAACCGTGCAAACTTCAGATCTAGTGCCCTAGTGGAAGTGAAGTAAGTCTCAGAAGTGAAAAGAGTATTTTACAAAAAGACACAAAAGTAACCTCAAACAATGGTGTCACCAAAGAACAACTACCAAGATATGTGTGTATCCATGAAAATGACTCCTGGAGTCTTTCCAAAATCACTTCTGGCTCTGTGTAAATCAGGGAGATGTATGCTTATGCCCATGAATTGTTTAACTGTAGAAATGTCTTTTTCTCCTATATAGCAGATGCACAAAGGGAATGGGAATGTTTTATAACTTAGGCTTTTAAATAATAAATAAATGGCTTACATTCTCAGCTTGAGAAGTCTTGATGTTTTGTGTAATGTATAATACTGAAGTATACAAATATTTTTTAGGAAGAATTATTTTCCCTCTTTAAAAGGAATATAAAACCTCAAAACTAAGATAAAACATCACAGTCTGTTTCTAAATACTTTGCATCTTAATATGGTTGAAGTTCAGGCAGTAAGTAATTTCTGAGTTTTTCCCTTGAGCTGCGTAGTTCTTTTCATATGTAATTATTCTCTGAGTGCATTAGATAATGCTATGGTTCCCACAGCTGTATACACATCTATAAATCATTAATGAGGCAGTTAACTGAAACAAAACTATAAAAGATTTGCATTACCCGGCAGAACCCAGCCTTAATTGACTTCCAGTTATTTACAATTAATTTTTCCATTTGGAATAATGATTGCGAGTAACTTCGTTGATTTTTTTATTTTTTATTTTTTTTTATTACTCAGGAATTAGATGCTGACTATTCATCAAAAGTTTTTACAACAGGACCCTGTCAATGGACAGTAATGATCTTGAGATAATCTTGTTGTTATGCACACGTATACATTTATCCCCCCACAACTGGCAGAGGAGCCGGGGGTGGGAGCCGGGGGGTGTAGTAAATGGGGACAGGAGTAAGTGCAAACTTTTTTTTTTTTTTAAATCACGTAACTAAGTTTACCAACAATCACTTTCCTTTCCTAATTACAGCATCTAGCTGAAAACCAGCACAATTAATAGAGCTGGCTACAGCTCTAGATAGAATAAACTGTGTGCATGAGGACTGAGTAAATATTTCTATATTTCTATTTTATAAGACTATAAGATAGACATTAAGTGATAAATAATGCAAAAGCTGTTAAGTAAATATTAATCCATTATGCCATTTAAAAGATTACTTTTACAGAAATACAGCACACAAAGTAAATCCCTGTTAGCATGTCATTATTTGAGCAAGTCACAGGCACTGAGGCTGTGAGATGGACCCTGGACGTACACAACTAAAGATCTGCTCTCTCTGCCACGTAAGCATAACTCTCATTGACATTAATGGGCTGGGGATGTGTACATCAGGAAGGGATGTCATGTTCAAATTCCTAATAAAACTTAAGCCCAAAAGAGCCAGAGCCCATTTGCAGCAGCTGATGTTATCTTCATTATCTTTCAATCTTTAATTTTCAAAATGCTTAAGCAGTTAGATCCCATCAGTAGTAACTGCTGGTCATTTCTCTCTTTCTAAATCATAGCTGTAAAACCTGACGTGTCGAGGTGCACTCCACTGAAACTGCTGTCCTTGGAAAACAGTCCTTCTCTGAGACTTCAGCAAGTAATACCTCTTTTCCCCTCGCTACTCTTACTGGGTACCAGATGCATAAATAGCTGTTTGGGCCTGTTTCTCTCCCCCCGACTCACACTTCCATTTGTGAAAATTGGGTAGGTGGGCTGAGCAGAGCGAGGAACTGAAATCAGCATAGTGGGCACAGAAAGGGGCAGCTGTGATGAGCGTTAGGAGCTTTGACTTCTCTGTAGGTTTTGTAGACCAAAAGACGCACACTGGTAAATATGGGAGAGTTTAATTCTGAGTGACAGTAAAGCTAGCAGCTGCTTTCTTCACCTTATCAATAGGTGCCAGCGAAAGGCCACTACAATTGATCTCAAAAATGTGGGCCCCGTGACAATCAAACACTTGTAACCTTGAAAATCTTGCAATCTAGTGCTGAAGTAATTTTTTTCCCAGGTTATGTTCCGCTGGATTATGTTACGATGTGTAATGTAAAGTAACGTGACAAGACTAGACATGGGTCATTCAGTCTGTCAGTAATTCAGAGCTCGGCAAATTGGCCCTCCCTCTTCACCAGTCCATGAACTTCACAGATACTTAACTTATTCATGCTACACTAGCTACCACATTATTTTAGCTGGAAAAGCCACTGTGATGTGCAAAATCTGAGACGCTTTTCTTTTTGAGATTGGGCTGGTACCAGATGAGCAAACGGTGTTATTTTCATTAAGCTATCACATCCTGTCAACACAGCATTGGCAATTACATTTCAAATAATTGCATAGTTGACAAATGTATAGCATCATTTAGACTATCATCCTTTGACTGTGTTCACGATATTTCTTTCTGGGCTTGATTTCCTGGGGTAGGGAAGGGTTTTAAATTCTTTTTAAAAACATAGATCTCCTTTAACTTTTTATGCTCATACATGATATTGCTGACATTCCACCCCCCCCCCCCCCCCCCACTGCAACTATTTTAATAATTCTAGAACTGAGAAGTCCACCACATTCCAGAAGGTATTAAACTGATCCATCCCTTTCTCACATGGATTCTGAACAGAGTGTATTTCTACCTAATCCCAAAACAGTGTAAGAGAGATACCAAGGCTTTAGGGTTTCTTGGAGGTTTTCTTTGAAGAAGCCACAAATAATTTCAGCTAAAACAGAACTTTCATTTGTTGAAAATTTCTGTTTATTTAAAAACTATTAACAATCAAAAATATGCAATTTACTTACCAGCTCTGTTAGAAATCAAGAGTCTTAGTCCTGCAGTGTTTCTCATCACTATAGCAGACTTCTCATTTTTCTGTGACTCCTTGCAATATTATGAGCATGGCCTGGTTTTGATTTGGTTTCAGAGCCAGTGTCTGTGAATCAGCTCTGTGAATTAAACACAACTGCTTTTCTTTTTTTCTTTCCTTTTTTTTTTTTTTCAAGTTAATGTGAGCAGAACATAATAAATATTAGAAGAAATACAGAATTACAATAAGGGTGTGAGGAATTCATTTGTTCCTTTGGAATGTAATCTCGTTATTAAACTACCAGAAAAAAGCTATGAAAGGAATCAGTGATTTTTCCACTGCTTTGCACATTGTAGAGTCATTTCAACATGTGTAATATGGGTGTCAAATGCTAATAAATCAGCTGTCAAATGCTATCAAATACTTGCACAGGTGTAAATGATCACATAAAATGCTGATCTGACACCAAAAATGTCTGATTACCACTCCTGTTCATCGGTTCTATAGAACTATTAAAAAAAAAAAAAAAAAAAAAAAGTCCAGTCAGGACAACAGGGAGGTTTTTGGTTTTTTTTTTGGTCTGTTTTCCTACTTTTAGATTTTTTTCCCTATCTGACATCAAGGGAGAGAATGCAACAATTTAAATGGCAACGCTTTGGACTGGTCTACTAAGAAAAACATTGTGTTTTGTAATAGTAAGAATGAGAAAACATTTTTTTCTGCCAAAACCTCTCCGTAAGTGCCCCAGCATCATCAACTGATGGCAGCACAGCTCTGGGAATAAACAGACTTCAACTAATGGCAGGAATCAACAGGGGAAACATGAAACAGGTATTTCCTCCTCATACACAGTGAAACAAGGTTAAAGTTTATTCTTTGTTTCTGTTTATTCTTTCTTCTCAACAAACTCATCGTTTCATGAAAAAAAAAAAAAAAAAAGATTTCCTTTGTATTTGGCCACTTCTGTGGGAGTGGGGGGCACATTGACTTTCACCCTGTGGCCTTTCAGTCCTAAGACGAAGGTTTCAGGCCAAGGCCAGGTGCTGCAATGAGACCAGCGCGAGCTCTGCAGGCTGCCTGTGTGCAGCCCCCGATGCCGGGTGGGCAGCGTGCTTCAGTCCCCGGCAGTGCGTGTGACACCGTGACATGGGTGCGCACATAACAAGCAACGTGCTGTGTTTACATACGGCTGCATGTTCAGAAAGCACCCAATACTCCAATAGATTCTACATTGCAATATTTATTATGAAGGAACTGTAATGCAGACTTCATTAGGAAGAAACCATGCATTCACCCAACAATTCAAAATGACTAAGTTTCCACACATTGTCTTATTTCAGACCTTTAGGAAAACTAAATATGTGTACATCAGTTAGGCTGGCTGGAGGACAGAATACGAAATTAGAGATTGGCTGGTTTTGTATAGCTCAAAATGAACTTGCCACCTCTCTAGATGTTTTGTCTCCACCATCCCTCTGATCTGCCCAAGTTATTCCCAAATATTGGGCGTTTGCTCTATTATTGGGACCAGCAGGCATATGCAAGGCCTTATCCAACCGAGCTTGTTTTTTAACGTTTCACATTTTAAGATAATGACCTTAAACACTGTTTCTTCATAGAGCTGGATTTGTCTTAGAGGTAAGATCTGCAATTAGCTGGGCAGGTACACTCATCACAGAGAGCACACCAGCAAGTTGTGAAGTCCATTATAACTCTGAAACAGCATGAAGAGCAATTCTATTTCAGGGACAGCAAAAACTTTTCCCACAACTAGCCCCTCTTGTAGACAACCAAAGCAAAGAGCTGTTATATAGTGAAAGGGATCCACTACTCAGTGAATACATATTTTGGTGTCACTTTTGTGCAACTGACGCATGTATTTTCAAAGAAAGCGCCAAATGTCTTTCTAAAAAGTTGAAGTACTATAAAAGATTTTTATTTTTTTTTTGGTATTTGGTATCAGTTATCATAAGAGCATTTTAATATATAGTTCTGTGTTCATGTTCATAATTTTGGATTATGTCAACAGTCACATAATGAAGATATAGTAGAATCTTACTGTATTGTTGAATGGAATTCAGAATAATAGTACTTCTTTATTTTAAAAAATGAGCTCCAATAAGATTTTTTTCCCTTCCGTAGATTACCACACTCCAATTTTCATGCAAAAGATGATCTATTAATAGTGTTAGCTGGCAAAAAGAAGCAGAAGTGGATGATATAATACAAAGGGAACAAGTCGCAGTGTTTGTGCTGTGCTGACACTGAATTTGTTGATTTCAATTGATTTTTTGAGGTACAAGTGTAAAAGTATAGCGATTCATGTCATCTATAGATTCAGAATTTAAAAAAATACTTGTTTTTCCTCTCCTTTTGTCCCAACTTCCAACAGTCAAAGATGCCCTTATTTGCAGACAGAACTAAAGTCAAAATTTTTCTTAACAGTGATTTTTACAAGGCCCTAAACATTTGTGGTGCACATAACAAATAATTACAGCACATGGCCTGGCTTTAAAAAAAATAAATGGCAAAACACCCTGCAAATCCCTTTCCATCTCCATGCCTCCCCATGGCAGCAGGGGACAGGAGCACGGGCAGGATGCTGCGGTGCGGCGGCAGGAAGCAGCAGTGGGAGAGCAGCAGGAAGCCCGGGGGTCAGGACTGCTGCCAGAGGTAACGGAGCTCCAGCCCAGGGCCAGCGGGACTGGGTGCACGCCCGTGGAGCCCAGAGCCCAGACACAGCAGCAGTTGTGGAGCTCGGCTGAGGCTATGAAGGAAATGTGTAACAATTTGGGTTAGCCCACATTTTGTCATGTTACCAGAAATATTTTGTAAATAAATATATTAATGGGCCACTTACTTGTAGATAGCAATTACTTAAGCCAGCATTCAGCTTTTAATGCACTGCCATGCATTTATAACGCAGAGCGTTCTCGCTGTATAGTACTATAGATCCAGATTTTAAATTGAGATTGGTCACTATTGATTCCGTTAGTTTATTATGATAGCAGTCCGCATTACACAGGATTCATAAAATTGCTGAAATACATCGTCCATTAACTTGCCTGCATTTAGCCCAGATCACCTTGTGCCCAGCTACCACCACCTTCCTTGGCACAACGCCATCTCGGAGGCAATCCCCGACCAAGGAGCTGCTTTGTAGGAAACTTCAGCAGCTGTGGATGCAGGGGGCACCCCCCCCCCTGCCAGCTGGCTGTCCCCTGGCCTGTGCCCCACAGCCTCACCTGCTCTGCCCACGGCGCCAAGTGCATGGGCACGGCCATGGCCCAGGCTCCCGTCAAGCATTCGCAGAGTCTTTCTTGGCAATGCCCCTTGGGCTGCCAGGTCAGTGGCTGTAGCCAGCAGGGGCTGCTCAGCTCAAAGCGAGCTGGAGGGGTGAAGGCAGAATTTCCTGCTGCCCTGGGCATGCTCTGCCCCTGGCTGGAGAACGTGGTTCCCCCTGAACAGCCCCGCTCAGCTTGTTCCACTGCTTAAAAGACAGGATGAGCAAGGAGGGTGCTCACTGTAGCCAGATGTGAAATTAAGGCCATGAGAAATTTAAGCTGAACATCGCCTGCGTTTGCTGTTCTGTATCACCATGCAGCAATGAGCACATGGGGTAACACAGCATGCTGAAAACTGCACGTGCTGGCCTGTACTGGACACAGAACCACCCCAGACAGGGAACGGTTACTTTCCTGCTCTTTGCAGCTTATATCTACACATAAAAGGTAATTACTTCTCCCCCAATCTTGTCTTTGAGTAAACAACCCCATCTCATTCCACCGTTTAATGACAAGAGAGACCTGGAAGATAGGACATGAAAGCAATTTCCTCCTTGCATCCCTTTTTGTGCTCAGTTGCAGTGCCTGGAACCAGCCAAAGTCTACACGGAGGCATTTTACACTGCATGAAGGACAAGAAGACACGTGCCGTGTCGGTCCCGTTCCCCAGACCTCTGCATGTCCGGTGCAAAGGACGTTACAGAGCTGCAGCTTATGAGGGCTCGACGTGGCCTGATGGCAGGCTGGGAGCAGCTCCTCAGCTGTCCGCGGCCTCACAGCAGCAACCACAGCCTGGGCAGGCTGCGCCAGGCCAAACACCGACGTGGAAGTCCTAGGGTCAGTGCAAGGCTCAGCTAGGGCCCTGTGCAGGAGGGTGTCACTGGGAGTATTACCAAAGAGATGACAGGAAGTAAAATGAAAGAAAGAAAATTTGCAATCGCCACTTTTTTTTAATGTAAAAAAGCTCAGAGTCTTGGTTTGTCAATATTTACCAGGGGCTACCTAATAAGGACTTAACAAGAGATTCAGTCTCTGAAGTTTATCAGTTCCCTAAATCTCATTTGCCAGTACTTTGACATTTAAAACTATTCTGGGAAGGGCAATTAGAAATCAATGAAATCATCAACCCAGCATCAATGCAGCTTTAAGAAATGTAGATCAGCCACTCAGGGAAAAAATGCTAAAATTGCCTTTATGGAGACTAAAGAAAAATGTGAAAAATGCTAACAGTTCAAAGACTGAAAAATTTAATTACATTAAATCTTTCTAAAAAAATGCAAGATAGTGGGAACTTGTCAAAGAGCTCTCTTCAAAATCTGCAATTCCTCAGAGCAATACCAGTGTTCATTCAGTCAATCAATCAGAAACGTTGCAGTATCCCAAGGACTGTTTTAAGTCCTTTTAAAAAAATAAGATATCGAAATAGGGCCTAACCCTCATCTCAGAGAATCCTGATGGAGTAGGAACTAAAATTAATAAGTAATCATAGAATTTAATTTCAGGTGCTGCAGCACACTTACGAGCTTTTATTAAGCGTGTGGCAGCACTCACAGTTCGCAGCACTGTTTCTTCATATCATTCAATTTTTGGTCATTTAATCACTAGCAGTGTGATTAATGCAGTTATTAGAGTGCTTGCAATACAACTAACAGGGAATAAACCATGTTTGTACATTGTGAGGTGTGGTGAACTATTCTGATAATTAGCTTGATCACCTGTAAAATGGCGACCAGCATGTTTTCTTTAACTAATACCTAGCTAATCTAAAAGGTTTCTTTTAGGAAGGAAAAACCAGATGATTTTCTTTCTGTTGTATTATTATATAATGGTTTGAAATTACACTTTTAAAGTTAGGTAAAGTCTGTTAAATGAGACATATAGAAAAAAATAGTGATAAAAATAGAATTTTGAACAGTATACACATGTACAGTAGCATGCATCTTTATAGGAAATACATTCCCCATAGATCGATTTAAAGGTGTTTGTTCATTTGTTTTGCTTTAAGCAATAGTGATTTAATTCAGGGTATGTGCATATAAATATAAGCATGCACATACAAACTTGAGTTTATAAGCATTGTGCCTTTGACCCATGAATGAGAGTAGAGAGTGACCAGGTGATTACTTAATTCTACTTGACTCAAACCAACTTTCAGTCACCTATTTTGAGAAAGGAATCATAGAATGTTCCTGTTAATTGCAAAGTTTGGAATTTGTAACATAAAATAATTAGGAAAATGTTTGATACCAACCCACCCTCTTTATTAAGTAATTTCTTCAAGTATTTTTAATAGTGCAAAATATTGTTTTGCATTAGTACAATAACTATGGGAATTCACAGTCAAAAAAAAATTCTTAAAAGATTTCCAAAGTCAAACAAAAAAATTTTAATACTGTATTTTTAGCAAGAACATTTTTAACAAAGAATGTGTACTTTAACTTAATATGGTACAACAGAGAAACCATACTTAAAAGTTTCCATTATCTAACACTCTACTGCATATTCATTTTTTCATCTTAAAAGACCAAAAGCCAAGCTGAACTGAGCATAAAAAAAGCATCAATTATAATCCTCGTATTACGTCAGCTATTAGGGTTTAGCTCACACTTTTGAATTGGTCATCTAATGAAAGGACAATTTTTACATCATTCTTTTAAAAAATGTACACACATTTCTTTTTAAAACGTAATATATATCGAGTATCTGCTTCAGTAAACAAAGCTTAATTTATAAACACAATCGAAACAGCTCCATGTTGAACAGTTTCAGTGATAAACTGGACTTGTATGATGTACAGCCAGTGAGGACCTTTGTGGCTTAAAATCATTGTGCCATTGCTTTACAGTAATAGCTACCTCCTTAGGAAAAAACAAAAACAACAAAAAAGAGTTCTTTTGGGGGGGAGGGCGGGGGGGGTGGGGGGGGGGGGGGATAATTCCTGTATGTGCTTAAAAATACTAAAACTCCTTTCTATCTCCGGGGACCTAAAAATGATCTGTTGCAACAGGCTTGGTTTGGTATGGTAAGCTTGTAAAAAGTCTCAATATTTCTTAATGACAATACGGCAGTTTTCGATGCAGCAACAGTAAATTGCTTGAAATTGTCCTTCAAGTTTCATGCTACAAATCCTGTTCTTCACACAGTACTGAAGGCATCAAAGGTTGGAAGGGACGTTTTTCATGAACTATATAGTCTTCAAATAGTGATCATTATACATTTTTCAACAATAGGTGTTTCCTTCAGTACATAATAGTAGGTTTGATGTATGTTCTGTTTTCTGGCGGAAAAAAAAAAGAAGAAAAAAGGTCAATTACAGACTTACACATCTTAGAATTATTTGAAACGTGGGTGGGGTTCCTTCATTTGTTTGTGGAAGATTTTTGTTTGTTTTTCTTAAGGCAAATTATCAGATCTACAAGTGATATAAACGGAGTTTACGACAACATTTTGCATTGGAAAAACAGGCACCTGCTGACAAAGCCTTGCAAAGCCCTCGGTAAGTGAGGTTTGTGTTACACCGGCTAATGAGCCTGTCTCAGTGCACTGGCACTTCTGTCCCAATGGCACAGGTACAGGCACTCAGCTGGGCTGAACTTACAGTAGTTTCTTGCATCAATAAATATTTAAAGGATCGTGTGACAGTAGTTTTCCAAGAACTGATGTCATCCTTATCCCTGCTTTGTGTGTGGCTCAGTACCTGCCCCCGGGGCACTCCTGGGTGCCTCCCAGCCCCGAACCACCCGCTTCCAACAGTGCCAGCCAGCCGGCAGTTGCCGAGCAGAGGCTGCAGATATTTTGATTTGCATTTCCCTCCTTTGTGACATTTGTTTTTGAACTGAGGGCAGCCTGCGTTGTATCACATGCCTCCGTAAGACAGAGTTAACATGGCATCAGCTTTACAGCATGCCGTCATTACATGCGCAACCCCTTCTAGAGAACTGTGCATTAAAATAAAACTGCACTGTGTTAAAAAATGTAATAGAAGTAAATCAATATCTGCTTTTTGTAAGACTCTTCTTTCATTCAGAAACCTATGCATTTCTTTTTAAATTATTTTTCTTTATTTAGGGAAATAAATAGAAAGCCACTTACTTCCTTTATCAAAATATTCCTAGTTATACTACCCATCAACTGTGATTTTTCAGATTAAGAAACGCTATGCCCAGAGAAAAAATAAATATTAAAATGCTCACAAAAACTAAAGCTAACAAGAATCCATATTCTTGTTCATTATACAATGAATCACGAATTCACCCAGCTAAACCCACAAGTGCTGATCTTGAAGATGATAGCAAAATGATAATATTAAGAAGCATTTTGTATAATGTTGACATCTATCCCATTACTGTTTTACATATGCCAATACTGAACACTCATAAGGAAAGAACAAGTATTGACCTGCTAACTGACACTGATCCTTGGAGCAATCTCAAAGTTTGCCACATTTCAATTTCAAAATGCATTTCAGCTATAATATGAGTGATTTATCATTTAGCAGTAGCTGTCAAAGTAACCTCCTAGATAAAACAAAAACATCTGGAACCATAAACAGAGGAGTGCAGTAGCTGAATTTTAATCCAAATCCGACATGTTCACTTCATTAGGAACAGGAAACAGCTAATTAGTAATTGAATGTTTCATGGTTTTAAGGAGGTTCAGACTCTCCAAACAGAGATGATTTAATATGTATTTTGGATGTAAACAAGAATAAAGATCGGAAGAGCCAGGGACAGAACATCTCCGAAGGAATGTTCGGGAGCCTGGGAACCTCCAAAGAAGTGACTAAAATTAGTTTCAGGCCTTTGGCTGATTAAAATTATTGTCTTAAGATTTACTGTTGCAAATATTAAAGCCTGGGGAGGGGGGTACGCAGAAATACAAATATCGAACATTGTTGTGTTTTTGTTTTGTTTTGTTTTTCTTCTTCTGGTTATTAGGAAGTTGCACACAATTTTTTCCCATAGCAGGCTATATATAGGTGATCTAGCCTACAGTAATACTGTACTTCTAAAAATATAAGGTAGCCACTGGCAAAATCTGCAGGTCAACATGTTTGCCCTCAAAAAGTCATAGAAATACTCTATCGGCAATCCAAAGGCTGAAATTCTGCTGAGTGTGCTTTCCTGTGAGTCAGTAACACACCAGTTCTGCATGCTGCACAGAAGCAGCCAAAGCATTACAGGCCCTGAGCATCTTACGCCTGCAAGTCTACGCTCTTTGAGGGTGTGGGCTCAGGACCCAGATGCACAAAAGTGCCTTTTTGCCACCTACAGTGGATGGGATCTAGAGGCATGCTTAGTGAAGTACTGCACGTAATACCGACGGACATCAGCAGAAATTAGGTACATAACTCACTATTTAAGTGTTCACTAGGCATCAGCTGCATTTTCTACTACTGTGTTTGATGCTTGATGTTTGTACAAGCAAGACGGTGATAGAGACCACATATGTGTGCACATTTATGTTGTTCCTTTTGGTGACAAGGACCCTCTGCAAAGATGAGGGGAGGGGTCCACATGTACATTCAAAGTAAGAGTGGATTTATTGGAAGTGGGATCAGTAAGGGAGGATAGGATGAAATTGCCTCTTTTCCTGCCTACAAACATTTTATATATGATATTTATATATTATAATATTTTATATTGTAATATATAAAATATTATATATTATAATATTTATATTTTATTTTATAATAAAAAAAACAAGTTTCACAACCATGAAATCATCTTTCATCTAAGGGAGCAAACTCACAATTGTTAAAAAGCCCTACATCTTTATTCAGCCACGTGAAATGATACATAAAGTGATAGGATTTAAAATACAACTCTTTGTGATTCTTTCCTCCAATACTTTACAAATACTTTGAGTATTTAATCTCTGCCAAATACAGTATATTTGGAGACTGAAATTAATACAGATTCAGCTAGTTCTTCTCAAACATTTACAGGGAGGGGAAGATATGAAGCAGCTGATACAATGCTCAGCTGGATGGCTGGGTCAGCAAAACCACCTGTTGGTTATTGATCTTTATACACTTTAATAGTTACAGTTCATCAAGTTCAATTAGCTCATATATAGTTCATATAGTTCAATTAGCTCGAGGAACCCCCAATGCAGCAGTTTTTGTTTACTGCTGTCTGGCTCGGCTCCTTGTCTCTTTCTCTCTCTTGCATGCACGCACGCACCTCCCTTGCTGCCCCAAGTGACGGAAAGTCCTCCTGCCTCGGCCGTGTCTGGCATCTCACTTGTACTTGCTGACGAAGACGAAGGTACAGTGAGAGATTTGAATTTGTAAAGAAGCTATGGAGTATTTGGAGTAAGATCGTTTACCTGGCTTATGATATCAAACCTGAAGCTTAAAAATTAGCTAAAACCACAGTTAAATTTTTCTAATATATATATACATGTATATATATATATATAAATTGTTGATATTTCATAATAGTTTATTTTTAAACTTATTCCTCCAACTAAGGTAAGAAGTGGTCATTGAGGTTACTGTGGGTCAATGGACTGACTATTTAAACTCTGGAACAAGTTTCAGTTTTTCATTCCTACTCCCTTTATTTCTTAGGGAAAGCTCAATCTGTAACAGTTATAAGAGAGAAGGCAAATGCCAGTGCTCAAGCCACACAGATATTAGTGATTAGTAAACAGAAAGTACATAGTTAAATATTTCCCTTTTTATAAGGCTCTCAACTATTTACCAGAAATCAAAATACATTTTTGTTGCTGTGCAATAAACTTAACTCTATAGCAGTAACAACGTCATGCAGCAACCACCAATGAGGAATTAAAGTATTAGGAACATCCATGCTACCACTTATACATGAATGACAATGTGGTGTTGTCAAATTCATCTTTTTGAAGAATATTTACAATCTCCTCTTTGTAGCTGACTGCGTGCTACATACCATTTTATAGCATTTTACTGTATTATATAGCAAAGATTTGAATAAATCTGTGTGCAATAAATGTATTCTTTTATTAGGTTTATCCCTTAATCAAATATTCATTTATGTGAGCTTCATTCTATTAAAAAATGAAATCATACAAAGGTGAGCAAAAGTGTAGATTTACAGTAGTTTAAAGCCTAATCTCATTCTCTAGGGGTAATATTGACAATATAAAAACTGTATAAATGATATTCCCTAACACTAAAATATGCTTATGAGCCCCCTGTGCATGTTATACTGCTTTACAACCTACAGTGAAATGCATGACTGGCTTAATAAGCAAGACATTTAGAAAGGATTTTTTTCCACTTCACAATGTATAACACGAGTAAAGATCTCACCATCTCCCTGTACGCCAGAGCCTGTGTTAATAATTGTAATTCCCCTCAGGATGAGGTTGTCTTCCCTGAGTTGTTAGTCCAGAGTGTACATGCATCTCTTGCACTTCCTTTTAGTAACAATATCAACATTTGTCTCTTTCTGTGAAGGTTTTAATGTCTGTATAACAGGACAAATCCAAAGCAATAATTGCCGTCTCCCTATTTATTCACATCTTTCTTCTCTTCTCTTCTCAGATTATTTTTTCCCCTTGCTCTCAGGACAATCTGCATTCATCTTTGAATTTTCTGAATGCTTGTAAGGCTTTGTTTGTGTTATCTTTAAGTTAGTAATTCAGCTGTATTTCCATAGAAGTACTTCAAAACAAAATTTCCATGTGTACCCTCACAACTTGCATAAAGAAATGTGGCCTGGTAGTGTTGGTGTGGAAATCCAGGCCAGGAAGGGGAGCAGCGATGTAGCCAGCTTGCTGTGATTAAACAACACAGCTAAAATTTGGGATTGTTCAGATAATTTTAGCATACTGCAAATTGGAGGAAAAGTCATTGGATGAAGGAAATTCATGGTCTGCTCCATAATGAGAGAACAAGGATAAATGTGTTGTATCAGTAATTATAAATTATTCATGCTACTTAAGAAACAAAACCCAGCACTATGTGTTGCTGAGAATATGGGTTGCAGAGATGAACTAATAAACTCAAAATCCCACTTTGCCAATTTAGACCAAGAAGGAGTGGAGAGAGCTGCTAAAATAACGGTTAGGTGGAACTGAGACGTGGTTGTGTTTCTTCAGATGCAGACAGTAGAGCAGCAGGAGGGAAGGGCGCAGCCACGTGCCAGACCCACACGCTCCCAGAAGCTTTGCACAACTCTCCTCAAGGGTCTGAACCAGTCTTTGATGATACCATAAGTATATTGGACACAAGCTGATCTCTTCCCACTTAGATAGCCTAGGAAGGGTGGTCACCATTTTGGTTAGATTAGAGCCAGGCTAAGCTTTGGATGCGGCAAAATAAAGAAAAGACAATACTGTAACAATAAATCTAACAGACAAAGATGGGGCTGTTTAGTTTGAATCAGTCTGTCATTAAAAAAAATGTATCAGAGAACACAGTTTGCGTTATGCTCTATTATTGATGAAATCCCTCAAAAAAAGCCTTTCCCAAAACCTCTTAGCAAAGCATGTTGACTAGCTTGGAAGGAGGCTGCATCCAGGCCCCCGATAGTGGGATAAGGACCACATCAGTTAGAAAAAACATAGAAATGGATCCTGTCACTAACACACACACACACACACACACACACACACACACACAAAAAAGACCAGGCCTGCAGCTGGTTCTCATGTTTTTGGGCTAGTCATTCAGCAGAGTAACAACAGTGAGTGAAGATGACTTCTTTGCTTGCTTTGCTAGTTCTCCAGCAACACTTTTCTCTTCCATTTATCTGTAAATACTTAACAAATTGAGCAGCGAAAGAGGAAAGATAGCACACTGTAAGCAGGGCATGGTTCCTGCCAGACTCACGAAAGAGCATGAACGAGTGCTTCTGTAAGCAGCAGTACGAATGAAGCTCCGTTCTCTTTCTATTAATCTCTCGCTCTTTCCGATTGCCCCTTTGCCACAGGCGTGCTCTCTGCTGTCCTATGTGCAGCTGATGTGCTGCTGCCGCTGGGAGCACTGCCAGGCCTAGGCCTGGGTGCCCGGTGCTGCGCTGTTACACGCTCATAGACGTGTGCCATTTGGTTTTCTGCCCCACTTACTTTGTGCTTAGGACTATTCACTTGACTCTGTCAAGTATTTCCACATCTATGTTAAAAGACCTAAAAACTTGTACAGAAAATAGGAATTATAATGAGTAACAATAGCCAAGGACAAGAGTATGTTCACTGAATACTAACTACGCAGATGCTGGATTGCCATTGTCAGCTTGAGTAGGAAGGGAGGTAACATAGTGGTTCCTGCTGAGGAAATACTGACACTGAATTATTGAATAAATGTTTGAGCCCTTTGTAAGAATAGAAAGGTATGGACCTTCACATTCAAGAGTCTCCTGGGGGAACCTTTCCTCACCTTTTGTTTTCAGTAAATCACAAAATCTCAGCTTCCTCCATTTTGTGTGTGGTTACAGAGACAGAGATTCAGAAAAATATTCTGTACCAAAAGCACAAATAACACTGAGATCAAGATCAATGACACCATTATTTTTAAAGCCCTGCATTTGAACACCAGAAGGAGAGCTATGTAGTCAGTGAGTACTGTAATCTCATGAGCAGCCTTTTGGTTAGCAGCTAATGAGACAGCTTTCACTAGTGCATTGCCATATCACAGATATGAGAGTCTACTTAGTTGCACACTAATTATTTCAGGAGGTGGGGGTAGGTCAAAAGATTTTTTCTAAAAACACTGCAAAATGGTGCAGCACAAGACAGCTACTAGAGGTTTACTAAGTCAGAGCAGCCAGAGTAGGACATGCATTAGAGACAGCATGGTTTGGACAGGAGAACGAAGAAAAGACCTGAGACTCAAATGAAGCAGACAGTGAAGGACTTGCTCACAGGGAATATATCAGGCCTCTTTAGTTTAATCTCAGATTTTCTAATCACAGGGTTCTGGTCTGTTCTCATGTTAAACTCTAAGTGCTTGAACATTTTTTTCAGTGAAAGGAAGACCAGGACAATAGCACTGTAATTTCTGTGATGTTGAATTTATCTCCTGCAATTGAAGACTACTCTGAAATTCCCTAGCATGGTTGGTTTCAGAGGATTGCAGCATCTGGAGGTATAATTTGATAGAATAACAAAGAAATTAAACTTCTTAAAAAACACTACACCTTCCCCCCCCCCTCTTTTTTATTGTAGGCTGGATTTAAAAATAAGCAGGTTATATCAGAATATTGAAAAAATATAGCCTGTTTTTCTAAATAAGAAAAAATAAAATATGTCCCAAATGTCAACAGTCCTTCGTCTTTGGCAAACAGATAAAAATAAGAAGTTATTCATGGTTACTAACAGTTTCTGTGCTAAATCTCTGCCAGGTTATTTCACAAACAAAAGCAGCAGCAGCCCCATTTGACTCTCCCATTGCATGTACAGTGAACTATATTACCTCTGAAACAAGTTTTCACCTCAGGAAAGTCTGTACGCCTATGCTGTTGCCTCGTTCTTGAAATTTAGAGTCTTTTATTTTTTGTGAATTGTTATCACCAAGTATTATGGTAGCATCTATTTTTTAAAATTTTAAGATAACATTGCTTTGCTGATTGTTCCAATATCCCCTAACAATGAAATATAGTAATACAAAAGTTAACTAAGGTATAAACATGCAAAAGGAGAAGTCTCCCTGCGATCATAAAATGATGTTATTTTCTGTTCAGCAGTTCATGTTACTGCTGTTCATGCTAATTAATTAAAGGAGCTGTTGCTGTAATGTGCAAACAGGGAATCTGAGAAACTGAGAGGGCTTTTAGGTCTCGGAGTGAAGTTAAGTCAATCTGGGCGCGGGCAATCAAATGTAATGAAATCACTTGTCAGTGCTAAGCTTGCAAAAACTGTGAAGTTTGACTAGGGAGTAAAAGGATTATAATTAGATTTCCAATAGGATAATAACTAAATGGCAGAAAGCAGTAAAGAGAAAATATTACTTTGTTAGCTAATGGTGCTGCTGTTCAGTTTTAGTTTTTATCAGCACACTTGTAGTTGTGCTAATTTAATTTGCTTTTATCAGCAAAAATGCACTACTCGAATGGTACTTGAATGTCATTTGCAAAAATCATTGATCTGAAGGTGCACTTAATGACACCCAGTATGTTTATTTTATGTGAAACGGAGATTGGTTGATAAAATGGCTGATGTACTATCTTGCCCAAGAGTGAGTTATGGAAGCAAGACCAGAAGGGTATCTGTGTGCATGCATCACCCTCTCCTACACCACTTGGCTATGCAGGGGTCTTCATAACTACAGGATCTATTACTTATCTATTTTCTCAGCTAAAAAACGTCTCTCAGGCTAAGCTATGCTGGACTAGAAGATCAGGTGTTTAGAGGATGGAAGTATTAGACTGTAAAGTTCAAAAAAGTTTTAGTCTTGTCAACACAAAATTTCAGTTCAATTAATATACAAAGCATAGAGAAAATGACTCTACTAAATGGAAGAGATTTATAATGCATATCAGAATCCCAGTAAATGAACAGCTTGTGTTAATAAAATCATTTTAAGAAATGAGCATAAAATATGATATGACTTAATCACTGTGAAAGATGGCTGTGCCGTATTTTTGCAATTTTCCTTTAAGCCATCTTAAGGAGATACTGGCAGTGAAACTAATTGAATTTCAAAGGAAAAGCACTATGTGAATGATAGATTTCTGTCCAGCAGAGCTATTGACAACAGAAAAAGAAAGGTCTGCATTGATGCTAAAGCTTTTTTCTGTGCACAAGAGAGAGATTTTGGATGCTTGGAAACAGTGTTAGGGACACGTGTTTTGACCCTTCCTGCTCCCAGGGCCCAAAAAACAAAAGGCAGCAAATGAAGGGGGCAATGGAGGGAGTGTGCCCAAATTGTTAGAGCGCAGTGTAAGAGTAGCTGACAAGTTTTAGAAACTGTAATCAAAGGAAAATAGAATAAAAAGATACTACAGTATCAGCAGAAATAAAAAGGGAGGAGATGGTGCTACCGAATAGAAACACTTTGTAACCTAAACATGCTCTATAGAGTTCTTCAGAAATCTTTTTGATCAGCTGAGAGTGCATAGTGAAAGAACTGGATAAACTCATCACACATTTACATATGAACAGGATTACCACACTGAAATTGTCAGAGAAGCCAATGTGTGCTGTCATTCATTATTGTGGTGAAGACAAGAATTGACATATTCTGCTTTCACAGAGGGGTACCAAATTCAGCAATACTGAATATAATCAGTGAATATACAGATCTCCCTTGGTTCAGGCTTTTAACCCGAACAAAAACTTTGTGACCCAAAGCCTTTTAGAACTGAAGAATGACATAGTTGGGATGAGATTAAAAAAAAATCTGAAATAAAAATCATAAAATCACAGGGCATTCTTTCATCAGTAGACTACGGGAAGTTTAAGGAAGTTCTTCTAATAGGTAAATGGTTATTGGAAGTTGCAGTGCATCACTCTCGCCACAGCTGTTTATATTCATTTTTGATGGAAAGTCAGATTTGAGCTAACTGTATTTTTTTCTTCAGTTAAATACAGAAATTAACTTCCTTTTTTTCCACTAGATTCTGTCCAGATGCACCTTTGACTCACAGAACGTCACTGGAAGAGCACTGAGCGCTTATCTCAGCAGATATCATAAGCAGAATTATAAACAGTACGAATAATCTGCTTGTCAAATTTAAATACACATCCCAAGTGCTTATCCAATATTTTGACTATTTCAGGCAGAAACAAATTTCAAACTGCAGTGTTTAGTGCACAACTCCAATCATACACACACACACATATATAGACGTATTATATATGTATATATATGCATATATAAAAATGAAGTTGTAACTCTCTTTCTTTGTAATGCATAGCATATGAACCGAAAATCACAAAAAGAGACAGTAAAAATATTTGAAAGCTTTCCTATATAGATGACAGACGGACGACAGATGCGTACCAGAGGTATGCAAAGTCAAGCCTTTAACAGTTGAGAAACTGTAGAAGTTATGTTTCTATCTCTAACTGTACTGGTTCTGGCAATACCTAAGATAGAATTCTCTAGAACTCAGATGGTCTTGTAATTCCCTTCGGTATGTGCACATTTATTTAAGATTAATATTTAAGATTTATTTGAAGACCTCTGGAACTTTTGTCTTGCTACCTGTGTAGCAGTAGTAGTTTGTCTTGCTATCCTGTGTAAAATCAGTTTTGGACTAAGCCCATATATCTGACAGCTAAATATGAGAGTTTCCCACACCTCTATTTAAACAAATAAAATTCCTGATCTCAAAAAGTAATGATGGGAGGAGGTACATACTGCACCTTGCATTGCTGCACTGTCGTGTTGGGTTCCGTTGTGTTCTATTTCCATATCTGGGATTCCAGCATCTGAAAGATGTGACACCAAAGATTAATGCATTCCCCTTTGTCCTTCTCTCATGCATCTTTAGAAAAATATTTATAGCAAACTAGGGTGATCACCAAGTTGCACGGCCTTGCATAAAACATTTGGTCTTCATAGAATTTTCAGTAGTAAATCGTTTTCAAAATGTGCAAACATTGAATTATTTTTAATGTGCTTCACATTTGTCTGATGATCAGATAATAATCAACCCATGATAATCTGTCTGTAAAATTCTCTTGGAGAATGAGGGCATCTGACATATGAAAAATAAAAGTGGAAATTAAACTGTGATAATATTAAACCAAATTGGCTTTCCCAGGCATATACCTGCAAAGTAGAGAATTAGAGAATACAGCCAGTACCAGTCAGCATGTGTGTACATGTGTGTATGTGTGACCGTATGTTATAGATAGGGACTGTTGCAATATTTCATTTAAAAGACTTAGCTCGGGATATTGTAAGAATGTTCCATCACCCAAAGCAAAATTACGTGTGATTTTTGTGAAACATTTCCAGATTTATGAGAGGAGCCTTCCAAAATGGACTGTGCTGTTTTTTACAAGTTGAGAAAGTGTCATAATGACATGCAGTTTTGAACTATTTAATTTTGTCTTGATATACCTCTGTATGCACAGTCCTTTGGGGTGGGGCTGAGGGCTCAAACACCCCAGGGTGTTATGATAACAGATGCCATTATCCACCTTGTGCCAACAAGGATTAGCGTGAAGGGTATGTGATTTGAATCCATGGTACCTCGAATCCTGGAGAAACATCTGCTTCCCTTATAATACAGCACTTAGAAATTACAGCAGGAAAGGAAAAAAAAAAGAAAGAAAAAAAAAACTGAAAGGGAGACGTGTACAGTTTTAAAGTTTTTCTGTGTAGAAGCCTGTTCTTGACATTCTCAAGTAGAGAATAACTGTACTGGTGCCTTCTCAGGTCGCTCTAGTTGGACTTGTCAGTGCCTATTGCAAAGATGACATTTTGCTGGTCACTGTGCAGCCTGACCAAACCCTTGTGTCAAAGCAGGGCAACTGATTAAAGTACATGTAAGAGTACTATAAGTAGTATGACTAGTATATCTAGTCATATATGTTTATATGAAATATGTGATATGTGTATATGTAGCCCTATAAATATTTACAAGCACATAAGTAATACTTCCATGTATATATTTTTTTCTTATAAAATTACAGGTGACTCATTACATAGGGTTCCCCTTATTCAGGTTCTTTTTTGCAAGGAGAGTTCAGGGCACTGGACTATTAATCTCAAAAGGTTCTCTCTTTTCAAACCTTTTAGAGAATAATTCGTATATACGTAAAATGACAAAGTCATCTGTAACTAATAACAGCATCTGTTAAATGAGACAGACCGTCAGAGTTAAATTAAAAATATTCAGAATAGCCCTTCACATTTTGTTGCCATAAAATTGTACCTGCAATTAAATTGTGGATTAAGATGCTAATGAGCTACCTGATTTGCATGTGCAATCAGATTAGCATGTAAATATCAGCTTCTTGCAGGCACTAACATATATATGACTACCTGAGCGTGCCTGCAAATCAAAATGTTAGCAGGCAGGCCCACAATAGCAGATGTAAAGATCTGTTAATCACATTGCTGGCGTGTTGGTACCCTTTAATTTGTGGCTTCCAGAACTGCTGAGTACTCCTAACTGTAGTGCGATCGGCAGGTGCTTACCAGCAATGACAGAATGTGGGTGAATGACCTTACTGGATAGGAGTATTTTAGTTTTCATCTGACATTCACCACAGGGTGCTGGCTATGCCTGTGGGATCTGATCTGGGCTTTTTTCTGATCCAGTAGGGGTGGTAGAAAAGGTCTCTGCTGGCTATGTCCGCTCACTCTACCTTGGGAGACTTTCCCTTATCATGGCGCAACTACATGCTGTATATCCATGCCTGAATCACCACCGTTCACTGTCAGTACATCAGAAAAACCAGCCAGTTCCTGGTTGCAGTGATATGCTGGACTATAAAACCCAGCAGATGAGAATGCCTCTGAAACATGTTGCTCTCATAGTTAAAGAGTTTATATCTCTTAGGTGCTGCAGATAAATCACAACTCATGGTCCATTGCAGAGTGTTGCAATGGCAGTTCATGTAGACAGGCTTGCCCTAGCTTTAAAAAACAGCTTGGGTGCACCTCACAACTGAGAACAAAGGACAGGTTAAACTGATTATTTTCACCCAGCAGTTCTGGCAGTTTTCAGAGTCCGCTTATGTTATTATGGCTCAGTTGCTAGCAGTAGCCGAAGTAGGCAGCACAAAGTTAACATGAAGACTACATGACACACAAAAGTAGCAGAGACTGAATATAACACTGATTTATGAGCCTCTGCAGAGATTTCAGGATAAGCATGCACAGACTAAACCTTTGCTGCAGAACCTGAAATTACTTAAAACTCAGGTAGGTTCATTCTCAAAGATTCAAACCAACATTGTACAATTTGATCAGAACCACATTAAACAGGAGAAGTGAATACTCCCACTACCTGGAACATAATCACCCTGTTTATCAAATTAACTGATTTGATTTTGTTTTTTAAGACTATTTGGGAAGTATTCAAAAACCTAGTCAGCTCATAAAGCTGATACATATTTAACAAACTTAATAGATCCTGAGGCTAAGGAAACTTCAGCCAAACAGCTTTTAAAATGAAGCTCAGCAGTTCTAAAATTGAATCTGCTGGGACAGAAGAGTTCAGAGAACCTTATAGGAACCAAATTTCACATTGTCTTAGCTGGCACTGTAACAGATTTCTCTGGTAATATATTCAGCATTTCTTGTCATGCCTGTGTAAACTGCTCTGTTTCTCTAGTTGCAGACTTTTCTTGTTTTAATTCATGACCCAAAGCACATGGTCCGAAATAGATTTTTAATTATTTCAGGAAATGATTGTGTATTTTATTCTGGAATTTGCTTTATGCAGCTTTTCACTTAATTAAACATCATTTTAAGTTAACTGTGAAAGGCCAACTAAGACATTACCATTTAACATCCTGAGACCGTCACCTGATGTGGCCTGTTTAAGCGCCTGTTCCACTTGTTCTCTTCTCTTTGATTCAAATTCCAAAGCTTCCTGCAATTTTCTCTTCGCCTTTTTTTCTTTCTTCAAGCGTTTCTGAATTGTTGCTGGAATGCAAATATACTGTAAGAATGGCTGTTAAAGCACAATTAATACATAATGGAAAAGTGATGGCACTAGAAAAGGTAGGTAAAACTAACAGACTAAAAAGAATTTGAGCTCCGTCATGAATGCCATGCTTAACTTACAGTCTATTTCAGAGTCTGCTAGTGTATACACTGTTGCAAACGTTGTTCCAAAATATTGTTAAAATTATAGGTAAATTTACCCTTGCAATATTTTGCAATCCATTTTATTTGTTTGCTTCTCCTGTATATTAGACAAATGTGAATTTCAAATCAACGATATTGTTAGAAAAATTACTAAAAATATGGAAAGAATTCTGGGAAAATCAACAGCATTTACATAACTTTTTGTGACCACTTGTTCATCTGCATTCTCATCAACTTTTACAGATCTGTCTGGATTTGTGAGTGCTCAAGTCAGGGGAATAAAAGGATACCATTGCATGGGCAATCTCTGAGAGGCTTAATAAATTATTAATGCCAGAATGTGATCTGGAAACATAACTTTGAAAAATTGAGTAAACCATGTGGAAAAGCCTCTCTCTGACTTTCTGTAATAATGAAGATGTGGATGTGGTGATGACTTAAAAGACAAACAATTCTGAAGATATTGATTATTAGAGAAATTCTCCTTTGAGCCAGAAGCCAACAAAGTTTGTGAATGACTTAAGGTTTTTGTTGACTTAAATGTGACTCAGGAGGTACATAGTGTGCTGTCTGCTTACACTGAGATTAAGTTTTGTTTTATAGAAATACAACAGTCTCATCTACACTTACACTGGGGTGATGCAATGATTTTGAACACCCACTGCAATTGAACAACTTCAATAGTATTTACTGATCCTCCACAATTCGACTTAGAAGTGTCCTTCTTTGTCATCTCTTACTGAGCCTTGGTGCTGTAGACAGGTCTGTTCCCCACACCTAATTTCAATTCAAAATGCACAGGCAGATAGTACTTGGCATTTATGTTTGTGGTCTTATCTAGCTTTATCTTTCTGATTTCATGGATGTAATCTAGAAGTAGCTTTTGGCACATAAAAAAACTATTTCTCTCCTTTAGATGAAGATTTGAATTTTAAAAAGAAGACTGCCTGCTTTGCAATATCACAGCGAAAAATTAGATTTACCAATTTAATTGCCTATTATTATCAAAAGCTTCTAAACAGTCATGGTTTTCTTAGAAGGCCCCATATTGGGAGTGCTTTTGTATCTCACTCTTCTGATGGAAAATAAATTATCTAGGGTTATTTGTTTCAGATCTTGCACTTGGGTAGGCAACTTCTTGTACTTCATCTATTTTGTTGCACTGAAGCTATCCACAAGAAAAATTAACTGACTAATACCTAAACTACAGAAATCTCCATTACTCAGGAAGTGTAGGCTAGGTAAGTGGTAAGATGATGAAAAAAAAATCACCTAAATACCCAAATTACAGACATATTATCTTTCTCAAAATAAGACTGATCCTCAATGCTTGGAGGATAATAGCAGGAAACAAAAGAAATTAAAGCTGTCAAATGAAGAAATCAGGCTGGGAATACACAGGCAGAGTGGTAATAATGCATGTGAACGCCATGAAACTGAATCAGCCTTCCTCCACAGAACCAGCCAAAACACTCTGCGGCCAGTTGCCCTCCAGGAAATAATCCTTCAGTCACTGTTCTGTCTGCTTACAGAAAAGTGTGCTTCATTCTGTTTTTATTAAATTTAAATCTTTCATTACCAGTGCTAGTCCACTGCTGCATTACACTGAAGTATGAATGTCAGTTAACTCCGAGTCCTCAATAGCTCCAGCTGGAAATGCCAAAGGGTTATACATTTAATAGATATCTAAACTCCATTTTTCATTCACTCACCTCTGCTTTGCAGCTCAGCTGTAAGTTGCCTTTCCAAGCTCTCTCTTAGTTCTCTCTCTCTACAAAGCTCCATCTTTAACTCTTTCTTTTCCTGCTGTATCTGCTTTTCCTGGACTCTGGCATTGTCCACAGCCACTTTCAGAAGGCCCTAAAACACATGCAAATGTAAGAGCTGAAAATAACGTTTTGTTTCAGCAGTGACGAAATTCATCCATTTGTTTCTTTTACTTCCTCTAGGAAAAATAAAATATCAGGAACCTACAGACCTGGAATGCAACTGTGCATTTAAAGTAGCTAAATGTTAGATAAGGGCAAATTTCTGGCATGGTATCATTCAGTATAGCGTTTGCACATTCATCCTACTGATACAGTTTATTGCAAATGAAGTGCCATATCATTGCTGACCTTGGTCAACTGCAGGGAGAAGCAAAGGAGGAATAATGAGACTGGTGAATTTTAATATGACCATTATTGCCAACTATTAAGTCAAATAGACAATGCATAAAACTCTTTCATAATCAATAATGCCAGACAGTGAAAACCTAAGCATTACATTAAATAAAAGAAATTAGAATTGCAGATACAAAATAGTTTCTGAAACTTTTTAAAGAGACTGAAAAAGAAATACATTTTATCTGTCATGACATAGCCTGGCCCTATAGAGAACAATTTACCTGAATGTTGGTTAATAGTGTTTCTACTGATGAAAGACCATCAGCAAAAAGAAATGGCGCAGGAAATCCAGGAGGCAAGGCCTGTCCAGCCAGTTGGACTTTATCTAAGGTTGGTTTCATTATTGGAATGGCAATTTGGACCTCTTCTGTAAAGATAGGTTTAAAAGCAACATCAGAAAGCATTGGAAATATAGGTAAATGTCATTTCTAGAAACTGTTTCCCTGGAAGTCAAAATACAAGCATATTAGCAAAATTGACATTGTTTCAGTCTTTGGGCAGCCATGGCTGTTGCTAAGGCAAGTTTGCAAAATAATTCAGAGCAATAATAAATATACTGAAGACTATAATGTAGCTCTAATAGAGTATAGACTATTATATCTCAAATTCTACAGAATTATACTACAGAATTATAACAGTATTACGCAGTTCATTAAACCTGAACGACTTTTCTTCATTCTATCATGTTTGCTATTCTGCGACGAGCATTTTTTGTTGCTATAACCTTGAAAAAATTCTAATCAAGAAATGTATCACATCTCTTTACCCCTTTAGCATTATCCTTCCCGTACTCAGCAGTAAATAATCTCCACTGAGTCATCCCCTCCTGCTTAGCTAGCACCAACTCCAGGCTGTCAGTAAAGCGTCAGCACAGGCTTTCTTAACAAGTGCCTTGCTACGGTCAGCCTTTCTAGTCACGGGCAGTAGCCAAACATGCTTTGCTTTGCTGAGTTATCTCTACCGAAGGTGTAAAGCTGGGTGGTGGGGGGTCACAGGAGCAGCCAGGGAGGAGAGGGCACTCCGGCGCTGGGCCCTGCTCCTGTGATTTACTGCACAGAGCTAGATTGATGCATCTCTTATAAATTGTAGAATTGGGGCCTGGTAACTTCCCCTCTGCTTGTTGTTTCAGTTAGATCAAGTTGCTATAGATCGAGCTGTGCACAGACAATAGAAATGTGTACACAGAAATAAACAATGATATTAGTAATTATTTTTCAAAAATCTTTCAGATTTTGTGATGAATCTGTACTCTCACCAACAAACTCACATTTCTGAATAGACAATTTAATGATATTTTAGGATAATAATAGATATATCTCCTTCTCTCAGATCCCTTTGTGTACTACTTCTCCAAGTATTCGTTTTAAACATCGAGTTTATTGCTGAAAATCATAAAATTAAAATCTGCTAGCAGGCTTTAAAGACAAACTCTGCACACTTGTTTTTCTCTGAAATGTTAAAAATATTGGTATAACATTCTAGGGAAATCCAGTCCATATATAATACACTCTTCTAATCTCCTTGGCACTTGCAGAAATCATGAATAGCTTCTCAGCAATTGCTTTTTAGTAAAGTTTGAAACTAATATATTGTCCATAAGTTCATGATGCATGTGTTTTCTAATGGCAACTGCACAGACAGTCCTGATAGTTTCATTTGTCAAGTGTCTTGGTCATATTAATTCCAGGATTTACAATTGGACCACACTGTATCCAAAAGGCCTCCCTTCTCCCACTTCTCTTATTAATAAATAAATAAATAAATAAATCAGAAGGAATCTGACCACAACAAATTAAACCACAGTGTCTCTGCAGCAGTACTGTTATCTAGTTTAACAACCTCCAGGAGCACCTATTGAGCAGCAAGCGCTTTTTGCTGTTTCTAAAACACACCTACTGACAACTAAGCCAGGAGCATTAGCAGATCTCAAGTATTCTTTGAAATCTCTATTGAGGGAGTATATTTGTTTTCACTGTGTGAGTTCATTAAATGGAACATCTTCATAATGACTCTCCAGGACTAATAACAACAAAAGCCAGTAACCTCTTCACATCTTCATAGCTATCATTTTAGAGCTGTGTTCGTGTAATTTAAACGATCCATTTCTTGAACAAACAAACAAAAACCCCTCTGGTAACAGACTCAGACACAGAATTTGTGCTGATTCAGATACACTGTTTCTCATATTTACGTATTTTCTATCAGTGACAGTTTTTAAAATGAACTGATTAGTTGTTGCATGTGTTGCTACACAGAAATAATACCTAAGTCACAAAATACTGAACAGAAGTGGCATTTGAAAAATAAAGTAATACATGAAGTATGCATAACAGAAGACTATAGCGGCTTTAAAATCTCTAGAAATCTCTCCTATTTGGAGATGAAAGTAATAACATTAAATTGGCTGAAAGGAAAATTACTATTGACTGTGAAGACAGGTTGCATGGTCTATGGTTTGTAATGTTACTGTACAGCAGATTGAAGTTTCAAAATAGTATTACTCTTCTTTAAAGAGATAGACACAGCTAAATTAGGTGCTGCTTGCTGCAGTGAGGATCAAATGCAAAAAGAATCATATTTCATCAGACCTAGTCAACACCAGGAAAATAAATAGAAATATAAGAGGTATGCAGGCAATGATTCATTTTGATAATCTGGCCCAAGAGAGACACATAGAGACAGCACACAGATCTAAGCTTCTACCAAAAGACAAATAGGACACAGAGGGTGGGAATTGGGATGACAGTGTAGCAGAGGTCACATCGATTTTCAGCAGCAGTTTTCACACAGATGAGATAACCCTGGACTCTATTTGGCCCATTGTTCATATCCTACCTGTCCCACAAGCAATAAATTTCCAAGTCCCAGAAAAAGGGCAGTAAAGAAGAAGGATTCTACTTATGACTTCTTATGATTAAGTTTTTGTGCTAACCAAACATGCTTTGCAGACCAAGGTCACATTGCATGTTAAAGTCTGTAATAGCTGAAAACTAGAAGAAGCATATTATGTTTTAGCGTATATGGGTGGAAACTGTCAAACCATTCATCATTTTTTTTCTGATTGAAATCACACTCTGCAAAGATGAATGATAAATGCATTAGAAATCTATTTCAATCTTGTAATAGGTCTTCACATTTGAATGGTGTCTACATCTTGTCCATATTCTGAGTAAGTGCACAGTTCGGCAGAAATTTATTAGCTAGGCTTAAGAAATCCTTATTGGTAAAGCAATTAAAATGGCATGTGTTGGAAGCATTTTTTGCAGATTGTCTCAAATGCATCACTTTAAAAGAAAAAAAAAGATGTTGATTTCAGCATTTTGATTTTAAAGAAAACTGAAGATATAAATGCTAAAAGCAGCACTCGCACATACAGTACAACAGAATACACAAGAAATAAAGCTAGGACAAATACTATCTAACCAAGGACACAACCAACCTTCCTATTTATTGAACAAAGTGGGAACTACTTTTATTGAGCTTGTTTGTTAAACCTGCCATGCTTTATAATAGCATTCAGGAATCCATTTAGAGGGCAGTCTTTTTATTTTAATTTCTAGCTGGCATCCAGGTGAATAGACGAAAGCAAAAAGTGTATTTCAGAGGAAAGAAATACAGAGTAAATACTAACAGTGAATTGAATTATTATCCCAGGAAAGCATGTGGAAAGGTGCTAGAAAGTTTCTTGTTGTTAATGCAATATACTAAAGTATTTCATCTTCCATCTTCTGCCTAAGTTGCAGAAATCTGGATTGGAAAATTAAGCATCAAGCTATGGACTAAATGCAGCACTGGGAACATGAGTAACACAAATTGCTCCCTGCATGACAGTGCACAGCCCAAACCAACAGGCAATTTTGTTTACCAGCTGGTTTATGTTCTTTCAAAAGGTATGCTTTTAAATCCATCATTCATATACCTGGTATACTTGACACGTCACATCCCTCTCAAAACAAGCTAGAAATATTAAAGCTAAAATTTACAAACTACCTAGCAGTAGTTAGATTATCAAGTTATTTACTCACATATACTTCAAAACTTACCTGTTTGGAGGCATTACATGTAAGCCTCACCTCAAATAGTTTATACAACATAAGTTATAATGCATTAAATAAATACGTGACATGTAGAGAAAAGCATTAAAAAAATCATACAGAATTTATAGCTATTAATCTGTTACTAACTAAGACATTCGATCTTAGAAAACCTTCAGCCAGCATTAATAATACGGTTTTGGACATAGATGGCACTGGGGTCATTCCTGTTCTCTGCCTATGGCATACAATTTAGAAAGCTAGGGACTAAAATGGTTTATCATAATTATAATTCTTTAAGCTTCATATTTGAATGATGGGGATTACATTTAATGGTCCACAGTTAGAAAAGAACAGCCTAGGTGCTCTAATGCACTGTTTTGACCTTTAATAAAACAAAACAGAGCATCTGCAACACCAGCTGAGTTGTATGTCCTACCCATCTTTGCAAGTAAGATATTATATTTTTATTTGAAATAGCATCATTTGCCAAATTATCCAAACTGATAACCCTTGACTTCCAGTTGTATTTCTAATTCACAAAGACAGTGATAAGCAGTGGTGACGAAAAATGGCTATTTTGGCAGAATTAGGGCTCAGATCCTAATTTTTGACAGCAAGAAGCAGTTTTCCAAAACAAGTGAGATTTCTTATTTTAATTTTAAACCTTAGCAACTTTTGTTTTGCTTAACTAGTAACTAGTAGTCTTTTTTTGTTGTTGGGTTTTTTGTTTTGTTTTTTCTTTTACAAAAAGTATGTAAATCCTGTAATCTGAAGCACTGTTTATTTCAAATATTTTATATCTGTTGGTCTGCAAGGACAGGGTTGTCTGTCTTGTGTCTGAAAATCCTCCATAGACATCTGCCTGCCTTTCTCACCCTCACTCATTGCTTCTCTGCCAGGAGTTGAGCACTCCTCTTCATCAGTGAGGAGAAATACCTCCTTCTAACCTGGCCCCAACCAGACTTAGAAATTTACTGCTTTAACCTTGTGATTCAGGTGCCAAATTTAAAGTCACTGCTGTTTTTCTTAATTACAGTCCCTGAATGAACAGGGTCAATGAATGCGACTGGGGAGTATCTGATTAATCCACTGCACTAGCTTTAAATCAGACTTTACTTCATTTTCAAATGATTGATACAACTTGAGAGCACACAAGTATGTTTCACTACTGAGCTTTGCCATAAAGAAACTTCACTTTAAAAATAGTATCTAATCATTATATATACATTTCCAGGCTGCCCTAAAAGCTTTTGGAAACTATAACAAAACAGCAACATCAACTATCCTCCGCTTCACAGTATCTGCTTCCCAGCTGGTTCTCACCCATGCAATCTGAAATCAATTGATTTTTGTCCTGAAGTGTTTTGTAAAATCTCTTCATTGTTTCCAACACAGGGGGAAAATGTAGAGCATGTCTGTTACATTTAAAGCAATGTGCTGGCTTAGGAAAAACTGAATATTACTGTAGTGAAAAATAGAAGGTGAGCTGCGCAAGCAATGCATAGACTACCCTTTCTATAGACCTGCTCTCAGGAAGTACGAGGGTGTGTTTTCCTGAAAGATGTCATAAAGAAGGCACTTAGTGTTAGAGTAGGAGAAGGAAGCAAAAAGCAGAGAAATGAAAATTTTGGCAGGAAACACTAAAATAAGAGTTTAAAAATTGTCTTTATCTGTGCACTCTTTAACAAGGGGCACATAATTATACAGCTTTGACATTTTCATCAATGTACTCTCATTAATAAGACAGAAAATTATACCTATTTATAACTTCAACATATTTACAATATGCTCTGATGTTCACATGGCACTGACAGTAAAAGCACCTGAAAATATTTCATTAATTCCAACCTTAACAAGAAAAGGACCTAAGTTAGATGAGATTTGCATTTTACAGCATTAAAAAATTATATGGAGGAGTGCAGTAATTCATTGGACAGATATACGAAATTAAATGTTTCATAGCAAATAACTTCAGTCTGAAGTTCAATACATACAGATTAGGAAAAATACTACTGATGTCAATTGATTAAATTATGCTCATTATGAAAAAGTGTAAGTACAATTAATGCTACCAATAAGTGTATTAAAAGCCTTCCAAAGTACTATATTTTATCTGTGCAATAATTATTTACAATTAATTGTTTGTCTGTATTATTATTATACCTGCTTTATGATATGAACTGTTCCTCGGGGAGGTTTTGGTAATCTGGATTCCAAAACATTTGAGGTTGCTCTGTGCTTTATCTCCTAAATCTATGGAGAAGCTTAATTACTGTCAATCTGCATTTTCCATATGGCAATTTAAAGCAACTAGTAACTTTCAGCTAGTAATAGTAACTTGTCATTCCTCACACGGGCAAGAAGCATTATTTCTACTGACAGTAGAGAAAAGTGAAAATGTGAATTATTCAATAAAAGGCTAGTAACAAAATTGTGACATGGAAGAAAGGAAGAAAATGAAACAACGAATGACATAAACAAAATCCTGCTCATGGCCATTATCAAGAAATCTTTTTTTTTTTTTTCAGCTAACTCTCCTGTTAACATTCACAAAGGTTTTTTCATGGTGATTTTTAAGTATCACTGTAGTCTGACTACTCCTCTACTGAGATTTTAAACTGTCAGATGAGGATGGGTAGGAGGAACTTGCCAAGAAAAAAAAAAAGATTCTTCAATTTTCTTGGCGGATTCAGCTTTTCCCTATTAATGTTGAGATTATTTCTTCAACTATTTTGTTGCAAATATTTATGACTCCATATGGAACAACAGATGTTGAAGGGAAGGGACAGCAGAAAAGACTTCATTTTCAGCAATTACCCTGCTACTTGTTGTCATACTGTAGGTGTTCTTAGTGCATCTATTTTACATACCACCCTGTCCTTTCACACACTGCAAAAATGTCAGTTTGGATAATTAATGTAATAACTTCAGTCCCAATCATTTCCACAATATTCATTTATGAAAATAAAATAAATAAATAGGACAACAGGAGGAAGAAATCAGGAAGGAAGGAGCTAGACAGGAACTGCTCTTCCAGTCTTTCTGGAATATCTGATCAGGAATCAATTTCTCACAAAGCCACATCAGGTCCTTAGTACAAAACCTTTCCCTTTCTCTCTGAGACAGATTCCAACGATTGCTACCAAGAAGAAAAATCACACAAGAAACAGAAAAATAAATCTATCCAGTAAGCAGTGCAATAAACAAAATTATTGCATAATGCTGGTGTGGAAACATGGGCGGGGTGTGATGAGGATAGTTAGGAACAGGCTGAAGGCCAGCACAGCGGCCGGGCAGCCTGAGCTGGTCGGAGAGCACCAGTCCCCTGCAGGCAGAGGGGGACACCCGCTCGCAGAGAGTCGTGCCCGCTGCGCCATGTCCACAGGCAGCACGTGCCAGCCAGCTCCTGGCCAAACACAGCCACGGTCAGCGAGGCATGGCACTCGCATTAATAAACTGCCTGAGCGTGCATCCAAGAGCCGTGATAACTCAATCCCAGCACCACAAAGTGCAGTGATGTGGCCTCTGGACAGGCGGCAGCTCGCGGCTGGTGCGGCCTGCAGGGTGGGCAGGCCAAGCTGGTGGCTGCCCGTGATGGCCACTGACACCGGCGGGCCTGAAGGCTGAGGTGTGCCCCGCGAGCAGGCCCCGTGCATGTCTGCCGGCCAGGACTGCACGAGAGCCCTGACAAGCCTACTGACCAGCCAAAGGAAAGGCAGCCCGTGTCTCCACAGTCAGCCACACTCTTTCATGTCCCACTCACAATAAAAATATACAACGTGCTTTTAAATAATTTTCATCTTCTACTCCCTTTATTGCAGCATTTGGTAGTGTAATAAATAATTTGAAACAGATCTCATTAGCAAGATCCCATTTTTTCCTATTCACAAAATACACACAACCGTGTAAGTGCTTCCAGGGAGCTGTGATCAGTGGGACCAAATTTTCACCAGGATGGCAGCTCTGCTTGTATTCCCATTTCACACCTGAAAAGCTCCACCTGCCTGCTTAAGCTGCAAATGTGCCACCAGGAAAGGCTTTTTAACTTGTCTTCCTGGTCTAGGGAACTATTCACATGTCAACCATGCATATGTTAGGTACATGGCAAAGGACATACTTGAAATGGCATTCTTCCCTTCCAAAAGCCTGTGTTCCTAACCCAAGGCAAAACCAGGCTGGATTCAAGACACTCATTGCCTTCTGGGGTCCAGGCAGTAAATGTAGGTCCTGAGTGGCCAGAAGGAAATGTAAAGGCGCACAGAATGGTGCAATAAGGAGCGATGTTATTCCTCGACATCAACGTTTAGTGATCACCAGCAGAGCTGACTGGAAGCCAGGGAGCCAGCCATGGGTGCCATCCGAACACAGGCAAAAGAACTCTAAACCTCAAAGTTAATTAGTACAAATATTTTTGTAAAGTCTTCTGTTAATACTATAGAGAGATTATAAAGTTATGCATTATATGATTTATGTTAACATAGCAATTATAACAGCCAAGATAACCTCATCTCTCCTAATTTGTTTAAAAATAGTACCAACTTAGTATCAGTATTATTACTGTTAAGTTCAATTTCTTGAAGTACATGTGTAACTAGCAGTTAAATCCCTCAAATATTTGAAGCAGGCAGAGTACTCCATTTCCTATTTCTGGATAATTATTCCTGCTTTATTAAGGTTTATTTTACAGCTGTATAAAATAGGTTATAAAGGACAATTCTGCTATTATGTCCTCCCCTGCTTAGGCTTAATAAATATTATATTCCACACCATCCATTAAAGCCAAGTAGTGGAGAAAATAGGAGTGGTAGTAATCTCCTCCACAGATGTAAAATACCTTTAATAAAATAAGGGTGTATAACAGTCAGGAACAAATTACTGAGGTCTGCTTTAATAAAATAGTACCCTTAAAGAAGTATTACTCTTAAGGTACTGACATTCCCACTGGTGATGCAGTGTATCCTTTCAAAGCAGTATAGCTTGTTAAAATGGCAAGATATCTTTTTGCAATAGAGTGTTTGTGTCCAAGCACATACAAGGTTTGTATAGAATGCATCCAGGGAGCCATAAAACTGGTGGGAAACATATTTCTCCATGGTATTTTAGTACTTCGAAAAATTCAATCACTGGGAAAAAATGTTTTGCTGTAAACATCTGAAGAGCCTTATAAAAGCAATGGCTTCCCACAGCACCTGCTTAAATAATTTTAAGAGGGAGTATGTCTTTGCTCATCTTCTAAAACTTGTAGAAACCTTCGCCTATTAATTTCCCTGGTGCTGTAAGGCCAAGGCACTTTTAATCAGAAATAATTATGACTGCAGTTAGGGGATGTTCACCAGCATTATTTTTGCTCTGTAGAAATAAGACAACTTTCAAAACTGATTGCTTGGAGAAATATGACTGCTTTAATAGGAAAATATACATAGAAAGATGAACACCTTAAAGTTCCTTTTGAATTAATTATGACATTCTTCAGATGTCAGAGAAGTACCCTGTTTATATATCCTAGCATTTCAACTCAGTTCAGTTACACGTTGATTTTATAAACCCTGATTATCAAGAAACATGAGAAATTCATCCTTTTTAAATCTACCTTTTCACTGTTTTAATTCTATAGGTGAGTAGCACTTCCGTGCCGTGGCTGTTACCAGTATAATTCCTGACACAGTCCTTACGTAGTCTTCCAAATAAAACTTTAGTCTCACACCAGCTCCTCAGACCTCCCGTGCTGCACAGCACACATCCTTCAGTCCCACAGCACAGGCAGAGGGGACCAGCTGTGGCATGGCCCTGCCTCCCAGCCCAGCTCCTGCTGCAGAAACCAGGCTCCTGCGCAGAACAAGACTGACACCCTTTTCCCCCTGGAGGGTTCAGCCAGCCCCTGGTGTGCAGCAGCACTCCTAAGTGCTGCTGTTTCAATAGCACCATATCTCCTGCAGGTATTGGAGGTCACAGAACTGAATCTAATGTCCCTCTCGGGCTAAGAAACAGTCAGAATTTGGCTTATCCCAGTCCTCCCCTCTTCGACTAAGAGGGCAAGTAATAGGCCCTCTGATAGAAATTTTGTCCTGGTGTATCGATATTACATCTTAGTGACAGAATGATTAGAGTCACATATATCAGTATTACAGCAGCTCTCGGAGTGGAGAGCTGCATGTCCATAGCAACGTAGCACAACTCTTTGCCACCAAATAATTACATGATGCTCTGGGGAAAGACAAGTTTTCCTAGCACACAGCCAATCTATCAAAAGGGAAAACTCTTTCTGACCCAAATGGCAGCTACGATCACAGCATAAATGTAAGCTAACCACCACGTAGTCCTCATCCACTACTTTGCAACCTAATAACTGTTAAGTCTACTGCTGTCACTTATCCTGAGCTCTTTTGAAAGATCAAATACTGAGGAAAGCAAAGAAAGTGGAAAACTTTCTGCAGAAAGGAGCAGCTATCTGACATTTATCTACTGTATCCTCCCTTCAGATCAGCCTGAGTGTTGAGTGTGGCTCCTGGGGAGGCCGAAACCTGTGCTGCCACACGCTGCAGGTTCACTTCACAGAGCATATTCAGTGACCACCTCGCTACTGCAACTCCCAGTTACATACCCGAGACAAAACATCACTTGCAACAACAACAAAAAAGTGTTAAATAAAGTATTTAAATTACAAGTAGCTAAATCCAGGGTCCTATGCTTTCCTCTACGAGGCTACTAGTACAGTCCAAGAGTACTGTTCCCAGAAGCTGGCCAGCTTTTTTCCCTCTATTCTCTCTGCCCAAGACTTCTGCTATCCACCTGAAACAGCAAGACACATGAAGTCATGCTCTGCTATGGTATGTGGCATAGAGCAAAGTTTGGCAATAAAGTCCCGATGTTTAGGCTAATTTCTTTAATAAAATCCTAATATCCATTCATGCCAAAGCACAAAAACCTGAGCACCAAGCAAATGAAGATATATTTATTTTTTCACAGAGCTATGTGCATGTACAATACTGTTCTTTTATTGATTTGGGATTGCAAACCAATCACTCCAGGAAAATTTTCAGAAACTTCACAAATCTTCTGCTTTTAAATCACTATAAGTTCTAGTCGACTTTAAGACAAAAAAATGCCACTAGTGTTATCATAACTAAATACAAATCTACTAGGCAGATTTTTGGATAAATCTCTTGGACTTGCATGCTTCCTAACTGAAAACAAAATACGAACTAAAACGAAATACAAACTCAAACAAATTATGCAGAAAACCAGTACTCTACACCTCTCACTCATTCACAAACAGGTTTCAAACCATCCTTGGACTAGGTTGGATTGCTGAAAAGCCCAGCCTCACAGGCATGCCACTTTCTGCAGCCTCTGGATTTGGCAGCCGAAGCCTGGAGAGGTGGTGAAGTGCCAGGGCGAGCTCTGCAGCTGGCTCCCAAGTAAACACGGAGGGGAAAGAAAACAGCTGCTTTGGCAACCGCCTGCTGCAAATACGTAAGTTGACAAAGCAACTGTGACTGAAACAAAACGTACCTTGCCCCTATTCAGTAAAAAAAAAAAAAAAAAAGAATAACTAAGAAGTATCAAATGGAATTCTGCATATTTTTTTTCAAAATGACAGAAATAAAGGCTGTGAACTCCATTAGTGCATCTGCCATTCCAGTGGGATTTCTACCAGGTCAGCTGGGAGCATGAACTTATTGACGTTTTAAGTTGTATCAAAAAGTCTATAAGCATAAATTCTTTTTAAAATGATTATGTTTTGATTATTGCTACCGTGACTTATGGGTTTGAGTAACCAGAGCATTTTTCTATTAAGACTGGCTTACGCCCTTTGCAGGGCACACTGTATTTTCACTTTGGTTTATTCTACCTCCTTGCTTTGAAACTGTGCATTACTTGAGAGAGTAGCTGACAAACCCATTTATGATAGTGCACAAAATGAAGCTTAATGAATCCCAAATGGAATGTACTTCATGTGCTAAAATCAATGTACATTGCCTGCTACAGTGTCTCCCTGTGAAATTGAGGCATTTGCTCAGAAATTTCTCTCTCAACAGGGTCTTTTCTTTTTTTTGTAGCGCTTAACTGCCTTTTGTCTGCTCTTGTCTCCCTCCAGTGTTGCTCAGATGGCAATCTTTTATTCCTTGTGCAAACTCATTTGGAAAATGCTGGATGGGCTACAGCTGTGTACTGCTACATAAGGTCTAATACATGTCAAGCAGTGCTTTCTATGTGCTGAATAAACACAATGAAACAATGTTTTAATTGATTATTAAAACGGCAGAGTTCTAGACTGAAAGTAGTATTTAAATCAGCTTTAATCAGCTAGTTTTGTAAAATTCGGAAAGGTATCGATGCTGTATAGTCATATCATGCCATTCGAGCACATAAGTTTTCATAAAGGTTATTGCAACCCAAGGTGATAAAGCTATTTCTGGGTGATTTATGCAACCACATAAAGGTAATGAAGAACAAACGGGATCAAAATATTATTGAAGCATGAACCTTACCTGGGAAGGTATTTTCATACATATCTTCTAAGAAATCAAATAAAATATATGGTTTTCAAGAGCCAACCTCTGTCCGGGTACTATGGAACCTTTGCAGTTCAGTCATTCTCAAACAATAAAATGTGCTCTTGCTTTTATGATGTGTGGTGTCTGAATTTATACTCTCTAATAATAAATACTGACTTAAAATCAACCTGCATTACTTCTGACAAAAGGTATCTAAGTTGGAGGATATACAGTCTAGAACAAGCAAAAATATCTGTATGATTTGTTTAAACCAACAACTATTAGACTGTGTAACTATTTTTTTTTCAAAGTAAGAATATATATATAAAAAAAAAGTAAACAGTAATCCAAATAATTATGGATCCCAAAGAGGTGCCTTGACTCTCCTCAGGACACTACCTGGGGAGTCATACATTTTTGAAGGCCTATTTCAAAATTTGGGCAATGATCAGTCAGAAATGAAGCCCACAGACTAAATTCTTCTTTATACCATTAAGTGTATTCCACTAACTATATTTCTCTGTGGGTCCTGAGTGACTCCCTAGGACTCCATGTGAAGAATGCACTGGGAGGTAACCAACTTTTTTTTTTTTAATTCTTCCTTCAAACAAAAAATTCTAACCTTGTCCAGAAATTTAGGTAATAAAAACTGGTAACTTCTGTTAAGTATCAGCATGACATGGACTATCAATCAAACAAGAAACAAGCATGGAGCAGATAAAAATGGCAAACTGCTATAATTACAAATGACATTTTGTGCATGACTGTGTCTCAAGAATTGTTACAGAACGCTGTGAAAAGAAAAAAAATCATTTATATCCACAGTCCAGAATAATATGGTCCATTACAATGATGTACTTTGGGGCAGAAATGTCATTTGTTATGTCTCACATTGTTTCTGTTCTATCCACTGAATTTATATTTAGTTTTATTTTTTAAAAAGGATGAATTCACTTTAGAGAACTGACAGCTTATATGAATATTTTAGTTTTGCTTGCAAGTACCAGAAAAAAAAAATGGAATAAAACTCAAGCTCCATGTTCCTCAGAATGCCTACTGAGAATAAATTCTATGTTTATTTGTATTTCATTTTGAACAACCGCTTTTCCCTTGAGTATTTATTAAAAGCATAAAAAGAATGAGCCAAATTCACTTCTCAATAACATCCATTCAGCATTGTTGAAGCTTGTAAAATTGCAATAGACTAGCCAAGGGGAAAATTTTACTTACTATTTAGTAAATATATATAATTTTTTCTGGTTGAGAAGATGTATTGTTTTATTTCCAAATTCTGTCTGCTCCTGCTCATCAAAGAAGAAAAAGCAGCCATTTTGTTATACGTTCATCACCTCAGAAAGGAACAGAAATGATGTGCATTCCCTCATTTGGTTGTTTGTTACTTGGGGTCCAATCCTATACATGGCTTTTCCCATCAAACTTCCTGAAGACTTAAGCAAAGTGTCCATCTATTCTGCTACATAAAGAACTAGTTACATTTTTTTTCCTGTATGTGCTCAAAGATTCCCATAAATGATCTTTGACCTATGTTCCAAAATACACAGATTGAGGAAGTGTTAGTTAGATTGCCCCTAAGTGGATTCAGCCACTGGGAAGAGCTATTCTCAACGCAAGGCTGGAGAAGCGTTTTTATACTGCATGACAGAGACACCTAGTTTTGTAGCAACTAAACCAGGAAAATCCACAACAATTGCAATGAAACAGAAGCTACCATAGTTGGTCTATGACCACACCTCACAATGCAGCAGCCAAATTGTCTCTGGGCAGTGCTCCTCACACCTCCTGCACCAAGTTTCCATGAGGCCAGGCTGAGCTGCCCCAGGTCACTCTCACTTGCCAGATTAGGTGTCTTAAAACCGTCTCGATACCATACAAAATGAAAAATCCAATTACCATTACATAAAATGACTTCTTCCAGTGCAGTTGACCATCACTGTGTTTTTAGTACAGTTTGATGATGTCTTTTTCAACAAATCTTGCAGGAAAAGTCATTCAACACTAACAATGTAGCATGCAGCTACCACTCCTAAATGGTGAACGTGGCCAAGAGCTGGGGTTGGTGTTTCTTGTCCGCTATTCCCCAAGAAATTAAAGTTTATAGCTTGTTAGTGGAAAAATGATGTCTTTAAGATCTAAGCCAATATTTTCAGAAATATCACGGATTGTCTTTATTGCTGGCATAACAAACCCCCAAAATATAATAGCAAGTAATGTGACCATTGCCCTTGGCAGCACCATTAAACTGGGCAGTGAACTACTTCAAATGGCTGCGAGTGTTAAACATTAGTTCTGCCTTAAGTAGGTTGATTTTAACAGTCAAACATGCACTGCAGTCTATCTGAACATTAAAAGCACCTTTCAAACTTAATTTTACAGAAATGTTAATGACCAGAACAAACTACTGAAGGCAAAAAAGAAAAGTAATTATTTCAACAGATGAAAGGAAGCAGTAAATTAACACTCCTGTTTTAAAAGGGGGCTCAGTAACTTATCTGCTTTAAGGAAATACCATTAACTGAAGCCACTATGGATATTTCACTTAATGTGTTTATGGTTTGGGGTTTCTTTTCTCTTTTGGCCTTTAAAAATGAGGTTTGAGGCAAAAGGAGAACTGTAAATCTTTAATCAAAATACAACAAAAGCCAGAAATGCTTTATCAAAATCATAGCAACTGAATTGGTACATAAATATCTATGTTACAGGCCATGTATACACACGTATGTTTGGTGAGAGAAAGGAGAAAAAAAAAAAGAACATCTTCAACAGCTTTGACCTGTATGTCCATAGAGGCTTCTAAGAACTAAAGAAAGCAGTAAGACAGAACTAGAAAGACTCAGAAGTACTCCTAATATACCACCAGTGCCTACGTACATTATATAAAAAGAGAAAGAAAAATTAGGGGTAGTCAAACTAATCCTATTATTACATTAAAAAAAATTTAGGAAGAAATTTGTCAAAGTTTAGAAAATGTTAAGCTGCTTGTTATAAAATACAAAACATACCAGTTTTTGTACACAAGCTATTATTTGGGGCAATTTTGAAAACTGTTTAAAAATAGTAATTGTCTTGAAAGTACGATTTTTGTACCATATGTGTTGCAATATTGAAGCAGACTGTAGAAATTTCCAAAAGGAAAAAATATATATATTTTAAAAATCTTTATAGCAAAATTTAGATGATTTTTTTTCCCCCCCCTGTGGACATGCATTTTCCACACAATAAAAAATATATAAATGTGGGTTTTGAAAATAATTTATTTAGCATTATCTGCATAGCTACATATGTTTTTCATTCCAAAATCAGCCATTTGCAGACTTCAAATGATGAAACGGTAATAATTCTTGTGATTTATATATGTCCACTTTGAAATATGGCTGAATGTAAGGTTTATTCAGCAAAGCCACACTGCTGATTAAAGTGGCTTTAATCTTGCTTTTTAATTAATAGTCCTTCATAAAGGATACTTTAGTATATAAAGATATGATATTGTATTGCATATATCATGTTGCAAGTGTTCATGCTTATTTCTATATACTTACTGTTATATATATACACACACATATACAATCTAAACATATCAGAGGTAAAGAAAGAACTGCATTCAGAATACAGCAACAGTAAAGTAAATGGAGAGTCAGAAGGCCAGGAAAAACTGATGATGTAGTCTCAAAAAACACTGGCTTTGACAGTAAAGCCAATTTAAGTAGTTCCCACGCCCTGTAGCACAGCTCATCAGCCCCTTCTGCGAAAATCCTTTGAATGCCTATTTATAATCTGCATCATATAAATAGAGTCTCTTAACTAACACCTCTGGATGATGTAGGATTATTATTTTGGGCAGACATTTATTTGCTTAAGGTATTTTGATGTGAAAATAGACACAATTTGGTTTATTCTTAAACGTTACTTGTATCATGGCAGTTGATGTCATTTCACACAAAACAGGAAGTGAGAGTTGTTCATAGTGCTGAACAAAATATATTATTTTGTCCAGTGAAAAGAAGAAATTGAGGGAAGAGTGGAGAAGCATATTTTAGAGTCTAATGTTTGATATTGGTAGGTGACATCTTGGGGCTTCACCCTGGTGACAGTCAGAAAAGAACCTGCTCTGGAGCTAGCCAGCAGGCTGAATGCAGTGGCTGGAAGCAACGGTACAACGTGACCCAAGACTTCCCAAAGCAGAAAGGCAAGCGTGATGGCAAGTCCCTGCAACAAGGCCATGTCAGGAGAGCGGAACATCATGTGGAAGATTATCAGCATCACAGAATGGCTGAGGTTGGAATGGACACCTGGAGGTCATCTTGTCCAAGCCCCCTACTCAAGGAGGGCCACCTAGAGCCGGTTGCCCAGGTCTCTGAAAAATCCAACTGGTTGAGAAGGTAGGGTGGATTTCAAACACAGAACAGTGACGACTGGTTACCAAGAAATAAGGTAAGGCTAGCAGTTTAGCAGCATGAAAGCAGAAAGAGTCTACTCTGCAGATCAGCTCTGCCTTTAATAGCTTCTGTCTATTTGGAGGTATTAAGGGGACAATTCTAGGATAAGCGATAGCTGAAGACAACCTCTTGAGGTGGCATTATACAGTAGAAGCCCTTTCACCTTTGTAGTGGACCCACTCAGAAACTGCCAGAGACACTACCCAAATCAAACTGCAGCCTGCCATCTCTATTGATCACCTGCATGTCAGATCACTCATTATTTGGTATTGAGTTGTGATAACTACCACTGTGCTCAAGCCTTCAAGCAATAACTCCTAGTTCTCCAAATACAATATGACAATGCTGTTGCTATAAAAACATCTGCATCAAATATTAGGGTATTTGTGAACCAGCAGTCTAAAATCATACGTGTTAACTGCACGCAGCAAGGTATACACTTATTTAAAAATAAATGTGAAATTCACTCTTCCACAAAAGAAGCAGTGTCATGAGAAAACTTGGGCTTTAAGTTTTGTAAACGCTGCATTTTCAATATTAGAGTGTCAGTCTTCATTCACTCTCTGACAAGGTTGTCAATCAAACAGCAATCTAGTTTTGTAAGACTTTAACCAAAGATCAAAGTAATGATACTGCTGAGTTCACATTACCTTCCCCGAGATAACTACTTGAACACTTTCATAGCGCTGCATCGATATTAACTTTGCACCATTCCTTCCAAGCAAATAAAACAGTACAAAGTTTGACAGCCCTCCTGGCTTCTGCTCTCAGCCCTGATCTGAACAGAATCCCAGTCCCTGTCCCCTCTACCCCTCTGTAACTGCCACCTGGATATTGAAGTTGAGAATTGCAGGACTTGCATTCAGTTAAACTTCCATCAATTAAAAAGAAAATGAAATGTGCTTTCTGTCTCCTTTGGGAAACACGCTGAATGTCTTTTACTCAATAACAATAGTTGGGCAATAAAAAGATGAGTGAGCAAAATGTGGTATATCATCGTTTTGCTTTTGACTTCAGCCCAATGGCAAATGAAAGGCATCCAAAATCAATTTCAAGAAGCTAATAAATTCAGTATGTGAAAGCAGAGAAAATATAACTTTTGCAGCCTCATCATCAAGCTGATTTGTAAGCAAAGCTGGGCCCAGTTCCCGACCACTAAGTCACCCATATTTTCCATATTTTCAGCTTCATGCAGGTAATATACCATTTCTGCAGAGTTTATATTCTAAGGATAAACATATATATATATATATATATCTGTTCTTTCCACAAACATACGTCCTGGTAATATCATAATAAAAATCTGAATGTACTATGCCCAGGAAATCATGTCGATCACTATCAGTTACTTCCTCCAGTAACAGTGAAAGGAAGGTGAAGGCTAATGCTGCACACAAGGGCATGCTCAAAGCAGAACGACTGCTTTCCACAGCTCCGCGTTACTTTCAGCCCAGACCTCTTTATGGCAGCACGGGGAGGGGCTGTTGGGATTTTTATTTGCTTGTTAACTGACTGAGAAGCTTGCCAGACCATGTCCATCTAGAGGCAAGTTTCCAAAGGGAAATGAATTAATGTCAATTACAACATAATTTAAAGTACTCCTTGAGCAATGCTGAATACCTACAATGTACAGCTTCTGATCTCGCTGGGCAATAATACAGGGGCTTCCACTTACTCCAAGCAATTACTTCAAATTTCCATGAGAAGAAAATTTGATCCACAGTTTCCACCATGACACAAGAAACCTTGAGGCATGGTCAAGCTCTCCCCAAAGGATTCAGTGTCCACTGCTCTTAGAGCTGACCGGGCTTTACCAGGGGGCTTTGTACCAGATATGATTTTCCACTGCAATTAGGAATAAACTACCTGACAAAAGGAGGCAGCACGGATCTACCCTGAGTGGCTTGGAAGGCCAGGACTAAATCCTTCAACAGCGGTTATGATACACCACCTTTGGTTACATGCTGGACTTGAATGTGCAGCTTTAAAAATGGTCAACAAACAGCAAGTCAAGGAATGGAAACAAACAGATGTACAGCAGCCCTGGGATCTGCAGGTCTACACTGGAAAAAAATCAACATTACTGAGAGCAAAAGTTCCTGTTTCTGACATAGCCATGTTATGTGATGCCTTCTGAAAGTTTTGTTTTGACCCAAGAGCAGGCAGTGACATCACAGAAGGCTGATTACACTTATCTAGGTTACATGGAAGTCATTAGCGGTGATCTTTTTTTTCCCTTGGGATGTCATATTAATTAAAAAAAAAAAAAAGACACGTTAATTTTTTTCTTGAAACATGGTACTTAAAAAAAAAAACACAACCGAACCAACCAAACAAAACAGACAAACAGGTTTCTGACCTTGGAAATTTCTGCGTCAAGATTATGGATTTTTTTGTTTTCTGTGACAAAACACAGAAAGAGAGAAAGAGAAGAAGGAAAGAATAAGGCAGGCACGCAGGAAGGAAAGCAAGCTGGGTGCTGGATGGAGCTTGAATTGTCAGTGTAAAACATGGCTAGAGAATGTAACTGAATAATGATGGTATTTGTAGACTGGGGACGTGCAAATCCTAGAAAACAGCAGGTGGAGAAAACTGTGGGATAGAATTATATTTAAAGGGGAAACGTTTGAGCTAGGTGAGAACACTAAAGAGATCACACTCAGAGTGTAAAACACTGCTTTTGTCACTTAGTTCATACTGTGAACATGTCCAGGTTTTTCATTCCAAAGGCAGAAGCAATGGGGAGGCTGTTCTTTCTTATGCTCTTTCTTCACCACAGCACTGTCCTATCAAGTGGCGGTGGCTTTTTGTAGTCTAGTCTGTTAACATGGGGCCTGGGAGAACTCTTTCCTCACACTGCAGAAAACTCAATGCTATTTTTATGTTAGAAATAGCAGAACTTGTTTCCTCTGTCTTTACTTTCGGATTTTAATGACCAGATGAGAATGAGTGACTAAAAAACCTAACCTGAATGTGAATCACACTGTAAATCCCTTTTTCTTTCCTATTTGTCATATCTATTTTACGAGCAAGAAGAAAACCTTTTTTAGTCTCAAAGACTGTTTCTCAAGCTGAAGACAGTCTGTGCTATGCCAGCTCTCCACACTTTCAGCTTTTTAACACACCTCCAGCAAAACCAGAGAATCTAAGAGATTATGTTACTGATATTACTGTAGCACAAACACATCTCCTTTGCTGATAAAGCAGGTTACAAAGTGTGTGTGTTTATCTGCAAGTCACCTTAAAAACAACAATGCCTCAATGCATGTGTAACAGTCACTGGCACTGTCTGAGCTCTCTTTTCATGCTTGTGTCTTCTTGCCTTTCTGAGAGATCAGCTGCACCGCTTTCCACTTTGTTTAGTAGAAACCTATAGACCTGTGATCATACACTGGTTGGTGGTCAGGATTTCAGCAGAATGCAGAAGTAAGCAAAACATACATATGTTTTTATGTGAAAAAGAAGTTAAACTGTGAATGCAAGGCATCACCCTGCAACAAGTAGCTATAGTAGAAGCGAGTCCTGTCTACCTTAGCTGACCTGCGCGTGGCATCTGTGCAACCTCGCGTGCAAGCACAAGGGGTACTGGATGAGCTGGGGTGATCTCTGTTCTCTGGGGACTCCTACACTTGCAAAGCACAACTTTCCGCCGTATACCAGTCCGGAGCAACATATGGCTAAGATTTGTTGCCTACTATAAGCCTAGTGAACTATCAGGAACATTGCAAAATCCCCTCTTTGATGTTAATGTGTTCAAATAGCACTATATTTAAAGAATATGTTTAAAAAGCATATTTAAATTGTTTCTATTTCTGAGCAACCTTAATGCTATGGGGTACTATTCCTTTCCAGACTTGCCAGACTTTGCTCAGCATACAATGATTTTACATATTTTTAAGCACGAATTACCTACACAGTCAGTCCTTCATTCCCATGAGATTTTCAATTCAATTTCAAAATGCAAAGTTTAAGCCATAAACTTTTCCGCATTTCCTTTTATCTTCAATAATTCCACACAAAAAATGTTTCTCCTGAATTCTTCTCCTGTACTGACAGTAATTGCTTCGAGTATTTATAGAGACAGAACTTTTATCAAAACACTTAAAAAAATGGAATATACTTAAAAATAAAACTGCCTAACTGTATCCATAACTAACTCTTCATTTAGTTATAAAGTTTTGATATTATCTCTATTACTTATTCTTCAAAGGAGAATAATAATTAGAAAAGTTCTGCAAATTTGCACTAATGAAGCAGAGAAATCTACTATGAATTTTATTAATTACCATGTACGCAAATAAATACAAAACATAAAAAAATGCAAGTATACCTAGCCCCTTCTTTTTATGATTTTGATTGCAGTTTATTTAAGATTACTTACAGGTTATTCCTAAGTCTTCATAAAAACTTAAGTTGGGAATAATAATTTTGCCACAAATTTGTATTTTCATAGATGAATTTATATTCCACAAATGTTGAAAAAGAGAAGTCAATTAAATATGCAGCAAAATTACATACTGAAAAAATCAAATAGAGGACAGGGAGAATAAAAAGTGTATACAATAAGACAGTAGTACACAGAGGAAAAAAAAACTGAAGAGATTTCATACCATACATTATGGCCACTGCTTAAACCAACGTAAGGTTTAAGATACTCATTCGGTTCTGATGCACAGGATCAGAAGCACTAGTTTTTCAAAATATGGATGTCTTAATTGCATAGGAGTAACAAACTATGGTGCTAATCCCGAAGTGCAGTGGGAGGAGGGAGGGTCAGTACTGTGCTGTTTTTTTTAGAGCTCCCCCATGCTGCAGCAGATGAATGCTGGTCCAGCCCAAGCAGTATTCCAGGTTGTCTTAAGCTACTAGTAACCCTCCAACAGTCTCTCTTTTGACCCAGGACTTGTGCTTGAATCAAGCACTGCAGATACACCTCTTATCCTCTAATATGTCGTCAGTGTCACAGCTGCCAAGATTAAAATGGCTGAGAGCAATAGGTGATTTTGTGTCACTGGGGAAATCCCTGCCTCTTTACACTGTCTTCTGTCCCATGGAGTGCGACACTGTCAACACAGGAGTGTAGCCATAAATATTTAAACTGGAGAGCAAAACATGGTTCATGGACTAAAACTAATTAATCATCAGTCCAAGAAACCAAGATGCATTCAGTGGAGTTCAAAACCCACAACTGAAGTCAAAACAATGTGAGATCTTACCACAGGTGAATACTGTCGAATCTTAAGAGGAATGTGCAACAGTGCTAGGATTTGAGTGTGACCTACAGGATACAGTGATTAGGGAATCTATTAACCAAAAATTGGTGAGGTCTCATTCTAACTGTGAATTCACATCAATACCTCTTTCTGGTTTTTGATCTTTATCAATTGGCACTTGAAAGGAAACCCCAACTCCTTTTTTGATTACATCTTTCTTCCTTCCCCTACATCCAGCATCTCTTCTTACAGTTCTCTTGAAATCTCTCTAAATCCAAGGGAAAAAAGGATGCCGTTAAAAATCGCCTTACTACAGTCTGTGTTAGCACCATTATATGAAATAATTGCGCTTTGGGAGATTCTAGACAGTCAATTAACCCCCAATTCACAACTCAAGTGGCAGAGCAGACACTCAATGAATAGAGGGTAGGGGTTCAATTCTCAATTAGGATGAAATTTTTTCCTTAATAGTTTAATCTTGCGGTCAATTAAATCTCCTAGCGTTGTATTAATTATTATATGAATTCTAGGCAACTTCTAATTTAAAGGTTAGTCATGGTGTACTGTAACTGGACCAGAGTCCTGGACTTAAATTTTTCAAAGCTAAAAGCCTATTCTATCTTAAGGGGAAAAATATTCTCTTTTGTGAAAAAGACAAGAAAATATCCATATACTGTGCTTTCCTAATTTGGGATAATTTAAACATCTCCTGTATTTCTATGCCAGAAATAAGATTGCAGTTATGTCTTACATCGTTAGAAATAAATTTACTGCTGCATCAAATATTCATATCACTAGCGATATTAAAAAGTATTTCTAAGCAGACTTTTAAGAATTAATCTCATCTCTGATTGCTGAGCTTTTTTCCTATATTGTTTGGCATAGCTGCTTGGAATAGTAGCTCAGTTTTCCATCTGTTAGACATACAGAGACTATCAGTTTGTGAAGTACTGTCTCGGTACTCTTTTTGGTAGAATAAAGTCCTGGATTTCCTCGGGGAAGCAAAGGACATATGCTGATGCTCTATGGTTTCTGAGTTGCTGCAGAGATGAATTCTTCTTGGCCAGCTTTCTGTTGAGTAGGTGCTGGAATCATATAAAACAGCCACTTGCAAAAAGAAGAAGTAAAATGGTGAGTTCCCCGGCCAAATTAGTGATCTTTTTTCAACTAATTATTTTTCTAGCTCAAAATGAAGACAGTTTGTCTTTGAAAAGACTGTCTATCATTAAAAAAGAAAACTATTGAAAAGTTTTTGAAACAACTATAACAGATGTCATAGTAGTTGAAAGTACAATTAGAAAGCACAACGCCGCAGAAATAAAACTTCAAACAAAAGCGGAACGAGTTTTTTGTGCACATCAATAATTTAGACTGATTTAAGAACTGTTTTATAGATGCAAGTGGAGCTCTTTCTGTCTATATATAAATTGAATGTGGTCTTTATAGGCAAACAAAAAGGGGATACAATCCTTTTAAATTATTTTTAGGATAATTGTTTCCGCAACAAACATCATTATTTATCAGTTTTGAAAAGAAGCCAACTGCTAACATTTGAAACGCACAAATCTTGGCACACAACATAGAAAATGGTAATCTCACCCCTTTTCAAAACCAGTTTTGCATTTATTTTACACATTTGTCAAGTTCTTATCTCAAAGCCCGTGCAGTGTTACCTATTGCTATCAGAAATCATTGTATTTTATTTCTAATCACCTTCCCATAACTAATTTGGTAACTCAGGAAAGGAAACATTTATTGCTACCAGATGCTGTTACTTTCCTGCTCACTTATATATTACTATAAATTGATTCAACAGCCTGGAAAACAAGGTTTAATATTTATTATTTTGCATTCTGGATTTCTTCTGTTATAATCTTTCCTTTTAGATAAACAGTCCCATTTTAGTGATGCAAACGTTCTAAATTATGCTCCAGCTACCTATCAGCCTGCATATGTAAATATTATACAATGCAGGGTCATATAAAAAGACGTGAGATAGTCTGCATGCTAGAAGCAGGTTAGCCATACTAGCAATCAGGCTCCCACCGAGGCATAGCCAATTTCTGATGTATTATTTCCTCCAGGAGCACACTGCGCTCAGCCAGGCTGCACTACCGCAGTTCTTTTGCTTGGGGTAATTTCTTTAGGGTACATGGTGCACGGTGGGCACTACCAATGAACCTGCTTCTCTGAGGGCTGAGATATAAAATGCCCAGATCACCTTCTTTGAGACACTTAAATCTTTTTCTTTCTTTCTTTATTTTTTTTAAAAGGAAAGCTGGAATAGCCCATGGGGGATGCTGTAGAGTCTGTTATGAACCTGATGATCTCTGTTTGTATATTTTTCTATATCTTTATTTCCATCTGTAAACTTTATTAAGAAAGCAAGTTATCTATACTGTATTTGAAACTAACTGCATTGTTTTTCTGAGTTCTCATTCTCTCTGCATAAAACCCCTGTATACTAAAATGAGATTTTGATGGATAGTTCTGTATACAGAGGGATGAGTTTTTCCTTTTCAGATGAGAAGGAAGATATGGGAATAAATGACAGTCCTTGAAGCTGTAAACTTTCTTATGAGAAAATGGGAACAGACGGTTTTGTAGAGTCACGAAGAAAAGAAGCCAGTTCCTCAACAGCTTCCACCTATACCTTTGAGCATCAGAACACAACTGCACTCAAGCCAACCAGGATACAAAAGAGAAGGCCCCAACCCAGCTATGTCGCTGCTCCTGCAGTGCACAAGACACTGTGTGCTGCCCGTGCAGAGAACACTGACATGAAGAGATCTAGAAAAAATACAGATGTCTAACCTTGAGACTTCAGTTAACTATCCCCAACATTTGCTAGCCCACACATCTACACAGGTTAGCTCTCACTGCTGAAAAAAGAACAAACAAACAAACAAACACACAAAAGCCACTGTTAATTTAGCTACAACTATTACAGAATGATAATTGTGCTTTTCAGATACTGGGGACCATTTAACTGCAGCTTTTTCTGGGATTGATGACACATGAGCTGCTAGTTCTGCAAAATTAAAACTCCAGCCTGATTTGTATTATACTTAATATATGCTATACAGGCGGTGACGCTTACAAAATATGAATCCTAAAATAGGGTGCTGAAAAATTATCTAGTATATGAGATAATTCTTATTATAAATAAGACCATAACCTAGAAGTGCCCAACTTCTTTTCTGCTGAGATTTCAATGTGTGTATATAGAGAGATTAGTAACTAATTACTTCCTGAAACAATAAAACCTTCTCAGTAACTCACTGAATAGTTTTTGAATATTGGTGTTGGTTTTTTTTTTTCATATTAAGAAGCTTTGCACAAAGAAATAAAGGAATTAAGGCACTATGGGATTATTATTATTGTTCTTACTACTGTTTTTGTGTTTTCATTTTGCAACAACATTATGCTTTCCTTAAAATATGCCAGTTTAAAGAAAAATCAGTGAAAATACACTTTTTTAGAGTAATTTCACAGTTCTCCTTTCCATCTAAATCTCTTCTGCCTGTAATGCCCTAGGCTAAGTAACAGTAATGTCAAAAGTCAAACAGCAATTCTAGTGACTCCTCGTTTAATATGTGAATTTCGCCATGCTTTTGCCTGGAGGGCACCTTCATTGCAAACCCTTTCTAGATTTTAAGATGAACAAAAAACAACAGAACAATAATAAATACACTCCAATCTCCTAATTGACAGCAATTATATGTCTCCAAAGGTTACAGGTGTAGAGTTTACATGTTATTTTCTGAGCAATCCGTATTTTCTGACCTCTGTGAATACATGTGTACGCACACATATTCCATTTTCTGCTCCAGCTCAGCCAGCCACCAGGGATGTTCCTTCATCCAACATACCCTACATCAAAAAGGCATCTCCAACCACACCAGAAGAGGCACTCCACTGAACCGTCATTAAAAATCTTACAACCATATATCCTTCCACTGACAGCCCTCACGCAAATAAGCCATGAGATATGTAAGCAAATTCACACAAGCCAGATCTAGCTATCAAAGTGTTGCAGTCCAGGTGATGGTTAAAATAGACAGATTCAACACTATACAATGTTTTATAGATTAGAACATCTCAAAATACAACTGGAAGCAGAATTTTATTTATTCAACTATTTGTATATCCTGTCATGTTCTGTAAACTAGATGAAAAATCTGCCTTGGAAACTACTGTCACACTGACTACAAAATAAAAGAAGAAAATAAATCAGTTGGTATTTTCTGAGCAACATGCAATGGTCCAGCATGACTGAAGGAGCATGCCTGGAGATCCTTGTATTGGATTAGTCACTGCCTTTTTAGCTTAGTGCCCACTTGCTTTGAATTTCAAACTTCTAGCAGATTAAAAAAAAATAAAATTATGAGTCTGTGTACTCGCAATCAAACTTTTGGGGAAAATTATGTATTTTAACATATTCATTGATAGGACAAAGTATTGCAAACATGTCACAAATTAACAAAATTCCAATATGACTTAGGAATCCAACTCATAGTTTCAAACGTGACTGAGATACTGAGGGCCTGAATTTTAACAGGTATTCAGGCAAAATACAGTTACAGAGATAAGAGTGATGTCTCAGACTCCTAGAAGTCTGGTCCATCTAGCAGCAGCTACAAAGGCTGGCCTAATACTGGGCACAGGTGTGTCAAAGAAGCATTGATGAGATACTTAAAAACACCAACAGCCAATCTCACAGCTGCCTTTAGTGTGCTAAATTTATTCCCAAGATGTCTCTGTGAAACTTAACCTGGATCCTATTATACTGATTGCTTATTACTGTAGTGGTCCACTCTTTCAGGTATACTGCTTCATTTCCAAAGTAAAGCAGATAATATGAAAAAAGCTACTAATAGAAGTCCGCCAGTGATATAAAGGCTGGGTTTGCTCTCCGACAGCAGGAGCACACATTGCTGTCATAATCCAGATTGGTTTTGGTCCTTTCTGTTCTTGACTGAAACAAAGACTCTGGAGCCAGGACCATGGCTGTGACTGTGTCACTCAGTATTTCAACCAAATATAACATATCTCTATGGGTAACATGGCAAACTCTAAAACTTAGCTCACAATCAGTAACCCTTAGAAATTAAACCTATTTTTTATACAGTGCAGTTTCTATGAGTATCTTGAAGCTCATTCTCAGACACAAATATTGCAAATCTGTCACAATAAACAGTAAGTTTTGTTATTAATTTAAATTTGTATCAGTTTGTATCACTTACTTTGGCTTAAATCAAATGCATGAAACATGCCAAAATTTTCTTTTTTTTTTATAAGAGAAACCTGTACTGAAAGCAGCAATTGCTGGCTTCTAAGCAGTTTCCCAGTGAACAAGTGTTTGATCACACAGTCTTTGTTGTCCTTCCTAGAAATGACATGTTTTTCAGTAACATGTACTGTTTGTGCAAGCCAAAATTTCAAGCGGCGACAGTCTAAGACTACTTACTGGATGAATTCACACTGAGAAGAACCTATTCCTTCCCTACACGTACACATGGTTACACACTTGGGCACTCAAATGCACAAACACAATTTCCCAGGAGCAGGTTTGGTACCTATGGCAGGGTCAGAGCACAGGCAGGTGGAGGCTGAGCCTGCATCAGTACATTCCCACAGATCTCAAGGACCTCTGTAACATAAGAAAACCTCTCAGCAATCTTTCAGGATGCATATTTTTTGTATCTTACTGCTCTTAATGAGGACTGAAGGCAAACTTATTAAATAACTCATGTTGATTAAGAATGTCATCAATTGCAGTTAATGACTTTGAATCAGAGGTATTATGAACCAGAGAATTCAAAGGGTCATTTTTAATGTGAGCATTAACTCTAAGGAAAAGATTACTGGGCCCAATCCAAAAGCCACTAGGTGCCATTCAGCAATTTCCCCCCCTTCCACTTTTATGCCTTTCAAATCTGCTATAGCTCAGTAAGATGGACCTATAGAAAACTCAATTCACAGCATTCAAGGAAAAGTGGAAGTGGTTAACCTGGAGAGACAACCTGACTTTGGAGAGAAGCAACCTTTAGCAAACTTTCAAGATCAGGTTAGATGAGGCCCTGGGCAACCTGATCTAGTGGGTGGTGTCCCTGCCTATGGCAGGGGTGCTGGAACTAGGTGATCTTTGAGGTCCCTTCCAACCCAAGCCATTCTATGATTCTACGAAATACCACATATCTGTCTCGTTTCGTTCTCATTTATCCATTTTATGCCATGAGCTTATACAAATTGTTAAAAAAAAATTTGGTCCGAAGCCTTCTGAGTAAAGAGAATTTGGTATTTCAGCATATTTACCTAGGCTCAGCATAGTGTTTAGACAGTAATATACTAAAGCCATAGAAATCTAATAAATAAGACATATTAATAAATTATACATCAATGTAAAAAACTGTCTTGGTCCGTATGCCAAGATAATTACAAAGCAGGTATTTTACTCCAGACAAATGGCATTGTTAAATTGATTTTGAAAATGAAGTGAATTTATTTACTTACAACAACCACTATAAACTTAAAGTAAAAGATGTGACCTTGGAATATTTCATTTATTTATTTATTTCAATTCAATTATTTATTTATCAATTTATCAAATATAAATAATTTATCAATTATTTATTTTGAAGTCTGAAGAAACTAGTCACTTATGAAATTTTCCCACGAATTTTTACTCTGGTTCAGTTAAGGTGGGGTGCAGCTCCAGCTCCCCAGACATCCATGTAAAAGGCCCCGTTAAAGCATGTCATGGTTCCCCGGGGACCCTTAGGTCCTGCTTGCCTCCTGCTAAACTCACAGCAGAGGGGCAGGGCTGGCACATGCCCGCATCTCACCAGGGTCAGGGCATGCCACTGGCCCAGGAGGTACAACACTCACGCAGCCTGGCAGTATATACCACTCCTGTCTGGAATAATGACCAGTTATTAGCTGGGGAGCTATTGTTGAAAATACTAGGCTCTGGCCAAACTCTGTTCCCATTGAAGACATCACAATCCCTCCCATTGACTTCCACTATGGAAAGAGTTATGCTAGTGTCTTTTATTATTCCATCCTCTATGAGGCGTTTGAAATATTTTTTGCCATACAGTCACGTGGAATAATTGTACTTGCAATTAAATCCCACTGGCAGGTATGGCTAAAGACTTTTCTGGCTAATGTAAGATTTCATTAGTATATTTCCATAAAGCCTATGTCTAACAAAATCCTTTCCCATACAATAGAGATTTTCTTCCATGATAAATACTGAAGCAGGCAAATTTAAAATTTTAGTTATTGTGCAATTGTGCAGCTAAAATGTTAGTGTTTAAAAACAGAAATAGCAGGTAAGCACAAGCAGGAAGAACTTGTGTTTAAGTCTCTGTGAACATTTGGGGCTATGTTTTGTGGGGAATTTTCTAACTCTGTTTCCTTTCATTAGCAATTTTAAAATACAGTACACATTACCTTTCATATGGTTTTCACTCGCACCCTGACACGGATGCACAGGCAGAATGCTCGTGCACCATACTGGTTAAAGATGTTTGCCCAGAATATAATAATATAAAATATTTTGTATAAAATATAAAACGGCTGACCTATAAAGATGTTTGATTTAGTTGTCTTCTAATATTGAGCCTGACTGTACTTCCTAAAAAGATGATGGAAGGATGTGGAGTAATTGAGATTTAATGGCATTGCTCCTTCAACAAGCTTAAACGTATGGTCTGTAACCAGCCTCTAACCCCTCTGCACTGAGACAGCCATTAATTCTGTAAATTTTGTCGCTTCAACATATGCAAACAGCTCAGTACAACTGGAATAACTTCTTATTAACTGTCTTTTTTTAGAAAAACCATTAAGCTATATGCTCTTCTGCCCTGATTATCGTGAAATTACTTTGATGAGAACAAACTGACACATTTTTGTATGATGCTGAGATCACTTTCAATGGGAGATGGAAAACAAAACTGTCCTGAGGTCACAGTATTTGCTTACAATACACTAAGTTTTATTGCTCTTCATGCTACACTTTCACATGAGTAGTACTACTGTGAAATTTTAGTTAATTCATTTTCATTTGTTGCTATCTTAATTGTTACAGAGTGCTCAGATATGTAAAGATATAACAAGGTGTGTAACAAAAACATGCTCAATATACACCTTCAATAATTTCTTTGTTGTTTGAAAACTTCCAACTTACAGCAAAGCTGGCATTTTATGGCCTGCAGAGCTATAAATCATTTTTAAAATCATGATGATATTACTCAAAGCAGATGTGAAAACATATGTTTGCCATGGTTGTATAAACCGCTTACTTGTCATACTTAATAAATGTTGATACTTTTATTTTAACTACATTCCCTCTTAATAACTTTGAAAATCTTTTCCATGGTAAATATATTTTGCCTTAGTAAAAGTAATGGCAGGTTTTGAAAAACAAAGCTTGTTCTGTGTTCAAGTTATATGGATATTTTCTGCTGAGCAACCCAGCACACAACACACTCTTCAGTGACTGTCCACATCTGAAAATGAAAATTGTTCAACACATATGCGGGGCAACAGAGCCCAAAATGATTATACAGAGGAGAATACTACTACTATTAGGAACAAAGAATGTATTTTGGACTGATAAAAACCACAGAGGAATAATAACAACTTGTATGGGTTGACAGGCTGGGGATTTTCAGAAGCAGAATACTGACTGTGTCTTACTGGCGCAGTCCATCATTACAGGGTGCTTGCATCCTATAAACCAGAGGCTCCTAAAGGAGATGAAATATTGGTCTACCTCAATGCTTAACGTGAACTCAGCTTGAAATTGTTGGATATACGCTGTAGATGGATATATGCTGTTGATGCTTTTAAAATTTCAGCATATGTCCCATGATAATGCAGTCGTAAGATGCCCAGTAAGATGGTCATCCTTTTCATGAATATGCCCAAATAATTTTTTAGAACTCTGGAACCACAGTGTACATGGAGCCTTCAAATTCTTTTTTTTTAGTAGCTCATTCAATTGCTTATAGTTATAGTAAATTGCATTTAAGTTTGCTCAGAAAATAAACACAGAGAGTGCAATCACTTACATAGGCCTAAGGATTTGAGTTTGTCTGATTTTATTAGATAATCTAAAATTCCCTCAGCCAAAATAAAAATCAGTTTGCATTTTCATTTATGATAAAATATTCCTATTTTCAGTAGACTTGTAACTACATTTAGCTTATGTTGTCTCCTCTTTCGGACACTTCTCTTACTTTTCTTTCCCATCTTTTGCCTTAAAATCTTAGTATCTTCTTTGGTATATGCTTTTGAAGCACATTTTCTAGTATTCACTTCACACTTACCTTCAGCTTTCTTTCATTTCTTCAGCTACACGTCATCTTGTTTTTGCAGACACTCAGTTTGTATGGTGCTCTCTGTATGTACTGCCAGAATAAGCTTTGTCTACTAATATGATTGATATATTTTTTTGTATTTCTAAGGAAACAAAATGCCTTCTTCCTCTTCTACATGCAGCTACAGATGCCACAGCTCTGTCTCTGACAGTGACACCTCCCCAGGGCTTACCTGCATACACCAACATACTCATTTTCACCAGCTCCCAACAATCACTGCAAGGAGAAATGAGCAGAGGAGGCACTTCCCTGCCTCCTGGACAAACTCTATAGGTCAAGCTTCACCTCTTCCCTTGCTGCCTCTCACTTGTGAGCTGATGTAATATTATTAGACGTGAAAAAAGTCTAATATTTCCCTCACCTATGTACCAGCATTACAGTAGCCTGCACACACATCCACTGGAGGAAAAGAAACAACACTGTGTGACTAATCAAAGAGTTGCTAGGGAGTTCATAAATAATTGAGTCAAAAGACCAGCAAGGTATTACTCCCATATGGTATAAATAGAGGGAAGCAAAGATATGATTGTTAACACTTCCTAAGAAGAATGTGATCTAAATTCACTGGATACGTTATTCATTGCAATTAGGCACGTAGTTTTCTTAGATTTATGGTATTATATCACTGCATATGCAGAATACTAGAGAAACGAATACAACATGTAAGTGCAATTAAATGCCTGAGACAGTTTAATTTTACAGTTTAATTTTACCTTTCTCCTTTTGCATTTTTTTTAGGCTTGTCCCAGTTTCTTGATCAATGAGTTCTCCTTCCCTGCTGTTGGTCAACATAGCTAAAAAAATCAGAGTGCACAGCTATATAACACTGTCAGTAAAGAAATGTCAGAAAAGAGGAAAATATTAAATTATACCTTTTTCTCAATAGTTTGATATTTTAGCATTTATTTATACTGTGTAATTTCTAAAGCAACTGACCATTTTCACTGTCCATAAATCTCCTAATTCAGCAGTTAGGACAAACATGTAGCAAAAGCAAATTTGCTCAAGTTGATTAAAATAAGATACCAGGACGGAACTAAAATTATTACTGTGAGGAATCTGATTTCTTATAAAATGTTCAAATTAACAATTTAGAAAAGTACTTCTCAGAAATAATTGTGGGGAAAAATGCATTTAGTAAAACAAAGAATTTAGGTTTTAGCAAGTACCTATAAAGCAGCAAGCTTAATAAAGAAATACAGATACAGAGATAGTAACCCACAGATGAACTGAAAAAAAAAACATACTCCATGGTGCTAAAAATTTCCTCACTTAAAATTTTCAAAATCAAAGAGACATTAAGTTTATGATTTCAGGATGCTTACTTTCTTTGTTCTTATTTGATTAAAACATTTCCTTTTCTGCAATTACAGAATTTAAAGTCATTCCAGTGAGGAGACTTTTTAAAAAATTGCAAAAATTGTAAGAGTAAAAAAAGCCACATATTTATATGAAGTATATGTACATATCTCTATAACAATAAGCATTAGACTTCAATACAGAGAAATGTGTGGTTCAACATAAAATCTAGCTTTCTTTAAAAAAACTTTTAGCACTATTTCTGGAGCTCAGAGGATTGCAGTATGTGCTGCTACTTTTAATATAGCAAGTTACAGTAGCTTTCAAAAGCTATAATAAGGTAAAAAAGTCCCGTTTTTCATTGTTGCTAAGGGAAGTTACATTTCTTGTCCTGTATATTTCTAGCCCTATTTTAAATATACGAAAGCTGAAGGGAATCTACTTTCTAGTCCTTGCCCTGGGTATGCAGATGTTAAGGAAAATAGCTCAGTTTCTATTCACTAGCTTTTGTGTATTGCCAACTGTGCTATGTAGTGCAATGGTGCTGTATCATGGACCATAGTCAAAATTCCCAAATCCCAGCAAGCAGCTGAGTAGTTATTTGATGGGAGAGAAGACTACAATGACTTCCATGAGCTGCACTGTTTTTGCAGTTTAAATCTAGCTTAGCAATGCCTGCATGAGCAGCAGTCACTGTGAAGACAACAGTGTTGACATACACTGACGTGAAAAGATGTTAATTGACTTGCCCTAGATCCCTCCTGGAAGCACCAAGAATAGGATCCAAACTTCCTCCAATCCAAATCTGCATTTTAAACACAAGATCAATAATGCACAGACTGTGAAAACTGTTGTTGAGAGACCCAAAAAAATCAAAAGGTCTCACCTTCATTGCAATGAGGAAACACCTGGGCAAGAGGAGGTTTTTGGAGTCTAAAACTCATAATATAATCTGAGAGTTTTCTGACATGCATTCAAATTAAAACATTTCTTGTTCTTTTACAACTCCAGGTGCTTTCAGAGGCACTTTCTCATGCCAGCATGCAAGATTTAGTCAGTCATACCAAAGAAGGGGCAGTGTCTTCTGTGCATAGATGGATACAGGCACAGAATGAGTCTGAGGGGCTGGTCTCTGCATAGTGATGAACCTAACTAAACAAACTGTAGCAATGAGCTTTCTGGCTATTGGGGGGGGAGTGTTTGGTTGGTCCTTTGTTTTTTTAATAAAGCAAGGTCTTTCCTGAGATTCCCAGTAAATAAATATTTGCTTCAATAACCTGATAAAATTCTTAAGGTCAGTAGTTGTCAAGGGGTGTGAGGCTGCAAAGCACTAACCAATTCTGTCTGGAGTGTTGTCCAGCTGGGAGGGTGAGCTGGACACGCTGCTGCTCTGATGGGAGGAAGCGTGGCTCCCAGGCCGCTGACTGTCTTCTAGAGACGGAGCTGGAGAAGGGCTGTCTTGAATCCTTTCCTTGAAACAGAAATAAGACAAGGTCTGTGCAAAGTGATTAATAAGCATCAGTGAAGTTCAATCAGAAAATGAAAGTGGCTAAAACAGCAATAACAAATAGTCTTTCCAAGATAAAGAGTGAACAGAATTCACATCAAAAGGGCGGTACAGCCTTCTATACTCAAAAGCAGTGGAGTCTTCTACATGCAATGCATCTAGGCACAGTTTTTCATCCTTAGTGTCATGACACAGCACTTAACACCTTTTTTTCCTTGATAAATCTTTATTTTCTAACTTTTTCACACATAGGAATATAAAGCATGTTTTTTACATGCAGTTTGTAGAAACTAATTTTTATGTACAGACATTAAAATCGGCATGTATGAGTTACATTTCAAATAAACAATTCAGATTTGGACTAACTGGCACAAAACACCGTCAAATTTGTAAGCTCCCAAGAAAAACTACTTCTGTGCCTGAAACATTACATCATCTTCTCAGGGTAGCACGCAGACCGATTTTAAAAGTTGTGGTACTGATAAAACAAATTCACTTTTGGATGGAAAGCATCACTGGCTAACAAAAATAAGACTGCTTGCAAATTCTTATGTGCATATTTGCACACAAAATCCTGAGATTAACTTCTAATTTAAATATACCTAGTACTTTAGGGAAAGGAGAAAAAAGAGGTAAGAAATTGTAAAATTTAGCAAAATGAAATTCTTCAGATCTGTGAATCTAAACTTGCAGATTGCATGGAGATATGGAATTTCCACCAGGGAAAATCTTTAGTAACAGGTTAGACAAGCAATAATTCATCTTGTCTTGAGAAATGTGATTGATTATATGATCACTTGAGATCCTTTCCAACCCAGTGATTCCTCATGCATTATTCTTCTGAACTGATTCAAAATTCTAGTCCCCTTCATTCCTGTTCCCAGGACCAACAAAAAAAAATGAGAATTTTCTAAAAGGGGCAGATCATGGCCTGAGATGCTCTAGGTACTTTTATTTTAAAACCTCTTCTCTATGTTTTAAATCCTCTGTTACAGCTAATAAAGTCCTTAAAGGTATAGTTCCACTGGAGAGACACTAACAAGTAGATGTTTAATTTACAGAAGTCCAGAAACTGCATCTTTGCAGTTGCCCTCATCTCCTCATCTAGGGCAGTCAGCTGTTCCCTGTAGAAACCTGTGGAAACACAGGACTGAAATATTCCTCCCCCCACCCCCTTTTTTTTAAAGGGAGATCCTCTGCCTCCACCTCGTTAAAAATCACAACTACAGGGTAATCTGGGGAAGTTGTCTCCAAGGAATCTTGCAAATTTTCTTCCTTTCTAACCTACTCTCAAAAGATTTTTCATTAAGAAGTATATGTTCTGGCTACTTGGTGGCAATTTTCCATGTGTTTTTGAAAATAAGCTCAACAGCATCCAAATTTTTAGTGCAGTTTTTGCTAGACTATGCTAAATCAATAATACAGCTTTAGGAACAGAACACTAGATTCTTATAGTTTATCCATTATAAATAGCTAGCATAATAGCTTCTGCTAATAACCTATCTAAGAAATTCATTAATAACACTTGCAGTAAGATCAACATTTTAAGAATATCCTGTTACCCATTAAAGCCATCTCTCTAAAACACACCCATCTTCATATTTACAGACTCATTTGAGAATGATGCACAGGGAATATGAGAACAGATCCTCCTAATAGCAAGGGGTTGTATTTGTCTATTCCAATCACACCAGCCAAAAACATAGCATTGAATGTGTCTTTAATAGGATAGTTATTGTACATTAAATAACAACTGAGCCTCAAAATCATGTAACAGATGTGTATCTATTACATAGCTGTTAATCCTCAATGGATTCTTCAATTATCTGTTATTTAATGAACACACAATAACTAATAAATCTTACAGGAAGACTTTTAATTGCAGTATTTTTTTAATGATAATTAAAAAAGGTTAGTAAGTTTTAAAAAATGAATCTACTATGTTGAGTCTGAAGATCTTCAAGTTTTTAAAAATGAATGATTTTAAAGAAATTCTCAAATTCTGGGGAAAAAAAAGTTTAAGCTACTGATCTTCAAATGGCCATTGTCGTCTTCTTGGTCTCAAAAGACTGATTTTAAAGATTGCTGAGATGAGTAGAAGAATAAAAGTGTTGCGACTTATTCTGGGGATGGTCTATTTAGTAAACCACATTTATAGGGTCACCCCAAAAATATTCTTCTATATATATGAATAATAATATATATGCAACTGTTGTCATCTACTTTGTCTTGTGCAGGCATTTGACACTGTCCTACACAACTTCCTTGTCTCTAAATTGGAGAGACGGATTTGATGGATGGACCACTCAGTGGATTAGGAATTGGCCGGATGGTTGCATCCAAAGAGTTGCAGTCAACAGCTCGATGTTCAGGTGGAGACCTGTGACAAGTGGTCAGGAGTCCTCAGGAGTCGGTATTGAGACTGATACTATTTAAGATCTTTGTTGGTGACATGGACAGTGGTATTGAGTGCATCCTCAACAAGTTTGCTGACAACACCAAGCTGTGTGGTGCAGTTGACACTCTGGAGGGAAGGAATGGCATCCAGAGGGATCTTGACAGGCTTAAGAGGTGGGCCTGTGAAAACGTCATGAAGTTTGGCAAGGTTAAGTGCAAGGTTCTGCATCTGCGTGGGGGCAATCTCAAGCACTAGCACAGGCTGGGTGATGAGTGGATTGAGAGCAGCCCCAAGGAGGACTTGGGGGTGTTGGTGGATGAAAATCTCAATGTGAGATGGCAACGGGTGCTTGCAGCCCAGAAAGCCAGCCATATCCAAGGCTGTCCATCAAAAGAAGTGCAGCCAGTAGGTTGAAGAGGGTGATTGTCTGCCTCTCCTCTGCTCTTGTGAGATGCTACCTGGAATGCTGTCCTCAGCTCTAGGGCCCTGAGCATAAAAGGACATGTAGCTGTTGGAGTGAGTCCAGAGGAGGGTCACAAAAACAGCAAGAGGGCTGGATTACCTCTCCTACAATGACGCGGTGAGGGAATTGGGGTTGTTCAGCCTAGAGTAGGAAAGGCTCAGGAGACCTTATAGCAGCCTTCCTATACTTAAGAGGGGCCTACAAGAAAGATGGGGAGAGACGATTTATCAGGGTGTGTAGCGATAGGTAATGGTTTTAAACTAAGAGGGCAGATTTAGATTAGACATTAGACAGAAATTCTTTACTATGAGGGTGGTGAGGCACTGGAGCAGACTGCCCAGAGAAGCTGTGGATGCCCCATCCCTGGAAGTGTTCAAGGGCAGGCTGGATGGGGCCTTGGGCAGCCTGGACCAGTGGGAGGTGTCCCTGCCCATGGCAGGGGGCTTAGAACTGGGTGGTCTTTAAGGTCCCTTCCAACCCAAACCATTCTATGATTCTGTACAACCCTGAGCTTATATATACTGTCTTTTACATTTGTGTAAATAATAGCTTTGTGTAAATAATAGGTTACAGCTAACAGGCTACCACTCTGACTGTAATGCTATTTGTCTGGATTTTAGTTTTAACAGTTCTCTTTGGCACTACTTATTCCCTTTTTATCACAACGAGTACTCAATTTACAATTAGATACAATTTTGAAATGATTAATTTTACAGAAGAGTGCATAGTTTAAGTAAACTTCATTGTCTATTGCAACTACGAAAATGAATAGCCAAGGAGAGGACATGCCAACTGTTCTGCAAAAAACAAAAAACAAAAAAAAACACAACTATGAACTAATATGACGATGAATTAACACTTAGATATCACAAAAACAGACATATATGTCACCTTAAATGGGAGTTATTTGAGTAATTCAAAAGCTGATGATTTGGAAAAGCAAAGTATTCAAGCTCCTTCTGGTAACTGTACTTCCCATTGTCTCTTGCTATAAAATAATCTCTTCTTCAAGTAATTTGCCTTCAAACTCAGGGTCTTAGTTTGAAATGTTCAGGCAGAAATAAATGTGTCAAATAATAATGTCATTCTTAATCACACAGTGAATCATTTTCTAAGAGAATTACTTGATTATGTCATCTAACGTCTTTCTGGTTACAAAAATTTACATATACAGGGAAGATGTACCTTTCCCTATAGATAACAAAGGAGCTGAAATTTTCCCTATATTTTATGTACTACAAATAAGGATAGAGTACCGTCATGTAAGACTGCATGTGGATAGAGAAACTGTCTATTTCTAAATGTTTGTGTGGAAATGTAATGCAGAATTTCCTCTACTATAATGAATAACACTATGAACAGACTCTTTTTTTGCAAGTAAACAGATCCATTTTTCAGTCCTGTAATCAGTATGCATCTATTTAGCTACTTAACAGCAATGTGCTCTGGTTCATTAGGTAGCTACTGTTGTGTCTCAGCCTAGTTAAAATTTCACAGCAAGTTAATCTATTTTATTACAAATGAGAACACAAGTGATAATGTCCTCACCATTTTCCAAACACAGGGTTAACAGTATTTGTAACAAATCAATGAGGGCATTTAAATAGGAAAATTGCAAATCTAAAACCTTAACATTTTTTACACATTGATGACTTCATTTTATTTGTCATTTATATATTTTACAACCTTGTTACTTTTCATATATTTTATTTTTTTTTTCTTGAAATAGCTCAGTTCCCACCGGCACACTGCAGTGCAGCTTGGTTCTGCAGTAAGTACACTTACAGTAATAGAGAAGTATTCCTAAATAAAGTAATATTTTCTCCATTTGAATTTCTTCATATTTCATAAATCTGCAAGATTCATAATCCATGTTATAATGTAATGAATTATATATATATAATTTACAGATTGTGAGAATTTTATGAAAAATGAAAACATTTCTCAAGATCTCACCTATTTATCTAACTATAGTACCTACTTCATCTTATCTTTTCTCTTCCCTTTACAGAGCTGTACCATAAATTCTCAAAAAAGACTTTTGCAGTATTTAATCCTTTTGAAGGGTAATATATTTCTGTCTTACTAAAGAACAGTGTCTTGCTTTAGCTTAGAAAATGTAGCTACAAAGCCTGACATTGTTAATTTTAGTTGTGATTTAGGTTAACAGCACTGAAGTCATCCACTCATCCAATTTCTAGATATATCCTTGATTTCACCTCAATATTCCTCTTCTAACCCCTGTGAGGTAGTATTCCACACAAATAATATGAAACACTACATAACAGTTTTATCCACGCTAGTTTTATTAGAAATATATATGAACAGCTTACCTATTTTTGACATTATCATCTTGACCTTAATTCCTTATCTCTGATTTTTTTATGGTATTGATCTTCATTTTGTGTCAAGAATTTAGAGGAATGATGCTACTAGATTTCCCATTATTTTTCTTTATTCTTAGTACTAATGTAGCTGTAATTACTGTTCCAAATGTTAATCTATTAATGAGTTCCTAGAGGATTTAATGGCATTTCGCTGCTGACAAGCAGGTTTTGGAAGTTTGTCTGAGTCCTGGATATTTTATTCAGACATTTATCTTGATATTTCATATTTAATTGAGGTGCTGCTTCTGCAGTGGCAGGAGAGCTGGAATTCAGATCTCACTAATGAAACTGAGAGGAAGGAAAAACGGGGATTCTACTGTATTTAGGTCTAGATTAGAGTTCTCAACTCTCGTAACAAAAAATCATACCTGATCACCATGCTGATAGAATAAATTTTCTGACATTAATTTGCTCACTAGTTCCCCACTGGAAAATGCATTGTGTCACACCTGATCTTACAGCGCTTGCCAAATCACCACTGAGATTCTCAAAATGGACCACATTGTTAAGCTGAACATGCAAGATGACTAAAAAGATCAAGAAACCAGAGTGTCTCATTTCTCTGAAGAGGTCTATACTGTGGAGTCAAAAGCAGTCAGCCAACAGACTGACTGCAGATGTCCTCACCCCCTATCCAAAACTACCATGACTTTGTGCCTGTGAAGTACCACTGCTCCTATCTATGTGGCTGAAGTCTGTTCTTAATAAGAAAGAAGAAAAAGAAAGAAAGAAATTTTGGTTAGCAAAGAACTGAATTGCTACCTTTTATTTTTAGTTAATACTAAGTATTTCTTTCCATTTGACATTAGTTAAAACTAACTGAATTCTATTATCAAACACAATTTTAATAGTGTTTACTGTCCCTAACTAATGCATTAGGCTGAAAAACAACACATAATTGGTATTTAGGCTTTTCAAAGAAAGAATAATCTTGACACAGTAAGCAAGAGCTATGTTAAATCTGAGATGATGTTGGTCAGATTAAATATGATAGACCACAAGAAATATGATGGTAGAGTTACTGTTTCTGTGCATGAGAACAGTAGTTAGGTATATTTTCTGAGTTATCGGAGTCTGGAAATGGGCACATGCAGAGTATGGTCAACTTGTTGGTCTTCTGAGCTAGTTATATCATCTCCAACTGCTGTAAGAATTGGAGAAGAACAACGGAAACAGGTGGTCTAAAAACTAAGATAGGATATGTATGTCTGAAAGCCAGCTGGATCCCATTCATCTTTTGCAGTGTATCAGGAAGTCGTTCACTTTAAAATATATACTCTGCCATGTGAAATGCAATTTTTTTCACTGTGTACATATAGTTTCCTCAGTCATAGTCAACTGGCATTTGTTTTCCCACCAAATTTAAGAAATCATAAAAGCTCTTCTGTTTACTGATTTTTAATACCAGATGTTCACTTGCTAATTCCATTACCTTGTGACTACTTCCTATAATTCATTAATTGCCAGCTGCTCAGCCAAACAGAAAACCACAGCTAATCAGATGGTATTGGTAAACAGCCAAACAAGAGCTTCCTTCTTCACCATTTCTTAAATTAGCAATCACTGAGAAAGCTATGGCAACCTTCACTGGTATATTAAGATTTTACCTTCACATTTTACTTCGAATCTTAAAATATAATACTGACTAAAATTGGACAGACCCTTGCAGTGGAAACTTCCTACTTGAACCCCTCCCATGAACTGCTTCATCCAGTGCTGCTACCAGATGAAAGAAAGGTACTCCCAGGACTAATGATGGTAATGCTCTATAGAGTCTATGTTACAGCTGTATCAGTTATTAAGTACAAATGCAAATGTTTAAGCCAATACTAAAAGGATCTGAGCCAGAACTAAAAGCTAGTATGTGCTTGGTGTAACAATATTCCCTTGTGAGCTTTGCAAAAAAAGAGATATACTTGGTTTTTACTGTTTTTTTTTTTTCCTCCACTGGCAAGTTTAAAATAAGTATTCACTGATTATTCTTTAAACTAGCAACTAGTGTTAACAAGCAAGGCATTCTTCGCATCACAGGGAGAGGAACATGCCTCCCTTCATAGGAGGGGAGACGAAAAGGCTATTTAATGCAATTTGTAGGGACCTGAACATCTCCCAACACAGTAGTTTCTCTGTCAGTGAATAAAAAGATACAAACCTGCACACACAGTTCTTTGCTACAGATAGTCATAAAAATTAGCCTTATAAGAAATAAGCAAACTATGCTGTCTCACACATCGCTCCCCTAATGTATTCTAGTACCCATTTTAGCAATACGCTGCCAACGATGAACACACGCTATGAAACGGGACAGAATAAATCTAATAGAGAAAAGTATCATAAATTTTACAAAAGTTTTGTTTTATAAATCTTGTAATATTCTGCAAACATTTCAGAATGAATTGAATGCACAGAGATATGAAATTAAGTATGTTATAAATTCTGTAACTAGAAATGCTTTTATACTGAGAAGAATTGTTTCAGAGTATTCTGAGATGGCCACATTTTTCAGGCTGTCAGGTAAATTTTATGAATGCGAGTTGTATAGCACATAGAAAATAGCACCTCTCAGCAATAATTACACAGCCCATCTGTATTGTCTTTAGGGAATTTAAAATCATGTCATATACGTCCTTTACAAATGCTTTAAGAATCCCACAAAATCAGGAGAAGAACAGAACACAAAGAAAAGGAGATTCAAAAATCTCTACTGCATGTGTAGATCACACGATAGAAATAATGCTTTGTTCTGCTTATCAGTAGACCAAAAAATTCAGATGGAAATCGTGTAGGGTTGATGTGAAATACAAGATTTCAGTTCCTGGGCAAAACATAACATTGCATTTCACCCAAAATGTCAATTTTTTTCAGGGGATTTGATTTGTTTATGAAGTATATGTAGGTAACATTCTGAAAGAAATGATTTCAGAGTAAAAAAATGCTTTGAGGTTTTCTGAAACAAAGCATTTAAATTGCATTTTAACTTTTTTCTTTGGGTTTTCCAAATGCATTCAACAAATGTGCCATTTATTCCTAATGGGGACCTGGCTAACATCAGAAAGAGTAAGGTTTCTCCTTTTCCAATGTCTGCCTCAAGCCCCAGACACAGCAAGAGGAGGCCAGCATGTCTCCAAGCAGTGACTAATTATTTCAAGACAAGTCAAATCCACACCATGCTTCCACTTCAGTCCCCTCAAGACTAACAGACTCTTCTTCCCCAGGCTTTCTCCTTGCCAGTCTCCTGCCCCTCACTCTCCCCCCACAGACACCCCAAATCTACCAGGTAACAAGTTACCTCTTGCTCAGTGCAGGTCTATCCAGCATCTTCCTCTCCTTGCCCACAACTTTATGGTTAAAATTGTGTCAGCTAGCATGTTTTTTAGTCACATATGCCCCTTCTGACTTAATCTGTATAAATAAAGACTTCAGGCTTGATGACGCTCCTGATATCATACACAGCCTGAGAATATTCCCAGCTCAAGGCCTCATTCCACTATGGGCAGAGAGTGGTCGTATGATCTGATTATGAAGTTCCAAAGTGCTGTCAGCGAAGAGAAGAGCTATTCTCATTCTTGCTGGGACAGCTCTTTGTTTATTTGCCATCCACATATGTGCTGTAAGGTCTCAACTCCTTCAGACCCAATTCAGTTTACATGAGCTGTTAAGACTCAGACATGTTTTCAGAACTCTATTCAATTTGTGTTCTCAGCACACATCATGATCCTTAATGACAAACTGTATGCTGCAAATGCATATTAATAGTCGTATTCATTTGTTGCATAATTATTTTAGTTTATACCATTTAAATATGACATAAATATCATATTGTGTTCATTACAGGTGTACCATAAGATAAAATTCTAAACATTATGTAGCTATAGCTCTGTGGAGTTGAGTTGTTCTATAAACTTCAGTTAAAAACTTTGTATGGCCCATCCAAACTTCAGTTCTGATGACCTGAAAATATCGCCACTGAGTAGATTTTTCTGAGTTTCAGGACCAACACTTTTGGATGACAATAAACAACTACATTTACTCACTACTTTTTTTTTTTTTAGCCTACACAATGAATCAAGTATACTTCTGCTAAGTTCCAACCCAGACTAGTTCTCTGCTGGCTGGCAAACCATTTTATACCTAGTCCAGTAACTGGATTGCAGGCTTCATCCAGCTCAAGAACAGCTCTGGGGGAGGGGGAAAAAGGAAAAAAAAAAAAAAAGGGAGAAAGGAGGTGGTAAAGTCATCGATGCTGTATTCTCCCCCTCATCTCCTTATCCCATGCTGCACCCTTATTTATGCAGATTCTTCAGAACCATTTGAGCCAAGTTTCAAATGGAGCAAGCACTTTCAGATGAGCAGTAAATCCCTGAAAGCCTGGATTTATAACAGGGGCACTGTCAGAACCCTTGCAATAGCACTGCTAGCGGGTGCTGCAATAATCACATCAGATCATATTATAGATGGCTAAGAAGGTTTTGTGAGCCTGGCCGTTGTGCCTGCCTAATTTATAGTGTTCCTGTCAGGAGGAAATCAAGTTTCATAGTTATGACATTTCTTTCTAGAGCACTAAATGTTAACTTTGCTGATCACGCATATTTTGGTAGAACAGCTTATTTCTAAATGGCAAATGTGATATAAAAAGCATAATGACTTCATTCAAAACCTTTATAGAGCAGCTGATTCTCACACCTATAGAAAACAGACTAAGTGGTATTTTAGTCATCAGAGTATAGAAATAGATACACACTCGGTATATTCAATTCATTTTTCCCATTTTAAGTAACGTCATGTTGCCATAATTGCAGTCTATCTAAAACTAGTTATTTTTTGTACTTCTAATATGAACTTAAACAATGTTGTCATATAATAAAAATCATATTACTGATGGATAACAACCACAGAAATCATTTTACATATTTCATTTTGTACAAGGATTTCATCTTAATTGATAGTCATTCAGAGCTAGACGATTGTATGTAAGGAAAGGAAAGGACAAAGGGAGTCTCATACTGTAATAAAATTCATCTACAGTCTCAGCACTCAGAACAAATGAGAGAAAGATGCAGCATCACTTGACGGATGAGAGTAACACCACAATGGATGCATGCGTTACCTCTATCATATTAGCTACTGGTGTATTTTCCTCTACATCATGTAGAGGAAATAATTCCCTCTAGGGTGCTGGTGAGACCTACTGTTGGCTGTGGACATATTGCGTATCCCCTAGTGCAGGTGCTGGGGAAAAATCGCTGCAAATGAGTAACATCAACAAAGACCTGCTAAAGAGCCTCCTTAAAATCTAACTGCTTGCAAAAACTGTAGTATATATTAGGACAAACTAGTGTTGTTTACAAATACATATCTAATCTTCATTTTGACATACTGGTAGCATTTAAATTATAATCAAAGCTTATGCAGTCTACTTGCTGCTATAAATATTTTACTGCCATATTTAAGTTACCGTTTCCTCAAGAGGTCTCCTGAACACTTAAAGTAAAGGTTACTAAGTGAAACAAATGGAACCTCAATTAATTTCTAACAATTCGGTGACTTGCATTAACTACTTGGCAGCTGGACATGAGAAATACCATGTTTCCCCCACCTAGTCAACAACTGTGCAGACACACTGATGATAAGGAGAAGTTTTTATAGATCTAAACTAGATTAGATCTAATCTAACACTATTGAGTGCTAATATCTGTTTTTAATTATATTACAGATTTGTAGATAAAGCAGAGCATCTTATTTCTTTAACTTCTTGCCTGTACTTTCCTCAAACAGAAGCACTATCAGGACCAAGTGTGTCATATGCAGTATAAGCTCACTGCCTGTTAGGTACTTTCCTTAAAAACTTGCTATAAATGTTTTTCCTAGGAACAAAAATCTAGTCTCGTAGATGACTCTTACCTTTATAACAGAGGCCCCTGCCCTGGAAAGAGGACTGTGCATTTGGGCTGCTGCAGCCATATTAGCTATTGTATTGAGGTGGTTCATCTGATTCATTGCCATTGCAACCGAAGCAGGAGGTAGGCTGACGGGTAGCAGAGGGTGGGGCATCATCATAAACGGCAGGTCTATCCCTAAAAGAGAGCAAGGGCACGTTATGTGTGTCAGTCCCTCATTTTATAACCCTACCCATTATTTTTTAATGTCTATATTCTACAGCATATTGACTAGTCAAACACATTACTATTATGTGTTAATAATTTTGAAATTACATAGTGAATAACAAAATTAATATACAACAGTGCACAAGTTCAGTGATGTCTTTATTGATAGCAATAAAACAAAAACCACAAAACATGCAGATATTTGCATGTTTTCCCAATACAACAGAAGAATATTCATTAATGATTTTATCTGACAATATACTCTACAAAGCCCTCAAGTTCTCTTACTATTATTAGTTTACCTACACAGCAATCTGAGACTTCTATATGAGGACTATTGCTTGACTATAGGAAGCTGTGGATTGGACTATACAACACTACTGTACTACCATACAAGTCTGTCAACTGGAATATGGAATGAGAGCTCAAAATGTGAGATAAGAAAATGTTACAAGTGTTTTTCATTTCCAAAAAAGTCACTTTAAATTTTCATCTACTAAGAACATAAAAAAACTCAAGAAGGTGTGAAATGTGTTTGCACGCATTTGCAGACCTTGACATTGCTAGAAAGGTGATGTTACCGCTAAAAAGAACTGGATTTTTATATTTCATTACCAGCTATTCCAGCATGCATATTACTTGTATTTCGTAATGGCTACAATACAACACACCAATCCACTGAAAAACTTTCAGGTTCTTTTGTATTTAAGAGTTCTTCAGAGGGACCACTTGAAGATCTCCACCTTTGGGCATCCAAAATTCTTTTTCCAGAAAAAATAGGACACATTCTGCTACACAAAATGTCTTATAATTTTTCTAAGTGAAATTTTGATTAGAAATTCTCACAAAAAAAAAAGAAAAAACCCTTCAGGTACATGAAGTAAATAAAAATCATGTAACTAGTTATAACCACGTGCTATTCACATTATTTATTTCTAAAAGATTTTAACTTTTGCCTCTATCTTCATGACTTTAAATCAGAGGGCTAGTCACCATTTTGCTGTATGACAGAACACACAATAAAACTATCATTGACTGATATAGCTTGTTATTTCAGTATAATTTGACCGTAGAAATTAAAAGACACCACTGTGACTACCACAAAAGGCAGAATTGTTTATACTCGAGTTCCCACACTATCTGTTTAGCTTGAGCAAATCATGATCAACTACGATGTCTTATGATTCACTGTGTTTTGTTTATAAGATGATCCATGCCAATATTAATTATGACACGTAATAAGCCATGCCCACATATATCTCCTTTCACTTTAAACCATACTGACAATCCCCTTCACTGCTTACATCCATAAGCCTTTGTTCCCCTGCATATCTCCCTTAACAGCCCAATAATCTCTCCTCATACTCTATAGAGTTCCAAAACTCCCAGACACCATCTGGCCACATTGAGTTGTATGTCTACTTAAAGTCCAATTGACATGCAAACTAAATGCAAACTACAAACAGAATTTAACAGCACATCACCAGTTTTAAGACACAATCCGTCAAACATTTCAGAGGACTATGAAGAAAATATATCTTACACTTGCAAATCATTGGACATAATGTCTGACATTCAATAAACCCTTTAATAGCCTATAGACATTTGCCTACTACAATATCTATTGGAAAATAACTAGAAAGTTTTCTTTAACAGCAAAGAACACAATATCCCTCAAGCAAAACATGTACAGATACTGAATTATGCAAGAATATAAAATGAAAGAATAAACCATGGTGAATATGAGTCCTATAACCTGGTGATTCTTAATTACTGACACTTAACCAGATGCCCATAATGCTCAGGCTCCTGCCTTCCCATGAACAAAGCAAACATATATTGTAGAAGCCATTTAAATAGTCTGGATTTCTTCAAGTCTGTGGCACTATAGAGGTAGCAAGGAAGCATCTGCTCCTACAATTTCATAAAAAGCCAGAAATGCCATTCAACCATTAAAACTAACAGGGAAAATCAACTTTCAAAACTTTGAGGATGAAGAATTTAAACAAATAACGAGGATTCATAAATAGTAAGATTTTAATTCTTCATCCATCATCACCTTTCAGAATTACTATCAGATTACTCCTTACTACTTCTTAAAATATATTTTTGTTGCTTTCTGACTATTTCTTTGAATAATTTGCTAGTACCTCCCCTTTGGGTGTAAAAGAGGAGGGAAACTCCAAGCTTCCCACCTATCCCCCTCCTAGAGGAAGGAAAAGAGATGGATTTGAAGTGAAGTTTAAGTTCCAAATCCAAACTTTAACTGTGTCATTTTGTTCCAGTTGCTTTGGATAGCTGCATCGAAGAGATGACCTCACCCACACCTGGCAGGTACAAGGCATGACCAGGCAGAAGAATTGCTTCTACTCACTTTTACCTAGCCATTTTCACCTATGCTTTGCCCTCTTATATTTATTCAGTGGTCAGCATTTTCAACTGGAAGAGAATTTACTCATATAGCTAAAATTTTAAGCAACAGTATGATTTTTTTTTCCCTTCAGCCCAGGCCATGGCATTGTTGACTGGGACTGATATTCCTTAATCCAGCAATGGGTGGCTATTCAAGAGAGTGGCTGTATCCAGTGGGCAGCTCGGTCATGATGCACAAGTGCAGTACACAGCGGAAGGACTGGCCCTTGTGTACCACGTGCTTCGATCATCCACTCCCCCAACTTCCAGAAGGATGAGAAGGAGTACAAGCATGGCCTTCAAGCAGAGCTCTATGTACTTTTTTCTAATTTTTTTCCCCGTAATGGCAAGGATACATACTGTTGGTAAGCAGGTGATTCTGCTGGAGAGGACTGAGTGGGTGTGCGCTTCCAAGGCTCGACTGTCCCGACAGTGTGGGATGACCAATGCTGTGCTGGGATCCTGTTGTAATGGGAGACTGAAGCTTGTCTTTATCCCAGGAGGATTCACTCCCACCTGCAAAACAGGGTGCAAAGGGACCGTAAGTGGCATACGCTTTTCTTAAAAAGACATTTTGCTTGGTTATCAACAAACTAATAGTCTTTAGCAGAGCTACGCACCGCTAGCACAAACACAGCACACACAAACACAAAGAGAAAAATTAAGAAATATGCATCAGACAAAAGGTATGTTTAGAAACTTTCAGCATCACCTACCTTCATAACAATAGTCTCTGGAAACAGAAAAAGCTAAAATGAATATCTATTTGGTCTGAAGCTACTGTGTTCTGCAACAATTGTACAGATTGCAGTTTTCTTTAGCATTACATTTACACATATGAATAACACGTTCCTTTTAAACAGCAGTTAAGTAGATTATGAGAGTGAATTCTGAAATACAAACCTGGTCCACAAAACAAATCAACTTAGGCCGAACATTTCTAAGTAAAAAGCTATTTTATGTACAATCCTTTCTCAGGTATATCCCATGTTTTTAATTAGATTATTGATTGTTATGAAAATATGTAACTGCAGTATTGACTTTGTTTTGATTTTCCGAAGAAGAATTTCAGTTAGAATAAGTGATAGATTACTATGATTAAAGCAAACAGAGGCAGCATTTTAACTGACGATGAAAGTAACAGAAAAATTCCACATTTTTTTTTTACGACAACACTTAACTAATAAACATGATTAACACTGCTAAATGCAAAAGTTTGAAAGATCAATGATTGAGAAAAAAGGAAATCACTTCATCATTTTAGCACTATGTCCAAGTATGAATTACTTCCCATAAAAGATCTGTAATTTGTAAAATGATGAGTAATAATTGACAAAGAAAGATACAGTAAATTATGCCATGTGATATAATATAACGTGGCATAGTGTGGTAATTAGAAGCACTACTGCAATTAAGACCCTGTCAGCATTTTCGCTATTTAATATACAATATTGCAGCTCTTTAAATAACATTTGACTGATATTCAGTGTGGAAGTTCTTCACTTTGACTTGTGATCCAGAGGTATTATTTTTTGGTAAAGTATTTCTCAGGTTAAAGCTGTAATTAATATATATATATATAGGAGGAAATGATTAGTATTTGATTTTACCAAATAAATTTTATTTTTTTCCATATGCTTTTTGGAAAAGTTAACATTTATACTGTGTTCTTCCTCAAAAAAAACACACAGCATGTAACATGACATAACTTTTTTTCTTATAAACTGATTTTTTACATTTAACTTCACATATCAGGGCAGTGGCCATGAAAACTGTGCACAAGACAGTTTGCTAGAGACTTCTGAATGAAGAGAAAAAATTGCACTCTTCATCTAAAAGTTTCCTTATCCCACTTTTTTTTTTTTTCCCCCAACGCTTCCAATCCCAGGCATAGATGGTCAAAACTCTTGGCTCATTTACTTATTTTTGGAAGAATTTACCTCGTCTTTCCAAAGCCTCGTGCTTCCACCCGCCATACTTCTGTGGGCCTGAAGCTGTAGTATCAGAGCACTACCAGACTTCTGGCCTCAGCCGTATGTTCTACGTTCCTAAGTGCAATTATTCCTGTTTTACAGACAGAGAATTGCACTGGGGAATGTGAAGAAAAGTGACTTGCTTAAGGAAATACAGGAAGCCTGCACTGGAACAGGAAACTGAATTTAAGTTCTGTCACACACTCCAAATCACCAGACCAGTCTTCCTTACCAATGGAGACAATAATAACTTTTCTTCCCGCAAATTCCACTTGTAAATCTGCTCCTGTATTCGGTGCCAGCAACACAAGAATAAATTGTAATATACTTATATCTACAGACCATTCCTGTATTCTTGTTCTGTATCACTTTTCCTTAGACAAAGAAAGAAAAATATTGCTGAGAGCATGATGTACTTAAGTGCATCTCAAACGAAACGTACTCTACAGTATGCAATACACCACACAGATAACAGCGATAACAGCTCCACCACTTAATCAGGGCTCCATTATACTACGCAGTAGCAAGTCACTTAAAATGAAAAGTACTAAGTAGAATTACCTCTTACCTAGAACTGTTCAATAGTGAAGTGTTTTATATGGTCAGTATGCTTAATTGTCTCCTACTTCTAAGTGGGCAAGCTGAGGTGCAGAACTGCGAAGCAACTTCTTCCAGGTTACCTGGCAGATTAATGGTGAAACTGGAAGAGAAGTCAGGTCTCATGGGTCCTACTCTTATTTCCTACAGGGGCTTTCAACTCAACTCACCCACAGCTAAAGATTTTTACCCTTTGCATAGCTAAAGATAACAGTTTTAAAAGAAAACTTGCGTCCTTCCCTGCAGTACCTACTCTCATATATTAAAAAAAATTATATATAAGTTAATTGAAAGCTAGAAATAGATTCATATTATAAACCAAACATGTTAAATGTGAACCTTCATTAATACACTTTGTCCTTTTAATTTCAAGCAATTAAAAAAAGAATTACTGTTTTCTGAGCATACACATTTTCTTATTTAATGACAATGTCAGCATGTTATATGAGCAAATACATATTTGACATCAATATGTATTTTTGAATTCTGCTTCCATAACTATTAGAAGTTGATTTATCTATAAAAAGTAAATCCTCTTTAATATCTGAAATTTAAATTTAGCCACAACTTTTCAGATTTTTGTTCATAATCATTTTTTGTCCAAATACTTGCCATTAATAAGGCAAAGATGTCATGTGTTGATTCTAAATCCTCTCTTTGGTAATGATGACCTTACAGGTGAAACTAAAAATTAAACTTTACAGTATGAACCATGCATACAATACAGAGTAACAAATTTATGGAAGTCAGAAAAGTTTGTGTTTTTTTTTCCTATCATTATATTCAAAAGGTTTGGTCTTTCAAGAAATTTGTACTGGGAAAAATTATAATTTATTTGTCCGTACTAGGCTAGTGAAGGTTCTCATTCTTTAATATAGCAAATAAGGAGCCTAAAGTTAAGCAATGACTCATACTATTGTATATAGAAAGATGGACTTCAAGGAGTTTCTTTCAGATGTATCTGAAGCAGGAGCAGAAAAATACTTGAGAAAGAACGCAAACATACAACACAGTAAGGAAAAACAGAAACAAAACACCAGTGGGACTTATTTTACTTCTTGTGCTTGAAAGGAAACACAACTTTTATTTACTTTAAATGAGAAAGAATATTTCATTTGAAAGTATTAGTAACGTGATTCATAAGTGTCACAAGAACATTAACTGAGCCTTCAGAAGTCTGCTGATTTGATAAATGCCAATACATCATTTCTACACTTTACAAAAAGCTTTACATTTAACACTATTACCCACTACCCATATGACCTTCTCTACAGCAGATAAAACCAAAGGACAAAAAGGTAATTTTTCCTTATCTTGTTTGCATTCTAGTCGATCTTGTCCCAGAACAGATTGTACTCAGCATTGAAAAAGGGCAAGAGAGGCAAGAACCTCCATCTTCCAGAGCTCTGGACGCTTATCAGAAACAAGCACAGAGCCTGCAGTTTCCTTAAACATAGCTACACCAAAGTGGAAAGAAAAAGGCAGAGGCATTGGCTGTCCAGCCATCCTAAAAGATTGCAGAATGCAGCGACTAGTGTCTGAAGAAGCTAAAAAAGATCTGATCTGCTCCAACCATCCAGTTCAGGCCACACAGAAAATCTGATGCATGGTTCTTACTACTTCTTTCAGATTTGCAGCTAAATGCTCAATATCAATGAGAAAAAAAAAAAAAAAAAAGAAAAGAAAAGACCTGATTGTCGGCATTGCACACAATCATCTACAAACAAATACAGAGCAAATTTCACAGAGTACAGATAAAGACAGAAACTAAATGGATTTGGTAAGAGAAAGAGTTATTTACAATACATTTACTAACTCAAATCTGCTATTCACCAGTCTTAACACGTTGAGAGAACTTACTTATCAGTGCATGAATTGCACTTATGTTCAACTAAGCAAAAATAAAACTAATGCAACAAATCCCAGTCCATTCTCTTCAAAATTAAAATGTGGTAAGAGGTAAGCATTCCCCTTAATACCATTTGACAGCCCAGTGGCCAAATTCTTTATGTCTCTGTTCCCGAATCCCTCTCAACAGGGAATGCAGATGAGTTCAGATGCATAGGGATTCAAATCACAGATAACACAAACAAATATGGGAAACCAGCCTAAGCAATACACACTCATACTGTTTATTCCATACACTGTACTCACAGATCTACCAGACACTGCATGGTTACTTGCAGACACATACAGATCTGTAAGCAAAGAGCCTCTGTTTCAGTTTCATTTTGTTTAGTTGAAGGAAATGCAAGTGATAAGCTCAGTTTCATTTTCCTGAAAATGCTGCTTCTCACCCTTCTTTGATTTTAGTAATTTTATAAAATAACTATTTAAACTATGTCTTTTCTAGTAATCAACCTCCCCATTTCAAAACAAAAACTAAATTTTTGGGGGCGGTGGGGTGCGAAGATATATTTGTGAAAATTAAATTAGCGTCTTAGCTTTAGGAATTGAAAGATCTCCAGAAAGTAATCAAAGTTCAATTTGGTGACAGTTACTTTTCATTTGGTTTCAAATTCATTTTATCAGCCTTAAAACTGTACGGTCTACCTAAATGAAATCCATTCTGTCAGAGGTACCTTTGAATTGAACAATCACACTGTTTCAATCTATGTCTGTCATTTTATTTTTTGTTGTGATACATTTCTGAAAAATTGAACTCAAATTGTTAAAAGCAATACCACTTTCACTGTCCAATTTTATTCTAAAACTATTTTTAAGCACATTTTTCATGCTATTGGGCATATTAAACATAAGATCAGCTGCAAAGAAATAATATTCAGTGCATTGCTATTTCGGCACCGATAATTTCAAAGTGTTTATCACCACTGATTTTGTAAGTGTCCAACAAACAGTAGTCCTCTGAAATTTTTTGGCTTATCTAGAAACTCAGTATCCCTAAACTAACATGGGCCTATTTGCCAATACTCATAGCTCCAGTGTTTTCACATGTCCCAGGCTATTTGATTTTACCAACATCCTAATCTCATCTCGATACTGGAAAAGACAGTCAAGTTTTTGGCCTACAAAGAATATCCTCAGCTGAAAACCCTTCAGCCTGCAAACTTTTTGTGAACTCTTTCCATGGTTTCCAGAGTCCACTTGAATGTCTGAGGAAGAGAAGATTATGTTGAAGAAGAGTTTTACAACATCACCCTATAGAACAGCAGATCTCAACATCAACTGGAGGCTCAGCAGAGCCTGTAAATGTCTCAACAATATATAATAATCTTCAGAATGGAAAATACAGCTGATAGCTCTAATAGTTTCATTATAGACATAAGACTTTCATTTGCCAACAGAAGATCACATGCCAGTACAAGTGTCGTTTTTAGACTCTATCCAGTTAGGAATCCACTTTGCCAATAGTAAAAAAATCATGGCACCAAGCTACTATGTATTCCCTGCCTGAAAATAACCTTTTGAATAATCATGACCGAAACTAGAAGTCCACATGTCAGTCAGTTGTTGGCTAGATTCATTGATCAATAAATAATTGAGTAGTATGAATCAAGACATGTCCCACAGAGCTTCATCTATCTAAAACATCTGCAAATTTAACTTGCCAAAGTAGAGTGAAACTCAGATTTCATTCCCTGAAGATAATACTTAAAAAACAAAACAAAACAAAACAAACAAAAACCAACAACAACACAGAGAGACACACTGGCCTGATAAAATTAATTTGTTCCAAAAGTAGACTGAAATTTGGCCTTTTTGGAGGAATCAAAACTTTCAGAATTCAAATCGTTGAACGTGGAAAATGAAGAGAAGTCATAATTTATAAACTGGGAATCTCCCTAGATTAAGGATAGGAAGGTACCATTTACGCTACATTCCTGATAAACTGTCACTTTTCTGTCAGAAAAATGTAAGACTGTTTTGGGTCTGGATTATGACCTATTTAGCCCTATATTCTGTCCTTCACAGTGGCAGTGGAAGATGTTACTCATGAAGACTACATAAGTCTGTCCACTTTCTGAGGTCCCTTATTACCCCCAAATAAATTTTCATATTTTCAAAAGGGAATGAGATTTGTTTGTTTAGATCACTCTCGAATGTTGGGTGATAAACCAGCCCCTAAAAGCATGGCATCCATCTGAAAATCTAAAGGAAAGATTTGCAGTGCATTTTAAGCTTTAATGCACTGATTTGTTTAGCTGTGTGTATTTGGCTGTATCAACTTCTGGATCATGCCCTAGAAGAAAGCCATGAAAGTGTATAGGGTAAGATATTAAAACTCAAGAAATCCAGTGATGGCTTTACTGGTCTACTTCCAAAAACTTATCAAGTGGTTCAGCAGATGTAATTACTGATTAGCCCTGCCAAAGCTTTGAAATGTGCCCATTAATTCAGCAATTCCCAATCTGTCCATCAGTCAGTCATACTTAAAAAATATGTCTGTCACAACTTAGGTGAAGTAATCTGTTGATAATTATACAATAAGAAGTCATCTGAAATTTGAATATGATTTCTAAACTTTCTGAAAAGTCTTAATGACAGCAAAATCAAAGTTTATTTCACAACCACAAGGATACAAAAGATAACTTAGAATATCAGAGTATTTAGTGGCAATTGACTTAAAGAGAATAATTCAATTAAGTCCACAAAGGTACTTTTTTAGAAGATAAAAGCACAGATGCAGTATTCAGTGACCTAACCATCTCCCCCAGACCATCAATTCCCTCCCTTTAAAATGAGCAAAGAAAAAGAAGAGTGTGGTAAATGCAACAACTTTTAAAGTTCCCAAATGGCAATATATTCATTTAAACATGAAATACCAAACATATCTCAATGTGTCAGCTGATGCACCACAAAAGCATCCCATCAAAGTTAGATTTAGCAAGCTGAAGATTATATTTTTAGAAGTCTTGATACAAACTATCATACTAAATTCCATAAAAATATGCTAACATTCAAAAGCACAAAGTTAGCTACCTGTTCCCATTCTTCTCATTTCTTTTGCTGATTTGGTCATGCATAAATATCAATCAAAACAATTCACTTCTTGCCCATAAAGGAATGTGACAAAATCGCTGATAATTAATGAATGAAGTCTTTGCTTCTTTGTTGCCTGCTATTTAACTGTGAGATAATACAATGAAGGGAAAACAAACAAACAAAGTAAACCAACAAAGAAAGAAAGAAAACCAATAATAAGCCTGTAAACTTTACATCAATAGTTAGATACTTATGGCTTCCTAAATGGAAATCAGTCATGGTATTTCAGGAGGGAGGGACAATATAAATAAAGGAATAATGAGCATCAGAATGCATATAAACACAGTAACAGCTGCAGTCCATCTAGCTTAATACCTTGTCTCTGACAAAGCCAAAAGCAATACTTACTGAATGAATTTAAGTGCAGAGAAGCCTAGTGACAATTTCCCAGAATATTCTCCATCAATTTGTTCATTATGAACTTCCTGAAACAGAGGTACTTTCCTTAAATTTAATAACCTTTACTAGATTTTTCTTCCACTTAATTAAACTGCTGCCAATTTTCTGCATCAACTGTAGTATCCTGTAGCAAGGAGTTCCATAGCTTGACTACACACTTCCTGAAAAGCTACCTCATGTTACTGGGGCAGGGGGTAACCTGGTATTTGTTGCCTTGCTCTGATGTCTTCTAGCTTTTCTAGTGTATGCAATAATGAACAATAAATGCTTTTATTCTGTTACTTCTATACAGTTTGTAGTATTATTCTTGGAATTAGGGAGTTGAAAGTTAAAACCTAAATATTCTTTTGGATCTATATCAATGTCAAAAGCGTGTGCAGACTCCTTCCTCAGAGCTATTAAGTGACCTCTGTTCTCTGTCGCTCACTTTTTGCATGAACCTCAGCAAGTTTGAGCTACTGGCCAGATAATATGCTTGCATTCTTATTGGAAAGTTGGTTCAGGGAGGCTTCTGACAGCTTACCAAAAATGCTTTTGATATAAGAGGGCTTCCAAAAATCTGCACATATCATTATTCCAACAGACATGATGTTGGCAAACCCAAGAGAGGACAAGCTTTAAATGTTCAATACTACCCTGAAATGTAACCACAGGATTATGGTTCATTCTTGCACAAATGATCCTTGTGCATTCAGAATGATAATTGCTAACATTTTCAGTGATACATGAGTCATTTTATTGCTTTTTATTTTTCTACAGAAAGGTAACAATACTGTACTAGAACGTATCTCTTCTGGTTTATGACCATCAAGAAAAAAATGAAGTGCTTCCTACTGAAGGACCAAAGTCTGTCTTCAGAAACACGTGTATTTCACAGATGGAAATACGGCCAAATTTGGTCTGTCATGTTTTTATTACTGTCGATGATGCACAAGCCAGAAATAAAACAGCTTAACTTTCAGATCTTGAACACAGTTCGTAGGGCTAGCTGCCACAAAGAATAAAATATACATTCCTCTAAACTCAACTGCAGCCAGCAAGCAAGGAACTAGGATTCATATTAAATCAGTGATGACAATCATTGACACCTTCAGTCATCACAAACCAAGCACTTTGGGGTTGCTTTTTTAATTGCTTAATATTTTTGCATATTTGAAAACTTACTGAAACAATCACAGAGCTACATGTACTATGTATTTTTAATGTAAGTGCAACTAGCCGGAGAGTTTGGTTTGATTTTAGAGGCTTTGAGAACGTCTTGATCTCCACAGCACACAGGTAGCAGTACTATGGTTCAAGATCAGATCATTGAAGTTTCAACCATTTATGAACAACTCAAGTTAACGATTGTGATATGCTGAGTTACTTTGTAATGACATCAGCAAATTATGTATTTACAATCGTTTCAGTAGGAGAGTAGTATTCTAATGCTAGAGGAACTCTGTAATATAAAGTATGGCTTTAAAGAATTTAATGCAGTCTGTGGTACTTCATACTTAAATATTTGTTCAATCTTCCAAACCCCTACCAACTTAATGTCTACACAGAACTCAACAACACTGAAGATTTCACTAGAGAATGGGAGGTTGCAAAAGGGATCATCATTTCATATTGAAGATAGATGACTGTAGAAGTTTTCCGGTGAGATTTACTGCCAGAATCCTGTTTCCATGAAGAATCAGTAAGTATAGACACTTGCTCTTGCACAGCCTCAACAGTTGTGTCAGCATGGGGAACACTGGGAAGGTATATACTAGTTCTGAAGATGCGCAATTTCTTTTCTATCTGGCATTTGATTCCTTGCACTAACTTACTACAGACTTCCAAAAAATTTACATTGCTGCCAAAACCAGGAGAGCCTGTAAGTAAACCTAATTCACATAAAAGGTCAGCAGTGAAATCCATGGTGTTTCATTTAATGTCAGTCTATAAATAACAAGCAAAAAAAATCTTGAACTTCATTAATAGCCAAGCCTGTGCTTCCTTAAGAACTCACTTTCGTTTTTGCTTATAATAATAGCTGAATATATACCTACCACAGCATATAGACATCTTATACGTTCAATCAATCTTTGATTTTCAGACTCCTCATTCATCAAACCTAGCTACTAGGTGCTCTCAGCTAATCTCTAGTGCAATTCTCCTCAATGATATGTGAGAGCTTTGCATTACTTTCTCAAAGGAGCAGGATCAAAACCCTAGAAATGACCAACTGTGCCAAAAAAACTATTCAAAAATACATCCTAAATTTGTTGCTGTGTAAGGGATACTCTAGGTCTTCAAATGAGTATTTTTCTGAGATATACAAAGCTATTAACTATCATCAGCACAAACATCATTAAAATGCTGATATTAATACTAGACAAAGTGAAAATATTTCTTTAGAGGAAAAAGTGAGAGGCTTTAGCAACAATATATAATAGCACAATGCCAAGCTGAACTTAACTAAGCTTGAGGTTTTGGACAGGATTCATTTCTGCTTATAATATAAGTATGCACCACCTTGATTATCATTTAAAAAAATATTGACAGCTTGCCTTCTCATACCAATGCCTAGTAACAAATTCCAAATGTTTTGTCACATTTCTTGTGAGCAATGCCATCTGCCAGAGGTGGCATTTCATGGCTGTTTACCCTGACTCCCTCCAAGAATTCATCTGCCACTATCTAATGCTGCCTGAATAAAGGGGATTAAGACTCTGATGCAACAGAGACTATTGATAATTTGGTATAATTGGGAAGAAATGAAGATAAATGAGGTTGAGGATGGAGAGGCAATTAGTTGAGCTGCCTGTACAGCTGTGTTCTCGGCCTAGCTCCCCTGGCCTTTTCTTTGGTGAGGTATGTGCAAATTAAACATAATGACAAATACACTCTTCCCAGAGCTCTTTAGTTTGGGAAGCTTGAAGATATGATTTTCACTTCTGAGATTCAAGGCAGTTTTCAGTTTAAAAAAATGTCCTATTCACTGTTGAGCTTTTTAAAGAGAACGCAGTCTCTAACGGCACACCTACAGCACAGTACCTGTTACTTCAAAACACAGCTCTTCAACTGGGAGTAGTACTGAGTACTTTTGCTGTTATTGTGGTTTTGACCAGAAAGATGAAGGCTTCTACCTTCCTCAGTGTCACAGAGAGCCTTGATCACTACACAGCTCGAAACATCTTTGATACTGAAATTTGGCATCTCAATCTGTAAATATCTATCCATTTAATTGGCCAAACAATAGCCCCAAAGCATGATTCCCCTGATATGCGTATTCTTTAAAGTCTAGCTCCAAATATTGCAGCTGGATCTCCATTTTTTAATGTGCTGCCTTTTAAAAGTACTGGTGAAAATGCCTCAAGTGAAATGTCTACAATACACATTTTATTCTATGAAAGACCGGAAGAGTGATAGATTTGTAGTCATGAATATAATAGGAAGACAGCTACCCAGATATCAGCCTTACTTCTAGGCTATATTATCCAGGTAAAGCCAATAATCAAGCCTGAATACCATGAAAGGTGCGAATGTGGTCACACTACAAAGCTCCAAATTAGAAGGAACAAATCTGTCATAGTATGTAATTAGTTCTTTCAAATATACTGAGATCCATTCATACATATACATAAATATCTAAAAATATGCACTTGTATGGTTTAACATAAAAAAGTACAAAATATACATTTGCCACAAGAAATGCCACTTTGTTTCACGTAAGATTCTAACATAGTTCTTCATAAATGACAAATAAAATCATGTAAGATCCTCTTTAGAAAGAAGACCAGTATTTAGAGGCAGTTTTGGCTTACAGACCTGTTTCCCTAACTACAAGACATATATGAATTTTCTGTTTTCATATATAGGTGGTTCTAACAGAATTAGGTCTTAGATGAAAGACTCTTCATATAAATTGCACTTTCTCCCACATCCATATTGAATTCAACTCTTCTAAAAATTATTTTAGAGATTACTTGAACAATGCTCCTTACATAAAGACACAGCCAAGATCCTGCACATTGAAGGAATTTTGGTGAATTTTAAAAGAAAAATGTTAAATATTTTAAAAGAAAAACAATGGAATAGATTTGTTTTGAAGCATAAATTTTAACATAGTTCCTTTGTACTGTAGAGCACAGTTCTTTGGCATATTTTCAAAGCTGAATTTGGCCCTTTTAGAATTCACAGAACTTCTGCAAAGTACAGCGTCTCCTCCTGTTTTTTCCTATCTGCAAAACCTTTCTCAGTCTCAACACTGCACTCCTTCCCACTACCCAGAGGTCAACTGCAATTTCAGTTTAGCCTTATCTAATGTACTTTTTCATTTTGGATTAGATTTCTACAAAAGAATAAAAATAGTTCACTTTTTTTGTGTGGCAAACATGCCAGCAGAAAAGGAGAACATAACAAGTAGTTTGTAATTAAGTTAAATCTACATTTAGTCTTACAGAAGCTGAAAATTTGGCTGAGGTAACTGTTCCTTTTTATAACCAAAGTTTTTAACATATAGTGCAGAAGTGATTTTTTTTAATTAGTCTTCAATATTCTAATTGCATAGATTACACCTTTAGTCCTTTACTGAAACCCTCTTCTCATTAACATTGTGAATGAGCAAAATTATTTGCTGCTCATCTTCTGGCTTGACACTTTATCAAAGTATTCCAAGTTAATGTTTAATCTTGTCATTGACCGTGTACAGTGCACACATTACATACGTCACATGGAGCAGAGCTTAGGCTTTCCACCGGGAACAAATGCCCCTGTCCAGGGTGGAGAGACGGCAGCAGCTCTTTCCAGCTCTGCTCTTTCTCACACCTGCACCACAGCTGTACACACTTACCGCCACTCGTGTTGGCAGCCTTCATCTCCTGGGATCATACAGGGTTGAGTGCTCTCAAACAAAGCAAAAATACGTGTCTCTGTGGGTGCCCCCGACGCGTGTCAGCACTGCTGTAGTCAACAATGCCCAATCCAGCATTTTCTTTTTATTTTGCACTTGAGACAACTGGTGCAAGACTTGCCTGATCTCTTTCTTTGCACCTTGCATGCCCCTCGTCCTTCACCCCCAGCGGTGGCGCCCGCTGCCCTGTGAGGAACAGCTGCTGGCTGAGGGCCACGCGTCCCAGCCAGGCAGCAGGGGAAAGGCTGGGCGGGGGGCTTCAGAAAGGGCAGATGCTGCAACACAGTGGGGAGACCGAAACCTGGGAAGTGATACACCTAAGCACAGGCAAAAGGAGAACGAGGCCCAGAACTGTTCCCTGACTTCAGTAGGTTATGGGATACAGAAAACACGGCACTTTCAGTAACACGCCCATAACCTAAAAGGTAGCAAAAGGCAGCTTCTGAGCAAGCAAGCTAGGAAACTAAGGAAAGGCAAGTGGTAAAACAGAAAGAATCAGAAGAAAAAATTTTATCCTGTCATGAATAGGAGAAGGAGTTGAAAATGTAATATTCTATTTCCCATGTCCATTGTACTCTGTTTTCCCACTTCCATGATAAAACATTCATTTACGTCCCTCCTCCCTCCCTTTCATGTAGATATTCCTCAGAGGTGGGTGCTAATTATCTGTCTATCAACATCCTCTCCCAAAATCATCACACGTGAGACTCACTGTTACTGCAAGGGTTAAGTGAACCCCTTCCTGAGCAAATACTTTTTGTTTTTATAGAATCCCCTCTTGCTGTTTTTCAAATGCCTCAGTGTTATAGATGTATTACAAGGCTAAATATGAATTCTGCTCTACCTCTTCTCAATTTAAAAACTCAGACAAAAAAAAAAGAAAAAAAAAATCTCTTTCAACTGCTAGAGTTATTTTATTTTATAGTTATTTATAGTTATTTTATTTTTATTTTACCCTACTTTTAAGTGTTTGCTCATTTTCCTATTTCATAATGGTACTCTGCAGCAGTATTATATAATATTTCTAAAACAATGCCATTATGATGAAGTTAACTGTGATTTCTCAAAAATGAAACTGGAAAGCAACAAGTATAAGAAAAGTACTTCTACAATTAGTATCTTAGCCTACTAAAATGTTATCAAAAATATTAATTGGTGCTCTTCATGTAAGCTTTTTAAAAATGGGTGTTGAAATTGTATATACCTGAAAATTGACACCTAGGAAGTGGCTGGTAATGCTGTTCAAGGACCATCTAAAAACCACAGAAAGTTCTTATTGGGAAAAAAAAAAAAAATATATATATATATATATAAAATCTGAGTAAAAGCTGTTCCAGTCTATAAAAGTGACTTGAAAAGATGGAATCTGTGACTTCCTCTAGTGTTTGCATAAAGAACTAACACACGGCTATAACTGATAATCAAGGAAAAAAGCCACAGATTTCAACAGATCTTCAGAGCTCCATGGTATTAAATGCTGAGAACAACAATATCAAAAGGATCCTCTCTCCAGCACTACTGGTGTCAAGGTTAATGAGCTAAAACTTGTTAAATTGATATTACCAAACTAATGACTTTTTTATAGTATATTGCATGGATTTTAACAGACAGGCTAATGTGGAATATTGCTGGTCTTAATTGAATTAGAAGTTATTGCACGTGTACAATTAAGATAACTAAAAATGGAGGAGCTGGAGCTGTAAGGCAATTGTCTATTTAGTCCATGCAACCGTCACATACCTTGTGTACTGCCACAAATACAATTAAAATTTCAAATTCAGTCACTGAATTCAGAACACATTCGACTGCTAAAATACAGAGAAGAGGAAATATTAGCATCTGCAAAGATAGTCTATTGACTGTCAGTAACACTTAAAAGTCATTAATCTTGATCCCCGTAAGTTCCCTCTTTACTGATTCAAACACTGAATCAGAAAAACTCATATAAACTACAGAGCCTCAGTTCTCGATGATGGAGCAAAGGACAAGCTCAACAGCAGAAAGGGAAAGTGCCTTGTTCTGATACTGCTGTGACTCAGAGCAATTCAATAGTTGCAGTCAAGCAGAGAGTAAACACAGACACTTTCTGCCAAGGTATCTTCTTCCATCAGCATCCCTCCTCTGCTGGCAAGTGGAAATGTACAGCTTTTTACCAGCTGCAAAAACTTCTACTGTGTGCTAGAGGAATGCCTATCTACAGGAGGATTTTCTATGTGTGTTGTAAGTAGAAGGATACTGAGGATAAGGATTTTCTTGCAATATAAAAAACAAACAAACAAACAAAAAAACCAGCTTCAGTGAAAATTCCAGGACAAATCTGTAAAAAGTGGATTAGAGAAGAATGGTTCTCCAATTTCAAATGCAACTTTTAAACTAATAATTAAGTATTTAAAGTACTTAATACTTTTATACCAACCACACCATACATTAAGACAAGAGTAAATAAATGCCTGGAATCTACATTCAAAACAGATAAACAGCAAGAAAAAAAAAGATTTAATGAATGATGTTAAAAAGGAAGGAGCTGATGGAAAATAAATGGCATTTGTAGATGATTAAATTTTGAAGGTGAAACGTTGTGTAACTGCACCAACCATTTATTTCAGTGCCACAACTGCATCTAATAAATAAAATATATTTTTAATCCAAACTGAAGATGGAACTATCTGATGACTTGGATTTTGCATTCATGTAGTACAGGGGCAGGGTTTAGGCTATAATTATTCAAGGCAGTTTCAAAGAATGAGGAGCTGTTAGTAAGTTGGATAGAAAATGAGCATCAGTCGCTAACAATAGAACAATGCAAATATTTCTTCTACAGACAGAATCATAGAGTTTTAATTCATTGAGGATCTTTAGAAATTATCTTTCTAAATATCAGATGCCTACAAGTTTGTCCCAAATGCCCTTCTGTTTACTTAATATTTTTCTATTAAAGTTCAATCTCCAACATAGAAATGTTGTTTAATGTACAGTGTATAAATCCAGATACATTCGGTATTTATAAAAAATAAATTAAAAAAAATAGTTATACTAGGCACTCTAGCATTTCTAAAGGACTATTCTCCTTGGACCTAGAATTTTACAAAGAAGTGGAATTGAGTTGGATTCAACTTCCAAAAAATACCTACTTTGTCAAAATCAAGAATAAAAATAGAAGACATGCAGCAAATGAGGGGGAATATTTCTCAAGGATGAAATGCCAAAATCTCCCTTACATCAAATTCTTTGATAGAGTCAATCAAAAAACACGTCCATAAGAACAGTCTATCCTGCAGATACTTCTACCTACTACCTTTCCAATTTCCATCTGAAATATGAGAAAATAAATCACAGTTTTACTAATATTATCTGCCTTACAGGCAAAGGGCAAAATACAGCCTGTCCTGTCCCACGATACTGGTAACCGAATACAGAGATCAAACACAGACATGCTGGAAGTTTCACAAGTCCCACAGATTATCTTTGTTTCCATCCTTACAGTAGCCTGAGCATCTCCTTATAAAGAAGGAATCTAGTCTCATTTTTACATTGTACAGATACAGAACAGACACAACAAAACAAGTCCTTCAATTTTCTAGGTTTTAAATATCAATGCATGCCTGATCTTAAAGGCAAGCTCAACATTTATGTCTTGTCTTGGTGATGAAGTTCATGAATTTATAATGAGAGCAGAACAACTCTGCCACTGATTAAATGTCAAAAAAGGTTTTATTGTCAAATATACTGTAAATACAGAAGATATACAACAAAGACTATTAATTGCAGATAGCTCTGTACAGCTCAAAAAATGCACATGATCTAAACAGGAAATGTTGATTTTCATAGTTTCAACTATCACTTTTAATTTACCTTCAGAATCTACCTTCAATCAACCATTATAGCATGAAATGGCCATTATAGCTATAAAATGACCAAACTCTGCTGAATGAAATACTTCACATTCAAGGGCAGATGGAGCCTATACCATGAGCATGCATGGCATTATTAATCTACCTACCCAACACTCTGGACCTTTATTAAAATTTATTTTAACTTTAAGCCAGAGGAGTGTGATGAGAACTGACCAGGGACCTAGAAAATTATCAGGATGAGGCACGTTCAGAAGAGCAGGTTGTTTAATGTAGGGAGGGGATGAGGACAGATAGCAGGCTCACTAATGGTCTTCACTAGATAGAAGACATGATGATACAAGGGAGAAAGCTGTTCTCCATACCTCCAGTGTACAGGACAAGAAGCAGCAAGGTTGAGCCTGTAACAAGGAAGACTTAATATTTAGAAAAACAGCCACGACTGGTAATCCTATGAAGTTTCTAAAATAAAGCTGGACAACCACCTCTGTCAGACACGATGCTGGCAGAACTCTTGCTTCATTGGGAAAGTGGATAAGGAAACAAGCCTGAAAGTCCTGTTTTCCTGTGGCATTGAACACTGCAAACGGCAGTACAGACACCAGGTCCAGGGGCGGCGTCAAACTGCACGGTGGAACGGCCCATCCTGAATTCACCCTGCCACAGCTAAGCTGCACCTACCACCTGAGCTGGATCTGCATGCCACAACATAACCTACCCCACAGCCTAGTCCCACAGCCCAGAAATCCTACATAGGGTCCCCTCTTCAGCTACAGGAACGGTTCAGGGAAAGCCCTAGCTATTGCTCTCTTCAGAAGCATTGCAGTTAGAAGAGAGAGAACCGTTCTAAAATCATTAGGTGCATGCTTGCTGTGCTCGTGAAGATGAAACGTCTGGAAAAAAACAATAAACAAACCGGCCATCTTAAAATACATACTAGTTACTTACCAGATAACGTAATATTGGTCACATCTCCAAGATAATAAACACCTGAAGACAACATTTGTAACATGGTAAAAATCCATAGCATTTTCCCTTTATATCATGAACAAATGAGTAGTTTCAAGTGTGCAATACCAACACTTTATTTTTCTCAATGACTAAATGAACCAGGTTTTAATATTTTTCAGTGATCTAATTAATACAGATTATGCTCTTAAGAAATTAAGAATAAGAATTTAATTTGAGAAAAAGATGTTGCAGCCACAGAAGTTAAAGATTGCTAACATGCTCTGGTGACAAAAGTACATTTATTTTTGGTCAGACAAAACATCGCTGGTCTTCCATACTTATAACTAGGATGATCTGATAAATTCTTGCTGATTGTATACAGTGAGAGGGTTGGTGTGGTTTTTGTTTGTTTGTTTTTGATGTGTGTTTTTTTGTTGTGGTGGTTTGTATTTTATTTTTTTTTCTTAAAAGAGCTGAAAACACGGACTACCCACCTGTATCTATTTTTAATTTGGTAATGTCTGTACTTGCTAAAATTCTACCAAAATGTCACTCACAGCTTTAGATTCCACCTTTTTTTAAACAGAATATGGAGCAGAAAGCATAACCTATTATGCAAAACTGTCATATGCTTACTTTTAAAATCACAGAAATAAATGCATTATCCCGACTTCCTTATGAATCAGGACTTTAATAAAGGAAAACAAAACTTGAATAGAACTATTTAAAATAGCCAAGGTATTCTATAAAAAGTAATAAGGTTTTGATCTGTGTATGTCCTGTTCACCCATACAGTCCCTACTCCAGAACTAAGGAATGCCTCTCACTTTATGGGTAAAGGCAGAATTACTTGAGACCACTGTGACTTCTGTCTCATCAAATTCACAAATCAGCTAGACATTTAAACAGCACCAACTGTTGCAAGTAAAACTGCTAACGAATCTCAGCTGCAAAAATGTCAGTTCAGGGCACTCTGCAAAAATCTAGTGCTGAATCCTTAACTAAAAAAAAAACACAATTTAAAAAATGTTTTTGGATTAATGCTACTCTTTCGAGTGAGAAAATATTCCAAATGATCCCATTTCTTACCTCAAACATAAATTGAATGTATGTTAGGGGATTTTTTATTTTTTTTAATCTGATTAAAATTGTAATTCATGAGACTCCTGCTGTTGGCAGCTGCATCACTATCAATGACATCCTTTGGGGGGCTCTCAGCATGTGGCCTGCATCAAAGGTAATATCCCAGTTTTCATCCTAACTTACACATGCCTTAACAAGAATAAGAATATTCCAGACTTTAAAATGTAATTAAAATATTAAAGTACTTTTTATTGTTAAAATATCATTGATGTGAGATTGTAGTTCAGTCTCTAATATTAATAAGGGTAATTATCATCAACATTTACTTTTCCTATAATACTGTAATTCCTTACATACTGGATTCCTTGCATCCTTATGTACTGAAACTGGAAATTAAAATGCATTGATTAAGCATATTAACAAACGATAGCATTTAAACAAGTATGTTGCATTGTGCAAAATGATAGACAAAATTTTACTGAAAGAGTACATACAAGGACCTCCAACTCCCCGGTAAAATTAAAAAGTAAGCTGTATCTGACATACGGTACTTTACTGTTATTGTTTGGTAGCACTACAGAAAATCTGAGGAGAAACAGGCACACTTAGCATTTTTTGGCCTCCAAAATTACCCAAGTTCAGCTGATCACCAGTTGATGGTTCCTGCTCTCAGGGCCAGTTTTAGTTTTATCCAACAATGATTTACAAAAAGGCATTTTAGAGAGGTAGATCTGGAACCACATTTTTCTTTTCCCTTCCTTTTCCCACTGCACCAAGAGCAGAAAGGCCTGGAGATGCCCCCTCACCCTAAGCCAGCCCATAGAGAGAGCAGCTCTGCTTCCAGCGGGCGGGATGGAACTCTTCACACCAGCCTGTCCTTCGGCACACATGGGGACCTCCTAAAATGTCTAAACTGGAATGCTTTTTCCTTTTAAAGTGCAGTGCATCCGGTCTGTATTGATCTCAATACAAATTTCTACTGAAAGTCCCAAACTTGGTACATTTGCTTGGTTAAGCATTGCTCCCCACAGTGCTATGGAAGTTCCTTTGCCTTGCAGAGAAATGAGACCTTGTCATAACGAGAGCCACTTGAGCAACCTGCTTTCCTTCTGCAGGTTGATATTAACGACGAATACCCACTACTACTAACAAATGTGAAAATTATAACCAAGGAAAAGATGTGGCCTTGACTCTAGAGTGGCCAAAATGATTTATGACATCAAGACCCAGTGAAGAAGACTAATGCTCTGGAGAGAGTGTGAGAGCTCAGCCTGCACTCACATGTTCTGTGCCCACTCCTAATTACTTAATTTGTGACTGTAAAAGTGTTTTAACAGACAAAATTAATTATTTTGGATAATCCTTCTGAAATATGATATGCATTTTAATTGTGTGCACCCTGTCATTAATTAAAGTTCTCTACCTTTTGGTGCATTAATTCAAAGATCGTATCAGTGACAAAGCAACAATAAGATTGTTTACCAAAATTAAAAATGAAGTGAAAAGGTTAATGTACTCTTGTGATATACTTAAAGTAATGCTAAAATGTTTTCATTTGAGCTTTTACTAGAAATTATTTTTCCACTCTTTAAAATCAATCTCTTTGTTCCAGGAACACATTTCCTGTCAATAAAATGAAAAATGATATAGATTTAGGAGGATAGTGGTCTCAGCGTAGCATCTCTCATATTATTATTCCAGTATCATCTGTTACAAAGTAAGACCAATTCCCACATCTAATTACAAACAGGATTTCAGAGTCATTAAACAAAATACATTTCCATTAGTGCTGCTGTAAGAAGATAGGGGAAAAAATGAAGATTAGTTCATGCTGCACCTCTGTTTTTCAAGCTTTGAAGATTTAGACCTCTGCACTCTCAGACTATAAATTTGTAAAGGATCTGAAAGGTGACAGACATGTGAAAGCTCTCAATTCCATGCAGTTTGGCCATAACATTTGCATTTTGTCATTAGTTTATCTTTTGCTGCACTTAGTTCCGATCACAGATATGGCAGGAATCTAGAGAGGTTACGCTGTGTGCAGCCAGAGGTATTTTACTTAGGGTTAGGAAGCTTTTTGAATAGATATGAATCTTGATTTCTATATTAAGTTTGTTCCAGCAAAACTTAAAAACCATTGTAAGTCATTCTGTCTTTATAGAAGAAAAAAAAAAATACTTTATGCTCTGAATAAAAGGAACAGCAGTTCTTAGGCTTCAAATAAGATAACAGCCAAAATATACTGAGGAAGCAGACTGTGTGATATGTTTAACTGTTGAAATATAAGCTTACAAGTATATATATTCTCCATTCATAACCATTTAGCAACATCTACTTGTAATGCATCTATGGAAAATATACCCTTGAGAATTACCCACTCAAAAAGCATTCACACAACCCAGAGCTTAGACATTCAGTAAGAACTTTTCTAAAAAGAAGCCTACACAACACCGAAATTTGCTTGACCTTTAGGATGGTTTACATTAGCTGATTTGGTTAAAAGTTTATATAAAATACCAATTACTTTTATCATGTGTAAAATAAGCATCAAAAATCTGAAAAAAATACTCTCAAAGAAAAAGATGCATCAGTTACAAAGAAAAACACAGAGAATGTCATTTTCAAAAGCTGTTCAAAGTTGTATTTATTATTTTTAAAACTACAGCCAGAATGACTTCGCATTTCTCAGAGTTGGGTGTCAGTCAATCTAAAGATATAAATATTAGCTGATGAATCGGCATTTGTGTGAATTATTTATATATCTATTATGAAGTATTTAAATTTATTTTTAAATGGATAAGAATACCCTTTTAAAAGTCAGTTAAAGTACTCATATGCATTCAATACGTAACTGCTTAAGAATCTATCTGAAACAGGACCTTAAAACAGTCTACAAGCAAGAAACAAATTCATTTTTGCACTCCACTGAAACTGTGGTTCGTTAAAGCCTCCTAAAATTCTTGGTATGAAATCCTGTCCAGTGGTCACAAAAAAAAAAAAAAAAAAAAAAAAAAAAAAAAAAAAAACCTTGCCAAGGAAATAGACGCATGCATCTTTTTTCCAGACTTCACATAAAGTGACTGGGGGCTCAGGATAGCTAAGATGGCTCAGGAAAGCGGCACCATTAGGAAGAAATGGAATAGAACACAGCAAAATACGAACAAGGTACAATTGAACCCAGAAAACAGGTTATCACTTCCCAGCTAATGTTGAGGAGCTGTATCTTAAAACAGAAAACAGCACAACTAGCTTTTCCTCCCGAGTTATCAGTCTCTGGCTCCAGGAAGGTTCCACTCAGATTTCCTGCTGGGAATTAATTGCTCTGTACCAGTCAGCAGCCACGGGCATTTTCTGACAAGCATCAAATTTGTAAAGCTTTTCGAGCCCTCAGTATTATGTCAGCGTTTGAGCTCCTTCACTCCACTTTCACTGGAAAAAGAAAGCCTACAGCTTCTTAAATACTACTTGCAAGTGAGTTCAGGAAACTTCCAAGAAGCTTGTATCTCCAAACCAGTGTGTGGAAGAGCATCCTGAAAGCCACTTGGTTTCATTGATATGTGAATTTTACTTCAAATACTATGGCCTTAGGATAAACATTCTTAGGCAGAGCTTGTCCCCACAACCAGTCACCTACGGGGCCATGTGTGCCTTCACTAGACAGAGAAGCCTCATCCACACGTCAGCCTGCCACACGCCAAGAGCTAGCCCTGAACAAGCAATGCTGCGTTCAGGGGCTTCACGAGGTGTTCGCATGAGTGTGGAGGTCCTGCTGCAACCTCCAGCCTCCCCCAGAGAAACAACCCCAAACAGCGAGCTGAACAGGAGCCGTGATGCACTTTGCACTCCCTCCTGATATTTGGGAAAGCTCCTGAGCTGTCTCAGCACGGCACTGAGCACCACTGCCCATCTCCCAGCCTGCTCGCAGCAGCTGTGTAACGACACACGCCATGCCACGAGCCATTCTCACGCGCATCTTAAGGAAAAAGGCACATCAAAAAATGTCATCCCCTCTCGTACCTACCCTACCCATCCCAGTGCTTGACCCATTTGTGATCAATGGCCTGGGACTGGCAGCTCACTTCACTGCTCAGGGCTAGGCAGACCTATTGCTTCGCTACGTGCTATTCCCAATGTCCAGCACGAGAAGCAAGCATCCTCACACTTCACACAAAGCAGGTATGTGTCTAAAGAAATAGCACGGATGTCTCCATTTGTAGGATGAAATGGTTTAATATATCTGCTGCGTCTGGAGTTGAATAGCTTTTGGATGAGAAGGTACAGAAAACAAAATGTGTTAACTCCTGTTTATTTCAAAACTGTATATACTCCTCCTGGCAAAAGGGCAATTAAAGAAAATGAAATGTGTGCTTGACAAGCTTTTCATCCAATTCTAAAAATATTAATAGTAGTTTTGACTGGTTATATTTTTAAAATGGCACGAACGTTTTGTGTTCTTTAAATAAAATGATCATCTTTGAAACAATAGCTCTCTGCTCATGTTACACAAACGATACTTGCTTTAACAACAGGAAAAATGACTTTATGAAGTCTGCACAGCATTCAAGGATTAAAAAATCTGTTCTCTGGTCTTGTCATTTTTACTCTTACAATAAAATAACAGCCTCGGCATCCTGCTTTTTAGAATAAAAGACCTACCTCTTTTGACTTTTCAAGCACTTGAAAATTTTAAAAGAGGAAAACTAAAAAAATGCTGACCGTGTAATAGCTGGGTATTCATGGTGGGTGGAGAACATGAAAGGTTACAATATGGATCTGTGCCTACGCGTTTCTTTTCAACTTGAGCAGCATCCTCCTGCTTCTGCTAACTCGGCAATCATACAGCTGACAGATTTCTGGGTTTTCTAAATAATGCATGGGATTTTCTTTTAACATGTCAGTGCAAAAGTATCAATTCTGCCCCTGTGTCGTTTGTGATGCTGATTTTCCTTGACAGCATTCCATTAAACCAATGAGTTTTTTCCCTCCTGATGGTTCCTTAAATATTCCTCTGAGTGATGTATTTGTGGTTTTTTAAACAGATTGTGAAGGATGTTTGCATTTATGAGAAAACTGCATGGCAGGTACTGAAGGGAAAAAGGATAAAAAGATAACACTTTTTTTTTTCTATGAAGAGTTTTTTCTCTGATCCTCATATGCCAAAAGCTAGGGTGTTTTTCCTTTCTTTTCTGCCTAACTTAGCTCCTTGTCTGAAAATTAAGCAACAACACTCTACATACAGAATAACATTTTGACTTCCTAAGGAAATACCGCTGAAACACTTAGTACTGTTTGATATCTCTCTTGGGAAAGCAAAACACATTTATTAAATCATGCATGTTAACTCCAAAAGCCAACAGAAGGAAACAACTGCTTTATTCTTTGCGTTGAGGTTTTGTACAAACACGTACTGTCACGGATTACTTTGCACTGATCCTTCTTTGCTTATGCAGCTGGGTAACACAGTGTTGAAGGATGTTCAGGTGATATCACCAATACTGTACTTTGAAATCTGTCTTTCACATTCCTGTTCTACTGCACACTTGTACAAATTACCTGTGACCATGATATTAAAAAAAAAAAAAAAAAAAAGGAAGAAGGAAAAAAAGAGCCCTGCTCTGATTTCAAATAAGTTTCAAATTTCCCCAGGCAATTACGTGCTCATTTCCAGAATCCACTCCACCTAATATTAGTACTGCACGATGATGAAACAGATGATCTTTATAAACACTTCTGTGCAACCAGACAGGTTTTGTTTTGTTCATCTTATTTCTGTAGAACAAGAAAATTGATTGCGTGGCTGGGCTTTGAGCAATCTGCAGACACATCCAGCTACCTGGCTTCAGCTGCCAGCTTCAGACTCTTGATCTCACTCATTTTCCAAAGAGAAATATGAAAGCCACACCACTCTGGCGTGTATTATCAGGCAGGCTTCACAGCACGACTTGCCTTAGCTATGGCAATCCCCTGGCCTCAAGGCAGTCTCCAGCTGCGCAGTGAGTGCCATCAGCAGACGGTCTCACCTCTGAGGACTTACACGGAGTAACCAAAAAGGAGGAACAGGATTATGAATGGCCACCGGGAATTTGAGATTTCAGAGGGAATCTTCAAATCTTCCAGAGACCCGACTACTTCCACGTCCCCAACGACAGGGCTCTCTCAGGTCAGCCTTCTTCCACAGATTCTACACGGAGAGAGACGCCCAGCCACGACGAACAGCTACCGCAGATCAGCTGGACTGCGGGGCCGCAGAACCTACGGTGCCGGATTAAACATGAGACTTCTTCAGCTGCCTGAGAAGTTTGTTTCAACACTTCATATGATGAGTAGGAAGGTGCAAAAAATCTCTCTCTTCTGAAGAGAGAGGGGAAGGAGGACATTAATGTTCAAATGTCTAACAACGTTCTTCACAGCCCTGAACTAACGAATTAGTTCAAATAAAAAAACGAGGTAAAATGTATAATTTTGGAGGTACATTTTTTCTGTTGTATCTTGCAGCGCTTTTTTGTTTGTTTTGTTTTAAATCACTTATTTACAGTACAAACCTCCACTGTTATCAAGATTACTGCAATATCAGAAAAGGAGGTAGGACCTGATGGCAAAAACACACCAGCTGGACTAGAAGCAAAAATGTGGCACATTTGCTCCACACTTCCTTAAACACTTTTAAGATCCAGTTCCACACCTGTATCTGCTAGAGGACAATACAATAGCTGAAAGATTATAGTCAGTGATCCTGAGTTAGGGTGCAGATTTTAAATTGATAGCTTGAATTCTGGTTTCAGATACAGAGAGTCTTTTGTCAGATACAGAAAATTTCTATCATAAGCACACAAAGAGAGAATGAAACTGCCAAGTGACATTCTAGGCATTATTAAAGACACACATTCAAAATGATCTCATACTGACTTCAAGAGATGCAGATGGGGATTGAAATGAATATGACAAGAAGTTCTCACCACTTTTTGATTATACTAATGACCTGTATACAATGACATACTTCTGAAATATCAGTCAATGAAGTTTCAGTACTTATTACTAAACAATTACATTGTTTATCAAAAAAAAAAAAAAAACAAAACAGCAAAACACCAGCAAAACAGACTATTCCACTCATCTATCAGACTATTGGATAGAAGAGGTAGGCACACACCCTGAAGTGAAATATTTAGTGCTGCTTTATCTTACTCTCTCCAAAGGAAGTCAACGTGTAACTCTGAGGTAAAAAAAATAAATTAAAAAAAATATCTTTATAGTTGTTTTTTAAAGTAAACCCACAACCCTTCAAGTCTTTGTTACAGTAAAAAGAAAAAAAAAAATCAAAGCAAAGCAAAGGTCTCCTGCTCCGTATAACTATATTTCTGATTTGACAGCTACAATTATAATCATTCAGACATGTATTTCCCACAAACTCTCCACAACCATAACCTTTAGTGATTAATTATAAAGTTCCAGGAGCAACAGTACACAGACTAATTTCCTAAAACAATAAAAGACAGAATTTCTCATTTGGAGCTAAATGAAACACGAACAGGTTGTTATTCATGCTGAAATCTAGATGCAGAGTCATGTTGCAGCCATTACAGAAGCTATTAAACACAACCTCAAATCAAAGAAACTGTAGGTCTCTCTCCTAAAATAAAATGTTTTCCTCACTTATGAGGCTTCTGACTCCTTTGTCCTGTTTCTTTTTCCCTCTTCTTAGTAACAAAAATTTCAAAATTCAATTTTCTTTCTCATTCTGCATTCCCATTTTGTTTTTAATAGTCATTTAAACTGTAACAGTCTAGAGCAAAACAAACATTTGGTAAAGCTTTCATGCACACAGAATTACCAGGCTGTTCTCTTCACAATGAATCAAAGTTTTGAAGTGTATATCAACTTCTAAACAGAATGCCGACCCTCTTCAGGCCCTACCCTATTCTCCAATGAGTTTCTACAGTGAATATTTGGTAATTCCTCAGTTATTCTGTACAGTGAAATAAGATTAATTTAGTTAAGCTGTACGTTTATTTATTTATGGTTTTCCTTTTTGACAAGTCCTACTGTACCTGCTTAGTGTAAATCTTTTTTTTTAAAAAAAAAAGACCTTCCAAAGAAAAAGATAAACTAAGCATCACAAAAATGATCCTACTGCATTGCAGATAATAAAAAATGGAAAAACGATAATAAGTATATTAGCAGTAGTCCTTTTTGTTAAGGACTTATTTCTCCTCCTGCAAGCAATACTGGGACTTGATCCAGAGAATCTGCTCTTGGTAGTTTTACTGAATTAGGCAATGAAAAAGGTAAGGAATTGGGAAAAGATCTCTACAAAACTGATATCATATCTATATCCTTGTGTCCCAATGTAACTTCAGTTAAAGTCAGTGGGAATTTTTCCAAATATTTAAATTGGTATTGAGTCAGTTCTGTAACTCATTGAATTGCTAAACTGCAGAGAACTTCAATTTAATATGCATGCTCTTGATGTATTTTAGAAAGGCTGGTCTGATACTCCCCATAAAACCTGTCGATGTACCTAAAATAATATTATTACTGTACTGCAGACTCTCCCCATAATAAGAAAACAAATTTTGCCATAACAGAAAACACACCAAAAACCATGAACATTGAAATTAGCGAGCTTTGTACAGCAGCTTTAAAAAACCTTCATACTAATTCTGCATCTTTTCCATTTGAAGCCTCCTTGCTTTTCGGTAGGAATTCTATCTTCAGTCATAATTCTTAGCATTCAGTGAAACTTCATAATTTCTTTTGAACTATACACAAACTACAAGAGTAATAAGAACTAAATATGCTTTTTCAGTGTTATTTTTCTGAATTCAATATGCACTAATTGATTAGGGTCTGAGAGGTGAATAAGAAATATGTATTCTACATAATAGAAAGCTGGGGAAGGGTTTAATGCATGAATTAGAAGCCAGATTTCTTCAATACAGATGAGTACACAAAATTAGCAAAAGGCAATACCACTTTTGGAAAGACTGCTTTGTGCATAATTTGTCATGAATTCAAAGTTATTCCTTTAGAAAATGAGTCTAAGACCTCCCAGCTGCTGCTTTATTGGTCTAATAAATTACCATTTTGATGGTACAATGCATATACACTATACACCATCCAACCAAGCAAACTGTTCGAGTGCCTTCGTCTTTAGAGACACGTGTGATTTCAGATATGTGTGAATGCCGATGGGAGATCTGAATGCAATGAGGGATCAGACAATGCCTCTGTTGTTGAATCGGTAATGAAAACAAAGGATGTGTGCAAGTTTCCAAAACGTAAAGAGTGTATTGTAGGATTATTTGTGTCAAAAAGAGCAAGTCCAGCTGAACCTGCCCTTATTGTAATAGGTATCCAGCAGCTTCCTGACACAAAACAGCTCTATCTTATTCGAGGTTCTCTACACTATCCAAGTAAAATCTCTTCTATTCACCTGAAAAGGACATTAGAGTAAACAAAGAAGATATCCTCTTCAAAGGATCCATTTCGGACTTAAACTTTTAACCTTATTCTTGCAGAGCTGGGCCTCAGGGAGCATAGTTCAAGTCCATGCTGATATTTCTAACAGCATAGACTGAACTTGTGTTTAGTGTCAGTGCCTTCTTCCCAAGGTCACTCAAGCCAGGTAGGCCATAACAAATGTTTATCATGACTCCTTCATAGCTGTAGTTGCAAATATCCATTCAAGGAAAGAACAAAATGCAGAAAAGCCAGAAAGCTCGTAATTTAGCATTCCCTACTTCACCTTCCTCCAGTGAACTGTGGTGACTCATACTCAGCTCCAACAACCTGATATTTTGGAAACTTTCCATAATTTACAGGAAAACACTAGGCTCAACTGTATTATTGCCAAAAGAGAAACGTTTTGTTACTACAGATATATTTAGAGAACAGTTTAAAATGCCTGTATCCTTACCTAGCAATCTCTCGCCACTATTATTCCAAAAAACTAATGAAGATGGCTGTTAGGAGGAAAATTGGAGGAATAGGAACCGTGATTTTGATTTGATACTGGCAGAGGAAAGTTTACAAAATAAAAGAACACAAGCATTTGAGATAGATTTTGATTTTGTTTCCAATGGATAAGAACAGGTTAGACCTCCCCTACAGTTCACGTGCACAGGATTACTTACCTGCATTAGAGTTGAGTTCTTCATTTTCTGATTCTGTTCCATTTTGACTTCCACTTCCATGGAGGCTATTCATTGCCATTAGTTTCATTTTCTGTAACTTCATAGCCTCTGCCATGGCAGCTGCTGTCAGTCCTGGAAAAATAAAAATAAATAAAATGCAGTATCCAATGGTACAATGCAGCACTGAAAAATATGAAGAAGAAGAAGACAGTTCCTTTCATTAAGTCACAATTTCAATACATGAACATTAGTTTCAAGTCATTTGGGTTATTCCAGTACAGCATTCTAAAGATTTTTTCCCTTATTCTTTTGTGTTTCTCTTTCTTTTTTCACATGTATAGTGTAAAGAAATATTTATTTAATATTATTCCTTTTGATTATACTTTTAAATATCATTTCCTGTCACTTTGATCACTTTGTCACTTTGATCACTGTCTGTTTGACTTAGCTGCTAAAAATTTCCAAGTATACTAGCAAGATGCCAGTATTTCTTAATTTCAACAGCTGGAAGCCAATTAATGTGGAAAAAATCAATGTTCTACTATTCTATATAAAAATATCTGATTTTTTTTTTGATTCAGATTAACATTATTGCTACTGGAAAATATGACACTGGAAATGCTGCTACAAAAGTACAATATAGGTAATTACAAACACAATCCCACCTTAAAGAGACCATTAACACCATCACAAATATACAGAACTAATAGTGGTAGTGGTGGGAGATTTTCAAGTGACTAAAAACCAATTAACTTCCAATAGTAAAAGAGAAGGAGTACAGTCAGGTTACAGGCTACCATCACCATTACCATGTAATTGTTTTTCTTTTCTTTATTTTTTTTTTTAATTTAGATCTTCCCATATCTTTATTTCATGACAGTAAACTTTTCAAATTTCATCATTTTGAATTGGTCAATTAAGAGATCAAATGTTCTTCCAGACAGTATCAAATGCCTTTTAGTCTGGGCAAGATGTCCCTGAAAATCTCTTATATGAAGATCATCTGTCCCACAGAAAAATACAGGGGAAAAAGACATGTAACCCCAAAAGATCTCTACAGGTGTAATTGTTTATTCATTCAGTTATGGATTAAACAGGTTTTACTATCTTCCTCCCAGTAAATAATGACTTGCTTTTTCATTTCCTACAAAGGAAGCTAAATGCTTCATATCAGCTATCTTGTAATTGACTGTGCGACAGGTCCACAAACACACTGAATTGCATTTACCAAAAACCATAATTTTTTTGGTTGGTAGTGCATGTTGTATTTACCCACTAACATATATATCAAAACAGAATTTAATAATCTGCTATTTATGAAAAGTATTGCTGAGACATTAGATACCGATTAAAGTGAACTAATAGTTTTCATATCCTCTACCGCCACACATCCATAAATGAAAATATTTTATTTTAAAAGCTACTACGAATTTGACATTTAGATTAGCTGTGCTGCTGCTATAATAGGCTTCACAAAAGTTCTCATTATTTTAATATGACTTAAGTGAGCAAGCAATCAAAAGACTCCAAATGCATGGGGGGGAGGTGTATGTATTATCATCATACACGGCTACAGCAATCCTGTAAACTTCAGTGAAGATATCCCTCATTAATATAATATCAGTAAGTTGGAGATGATAGGTTATGAGATGGAAGTAATACAAGCCGTCCAGTCCTTCTGTCCTCCTCCTTCCATCTCGACTAAGTCTCAACATTCACAACAATAACCTGCAGTTGTACACTCCTGTAATCCAAAAGCACTGGTGCCAGATCTAGTAAGTATTACCTACACTAACTATGCATTCATTTCACTGTTCTGTCACTGATACATTCAAAATTATATTGATTTCATTTTTAATATGCACTACCTACAAACATACAGAAGTAGAGTCCAGAAAACAACATCAACAGTTTCCTTTCTTAGATCATTTAAGCCCTCACTTCATGCAGAGGATTGCCATACCAGAACAGTACTCCCGTTTTTCTTTAAAAATAATTTTTTTGGAACACCCTTTGAAGCTCTTTCGCAAATGCTACAGGCTTCTTATCAGGCAAATATCAAACCCTGATGTTTAAACTTCTGTTTTTACAAATTCTCTGATGGACGCCACTTACATTTAATCCATCAAAGAAATAATACATCTTAAATGATAAAACTGTTGGCACTTTCAGAAGAAGATGAAATAGTCTATATGCTTTTCCACCTTTTTTCTAGAGAAAGGAAGTGGGATGGATCTTTGAGTGGTTTTTGAATTATTTTCAGGAAGTTCAAGAAACAAGTATCATTACAAGTCTTCTGAGGAATTTACAATTTTCAGGATTTCCAGGAGCCTGCACCATTTGCATGCCTACCTGTGCTTATCCCAATTCCAAGTTTTGAGGTACAGCCATCACCAAAGCATTTTCAGAACTTATACCCACTCACAGCCTGGTTTCTTTTCACTTTATACTTCCAATCCACTTGCAAAGAATTCACATTTATTTTAAAGGTTACAAAAATAAAGAGTCTGAACATGGATTTTTTTTTATCATAACATTTTATCACCTATATGTGATATATATCCACTCACATAGATGAACCAACAGTCCAGTAAATATTTTCATCTGGGTCAGTATTTATACAGATTCTCGATACTGTAAGTCACAAAACTCTACTTAATTAAAATACAGAAATGAATACAGAAACTATTCATAAGGACATAAACAGGGAACAGAAAGTGATTTCAGGCCTTTAATACAGTGTCCAGTGAAAAGATATGGCAAAAAAATTATCCAGGGCCCTGTAGAAAAAAAAATTATTCTGAACAGTTGCATCAGAAGCATAATGAAGACAGGAAGGGTAGTGAGGAACAAACAGAAAGGAATAAACACAGTCCCAAAATCACCACAATGCTGCCTGCAGAAATTAAAAGTAATTATTGTCAGGCATTTTTGAGCTCCCTAACCAGACACAGCTGCCATAAGGACAAAAGCCAAAAAACAGTGATGTCTCAGAAATCTATGCTGTGCCATCTGCCACACCAAAGTCACTCTACTTCAGCATTAAAAGTTTAAAGAGTAAAGCACAGTCCTGATGTACGGAGCATGACAGCCCGAAGATCCTGAGCAGGTGGGCATACCGTTAAAGCAGATACGGGTAATACTATCTCTAAGCTCGGTACCAGCAAAGTCTTTACGTTACCATTCACTGTTCCCCAGTCTGTGTCATTTTGTGTTTGAATTGTGATATAGTAAAAGCCCCAGAATCTTACCGTATGAGGCACTAAAAGCACTGTACTATTTCTTCAACATGTCTGAAAGCTAATAAAACTGAGACTAAAGCAAATGGTTTCAGCAGTAAGGGTGTACTACTGACTGAAAGGATGGAAGAAAACATACAGCAAGTAACCCCTTGGCATAATCTTCAATTAAGACGACTGCTGAGGCTAACGTTACTGAAGCTACTATTTAATTTAACTATTAATAAAACCCCGTTCCATAATTGACTCAGCTCCAGCTAGCTGTGGCAAAGAGGGTTATTCTTCAACCGACTTATCTAAAGATCTACAAAGAACTGAAGAATCATTTCCATCCTGTTGGATGAATCATTATCAGCAGCAGAATCTCACTTGGAGTACCTCACTTTGAAAAATGGACCTGGAAACTGCTGCAATGTATACATCTATCCCTCCACTTTCACCTTAAAAAAGGATCACTAGGAAAACTGACATGCTGGATTACATACTTCAAAGATTTCAGTTTTTTCTCTCCATTTACGCTTGAAATTTCTCTTCCTTTAGCTGTCTTCTCCCAGCTGTGATCAATCACTAAACACCCAGGAAATAAACTGTGTACCACTTCTTGTCAAATACACACGGCTCCTACAATGCTAACGAAAAATAAAAATAAAATAAAAAAAAAGCACGAGTCTCACCGCAGTTGCAATGATTTGTTTTCAAACTTCCAGCAACCACGTGGCTGCTGGAGCTGCTCCTGCCAGCAGTGGCCCGCAGCCTGCCCGCTGCCTGGGCCGAAGGGCAGCGGCTCCTTGAGGAGCTGGTGGGGATCTCAGAGCCATCACCACTGCTGCAGACATCTCAGAGCCACGTTCTGGGTCAGCCCTCTATATATGAATCTTGATTACAACTGCATAACAGATTGTGGTGGTGTGCGCTCAGGTACACCTGCATCGTGCATATGGCAAAACAACCAACTGCCATTAGTAATCTTCAGTCTGTAATTTCGGTTTTGTCAGGACACGCTGTACTCTCCCTTTGACAAGTCTGCATAACTCTGCAGTACAACACACGAATTTAGCCCTGAAATAACCCTTCAAGGACATGCAAACCAGCAGAGTTTATGCTCCGGCTGCAATGAAGGAAGACTGCAATTGCATTCTGAGCCGGACTCGCTGAAGACAGCCTTCCTGGGGCACTGAGAGGGCATGCAGACCACAGGGGGTTCTCCGTCCCTTCTCTGCTATTAAAGCTAGTGCGTTAACTGTTTACTCAAATACACAGGCACAAAGACTACTGAAGCTTATTCCTCCATGAAGTCTTCGGAATTATTCCAGCAAAAACGCATTTTTCCTGCATGGCCTGAAGATCACAACTGCAAGGTCTTTTGCAGCCTTCCCCCAAAGCCAGCCTCCCGGTGCACGGCAGCGCTGATCTCGCCCACGCTCCTAGCACTGGGGGACAAGGGGACAGCGCCTCATGCCCTGAGTCAGCAGCACAATTTACTGATTAGCAAACATCTTCCTGCAGACATAAGAAACCAAAACTCAATTACATTCCTGCACTGATGTACCCAGGGTATCCTTCTTGTAAGTGAATCCTCCATTTTTAACTTACGTCCAGTCATTGAAAATTAGATTTTGGCGGTAAACACAAGGACTCTGAGCATTTTAACACGACCCTGGGTATCTGCTAATCTTGTACTCTAGCTACAAGATTTTCAGTCTATTTTTCAGTTCCCTAATTAGTTAGACGGTGCCCCTCCTTCATATTAGTTTGAAAGCTTTTCTGTCAAAACTGTGAACAAGTAAATTAACTAAAGGAGAACTATGAGTAATCAAATCTTGAGGTTTGCAATTAATTAAATGAAACGGTGAGTCAATGAACTGAAGAATGGTCTTATATTAAAACAAAACATTTAATTAAATTAACAGTCAACACACTGCGATTAATAATATCCAAAAGAAAAAACGAAAACCAGTTTAGCATTGCCATATTATTTCCGTCTAACAGTCAAGCATTGTGCATCAGCTTGTTTGTTATTTGCATTCAAAGCTGCTATGGGTCAAATATGATGTGCTAAAACAGGAATAATGAAACATCTGGTAGTATGAAATGTTAATGTGAGATACCATATTGCAAACAGTGAAAACAATTTTGAAACATCCAATAAATTAGGCCTTTGAAGACTGAAAAGGATATGCTTTCTTTCCCACTTTCTTCAATAGGAAAATTAATAAATACATATAATGTACTTTACATTTTCAAAATGCTTGCAAGAATGTACTAATTAACTTGAACATTCATATTAGAAAGTAGAGGCTTCTCTATAGCTGAAATTAATTATCCTTAGTTAGTGATTGCAAGAGATAAAACGCAGCTACTAACACAAATGGCTGTTAAACCTGCCTTGAATAAGAACATCAAAATGACCACCATGTTAGGGCAGACTGGAGTCAGGTCCAAACACACAAGTCTTCTTATGGCAGATTTTTTCCGTTTCTGTAAACCAACTCAACGAGAAACTGTAGGAAGGTTTTAGCTCTAGCACACTGCTCTGTTTTCAGTAGCTGTTCAAAGATATCCTGGCTACCATTTCAGATAGGTCATAATAATCCATCAATGTGAAACATTTGAGAGACTGTAAGGAAAGAACTTAGTGAGTAATTGGCCACTGCGGGCACAGGATGGGATTTCAGTGTAAGCGCTGTAGTGCAAAGCTTTATCATGGGCTAAGTTGTGTGGCTATTCACCCTAGGCCCTGGGAGGACACTTTGGAGCCCAGACCCAGATCCACGCTACAACCATTTGACATTGCCAAGCTGAAATGTAGTCAACAGCCAAGAAACATATTACAGCAGTTGAGTTTCTCTCATCTATTCTGGTACCTGCAAGCCTTTTGTTCTGCTACAACAATATTTTTTAAATGTTTCTCTCTCCTATTTTGTAACAAAAAAGCCACGACAAACGACAGGAAAAATGATTTTTAGAGTACAAAATTTAAAATCAGTTATACAGAATATGCTGTTATGTGCTCCAAGTGAAAAATAAAATTAAGACTAATACTCTAAACCCGTTCAGTTAATGAAACTTACAGAATATTGAAGATCATCCTCAGCAAAACATCCCAGACAACAGTTAAGATTTTTGACTGGCCTAATTTCTAAACATCACCTCTTTAGAGCATAAAGAAATTATGCTATGGCAAAAGAACCTTACTGAGAGGAAAAAAAAAAACCCACAATGCAAATATTATGCATATTTTTCAGGAATTAATCTTTCACATTCAGGCTCGGTGAATTTGCTTCTGCAATGCACTGTTATACAGGTTTTACTTGAGAGACCTTATTCTTTGCCTTTGTGCAGCCCCTGCCTCTCCCCTACAGAGCTTCTACTTCTGTAGGAGATAGGTAGGGACAGACCTACCAACAGCTCTCTTAATCAAACAGCCATGCTTCACCGACAGGTCAATTGATTCTCTATCATTAACCAGTTATGCTGGGTAAAAGACAGTATGCAATAATGTAATTTAAAGACTTTGCCAAATGCTCAGGGGATCAGAGTTAGGGGTTGTACAAATGTTTCTGATTTTTTGATGGCTTGATTTTACAATCCTGGTAATTTTTGATTAACACTATGCACTTGCTCACCTTATTTTAATGCTAAAATATAACCTCAGGCATCAATTCATGAGTATAAACAACATTAAAACCTGTACACACCCAAATGCCCCTACCACTCTATGGAATAATCCAAGTGGTTGTTGAATTTCACACGTTTTGCAACAGTCCTGATATTTACAGATTTGGGTGTTCGCTTTAAAATACAGTTTGCTCACCAGATGCTTTCATCCCAAGTCTGTACCAATCATGTGTCAATCCATTCAAAATTTTCATTCCAGCTCACTCATTTTCTCACAAAATCAGTCACTGCCTCTGTCCTTTAGCATTCTCACCATAATTTCAACCTGTGTTTTGTAACTCCTTACAAAACTTATCCTCCCTGATACCGACCTAAAAGATGGGAAACATTTTTAACATGAACATCTTCAGTGTCATCTTCTCCTTACCTGAGATATTAATAATGATCAAGGATATGAAACATGCGATGACCAAGGACCTGTCAGGTATCTTTTCTAAACCCAAGGGGCTCAGTTTGAAATATATACAAACTTTAATTCCAAATTATGGTTATGTGCGGTAATGTTCATAATGCCTAAACCTACACGAACACAACCATTCATGTTGAAGCTGATACACAGCAATACCCGTATATACTACATATTTTACAGATGGCTTCATATCCCAAAAGGTAGTTTGTACCTCAAGACAAACCAAACTGCATCTTACCTTATTGGAGGGAAACAGAAAAATCAGATCTACAAAGAGCACTGAGAGGGCTACATTATTTTTTTCCTTCATTCTAACAGCGTGTCTCATGAGAATTGATTAATTTCGTGACATTTTCTGCTCTTTTTTACAATCTATGCCATGAGAATGATTTGTCAAGACTGTTAGGCGTAATACTTTTAGTGTGCTGCACTACTATGACCTTTACCTTCTTCTATATATTTGATTGACTGACCATCCCACTTTGATCTACAGGTTTCAGAACAAGTAAAAATACATGGGACAGATACATCAGCCATTGAATTATTGTTGAAAAGATCATGATCACTTTATACAGATAATTTGTATGCTCTTCTGTGAATAGTTAATGCAATTTTAGTGATGTCATTTAAAATTTTCAGCATAAAATGAAAACTCTTTCATTATGTATGCTGTATACTTAAAAACTGTGTTTTCATACATAAAAAGAGTGACAAATCCAAGCACTAGGACTTAGATTTCAGTCAGGATAAGACAAATTACACTAATGCTCATAATCATCCAAATTCTGAAACTATCAGTTTATGCTTTTCTTAATGCTGCCATAGACTAAAAATTACAATTCCCTGAGATGAACACCTGAAAAATTAAAAAGGCCTTACAACCTGCACAGCCGGAGTGCACCAGTAACTTCAGTAATTCTTCTGGTATGAAGAGAAATACAGATGGTGGCATGCACTGGCATTCGGACACTGCAGTACACTGTCACCTTGTAAGATGCCGGATGAGCAATGTCAGATCTATTTGGTTCAAATTCAAAACAATTCGGACTGCCCAACAGTGTGGAAAGCTCACGCACAAACTCCAGGAAAACAGTGTGGAAAGCTCCAGGCTACACAAACAGGTCTTAAGGACCACCTTCTTGTGGGCTTCAGAGCTCACTGCATTTCCCTTTGATTGCAGGACTCAGGTATCCATTTTAGAATACATTTGGGTTCACAAGAACCTAAAATAGTCATAAATAAATTCCATCATAATAGCCCTCACGCTCACCAGAAGTTACACATTCTCTAACTTTGCTATCCTCATTGAAGTCTGCCATGGTACATGCACTGCCACCTGAAATTAGAATTAGCTGTTATTAATTTTTTTTCTCCACCTTTATTCCTTTCCTCTTAAATCAATTTCTGTGGGTTTAAAGCACTTCTCCATAAGCGATAATCATGAGGAAATTGCTAAAGTTTTTGGAGGTCCTTTCAGTTAAGTACCAAAATGTCTGAAAGCTTATCTGGAGTTGGCACAAATCTCTAGAGTTTGTAAAATTAATTGGGTTGGAAAGTCTTCTGAGAATAAGAATGTCTTTGTGAGTGATTTCAAGCTACTTCCTACTTGCGACTAGAAAATACTATACAAATATATATTTTTTTCAATCAGATGGCACAGCTCATCTATGTCCCAGCTGTCTCGAATCATGATTAAAAAATTAGATATTTTAAGTGAATACGGAGTTCCCTAAATTCATTGTACTATCGTATTTCAGATGAAACCTTAATATATCGTCAAGGTCCCTTCTTCTCGGAATTGTTGTTAGAAGCTGGATTGTTAAAATATTCCATCTGGTTGCCACTGTTCACTTCAGCTGGACAAGCCTGACCAACAGTAAGGGCTTTTGAGGATTGTACTGTGCAGATCCTTTATGCAACCCTTCCTAGAAGCTGAAGTGTTATAGAGGAGAAATGTTACTCCAACCTCTCCTCAGATGTTTGCACTGAACCGAAGCCAAGCAATTATTAATTTCACATTTTCACTGGCCAAGCTATGAACAGCAGCAGTGAGCTCCCTGTTTACTTAAGATGGCAACACCACCACAGAAACTTTGCTTGCAAATGAACAGTAAAAACACTGCAACAATAAACTGTTCTCTACTATGGTTGGCACGGGCAGGAAGGAAGACATTTCATATTCATCAAACTCAAACTAGCTTAAATTGGAAGCACAGACAAAGTATTCAACCAAGGATACAACTCTGTCTTCTTCATAGGAATCATAATCCCCCAATGCTGCAGCAATCCATCTGCAATCAACTTAAAACCAGCGGGATTACTTGCAAGCATTAGATTCTTCTTACCAAAATCACTGGATACAGACCATCAGTCGGGCTGACGACTTGTGCCAGTTCATATTACAAAATTTATGCTCGGTTCTTCCACTTAAGTAACTTTGTAGAATCATCCCCTATATATTATTTGTTCCATATAAGCAATTTTTCCAAGACCTCTGCCAGAGCAGGAACGGAATGCCATGGCAAAATAGCTACCACTGCTCTTACTTAAGGTTGAGACATTTGTAGCCATTTCACATTTCACAACACACAAAAATATTGTGCTCATTTGAAGCACTAACCTAAGCGATGAGAAGAGGGAGTCCATGCTCCACCTCAAAGACACAAGCTCAAAAGCAGCATCACTTAAGAATTAAAAAAAATGTGAAATATTCTTCTGAGACTTATACTCACTTTCCAGTTCTGGCTGTTGAATAAAAGTGAAATGTTAGCACTTTATGATCATTTGAAATACCACAGCTTATTCGCAGTGAAAAATAGTTTTGGATGGTATCTAGACTAGTAAAGCAATAATGTCTCTGGCAAGAAAGGAAAAGAATCCAGTGAAAATTCAGGAAATTAGTGACCCAGGCTCCAAGCAGCTCTCCAGCTTTAGGGTAGAATCTACCACATTCGCAATTACTATTGATTCGACAAAGAACATAGTGCAGAAATGTTACTGAAACTTTCTGGGAAAGGATGATTCATAATTCTTCCAGCTAAATTTTCCATTAATTGTTTGATGTAAAATAAAGTAACACGTGAGGGAGCATGGAGTAGACTGAAAACTCCACCAGCTATTACTTTATCATCTCTTTCTCCCTACAGTTTTGACATAACGAAGCCTGACTTTATCTATCTATTTATTTTTATTTTTTTTTAATTCAGGGAGTGGACAAAAGCATCCATCCCAAACAGTTACAACTCAATGCTTCACGCAGTCAGCAGGAATTTTTTGTCACCAATGTCACATTCTATCAGTGATGATTGTAAGCGGGCTTCTGTGGTGAGTTTGCATTGGTGGTGTGCCATGGCATACACATTTTGGCTAGTAACCTGCCTAAGAAGAAAATGAGCTATTTTAGATTCATTTACTTCAATTTCAGCAGTGTTTCAACAGCAATCCAATTCGCCATACTTGGGAAAGGACAAGCTTTCATGCAACTTTCCAGCACATTTCTGTGAGATGAGAACAAGCACGTCAGGTAGCGAATACTGCCCAACACTTCCTCAGGTCAAAGCCGAGCCGCTGCTGGGGCACCTTCTGTACATAGCTGATGGATATGTGAATTTCTAGCACTGCGAAGGAAAAATAGGAGGCAGCCCACAGGCTGGAGCTAACCAGATTTAACTTTTAGCTATGTTTGCTCCACAGGTAAAGAAACACAAAGAGCAATATTTTCCCCTGGGGCATAAATTAATGACTATTGATCACACAACCAGAGAGTGTATGGAACATGACTACAGAGGAGTGTGTACCTTTATACCTTTACTTACTTCCTTTTCTTAGCTTTTTTTTTTTTTTTTTTTTACTTCTTATTGTTCTGATCTTCCTGTTTTAACTTATTTCAATATAGTTTTGCTGAAGCTTACTCAGGCACATTTACTTACACAAACAACACAGGAGACAAATAATTTAGTCCCAATGGGCTAATATCTTCTTTGTTTATGAAGTTATGCCAGAATAGCTATTTCTATTTTATGCTATGAAAGGTAAAGACCATTTTTCAAAGTTGAGAAACTGACTGGAAGCTTATTTTCTTGTTCCAGTTTGTGAATAAAACTAACACACAGAAGATGAACTACACCATTTTCAAAATCTTAAAGGATATGTCTCCACTCATTGGTCAAGCTGAATTAACTTGCAGCCTCTGAGCCAAATGAAGGCTTAAGAAGGAGAGGAATAATCTAGTCAGTGAACTGAAACACTTAGTAATCTAAAATTATGCAAATATTCTCTTTGCCCTTGCAAATCTTTCCAGATAAACTCTAGCGGTCTTACTCCTGAGTTTGCATCAGTAAAGCAGTTTCACTTATAAAACTATGGCATCAACCATTTTAGCTTAAGTTTTGTTCAACAATTTCAATAGCCAAAGTACAGTCAGATCTTAAAATACATTCTCAGATGTTATAAGTCAAATTAAATAAATTTGTTTTAAAATTTAAAATATCTTAAATATAAATTATGCCCAAGATGTATTGAGTTTTGTTTTTAGCAATTGAGAAAAATACTGCACATATCTATTAATCTTGTTCTTCTGTAAATTGACATAATACATCACCCCTTGCAATTGTTCCCTCTACAATTATTATACTTTGCAGTCCTCAGCTTTTTATTGATATTAATACTGTGCTCTTTGCAGCTATGTTTTTAGAGCTGAGAGTCTACCTTAAGGCTTTTTCCCACATTGAGAAATTGAGTATCATATATTATTACAAACATACCTAGGTAATATTCCAGTGTGTTTCCAGTAAGCGTTTAACTCTAGTTTCAGAAGTTTAATATGTGATACCTTTGAAAATAGTTTAATAAAAAGATACATTTTGTTTGTTCTGTAGATACCGCTTTTAAATAAATGTTTTCAGTATTCTTCTACAATATCCTTTAATTGAGATTTCAAAAACTGTGACACTATATTGATGAGAGTAGCTTGAATAGGACAGTTATTGTGGATGAATTAATAAATGACCATTAGTCAAGTCAGTTCACTATGTTAAATGTAAATCTTAACTGTAATTTTATTCCTCCATATAGTTTTAGGAACCAGTGACCTACTCACTTCACCTACATGGAGAAGTGAATTGGAGACAGTTCCTGAATTCCTTATCTGTAGGAACTTACATACGACCAAAAATATCTTAACAGTTCTATTCAGGAAATATAGGATGTAATATCCACTCTCCTATCTGTCCCTACTTCTTTCAAAAAGCCACTAAATTTCTCATACCTGAGAAGAAAATCAACCTTTTTGCTGATGAATCAGTAGGCAGCTTTGACTGGTGAAGAGAAAATTGTATTACAAATGAACAGCTACCTGTTATCAAATTACAAGGCATTTTCATCAAAGGACCAAAAAATGCAGCACACTGACCAGTTAACATGTTTCCACTGACCTGGGGGGATTTTTCCAGTTAACAGCTTCTGAAGAATGCTTCCTTTTGATTCTTGTCTCTGACACAAAAATGATTGTCCCATTTAACCACTGTTCTATCACATACATCAGAGAATCCTATTTACTCACACACTACTGGAACATTAAAACACAATAGTGTGATTGTCTCTGGAAGAAAATTTTAAAGATTGACTTTTTTTCTTTTTTCTAAAAAAGGGAGTAAGATCAAAAGCTAACTTTAATAGATGTTTGACTAAGGTCATACTCCTAGGAAATGGAACACTGAAGATGAAAGAGAACAAATAGATTTGGCTTTTGATCTCAGCCAAATGCATTTGGCATTGTTTAGCTTTTATAAAATACTTCAACTTTAGGCAATATCATGACTAAAATGAATTGGTTGAAGTCCTGAGGTTTTAATAGTTCAGTAATACTTTAACATGTACCGACATTTGGAAAAACTTCTCCTTTCTGAAGTATTTGGCTAGACTTCTTTCTTACTGGAAGAAAGTCAGGTCACACCTACTTATTGGTGCTAATGCTAGATACGTATAAACAATTTTAAGATTATACTTCCCTAACGAGATGAATTTAAGAGTTGTTATCCAACAGGGATGTTAAGTCAGAGCCGCTAGTATTCAAAGCGAGAGATTTTAGGGGAAAGTGCAGACTATTGAGGAAAGGTACTGGAATTTAAAAAAAAAAAAACACCCAAATTCCTGTATCCATAGCCAAGACCCCGTATCAGGCCATTTTACTGAATTATTTCATAGTTATAATCCTCCTAGAAGTGTAGTGGACATCAAAATTTGGAAACTAAATAGTAGTAAGGGAGGAATGGATTACAATCTACGAACTATTACTTTCAATTTCCTCAGTAGTAATGTTTCCAGGCTTATGACAACTTGGTTAATTAAGGAAAAAGATGGGATAACATTAATTAAAGCAGCATGCTTAAATTACTACTATTGTTAGAAAATATTAATTATCATTAGCCATTAGAAGCAGTGCAAAAACCTATAAACCACTTAAGCAGGCTACACAGTCAAAACTTACAAAGGAGTTTCATCAGCCCAGCCAGCTCATCCCTGTGATAAACAACTGTGATAACAGGAAGTGCACCAGCCTCAAGCTTCAAACTACATTTTTTAAGTTTTGATAAGAATTAATTATTTATATTATAAAACATACTACAACAGAAGATATTGTATCTGTACCATACAAGCATTTGGCCTTAGGAACTATACAGAAATTATACACAAGTGAAGACCTTCCTGATCTCACTTTCGTATTATTATGTTGTATTACTGCATTATAATAATGGTACAGAACTTATGAAGAGCTGAGAAATTGTGAAAACAAAAAGTCAGGTATTTATCATCATTAAAAGAGACGTATCTGACCACAAACCCAAAAAGTCACCCAGGGAAGGAAGAGATTTCCCATGAACTCCTCTACTCATCGCAGTACCTTTTTCAAGGGACACTTAAAACAAAAAGGCACAAGAAGCCTCAGCCATTTGCTCTCCAAATTCTAGCCACAAATTCAACCACATGGAGCAATAATTCATTCCTTCTTTACACTGTTTATGTCTTAAAAAGTGAAAATATCACAGTCTTTTTTTTTTTAAGGACATGGTTTGTCACTCCTTTTTATATTATTTATTACTTTACATAAGATATTTCTGCTGCTGAGGCAATACATATGATTTGCTGAACCCACCTGGATACTGAAGATCTCTGCAGACTAGAAAACCCAATAAACTTGGATCTGACACTTCCAGGTACAGAACACCTGCACCCAGCAATATTTTAACTGTGTTGTTCTCAAATATTACAAGTATGCACCTCCCTTTATGTACTAAATATACTTGCGAGACCCTGGCATCCATCAAAAATAAAGCTTTTCTTGTTTCTTAGTGCCTGTTGTTTCTGTTTGTTGCGACAGAAAGACTTGCACCTTCAGCCAAACCAGAGCTTAATCATTTATATTCTACCCAACTTCAAATGCAAGCCAGTATTAATCTATCCCGTTGTAAACGTGATGCATAAAATCCCTGCCTTACAACTGAAGGATTAGTAATCAGAAAAAAAATAAATAAATCACAGCATCATTTAGGTTGGAAAAGACGTTTAAGAATGTGGAATCTATTCCCTGTTTCTCTTCTTAGTTACATTTCTTCAGGCATTGAAAACTTACTATTCTTGAAACTACGACTCTTTACTTCTCTAGCCTTAAAACATGAAGCCTGCAGAACCTCAATAGATAATTTCCTTTGTTTCAGGAGCTGGACGCTTGCTATTCTGTTGCACTTGTTTTTGTTGAAGGATACAGATATTTATAACATTAACTATACAGCAGATTTAGCTATCACTGCGGTAGGTCTTGGTCTCATCCATGTTACTGTCCAGCAGCAAAAATCTACATCTTACTTTTTATACATTTCAAGAAGATATAGTTTACCTGGAGATTCAAGTATGGGATTTGTTGTTACTGGAATTTCTGAAGAGAAAAGCTCAGGTTCAGAAAGGATGACTTTTTTATGGAATATATAGAATTAGAATCATGTAGGTTGGAAAAGACCCTTACGGTCATCAAGTCCAACCATCATCTAACACTACCATGTCCACCACTAAACCATGTCCCTAAGCACTACATGCACACATACAAAAACATAGAATCATTTAGGTTGGAAAAGACCATTAAGTAACTTCTTCAATGACCACAGAAATAGGGGAATTATACTACTTAATTAAATACCAAAAAATATTTCAGATGTATGATAAACGAAGTTACCAGCTGTAACTTGGAGTTACAGTTTTGAGTTCCAACTGTTGTGCTGTTGGTCTCAAGTTTCAAAAACATCCTGCTTCTTAAATAATGAAAAAAGCAAACACACTCTTCACAATCCTCTGTGTCTGGTTCTATGCAAGAAAATCATTATGTATTTTAAAAAACATGAGTGTATTTATGGATGAAAAAAGAACTTCTACCAAGTAAAATACACAAGAATATACGGCAAAAATTAACTAAAATAGTAGCTGATTAATTTTGTCCTTGGTAACCATGTATAAGGTCCAGCCTTATCTGTTGGAACATATCAAAAGAGAGATTTATATTACGAATATTGAACTATTGAGATATATGCTTATATATCAGATTGTATAAGAGGCATCGCGGGATCACACCATATGGTATGGAGACATCAATAACTCTACCTTGTAAAAAGTAACAGCCAGAGCCCCAAAGTGATCACGAGATTTTCTTTTGTTTTCTTTTTAACCAGGGAAATTTTCCAGAGAGAAACAGCAGCACAGAAAGGTGCGACAGAACTAAATCCAGGCCGTACCAGCAGCACCCACTCCACGAGGGCAGCCCAGGGCTCTCGGGGTTCCAACCTCAGCCCAAGTCTCGCTGCCGGTGCGCAGACCTTGCACTAACAGGCGAGGGCAGACAGAGAATTACTGTGCTGCTGTAATGCTCCGTATGAAATGCCGGTCTTCTTAAAAGGTAATTTGCACCACATAACGTAATCGACAAAAACAATAAAATAAAATGTTAACTCTCTCCACAATGAAAATAGAACCCTTCCCTCCAAAATAACATATGAACCAGAGGATCATACGCTGCTGTATTTTGCTTATTTACTGCTGGAAGAAATCCAGAACACTGAAAAGATACACTCTCACAGCCACTATATGCATGTCTAGATATAAACTGAATTTGATTTTCAGGATATTCCATATTCAGCAGCACTCAAAACTGCGGTGATGAAAAATAACTGCATCCAATGAATTTCACCACTGTTCTTAGGTGCTTAGCAGGAACACCTCTATAAACTACACGCCTGCATTATGATGACGTATGTGTGACGAAAGCAGCATTCACAAACTTTTCCCAATTCTTCAGACACTGAATTTGACTGGTAGCTTTAGAGCTGCCAAGCCTCTGGAAGTAGGACTGAGAGTCAGGCCAGCCTCAGGGAGGAAGGTTGCTCTTCTACCTGACATCTGCGAGACCCTTTAGGCCAAAACAGAGTGAGAAAGAAAAAGCATCCATGCCAAGTTCATACGTAACTTTTGCCGCCACAAGCAAACCCTTATAGTTAAATAAAAATATTAACTCTTAACTATTTTAACATACGTCCAAATTATTATTTACTACAGACAGCATTTAAGGTACTCTGCTGTGGATCCAAAGAGTGGACAAGGCTCGCAGCTAGGAAAAAGAGGGACCCTGAGCAATTCTAACCCTGGGTAAACACATATTCCTATGCACAGAGTAACAAAATTAGATTTTGTTCTATTATACCTGTGATAGCTTCCCAGATTTACTGAAGATAGCATTACATTAATTTTGCCCAGAAGATTAAATATTTTTGTTTTTGAGCAAAAATATTTAGTGTCTTATTGTGAGTGCAGAAAATAAACTCTCTCCAGGCAGAGTTATTTTTCCCTTCGTGGAAGAGCTCATAATATGATGAGTGTAACATCTCCAATAACGAGATGAAATGGTATTGTAAACCACTGTAGAAATAACAAATCTATTATGAATAATTCTCACCAGAAATCTTGGAAACCGGACAACTTACTGTCTGTTCTTATTTTATTTAGTCAAAACAGAAAAATGAGAGGGAGATCTGTACAACTGGATTTCAATTGGCTTTAGTCACAACTTCCAGTTGCATTCACTCACAGATGACTAATTGTTGTCTTCTGTTCTCGTCTTTCCTATTTGGCCAAACTGAACAGAAGGCAAAGATGCCTACTGTCCCCTGACACATTAGTATTCATTATGGTGAAAAGTAAATGAGAACTATTTCATCTTCAGAGCACTATCCTAAGACATTAACATCTAATAACAATATTAAAGTCACATTACAGGTCTTTAATCCATGGCAGTAATAATGCTGTCTAGTTTAATAAAAATACACATTAAAATAAATATTTTGGTTATTTACTTTTAGGATTTTGCAAACAATATTTTTTGCCAATTTGAAGAGACTTCAGGGGAGCCAGAACTAAATTTTGAGCAAGAAGCACTGTTGTAGTTTTAACAGTTCAATTTCTTTTCCCTTGCTTGCCCACACTCTCAAACAGAAAACTGAAAGTTGTTTTATCAGTATTTCTCATGTTAATGTTCTTAAAAAGAAGGGAATCAACAAACAAAATGGCTGTCACGGATTTTGAAATTAGTAACTAAGAAAATATTTGTAATGAACCAGAGCTCAGGAATCCTGCATACCTCCTGCATGTTATCTGCAGCACAGTCAGTGCATTGCTTACTCCTGAGAAATTCCTTACCAAATTTTATTGCAATTTCACCAGAGGGACTAACTCTAAGAAAGAGCTTTTCATGCAACTTAGCAATCTTTAATATGGTAATTTTTGTTTAACCAGGAAAGTAACCTTTGAAGAAGGTGTCCTCCATGTAAAAGATTCCTGCCCAAAACAGACTGGAACTGGTTATTTCTTACCAAATCATCTGGCACAATTAGAGCTACCCTGAATACATAGCCATGTTTCATGATATAATCCACTGGTGAGTATATATAAAGGTTAGTAAATAATTTTCATGGCTGTAAAAGCTGATCTTTTAATTTTCTAGGGACTTGAAAATATATCATATTAAGTTCTTGCTGTTTTACATTTACAAAATTCAGTGTCAGCTTCAAAGTTTTTGGTGCTCTAACGGTCAAACATTAACACATTCACTTGTAATGCTGCAGGCATAGCATTAGCCAATGAGATATTCATTAATTAAGCCATTTACCAAAACTAAGAAACAAATAAGCATATTCATGCTACTGGCTTCGCACAAAATGCAATCAGCGTTTTCAGTTTGCAAGGTGGTCTCTCTTTGGTTTTGGCTGCCTGATGACATTCCACCGCCAATAATGTGTTACTGCTCGCTCTTCACCCACCCCACCCCAACCCCCCCAAAATTTCTAGACTGAAATAATTGAAAGGCTTCTACAAAATATTTCAGCATTCCCTTAACAACACATGAAACAATTCCCCTAATTTTATTTTATAAGCTATATTTACACACAGGCCCTTTTTTTTTCCCCAGCTACTCTCATACTATGTATTGCTTAGATACAGTGGCATATGACAAGCTAGCTAATATCAATTCCAACTGATGGCAGATGAGGTGAGCCACTACAAAGAAGAATGTCTTCCATTTGAAATTTCTGTTCTTTATCTTTCTTGGAGAGATCATTCCCGTTGGCCTGGACTTGTGCATTTGATGAATGGGTCAGCAGCTAGAATCCGTATGAGCAAATGAATAAGATGCACATCTCATCCCTCAAACCATAATGAAAATCTTTATGAGATTGGATTCATGCATTGAGATGAACTAAGAATATGTTCCTGCTTTTTTTACGTATTACAATTTAGTTCTCAAGCGACAGCATGAAGACCAACCAGCACCAACCATTCCTGAATGCTGGGAAAGAAACTCCTATGTGGGTGGATCTACTATAAGCAGACATTAAATATCAAATTAATCCAAAAAATACGTAAGACAGCAGTAAGACAGACTTTTTCTCACCATGTATGTTTTAATCACCTTTTAGAAAGAATACAACAATGCAGAAAAACTTTCTAAAATGCCAAGAGTTGCTCAGTCCCATCTTTTTTTTAATTAGCACATAATAAGATTACAGAACTAAACTACAAGAATATAAGCATTTATGCTAAAGGAAGGTATTATTTATGCTTAAACATAATACATACATATTCGGACCTACCTACATATCCAGACCTTTGTGTTGTCAGAATGAGCACATTCCAGTAGGTAGTTTATTTTTCCTCTAGATTTCACTGCTACAAACTTTCTATTAATTGTAAATTTTAGTCATCGTCTGCACACTCGAATACTAGTTACCCTGAAGTTATCCCAAAGGATGCAGACACTCCTTCACACCCTGGGAAAAGCACCAAGGTAGGACTTAAAAACCTCTCCTGTTAAAGATGCCATATAAGTTCCCCTCACCGAAAGCTTCCATTTTCACCAAAACAAAAGTATTTCAGAAATTCCTGGCCAGTTTTTCATAGAGGTTTACTATCTCTGGAAGCTGCTACTTGATGATTTAGTAACATAAACTAAAAATTATTCAAGAAAACAATTCACTGTCTTTGCTCAACCCACATCAACTTTACTCAAGCTTGTGTTTCCTCAGCAAGGCCATTAACCGATATAAATGATATTTAGCAGGTGGAGATTCATTCCTTCATTCTCCCTCTTTCCTGATGGAGAAAGATTGAATTTTCTTTCAATTATTAAAAGCCAAGAATAATGATACCCTAAAGTAGGTGAAAAAGTACAACAAAAATATATATCAACTGTTACAGTCTGGACAATGAAATACCAAAATATGATGAAGAATATCCACAATCAGCACATAATTTATTGATTGCCCTTTCTCAAATGGAGGGCCATCAGCTAGTTTAAAAGTAAAATTACATACTAAAATAACAGCAGAGAGAGATAAAAATTATGAGGGTCATGCAAGGGGAAAAAGATGTATTTTCAGCAAAGATTTTTAAATGAGATGGAGAGTCAATGAGGCAAAGAGATACAGGAAAGCCCTTCCGTGCCAGAAAGAATTGCAGAAAAGAAGGCTCTTTTAGCATTAGCTGTGAAGTGTTGAGTGGCAGCATGGGAAACAGAACTAAAAAAGCAAAGTAGACAATCTTGAAATAAACTGCTGTTATACTGTTTTTTAGAATGTATATTAATTACATTAGCATAATAGAACTTGTCTGAAAGGCCAGACAAACTGGGAAGAAGAACATAACTGACTTGCTAAAAATGTGCTAACAAGTTATATGACTGTAAACATGAGCCTAAATCCTATATAAATCACAAATTGCATCACCTAGTTCTCTCCTGAACCTGGAACTTTGAAATCCTCCCTCTCACCGCCAATCCCTACGCCTGCCCCCACTGTCTGCAGCTATCTTCCACATCACTCCTGTTACAAAAATTACTGATCTAATTCTCTCTGTCAGGGACCCTCACTTCCCCGGGCTCTCAGTACATCTGCTACCAGCTCACTGAATTCAGGGTGGAGGGAGGGGAAAAAGGCAACAAGAAAAACAGCGAGCACTTGAACATGTAGATGAAGTGCCATGAATATGCAGCAACAGGCAGAAAGTCTGACATAAACTGGGAAAAATGGTCAACTTATAACAGTACAAATAAATTACCCACTGGGACTATTTACTGGGGCATGGGACAAGATGTGCTACTAACTGGATGTGACACTGTTCTAGTTTAGCCAGAAACTGTGGGTTTACAAAGGAATAGCATGATGAAGTTTCCTAACTCAGATTATGGAAGTGGCCTACACAGATTATCAGGATGGTGCTCCAACACCTTACTATTTATTCAAGCAGGCCATCGAGGAGCACTCCAGGGCCACGAGCTGCTGCTTGCACTGCCGATTTACCCCACTGAGCGCATTCCTCGTGGAAGAGTCAGGACCACTGAAAATGGTGACCTCTTCAGAATATGGCATAACTTCATTTCTGTGTACCACAGGTTAAACACACTGTTTGCACTCAGAAATTGTGTACACAGGCTATTAGTTTGTTTTTTAAATATCTTGGTGAAATTCAAACTTAAGAAAAAATTCTCTAATATCTTATTGGTTTTAGTTGTCTATGTCATCGCCAAATGCATCTGTTCTTTGGAAATGCTCATTTACAACAGGCAAGAAGAGCTGGTCAAAACCTGTGCCCCTGATAGCTGTGTTTTTCACTCTCTCCCTGACGATTAACAAGCTTAACCATGCCTCATATGGAAATTAAGTCGTGTCCTTGAGGTTATTTTACTTTACCTTGAGACTGACTGCACTCTACAGCTGGCAAACAACAAGCGTTATGTTTGTATTTTGTACACAGGCTTGTTCTTTGGCTCTTGTTCCATACTTCAGGCACCCGTGTGGAGGACACGGCTGCGGCACATGTTCTCACCACGGTGTTGAGCCGAGTCCTGCACAACCCAGCGGTGCTCCCGGGAGCGCTGCTCAGCCCCGCTGCCCGCTCAGCCCCAAAACTCATCCCCAGGGCTGTGCCCCTGAGCACCTCCTGTGCTCCTCCGCCTGCGGAAACCAGATCCTTCCTGCTGAGCAGATACTGCCTCTTGGGCTCTTGCCATAGCATGTCAGACCTATGCAGAATAGGACTCCTCTTACAACGCATCAGAATCATACTAACACTGTCACCTCACACATTCCTATGGGCACTTCTCGTCCTGCGCTAACTTGCCTGATTCAGCAGTTAGTGAAAAGGAGAGCTGGTACTACTGGAGGATTATCAACCACAACAGCTCTTTTAGGGTCCGTTTATTTTAATCCATCAACCTGTAAATTACAACATTTCTGAAGTGGACACACGACGCTTTTGGCCATCTCTGCACAACAGGCAGCACCCACGGCTTGGGAGCCTGCTTCCTCCCTTCAGCTCTCCACTGTCAGACACACAAGGCAACACCCTGAGTCTTCCCAGCAGTACTCAGCCCTTCAGAATTATTCCCCACACAATCTAGCTGAAATCTTAATTCAGATCAAGCTGCTGTACTAGAATTGCTCAAAGTCTGCCCCAACTCTGCTATGGCTCACATAAGCACGGAAACAATGACTGCAATGAAAGCATGGAGGACTGCATTAGCAAGGATGAGCAGCTGATGAGGTGTGCTAATTCATTTCTAGGTCTATCTAGTTTGAGCATCTGCAAAGATTGGACTTCAATCCTTGACCTACAGAATTTTAAGGATCACTTCACTTATACTAGGGATTTTGTGTATAGACAAAATACACGTGTGTACATAAATGAAGTGAGATTGGGTAGCATAGCTTAAGCGTAGTTATAGTCAGACACCAACAGTTTCTCTTAAGAGTCCGTATTACTGCTTTCACAGAGAAAAAATGATCATTTCACACATTCAATCTACTCCTCGCTATCATATTTCATTCAGTTAACAGCTCTTACCTTGTCTTATTTGATGGAAAATGCCTGAAAGAAGAACCTCAAAACAACAAATTTTCACTAGATTAAGGAGAAATTCCAGTGCATTATGAAGTATCAGAAAACAGAGAGGGTTGGAAAGGATCTCTGAAGATTGTGTATGTCAACACCCCCCCCACCCCCAGTTCACTGTGCAGCACCAAGAGGAACCTGGCTGTCTTTTTTACTCCCCCACCACCTGTTTTCCCACATGGCTGAGATGCCCACTTGAACCTTTGCTACTCAAGGCTGAAGAGTCCCAGCACTCTCTGCCTATCTTCATAGGGCAGGTGTTTTAGTGCCTTAATCACCTTCATAGTAATTAAGCATATTTTTGACAAAAAGAGTATGAATAAAGATGTATTGCATTACAGTAGTTTTAGGATGGGAGTTTATACACCCTCTAGGCTCCCCACAGAGGCCTCAAATACTTGCTTTCTATTCACTTTCAGTTTGTCTGAGGTGGATCTCCCATGAATGCTGCTGAATATGCAGAGTCCCCTACCATATCTCATGCATTCTAAAAGCATAATTCAGTTCTAAACATCCATCTGCCTCTGCACTAGACCGAGGAAATTCCAGCTTCTTGAAGAACATGTGGGAAGGAATACAGTATCTGTAGCTGAACTATGGCTATGGTCACTGTCTTCATTTTTGTCACCAACTCTGACACATTTACAAAGGTGTGAGCACACAGTACTCGAACCTTTGTATTTTCAATGTTAGCCTTTAAAGTTAATTCTTTCTCTGGTTAGAATAATTAAAAATCTCCACAATTAAAACCTCTGTTGTAGTTGTTTGCAATTGCTATCCAGTGGAGCACATCCCAGCAGGCAAAAGTTTTATTTGTGAGAAACCCATCAAAGCCCCAGAAGGAACCTTCTCAAATACATCAATATTGTAAACAAATGTTTTAGGCGATAGCAGAAAATCAAAACCACTCACCCCTTGTTAATAACCAATGGGTTAAAATAATGCCATACATTTCTTATTTCAAGTACCAGTATTTATATGATAAAGTAGGTCATTTAATTTCCTGCACTTAAGTTAAATTATGATTACAGTGTACCAACTTATCCTTACGATGACATCCCTACATCAGTGACAATGGAAAAATGCTAAGAACACATCATGCAGGCAGACCAAGGAGTCTACCAGATACTCAGAAACCAAACTAAGAACGTGGGAATACTTAAATACAGCTCGAGCTCCCTAGTGGTGGGCTGTCGTGATTGCTCACAAGCAAATCAAAATAATTATCAGAATGTATTCTCCTGGGATCGATTGGGAAAACGCATAGTAAAACATGTTACATATATTCATATACACGGATGTTTGTATATATGTATGTATACATGTATGAATATACAAAATCTGATCCTCGGTTTTAACCTCATGAAGAGAAAAGAAAGGAAAGCAGACTTCAACACAGCTGAGGTCAAAAAAGCCACACTGAATTTATGGTGCCAGTATGATATTTCAGGTCAAGAGTACCAAACTTTGTATTTAATTTGCATGACAGAGAAAATAATAAAACCAAATCCACACAGGCTCACTAGAAGTTGAAACAACCAGCAGACCTGTTTGTAACCTGTATCCTATAGCCTCCCCAGTGCATTTATTAGACAGAACTTTCTGTAGTGGAATAACCTGGGTTTATGAAAGGCACACCTGGTTGTTAGAACTGGGGGCAGCAATTAGACGTGCTTATTTCTAGCGAAATTGTACCTCCAGTCTGTTTAGCAATATACATGATTGTTGCAGTTTCAAGATTTCATGTTACATCTTTAATTGTGGGCATTTAGCAGACTGCCTCTTATTATTAAGATACTGCTGACTTTTATTGTCAATGTGGCTACAGGACAAGGCTAATAATTACTAGCACCAGAAGCAGCTTGTGGTTTTATATTACATTGAGGTAAATTACACTGGAATTAGAGTGGATTACTTTTATCAAATGGGGAATAAGCTGTTAATTAACTCCCCGCTGTAGCAATCTTTTTCTGAGCTTGCAACTGTTATTAGCTCTAGATTAAACTGTTGAATTAATTTCCCACTTACTTACTATTTCAAGAGTTTTTAATTTACCTGGCAGCAGTTTTAATGGGAAATTGTATTAGTGAGCATAAATTGTTTTTGGGAAGGGTAAACAGTTTGTGATAATGTTTATTAAGTCGTTTTGTTTGAGCAAAAATATAATTGCAGTTTTAATTAGTGCATGGTTGTTGGAGTATTAGGTTTGAGATTACATTACGGCATTCTGAGAAAACAATCGCCCAGGTAATCCCAGCATTTAGAAGTGATAGCAAACAGAAAAGCTGTGTCAATGCTGCTGCGACTTGCGTGTGCTTACACACGCGCCCAAGCACAGACATGCATGCTTGTATGCTCGCCCACCCACCCACTGGCATGCTTAGAAAAGGGAAGGACAGCATGTTCGGGGAAGACAGAACACGCCATGCCTTTTGCAGTTAGGTGAAGGCATATGGAGCGCTGCGCTCTGTGTGAACGGATGAGAGAAAAATGTCCGTAAGTTTTGCGTACCCTAGCTGAGCACGTCTCTGACTCTTCAGATTTAAAACGTGAAGAGTTTAGATCTTTTAACAGGGCAAAACTTGCCTTAAATACACTGTATTTTCTAGCCTGGGACTGCTGTGTCAATGGCAAGCCTACCAGATGGCACGAAGTCACCAGAAGATTTATTTTTTTTAAAAAGAAATGCAAAACAATTAATCCACTACAATAAATTGCTACAGATCATTTAATTTGTTATGTATTGGCTGAATCTATGGCAGCTCATTTACTGTAGTTTGCTGTTTTCTGATGTTTGTAAAGTGCTGGAAGGTTCTACCTGCCCTGTGGGATGTCCCAGACAGCAAAGGGCAGCACAAGCAGGACTGGGTACCCACTGTCGGGAAACATGCAACCCCACAAGTGCAACAAGGGCAACACAGCCGCACTCAAATACACCCAAACTGGAGAGTACAGACTGGTTTTAAAACTTAGAGCTTAAATTTCCAGCCTCAGTGTTTCTGGCTGGGGAAGTACCCACCTTGATACCCATCAGGTACATATCAACTTCTGTATGACATTGTCATCGGATGTGTCAGTTGTGGTACTTCTGCGGTTGCTCTGTAACTTATCTAAAAACATGTTAAACTGTTAAACTAACTTGACTGAAATGGGTTATGAAAGAGTGACCCTAGCCACTCAGCCTGGGGACAAGAGAGGGGACCACTGCTCTCCGTAGGAGGGCAGGCGGTAATGAGGACTGCATGCAGATACACCCATTAACTTCTAATGACCCACCGAGAAAACAGACTGCGACCAAGCTCATAAGCTCCAGGTCTGTGAACCTTTCACAGTGCTTGCTAGCACGTAACGGAAGCTGCTCTTGCTTCTGGACTTTTATATAAAAGAGTGGTATGTAGACAATCAAATACAGAGAGTTAAACTTAATTTCAGCCCAAAATTCCAAGAGTTGGAGAAAAATTGGCAGAGTTGCCAACCTTTTTTTTCCAAACCCTTACAAAGCATATATATTTTCTTGTAAAATTTAGAGCATATGTGAAAACAAAACTGGACCTCCCACTTCTAGGCAACACAGATTCCGATCTTTACAATCAGGATATTCTTCAACTTAACCTCGAGACTGGGTCATCAAGACATGAGCCCACGAGGTTCTTACATGCCCCCAAAGTCAAACGGGGTGGGAACATGATAATACTTAACAGGATTAGACATCATGTTTCACCATTTCCTGTAAACATTGACCACTGCAGCAAAAAAATTCTTACTTTGTGCCATGACCCCAATTGTTACTGGTTTTCAAAAGCCTAATGGAGATCAATTGAAATGCGAAGACAGCTGCAAAAAAGTACCTCACCCTCAAAACGAGAGCAAACTCCACAGGGTTTGTATCTGTTTACCTTGGCATCTGATATGGACAGGAATTCACAGATGTAAACATGCAGTAAACTACTTAACAGTTTCACAAGTCCCAGCATCACTTTAAAATGTAACTGAGCAAAAAGCTGGTTAAAGCATCACACAGTGATACAAAAGGATTTCATGATCACCAATTATTTGGTAGCTTTAAATATATATTTGTATTGATCTACAGAATAAAGTAAATTCAAAGATCAGATCATTCAATTTGCCATATGAATTTCCTGATTTTTTATCTCGTAATTCAGTTTAACAAAAGATCTGTGAATGGAAACCTTTTACCTATGTTTTCAGAAATCTTTTAAGCGCTTTGAGAAATGGCACTAATGCATTTTATGCCTTGCTGAGGCCTAGTCTTCAAGTCAGAAATGTCAGGAATCAGTTTTAATGAATTTTAGTACTTTAGAATTCAGTTGTTAATAATATTTTTTTTTGCTATAAGCAGCTGTTCTATTTATATTAATATACGTATAAGAAAATACATTGTTTATATAACAATATCCTGGATTTACTGATAGCTTCTAAATTTGTTGCTACAGTCATTTATGCTTTTAAGTTGATGTTAGATTTCCTGAAAATCATAAAACTCATGGAAATTATAGATAAGATGATGAATACTTTAAAAGAACATTTTTCTTCCATTAGAAACAATTAGTTTAATTAGAGACAAATAGATAACAGATTTGATATTGCATGTCCTTTAATTAATACCCTTTGGTTATTTTTTGATTTATGGCCAAATGGCTACATTGCAGAGGTTTTCAACTGAAGTTAAGAAAAACGAAGGCATATTCAGAGTTTGCCGTCTCTTAACAACAGAGATGCACTAGAAAGGGTAAATAGTACTTAAGCCTCAGTATTGCTTCAGAAACTAAAGGAAATGTCGCTTCTAGCTCAGGGACTGAAAAAAAAAAAAAAAAAGATGCTCAGCTCTATCTATACCCAGTATTACAGCACAGGCTTCCCTTGAAACACACATACCAGCATAGACACACACTATTAATACACCCAGAGTAAGAACTAACTGTTTAGAAAAAACAACCAACCAAAAAAAAACCCAAACCAACACCACACAAGCAACCAATTCCATTTGCAATCCATTTTAACCTACAGATTCTTTTTCCTCTTTTGGTTTCCTGGCCAGGTATACTGCAGTCTGTACTTATGCACATTTCTCCTTCCTAGCCGCCACATTCTGTAGTTACCTTTATTGAATTTCATCTTACCAGTCTCAAGTCACCTCTTCAATTTATCACGATCATTTTGAATTCTGAACCTCCCTTCCCAAGTTCGCAGTTGCTGTCAATCTGCACATGCTGGAAGCAGACATTAGAGCATCATTCAAGTTATTGATGAAGATACCACACAGAAGACAACCCTGAGGAGAATCTGGAGGATGGCTAGGGGGAAGGCAACTCCTGTTGAGCATTCATTCACAGTCCACCAGCACACTGAAGTCACAATACATAGGTGGGAGAGAATTCACCCAAAAGCCAAAACCACAACCAAGCCAACCACACGTTATTTGCCTAAAGCTAGGAGCACCTGTGCAGCAGCAGCATGCTCTCCTGCTCCGGTCTCACCGCCGCCTTCTCTGTTCGCCGAGTTCCCTGCGTTACCGATGTAATGCAAAGCCCCAGTTTGTGAGGCGGTTCTAGGAACCAGGCAAGAAACCAATTCAGCTTAAAAGTGACCTAGCAAGAAATGTTACCTGGGCCAAGCCCGTAATCTATTTCTCCAAGTAGCCCTACATGCTGAACTGGTGCAACGCACTGGCTGTCCAGGCTGATAAAAGTTGTAGCTGATAATGGCTCTTTATTGGATGGAGAACTATGATCTAGCAATAGATCTGAGTGTTAATAACTGTATTACTGCTGTAAACACAGCTGTAAATCATACAATACTAATTAACGTTTGGTCTTGGTTTTTGTTTTTCTCCATCAGCACTTTCTTCCTGTACTGCACTCGAGGTGTGGTCAATGTTGGAAACCATTAAATGATACTTTAAAAGTCTACAACATGCTTTTTTCAATTCGAACAGAAACCTTAAAATGTTCAGCTGAAGTTTATTGCATTAATTTTAGTTCACAATTTATAAAGATTTTACTATTCATGCAAAGGAAAATGAGAAGATGTAATGTGCTGACATCCACTGTAGTTTTAAAGCCTTTTTAATACAAAAGTAATTTTAAAAATAATGGGCTTAAAATAGTAAAAAGAAAAAAATAACAAAAAAACACCAACAACAAACACCACAACAACAACTAAAACTAATAGTTTTGCTAAATTACCTTTTTATTACATGGTTTCAATTATCATTCCCTCATCCTCCCTCCCAACATGAAGATTGTTCTCTCTTTTCTCTGGAGGGAATTATGAGATGATAGAAGTACAGAATAGACTTCAACCAAATGCTGGAACCTCAATTGAAAACACAAGTATAAGATATTCCCAGAATGATTTGTTGCAGCAAATTCTATAAAAGTTAACAGTTCTTAAAGACTTATATAACTTATGAAGCATGTTTCTTGCATATGGTAATAGTGATTATTCTACTAAACTCATCAGTTATTACATTTAATATGCACTAAGCTAAAAATTACAAACAATAAAATGCTTTCAACCTGAATGTGGTTTTTGATTTCTTTGAAGTCATTAGAAAGCTTCCGTGGTTTTAGTTAAGGTATTACGCTGTAGCATGAGGAAAATGTTATACTACAGGTGCAGAGAAGATCTAATCCATATGCTGCATGGTTACATATGGATATAAACAACAGATTAATCCTCAGTTCCCTTCAATTTTGGCTCTTACAGGTCAGAAGAAGAATGGCCTAATTCTGAAATGATATGGTATTGTCAGCACCTTTTATTTCATGTACAGAAGGTTTTGTGACACAGACCCTAATTGATTATAATTTCATCATCATTTAGAAAACTAAAGATCTCAAAATAAGTAGAAATGCCCATATGGAGAGAAAGAAAAGAGGTCATGTATTAGAGGCAAGCCCAGTACCATAAAAACCACTTGGCCTTGTCTACTACTGTAACAACACTGGGTATACCAACCACAACGAAATTTAAGTTAGGTATTTGAGTCAGGTATTCAGATACACATATGAACAGTATCACAGAGCTCAGACTCACAGCCTATTCAAAGCATGCTGTGAATACCTGAGATCAAATTGCAGCATGTTCTAATAAGACCAAATGTAATATGTGCTTGGGTACAGAAGGTATTAATTCTCTTCCCTGACTTAATGAGCAAAGCTTTTAATGCTCAAGGTTCTGTAGGAAAAGTTTGTATTTAGAAATTCCAAATGCCTTTCCAGTATTTTTTACATTATAATTCACCGCTTTAGGAATAAATATTTTACACTAATAAAATCAGTCTTATTTCCAAAGAGAGTGTATCATAAGCACACTGCTACATAAAAATGGGGAGCTTGAGCATTCCACAAAAAAATCTGTTCGTTGCTTCCTGTTCAGTTTTCTCCTGAAAAGGACTGCTATTCTAAAGAGTACTCAGAAAAGTTGGCTTGTGACTACTATATGCAAAACTGAGGACTAATTCCCAAAGTCAGCTTGGTAAGGGACTCAATCTGTGCAACTACTAAACACGTGTTTTGTTCTGTTCTGTTTGTTTTAAAGAAAATTAGAACAAATATCTTAATGCTTTCTTTGGAGAATATCACATTTAGCTATCAAGAACATATATCGTTCACACTATCCTCATATTTTATTCCCTATTATGCCATTATTTACAAAGTATATTAGTCAGATACAAAAATACCATGAGGCTACAGTAGATCTGTGTTAAGGCTAGCTCTCTACCTGATACCAGATTCATCAACCTGAATCTGCTGGACATATCTATTACAGACATAGGTTAAGAACACAAGCAGGTTCAGTCACTTTGTTTAGCATATAAAACCGGCGCTAAAGATAAAAAATAATAAATTATTTTTTAAATAAAGTGTTTTTTTTAGTAACTGCATAGAATAGAATAGAAATCTACTGAGAGATTTATGGAAATCTGCAGGGACCAGTTTGATGTGATGTTTATTGGGTGTGTACAAACACACATCAATGGAAATCAGTGCATCTTCTTACTAACATGGACAGCAGTTTTACAGTTGTTTGCCATATATCTAAAAGCAGCAAATTTACACACCTCCATGAAATAATGGATAAACACAATTTAAAGCCAGAACCAAATACAGACATTCATTCACATGAGATATTAATAGTAGTAAACACCTTGGATTTGAAGAGCCTTGAGCTTTGCAAACTTTATCTGGGTTTCATCAGGAAAAAACAAAGTTCTTACATCTGGAAAAAAAGAACACTATTAAAAGCACGTATGTTATTAACACTTAATTTCATCCTTTCTAACAGTACAAACTTCTATTTACTGCTACATGGAAGAAAAGTGATCAGCAGTATAAGAGTTCTAATAAAGGTTAACAAGCAACAAAAGTTCAAAAGGGCTTCTGTAAGTTCCTCCATGTAAGTGCGAGCACTGTCTGCGTATAACATTGTCTTCACACGTTTAACAGTTGCGACTGTCTCTAGGTTGCAGTTTGAAGCGCAGGAATATTATGTGCACGAGCCTGCATTCTCCAAGGTATGATAGCAAAGGTGCAGCACCGTGTGAGTATCCACCTCCTCTGAAGGACAGCTGGGAATCAGTGTAACTAAGACTCCCTGTGACAAGTCATCGCAACGCGGAGCCAATACCTCCCAACTTAGCTCAGTACTAGCTCTGTTGTGTCTGAGTCAGGTACGCTGTAAAATTTCAATGATGCCTTTAAATTCTAATGGTTTCAAGCTGCTGTAAACTTCTGCAGCAATCAAAAATAATCTGTCATGGGACTAAGGGGTATGAACATCATGTCATAGCCACTCTGCTGTTAGATTTATTGGAGGGTAAAGCATGTCATTTATGCATCAACTCACAGGAGAAAAAAGCAATCCCGATGAAGTTAATCTAATAATAGACTGGAAAGCAATGATTACTGTTTCATGTGCAGTAGCTATTTGTAGCAGTGGTTGGCCTAATTCAGCAGGCCTTGCCTGTCAGAGCTCTGGGATTAGCAAGTGTTTAGATGAAAATCTATCGGGAAACATCAAGAAATGGTTTAATGAGGAACAAAAGTCTTCATTGTTACATTTAATATTTGCCGAAACTTTTCCATTTGTACCACCACATTTTTAAAAAGCTTACTGGAACTGCCATCCCAAATAGAATGCAAATGTTGATGGACTGTAATTAAAATTAATCTACAATAGTTCACCACAATTTCAACATAAAAGTCTGCTCTCACTATTCTCATGCAGGCAGAATGCCCCGAAATTGAGTGCACGATTGTTTAAAGACACGACTAATAACCATGGCCTTACTGAACTATACACATTTTCCATCAACAAAATAACTCGTAGATCTTGGCTGATCAACCTCCTCGCTCCCCACATGATACAAGCCAACTGTTGGCATCATTTTAGAGGAGGGGAAGTAAGAAGTTGATCGTCACATGCAGCAAAATGGTACAATGGAGACTGGACGCCAGAAGGCCCTGAGTTAGTCCCCAGACCTATTCTCATGCCAGGACCCATGCACGTCCCACTAGGGGTGCCTTAAGCATCTCTCAATTCTTAAAATGATTTGAACAAACAAACAAACAAACAAACAAAGTCAAATCCCTTAATTAGGTTCAAGTTCTAATGTTTAAGAGCCCTGGGAAAGATGTTGCCTTTTATCTTCCTTCACTCACTAAGCAAAATCAAGACTAAGCTTGGGAAGATATTTATATAACCTTTTGCTCATAGATATTATTCGCTGTAAATCAGAAATAATTAAACTAAGAAGCAACGCATTCCTAGCAAAAGGAGAAAGCAGAAACTAACCTGATTAATATATACATTACACAGCTAATTCTCACAAATAAAATTCTCAACAAAGAATGAAGGAAATTATACAGGGAAAAAAGAATTCTCTAAATATGGGGGAAAAAGCACCCCGTGTGTACTTCCATGTGCATGTAAGAGACAAATGGTAGTTGGAGGCAGTGGTAACACAAGGAAACTTTTATGCATCCGCAGGTCCTCCTGTTTGAAGACGCGCAGTCATTTCCACCCCCTCTACTAGAAAATGAACTAATCAGCGTAACCTTCCTTCAGATAACCATCAGTGGATACGAAAGATCTAGATTAAAACTGTTACTATAGCCAAGCTGTCCCCTTCTCACATGATGCTATATAAAAGAGGAAATACTGTGGACTGGAAAATCAGAACATGCATCAAGTCCCTGCTCCATCCTTCACACTTCACTTCCACGCTCTGTCCATGTCCAGCCACCAGCATCAGCCACTGCAGACTACCAGTCTTGACCATTGATTTATGAGAAAGCAACCTCTTTGATTCTATGAAATCAAATATAAAAACTGCATACAGTTGCAGAAAAAAAAATGTGGCTGAAGCAACTTTATTTTTTTCTGAGCACATTCTGAAAGAGATGCCTGTAGCCCCTTAGCTGATATTTGTGAAAAATGATTTCACCAAGCTATTGATTGCAATTGAATGGCATCCCACAAAATCCACTGCAAAATTGCCACTTGTTATTTCACAGGAGAGGTATAGAAGGAGAATTTGGTGATGCAGAAGATACAAGCATGGGAGTTATATCACTGACTGTCATCTAGCAAAAATTCATGTGGCATGTGAGTGATAACAGTACGTGTCACAGTTCACCCATTCTTTTAAAGACCAGTATGACCTTCTTGGGCTAGAAAACAAGAAAACAAACAAAACTAGCTCACTACCAAAACTAGTTAGCAGACCTATTAACAAAGTGGCTAATTACTTTAGCATTTAAAAATACAGAGGTAGCAAATCTTAAAACTAAGTAGTAATTTTCTATCTAGTAAACCACTTCTATCTTATTATTTTTATTGTATCAGCACAGAAAGCCTTGAGAGCTGCTACATAAACACACATTTTGACCATGGTTGCTCTATGACCATGTCTTTTATGATGACAACACAAACTGTCCTCATCTCCGTCTGGCCACAAGCCAAATACACTTCCCACCTAGCCATTAGATACCAAGGTTTTCTGCTGCCAGTGCAGAAGTCAGACCATAGAATAAATTCCAAAGCAGAACAGGGACATTGAAGGAAAACTGGCCAACACAGCCTTCCATACACAGGGTATGGCATGCAACCATGCGTAGCTGTAGGAGAACTCGCACAAACAGGGTTTGGGGGTTTCTGTCAGAAACCCTGAATGCGCTAAGTCCAGCCGCTCTAATACCTGCCATATCTAAGGTCAAACACGAAGGCTGCCTAACCTGCTCTCTGCCCATTATTTGTCAAATTCCTGTGCTTGATCCCTGGCAGCCATCTTTTGGATCCTGAGAGGTTTGTTGAACTTTCAGGGATAAGATTTATCTCTCTCATCCAAACCTTTCCTAATCCTCCTCTTTTTGCAGATGGCACAGACACTGCAGGCATGAGCACAGGAAACCTACCAGAAGTGCTCCTATGATTTATTGCTTCTGATTTCTATCTCTTGTGTATCACTCCTTCTCTTTATTGCCTGGAAATAAACACTAACTTGCAAGGAAAAGAAAAATGGTCACAGAACAGTTTCTAGGATGCTCTGCTTTTCAAATAAGAAGCACGTTGCAGAGGATTTTGGTGTGGGCCATGCTACTGAAATGGCTCAGCTAATTGAGGGCAACCTCAAGGTCAACACAAATTGTAGTGTAGACATAAAAGTCAAGGACAAAAAAATAAAGAGGAAAGGCAGAGTAATATGATGCAATGAGAAATGGAGATCAAGAGAGACACATCAGAAAAGGAAGGACATGGTCATATCAATGAGCAAAAAAACCTATTCTCGGGATGTTTTCCTATGCACAATGTACACTGAAGACATTCCATCAAAGAATACAAATTCTAAGTAGGATTAGGACTCAGACAATATATAGGATTAATAAACTACTACGAAGAAATATTACCTGTAACTAAAAATGGTAATGAAGAAGCTCCAAAACAGGAAGGCAAAAACAACTTTGGTTCATTTCTATTTTGGTTTTAAGGTTTAAAAAGGAGATTCTGATGACAAGTGTTCAACAATCTAACCAGCTGCAAGCACGAAATAGCTTTCTGAAGCCTTATACAGACTAAGTTAATACATTTCAGGAAAAAAAAAAAAGAGAGATCAATATATCCATATGTCATATGAGACTACACAGAACACTTTTGTGCTAGGAAATACCGAAATCACTATCTAAATGGCAAAGCCCTCTGAATTGCCATTGAAAGATGGCATGGCTTTCTGGGTCAGCTAAATTTGAATAATAGGGTGTTCTTAGCCCAAATAACCTATTGACTTCCATATATAACAAAATAGAGAGACTCTTTCAAGTGTCTCCTAGATTTAGCAGCTGTTGGTCTGACATTGTCAGCAATGCATCCATCTTAATCACAGTATGATCCTTTCAACTTTTCTTTTTGAGGCTCTGCTTACCTCCTTCCACCCTTCAAGTCCCCTCATCTGCCCAAAACATACATCAGCTCAAAGCACTGGATGAATATGAGTTAAAACAATGTATCTGGTTTCTGCTGAACCATGTCTCTTTGTTTTCGCACATTTTATACATGTGTTTGTGTATAAATATGCACATATGTATGTATTTTTAAACTTATGGACAAAGGAAACCTGTATTTAGATGCTTTACAGGAGACACCTTCTGGTTACTTCTGTTTTTCTGTTCTGACACAGTCTGCCGTAGGAACTCCCCTCTAACTTCCCTTGCCCATCACCATGGGCATTTTACTTTATTCTCATTATTCTTTTCGATTTTTCTTTGCTTGAAATAAAAGACTCCATATGTCTTGCTCTTCTTTTACTGGAAGATATTAATGCTGTGTACTAGAGGGCACAGTCAAATGAGAGATTGCCATTTGGACAAAATTACATACACAAGTAGTGCCCGGGGTATATCACCTGTATGAGCACTTGAAGCAGATCATAGCTTTCTTTCTTGCAGAATTTAAGGCAATATTGTAATGCTGTAAACAACGTTCCATGTTTTTGAATTGTCTGGTTAAGCTTCTTCAAATTAAATGATACTTAATGGCCCACAATTCATAGTGTATGTTTCTAGTTCTTAAAAATGAGCCACCTGAATTATAAAAGAAAGCTCAGCTATAAGCACTTTTAGTTAATTTTACATCACATTAAACTCTTCTCCACATTTGAGTCTCATCTGAAAAAGTGAAATATTCCTTTTAACTGTATGGGTCATAACAGGGTTGGGAGTTCCTTAAAAGGAGAGCAGTCCTCGTATTTCACCACTAAAGCATGAGAAGGCTGCACATCTGAAAGAGCTCTGGTATGCTGGGTAACTCACGTTCACTAAGTGGATTAGCTGAAATAAGCATAATAAATGAAAGAGAATAAAATAAAAAACAATTTCACACTAAGTGAAGGCTTGACTTATAGGAAGTGGCAGCTCTGATGGCCCAAGGCATAGAATTAGTTTTGCCACTCGATAATTTGACTGATTCACTCGAGTGGCCAGAAGAGGACATTTTCTGCCTGATTTCAGTGTAATCAAGTCACCTGCTCTATGATTGCCAGGGCCAAGTCAACTGCACTCTGCTGCACCCCGCCTGCATGCCGTGAGTAGCAAGAACAGCGTTTTCTGCATATGTGTGCCGAACTACTGAGCTGTTAATGATAGAGAGGTTAAACAGCATCTGTACGTTAGTGTGTTTTCATTTGAAACCATACATACAATATGCAAATAATCTATCCCATTAACTCCTTTATTTACTGAAAGTTTGGGGCTGCTAATGGGATGTTCTCTTACTTCTGTTACATATACCAGCAAAAAACTTATGCATTACTTTTACCTTTTTTTAAAAAAACTTATTTTTGACAGATGCAAATACAGGGGAAAAAAAAAAAAAGTAATTCCTAGAGACTGGAAATATAAATGACATTTTCTGTCTTAATTAGACATGACTATGAAATTATTTATAAACAATTACAGCAATGTGTTAAATTCATGTAACACCTTTTAAATATAATTTTCCTTTTCATATATCTATATAAAGGCTATAACATACACAGAGAGATTTTGAAAGGCATATGAGAAACTTGGGTGACATGATGTTAGTTTTATTCCTGCCTTGCTGAACGGGGGTCAGACTGGTAAATGCAATATATGTGCTCATCTTTAAGCACATGACCAGTTTCACTGGTTATTATTTATAGCTAACCTTTCAAAGTAATGATTGCATACTGTATGTCAAAAGAACAGTATTTTATATTACTGTGGAAAAGAATATTCTCTTCCCTTTATGCAAATATTAGATCAAGATTCCACCAGTCAGGAGAGATAATCCACTTAGAAATATTATTATTATTAACACACATCCAATCAATATGCAAATGCGGAAAACAGTAATTAAGCACCAGTGAAAAACAAAATTATAAGGTGTATTGAAATTATTTCACATTTTTACAACTTATTTTCTACTTGACATGTTACTCTATGGTTCATCCACATTTTTCACAACCAAAGTCCATGATCTGGCAAACCTAATCTGTTAATAAAATGAAAAGGTGACCTTGCTTAATTTAATAAGTCTGTGTAGAAATACTCTTTCAACATGTTAAGGAATTACAAAAAGGTTATCATAGCTCGCTTTCATGGGAGAGTACTCTACCTTTTCCAGCTCATTTCTCAGGCTCTTACTGTAATTCATTAGATTACATAAAAACAATGTAGATCATTATATTTTAATAAAGGCTTTCCTTTCCTAATAAAATGTCTGTCATTTACATTCAGGCATGTATTATATAAAATACTTCTCTTTCTGAAGTAAAGCTTTTCATATTCAAGTCACAGGAGGTTGGTAGCTCTAGGGATTATTCTTCTTTTGCAAAGGATTTTTAGGATGAATTCAGATTCTAGACTGAATCCTCCACAGCTATGGTCCCACATTTATCTTTAAAATAGGCACCATACGATAGCAGCAATTCCAGTTGCTACCAGTATGCTTCCCTGTGAACTGAAGAGGTCTCTCTCTTCAGCAAGAGGACAGGGTGTAATACTAGGCTCAATGACAGCTTGTTTTTCTTTACACCTATTAATTTTGACTGTGATAAAATAGTTTATACAACACAAATACATTTCCAGTGAAATCTTAATATGGACCCAGTCTCTTATCGAGAACAATCAGACAGTGAAATCTATTTCAGTTATGCTATCTTAATAAAAAAGTGTGCCTCCCCAAAATGCTCCGTAAGCATTGTTTTCTTTTCATCACGAACCCTAATTTGTGGCGAGCACTTGGCCTCATGTTACACTAGTTGGGGAGGCCTGAAAGACGAGCACATTCTTCTCGCACAGGCGGAAAGGCCCAGTGTGGCCACTGCAGCCGCTGCGTCGCAGAGGCCTGCTCCCCGGCGAGCAGCCATGCAAGCCGCTTCTCCAGGAGGGACAGTGAAGGCCTTCATTGCTAAGCTTGTTTCTCTCAGTTTTCTGCACACACACAGACATTATGCCAAAATCTTCTCCCCCAGATTACCAGGGCAGTTTATGCCTACTTTGCATACCCAGCTAGTCCCCTCTTACTGACTCACCGCAGACTTGGCCTTGTTTGAACATATTTGCCCTCTTGCTTTCAGCATGCCAAGCTCTGCTCTCTGCAAACCCATGCAAAGGCTAATCCAGAAATCATCATCAGCAAACGAAAAACTTCTACTTTTGGTTGTCATTGCCTTGCACTGGGATAAATACTTCCAAGAGAAGGGAGAACTAGAAGTCGTGCTTTGCAAACCGTCATCCTCAGACAAGCAAGACCTCCATCCATCACCTTGGGCACCGAGCGCCAGCCACTCCCTTAACTCTGAGCTCTTCAGTGTGGCCAGGAAAGAACAAATTAACATCACCTGACAGCAACCACTTGGCTAAATTCTTTTCCAACTTTTTTTTCAAACTGTATGTTGCTTCTTTTCACGATCCCTAGTCCACACAAGACAACAGAAGGACGAAGAACACTAGGACAATCAAAAGGGAATATTGGTTTAACATACAGGTACTTAATGAATTCACAGTTTTGTGGAAGAATCCTTATAGAACGTGATCTCCAGAATATCATAGTAAGCAGCAAAACACTTAGGCACTTGTTAAAGCAAACAACTAGTCCAATCCAAATCAATGGGATTACTTGTGTGCTTAATATTAAAAACATACTTAAGTATTTTGCTTGTTTAGGACTCCAGAGGTCTGTATGACAAGGACTGAAGCACTACAGCTGTTAGATTACACTGAAATTACTTAATCCCTAACCAAAATTATAACGACGGAAATACTTAGATTTAAGTATAGCACGTTTACTTTCCAATCCAGTGAGATTTATTCCTTGTCTAATTTTTCTGAACAACTTGCAATAGTGTTGTTTTACCAAGAATTTTGCCAAAATCCAGCTTTAGGAAGTTTCCCTATGGTAAACTGCACTGCTCAAATCTAATTTCTATCTGAATGCTGCATTTTGAGAGAATATTACTTAGGTAAACATAGCACATTTTAGCACTGTAAATAGGTGATGGATCAACATTTTTCTGCAACCAGAGATGCATCATCTATCTAGTTACAATTGCATCTTTTTAAATGGATCCTACAAATAAATTTTAGTTTCCATCCTCTCATAGACATTACCTCTCAAGTCAAAGGAATAAAACTGTAAGTGTGTGCAAGAATCCAGAGCTTAACAGGCCTTCTGAAATACTGCAGGATATATCTAAAGCAAAGCAGAGGATCAGTAAGGATCTACATGCTCCTTGTCTCTGATGTTGTATTCCATAATATTTAGAGTTCTGCTGTTAGCACAAAATATGCTTCTTCTAAAATGAAGAATCACGACTGAGGCCTTATGTCACCCAAAGTAACAGTCCCAAATCCGAAAATGTTTGATTTGCCTACCAGAGGATTATCACCCACAGTGCATTGAGGAGCCTTATAAACAGCTAAATCAATAAGCCATTCTCTGCTACCATTCATGTAAAACTTATTCAATGACAATACAAATTTTGCTAATGAAAAAGAAAACCAGCTTCCTATATTAAAATGTAAGAGTGTATAATATATGCAGTCAGTCTAGGATTCTTACAGAAGCATTCTTAATGCGTTTAAATACATTTGCTGTGATACTGGTTAAAGCTACCAAACGGAAAATGTTTCAGAATACATTTGTTCAACATAATCATACAACTGTATAGAAAAATAAAACCTAAGAAAAAATAACAATAGTCGTGTTATTGTCAAATCAGTCCTCTGGACAACAGAGAGAGTTAAGTAAAACAAATCTTTCATACCTCCCAATACCATATTTGACTGTAAGACATTTCTTAGTGATGATGTAAAAAAGCTAAAATAGCTTTAAAGGTAGTTATAGATGTGCTGGAGGGAGGCAGACATATTAGGATCATTACAGACCTCAATGCCATCAGACACCAGGCTAACAAAAAGCTGTTGGGAAAGAACGTCACAGATTATAAAAACAGAGAGATGAAAACTTACTGATTCTGTTAGCTATGTGATACTTAGGTCAGCTTTTTCAAATGGTTCCCTTCCATAGGCAAATCAAGACAAATTCAGAGCAGACCTGCCCTAAGTGGCAAGAGAATAGAGTCTTAATTCTCTCACTGCGAACATTTTGGTTGAACTTTGTCATCTGAAAAGATGTAGGAACTCAGCAGGATCAAGTTTTTAAAATTTTTTTTTGCAAACGCTTATAAATGAAAGTACATTACTGAGTTTCACACTTCTTGGACAATAATTAGTAGCTGAGGCTATGTGTAAATTACATTTACAACAAGGTTAACCATTCAGTAAATTCTCAACAGATTTAAGTATTCATTTGTCAAAACTGTAATGTCCCACACAGATAAAGTAGACACTAAAAATGGATCCCTAAAGAAAGATAACATTAAAAGAGAGAAGGAAAGAGGAATCGAGTGACTCATGGTCACTAGGTATAGTTTTTCAGATTATCAGAACTCTACTGAATGGCTGTATTTTAAGGAGCAATGATATGATCCTGCATTCGTCATTCACTCAAATTCATGCTCCCTTCAGCATAGAAATTTGCCAGCATGAGATGGGGTGGTACTCAATCATGCGGCATACGTGGTCTTTAATTTTAAAATCCAGTTAAATAGATGTTCTAACATCATTTTTTATCTAAGAACATTTCATGATAAAATAAAAGAGTGAGCATGTAACTTATTTGTCAGCTTTACTGTGCAGTGGATAACTTTCCTCTGTTACTCACATGAGTTTTCATTTCCCAAAGCTATATGCATTCATTACGACAGTAAAAATGAAGAGTTGCTAAAGAGATATATGCATTTTTATTATTGTTTGAAAAAACAGATCTTTCTACAGTCCTTTGAGCTTCTGAGTGTGTGATTTGTATAAAATATTTCTCATTTTGGGGACACACCAGATGGAGTGCAGGGCACTGTGGGATATGCCATTTATCACAATGACAGTGCGTAGGTAGCACTGATCCTCTCACCACAGGGGGAAGCTAGAGCTGCAAATGTGGAGCAGCATTAAAAGCCTGACGAGCGGAGTTTGGCAACACTTGTACTACTCATTAACTTAATCATATTAATTTATTAGCCATATATATCAAAGTAATTCACTACTGAATTGTCACCAAGAACAATTTATAAACTGTTAACGTTCCCCATCGGCAGAGAAGTGCTGCGGCATCCTTAATCAGTATGTCTGCCTTTGATTAAAAATAATAATTTCTACCAAGCCAGGTAATGCCAACAATGACAAAGTTGTACATATGTTTCTCATTATAAATGGAACTTTAAAGTGACATCTATGACAACTGAAGAAAAAAAGGATAACCATAAACAGTGAAATGAGCCACAGAAATAGGATGTAAACATACAAAAATGCTCAGTTAAGCATTTTGAGAAAGGAAAGGGTTCTTTTAACCTTAAGATCATCTGCTCCGTGCTCTCAGAGGTTCCAGGACTGCTGCCAGCCACGGCAGCCCTACATCTAACACCCCAAGCGGTAAAATCGATCAGATGTTCTGTAAAGTGACCCTGAATGAATGCTTATTCTTCAAATAACTCTTTCTTAAAAGGAGGCTTCACAGTACAGTACAAACACGGAAACCTTCAGAGCCTGGTTCTGGCAATCCCGGTCTCTGAGCCAACGCTGCACATGGAGCAGATTTGCTATCTCCAGCCCTGCTGCACCCCTCCATAAGGGACAGCCCCGCTGCCCCGCTCTTCAGACCCAGGGCACCTCTTACAGGTCCTCAGCCAGGACACCCTGGAGGGCACCGGAGCAGCACCAGTTCCAGAGGGAAACAAGGCGAAGCTCCGTGGAGTCGATGGCACTGGGGAGTTCCCACAGGCAGTGGGGCCGTGCTGCCTGACCACAAGCCCACATCCATAAAGAGCAGCTGGACACCAAAGATGTTGAAAGCCTCTAGTCTCTCTCGTTCCTCTGAAACAGGTACACCAAATAAAAATGCTTAAAGACTACAGCAAATACTATCGTATCCTCTCTGTTCCATGGAAAGACGAAGTGACTGTTAAATAGCACTGCTGAACTCAAGTAACACATGAAGCTACCATACTCCTCTAAGTTACTTTTTATCTTTTTCATTTTTTTTGTCCACTTTTTTTCTTTTTTTCCTAAGTCACAATGCTATTATTTGGTATATCTATTGAAATATTAATTTCACTAAAATATTAAATACATTAAACTCTTCAGTTCACAAGTTCTTAACTATTAATAAGCCAAAACTACACATGAAAAATTATTCATGTCTATACAAACAAGCCAATGTTTTAATTATTACATTCTTACAAACACTAGACGAACAGCTAGTGAGACAGATAATGTCTATTTTAACTGTCTGCTTATGAAATAAATGCCTATGAAATAAAAAATGATCACTTCAAGGGAGATTAATCTAATCCAGCTGATAATGAAAATAGCAGTGTATTTTACACACTTGGAAATGGAGATGGTTTGCTTCCGCCACCTGGGCAGAGCACTGCAAGAAAACAGAGGGGACCTGATGATAGCAGTGGGTTTGATCAGGAGGTATTAGCACTGGGGGGGGGGCTCAGACATCCATCCCACCCCCTCATGGCAGTGCCAGCTACAGTGCCCGCACCCAGGACACAGCAGGAAGTTTCCCCTACCAGACAGACACACACCAGCTGGGGGCCAACACCTGTCTAACCTTTAAACTTCTAAAGCTGCCTGTCTCCTCCCCAGCAGGGTGGAGCATGTATCTGAACATGCCTCGTTTTCCTTTCCTAACACACGCCTGGCCAGGCTCCGGCCCACCTCAGGCACTGAGTGCCCGCAGCCCCCAGCCCCAAGCTCATGGCGGTCGGCCTGCTGGTGCAGCACATCAGGCCTGCCAGGCCACGCAGCTCTGGACAGCAAACCTCAGGAAGATAAAATGGCAAGAGACATGTTTTAACAGGGCTCGCATCCATCTTCCTGGCCCACAGTGCCTCATCAGCCTCTGCTGTGGGATGCCTAGCCCAAAGGCAGTCAGAGTGGCCTGCCCTGCCCCTGAAAGCGGCTTTGTGCCCTGCACTGCAGAGTAACCACCTTCTAGAAGCATGATGATTTCTTCCATAAGCCACCCCCTCCGCTACCTTGAAAAGAGTGGAGCTAGATCACAGGTAGGAGGGCTGAAGTCAGCATGTGTAACTATCAAAAGATCCAGCTGCTCTTTCAGCTTCACTCCATATCAAGTTTTCTAATCTACGGGTTTAAATTACATAAAGGATTTCAGCTTCTCTCCACACTGTATGCCACTGCTTCAGAGCCTAAACGTTACAAAAAATCTATTCCGTAAGTAAGTCCCAACTGTCTCGTTAAGATACACTGATGACAAAGTCTTGTACATTAATAGGAGATGAAGTGGTTTTTTTGGTTACTGCCACTTCATCCCCCTGCGCTGTTTGAAGAACAGAGCCTTTGATGACTGTCACTCGCTGACATACGGGACTTTTCCTTTGCCCTCACAGCAGGCAAGGGCAACGCGCTGATTTCCATGTTTCCTGCAAGAATACAAGAAGCAAAACACTTTCTCCTAAACTAATGCAGAATGGGCAGTACTTAAATATCAGCTCTTGGGCATGGTTATCGTGCTGTTTGCTCAAGCCCTTCCCGGTGGCACGCATCCCAGGCACACCGCCTCATCTTTCTCAATCACAGCAGCTTTAAGCGCCCTGCTGCTCCAGTCTCATCGTAAGTCAAACATTCCCATTTCCCGAAGGTGGAAGGTACCTGCAAATATTTTAAAATGTAGACACTTCACTTACAGCTCCTTCACAAATTACTTATAGGTAAACATGGCTGTAGTCCACTTTGCCAAGATGTAAAAAAAAATTACACTCTGCGCTGGGAAATGCAGTATGCCTAATTTAACTACCTGTTTATTATGTGAAAATGACCATGTAAACTGAGCTGACACAAACCAAATGGGTGATGAAAATAACAGCACATTTCAAGGAGCCGAAACACAGACGGCTCACTCAGGTCTGCAGGAAGTTACTAATCATCGCTCTGTAATACCCTCTACAGACGGATCGGTGTGCTCTGTGGCCAGAACAGCAACTTCAAGAGACCTCCATCTAACCAACTGCAAGAATGGACACAAACTCCTTCACTTGATCGTCAGAAGACTAAAGAGGAGGGGTAACCAGAGCAAAGCAACCAGTAATTAAGTGTAAATAGATATAAATAAAGCTAGTGGAAGCTTCATATCCCGGGTGCTCCATCAAGTTTGCAACATCTTAAGAAGAATTTACAAGGGGCTCTTGTGGCACCTTTCCTCATCCATGCTTACCCCAACTTTCGTTACACTGTTTTTTCTTCATGAACAAGATGAAACAAGAACTCAGGAGCTCCGATTCCTGAGCGATGAGACTACACAGCCAATGGTGTGGAGCTGCTTTGTCACAGGCTGGTGACACAGACCCATCTCATCTGGGCCCTCAACAACTCTGTCACGCTGTGGAAACAAGCATTTTCTCCCGCCTACAAGCTACCCGCAAAACTCCCTTTCAGCAGCTCGAGGCATATTGTCTGCGACTCTTGGCATTCAGTCACACGAAGGTTTTCATACAGGGCTCACAAGGTCAGAAAGGCAGCCACCCTGCGCCTCGGCTGAAGGGCAGCCCCCAGGGGCCAATCTCCTTACACAATCCTCCACAAGTTAAATGGGGTGGGATACATCCCAGTCATCACTTCAGCCTCCAAACAACATAAAACAGTCTAGATATTAAATTTCAACATTTTTTACTCAAATGCTGTGATACTTAAAATATGTGGGACACTGTATGTGTCTATGACTCTATTTTACTATACATATTCAACGCACTGAGATCGAAAATATTTCCCAATTTAAAGAAATGCAATAATCTGCATAATTTGATGTCCTATTTGCAAAAAAAAAAAAACGGGGTGGAAAAGTAATACGCAATATTCTGGATTTCTGACAAGAAATTATCAATACAAGGCAGCTTTTGTCCCTTCCTGTCTGTTGGTAATAACACAATACCAAATCCATGAACTTCCTGGGCCAAGAACATGAGCTACTAAAAACCTCATTTGTTAACTGCTCACAAGAGTAAACACACAATTGTAAATCCCTGCTACACGTATTTACAGTATGTGAAGTTGCACTAGCTTGACTGCGGCATCTAAGTGTAGTAAAACGCTTTATATAACTACTACAGCTTAAGAATATTTATTTCTACTTCCACAGTGATAAGAGCTATTGGTTCACTGTGAAATCTTCATGACACTTGGATTTGTTGGAAAAGTTCAAGATCTCAGCTTTGTTACGTTCCTGAACACTGGGACCCACAGAGGCACTTAGTCCCAGTGCAACAAGCTTGGCAAGCAGAGTAATCTGTAAGATCAAGACCAGAATCACTATTCCCCTGAAAATCACTTATTTAATTCTATTTTTCCAGTAAGTTGCTCTGTGACTTTGTATTCTGCTAAATACTTTACTAAGTTTGGTTATTATGGAGATACAATATATTTAGACTGGACTTCGACAGTAATCCTAAAATTGCTAAGCCTCTTGAATATTTAAATAATTACTTTTAGGAATATAGTTAGCTAATACAGCTGTATCCTATTGATTTTATTACCAAAATAAACTTACTTGTCTTTGGCACACATCAATTAATAAAAAATTAAAACACTCATCAAGATAGCACAAGATTTAATTTAAACTCTACTAATAAATTAATGAAGTGGAATAAAATATATGCATTAAATTATGTTCAGGGATTGCTTATTATTTCACATGTTTTTCTGCTATTTTTCATATTAAAATATTTAATGCAGATTATTAAAATAGAATCCACTGTGGCAATGTGAACTTATCTGCTTTTTGAATGTTTCTTCTACAATTCATACAAGCATTTTGCTATCTTCCCAGCATACATTAATGATGTTACAATACAATACACATTAGCCACACTGTTCATATCCCATGAGAACTACAATACACATGCATTTGAAAGGAAGAAATGCATGCTATGGGGCTCTCTGAGACAATAGTTCATTTTCTCAGGTTTTTTTCTTTTACTAAAATAACACATTTAATGGAATTTCCTGTAAGGAAATTACAATTAATAAAGGACTAAATTACAAATCCATTAGATTTCAGTCACTGCAGCAACAAAACAGAATTTTCATGAACACTCAAAAAATCCAATAATGTAACCTCTGGTAAAGCTTGAAAAAGCCCTGAAGGACAAGGCAGTTAGATCAATATTAGTTTATTTTAACTGCTGTGCAGTATGAAGAGATGAGGCTGATCATCTGATGGATTTTATTACCTGTCGGAGAGATAAGTCCTGGTGATAAGAGGCCTGGAACTCCATGGGGCAGAAGACGTGCATTTTCTTGTATCGCAACTCCTAGGGAACGCTTGGGGGGTCTTCCTGGTCGTGAGCTGATAAAATAAGAAGATAAATGAAAACACATTTTATTTTTGAAATATTTGCTTACTACGCATTTGCTTACTACGCATTTGCTTACTACGCATTTTAACATATGAACATCAACAATACACAAAAATACATTAGAAATTCTTGCCTAGGAAAAAATAAAAATAAGCCAGTCAATTAAGTGTACAACAAGAACTGTACAGATTTCAAATGAACTATCAGTAAACTGCTGAAAACCACCTGTAGTTTAGATAATCATGGTTCGGAGTCACACAAACGACTAGAAAACATTTATTTTACCAGCACTAAAACACCAAAAACAAAGCAATCCGTATTTCTAGTCCCACAATGCCACTGCTTTGGTAATTAATATTTGTTTCTTAATATTCCTGCCTGCAAAATGGAGCTCAAGAAATTCACGTGCACATTGGTGAACTCTTGAAAATGCAACTAGATGCATTACTCATCTCACAAACTGTGGTTTATAGGGGTTGTAGATTAATGATGCAATGACTAGAGGGACACCAGAGCTATTCAGATTGGGTCCACCAGAATTTATGTGCTCAGGCTCACATGAATGTAGCCGTGCTCTTTCCAGAAACTGCTATGGGCCAGCTCAGGGCTGACCAGGCATCTCAGCCTGCCCGTCCAGGCTGGCCTCAAGGAGGCACACCTACAGGCACCTCTACAATCCATACACTGGCCAAGCTTTTCGTTTATCCAGGGCTTCCCACTTCTTACAGGTCATGAATGGAGAGGGGTCTCAGTAGTAACTGCTCTGAAGCCATGCACCTGCAGCATCCAAGACCGAAAAGTTACACGGCCTAAAGATGAGGAGTGGAAACCTACAAGACAACACCATCTTTATGATAATAATTTCCACCTTCTGAATCACGGCAGGTAACAGTCTATTTCTGAAGATGCAGTAGTAATTTAACAGTCAACTTTCCCAACCCTGACTATTTATGTTCTTGGATTGACTTGTGTTTCTGATTACTACAGAAAGGTTAAACCAAGAATGTTAGCCCAACCCAGCAAAAACTCAGCATGCCTTGACCATCTTACGAATTATGATTCTGATTTTTAATCCAAAATGTTAAAGACCTTTATATTCACATTACATTTATGTATTTTCAGCTATCACATTTATCCCTTAAATCAGTATGCATACATGAAATCATCCTGTACAGCTGCCATCATAATACAGATTTATGGAGCAAAGAACCATTTGAATCAACTTTCCCAAGCCAAGTAATAAAAATAACAGCCTCCTAGTGTTTGTAAAAGTATTGCAGCTTCTCTTTGATCAAAACAAATTTTACTTTGTTGAATAATAGAGGATTTGACAAAATACAGTGAAACATTGTGTAAAATAACTATGCTGCAACAATGAATGAGGTTTGAATAGAGAGCATTTCCAAAATGACTTCAAGTCCACAAAGAAATTTCAGTTAAACCTCACTCTATCAACTCACAGTGGCAAAGCCCTCCATCAATGTAAGACAAACTCTGTGTTTAAATGAAGACAACTTCCAGCAACACTACACAGAGGTACCATTAACCTGTTCATTTTTCACACAGTGTGCTAGTGTTATTTTGTTTTACTGTACATCAAAGTAGCACAAAATCATTTTTTCAGTTTATTATTTTGTCTCTATGAAACTATTCCATCCTTTTTTTTTTAATCTTCAAGTTAGTCCATTTTGTATTTCATTTTATTCAGTACTTTTTTTCATTTTTCTTTTTTATGCTAAGTTGTTTATCATACTATGATGGCTATGCAGTACAGCCTCCTACAGAAGCCCAGACTCACTAGGCTGTAACAAGGTAAACCTAAAATAAGAGTATACGAGTTTCACAGGAAGTTAGATGCACATATGGGTTCTCTATTAAAATCACCTGCTGAAATCATTCACTTACTTCATAAGAATATTGCCTAGCAGATACTATTACGCTTGTCTACGGAGCCTTTAAATAAAAAAGAATTGTTACAATTTCGATTTACAGAAGACTGTGCACACACATGCATCTGGAACTGCTTAGTTGGCACTTAATGAATTTGCAAAAAAGTACAAAGGTAAAACACCTGAAGTTAGCAGCCTTCTCCAGGAGAAGAGCTCAACCCAGAAAACTACAAAGCATTCCCTTCTCAAGCTCAAATATCAACAACTCTTTTGCAGAAACCTCTGCATCTTGATATTAAGCTAAAAAATAAAATTTTAAAAAAATAAATCTAAAAATCAAACAGTTTTAAAAGAATTGACGAAGAAACACGTCATTTATAATTTGGGTTTTCAGAGGGAGAGGAGGGGAGACAAGGAGTTTCACTCCCGGTTATGCCACTGTGCGGACGGCTGTTTCCTTCGACAACTCTCGTGACTCTGAGCAGACCATCAGAGCCCGCAGCTTCACCGCATCAGGTCTTTAAATTTTTCCCAGCACACACTACAAGCAGAAGTGAAACTCACCAACCTGTGATTATGTACTGAACTGTATGCATTGTCCAGAACTGAAAAAGTTTTACAGGACAGCTAGAGAGAAGTTCAGCCCAGGCCTGACCAGGCCCTTCAGAGCCCTGCCCGACCACACGTCCATCCGGCCTACACACCACAGCACGGCGAGCACCGCTGCAACAAGACAGAGCCGTTTTGACAGGCTCTGGACAAAATGCTTACGTCTAAACTGCTCACACCCCTTTAGCAAATACTTCTATAATACAGCAACTATCTGGGCCCAGATTCTGATCTTAAATTTACAGTCGTGTACATAATAATTTGAACTTAATTGTTCCCAGCTGAACCTGTTCAAGCAAAATCAAAATCCTCTGTCTCTAACTTAAGGCTAGCTTTTAAACCAAGACCTCAAGGCTGGGTGCTACTTACAGCTGACTGACTCTCATTCACATAAAATTGTGGTTTCTTCTTTACTTTTTCCTTTATCTCATTCCAGAAAGCTATATATAGTGAAGAAATGCAGTTTTCCTCATTGGTAACAAAGGAAGCAGAAATCTGAACGATAAGCTTCAAACAATTTCTAAAATTCCTACATAAATATTACATTTGCCACCTATTTGCCTTTAGGAATGGAAAACAACTTAATCCTCAATTAAGATTAGTTAGAAACTGCCAGTTTATAGGTATCACTTAAAAATATTTTAGTGTTAAAGTAGAATAGTTATTGTCACAAGTCAAGACCATGAAGTCTAAAAGAGAATACCATCTTCCATTAACATATTTGGTAATCATATTATTTTTTATAACATAAAGACTAATTAGACCAGCTCAAGGTCTATACCGATAAAAATTCTACTACTTTCTCTAAAAAATAAAAACACCACACACAAAAAAACCCTTGTGTCTTTCCTAGAGATGACTGGAAGTTTGGGGTTTTAACCTGTGTTCAGGCTATGGTTATTTAGTTTTTGTCATCCTCCCTGCCCTGCCAAAAAGGCGCTAAATCTGAAAGAGAACAATGAACTACTGGGACAACATGATCTGAATATTGCTCATTTCTGATTTGTGCTTGGAATGAAATTTGTCAGAGAATAAATTACATTTTAACCAGTATATTTGACAGTTAAATATATATAAAGTAAAATGACAAGAAATCATTTATTAGTGTCTGTTTCTTCCTTTAGTTTCCACGCCTGTTGAGATCCAACGTTACTGGTTTTCCTCTCAAAGGTTTATATATACCTTAAACATCCCAAGGATTTTTAGTTTGTACCAAAACACAGAATAAGGTTATCTTTGTGATTTTCTTAAAGTTATTGATCAGCTCCATCTCTCATAACTCTATTTTACTCTCATTATAGACAACTATATTTTTAAAATGCACAAATTGATCAACACTTTGTAAAATATAATTAATCAGTGGAAACATAGAGCACATCACTGTTGATGTATGACAGTACTTTACTTTTGTGCTTCCAAACAGAGGAGATTTACTAGAATCAGAAGTGAATTTGCATATTAATCAAGACAAATAAACATGTGGTGATTTAACTAGGAAACTGTTATTTGGATGACAATTTAATCAGCACAGGTTGAAAGGTCCATCACTGCAGCATCCTGTTTCTGCTAAAATATTGATTGCGTTACTGATTTCAGTAATGCTTTATTTTACAGGGCACAAATAACCATGTAATTACTCTTTAATTGAATGGTAATTGCTTGCTGGCAATTATTTGTTAAGTTTTGGAGTTTAATTACTAGGTTATTTGTGTTTTGTGAAATAAAATGTTATGTATTAGTAGCCCTAAATATTTTCTGTATGAATGGTCTGTCACAACTGAAAAACTAAATTGTGATGGTATGAGTTTGACAAATAACACTATAACATTAAAACTATTATTAAAAGAATCAGATGAATCTTTGAATGCTTTCCCTTTACAAAATTAACATTAGATGTAACATTTGTAAGATAAATGGAGGAATACTGTACCACAGAAGCATGATTTCCTCTGGGGTCTAGTCCACCATTTAGCATAATTTATCCTGATGTTCTGCTTTTCATTCTCCGGGCTTCTTTAGAGGAACTGAAATAGTATCCTATCCTCTTGAGAGCAAAGAATAAACCAAGTAGAAATATATTTCAACAGTACTTCATATTTCTGCAACTGAAGTGGATTACCACCAGCACATTATCTTAGCAGCCTATAAACTTTGTAGAGTTGGCAGTTAGCTAGATAACAAGGGAAAGCATTATGTCTTGCAGTGTCAATGAGATATGACACATTCTGTGATATATTTATTCCAAGTTGTGATAGATGAGGTACCCAATACTTTGATCGTTAAGATTTGAATTTTACCATTACACTTTTCATTTTTGTCATCAACTACTTATGAATTGGCAGTACACAGTTCAGCAAGGACTGCTGATTTTGTTTTTTCAAAAGATATCCAGTTAATAAATTAATTATTGATTCCATGAGACTTGAGCTATTTGGTATAAAAATATGCTACACTTGTGATTTAGAAAGCTCTCATCACACATTTCTTCAATAGCAACGTATTTTATCAGGTTTAAAGGAGAAATACAGAAGTACTGTATCACGCATTGTGTAAATTGCCCCGATAATAGTGGCAGTAACTGGTCCAAGTGCTTACAAGTAAACCAAAAACCAAACAACCTTAGTTGCCTTTTTGAAATTCAAACAGGAACCACAAATTACAACTTTGCTTTCCTCAAAGACCATGAAAGGTACTCTTTGAAGTCTTTATCAATAAACATAACATTCTTGATAATTTGAGTTTAAGTTATTTCCTTTTATTACCGTAAGATTTTACTTGTAGCATGGATTAAAAATAATCTCCTTGCTTTGGCGTTTATTACAACATTTCAAAGATGCCAATGGTAGTTAAACTCTACTTGACCTTTCAGTGTTTAAGAGGAGAAGCAAACTCTGACCTCGCAGCAACCTGATTCTGTCTCCTCTCAGCGCTGGCAAACTGATCACTTGTCTAACCATTGCAGGACATTGGATCGCCAGCCACATCAAAGGCAACAAGAGCCAATTCAGCAGGAGGAAAAAAGTCATCCATGCAAAATGGGCAATTAACATTAATCATACATGAAGTTGTTCGAGCTGATAACTAGAACCTGGTCCTCTCATAAAACAGTACCCACGCTGGCACGAGGTGAGCCGCCACTCATCTCCCAAGGGGCTCAGCGCGCTCCTTTCTCCCTTCAGCAGACAGAAGGAAACTGGGGAGTTTCATATCATTATGAATTCGTGTTACATGTTACAAAAAGAAAAAAAGATTCCTTTATGCCACTGAATTTTTTCGAGACGGGATTAAAGTGGAATATTGCATTTTTATCAACTTTACCATTAACAATGTAAAGTAGCACAGTATCATCGAGTACTTCCTAAAAATCACAGTTTAGAGAAAATCCAACATAGATCTGAGTAATCTCGGAGGCAATTCCCTTGCCAAGAAGGGATGCTGGAGAATACAACACGGCAGAAACAAACTAAACCACCACACATCCAGCTGGATATCTTTTTTTTTTTTTCTTTTTGCTAAATACATCAATTCGGCAGTTATACATTGCTGTAAAGCACTGGGATATGACAGAAGCCATCAGTCAGACTCTGCAGACTATGAGGCAACAGCGAAATGCAAGAGAAGTGGCACCAGCCTTTGGGGTGTCAGTATTGCTGGGTTCACTCAAAGACTCATAAAGCTGAAATAGGCCTCAGGAGGTCACCTGCTCTCTCTACCTCTGCCCCAAGGCAGGATCAAGAACACTCAAATCATTCCTGACAAATGCTGGTCTAGCCTGCCTCTGCAAACACTCGGTGCTGGAGGTTTCACAACATCCCTAGGCAATCCACGCCAGTGCTCAGGCCAGCCTTCCTATCAGGACAGCTTTGTGGGGGGAAAGGAGGGTGACATCTACCCTAGTTTTCCTTTGTTTCATTTGAGCAAGGTACTTTTTGTTATCAGCTCAGCAGACATAGACGCACTTTGTATTTTTGAGGACTTGTTATATTTTGCCATTGTGAGGTTTTCATACATACTGATGGAATTTATAAAATTAGTGTTTATACCTTCATGATCTTCACTCCCTAAGCATATTATACAGATAACACAGGTACATGGCTAATACCCAAATTATAATTAAAAACAGTATAACTTGACCCTCTTTAGGGTGCATTTGTCCTTATTGAACTGAAACATTTAAGAGAACCTTTACATTTTCTCAATATCACTTTGCATCCTAATGCTGTTCTCCAGTGTGCTTGAAAACCCTGCCACCTTGGTGCTCCCTTTAAGATTAATAACCATATATATATATTCATCAAACAAACAGTTACTGAAGCCCTAGAAGCAGACTGAAAGCAGCCCCCATACTTCCAGTTTGATCTGAACTCACAGCAAACATCTTCTCAGCATGGTTTTTCAGTACGGTTGTTTTTTAAATCGCATTTTCATGAGAAGCATGTTTTTTTAGTTTTCTTAAGAGAAAGTCAAGTGACACTGTTTAATAATAATAATAATAAACAGCTTACTGAATTCAACTTGGTCAGTTCCTGTCAATACGAGTCAGGTAGGATGTACTGGTTAGAAATGGCATGGTCAAGTTCAATGCACTTGACACGGAGCCCTCCAAACCCAACATTATTAATATTATCTATAAAGATGCAGAAAATTGCTCTAAATTATTTACCACAAGTGAGACAAAAACAAAATGTACCTCATGCCATAACCAAGGAATGACACTTGCTTCCAAAATTCCAAAAAGAGAAGTACACTGTCTTGGTTAATAGGTCATATTATGCAATAAGGTGTTTTAAAATGAGAGTTGTAAATGTGGGACGGGCACCCACAGGCTGTGACGAACAGCTCAGGGCACTGCCTCCACACCTTCCACACAAGGTACGGTAAGGCAGAGTGCAGGGGGGGCAGGCTGCTCATCCCAACATTTCCATGTTTGTGATGCTCTACAACTTGGAAAGGACTTACAGACAGTATTATGCTTGGCAGATACATACATGCAATCAAGGTGAGACACCAAACAGCAGCAAGTTGGTTCCCCTGGAAAACAAGCCGGGTGACTGGCAAACCAAGTCCCTTTACCCTGCGCCTCCCTCAAGTGCTTCTGGGGAGCAGAGAAACCTTCTGTTCCAAAACCTAAAATCTGGCTTTATACTTATTTAGTAGATGCCAAGCTACACCTCGCACCTCCTGGGAGCACTGGCTTCCCTAACAAGCCTGAGAAAGCCACCTGCCCAGGAGAGGAGATGCAATGCGTTGTGCTTTATTCTGCCTTTTTTAGCCCACAGCAAATTCTTGGTGTCTGCATTTTCCACAAGTGAGTCCATATATATCTCCAATTATTAATACCAGTGTTGACATTTTCTTGATAAAGATTCATTAAATTTTTTCTTTGTCAAAGAGAGAAGGGTGATGGAACAGACAATTTAAGGGTTGACTACTCACCTGACAGAAAGTATAACTGTGAAGCTATTTTATACTTCATTTACTTGACCTAGTTACAGTACTTCTAACCCCAAATGTTCACAAACCATGACCTTGCAATCAATGAGAATAAATAAAATTTTAATGTTTTCTAAGTTCCATTTTGCACACTTTTTTTTCTTTTGTAATCTTAATTTTCTAAAATCACACTTCTAAGCTTTTCTTTACTAGAAAGGGCCAGGAAAGACTGAAGAGTGTTGGTTTGTTGGGTTTTTGTTTGTTTGTTTCTCCCCTAAGTTTCACAGCTGACTGCTGCTGAGATTCTCCAATGAGTTGACATCTAAATTTCCCATAAATAAGTAACTGAGTACCAACTATTTTGAGAAGTGCAAAAGCAGAAGTCCCCTCCTGCAGTAAATGTGAATGAGAATTATCATTAGCACTTATCTTTGGCTTTTAGTTTAGTTACAGTATGAGACAGGACAGGCATTTCTTTGCCTATGACATTAAGGGGTCTTCAGGTACAGAATAAAGAAAAGATTTCAATTTTATTTTAAAAAACGAATATGGGTCTGATCCACAAAAACATCCTCAATAAAGCTATTTGGAAAAATACTGGATGAGCATAGAGAAATATAAATTGATCTAATTTTTAGTTGAACTACTTTTTTGCAAAACATCATCGTCTCTTCAAATATCTCAATATAGTCTATTATGTACCACTTAAGAAAAGATCACAAATTCAGGACTACCTGTTTTTAACTGTATTACATTTAAATATAGAATTTAAATGAGCATCCTATAACTTTCTAACTAGATATATTTAAAAACCCTGCTAGAGAACTTTCCTAAAAATGTAAGACTGAAAGAGTCAATACCTTGATAACATTCTTTGTAAAGCTATTCCAAGTCTTATCCCCACCCTGTCTACAGGACTTTTTGGTTATTTACTGATTACGTTATTTAAAACTTCTGTTTAGGTCTACAGCAGAACATTTATCTTAATTTCTAGTATTCAAATGCTATTATTTTTCAGCTGTATTAGAGAACAGGTGATTAGTTCTTACTTCAGAAATAAGCAGTTAAACTTTTTCTTAAGTCAGGCATTTCACAGTTTTAAGCCAAAAAGGATATTTGGTTCTTTCAGATTTAAAACTTTGAGTAACTCTTTCTGAATTACTTATGACTGTGCCTGAAGATATAAAAAGTGCTTCAACATTCCTGCTGTTAATTTTTCCCTGTCCAATAACACTTGTCACATGAAAACAGGGAATAAATCACCAAATCTCCAAACTGTGGTGATTCACAGCTGTACACAAGATGGAAGGCCTATAACACACCGCACCAGCTCAATTAAAGGGTATGTCAGGAACGAAATTGAAAGCGTGACTACAGCACATGTACGTATACACACACTAATTTAATATAAATACATTAAATTAGTAACTGTATCAGTCAAGATGCAGCGCACAGACAAACTACAGTTCACTTCGCAACTTGAGATCATATCCAGTGGGACAAAGTTCCTGCTGCTGTGTTTTTTTACTGCTACTGTTGCCCTCTCTTGCTAGACTAAGCCTAGCAGGAGAGAGCCTGTCTATGCTGGAATCGTGCCACAAACTATATACCCAGAACCACAAATTTAAATTCCAGATTTGTTTTCAAAACAATACTCACCCAAGATGTCCAGCTAAACCAAATGTGAAAGTGCCAGATACCTCATAGATATTGCCAAGTACATAATGATAATGAGCTTTGCAAACCTCAACCTAGCTACTCAGCTAATACTAGTGTATTTTGAATCCAGTGAAAGCTGTGAACCACTGGAAATTATAGGCATTATTAGTATGCAATTTACATTCTGTAAGAGGAAGCCCCCTTAAAAACGTGTTTACAATTATTTCAGCTGTAGGTTGGAAGCCCAGCACTGATGTGAATGGATGTCAAGGCAGGAACTGAGGACCGCATGGGAGCAAACGCAGCTCCACTCCAACCAGCCCACATTTTATGTCAGCAAAGGCATGGACAGAATAAAGGTTTTACTTGGCCAAGCCCTTAATGGCTTGCTTTCCTCAAAGAGCTACAGAAAATGTTAGCAATCCTCTTTCAGTAACCCTCAATTCCAGCATATGGACAAACGGACAGGACCACATAGGCCTCTGCTACCTGCCACTATTCACTGCGTGTCTGTTCAGAGCCTGATGGGCTTCCTTCCCCAGCTGGCAGCTCAATTTCTGGGCCATCAGCAAGCTCTGCCCGGGGCTGAGGCCACTGCTCAGCCCAGCCATCGCTCCCTGAAGACACAGGTCCCGAAACCAGGACTGCGGGACTGAATCACCAACTGTCTCTTGGGATAAGCAACGTGTGAGGACTGCACGGTGACAACAAACAGTCTCAATCTCACCTACAAAGGAAATACTTGAATGAGAAAATTATCTGCATTAAAAATTCAGGATTTACCTCAGAGACTAAAAAAAAAATAAATATTGAAGTGAAAAGTGCATGATAAAGGGCAAGAGGAAACTCACTTTCACTGATGAAGCCGAACATATACTGTGGTGCACAGTCCGACCCAGTACAAAGATATGCCGTTACACTCAGGAGCTATAAATCTGCTTTCATCTGAGTTAATTTAGCGCCAGTTTTTTCAAGCACTACACTATAGTTTCTACATACATACTTCTACAACTATTTGCAAGGATACTTTCAAAGCAAGCAACCATCATCTATTACAAACACTCATGATTTGTCATATATGTCTGAATTATATCAGATCCTTACAAGTTTTACTTTTGACCTGTATCTGAATTCAATGCCAATTTAGGGGAACATTATAAAGAAAGGTTTTTGAAATACTGCTGTTTTCCACTGAGCTGTATCTCCTTAAGATTCAATTCAATAAAGCTTGTAAAAAATGTGACTGTTTAAGCCCATTATCTACAGACAAAAATCTAATAGGAAGCACTTGACATATTTACAGCACTCTGTAACAAATAACCCACATAAGATGATAGCTAATTCCATAACAGTGGTATATTGTAGTGCAGCGGTACAATATTTTCATAGCAATTCAACTCTGATGCAATGGGAAACTACTCTTCCTTTAACTGTTTTTAATCTCTGCATTACAAGGTTCAGTGTGCTCACAATTTTGCAAAGACTCTTCAAACTTTAGGCTTAGAAAATAGAAATTCATCTTTCAAAGAATAACAAATGAAAGAACATCGAAACAGTCCTCTACAGCACCCTTTGCACCTATATCGATGTTGAAAAGAAGAATTGTTCACAGCAATCAAAACGAGCCTCTGTGATTATATCCAGAAGGAAACATCTGAAGGTTAACCTTTACAACATGGAAAATCTCCTTTAGTTAGCTGGTGGTCCCGGAACAGTGTGAAATTAAACAGGCAATATAGGTAAGTACCACATTGCTTCACATTTCCAGATTTTGTGGCCATATTCAATTAACTTGCTGGCTACTGAGATAAACAAGGTTACTATTTCTACTGCAAATGTACAAAAGAAAAAGTATTTTTAATCAACAAAACACAAACCTTTAGGACCATGAAAATACATAAAGGGCAGAAACAAATTTTTCAAAACTCACATCTATCTTTATAATCTCCCTGTTATCATAAGATGCTACCAGGACCAGCCCAGTATACTGAGCCCCGTTTGAACAGCCCTGCTCACACGAGCCCTACCTGACCATAAAATCCTCAAAGCACAGGGGAAAGGCGCTGCCAGGATGACCCCAGGATGCAACCACACTGGGTTCTGCGCTCCTTCTGTATCTGCACACACGAAATGCTGTTCCTTCAGTTCAAGGTAGAACTATGCATAGCTTCCTACGTACAGGCACCTGGCGAGGTCTCCAGACACAGAAGTACCTGCTCACATCTGAAGGACAATCCTTGCTACTGTGTGAATTCGTGGGGATGTTCTCAGAACCCGGCTACCTCTCCTTGTGCCCCTTCACATGCCTGCAGAAGGCGTTTTGGTGGATAGCTCTGTGGCAACAACGACCCACACCAGTGTAATTCCCCGCTCAGATCTTCCAGACAATTCTTAGCCACGATTCTCTTTTTGTTTTCAGAGACTTACAAGGACTTCTCTCCTGCGAGCTAAAATCATAAACCCTGTCCTTCCTGAGAGTGCAATCCTGATTCAGGCTCTCACTTTGAGGACTAACTACAGCGTAAGTTTCAGAGGGCCATCTAGTTTTCATTTTAAGGCCTCAAGTGACGGATTATCCACTGCATTATTATTTTTTCTAATAATCGATCATGCAATGACTTTTTCTACTACCAAAAATCGGCCGTCATTGCCGTATCACCAAGGTTCTTTTTCAGCCACCACGTACTGCTTGCCTTTTCCCCCTGTTGTGAAGAACTCACTCAACAGAAAATTTCTCCACATGCATGGAGTTAGACCAAACAAATAACATCTTTAGAAATCAGTAAATTCTGCAGCTAGTCCATCAAATGCTCACATCACATGTCATGGAAGTGACTTAAAAACTATCACTAAGGTACACAGTAATGCCTCTGCTTGTATTAGGGATATTCAAATGTGATTCTCAAATAAATACGCTGACCAACCAACCAAAAACAACTCTAAAGAGAAGATCTTCATTTGTCTTTTCAAATTTTAATGTGGCAATTAATTTAAGGAAAGTACCTGTAATGATTGTTTTCTGGATGGAAAAGTTCTTAATATAATTATTACAAAGTAAATGCCTGAACAATGCAGAATAAAAGAGCAGCTTTTTAAAACAGTAACAGGATAGTTAAGAAATGCTATGATGGTGGCTGGTAGGTATTATCTCAGTAAGTCTCTGGACTTCAAAGGTTCTGACTTTAGGAACAAGTTTAGGAACAGACCCTGAAGGCTGAAAAATAGCCCCTGAAGTTAAAAACTCCCCAAAAGAGGTCAGGAACCTTGCCCTCCAAGGTGATTTTTAAACTGCCTGATTAAAATAATATGCTAGTAAACTTCATTTGCACCATTTATCTCAATAATGCCACGTGGCTAGTGAAGAAGCTCGGAACTTTGTCGAAGAAGATGCCACCAGGAGTGCAGCTGCTGTAACAGCGTGTGGGTCAGCAAAGGGGCTGAGCAGAGGCAGGAGAGGAGTATACATATACACACCTTCATATACAACAGCTTTATCACTGAATTTCCTCTGTTACCTCAAAAAAAAAAAAAATAGTAATATCAATTATGTTAAGCAAGACTTACCCTGCAGTAATGCTAGAAATTTGCCATATTTTGCATGTGTGCATGTGCACACACACAGACACACACACAAACACACACAAACTTTACCTGATTAAAACTCTTTATAATAGCAGATGATTGAAATGATTGTGAAAACCATGCTGCACCCTACGATTCTGAGTCAGGCCAGGCTCAGAGTTCATTATATGGCAAGGAGCACATTTCAGCTAGAATCTGTAACTCAGCCGGGCACCAAAAACACGGACTCAGTAAAGTCACTGGTTTCGTGACAGGGGATTCCTGCCCGACCTCCCCCTGCCGCGCTGTGTAAGCAGCGGGTCTCGCTCCCTCCCTGACATTGCAGCCTCGCTCCTTCCCTTTTGCCAACGTTCCCTCCGCTCCACCAGGAGCATTTACCCTTTTTCTCCCAGGTGGTCTAACAGATGCATATCTAATCCGAGTGAGAATAATTGTTCTGGGCTCGTAGTTAGCTTTGAATAATACTGATTTGGCTACGCGACTTGAAGAAGTACTTTTGTGACCAAAAGCTTGTCTGCTTTTCTATTGACGGCTCCCCAGAGACGTAACCCACACCCACGACCCTTTTCACCACAGCTGCAGCTGTTTTGCCACTGACAAAGAAACACAATGTCATTTTGCAAATGCACCTTCGGAAATCATCCAGGCCGTGTCGTACATGATGAGAAAATCTGCAAGAAACGAACTACAGGAAAAGCCACAGTAAGTTCAGGGCACTGAAAAGGCACATAAGTTATTCACAGGTTCAGGGATTTCCTGAAATAAAATATTTCCTAGATTAGATACAGTCGTTTATCACAGAAGTCATACCTGCTGTTGATTTTTTAAAACGATCTCCCTTCAGACTGAGCAGTTTGTCTCTGCCCCAAAGTATGCACTATATTAACCTACTAGCATCCACTTCCTCCTCCCTCAGCACAAACAAACAACATCTAGCTTGGCTTCAAGAAGACAGAAAATATGAAATGTGTGTTGGTTTGTATGGCAAGAGACTGTATAAGTACAGTCCCACTCCTACTACAGGCAAATATAGTCTTGCCACCGACTTCAATAGAACAAACATACATCATCTGCTCAATTCACTGTTCCTTAGTAAAAATGTTTTTTTAAAAAGCTGTTGAAAAAGACTGAAAGAATTCAAGTAAAAGAGTGTTTGTAACCAGATTTCCTGGAGATAAATGAAAGACATACGTTTCCATGGCTGCCAGCCTACTAAATTTTGCAAGCATAAATATTTACCTAGGACTAGGGGGTGGGGAAATCAGGAAGAAAACCACCATCTAGTCCCTTCAAAGTTTAAATACTGTAACACAGAGGTCATTATTTATAAATAGAAATAGGGAGCACATCTTTTCTGTGTATATTTCTATCATGCTTTTCATCCACCCCATGTGCCTTCTATTATTACCATTCTTACACCAGGAAAAAAAAATTCTATGTCACTTGCTCACACTGTATGCATTAATTTTCTTTAGGCTTTCTTGTGGTTATTGATTTCCTGCTTTGCTGAAGTGGCTTTGTTTCTTTCTCAGCAGGCTATCCATTTTAAAACAACAGTTGTTCAACAAATAAAAAAAATATTCTAAAATTAAATTAGTTTTATCTTCATTTATTTTTATCTGAGTTAAATGCTTGTGACACATTTCCCCTAATAAAAAGGAAATACTTAATGCCTCCCAGCATGCAGAGCGCACCAAGTAAAATTTTCTTTTCTAATAACACAAATCTATTTTTATGATTGGAAACATGAAAGAAAAAGTAAAGTATAAATAAAGCTTCTTTTGTATTCGTGTGTTGTAATCATTGCTGTGGCCAGTGTTTTAACATCACCAAAATTATCTGGTCCAGAGCCAAATTCAACCCTATCTTGCTACACTTGAAATCATTAAAAGAATCCCCCTTTTTTTTTTCTTTCAGTGCAAGCGGGATCATGCATTAGCGCTGCAATCATTTATCCCGCTAAGCAGAGTAAGTTTGTTAGCCTCTTCCACAGGACCAGTCCCAGAGATCTTATGCACAGATCTTATGTGGTAACAAGGATGCAGATGAATACAACTTTTATTTAATCAACTGAAAAAAAAAAGGCATTTTTTTCAAAAGGTGACGGGTCTGACATGTGCTAAATGTTGTTTCTACGCTGTATGTTTGACAAGTGCCAGTTCCAGCGTTCTGAGGCTTGTTTTCTCCCGCTGCCCTCCAATGTGCTTATTCACTGACTGAAATCTGGCGAACTACGGAAAAAAAAATAGGAAACCTGTAGCCTGTATTAAGACACAATTTGTCAAATTTCCTGCTAAACGCATACAATGAAGTGCCAACTATTAGGGCCCCAAAAGCTCCTCTACATTTTCCTCTCCACATTCTGTAATAGATCCTCCTTTGTCAATGGCAGGAATTTGCTGTCCTAGCATCTTCCTTATCATCGTGTCTTTAAGAAAAAGCTTGTATACTACTGCTCATGCATGAGAGTTCTTTCCAAAAGCATTGGGCTTTACATACTTCATCAACCATGTATTAAAGAAAAAAACACACTACATCTCTCACATTGAATACACTGTTCCTTTAGGGATGGGCCATTTTTCTAAAGGATTCACGGAATAATTATGTTGCCAAACAACAGATACGGGATTCTTCAGAAATACATTTAAGTTAGGTGGACACAGATGTGGGACTGCATTTTCCACGGCCAACATGGCGCAGGAACTGCTGGTACCACGACAGTCGAAGATCCAGGTGCACCCTTCGTGCTGGGACTGCACAGGCACATACCTCAAAATTATCGTGTGTGGGTGATAACGAAAGCCATTTACAACTTCCCCTCTTTTTGTTTCTACAGCCATGCAAGCAGCGAACAGAAACAGTGGTAAGCAACCAAAACAGCCGTGTACAGCCATACACCGAGCACCGCTGCCCACAGCTTAGGAGCCCTGCATACCTCCCGTGGTTCGCCAGATTTCAGTCAGTGAATAAGCACATTGGAGGACGGAGGGAGAAAACAAGCCTCAGAACGCTGTCAGCAATCCTCAAACCTAAGTGATTCGCAGGAGAGCTGTGATGTAACTTATCCTTGCAGCAGATAAATAATAGTAATAATCTGATTTATGGTAATTTCACCTGTAGAGCTCGAAGTATTTTTCTAGAGATCGTTGTCATTACAGACAGATAAATCGAGCCCAACAGGGTGGAAATCACCCTGAACTGCAGGTAGAAATTGTAATCCTGAACCCCCCGTGTTTGCCACTTACAAAGCAGTCACGAAGTCCACCTGATCGCAGTTCCGATACCTGCACGCTGTCTAGGAGACCAAACACAAGCTTGGATCCCTCCCAGAGTCCTAAACCCCCTTGCAAGGATAAGTACCATCAGGAACATTTACAGCAGGGTAAAATGCAGTGCCCAAGGGGCACCCGCTTATGGCACTCCGTAGAGTAACTGGTGATAAGTTTACAAAACTACAGAGGAAAAAAAATGATTTAGAAGTATGCAGACTAAATTTAAAAAGGAAATAGTTTTTGAAAAAGTTTGCAGGACATGGGAAATGGAAAGAAAAAATGTTTTCATTCAGTTTCCTGTTTAGATGTATGGATAGATTTGACTTCAAATAGATGAGCCACACAGAAGTTTAGTTTATAAGGGTCAGACGGTAACAGTTTCTGTTTAATCCTTGATTTACATTAACTTACAGGAAAATTAATGATTTTAAACAGGCATCAAAGTGAGGCTGGTTTTTGCATTTTGCTAACTTTGTTTGAGGAACAATTGTTTCCTTTATCTGTCTTCTACAAAGTTAGCGATTGTGTTTAAATTAAACTACTCATTTAGCCTTCAGGCACGGCATATTATGAGTTGCCTTTAAATGAACATTAGCCCCTTAAGAGTGCAAACTCTTTGACAGCTCTTTTAGATTCTTGCGCTTACCTGAGCAATCACAAAACCACTCTTCGCAACTGCACACATTATAATTTACACATTAAAACAGCAGGTTTTCACCTTAGGTCTGTTACCAAGAATAATCTTTCCAAATCTTTTTGTAAGAATATAATTATAAATGTGTAATTAACATCAAAAGAAAGGTCCTTAAGAAAACTGTAAGAGTAACATTGCCTATTTTAATGCCTCGACCAGATGGTGGTTTAAAGAAAGTGATTTAAAGAAAATAAAAAGTCACATTTTCAGTCTGGAATGATGTGTCAAGTGGAAAATTTGAGATATAAAAGTGAGGGTTTTACAGGTCTGTCTAACCATCCAAAGTGCTCTCAGTTCTTTTATTTTGCTGCTGGACAGACAAAGGAGCTGTAAACATCATTACTGATATGCATCAGTACAAAAACATGGAGATACCATGTGCAAAAAGAACTATTTGTTGCATTTTTTCCCGTGAACCGATCCCATCCAGTGACCGATTTTCCCCAAGGATGAATAATATGCTCATTTTTGTCTTTTGTTACGACTTAAATTTGTACAGTCTAATCCTGGAGTCTCTTCCTTTAAAAATACAGGTGCTTCCCTTTTACTAATTAAACGTGAGTTCTGTGTAATTGTTGACATTCTCAAATTGGTGTAATCGCCTTGGAATAAATGGCTGACAGAATTTCCAACTTAGCTTTATTCCAGAAAACACTAAGGTATTTTTTAAAGCTGTAGAAAAATTAGCTAAGAAGTCTCCACTATGTGAAAATGAACCAGCTGCATTATCGGACACCCAGGCTGTAGTACTATAAAGTCGTTGTATTTCTAGTAGTATTCTCTGCTTGAGAATGATTAACTCATGACAATTACCAAATATCACATAATAGACTGTCAAATTTGACAATACACTCAGCTGCTTAACTTAATTCCACAGTGATGGTCACCTGGACTGCTATTGTTCACATGGTTTAAATCATGTGTCCCACTATTACCAATTTCTATTATTTTAGATATACATTTCTTCCCTTGAAATTTAAGAGTTTTAAGAGTTAGGTTTTTGCTTTTTTTTGTTTGTTTGCTTTAGTAACTTTCAGAAGATAAGCAATAGCTATCTTTCCTCTGTGTTACTAGAAAAAGTAGTATCAGCAACTTTCAGAATCAGAACAGAGTCTGGAACAATCAGAACAGAGTCTGGAACACCAGAAATTTAATTGCCACTTACTCTCTTACAGACACCAAAGTAACACAGGTTTTTAGTTAGCATTTTCTGACATTATGACCTCACAAAACTAAGTTGGAAAGCATTGTTTCTAGTCAAGAGGCGTTTGGATCATCTTTTAAAGCCTGTGTTGCAGAGACTTGCGAACAGACAAATAACTATGAACAGAAAAATTCACTCTGCTGCAACTTAGATCATGAGGGGACAACTTTAATTCCCATCAACAATACAGAAAAACAAATCTATCCCCTTAGTGCAAAACTCAACAGCCGCAAGATTTTTTCCCCTAATTAGTCTTTTTAACTGATGATTTCATAATAAAATAAATGGATATTTTAGTTAAAGCAATGTAATTAGTTCACAGGTCAATTAATTCTTTTTCCTTAATTTTAAAAATAGCTTTTAATGGAATATATATACATAAATATATATATATATATACTTCTAAAGGAATCCAGATAAGGTAGCATGAAAATCTGTTCTGTTAGTGTCCCAGTCTAAGCACCAGGAAGTTTCCAACCTGAAGAAGTAACTTCTGCTTCCGATAAACAGTTAAAAAGTAAGAAGAGAATGATCTCAAGCTGCTGACAGCACACAGTTGCATTGCCATTAAGCAGAATAAAATCTTTCTGCAAAGACAGACTTGTAGAATTAATTGATGTATGGGAGAAAAAAGAAGATTCAATACATTTAGACTATAATTTAAAAAGAAAAAACAACTAATAGAGTGTCTTGCTCTAATAAAAGATTAGTATGGATGTGAGCACTCATGGACTGAAATGGAGTGAACGATGATACAGAGAGGAGCTACCTTGAAGATTCAGCAATAAATTGATTTGGCTCTAACTCAATCTAATACTATCATAAACAATCCAAATGGAAAGCAGAAAACTTAAAAAAAAAAACTCACAGAAGAGACGTCACTGACAGGAAAATGGAAATATTAGAGAAGCTTTCAAAGAGATGTGAATGAATAAAAACCTTTAAATGGATTCAATTTTATTTTTAAAAAAGCAAAATTAATGAAAATGTAGCTCTCCAAAAGAGAGGCAACATCTGTAATGGTAATAAGCTGAGGGACATTTAAGAGATTGCAAATTAGGCAGATGTGATATAGCAAGGAAAACATCCAACTTTGTGCTGGGCTGCATGCCTGGAAGCATCATGTCAGAAAAGGAAGAAATTGCCTTAACTCATCTGCTCTTGTATGGTTATACCTGGAACTGCATGTGTATTTCTAAACAACCTAATTACAAGAAAGATTACCAAGCTAGAGAGAATTGAAAACGCAGCCATCAAAATGATTAAGTCTAAGAAAGAGGTGATTTAAAATGACAGATTAAGAATTACATTTCTGTATTCTATCTATGTGGTAAACAGGAGACAAGAAAAGAACGTTCAAAATAAAAGGATAAAATTTAGCAGTTTTGGAATATATCAGCAAAAATGCACAACTTTCCTTTTTGCACTGGTCCAGTGGCACTCTGAAGATCAACTTACTTCTTTTAAATCAGAAATGGTATAAAGGCAGAGGATGTCCCAGATCCCCACAGGCCTCTTCTAGGGCTGAGCTTGGCAAGTGAAATGAAGAGGCTACGATTTCACTGCCCTGATCACACAGCTTTGAAAAAACAGCCTTTGGGGAGATTTCACCACTCCATACTTGTGGCCAGTATTTCAGAGTACCTGAAGAGGTATTTTAGCTTTAAAACTTGTGTGGTCTGGATTTTTGCACAGGACACAGTATTTTATAATGACGTTATGACAAATTTGGTTTCCCTTCTCAGAACGTTCTGAGAAGAGCAATGCTAGAATACTTGCCGATTTCTCCTTCAGTATCGCTCACTACTGCTTCCTAGCTTTGATTGTACAGCTTTTCCTAAAGCAAATATTAACAACAGAATAAATTTCTTAGCTAAGTGAAAAGGTTATTTTCCAGTGATACTTAAAAGAGCACAGTCATTCTAAAGCATTACTCTACCATGACTAACTGACATTAGAAGAAGTGTAAAGTACACAACCTGATTCTTTTTCAAATACATCAGAAGCCATTTATTTTCAAATCACATGAAATCTGTCTAGGATGAAATTCTGCTTAGGTTGCACTGTTGTAATCTCAAGGGAAAAAGTACAAGAACATTTTTTCAGTAATTCATTGTAAGCCCAATTTTTTTTCATAAAATCTCAAAGTTTGGTGCTTGGTAAGCATGTTCTCATCGCGTTTATTTACCCATTGATTTTTATTGTCATTGGACAGAGACATTTTCTAGGAAAAACAAAGAAGAAAAATTATGAAGCCTTGAGAATTTTTCCTATTTTCATTTCTTAGCACACGCTTTCCTAAATAAGTGGAAAGGACTTCATTTTTATTATTATATTACTTCCCTACAGCATGCTCATTTTTAACTTTGGAACAGCCTTAAGTGCTTTCCAACAGTGTACGAATCATACCTTTTCAATTAGTCAATAGTGTTCAATTAGAGTTTGATTGTGATCACGCACTTTGAAAACAGAGCTCTTCCATCGTATCCCAAATGCTGCTCTCTCTTAATCCCCACTAAAGCAGAGCTCTCTACGGTTTGACAGAAATGTTATCATTTACTTGAACATGACTGACCCCATAAAATGCTGTAACCCTCAAAGCTCCTGGGAGTAAGACACAGATTCTTTTTACAGGTCTGTGCACCAAGGAAGAACTCCAAGATTATCCTTGTGTGCATTTCTTAATGGAATTAAACTTTGGAACATCATAAATTATTCAAGTAGACCTAACTGCAGTACATGCATACTGCCTTATAAATTGATGCTGAGATTGAATCAGTTAAACATATTAGACCTCCGTTTCTGAAAGTCTTTGGGAGAGAGAAGCACTTGTGCCTGCACTCTTTATTATGAGCTTTATCCACATACTATATAAATATCAGAAAAGGAAAGACAAGGGCATCTGAGAATGACATAAAACAAGCAAAATGAAACTGGACATCAATTCAACCTCTACAGCCAAATAATACACAATGGATGACTGATGGGCACACTCAAGTCCAAACAATTTTGCCATATATTTTTAAGATTTGCATTTTTAGTAGGTATTTTGACCTATCATGTTGTATAGGAGCCTAAAATTTCCATTAATTATCAGGATTCAACGTTATCGAGAGCTTCACAAAGAAGCGATCCTCTTACACAAACCATTTCCAAACTTTGTCCAAGACATTGGACAAAATTAAAAATGAGAGAATCAACACAAAGCTGTTCAGAAAAAAAAAATGCAATGGCCTTTTCTCTTTTCTATATTTGAATTTTATTTATATATATAAGATAAAGATTATATATATATATATATATATTTACATTTATATTTTCCACCAATATCACCTTCTGTGTTTTGGGGTTATTTTTTTCTGGACTTTTTCAATCTCCTGATTTAAAATAGCTCTTGATCTACAACAACATTTTGTTTTTAGAAAAATGTCCAGAAAGAAATGGAATTCAGTACTACACTGTTATCTATACAGACATTTTAATCAGAATTTTAGTATCAAAGTTTTAAAAGTTGGAGTTTTAAATGCAGACATAATTACAGGAAACATTAATCTAGTGGAACAGGTCAACATAATTAAATAATGCTGTAATAAACCAACTAACTAACATTATTCAACCGTGTCCAAATGTAAGACATTTGATGATGTAAAGAAAATAATTTGCCTTCAGCTAATCCCCCCAGATTCTACCATGTAAGGGAGATATTGTGAAATATAGGAGGCCCAGAAGGATGCAACAGAGGCTGCAAAAGAAGAGTGACAATTATCACAAAGGCCCACCTACCAAAATCAAAAATTTAAACAATGGTTAAACTTTGGCATTACACCACCTGATGAAACTATTCCTCAAACTCTTGAACTCCTTCCAAGTGCACTTCTGATCCCTGACTAGGGTGACATTTCTCTTCAGCAAGTTTTTTCTTAAAAGAGGGAAATATCGTTATTGGATACCAGAAACCTTACCGAACCTCAGAAATCTCTCTCACTGTTGTTTGCAGTCACTACACCCCTTCCAAAAAATTCTTGGTCCGTAAGTCTCAATACTACAGAAGCCCCATAGAGAGAGATTTTGTTTACTTGTTGCCATTAAAAAATATTGCAATTACAGCAACTGTAAATTCGTTCTGTCATCTGTTATCATGGTTTACACAACAGGCAACGCTTTCAGATAGTAAGCTCTAATACAGATAACAAAAATCATTCCAACCGCCGTGCACAGAACACAGGCGCGCAGGAACACAGTCGACCAGAGGCTGCAGCTCAGTACTTGCGCCAAAAATCGAAAAACACAGCATGCCTGAGCTGTGCAGAATTTAGGAAAGTGACCTATTTTAAACTTGACCTACACTAGGAGTGAAGATTAAAGTCGTGTAGCTAAAACCAAAGTTATTTCCAACAAAAACCCTGCATAATACATGGCTAAAATTCAATTTTCCACATTAGCCTTTCTACCCAGCATCTATGCTGACTGATCAGTATTCCACAACTATTTGCCTCAAAATACCTCCCCCAAGAAAGCTCCTGCTCTTTCTTTTACCTGGTTCTTGCCAGAAAGAGCACCAGCACCTTCTTGCTACCCCAAAAAACTCTCTCACAGGAGCTGATGGAGAAAGAGACAATTTGGCTCTACCCCTGCACCAGGACCAGGGACCTGCGCAGAAGGTGATGCAGGTGACAAATTCAAAGAGTTCCTGACCCAAAACAGAGATCTGGAACTTCTGGTCTCATTGCAAGGATCCAACCTGCGCCGTGAGGGTAGTGCGCAGAGAACATTTCAGAAACTGGAAATGCTAGATGAATTTTGAGTACCTAAGGAGCACCACACTTGTCGAAAAAAAAAATATTTTTAGTATAACTTAGAAAATAAATATGTATCTATCTTATTTCCAAATTATCTGCTTTTCCTTTTGTGTGTTTACAGACAAGATATAGAAAAGCTGTGTTTGAATCTGAAAAGTGGAAGGGCGCACAAGAAATTTCTCTGCTGTGATGAACCATAATTTCATTTCCTGCATTAATTACCGCTACTGACCATCCCTAGCACACAGCAGGGAAGTCTCAGGTGTATCAAATGTTCTGCCTTCCTTCCCTGCCCTGCCTTCCACAGTGCTACTGGGCCTTCCTAGGCACAATGTGGATAAGAACATTTTTAATGAATATGTTTAATTCAGAAACGGATCGAAGTACCATGAAAAACAAAACATTTTTAAAACTGTTTAGCAAAACGTCAATCATAAGTACGTAGATTTTCATCTGTTTCGAGCAGTGTTTCAGGACATGATTCTACAAATTCATGCTGACATTTGTTATTTACCATGGCTTTCCTTGTTTAAATGAAAGCTCTTTATGAAGGGGTAACATCATTTTGTGCTTTATCATTTTAGACAGTTGATCAAGGTAGAGGGAGTAGTTATTTTGCTTAGCTTAATTGCCTCTTTTTAAAAAGAATTTTAAAAAGAATTTTAAGTCAACGGCACTTTTAAGGTCTACGTATGCCTTTTCCACACATTTGAATTCCATGCAAAAATCTCTTGCTCTCTTCTGTCATCCTCTTCCCATCACATCGGTTTTGCTTCTTTCAGACGACACGGAAACACAGGCTGAGCTAGCGCTACCTGCACTTCTGCTGACATCAGTCGAATTGCTCCTGTCTGCAACTTCAGCAACCAACTGGCCGAAGACATTTGCTGGGTCCAGGCCTGCATAACCTGTCCTTTCGAGGACCAGTGCCTTAGGCATGTGCTATTTATGCTCCACTACCTCCAAGTGCCCAATCTACGTAGCTAATCCGCAGCTGCCACAAACTTGCTGAGGCAGCCACGCTACGGACTTGGCTCTAACTGCCCTAAAAAGACAGGGTAACTCTAAAAGCCTGGGGTAACAATACGGCAAAGGTAACTTAAAATGCAAATACTTGTTTTCAGCAGTTTAAGGTACCTCTGGAATTTGAAATATTAAACTAAGCATTTACACAGGCCTTTACTTGGACGCTTGCTCATTTTAAGCAGAAAGGAACAAGTGAATTAGTTGCATTAATTATTTTAACTCAGCCAAATCGCATGGCACTTGTATTTGGTAATAGCCATATCTATCTACGGGTCCCTAAAATATACACATCAACATATATCGCTTTTGTTCAACAATGATTCATTAGGAAAACAATAAATAATATGCTTAAATTTTGGATTTCGTCCCTTCCTCAACTCTCATAGACACAGCAGCCAAAAACCTGAATAAGTCAGGGTGCCTTTGAAGATATTTAATTAAAATCTAATCCCACATTCTTAAAGGCTCACATAAATTAAGCTGTCATTCAGGAGATTTATGCATTCACATTTGCATATTACACACAATTCATCAATTACTCATGTTTGAAAGCGATGCCTTTCGCGGGCGCGGGGCTGCCAGCAGCGCCCCGCCGGTACCTCGGAGGAGGCCGCGTCCATATGGCCGGGCCTCCTGCACGCCGCCCCGGGCGCGCCTGCGAGCAGCCGGCTTTCGCGGGACGCCTTCCTTCCAGCGCAGCGCGCCAGCTCAAGGCAGACGCCTTGGTCAGCCTTCAAGCAAGCAGCTCAGAGGGCCAACGGCCTCCGTAGCACGGAGGGAAGTTTCGCAGAGCAGCCAGAAAGTCGCCAGTTCTGCGGGGGAAGCCGAGCCCCTCTCCTGGGTTTCCTCAGAAAGCAGCACGCTCAGAACTAGGACATTTCCCCAGTATTTTTGACAGCTTTTTAATATACTCTTAATTAAGCCTGGCTCGCACACGTCCTAAACGTTGTGTTTTAAAGGCATCATTACTGCTGCCATCTAAGTAAGAATGTATTTATAACAGCCTATATCTACCAGCAGTGTCCACCTGCACCGCCACCAGCACTGGAGCCCAGTTGGCACACCAAAGTGCCCCGCCATGCGCCTGGCACGGCCCGGCCTCTCGGAATTGCACTCCCTCGCCCCTGCAGCTGCTTTCGTATGGCTGCCTATACATCGCAGCCCACGATCAGCTCCCTTCTTCATATATATGCAGTCACACAAAAACGGGACGATCAGAGCCTTAATAGAATTTTCCTCTGAGAAGCCACAAGAAGACAACCTGCACGCAAGTCAATCTCTCAGAAACTACAAGAAAAAAAACAACACAAAACAAAACAAAACATTAAACCCACTACTGACTTATATAACCTTCTTCTAAATCAGTTTTATACTTTTTTTTTTTTTTGGGGGGGGGGGCTTAATCCATGACCATTGAGCATCCAAAACTGCCAACACAAGGTGGCTTATGACCTGGAAAACAATCTCTGAAACATATTCATGCAAGGCTTTTTAAGCAACTGGTTAAATATACACATTTTTAATTAGGTTAGTTTTCTTTACGGTTCGTCATAATGGTGGGTGAAGTTTGAATAAAACCTCCATTCTGCACTTATTCTGTTCAGCCACGGTTTTGGATCACTGTGCTCTTTGTAATCACAGTCTTTGCATCGAGCCTCCCTGCCAGCCACTTGTTGACAGCTCCCTGCACACCCCACACACCGGCAGCGGCTTCAGGTATGAGCAACAGCAAAACCTAACGCCCCTCCTCTGGCTGTGTTTTTTGTTTGGTTTGGTTTTTGTTAACTTGCTGATTACAAATGCACCAAAGGACAAAACTGACAAGAGAAGAAGGCATTTTGTAAGGCTCTCAGCGCAGCTCTGGCAACTGAGCACTGACCTGCAATATATCTGCTAGCCCAGCCTGAGACCTTTTAGAGCAAACACTCATAATTGCAGCAAGTAAAATGCATGAAACCACTCCACTTCATTAACTGCAGCCTCAACCGGGTCTTAAATTCAAATCTCAAAAGGTGAAAGGCTAATGCAATAACCACTTGTTACCCTGTCTTGTTACCAAGACACAGCTCACATCTTACAGCCATGCTATATGTTATTAAAACCGGTCTATTATTTACATTCTTCCACCAAATGTTTTATACAATTGCTTTAAACAATTTGTTTCCATCTAGCTATTAGCTTCTATATAGCAATTAGAGCAATTGCAGAACATATAAATGCATAAGAATAAGTTGTGAATAGCTGATGCAAAATGAGTTAATGGAGCACAGGATAAATACCACAGCTGATGGTAATGCAGGCATCCTTGACGCCTCCCTTTCTGACCACCGAGAAGCGACCCGGCTGTAGCACCGCTCTGAACCCCTGTGCTGACCAGGTAAAGGCATGGAGGCGACCATGGAGAGTGATGCCGTCCACTCATGAACTTGCCTTCAGTAACACAACACTTCCAGCATCCTTCACAAGCATTAAATTCACTGGTAAAATGCAAAGAAAATTTCATCTACCTTATGATTTGAGCTATTTCTCAAAATGCAAAGAAAGTAACCTCGCCACAACCGATTGGGAAAAGTTCACACTTTTCAGCAGCCTTGATTTAACTTTCTCTCTCTACTCTATTCTCTTTTAACTTGCATTTTAGTGAAGCTGTTGGGTGGGAATGAGAAGTAGTCGTTTCAACATCAGTCATCAACTCCAATTCAAAATTATAAAGATAACATCTCAGCAAAGTAAAAAAAAAAAATACGTATTTGTATGGTACAATGCAAGAGAAAAGTCTGGAAAAAAAATACGAGATGTTACACCCATTACAACAAACGGTTTTAAAGCAACTAGTTGAGCTCCACACACGACCAAGAATCTCCCTCTCGTGCCATACCCGGGGGCGAGGAGCACCTTCGCCACGCGACCTCCTCCCATCCACTCCTCGGGTGCGTTCAGCGCCCCACACCACGCATCGTCGCCAGCCCACCCATTTCAGTGCGTCATGTCACTGCGCCGTTGATTGACTGACACTTTTTCTTTAGCAGTGTTTTATAAACAGAATATATAATAATGGCGTTTCACGCGGGGCGGGGCATTTATCCGTGCTTGTTACGTGATGGCTTGTCACAACACATGAGCAGCACAGTCGCTCACACTGTACGCGACGACATCCTCCCCTACCCCTCGAGAAAGCTTCAGTTCCCATGTGATATTCATATACTGCTCCGTGGCTTACATAACAGCTGCACTTGGCGGAAAAACTGAAGAATGCGGAATGGAAAAATATTTTTTTTTAACAAATTGACATTATTTATTTGTAAAACTAGGGAAATCTAATTCTATATACAAGGAAGAAGACAAAATATATTCTAAATTGCATCCGTATGGTGATCAATATACAGAGGCTACAAATACACTAGAGGCAAAAACAGCATTAAAAGCTACGTGACTTTATGCGTTAATTGAATTAATAATATTGACACTCCTGAAAACCTCCCTATCTTGCTGTTGTTCAGTTTATTGCAAAAAAATCTCATGAACATCTGTCCTGCAGTAGCTACTAACTAATTAGTTTATTTTAATTAAAGTTTGATATAGTTTATAAAGTTGGCATCCCCTGGCTTTTGTGTGTGTGCACATGGTAAGCTGGTTGACAGTGTCGTTCATCGTGCACAAACTACCAAAATTCTGTAAATCGTGCATGCAGCTGAACAGGAAAGAGCTGAAAAAGCCTCAAGTTCTCAAGAGTTCTCCAAGGAGGGTAAAGATGAAACCGGGAGGAGCGTCACAGCCCCACCAGCATTACACCCAGGTGTTACAGCCTGCCCCGGAATTTCACTTCCACTGGAAGTACCAGCAGGAAACCCTCAAAATGTTCACGTCTTCCCTTCTTCCTAGCCACAAATAATGACTTTATGGGAATTCACTGTCTTTCCTAACTCTAATGAACATAACCTGTGCTTTTGCTTGCCATTCAGAGTTGCTAAATAGCAGACAGTTTTATCTGATGTTTTAAAAACAGCATCACTCAGACTATCTTAACAATACCTGTTTGTCTTAAATTCTTTTAAGAAGCTGCAGTATGAGCAAATGCCACTGATATTTCTCATTCATCAAATATGTCCATGTGTTGCACGCCTTTGGGAATTGATTTTTCTTCACATGAAGTTAGGGAGTGTAAAAGAGGGGGGAGAAAGCCATTTAAGCACTCATTAGATTGGAAGGTGACACCAACAAACATCTGGCTTCAAACCAGAAAATAAAAACTGTTCTAAATTAATAGCTTTCCATACTTTAATGCATCTTGCCTTTTACTATACGAACATTAAGCTGAAGTTTTTAAAATTTAAACAATGTTAAACCACACCTACATATTCCTTCTGATAGCTCTAACAGACAGATGGTTCAAGCCATAACTTCTGAGCAGAAGACAGCTCCTCTGGTTCCTAAAGTACCTCATCTTGGAGCTTCTGTCATGAAAATCCTTGCTGTTTTTTACGTTCAGTATTTCTCTTAGGAAAAAAAAATATGCTACTAATGGTCAGGCATCCTTCAGAGTAACCCTCCAAACTAAGATGTCCAAACTTGTCACTAAATGGAGTTTCTTTTATAGCAACACCGATTATTTGTAGAAAGCACCGTGTCGTTTTACCCGTATGAGCCTAACAAGAAAGGTACATATGTACGTATTTCAGTTTTCTCTACATTCAAACAAATTACATTTTACATTTTAATTTTCGTTTTTCAATTAAAGACTAAAGCCAAAGCCAGCTATAGATTTCCACCGAGAATTTGAGTTGGCTGGCTGCCAGTTCAAGCCATCAGTATTCCTTTCTGCTGAAGAAAAACCCTATGCAGTAATCTTCAGAACAATGTCTACTTTTGTAATGTTTAATGCACGCAACGGATATAACATACAAAGTAATCAGAAGACGCAGCAGAACTTCACACTCACGGCTATCCATTTATTTTACATATTCCTTTAGCTGAGAAAACTAAAGAAATTAATCTTTATCATCTTCCAAGAATTACTGACTATCTGCTCTCTATAATTAAGTGAAACTAAGTGCAACAGGAAGCTACTGCTCAGGTGGGATTTTAGATATCAAATTCCCTTTTTCCCTTAAAGAAAGGTTAAGCTTTCAGGATTGTTCACACATGCATGCTAAAAATGAACTCCCACCATTTTTCTGCATTGTAAGTAGTAAAAACTTAGTAGTAGAAATGGCCAAACACCAAAAAATATTGCTTCTGTCATATGCAGTAGGCTTTATCTTTTACCCAAATTACTCAAGAAAGAGTGAAATGAGTGAACTAGACACTGAAGGCAAGCAGGGCACCAAATGCTTATAAAAGACAATGTCCAAATAAGAATATGCATTTTTCACTGAACCTGACTGCACCGATGCCATACAGTTGCAATAGCTCTTTTCTCCTTTCTAATTATTCCACTTTCTGCCCCATGTAAGTCCGATGTCTATGTGCTGCACTAAAAAACGTCAGAGCTTTCTTGGTAAGGGGTATTGTAATCAGGACAAAATAGAGCCTGCAGTGAAAAGCAGGGTTATTAAGAGAAAACTAAAAAAAAGCCCGAGGTAGCTACTATTACAGCATGTGTCTGTACATACATACATAAAATATAAGACCAGGTAGCAAAATCATTCTTAAATCTCTGTACCCATATTTTAAATGAAAGTTCAAAGAGCCATGGAAGTGAGCGTTCTGCTCATGTCCACATCCTGAAGACATCTGGAAGCAGAAAATTGTTTGGACTCTACTTCAGCTTCCGTAATTTCCTCATTTTGCAGACATGCAAAGCTCCTGATATCAGAACACAGGTAGGAGTGGTTTTGTGTGCGCGCTTTTGTTTTGGCTGTTTTCTGTTTTGCTGTTTCAGAAGTGAATTTTTAAGAGAAATTCTTGAAGCTGCAGCTGAAAATATTACAGGCATGTGCAGCTCTCATACTTCGCAAATACAGTACCAAGGAATGAACAGAAAAACTACTGGTTTGTACCTGTGGCCTACAGGCCTCAGTTTCTTTGCTTTTCTGTTAGCAGCTCAGCCTTCTCCGTACTGTGAGAGCACAGAAAACTGTAACTGCCAATTAAGCGAATGATATTTGCATGTTCCTTACGCCATGAAATACCCCTACTCTGCACGTGCAAGGACACAGCCGTAGCATGGTGAGGCCATGTTAAAAATACTAGCATGAACTCACACTCTCTGCTTAACTTCCAGCTTCAGGACTTACTGTATTTAGGGTGATAACCACATGCTAGATTACCATTTAATTATGATGAAAAAGTAAATTTACTCAGAAATCTAAGTTAGTTTGAAACGAAGGAAGTTTACAAATGAGTAAGACAGGCTGCTTTTCTTGCAGCTCACTGATCACATACCTGACACAAACATATTTACTTGAACTTCAGCAATCTTCCTTCCCTTCACTTCGTGTTTATGCAGACACACACACACACACGCATGCAGAAGGAAATAATGGCCCCCACCTTTTCAGTGCTTCTTCCAAAAGCACTTAAGTACCTCTTACAATCATTTAAGTGCACCTGAAGTAATACTTTTCCAAATGGGGCACTGCGGTCATTAGGCATGTCAGCGTAACCTGAGTGCTTCCTGCTACCTGAGCAACGCTACCTGACACTTGGGCTTTTCGTAACAGCATGGTCTTGTTATTGCCTTCCCTATGTCAGAGCTTCCCCCCTTACCAGACAATGACAGCAACGAGTCATTAGTTACATTGCAGCACACTACAGCGAATACCGTGTCTCCAATGTTTTCAGTTTATGTGCATACCTACATCGTAAAATACATGATATGTGCATCTGCATACTTTTTCTGAAAATGCTGAAGGGCTCACAGGGAACAACAACAACAGAAGGCCAGGAATGGCTGGATCAGATCACAATCAATACTTGCTGATTTGACTACAGCTTCCGTGCTGTAGCATCTGAAATTTGTCCTGTAGCATCTGAAAATGCATTAGCATAGAGTATTTGATTTTTCTCTCCTTCAGATTCATTTTTATCTCCCATTTTAGATATTAAATTTTTCAATCATCTTCCTTTGATGTCTGCTTAGTTTAATTTAAAAGCAATACAAACATGTCTGATTTACAAGATTTTTATTACCACAGTATCTTATCACCTTATTACAGCAATTTGTAAAGGCTTTTGTCCAAGTGGATACCAGAGCAGATTATATTTTCACCTTCACATTCTTTTTTTTTTTTTCTTCTTTCTTTCTTTCACAATATGTTTGTGAGCTGTAGTACCTTGTCTTCGGTTACTGTGGGAAGGTCTTGGCAAAGATGCAAGTTTTGCAACACTATAAAAACCGTCAGGCTTGGGCTCAGACTCTCCTTGGCTGTTGACCAAAAATGTTTTTATCTCCAGCTCTCACGAACTTCCTTTGGAGCACATTGAGCAGCATTGTTCACGAGGATTACAGCTGTTTTGGTTGGTTATGAATGAAGAAGGGCCCTGCCTGGGCCCTAAGACCTTAGATGGTTTGCAGTGAACTGGGTTGAGAAGCAAACTGGGAACCGCATGCACATGAACACACATGTATGCCCATAATCAATTGGTGATATTTATTTTTTCCTTCAAATTCTGGTGGCTGATCAAATCTGCCATGAAGGACATACAAAAGTGGACGTCTGCTGCAAATCTGATGGCTGATGTGAGCAGTACCTGGTTCACTAGCCAAAAAAATCTCTCCATCATTATCAGGCAAGGAGGTCCACTTATTCCACACTCAAGCGTGATACAGATAAACTCTGAAGTATGTGGAGAAGAAGCCTAGCCAAACTATTGGTGATTACTGCCACCCTATGTTTTTAATGCTATCCAGGAATCAGCAGGTCTTTAACTTAGATTCTTTATTCTAAAGCAAAACAGAAGACTTACCTAGCATTAAAACAACACGAATTTATCACAGCAAATGCATGGCCACAGACTAAAAGAAAGGTTCTCCATATTTCTTCTCAGGGATGAAATAACGAACAAAAATTTTCTTGTTGTAAACCTGCTAAGGAGCCAGGACATTATTTGTATCTAAAAACCCACCAAAACCACCAAGAACTAAAAAATGCAGGGCATGATGATGCTACAGGCTTGCAATTTTGTGCAGGATGCCCAATGACCACTTAAAGGTTGCTGAGCCTCACTAGCTACTGTGCAAGGCCCCAGGGCATTTGGAGGGCTCTAGAAGTGCCAAAAGTCACAGGTTTCCTTGACCCCCAGGATCCTGGCAAAATATATGATAGTAATAAAGAGTATCAAAAACATGACCCAAAAAATTAATTGCTCAGAAGGATTCCAGTTGAATCTACCCATAAATACTTTTAAATTAAATTTATAAAAATAAAAATGAGAAATGTGGCATTGGCATAAGGTTAACAAGTCAACACCTTAAGGAAACTTCTGGTGACAATGCACACATACCACCAGCTTTGTTTTCATACAATTTGCATTCTTCAGAGTAGTTTCAGGTCAACGGAACCTCAACTTCTTTCCAGCTCTTCTGATGAATGGAGCTGTTTGAATAAAGCCAGTTTATCCAGACTCTGGTTAATTTTCTATTACTTTTTTCATCCAAATTAATAACATTCTTCTGAGAAATGAAATAGGGATTTTTTTTAATAGGTGAGGGAAAAACTATTTTCCAGTGTGAAAGAAACCAATGGTAAAAACATAGTATGTCAAGACAAATCTTGATCCTCCTCCCCCGCTTCATGGCATGATCTCCAAGAAAAATCATATAATACTTCTATGAATTTGTAATTTCATCCCAAAAAACAAAGATCTTAAGATAAACATTTTCTGTTTGTTTTTCACTTTCACAGTAACACCATCCTTACTTGCTTCTAGATGGTCACATTTTGCTGACATTTACAAACATTTCATGTTGATCTTACATGGGTCACATCAATCATCTATACAGTTTCAATGACACTTTGTTAAATAAACTGTCATGAAAGATTTATAGAGAATTTGATAAAAGTAAAGAAGATGTAGTTTAGCTTTTAAAGATGCATTACCCCTTTTCTGAGGTGTAATATCAGGTCTAAAATACCATTAAGTTTTTCTGGCAGGAGATGAAGTGAGAAAATAAAATGTACTCTTTCATCAGCACTCACTTATTTGCATCTCTTGTGCTTCCACAAAAGACTATGAGAACAGATCACCTGCAGCTTTCCCGGAGGAAAAGGGAACCTCAGTCCCATTTTGGCTGTTATGTCGGTCTGTGCCAATGCAGAAGCTACTGATGTTCTTAACTCATTATCTGAGCAAAGATGACCTCCAGATTACGAAAAAGAAAATTGTACTTCAGACCAATGTCTGTTTGAAGGTAAACTGATAGTCTCAGGATAGAAATATGGACAATGGCAAAGTCATATAACTACATTTGGTACATGTTAATTCATTTACCATGACATGCTCAAGTACACACACAGCTGCCTCCATGTTTCTGACAGTACCCTGTTGAGATTGTCTGAACGCTGTGCATAACCCCCAGTACTCTACAAACAAAATTATTCACGTCACTATTTCCTATTATCTTTTTTAGGCAACCTGGTTTTAAAGACTTAAGCAGTTTTTGAGTTTTCATTGGAGAAATAAAAATAACTCCTTTCTAATTAGTTACTGAGCATAAAAAGCAATGCAGGACTGTGCAACTGGCTTTGCAGAGATACCAAGAAATAGTTCTGCAATGCCCTTGTCTTCATCTCTGCCATGAGATGCCTGCAATTCCTGCACTGCACCGTAACACAGTTTGTGGATGCCAGACACTTCATTTTACCCACCTTGGCCCACTGGAAGCTGCCATAAAGGGGAATTATTCAGCTCCCTGTTTCAGTACCCTGTATTACTGACAGAGCAAAGCTGGCTGAGCCGCTGAAGCTGATTGGAAGCAGTTCCTGCTCCACTTCCTTAGAAACGAAAAAAACAGATTCTCATCTGAGCTACACAGCGAAGGATGTGGCAACGAGCCACAAGGAGAGCACGGCAAAGAACTTCATAAAAAATAAACAACAATGAATTTTAGATCAGCTACTAATCACAGTCAAGTTCATTGTTCAAGTGGCAAAAACAGCACGGGGAGGTATTGTATGCCCATAGCAAAAGTTGTTTTGGCCCAGAAAGCTACAGCTACTGGGGAAGGATTTCAGTTCATTGTACAGTGCTGCACTCAAACACAACTTCGCTTTCACTTGCTATCACACACCATCAAGTAAGGTTCTGATGACCTTACAGCTCAACATTATTACATCTATCACCAACACCAAGCTTTGTTCACAGGCTGTCGGTGCAGTCAAGTAACTCGCTTTCATTAAACACCCTTCTTAGGTAAATCAACTGACGTCAAAACAAAACAGCCCACTAAATGGCGCCTATAGCATGACTGCTAAGATGCAGGTACATTTTCAGACTTTAATGTCTGGTATCGATTTGGTATCTGGGAGTGGCCAACAGTGGTTTCACAGTTGGGGTGGGCCTTGATCACATGTAGCTCACTCAGAAGAATCCAAGTTTGTACACATCAGAAAACTCAGTTCACCGATTTCCACCGTTGACTGATCTAGTTACAAAATAAATGATTTATTACATCTTTCAGTTATCTGCAAAGCCAGCTATGTCTGCTACTCCGCAGCAGTTTGGCTTGCTACAAAACACAAGCAAGGAAGTGAACATAGAAAGGTTTTCTCCATTTTACCATTTAGTCCTGAAAAACTTGAAGTGATGAATCAACACTCCCAGTGAAAAACTGCAAGACAAAAACTCATCTCCCAAAGACCACTAATTTTTGTAACAAAGAGGACAGTAAGAGATACATACTAAAAAAAAAACCAAAAAACTGTAATTAGAGTCAGGTGCCTAATGACCAGGGCCACCACACCTGTGTCAGATTTTTTGCCTCCTCCCTTTGCAAGAGCTTCTGTCACCTCCCTGGAGTTAGCCTACCTCAGAAGTCTCACACAAAAGGTCAAAGAATAGTGGACAGATCTACTACTTAGGTAAACAATTCAAGAAAAAAAAGTATTATGTAGGCAATGAAAGATTCTACACAAGAAATAGCATTACAAAATCACATTTGATTCAGTACAAATTATCTATGACCAGAGGAAAGCAGATGGAGGTTCAATGCTAGAAGGAACTCAGTAACAAGCCCTAGCAAATCAATCTCTCACCAGTCTGTGAGAATCATTTCCATAAATATAATGCAGTTACTTGGAAGGTTTTCTTCTATACTGCTTTTCTCCTCCCTACAATTTTGGTATAATTAGCATACATATAAAATACTTCTGCATCCAGCTGGACTAGACGTAAACCATAAAATCATCAGTTACCATTATGACTTTACTGTCGGTGTTCCTGGGACCTTTCCCATAGATATCTTTAACATCTGCCTCACAATAAGAAGACAAAATTGCATTCTTCTGCTAGCCTCACAAGGCTGACCTCACTGTGACCAAACATCCTCTGCTGCTGTGTGTCTTCAGTCCGTTACGCCCTCCACCAGACCCACCATCACCCCCTGAAGCTGGGTGATGGACCCGATTCGCAGGCTGCGTGTCAGCTTCTTGCATCACCGGCAGGGTCCTCAGACAAACACTCTGATTTTCTCTCTGCAGTCGTTATGGGGACCAGCACCTTGATGTTTGGCTTCATTAATTACTTTTTAAAAAAGAAACAAGCAAAAGATGCTCCATGTGTGTTCAGAGCTTTATACAGAGAACAAGCTGTGAGATGCCTACTTACATCAATCACAGCTAACACCTCTCACGGGTACAAACCACCCAAACCAACTCTCTTTGTAAGGGGAACACTAGGGATCTGACTTCCCCATCATTTACTGAACTGATTTTACTCACAGTAACAGCTTATTCAGGGTGAATTTGAATCAGTGTTTTAAAAAAAAACCTGCAGCAATAATCACAGTAATAAGTCGCATATCAACAACATTCATTTGTAGATATTACAGCTACTACATTATCAGTGGTGTTTCTAGGTATTGTGAACTTAAAAAAATGGCTAGGAGTTTAAAGGCAGCAATTTACTCAGTTATTCAACACATCTGTCAAATATATTACTGAGTGGTAAATGAATAAATATTGGATTTCAATTGTTATGACTAGAAATAAATGGCTAGCCATTTTCCAAGCAGCAGCATTGAGCTGCAGATTTTCAGTGTAGGCTTATTTAAAGAAAAAACAGAGTGATTAAAGTAATTCCTGTATTCTGAAAAAAAATCAGCTTGTGTTTGATAGATTAGATTGTTACAACAGAATTGCCTCCCTTTCACCACATCATGTGCTCTTCAGAAAACGAACAAAAAAAGAAAGAAAAAAAAGAAAAAAGACCAGCGCTGTGAAACCATTCCTACTGGGTATCCCGAAGAGATCCTAACTGAATTATTCCAAACACCTGGCATCCAAAGACACATTCCATTTTGAAATGATCATTCCAAATGTTTACAAATATTGTGAAAATAAATGTTTAGATTAGGTATCTAGCACAGTAAGCAATCATTCGGATTAAATTCTATCCTGCATAAGAATTTAATAATTTTTCTTTGAAAATTAGTTAAGCCAAACTTGTGCCTATCGAAGATTAATTAGAAAAATATTAGCTATCAAAGAAGAACTGATGGTTAAGAATATGAAAAGATAAGAAGAGAGACCAGTGCTTTTGATTGTCCTGCCACCTTCCCGTAAGTATTTTCTCATAGAAAAGCACTGAAATACATAGGCAGATAAAGAGAAATGAGCGTGTCCTGCATTGACAATGAGTTCATACTCTCTTGCTGGTGTTTCACTCAGATTTGCAACAGTTAAAAAAAAAAAATCATCACAGGCTCTGAAAGAGGGAAAGCACTCAAATCACTCAAATTTTAAAGAAGCGCAGCAAAGTCACAATACAAGTGCAGGAACATCCTCAACTTCACCAGATGGAACTAAAACTTCTATCTCCATTTTAGCCGACACTGTGGATATGCTTTAAACCATCCTCAAGTGACGTGACTCTATTGGGAAGTACTGCTGCAAAGCGGCAGACAGCATTAGCTCAAAAAAGCAGCTGCCGCCTCCTCCTCATGATGGTAACAAAGATGATTAACAGTACGGGTACTCAGCTGGCTCTGGAGTCCTAGCTGCAAGCGGAGGGCAGCAGTGCGAGTCGAGGCTCTGCCTCTGAAACAAACTTCCCAGCCTGATGCGCGAGAGCTCTCCCGCACTCACAGCGCGTGCACAGAAGGTGGCTGAAGTCATCCCTTCCGCAGGCAAACAGCAGCCAGAGGGGAATTCCGACAACAGCGCGCATCTTCCAGCCCCAAAACATGGTTTCGGTTTAGATCCAGAAGTTAAATACTCTGCTGATGTGTTACTGCTATGCCCTTATGGTCAAGATGATCAGAGTGGTCTCTTAATTTGACATTTTGGATTTTCCCAGTCTTTATCAACGTGTGTTACAGACTGTTGAGGGAACTACATAACAGGATTAACTAATGGCAATAACCCTCTTTTGTCAGAGAGGATTACTGTCATTCAGCACTAGGGGAAACTGAAAACCAGGAGTTCCTTTTGTGGTATTCATTTAATATTCCACTCTGTAATCTGTTTGCAACAGTATTAGTGCAAAATGTCATGGGAAGATGTAAACACTCACCAGATTCCTTTTTGTACCTACAAACAAACCAAATGAAAAACAAAAAACAGTTTGTTTCCTGTCGCTCAAACTGTTCCAAGATCCTGATGCTCTATGTTATTTAACGTTTCAGCTGACTTTGGGGACATTGTAGACTGCTCTGATGAGGCATGTTCTAGTGTCAGCCAACAGTTTATCCCTGGCACGCTTGTCAATCAAAATAAAACTAACAGACGGCTTTCTTTGTTTCAAATGAGTTTCCCCTCGTCATTAAAATTCACTTTTTATTACAGAAACTACCATTTGGAGAGAGCAAATTGAAATGTTTACGGTTCCTACTGAATCACCTTCTACTGAAGTTGACCATTGCAAAAAGAATTTGGAGAATATCAGAAACATTTCACTGCCTGCCTGCTACCTATTACTGGTCTCACTATAACCTGTGGCCTACAGAATGGGCATTTCATACAAAAGCCCGTAACCGACATTTTAACAACAGGACGGCATGATTTTCTTTTAGCGTTTTCAGCAGCAACATATAAAAATCTAGACAATTAAAATTCTCATAGGACTGAGCAGCAGGAGTTGAGATTTATCTCTTCAGAATGCATAAAATACATGTTATTCCTCAAGTGTGTGCTTTTCAGAAAGTACTGGTTTTCTTTTTCTAGATATTGAGGAATTAATGTTCTCTTAGATTTGGAAGCTTTTTGGCGAAAGCACACAACTCTACAGAAAATTAGATCTAGAATATGTATTCTGGGCAAAATTAAAAAAGCGTGCAAGTTTCCAGCACACACCAACTTCATTTCTGGGATATGTATCAAGAAGCTATCCAAATATATCCTGACAAAACATCACGATTTCCAACAAGCCTTTGTGAAACAGACTGCAACATGATGATTTGTAATGATGTACAAATCATGTAAAGGAAGCCACTATTTTATCTGAAGTTCCCACATGAGTAAAAGTAGAAGCTGCTGCACATACCAGATTTCCTTTTCCTTTTTAATAAAAGTATATTAAAAAACAACAACAACAACAAAAACCCCTAACAAACAAGGTTTCCAAATCATTATCTTTCTTCTCTACAGGGAAATTGTGCATATAGCCTCTAATTATGCCAATTATGAACACGTGGGATTTTAGTTATTATAAACACACTTTCCTTCCACTGACAGTGATTCAAATCCCATCCTACAGATTGATTTGCAGCCCTTAAAATCAGACCCTTTCTTTTGTTAACAAGCACCATCCCTTTGCAACTGCCATTGGAATAAGATGGCAAAATCGAAAAAGAGTATCTCCTCTTTTTACATTTTCTACAGACTATACGTTAAACACAGGATGTAATTAGTGTAAAAAAAATGAAGTAGTCTAAGATACTGTCCTGGGCAGGGCAGCACAATATAAGCTAAAAATATTAACTACAATTGGGAGGAAAATAAGACAGGAAATAAATGTCCAAAACTTACCCCAAATTCTGTGCATGCATTCTAATCCTTAGGTCACAACTTAATCCTGCAGTAACTGGTAGCAACTGCCCATGAGAAGCAAAAGCCCAGACATTTTACCCAGGAGCTCTAATTTAAGTAGCTTTCCTTTTCCAAAGCCAACACGCTTTTATCACATCTCTGCGAACAGTAATTTTTTGGATACAAACCCAGCATGCTATCCTGTCTTAACCACTATTGCCACTACTCTCTCCTTCATACTGCAGATTCATATTCATTTATGTCCTAATAATAATATTTATGAAATGTAACACTTGGCATATACAGAAAAATGTAACTTGGCTGCTAGAATTCATAATTTTAGAATGCAAATAATTAGAATTAATTACTGTTAGGCAGCCGCACGCAACATTCCTGACACACCAGTAGGGAAGCACACCTGATGTCTCCCCAGGTTTTACGACTGACGTGCGTCTGGATCAAACTCATGGCGATAAATTCCTCCTCATCCCAGTTGCTTTCATGAAAATTGACCTAGCAAAGAAAGAGTCCCTTAAACTTCAATCTATACCCAGTCCTCCCTAGAGATAAAAACTTGTCATATTAAGGCAAGAATAAATTGTCTTTTTATGTTATTAAAAATCTCTATTAAGTGGAGTGACCCCTCTCGAGTATTTTGCAACACAATTAGTCAAGAGAATTTTTTTTAAAGGGTCTTAAAGGATGCATTGTTTTAGCAATTTGATTGAGCTGTATTCTCTGAATAGAACTTCCAGAAAGAACAAACACTGCTGTTTTTCCTGAGATTCTCTTTAACACAAAAAGCCTGAACTTGCCTTGTACTGGATGGTGAAGCCTGAAGCGTCAGGAAGAAGGCAGTGTGCGTGTGCATCTCTTTTCTCAACCCTCTCATTGGTAAAAGCAAATCCAAGAACAGTTTGAGAAATCATGAGAACCCCACATCCCTAGGGCAAGAGGAATGAATCCCCATTCCGACAACCAGAGTTAAAATGGGCATAAGGAGATAAACTGTGATGAAAGAGTATCATATCCTCTTTGTTACAGAGAGTAAAGGAACAGAAAATAATGAAATAATAACATTAATACTATAGTTTCAACCTGCTGTGTTCCCAGTTTTTCTCTTGCTTTTGATTTTGAAAAGAACTGATAAATACTCTCCAAATACAATTTTCAAAGCAGTTTTGCATCTATCCGTATTAGTTTAATCTAGACCACGTTCTTCTCATTGGTTTATGATAATGGTACCTAAGACACGACCAGAAATCTTCCTAACATGAAGACACATGACATCTACTGCTCCACCTTTGTCCTGTATGGACTGTTATTCTGTTATATAAGGAAATCGGATTAGTTTGACATAATTTGCTCTTGACAAATCCATGTTGTCTGTTATCTTCTGAGCACTTACAGTTTATTTATTAGTCACAGTATTTTTCTAGTTGATCTGAAGTCAACTGGTCTACAATTTCCAAGCAATTTCACCTCTTTCCTCCTTTCCAGTCTTCTGATACCTCATTCATCCCCCCATGACTTTTCCAAATTAGCCATTAATCACACAGACATCTCATCCACCATTATTTAACTACATTAAAACCAAGGTCCTCAGACCCAGCTGATTTCAAAACATCTAATCTAAATAAGTTCCCTGTCCACCTGTTGCAACCTTTCCCTTTGCATGCATTGCAGGGCATCAACCCTTTCTTTGCTCTTCCCAAGGTGGACGTGTAGACCAATTTCCTGTTACTCTGGAAAGCATCTGCCAATTGCATCTCATTTTTTTCTTCGGCCTTTCTGACACTGTCCCCACATGCTTATTCTATAATGTTTAGATTAACCCAGCTGCCTTCACTGCTCCCCCTAGTTGGAAAGGTGCTTCTCATAATCATCATGGCAAGATTGCTAATTCAGCAAACCTGACCTCTTCCTACAGTTGCTACCTTTCATCTGTGATTGAATTGTTTGTATTTATGCCCTCTTTGTATTTATTTATTTATTTTAAACTAAAACAACTGAAAGGTTTCTTGAAAATTTTGCCCTTCCACTACTGTGGAGTTCTTACTTCCCAATCTGAATACATCAGTATGTTTTCTTTTAAAGCACTACTTTCTTTATGTATTATTGTTTTTGCTTCTTGTCAGATGGCTTGTAAACACTATCATTTCATAGCCTCTCTCACTCCACTTACATTAAACTTGGACATTCTTAAATAGTTTTTCTTTCTGGGTTAGACCCAAGTTTAGAACTTCTCCTTTAAAGCTGCTTTCTCTATCCAATACACAAAAAAGCTTCAAGCATTCCAGACCATACTGGTTGTATGTCTGGATTGGGAAAAATTCCTATTAGCACAAAGTCCTGTGCTTCCCGTGAGTCTACGTGGTAACACAAAGCTCCACCCACATGGATCCCTCCTGCCTCAGTGGCCTTCACGAGCTGGCTGCCATCATATCCAGTGCTATCTCCCTGTACAGGCTGCACCCCTGAGCAAGTGCATGCCATGTTTTGAAAGGCAACATCTCTCCTTTTTAGTTGCTTTTGCTTCCTGAACAAGCAATATCCTTCACAGTAATAATCTAGCTGTGTGAATTATCTGATTAACTCTCTTTAATAACAGCTATAAATCATGATCATATATCAAGATTTTTTTCCTTATTTACTTCCCTGTTTCTTGGATTAGAATACACCTTTAAGGTGATCTGGAAGCAATCCACCAGCCTGTATCTTGTACCAGCTTTAAACACATGAACAACCACTTCATACTTCTGGTTTTGTAAACGCTCGACTAGTTGTAGCTATCTGTATTAACCTCAAAGTTTTTCCTATCCCCCTCTAATTCCAATTTAAAATCTTTGTGACCATATTAGCAAGTTAGTATGTAAACATGCACATCAACTTTTTCAAGAGGTGTGTTCTAGTGAACACATTTAGTCACCTCTCATATTACCACTTGCACTTGTTAAGAAGAAATTGGATGAGGAAGAAAACAGCAGAACAAACAAGTAGTTCCTAAATGATACTGTCAGGAGAGTTCCACTAACTGATGTGGGCTGGTCCAATTACCCTGTTTCTTGCACTAGTAACAAGCTGGGCACAGTCTAACTCTACCTGGAAATGTAGCAAAATCCAGTGGATTCAGAGGTATGACAACCTTATCTACATTGTGCTAAAAATCTCTAGATGCTATGATATAATCGAAAATGTAAAAGCAGTACTACCTTTTCCTACCTTGCTTCTCAAAGACTCAACCTTCTTATTTTCTTATACACAAATCTCTCATCCACCCTTTTTCATTTTCATTCAGTACTTCTACTGCAGATTATTATCTGGCTGTTTGTAGTATCAGCTCTGCATTTCCAGAGAAACAAATCTGGAAGTTTTATACAGCTCTCTTTCACAGCCCAAAATGACATAATATAATATTGATCCAGGAACACTGCTGCTGTCACGCAGCTGACACTGTGATAAAGTAGTAAAAGTCATCAAGGGTATACCAAAAATTGTGTGGCAGCATGTCTGCAATGCAGCTGCGAAAGAACTGATGCAGCAGTAGATATATGTGGAGTAAGAGTCTTTGTCAGAAAACACCAAAAAAGTTCTGCTGATTCCAATGCCCAGTAATGTCAATATCAATGACGACATTTAAAAAAACTCCTCCTTACCCTCTTTTTGCTCAGTTACTACCATACTACATAATTCTACTTGTTTTAAATGGAATTACAAGTTTGTGTCGTGTTTCATTACAGCCACTGACACGAGGAGCTTTTCTTAACTAATGATTTACATTTTCAGGCCACACTAAACTTACACTTGGCTAAAATAGAAACATAAGTTTTATTTAAATAACAAACAGATGAGAGACAAAGTGTTATGTTGAAAGATTTTTCTCTGATGTCACATATATTTTCCTAAAAATTGAGTTAATTCTGCATCTTCTCCAAAAATCTCAGGATGTATCTACGAATTCTTTTAAAAAACAGGGACATTTATAATAGCTAATATTTTCTTATCCATAGAGCTTAGTCTTTGACTTGGAATACAAGTTATTTCACTTGTGAAGTAATAATGCTATACTATACAATGTTACTATTATAACAAGATCAAGCAATAAATATTTGTATATTCCAGAAATTTACCCTGGGCAGGCTTGGTTGCTGTATCTCTTATCAAAATTATATGAATGCAAAATGTAAGACCTCATTGAACCAACTTGAGTACTTGCTCAAGTACTCTCTGAAGACAAGTGCAGCTTCGTATTTCCGCTGCAGCCATTATCAATGAAAAGCACTGCCAAAGGTGCACACCTTGATTCAATTCTGGCTCCTAGAGGAGACTGCATCATGCTCCGGCTACAGTTACTCCATCAGTCCACATGGTAGAGGTCTGGGCAGTCCAGTAGCTCTATGACCTGTAAGGGTGACACTGGCTGCAGATGGCAGAAGTTCTGTGGATTTTGTTTACATTTCTAAAAACCCTACGTAATTACACATACACGCAGTTAATGTTTAAAGAACACCACTGAGACAACACCAGCACCCCAAAATTATGCGAGTCCAGAATGCAGGTTGCTTTATGCAACTGGAGTCCTGCTGTCATGTCACAGCCCATCATCGCCAGCCCAAAGGAGCACAGTCCCGGTGAAGTACACAGAATGCACTACAAAGTAAGTGAATGTCTGAGCACGTAAAGGACCATTTCATAACTCCTTCATTGAAAAACACACATAGCTATACAGTCTTCAAAGTAAAATGTGCCAGTAAGCATAAGATAGATGGGGCAAGGAGCTAAAAGGAAGAAGTCTGGCAAGATAAGATGCAACAGATGTTGGATAAAGTTTCAGATTCAAATATTAAAAAAAATATTACAGAGAACATGAAAAAATGCTCATTTGGTAGTATAATTCATACCAACATTTTGAAGTAAAATCAGGAGACTTTAAAAAAAAGTCAGAACTGTTTTTGTACGTTCTCTGATGCTGCCTCAGCTCAAGCTCTGTCCCTTCACTCACCCCCATGGCATCAGCAGGATAGCAGGGGTGGGATGGAGTGAGCGAGAAGGCTTGTGAAATTTTTATTACAGCTCTGTTGTAAACCACCAGAAGACAAAATAGACAGTTCCAACTAGGAACAGCTGTTATTTTCCAATTAAAAATCACAAGACCAAAATATTAATTTTTCAAGCAAGTGTTCAGTTTGAGGAGCCACAACTACATTTCCTAGCAATATATTATTTTATTTTTTATTTTTTAAGATAGGCTGCTGAGATGTGTCTGGCAGAAATAAATTAATGTAGCAAAACAGTTTATTGTCTGCTGCTGATATGCAAATAACTCCATTCCATATTGTGAAATATTGTCTCAATATGTAATGAACTGTAAAGGATTTTCCTTTGGAGGGGGAAAACGATTTGTTGACACTTTTCCAAATGTTTTACGTAGTAAAGTATTAGCTCTGTTAGACTTTGAGAAAGATTATCTTTTGCTATCATAGAAGCAAGTTAATAAAGTGACAATAACAAACTGATGTATCTGTCAAAGTTTATAGATAAGGATGTCAAGCTATAGGTTATCAGCCTACAGTACTGACACTGTTCATATATCATAGCCCCCCAACACACACACTGTCAGCATTGTTTATTTTCAGTCAGGAGTTAAATAATGACCATGTACTAAAAATGCCTTTGGGAACTGCTTTGTCTTACATACTGTTCACCTGTTTACTTCAGAGTAAGTTTTGAGTTGCTTTTGTTTAATTTTCTGTTTGAACAGCTGGTATTTATCAACTTCAAATGGACTTCAGGTCAATACACAGCAAAAATTTTGCTGCAATTTCTACACTTGTTACACACACACAGCTTGTAAAATGCTAATGAGAACACCTTCAGCACAGCATCCAGATTCAGAGGAACACAAAAGATACCAACAATATTGAAAGTACATCAATACCGAAAAAAGGAAAAGAACATATAAAATAAAAGAGGTCTTACGTTTATTGTAAAGGATCCAGCAACAGAAATTATAACCATTTTGTACTGTGCTCAGCAAACAACAGCATTTATTACTTGCCTTCTTACTCTTTGTATTTTCATTACAGTATTTAAACCTGGTTATTCACAAAAAGGTGGATGTTATGGGGTGGTGACTGGGATTTTTCTGTTTGTTTTGGAGCAAGGCAGAGAAAGGACTGGAGCAAGTTCTTCTGAAGCAAAAAGTAAGGCTGCAAGGAAGACACAGCCATTAAAAAAAACAAAAAACTTGTTTTATCTTGAAATCACCATTTTTTTTTCTCACATACATAATAATAAAATTAAAAGACTCCTATGAAAACTATTTCATAAGAAGTTCTATGACAAGAAACAAGTTACACTAAACACTGGAAAAATACATCAAAATGTGAACAGGTTAAGTTCACAATGCCTAGATGTAACCAGGAACAACATAATGGGTTTCCATCTATTTATTCTTTTTTCTCTATATACCAGGCAAGGTGACAAAGATAACATTCTACCAGAAATCTCGTTCTGGAACTGACAGCTCTAATTGTCATATTTGACTAAGTAAAAAAGGAATGGGAAAGATCATGAACTCTTAATTCAAACAAGTTCCTATTACTTTTTTTGGAATTGTTGTCTGAGTAAGAATCTCAGGTTATAGGATGAAATTTAACATAATAGTTCGAGAACCTTTTTTCTAATCAGTGGATTTTTTCCTACTACAGTGTTTTAAAAAATTGACTGAAATAAAAAGGGTATATTTGGAATCTCCATTTAATAATGAAAGGGGAGGGGAAGGAATTATAACAACTACAAAAAGAAAAAAAAAAGTTTTTCCTCCCTCAACACTAAATTGAGCTTTTTAAGTATGAAATTTAGCAGAACTTTAGCATGAGGGTTTTTGTGCCTTATACTCCCCTGCAAAAGAGCAAATAATATGAACATGAAACAAATGATAAAAATTAATTTGACACCACCTAGTACTACATGGCCTTCAACCAAGAAGACCACACATCCCAATTCTCCTGAACTTGACTTTGTAAGTAGAGCCGTATCAGTTAGAAAAGCAAGTAATCTGAAAGACTTGAAGCTTTTTTTAAGAAGCATTAGTTTCTCATGACAGACACAGATACACTGAACCATGAGGCACCTAAATATACATGACCATAAATAAAAGTTTTTTTGTAGTCACTGAAATTACAAGCCAATGAAACATCATTTATTCTATGATATTCAGTTTAACTTAGATACCAATATGCAAAAAACGGGTTGATTTATGTAAGCAATATTTTTCAATCTAAGTATTACACAAAGGACTCTGAAAAGCCAGCCAAACAGCCCAGATTTGAGTCACAGCTTCCAATCCAACTTGAAGTGAATAAAAATTACACAGTTTCTTTAAAAGGTTTTTATCAAAACCACCCTATTTCAACTATGATTTATATAGCTTTTACAAAAGATACTTCAACCATTTAATCCGTACGCTGACTGCAAAAATCTCTGCAATGTTTGTGAAATTCATTTAATACGACCAAATGGAGTAGGAAGCTAACAGACCTCCTGAGCTTCACATTGGAAACTTTTTCACAGGAGCCTAAGTCTATTGTATAAGAGAAGCCAAGGGGTGCCGAAGGAGTTGGTTGCTATGGTGGCATCTCATAAATCATCAATTATTGTCTGTTATTATGGAGGTGACAGCCTCATAAAGAGATTTGCATTTTCGGCTAATTTTAAGATTTTTTCTGCAGACATCATTTGCTTTGTAAAAGAAATGTCATGACAACCATAGAACACTTAAGCTTGTTATCGGGTAGTCAGGCATTCACTTGGCCCCCGTCACTTTGGCATTTGAGCATCGTAGCCTCTTTTGCATTATTGAGTAGTTTATCTTTACAGTTCATAAATATATTTCTAAACACGGGGACGGCATAATAGGAGAATGGCGGCAAAAGCAATGGAGGGCTCCTGGTTGCCACGGCAACCTAAACTGATCAATTCCCTGTCACTGTTTTAAAAGAGGCACCACTCTCCTGTGGCCCGAAATACTAATTACAAATGCAGGCCCTTCGCTAGCATGTTCAGCTTACAGATTAAAGCAGTTCATGCCTAATTTATCATTTAACATGTCCTCCCACATTTGTAGTGCCGTGCAGAATGAATAATAACTTCACTTGTTTACAGCATTTTCAACTTAATTCCACTAATTAGTTTTGCAGTTGCAGGAATTTTCAAGGCTGCGAACCCTGACTGCCGTGTGCAGGCCCCATGCAGGCCCCACAGGCCCCGCGTGCAGGCCCTACACACCCCACAGGCAGGCCCCACAACAATCGATACACATCCCATAGGGATGTCCCCCTTTTTTCAAAAACATTGCTTTTTAAGTGACTGGGATTTATTTTCAATGGGAATAGAAAGGAAATGATGGAAAATCTGATGCAGCTCTATAGCATAACAATTCATATTGTACTGTCTGACACGAAGACAAAATACTGTGCCTTGCCCCTGCAAAATGGGTGTAAGTGATGACACTCACCAAGCCTTTGACACTGCACTTCCAGTCAAGCTTCTGAAGCAAAATTTGGATAACATCTGATCATTTTCCTTCTACTGAACTTTAACTATACATACACACATCTATACGTGTATGCATCCATGTGTGCATACTTTTAGTGCATGCGCATGAGCTTCAACACAGTATTTATTTACAAAATCCCAAGCACCACCACCCTGTCCACTCACTCAGATCTTCCTGACAAGCACCTGCAGATGTCCTGAAAAAAAACTTTTCCGCTCTCTGCAATCTAAAACAATACAGGACAGAAAATGAAGTCTTTACAAGGAAAGCCAAACTTGTTGCACCCAAAGTGCTTTCAGTTATTATTCTAACATTTATGAAACAGAGCCTACTTAAGACAGTTAGTAATTATGAGATCGGAGATTTGACATTCTAATATTGGGAATATTCTCTGACGTTTCTGCTCCAAATAATATTATAAGTGTGCATACTCCAAAACCCTCTGTCGTTTGAAATGGCAAAAAAAGGCACGACCTGTAAGATTCCTCTCTAGTAATACGAACGGTTTTGTGTTTGAACACTGCCGCCCCTGGGGAGCTCAGGGAGAGGGAAGGGATTTTTGGTTCCTTGGTAATATTTGTACTATCAGAGTCACAAAGGAGATCACTTGACAGCCTCTGCCCCAGGCAGCTCCTCCCTGTCATCAGTTTTACAAAAGGGCTCCTTCCCAGAACTCCTGTTAATCAACAAAAATTATACATCCAAAGAAAGTTAAAACCCTTTAGTGACTCTCAGGGGACTTCACAAGAGGGAGCGACGAAGCGCTTCCAACTGCTGCTCAGCCCGGCAGCTGCAGCCTCTGCACTCCAGGGGCCCCCAATCCAGTCCAACAGCCTGTGCTCACAGGTGCTGCGAGCCTTCCCGCACCAGCTCGGTGGCTGTGCAGCAGGATTTCTGCATTACCGCAGTGTCAAGGTTAAAGCTCCAGTGCCCTTATTTCAAAGGGAAATATGGTCAGCTCGAAGCCATGAAAACTAATCTGCGCACAAGCAGCCGTCGATCAGGAACACTCGCTGAACAGCGCACGGGCTGGAATAGAAGTTTACGCCAAGGTGGTTTTTAATGAAACTCTGCTTCTGCCTTCCACAGTGTTTAGTCGTGTTTCATATAGTCCCGTTCCACAAATCATTTCTAACAAAAGAGCCAGTGGAGGGGGGGGACAGGAGGAGTACATGTATGCATAAATGAGTCCATAACACAGCCAAGGCAATGCCTGCTAATAGAAATTTGTTTAAAAAAATCAGCAACAACAGAACTTTTTTTCACGTATAATCTACATTCTCTGTGATTTGCATTTGTTTGGTCTTCTATTATTTAGCTCCTAGCACCTGAAGTGGATACTAAAGAGAGCATTAAGCACAACTGAATTTTACGAACATAATCTGAGAAACAGGAGGAACAGCAATTAGGGGCATAAAACTGAAGGGACAGCACATGCCAGCTTAGAAGAAGGACAGGCTGGGCGTCAGTAAGGAGGAAGCACAACGTGCTGCTGCTTCAGAAACAGACGCCCTCGTGGACAGATGCAGGAGACTACAGTAGAGTATTGGCCTACCTTCCCTCTAGGCTCTTAATTCCTGAGGAAACACTTCTCTTTTAAGGAACATCCTTCTCTGACTGCTGTAATACAGCAAAACTTTTATTTAGCCCATTCAATGGTAGGTTGCACCCTCTTTCTGCAGAGCATCCTTAATGTTAACACCCACTTCTAAAGACCTTTACGGACAGTCTCCTCGCCCAACCCCTCTCTACAAATAAAGCCAATTCCAACAAAGGCAATTGCATGAAGGTGACACACAAGTGATGGTAAAGAGAAAGTCAGAGCACAAGCATTCATGTCAGTGCAAGCCAACATGAACTCTAGACTCCTTACTCCAGTGCTGCTGCTTGTTTGTACACAATCATACACTAGCAGTCCATGCTAGCTTTTCATGTCCAACTTTTTCATAGTTTGTTGTATACTTACATTGTTCTCCAGTCCTCCAAAAATCAAACTGTAGACATTAAGCAGAATTGAACTACACAATAATAGTTATCAAAAAAGCAGTTCCTATGTGAGTGAACATAATCTCCCACAGAACTGACCATTCTATCTGCTAGTCTCATTAAAATGCTAATTCAAAACTTAACTTTCAAACAATACTAAAATAAACCGAATTATTCATCTGTGCTCTTGAATCCATCTATTATTGTCTATCTATTATTGTTGGCCATTGACCATAAAACCGTACAGCCCAGGCAAAAAGGCTGTGGCCTGGCAGGTGCTGGAGAACAATCTGGACTCCCAAGTAGTAAAAGGCAAATAGCTACTGACTGTACTTGGGTTTTGCCTAAACTGAACTCTTTCAGCTGCTAAGTTGTGTGATACTTAGGTCAAATGTGTTTAAGGCAAGCAGTAGACTGAGCACTACTAAGTGCTACTGAAATAAAAACCACCTATACTAAGAAAGATCATTCTATTTTCAGAAAATAATTATGATCAGTGCTCATGATTTGCCTACTGTGATTACATACGCATTCAAGATCTTGCTTCTTATTCTGGTTGAACACATAAGGCTGGTGCAATGAGTATTGGCAAAAAGGTAGGATCGCTTGACTATTTAAAGAAAAAGTTGTTCAAGTCCTGCAGTATTTAACACTTCTGTATGTTTGCCGTGACACTGTATGTTTTAATTACCATCTCATCCCTACCGTTCCTCTTATTTCATGGACTTTAGCTTTCATCACCTGAAGAAACCCTTGGTCCAGAACATCCATTAGAGTTCACGGAGATGCCAGTCCAGTCACTTTAGGTTTTTGCCTGTCAAACTGTACTTTTAAAAGAAGATGGTATACTGTTAGCAACATTATGCATCAAGGATCTACATCGACACAGAATTTCTCCTGACCCAAACCAAATCTGTTGGTTTTCCGCTGAAAATAACTAGAAGATCCCTGAGAGTTAATATAGTACCTTCACATTATTAAATGTAACATGCAGAACATTACATTATTATGCTACACATGGCTAAGGAATTTTAGTATTCACAGGATTATGGTAATTAAGTCTTCCTTCACTTTGGGTGATGTGACACTTGCTTGACTATAATGTCACTCCACTTAAAGTCTGTGTAAACAACATTATCTTAGTCACTCTGCATTACATTTCCAACTGTGAGCAAAATTACAAGGTCAGAGTGGACAAGAATGTAGGTAATCCCAAGGAAATATCATGTAAATGACTAGCTCAAGGTTCAAGCTGGGTTTTCAAGGGTGGTAAAAGGCTTATGTACTACACCAATATTTTAGTATTGTTTTGTAGAAGGTACTAGCAAAATGCGCTTCTAGTTGTAGGGACAGTTAGTCAGTCAGAACACTGCAAACTTTCTTTTGCCAGTAAGGACTCAGCTGTCAAAGATATGCAAGGAGTAAAAGAACTGATTCTGCACAAAAAAAAACCTGTATGAAACTAGCAGATTATTAATTAAATCTGTAAGTGACAGATGCAAACAAAGAAATATATATTTCAACGCCATCCTTAACATAACATAATAAAATCTCCATTAAACTGTCAGTCAGGCAGCTGGGAAAAAAATATTAACCTCATTGTTAAGACCAATTTGTCTAATTCACATAGTTGAATTTGCTTTTGCTTTGAATATCAAACAGGAAAGCATTTACAGTCTTTTCTTTTTTTTGTGTGATTTTTAACTGTCAAGCAGACAAACGTGCAACTGAATCTCTTTTACCCTAACAACACACAGGCATTTCTCAATCTATATACATTTTGAAAAGAACACTGCTGAAGGGCAAAACGATGCATCGCGTGGCATGGCCAGTTAAGCAGAGGCTGCTGAAGCTACCAGTTACAGTGGCAGCCTCCCTTCAGTAACGCTTATTTGCTTAGCCTAGTTAGTACGCTTTTTAGCCTTAATCTGGATAAACTACCTAAGTTTAAAAGTTGCAATCCTACAATCAGCAGATAATAGCTTTCAAGTCTATTACCTACACGGGTTTGGAAACGTACCAGTTAACCTCTTGTAAGTATCATAAAATTAACTAAACAGAGAAAGTCTTGTCAGCAGGTAAAAATTGCGTAAATTGTTCAAACACTGTAAATACACAAGCATTCAAGCCTATATACTTGGAGGCCTAACAAAAACCAGGCTGGGCTGGGATTTAGCTAGCCACATCCATACTGGGGCTGCAATAATTTCTGGGAATTCCACCGGCACAGAAGTGGTACCCAGGGAAATGTCACTGACATATCAGACACTCTGAAATGTCACTTCAGTCATTTCTACCTTAAACAGGAGCTGTGGGAAATTTAATTAATGACAAAACTGAACTGTTTCAAGTTCTCTCAGGTAGGAATTATGTTCGTAAATTCACTGATAAAAACAGGTCTTTGCCAAAAATCCTACAGGAGTAAAATCTATCCATGCCTACTTTTAAATCGCTACTGTTAAGAAAGTGGATTGACAGGAAGACCGAAGAGCCTTCCCCAGGCTCGCTCCTGATTTTACGCTGCAGACTCACTAGTTTTGGTAAGACTACAAGACAAAGTCCATAACCTGATCAGTGGCCACTCAGCCTGCATTCTTCTTAAAGTTTAAAAAATAATCTCTTTCCACTGCTTTCTGCTCTACTTGCACGATGTACAAATTTGGCTCTTTCTTCTGACGTTATCAGAATGGCCATACTGTCAGAGCGGGGTTGGCATCTCACCGAAAGCACAAAGCTGTGCATTTACCTGGCTGCTTTTGGGGCAAGTTCCAGTGGAACCGGTGACAAAGCTCCCTTTTGTAAATTCGTGGAGGGCTTTAAAGATAAGACACAGAGACTGCTTCCCTGTTAAACCTACACTAAAAGAGCGTAACTCAATTATACCACAGATTATACATTATGAATTATTTGCAGCTTTTTAAAAGTTGTTTGCAGATCAATACAGTGCTCAAGCTTAAGATCCAGAAGCATACATCCTGTCACTAAGGCCAAAATCAAAGTACAGTGCCTGGTGTGAAGGAAACAAGGTGTCTCCCAGCTGGGACTGCTTGGAGATCTACGCACAGGAAAGGATGTGCACGTACAAAAAGCAGCAGTGCTGCTCTTGGGAGCCGATGGCACGGAGAGACCAAGGGGAAGCAGTGGGAAGGAGATGGTACCGGTTGGTTCAAAGCAGTCCAGAATTCCACGTCATCTGGTAACCCTGTTTGGTACAAAGTCCACAGGGCTCCCAAGGCTTGAAATGTGGGTTGAACAGAAGGGCTGACAGCCGATCCCACAGGCTGAACTGACAGAAAGCTCTGGTGAGTTGAGCGTGTCCATTACGACACCGGAACAGAGCAAGAGATGCTCTCAGTGTCTTCTGATGTCTTTGAAGACTTCTGTCATTTTAACCCATTGATATAATTAGTTATAACCAGTATATCATTCCATAGATGAAATATTTCAGTATTAATTTACAAATCATACTTGTTATTTATGGTGCATATTAATGGTACTTGTCATATACATTTATAATGTATTCTTACTACAGGATTTAATAGAAAAACAAATAAAAATGAAGTGCATATAATATTACTAACACAAACAGGCAAAATATAGGGATCAGTGACTTGGTGTCTACTTTGGCAGGAGCTGAACTTGGTCTAATGACTTATGGTTCTGATTTAGTGAGGGTTCCCTGTCACGTACGACTTTGTGACTTCTTTAGTATGTTTTCTTTAAAAAGTAAAGGTTTTTTGTATGAGATTGGAATTTAATTGTTTCCTTTTCAGACAAATATGCTTTTGGATGGATGCTGATGGAAAGGGCAATCAGATGTCAGAAGGGCAGCAGTACAGTGAGATTATGTGCTGAGGTCTAGGGCAGGACAGGCAAACAAGGGGGGGATTTCGGATCACTTGAGCAGATCCTTATAACTAAAATCTCAGATAACACGCTTTGTTTATCCTGCATAAATGTGTATCAGCAGGTCAAATCAACTTCTGTTATGTTAACTACTTAAGTTACTTTCTTATTAACAAATACGCCTGATAACATAACAGAACTCTCATCTGTGAGCATCTGGAATGCAATTTAAAAAAAAATAAGTAATTAGGAATGCGATGTCCTGCATCTAGAAGCAATGAACTGTCCTCTTCCCATTTGGGAAAAAGAATAAAATAAACGGCAGCAAGAGAGCGCTTGTGTGGCAGACAGTCAGCAATGCTCCTATCTCATGGCACAGAAACTAGAAAAGAAACTGTCAATGCTAAGCATGCAAAGAACGTCCTGCTTTGCAAAATGCCGCACTGTTGAATTAGACATATTAGACATTACATATTTCAGTTTCCAAAACATTGCTGAGGCTATTTAGAATGAGAAATATTTGAAATCTCTTTTTAGACTTGATAGCCATGTATGTGACGATGGCACTTTTTCTGTACCCATTAACAAAGCACTCCCAAACATGATCATTAAAATTGTTACTAAATAAAGCTGAAATAGAAAACCACATGAAAGCTTTTGATTCATTCACCAAATCTCTCCCCCCAAATCAAATCTGTTGTCATCCCCCACCGCCCACCCTGCACAAGCATGAATACCTGAAGGGGGAGCAGGTAAAGATTCCTTCAGAAAAAGACAAAGCAAAACACTCACTTCTCACTGACAAGATTCACACTGATGTACTGATGCCCTATCAAAATGATTAGTTTTGGAAAATTTGACAAACACTGCTGTGATATGGTCTTTCTCTAACAACCTGATAACGGTCTTAGAAAAAAAAACAACACCCCCCACACCATACACCCGCCCACACACTGCCGAGCAGCAGCTCTCCATAGGCAGCTCTCCCCTCAGACGCCACGAAACAATCGCTGAGCTTCCCACGGCTGCTGCTCATCGCGCTGCTCCCCTGCCCCTCGGACGTCTACGGGTGGATGCTGTGGCCAAGGCCGCTCACGCACGCTTCGGCTGTCCTTGGCCACGGGCCCCACGCTGCACGCAGCCGCCCGAGGTGCCCTTGGGACGCCCGATGGCACCCAGGTGTCAGGGCCAAGCTGGTCCCAGAAGCAGGGAGCCACTGTAACTTCTCTGCGGAGGGTTCCCAGCTCACCGGGGCACCCCTGCAACGCAGGGACTGGCCGGGAGGGCCCCTCTGTTCTGTTTGCAGCACATCTGTTCATTACGCGCTGCACGTTTTCTACCTGGCACATACCAATAACAAAAAAATAACAACAGCAAGCATTGTCTTTAACTGCGTAATGAGGTATTTTCCGAAAATACGTCCTTCAAGCATATTACCTCCTCTGGCAGCAGAAGTAACTCGAAAGGCAGACATTTTAACATGCAATCCTGGTAGCACACACTAACATCCTCCTTCCTCTGTATTGCAACAGAGGTCTAAGAGGTGTTAAAAGGCTTCAACGTGCCTGATGCACACTACATTGCTGAACGGACATAAATTTGAAGCACCTGAAAAACAAGCAAGTCCTACTAAGACTGCATTTCTTTACATTGCCTGCCCAATTCTATGTAAGGTAACAGAACCCTGCTTTTTTAGTATTTAGTATCTCTATTTCCAGTGGTTTAATGAATTTAAAGATTCATTCTTTGCGACATTAACCCCCTAGCGGTAGGAGTGCTCCCTCATCATGAGTTATTCAAAATCCACCCTTCTATGCCAAGAACATTTCCCTAGGAATTGATGGGACTCTAAGGACCTTCTACTTTTTGAAAAGCTTCAAACTAAGTCCAAATCCCATTAAATCCAATGATATTCCTTTTCACCCTGTACAGTTACCCTGAGACCACCACCCAGTAGCTCACTATTCCTTTTACCTCGCTTTTTGATTTCTTCTTCCTCTGTATGTAGCCTTCCTTAAACAACGTGGAGATTCACCACTTTTACTCCTCAATTTTCTAATAATTTCGTACTGCTTTTATTACAGTCATGCTGGCATCATTACTAAATTTACTTCCTTTTCACATACGCTTGAAGAGATCCTTATGTAAGACTTGTTTGATTCAATGCTCACTACAAAAAATTGAAAGAAATGTAGGAAAGCGGAACTGAGTTTGTTTTGCCAAGTGACACCCCACCCTAAGTCACGCCACTTGGTGTAGGAAACTCGAACAGAGTACCACTCGACCTGCTGTGTGCTCAGAGGACTAACTCAGATGACAAAAAAAGAAACCCGGAACTTTTATCTTGCTAGAAAACATGAGTATTTTAGCTCACTGCAATGCAAAGTGACCACACGTGAAGCGATGCCTCCTCCAAACCCCTCTGGGATCCGTTTCCCTGTGCCACTCAGCAGTCCCGCACGCAGACTGCAGCGCATTTCGTTCCGATACCGCACTTCACCAAAGCAGCTCCCCCAGAGATGTGCACTTCAGTTATTCCAAACATCTGGGGGGAGGAAGGGGCAGATTCGAGTCTTCAGCAGCAGAAACTTGTAACAAAAACAAAGATAACGCTATTATAGATGAATTCAGTGTCCATCATGGCAGGCATACAAAATACCATTTTTATGCGTTTCAAAGCACACAGTCCCTGAATTCTCTCTGAATTGACTGACTATAAGTATCGCAATGCAAACAGCAGTCTTAAATATTTTTAGAACTCAGGGTTAGACATTTTTTCCACTTTTTTTTTAAGTTGAAGTAATACATTTTTCAAAAGCAGAAAATATTTCACTGCATTCTCATTTAAACAAAATTTGGGAGCACGTTTTAGAGGTAGTAGAAGGAAAAATGGACATTTTATTTCTTTTCTCCATCTTCTGCACTTCAGTAATATTTTCACTTTTTTTTTTTTCCGAAGAACTTCTGTTCCAGAATGACAGAAAATAGAAAAACAGATAAATATTTTAAACTTTGAAGTATTCCAAGCTTAATATAATACTATACAAAATGATAACTTCCTCAGCACGTTGTGATACTGAACTGTTTCTCTTCTGTACAGTGTTTCTAAATTATTCAGGGACTACATTCTACAAATGCATCTGCGCGAGTACCAGTGTGAGTCAGTTCCATCTATTTGATTCTTCTACACGTAGTACTTCCCTGGTGGTTATCTAATGAAAGTGATGCTGAGCAGAAATCACTGCTGAACACAACTGGGTGTAATGGGAAAGTCTGGTGGGTTTGAATAACTCCTTTTAACTTTTTTTTTTAACCTCATCCACTTCTGACGTAAATTGCCGTCTTTATGACTGCTAAGCTCTCTTTTGTGCCTTTCCAATTTCTGGTCCTGAATCATACATTTAATACATGTCTATGCTGGAAGTCAGAATAAACAGGACAATGAGTGACAAGTGTAAGATATCAGCCCTCCGCGCGGAGTGTTATAGAATGGAAGGCGTAGTCATACATCTGAACTCTGAATACTATTACAAAACACCTGAACAGGACTAGGAACACTAAAACAGCTGTACACATTCAGGTCACGAGACCCTCCGTTTTGTCCCCAGCACCAGGCACAGCCGGGTGCCTAGCGAAGGATAAGACCTGGGCAATGATGTGCATGATTCCTGCCCCAAAGCTCCCTGAGCCGCTGTGGTTGGGCTGTCTGCTAAGTCCCTGTGCACCTCTGCTCTACGTCCTTGCCCTTCAACATCCTTCAGCAAGGAGTTGTGCAGGTCAGCTACCCAGCTCGTGAAGCGCCATCCTGTTTGTTTGCGTAACAGAGTTTTAAGTGCACTTTGCAAACAAAATAGCAAAGATTTCTGCTTGGAAAGAGTATTAAATTTTATATATCTATTTCATTATGTATAACACCACTTAAAATTAAAAAAAAAAAAAGTCAAGTGGAAAAGAGAATTGACAGTAAGCCTGCAGGCCAAAGTACAATGGGTTGGATATCTCTGAAGACCTAAATACTACAACAGTAGTAAATCTGCAAGCTATTCTCCTTCATAGAGTGCTACAGCAATTATGAATGCCTTTCATGGAAGAGAACAAAAAGTGTTGTATTCTTAAGATAATGTCATTTTTCCATTCTTCCTGAGACTGAAATTATATCTAACAGACATAACTTAAAGATCATAAATAAGGCCAAAAGGAAGAGTTTGCAGTGATTGAAACACCATCGAACAGCACTGTTCACTCAGGGGACCTAAATAAAAATCCACATTCATTATTCAGGCTGTTACACAAATCAATTCAGATCTTTAAGTATCTATGTACTCCTCTGGTGGACAAGTTTCTAGCTGCTGCATTGCTGAGTTTACTAGTCTTACCTTTAAATAGGTTATGGGTGGTCACAACTTCTTCCTATTTCTCTTGGAAGCAGATTTCATAGCTCCAGGTATGCATGGTAATAGTTTGGACCACAGACAAAAGTAACAAACTTGCAAATACTCCAAGCATAAGCTTCTTCCTTCCATGCTCCGTGAAATGAAATGGGCTGGATATAATAATTATAAGCAGCTCTGTATCATTTACGAGAACGTTATACAATCATTTCAGTGGTTTGCACAGTCCTGGAGGGTGTTTACGGACTTTCCTACATATTTTAACAGGTAATTCTCTTCATTTCAAATTCTAAAAATTGTTACAGTTCTTGCAAACCTACTTCCATTCTAAGAATCCACACCCTCTGACTTGCAGTGCTTTGTCACTGAAAAATACATGAAAACTTCCTTTATTGTGGCAGTACACATTCTTACTAGTTACTTAAGTCTGGCTCAAGCAACTCTAGAACAAGTTTCTTTTCTGATTTTCAATCTTCTTTTCCACAAGAACAATACAGGAACCAAAAGAATTTAGAACTGCAAATATTTCCAACACTTCTGTTGAGAATTGCTGCTGTTTGCCTTCATTTTAACCAGCTTGGATGGGTTCTCCTTTTCCTTGAGGATACTTCACTACTGCCCACAAAGGAAATACACATACATTCTGCTAAGTAGGTGAGCTACATTTATGCTTCTATTGGTGTTATATGCCACAGCTACTGATAACAAAAAGTTGTTTATGTACTCGTACAAGAAAGCCAAAATTGACTTGAAAGGAATCTGATGAGTCTTAATGCAAATAATACTCGCAGACCCAGCCTGCGAAGGCTTCAAAAAGCTTAATGATTTTCTCAGATGTGCTGTAACAACAAAGAATCTCATGGTTCAGTGTCAAATGTCTGCTAGAAGCCAATGTTCATCACTACCAGAATGACTTGTTCATCGTAGATTCCATCAATAATTGCTGCAGTATGTGAATGTGATCAATGGAGCTCTCATCAAGTATAAATCAAGCTATGTATTTTCTAATGGGACCTTCACCATTCTCATGGATCCTATTCAACAGTACGATGCAATCGATACAGCAGCTCAAGTGACCAGATAGCTTTCTCAAAATGGCAGTTATTTACAAATACAAAACAAGAAAAACATCCTAACGTTCTTGGCGTAGGACTCTTAAATAACGTGCTGGCACACTGAAAGAGACGTGTAAGAAAGCACCTGCTTAGCACTAGATTGCATTAGGCCTGCACTTAAAAGCTGAACAAAGTAAACGTAAATGTTTAAATTATCTCTAAACAGTGATGTCAGTGGCAAAACTCTAATGGATCAAGACTACAAGATACGGTATTAATCAAAGATAAAGGGAAGTATCAAGTGACCTACTAGAGCTCTTCATTTCCTAGAAAATTGATTTCATTTCTAAAAGCTGACAGCACACTTAAGCAGGTTCAGGTGGGTTTTTTGGTGTCACTGGCTGAGCAAAGCCTGCCAAACCAAAGGGTAAGAGATACTGCTGCTTTTTATCTCCCTTTTACCAGTTTCTTGTTTTTACTACGCATTTTAAAACATGGTTGTTGGACGATCTGCCATAGATGGATGCAGACTGACCTGCACCTGTGCATTTTACCACAAAGATTGTTTCTTTTGGTAAAACACGAAGTATGCTTTTTACGTAAGTTCAAAATCTCAAGCTAGACCTTTATATGTCAAACGTGCGGCCATAAATGCATCTTATTTTCTTGAGTATATTAGTTTTTAAAAAATCAGGCATCTGGAATTTTACCAGACTGCCTTTTTATGTTCATATTTTCAGTAACTAAATAAAGCTAAAATATTATATAATTAGGCAAAATATTTTTGAACAGTGTAATTTTAAGACTCATCTAGTCATATCATCCCTTTTTAAGAGCCTATTTACATGAGTTTAAATTGAATGCTATATTTTGGTAATTCCAGATGAGTTTTACGCTAAGACAGCGCTGCAAAGCTTTTGGCCAGATCTGGCTCATTTGCCACTGCTATTTCAGAAGGAAAATTCCATCTGAACAGTCAGACGCAGCAAGACGAGTACCATCAGAAGGGCAGCAGAAGAGGCAAGAGCCAAAACCCAAGCTAAAAAGTTCCGGTCTCTGACCCTGGCTGCACACTGCAGACGGTTTACCTGACTGAAGTGCTCTGCTCATGCTCTGAGAAACCTGCTGAAGATGGGACACGTCATTTCCACGCGCACACCTGCACGCACCATGACCTACAGTTCCTAACACTGACAGAACAGAAGTCTTTCTTTAAAAAGACTAAATATCCATAAGTCTTCTCTGATTTGAAGTTACAAATCTAGAAAATTTTAGACATTTAATCCGATTTTGGGAGAAGGGGAGAATGAGATGTCACAGAGCACGTGTACAATGCCAGCCAGCCCAGCGGGTTGAGCAGCGCGCCCTGCACACTGCGAATCCCAAATACTTTCAGGCATGAAGTAAAAGCCAAGCTGCTCAGCCATGCCAAAATGTCAGAAGCTGCAGTAAAATCTCAGGCATCCTCGTAACAATTCCACAGGCAAAAGCTGAGGTGTGCAGAGCGAGGCACCTGAGCTGAGAGGCACGCTGCAGGACCCAGTTATTCAGCAGGCAGGGAACCCCCTCTGCTGAAGGAACTGGTCCCAGCCACATCCTGCAGGCTCTCCCAGTACCTCCACGTCCCCTGGCACTGGTGTGGTCTGTCCTCATGGCGTGGGTGTGCGTACTTCAAAAAGGCCACACGACTATAACCCAAGGCACGCTCCGAAAAACCCCCACAACACTCCTCAGTGACAATCAGTAAGATCATCTGAATATTGGAGAATAATTTCAGATTTTTTCCCCCATGTTCATCAACACATTTTTACATTGCTAAAATTACCAGAACAGTGCTGATCTGGAAAAGTGAACGGGGAACCTGCTTGTTTTGTGCTTGTTAGACCTTGTGCTTGATAGAGAAAGGCAAAAGAAGCAAGCGCACAGAATTGCTCAGTTACTTGCTCAACTGACATATAGTCCTCTTGTTATAATAATTTCTGATATAAAAGAAATAGAGTTATATATTGATATATAATTCAGGAGATTTTATATTTTTCAATTAAATGCCTTTCAACCTTTGCTCTTTAAAGGTTATAGAAATTCATGATTTTAGCCTCTCTTCAGAGTTCCTATCTTTAGTCATAAGGTCAATCAAATTCCCCTTTTCAAATGTTACATCTTTAAAAATATGGTAACCAGAACAAAAACAATATCCTAAGTGAGGTCAGGAGATTTTCTAACCTTCACATATATTCCTTGCATTCTTATTCCATTACTTATTAATGTACCTTTCTTCCCATTTTTCCCCCTCTACGATTCATTTGTGTTTTCAGTGATTTCACTGATGCCTCTACAGGTTTGTAATTATAAATAGATCCAAATCACTTCAGCTCTTTTGGGGGCTGCTTCTTTGCTACAAAAATTTGCAGAAGAATTTGCAGGCTTGCCTGTCTTGCCTTACTCTATAAATACTGCTCATGAAACACTACACTGCTTGATGTTTCAAAGCTATCGTAAGTTCACTTTCAGAGGCGATTACACTAAAACACAAACTTTATAAACTTGCATGAGTTACACATGCAATTGTTTTCAATATATATCGAATTCAGCTGCTCCACTAAAATTTGACTATTTATTTAAAGAAATTCAATCATGCAACTGCCCAAAAAAACAAAAGCAACAACAAAAAACCACCAACTACTGCAAAGCTGCATTGTTTCCCTGTTTCAATGAAGACACAGCTAACTGCAGGAAATATTAAAAGTTTCAAAACTTTTTAAGATGTTTCATATTGCTGTGTAGAAGAACAGAAAACTAGATGGTAAACATTATATATAATCCGAATAAAAGAAGTCACCTGAACAAAAATATTTGTTAAGCCGAACTGAACTTTCTTTCCTTTCTCTTCTGATTTCAGTTCAGTTAGAGCTAAATTGGTAGGTCTTCAAAATTGTTAAAAGAAATGTAGGCATTAATTTACAGCCTAAGGAATTCATATAGAACTGAGTCCCACTGTGGTCAGTATCACAGATACTCAACGCCCATGATCTCAGGCAGAAGAATGTAGGGTCAGTTTTGCGAAGCTACGAGACCTTTAACACACAGTACAGCAAAAGGACAACGTTTATCCAATTGTATGCTGCATATCGTTTTGTGCGATTCAAAGTTAATGAAAAGATTTTTCCTCTAAAACAGGAATCAGCATTGCAAAGGCTGCTCAGTTTTCTCATCTTTAATGTTGGCTTATTGCACAACGCAAGCATCTGTAGCAGTGCTCCCCCTCTCACCACTCCCCCACAGGACAAAGGTTTATATTAAAGCTAACAATTCCTTCCCAGAGAACGACTGTTGCTGGGGTTGTTTAGTCCAAACACATTAATGCAGTAATAATTTAATTACTAATACTACAGGGTCAGTGCTGGTCGTGGGTCTGGGCCATCTCAAAACAAATGACTCACCAACTCTGCCATTTAAGAAAACGTTTCTCCCACGAGGGCTTTGCGAGCCACAGAAGTATTGCTGCGCGTGGTGCCTCCCCTACCACTGATGTCTAATTTTCTAATCCGGTTAACATATTTTGCTGTCAGGGTTAAGATAAACCATCTGGACAATTTTGCCACAAATTCTTTCTTGGCTACATGTAGTTTTTATTGTAATTTGCCTCATTTCCCCCTAATACAACAACAGAATGTTGCTCGTGGAGACGCTCTGCTGCCCCGACAGACCTTTGTATCAACTTCAAAATGTCTCCCCACACACCATTTCTTTGTTTCAACGTTATCGGTTTCTTCTTCGGTATCTTCTTATAAACGTGATTCTGGACCCAGCCGCTACAAAATGCCAATCCCATCGATGTCCTGCAACAACGAATTCAGACTGTACTTCAGTGGCTTCACTGAACGCTGTACGCTCACTGCCATATTCACCTGTACGATCGGACAAGCATTTCTATCTCTAGGAGCAGCTATTGTAACCAAATACTCTAACAGAACAAACAGATCCACACACTACAAATAAAGAGCACACCTTTCACGACACTCTTTGGCTATTTCTTACTAAGCATCTCCTGAAACATGTTTAAATTAGCATAAAGCCAAGGGAACATGGCAACAGGGAAAGCCAGGTTTGATATTCCCCCCATTCTTCTTTTCTGAAAAATTTTATCAATTCTGTGACTCCTGGTCCTTCCAAGACTGCTTCTGTCACCATTTGTCATTAGCTGCTAGATTCACTAACCATATTGCGAGGTTTATTTCTCAGATGCTCTTTTAATTTTGCACGAAATCAACTTATATTCCTCATAATTAAGTGAAAATGCCCTTTTTGTCAAGGAGCTCTGTAATCAAAACTTTCCGATTTCTAAAAGTAATTTAATTCCACTAAATATCGCCTAATGTACACAAGCAGCTCAAATTCTGACATTACTGATACCACATTACTCTGCACTGTCAGGCATCAGTTTTGAGTTTAAAAGATTACACCCTAAATCCAATTTCTCTTGGGTTTCCTGTCTTGGTTAGTTATAGCTGTTCTTTTCATGAAAAGCCATTTGTCAGAGGAGACTTCAACATTCGTCGCAGTATTCCTCCTGCTCTTCAGGTGAATACAAGATGCCACAGAAGTGGTCAGACTGGAGACTAAATAGAAAATACCACAGAAGCAGCCATGGCACGTGCTTCCATACCACACAGCAGCAAACTGCCTCAGCTCCAGGTTTTGGAGAGACCACCACCAAAGCACTGATGTCTAATTACAAACATGTGGTCCAGAAATGCAAAATGTGGCAGTCTGTTTGGGGACAGAGAAGGAAGGGTTCCGAAATTTGATTTCGTGACTCAAATGCAGCACACTTCTTGTCCATTCTTTCTTTCTTTCTGGAGATTTCAGTTGCTGTCCTTTCTCTTTCCTGCTACTATCTTTTATGTGGTATTTGCTGCTATTCTGCCTTGCACTGTCTAGGCACAGTTTCTTTATTTTTTTGTTACTAAAGTATTCCTGTGATTCCTTATATGTATTTTCCTAGCTGTAATGACTTAAAATGCTATTCTTACAATATTAGTGTATTTCTCATTCCAGGTGAAGATTATGTTCAAAACATGCCCTGCACTCCTTTTTCCCATTAAAGCTTTGTCCACAAGTAGACTGTGGGACTTGAGTTCCTTCCATCAACCTCCGAGCACTGCCACTCACCCCAACACTACCAACTCTGACAGCCTCAGCTGCCTCACGGGGCCACCACTTCGGCCTGCTTCAAAGTCCAATGCTTATTCAAATCATTTCTTACTCAGTTTTTAAACCCTGAATTCACATTATTCACTGCCAGCCACTTTCTAAGAATCAACTTTAAGTATTCTCAGAGGCATTTGTCAGTCTGCTGTGCCCTCCTTGAAAGCAACTTCTTCAAGGAAGCCAAAGAACACCAAGAAAGTGACAGGAAGAGATTTGTTTGGCTTTTTCACAGATCACAACTGTTCTCTTTTACATCCTCAGCCAGAACCCCAGTCTTTCACATAAAACCGAAAAGGCAATTAATAGCCATGTCACCAACACAGCAAGATGCCCCCCACTGAACTCCACACATCACAGCGAGGTGAAGGCACAGCGGTGCTGAGGAGAGGAAGGAGCACTGCTTCACCCGGCACAGAACCTCCCCCAGCAGCTCGTGCATTTCTCTAAAAGGCTTTTAAAGATTTTTCTTACTTGCATGATGAAGAGTCAAGTATAACTTCAAGACATTGCCTATAACTTAAAAAAAAAATAGGGATTATTCATTTTAACCACATAAAAAATTATAGGGGGTCCCTTCACACCTGATAGCACATTGAAATCCAATAAACTGCACATCTGATGGTTCAAAAAATTCACTTGCCTGTGTCTGTTCTAGTCCAATATTTTTGTTATTCTTCAATTAAAATATTTCCTGGAACTGAGTTGAAATTTAAACTGGGAGGGACATTCTATGAAAAATAAATTAACAGAATCCTATATACAGCTGTATATAGGATTAGAGTTGTATAAACTAGGCTGTTTTGCTCCATTCTCCCCTCCAGAAAGGCCGGTTTCGCACCACCCCAGTTCTTTCCTGCCGGGGGGAGCCCTCTGTGGTCAGGGCTCACAGTCCTAAAGATGAAAGCAGGCAGTTCTGTGGTCTGCGTAGACGTAATAAGGAAAACCTGACAGGATTGAGTCTCATGAAGATAGCCTCTGAGGTGAACACTCACTGTAGCAGGAACTTGACTAGATCTTGCATTTGATTTATAAACTCACAATTTAGTAAACAAAGACATCTGTGTCTAATAGACAAACGCATGCAATCTTTTGTCAACACATGCATCAGCAAGGACTGGATATTGATAAATTTGTATAAACACTGAAATTGTACTGTATGAAATCTCTTCTGTCTGAACTTTGTTCAAAGGCTTCTTCCAACCAAAAACTCAGCAAGCTTATTTACCCTTCATTTTGAGGAAACAAGCACTGCTGAGCATTTCGGAATTATTCCCCTGTCCCAGGCTATAAGAAGGCCCAGTTAAAATCCATTTGCACAAAGGGTCACAAAAAGACAAAACAGATGTTAGGATACCGACTCTTTTTCAAAAATAAATGAATCAATCAATAAATCCCATCTTGCTGAATGTTGTGGGTTGTTTGGTTTTTTTTTCTAAGCGGTGTTAAAACTGCTTGTTTCTTCTAACACAAACCAAACTCATGGATCAGAAAACAATACATAAATAAATAAATAAATAAATAAGATGTTTAATTAGCTAAAGACTGAAAATCACCTTTTTCCCTATAATTGCTAGGCAGATCAAGTTTCCTTCTAAAATGCAAATCCATTTCATAATATAAAAATGAATACATAGAGGCAGAAGGGTTTACATGTCAAATGGCAGTTTTCCTCAATGGTTCACACTTTAACTTTTCTTTTTCCCTATCTTTGCCATGACAAAAGATTTAATGGCCATCATCACTCAGATGTTTTGTCAGCATCTCAAGACGAACGCACCCTCTCCACGCGTTACTCAGTTCCCCCCCAAGACTTCTCTTCAGTGTAACATTACCACCACCTCTCGCAGTTAACAATTTGATCCATCACACATTTGACTAATGTCACCCATTAGAGTTCTGTGCGAAGACTGCTTGATTCAGGGAAAGGTACCGATTTAAATAAAATATATCCCTGCCTCTTAAAAATCTATTTTCTTTAATTACTAATATACATTCAACCAGAACAATCCATTACTGTAGGTATCCCATAAGCTGTCCATAAAGGCAAGTGTAAGGAGAACATCTAATCAATTAATTATAACCACCCTGGTCCACCTGTGGAACAGTGCTACCTCCTCCCTGAAAATCTCTCCTCAGAACAAAAGAAAGCAATTGTTAACGAAACAACACAAAAGCCAAAGTACTTGGGCTCGGGTCCAGGGTGCGGTGAACGCGTGAGGAGAAGCTGCAGGATTGTGGGGCTGGGGGCAGGTGATACACACTGCCCAAGTCCAGCCTTAACCCATCCGAGCTCAACAGGACACGGATGGAACAGTGGGAATCGTTAGACAACACTACCCCCATCCTTGTCATTGCTTCCCCTCTCCTTTTCCGCCTTGCTTTGAGGAAAGATGCCAGTGGGCAGTGCCACGCAGCCTGCCGGCTCGCCTCCCTGGCGGCTCCCTCCTGCAGCGCCATCCCCTCGCCTCATCAAAACCCTCGCTTTGTCGTCCTCCCTCATGTTTTCCCCTTCTGGCTCCGCAACCTCTTGCTTGCCCCTCCAACCCCACAGATCGAGCCCTAACCCTGAGCATTAGAGGAGGAATCGGGGCGCTACCGCTCCAAGTCAGCACCGCGAGCCTGGGAGCTCCTCAGGGCCGAGACCTGGGCTCACCAGCGGCTGCCCGGCGCCAAGGTCACTGCTGTGCCAAACGTAACCGTACCCAGGGTCAGGCAGCACAGGAGCGTGTACTCGGAAAGCTCAAAGACCAAGTCCGAACGAAATAAACCAGCACCGGAACCTCGAGCATCGCCGTCAGGGTTACGCTGCAGGGCGGATGGCACATGCGGCTGCAGCACCGAGTGACAAGCGGGCATCCATACACGCTACAGCCCCGAACCTACCACGGTTTCCTTTCCAAAAATTCCTTTCTGCTTAAAAACCGAAACTAGTAATAGAAACTAGAACATGCATTGGATGCTTGTTCAACTATGGATTGACTTTTCAAGTAAAGTCCCAGTTGACTGTGGGAAATCAATATGGATTTTTAATGGCACCTATAAATCTTGCTGTATTTGACATAACTTCCAAATAGAAAGAATCATCAGGAAACTATTTTGTCTGGTTACAAAGGAGATAAAATAGACAAATATTGACTATTTAGACATCTTTACCATTATGCTCTACACTCAACTGAAAGCATCAACCACGCTAAGAAAATTATTTATAAAATTGTTTAGGATCTTTCATTTGTTTGTTGTTTTGTTTCGTTTTACTGAACTTAGGCAATGGATCTACAAACAAATAAGCTGTTTTTTCTATTCAAAACAATTATCATAGGTTTTATTTATATTTCTTTCCAGAAATGTTTGCATCATGATTTTTTTCAAAGGGTCTTCAGAAGTTAAGACTGTATTAATTGACCTGAACTGCATAAAACTGTCTGAATATGCTAGAATTTACAGTGTTTAGAAAAAAAAAAAAAACATTTTTCATATTCTGATATATACATCTTTGTTTTCTGACACACACACCAGTATCACAATACCTTTACATGAAACTACTTTGAGAAATGGGTTCTTAGCTTGAGTTCAACTCTCCTTCAAAAATACGCTTTTAATTGCAGTTAACATTTTACTTGCACAACAATAAAAAAAAGTTAATATTCCCTAGAAATCTCAATGCACTGTTTTCCAATATCTGTAATTAAAGATTATAGCATTGAAGCACTGACCATCTATGTTTTCTCCTGTACTTTAAAGTACAAAGTGTTTATTTTCCCTTTCTGTCCTACAAGAATTATTTGAACAATTAAGTCTCACCCAGATCAGCAAAAACTGCTTGTACAAATGCCACAAGCTAGAGAAGAGATTTGGTTTTGAAAAATCCAGCTCATTACATCTGCAAAAAAATGTTTGACTGTTTTTTATATATAGGTGAGGACATCAGTCATTCCATATGAATGAAAACAGACACATGATATATTGCACTACATGAAGACATGAACAAAGCAGGCAAATTAAACCTATTCCAGACAATCACTTAATGAGCTAAATTCCTTCCATGTCACAGATAAGATAAAACCTTCTTTTTATACGTATTAGCATTATTATTCGACTAGAGAGAAAACCAGATGAACTAGTTATACCGAGTTCTTCATTTAGTATATTTGCTTACAGCTTTTCCATGGTTTACTCGTTGCAGTCTGTATGCAATTTTTAAAAGCAAAGGAATTATTCAAGACTAATTTTTGCAGGCAGGCCCCGTTTTTACTGACAGTCTTTATAGTGAAGTGTGGTAGGACATAAATCCTTTCCGGTTCACCATCTGAAAGCAATCAATGGCATGGGACAGAAAATACACATTTTGGTGAAGAATGAATCCTTTCACATTCTGATTTTGAACCCTGATGTAGAGTTCTACAGCAGAGATGTGAGGCCTTTCCCATAGGGGATCAATTAAGTAATTACATAATGACTATGGCTCTAGAGTAAGAAAAACTCGGGCTATATTTTTATTATAAGGGGAAAGGCTGTAAAAAAAAGGGAAAAAAATCCACTCACTGCCACACTCCGATGTGTGTGACAAACTGGATTAATTTACACGTGTCGACATTCATTTCAAACCATACCTCAAAGCAAGAAGTCCATTTTCAAAAGGAGACAGCTGTCTGTAGCCACATCCCGCAGAAACCTGCCTGTCATAAACACTGTACCACAGCCCAACAACCAGAAAAGCGGCTCGGAAGTATAAAAACGGAGTAAGGTTGATCATGAGAAAAAAAATCAAAACAGAATTTAAAAGCTTAGGAAATACCTTTTTTTTTTTTTTTGCTTTCAGAGTTTGTACCTATGTGGTGTGACTACTTAGCACGAACAAGAATATTTATCCTGAGAACTGCAGACACAGGAACACTTTTTATGAGAACCGTACAGACTCTGAACTCGTTTCTAGACTGCAACCTTCTTTATAGAACTGCCTTCTATACTGAAGAAAAAGATGGGTGTGAAATGTTACAAAAAAAAAAAAAAAAAAGGAATAAATCCACTTGTTTAGACCTCTGGAGCACTGTGCTGCAACTCTTGTTTGGGGTTTTCGCACTTCCCTCTCTGGGCAAGGCGCTGTGTCTCCACAGGGAAAGATCAATGGGGCTAAGCGGAGCTGTGTTTAAGTGGTTTTCTTCTGAATTTTTTAACAAACATTCCAGGAGCAGGGAAGCATTTAGTTATCTGCACAGATCAGCATCGATTGCTTCATGCCGAACCAAAAAGCAGACATTTTAACGTGGTATCTTCCTACACCAAAATCCTGTACCAATGGATTTTTTTTTCCCTTTAAGAAAACAAAACAAAACGCAATGCCTGTCCTGCGGCCCATGGCATGCTGCACGGCTCCGTTACGCAGGAACAGGCAGAACCGTGGCACAGAAGCGCTGTGTGTGTCAGCTGGGACTTGGGTCCCTGCCACTCCTGTGCCCAGAGCCGAGCGGAGGGACGCGGGACCAGCCCGCGGGCGGAAGCCCCGTAAGAAGCCTCCTCGCCACCGCACTTTCACGTGGCATCGGTGCCAGAGCTGCCCTGGCAGGCTGCGTGGCAGAGGCATGGGGAACGGATGAGCGGTTTCTTCCATGCTCCGAATCGCTCCTAAATATTCTTTACAATAACTTCATTGAGGAGCTCTCGCTGAATTTAAATAATATCAAGTGCAGGGGCTCCTGCAGTTGCCATCGGATCTGCAGGATTCGGCTGGATTTGTACCCACGACAGAGCTGCGCCCATGGGAGCCGGCACCACAGCTCCTGGCCTGATCCTGAACTGAATCCCCTGCCTTGGCCTGTGAGCCACTCATCTGTCCGCAGTTCATTTACAACCAAACTTAGCACAGGAAAAGGACACTTCAAAGAAACTACACCAAGTATTGCAAAACATTTTAAGGGGTTTAGGGCATTTAGGGAAGAATAATTCAAATCTACTAAATAGGAATATCATTTCGACCTACGTGTGCTTTGTTCAGCTGTCACTGATTTTCTCGACTGTGAAATCTCTACAAACGCAAGATATTACATATATCTCCTCTGCCCATTTTGCATTTCCGTATAGTTCAACAGGCTTGTAATTAACAGTCCCAGGAAAAGCCAGCCCAAGAAATTAAGTGGCAGAAAGCGAGGTTTGTTTGAAACAAAAATACCTATGCGAAGCACAGCGTGATTTACACAGCTTAGCGCATACTTGTTGCAATCTAAAAAAATACTGCAGCCATGAAATCTATGATGAGAATGCTTCATATGAAAACCACCACAGGATTAAGTTCAAGAAAGGAATTTCTCATGCAAACTTTGCACTCCAATCTGAACTTTTACTGTAAGCATTCAGTTTCAGTTCAATTATATTTCAGGGGATATTTAGCCAGATACTCTGGAAAATTTGACTTGCTCTTGTCTACTTTAGGAATTAGAGGAGACCAGAGATCACAGCTGTCTGGAACAAGATTATGTTTGTAAAGTACAAAAATATTAAAGATGGGAATACTTTTAAAATAAACAAACATAAAAATCTCAAAGCAAACACAGATATCTTTCATCTTATTAAGAAAACACATGACTATTTCCTTTTTCATTCTGCAAGAAAGAGTCTTATTCAATTGTACAAAAAACCCTCACAAATTCAGCTAGGCTTTCTTCTTCCACATGATTACAAAATTGTTTTGAAATTTAAGTTGTGCAGCAAAAAATGTTTGCTGAATAAACGATGCCTTGGCAAAATAAAATGCACAGATTCCTGCAAAGCGAGGTCTTTAAAGAACTCCAAGATTAAAGGAACATAAAATATGAATTACCCTTTTTCACCTCTCAAGAGACTAATCCTACAGGTCAGCTTTGAGGTACAGATGAAACAAGTGGTAAACTGTTTGGTAAACAGAAGGATTTTTCAGCAGCCCCTTTTAAAGGAATCATGGGAAAGTTTAGATCTAATCACAGCACAAAGATAAGTTCAAATTAAGGTTGGATCTTTTTTACACATCCTGCCTATAAAGCACACAACATGGAAAAACCAGGGGCTCCAGGGGACCCAATTCACATCAGTGTCCTACCAGTTCTGCTTTTGCTTTTAGAATGTGCTTTCCTTTTTTTTTTAGAAACAACTTTAACATACCGCACACTACTGCTACGTTCCACTGTCACTTCGAAGAAGAAGAAGAAAAAAAATCCAAATGTACCAAAACCCTCACGAAGTTTTTGTCGCTTCCACGCGTTTCCAGCCCGCGAGGAGCAGGGGTCCTGCTGCTGGCACTGCCCGGAGAAGCCTCCACGCACGAGCCCCAGCCAGGAGGCAGGCAGATGGGGGGCGAAAGCTGCTATTATCAGTACAGGCACAGCTACTGGCAAAATAATTCCAACGGCTTCTGTTCCTTATCGCTCGATAGACAATTCAGAGTGAAATACTGGGTTTATGCACTTAAGGAAGAAGTTATTCCTGAACTGGAACGCAAGACTTGGAAATTCTCCGGACTCAAAACCAGCCAGAGCTTACTCACCCCCTTCCTCCTAAGCAAGCAGAAAGGAGGTTTTATTTTGTTTGTTTTTTAAATATTAACACGGGAGATGTGATCCTTCAAGGGGCTGCGAGTGTATCTGTGGAGCGACTGTATCACTCCCAGCACTGCAGAAAAACATTCCACCTAAGCTTAAAACAAAAATGCTGAACTCTCAGCTGCAAGTAACAGCATTTGTATTTATCTGGAAAGGGATGGCAAGTCTTTAATTATTAAACCAATTGCATTTAGCAGATGGTCAAAGAAAAGTACTTTTAAAAAGTTGCCCAGAGGGTTATAAAAATGAACAAGCTAAAACAGCTGCCAGCTGGTGCGTGAAATCAATAATGAGAAAACGAGTTCTACTGTATCTTTGTTTTCATTGTCTGGCTGAAGACAGTGAGGACAAGGGAAGGAGAACTTCACAAACCGGGTGAATGGATTACGTGCATCTAATTAGAAAAAGACAAACATCTGAAGTTAGGCTGCAACGGGAGAGATCGTGCGAGCGCGTCTGTGTGCCGGGGATGAAGGGGATGGAGCAGGAGGCTGTTACGAGTCCTAAATGTACGCCTTGTTTTTTGCACCGGCTGATTCATCACTTGTTTCAAGAGCCTGGGAAAATTCAAAATGCATTTAAGCAGCACAAGCACTTTGAGGCCAAAAAAGCAGACTTAGGCAAATATGTCAAATGTTTGCATGACTTTCTTGAATTGGTATTCATCTTAAAAAGTAAGGAAAATGCACAAAATTGATGAGTACACTAAAAACTTAGGTTAAAGCTTCCCATATGTAATGACATGAAAGTGCCATGTAGCTAAAGGCATAAATTAATGTTACATCTTAATCTCCCAAGACCAGCGACCTGGTTATCGCTAACTTTTTTTCTCCAAACTGCACTTCAGGCCCTGTGTTTAGATGTTGAGAACATTTGGGCCTTTCATCAGCTTTAAAATAATGGTAAGTCTCTACAGTAAGACGTCAAGACCTCAGGCAAAAATCTAGAGGATAATAAACATTTCCAAGAACGTGAAAGTCAGATTAATTTTTCTGATGAATTTGGTTCAATTTAAAAATAATTTTAGAAGACGTAACTTTTGTCACTGCATTGCACAGGAACCTGACTACCTTGTATATAGAAACAATGAAGTCAATAAATAGATCATTTATTAGCAGATAAATCATTAGCTGAACACCGTATCTCATGGCCAGAGGCTGTCCCTGACCCAGCTGAAGCCATCGGTTTGGTTCCAGAAGCAAGCAGGCGTTTTCAAGGTTCCCCCCAGAGAATGACCAGTTACTTGATGAAGGAAGGGGGTCAAAGAGGGAAGCAGCCACATGCAGAAGTAAAGAAAACAAGAACTGAGAAAAGCACGTTAAGTAAAATGTCAGCTGCAGATTACAGAGGTATTGCAGTTGCTGAATGCTTAAAACAGACGACCCTATCACTTAAAGACTTAGGTCCATCAAATCACAGAACCTTACTGACTTGCCACATTTTTTTTTTCCATTGAAGATCCATTGATAAAAAGAAAGAGACTAAGAAAGGTGGAATAAATTATTAATTGCTGATCAAGACAGCTAAATAACTCAACACAAAAGCATTCCAAATGTTATTTTTAGCATATAAATAGTACACTCTGTTTTAACTTACATCAGCTGTTTTCTTTATCAGATTTTTATCTTAAGATGGAAACAGTACACAGTGCTCTAACCCCCATCAGCTGTTCTATTTTGTAGAATTTTATCTAGGCAAGTAAATAGCACTCTGTGCCTGATCTCACATCAGCTGTTTTTGTAGTTACTATTGACGCGACATATTGAAAAGTTTTCTTGTGCACACAAAGACCCTGTGCCTGTATTAATGCATGGAAGTGATACTTCCTGGGGACATCCGGATGCAGACAAGGTAATTAGCATTATACTATTTGGTTTATGCAATGGAATGCTTCTTTTTGCAAATAAAATTTGGCTTTATTCCCATTCATGAGACAGACAAGCCTTTAAAAACCAGCAACAGTATGTGCAGGTTGGTAGTGGTCTTGCATGCACTGCACAAACACAATTGCATCCATTCTGACACGTAGCTGATTAAAAGGAGGAGGGATGGCTTCTTTGACGTTCTTGGAACTAGAATTTCATAGTCATCGTGGCTTAGTTTGTGTTTAAAAAGAAGAAAAAAGAAAGGAAAAAATAGAAAACCACCTGGATTTGTAAACAATGTTTATTTTCAGGAGCTGAGTTTATTTTGTTATCATATAAATTCTGTACAAACAAAGTACAACCATCATTTTTCTTTTCTGCTGCTCACTAAGGCTTACTTTCAATCACACAATATATAAAATGTAGATTGCTAGCACTGGGCATTAATTTTGTCTGTTCATTTATTTAGGAATCCTGAAATAAGCTCCTGAAACATTGCTTACAGAAGAACTGTAAACTAAAAGGCACTGGAATAATAAAGATAAGGCTGTCCCATTTAGAAAGGGAAATTTCTACATTCTTGGGTAAACAGAGTGCTCTCATAAATCGAGCAATGCCTTTTAGTGCTGTCAATGTGACTTGAGTCTAGATGGCCCATTGTGTTCCCTAAGAAACTTAATTAAAATATTTACTGTAGAATTGTTTTAGTAAGAATGATGGATAAATTTAACTCTTTTTAACAAAATATTTTGTTAAAAAGTATGTTTTTCACAAAGTTCCTTTTAATATCTGGATAAACACATGGCTTGTAAGGCAACTGAATCACTGTTTCCAGACTTTATTTAAATATGTGTACAGAGATCACAAAAATCGTTCCCTAACACTATGATATTTATACAGATCACAATCAAAATTCGCAATGTGCAACTTCCCATCCTCTTCTCAGGCTGGAAATGTTTTGCCGTTCGTAGGCCTAAGAACATTCACCAGTCCACAATAAAAATGTACATAAAAAAGAGATTATATTCTGTTGTATCTTCTTTTACGTTTATATACACATTCACTTTTCGACACCTGTTTTCTTCTCATGAAACACCATGTCAAAAACAAACAAGACAATACAAGCCCGCCATCTGCATGCTGAACTTCTAATGGTATTACAGATGTACAGATCACACACACAGCATCACACAGAGCCAGGGTTTCAGGAATAAGATGAATTAAGAAGGTAATGGAGAAAGTACTGACCCAAGCAGCAAAAAGCAAGAGCAAAGATCATGAGATCGTTTGAAGTCAGCCTCCGTTGTAGGTACAGGTCTGTGGTAATTTTTTTTAAGCCATCTGACAGATGTTTGACGACCAATGAAAAACTCATCAGCGATGCCAGTCCAGCCCCGAGCGAACACAACAGCCCATCAGAAGTAGCCCAGCCATGACCAGCACGCTCCTTGGCAGACTCATTAGAGATTAAGCACTGCAGAGGCACAACAGAAAAATTCATTCTCACTCCTGGAATCGTTCACACGAAGTATCTCGAGTGTGGATAAAACATCACTACTGCTGGTAGCTGGGTGTGTTTTGCTGGTGACGGCAGCCTACAGATGTATTAACTCCACCTTCACAAACATTTAGTTAACTTTTACAGAAAAAATATATTTACAGTAAACCTTCAAAGCTTTATATTTTAAAACACTGAATACACAAGACTAGTCTTTGAAAGGTGATATAATCTGATCAGCGTTTTCTCCAAAGCTAGCACGAACAGCACACTCTTATCAATGCACCGGTTTTAACCATTTACCTCCTACTCAAATTACTAATTTGACTAAAAAAAAACTATCAACTTACACTTAAATGTGTGTGCATAACTATAAACTTCTCAAGGGTCATCTTCTCCCCATCTGTTTTTATTGCACAAAAGCGAGTAGTTGTGTTTGTGCAAAATCTGTTCTGTGTTAGAAAAAGGAATTTTCAACTTTATCAACATCAGTTACATTCAGCATAGCTAAATAAAGGTATTTAAAACTCGTACATTTAGGTTGTTTTACAATACAAAATGCTACTTCTCAAGTGAATTAAAATGTTGTTTTGAAAATGAATTTTTTGCTAATACGGCATTTAATTTTAAAAGTTCTAACTAGGCAATTTGCAACAGCTGGTTATGGCATAACACGTTATGATGGTCAGGGGTGAATGGTAAAAGGACAGTGATGTGCGATAATTTCTATTTTTATTTTTTAATTCCTTCTGAGAAAGATTGGCAGAAAGGAATTTAAATGTGAATAACCTGCTCTGTGATGAACAAGGCTACTCTTCTCCACTGTAATTATAAAAAATATAGCTTGGCATGAACTCAGTGACCTCTGTCACCTTAAGTTCACTAGCAACCACCTACTGTGTAATTTCTTAACGACAAATATAGGTAATTACAGAAATACACGGCACATACTAGCCAAAATGAGAGACCAAAAATAGCATATGATAAAGCTAAAAAGTGGGAATCTTTATCAACAACTTAAAACTTGTTAGAAAAAAAAGTTACAAATATGAAATATTTACCCTAAAAGTGCTATAACAACAGTCCTCAAGGGACTATATGCAACAATTGAGCATCTGACAAATGCAATGAATTTTATGACAACGGTCTAAAAGAAATATTTTAAACCTTAACTCTTTTTTTTTTTTGTCACAGAGCAAGTACTGAGGCCCATCATGGCACGCTGAGTCCAAAGAGCTTGCCTTTCTTTTTCTTAACTTGTTTTGTTTTTTTTATAACTTGATTTCTTCAATGACTTCACAGGGGCGTAAAAGGTCAGGAGGTAGAAATTTGGGTGGACCTTTTAAATCCACCTGATGTTGGATGAATTCTTTTCCTAAGAGAGGATTTATACACCGTTCTTCAGTCTTGGCTATGACTAGTTTCAATGGCAGCAGATTGGTTTTCTTTCAAAAATCCAAGCCTCCCTGGGGCAACTTTTGCCTTCTGACTCAAATTCAGCTTCGACAAGTAAAGGCCAGAACTCTGTCATCTGCTGACAATTGTTTGGAGCTATTGTGAAACTACCAGGAATTCAGTCCAACCCTATGTCACAACTCCTGCTGCTCTTGTAACGGGCACTCAGCATGACTCTCGAGTTGCAGAAGAGATAAATGATCTGATAATATATAGTAAAAAGGGGGAAGCATAAGAGGTTCTGTCCCTTTCCTGAGCACAAGAACATTAGCTCTACCTCAGTGCGGAACAAAGGAATGACAGCTTGTTTTGGAAGAGTATAATGCACAGAAGACAGCGTAGGAGTTGCCCACATAAACATGGAAGACGCAACTCAAGTAAAATACACTCTCCAGGAGGGACTGGGACTAGCACAAAGCCTCTGAGCAATGTTCACCTTGATCTTCCTTCAGCTCATGTCCACAGCATTAAGGCTCCTTCGCCTGCCAACAGAGCAGTCCTTGCAGAAGGGCTGATGGCACATCCCAGGCGATCGTTACATGCAGCTGATGCTACCTCCATGCCACAGCTGAACGGCCTTCCCAACTCTACAAGGTAGCATGGTAAAAAACGGCACTTCTGCTGCACGTAAGTTCTCCATGGTTCGACTTCAAACAAACAAAATAAAACCCACAACTCACTAGCAAAGCTGGGTATTTTTAAAATATTAAGTTCCTTTCCATCAGTGAACTAGTGAATTTCTAAAAGGAATTATGCCCGTGAGAAGGTCTGGAGCTAAAATAACGTTAATTTTGTTCTTCGGGAATGAATTTCAAGAAGGTGGGAGTTTAAACTACAAAGGCGGAGAAAAGTAAGGGTGGCAACAGTCATCCCTACGTCAGTGATCTCGACTTGACAAGGCCATGCCGAAGTCAGCAATAAGTAGACCACGTTCTGGTTTTATCATCAGTATTCACGTTGCAATTTAAAACCTTTCTAAAACTGGAGATTCTTGCTAGGTCTCGGAAGAGACAGCCTGCCTGACATTACACACGTGATCTTTTAATGTAAGGTTCATATATTATTATTTTTTAACATGGAAATTCAAAGTTATGTGGCTTGCTTTCTGCAGCTTTTCTACCAAAACAATGGGCACAGCACAGCTCTACTGAAAACTGGCTTGCTAGGCCTTTCATGCAAACTTCCAGTGAAATCGGTGACATCTGAATAGAGGTCCGTGCTCTGTGATGAATTCTATGATGAATCAGTACATTTTTAAAATAAAGTTTCCACTGGATGCTTCTACAGTTCACAGCACTGATCTACTGTTCTTGCCGCAGCACTGAACATACTCTCTACTACCTCCTTATCCCTATGAAGCTATTTCAGACGTTTGCAAACTTTGAGATATTCTCTTCATACATGCTCTACACATAATTTCAGTTTAACTGTTCACAGTTTACTAGTTTCTAACTTGTTAATTTGTTTTTGACCAGAATCCAACAGACAAAGGTACTGGAGCTGCTTCCATTAACGAGCTCAAGATTCTCTGATAATAGTGACGCTGTTATTTGGTAATAGCGACACCATTACGGGGAACAATAGACAGAAAGACCAAACTAATTCCTCTAACATGGAGTTGAATCATCTCCTTTTTTCTCTCACCTTCTTGAAAAATCAAGGTCTATACTAGTGTAATATTTTATTTTATCTTAAAACATACTTGGATTAAATGCAAATTATTTCTACATCCTCTTCTATTATTCTTAATTAGTCTAAATGTTCACAATTTATTGAATGGCAGTACAAAATAATTGTTCATTCATAAAGAAGTTGTTTAAACCTCCCATATCTTTAGAAGGTTTGATTGTTTCGCCCCCAGTTTCCCACTACAAGCATCCAAGAAAGAGCATCCAACAAAAGCCCTTGCAGAAAATGAAAATGGGGGGTAGTGGAAAATAAATGGCAATTGCTACACCTTGTGAAAAGCAAACAACGTGCCTTGACCTTTAAGTGGAGTTAACTTTCCAGATGCCAACTCCATCATTGTATTCCTCGATTTACCTGCACTAGACTGTGCCCTCAAAATACTTGTCCAAAGAAGAGCAAACTCATGACGGACAAGTTTCTGATTCACAGCCTATGACATCAGGCACAATACCATTCCTTACAGAGCGTCTTTCACATCATCTAATAGGAGCAAAAACCTCAATGAAATATTGTAAAACTCATTTTAAATAAGCAGTATCCCACCCTTACAGCAGGGTAACAGGTGGGAAATCAGTGTGCCAGGAGGTCAAGGCTACTGCAATTACACTGCTTCCAATACCCAAATACATCACTTAAAGATAGAAAAAGGATCTATCCCTAACCTAGACTTTTTAATTGACTTACTTGGTAAATGTCTTCCCAAAATATTCACATCTCCAATGACAATTGCTGGTACCCATAACTAAATAAAATGGATCAAGAGTTTTCAGGTAGGAACCCAAAATACTATAAATAAATTAAAAACAATCGCACAGACACTTGTGGACTCAATGCCAGATCTCACCTTCTGACTTACTGTAGCCTCTATTACCAAATAATTTCTAAGTAAAAATCGGGACCTTTCAACCTGCTACTACAAGCTCTAAGAATACACACTTACAACAATAAGCATGATACTAACCCTGGCTACTCCTACAAAAGAGTTGCTTTCCCTGTACTTTCAGATCCATTAAAGTAAGAGGAGGCAGCCAAAAATATTTCTGAACCCATGGGTCTGACATGTATCGCTGAGCTATAAATATTTTCCACGCACTCAGCTGCAGCAGCAGTAGTTCATAATAAAAAGCTACATTCCCAACTGCATTCTAATGGCATCTCCAAACTTCACTGCTGTTGATGGGCTATCATCACATGAAAGTCCCATAGCATGAACTAAAACAACATGATGGGTTGCCATTGTCCTTGAAACCTGCCTCCTCTTCTGTTCTTCTTTGTAAGCAGGCGCTCACAGAGCCACGCACAGCCCTCTATCCATCCACAACTGCATTCAGAGCTCACCAATACTCATATGCAGCAAGGTCAGAATTTTTTTTTTTAACATTCTTTGATTAATGCTGAGAGCTGCAGCATGTTTAGACAGGGTCATGACCCCAGGCATCCATTTAATCAAATTTCTCTGCTGCTTGTCCCAGTGGAGCCATCGCAACAAGAAACTCTCTCAATGAAAAAAAAAAAGGAAAAGAAAAAGAAAAGGAAAAAAATGCACACTTCACATCTCACATTGTTTACACGCTGTTAAGTAATTATTTCACTCTTCGACCCCCACTGGCCATCAACAGACAAGTCACCTCCTTGGAGATTCTGAAAAGCTTATTCAGCTGTATATAATTCATTTTGTTTCTTTCCTTCATTGTGAAGCTAACTGCTTAGCTTAAAGACTTCTTTGTGAATACTTAAGTACATGGTGTCCATGCTAATGATTCCACTAATTATAAGCGTATTTCATATACAAAGTGTTCTCAGCTATTCTTTCCTAAAGCCATCTTATTTCAACTACGCCATGCTAGCAGTTTCTCACAGCGTATTTACCCAAATAAATGGACAGCACTCACACGGGCACATCGCCTTTCCATGAAATTCTGTCATTACCTGAGTAACCCAGCAAGTTGCTCAATATTTGCTCAGGAGTTTTCAATAACACTCTGATCTTTTATGCAGCTCTTCTCCAGGGCAAAGTGCAGAAATGAGCCAGGCAGGTAATAAAGAATTACAGTTTGCCTTTATCTAATAGCTCCATCAGTCAGAGTAATAGAGTTGGATAAAATGGTAACCTATTCACCCAGTTCTTCTTAATTGCTATCCTAGAAAGCAAAAAGGAAAGTAGGGGCAAGAAAAAAGTTTATTTCTAATTGCAGTTCAGAAATTAGAGGTGAATGACTTGAAAGCTAAGCAAAACCATAAAACACCCCCATTTTTTAACTCAAATGAAAACTGACTGGAGACTGCATCACAATCACGAAACGAAAGTCTGGGAAAAAAAAGTGGGAGCAGTGTTGTTTTGGGGAAACAAAGGGGATGGTGGTTTTACATTCTGCCTTTTTGATTATTTTACTTTAATTATGTCTTTCTCCTTCCAGAAATCAAGATACTCAGATTATTTTATAGTTATTTTGTTTCCCTGGGAAAAAGATGGTTGTATCAGTTTTAATTCTTACTGTGGTCTCTCAAAATTTCTAAAAACTAAAGCTGCAAAGGGAACACGAAGTGTTAAGCCTCACATTCAGGAATTAAGGCTTTCGGTTTTATTCTCTCTGGCTTACGTGCGATTTCACCAGTATTTATTTCACCAGCCACAGAAGCCAAGCATGTCTCCATTATCTGCACGGTCCTCACTGATGGGTTCTACATCCTTTCAGTGTATTGCAAGGACTAGACTTTTCACACTACAATCAAAACTTGTTCCCTAAATAAAGAACTATCCAGATCAAAGAGGAAAGGAAAAAAGGGAAATGAAACAAGCAAAATAATAAAACAATAACAAAAAAAAAAGAAGTGGATCCTGGAAGATTAAGATCAGATGGAAAGGAATGTAGGTAGCAAGGATAAAGTAAGTAACAAGCAGAAAAACGGTTTTACAATAAGAACTGTTTGTTTTTCCTTCTTCCACCCCCCACCTCCCACCCCCACCCCAAGGAAAGCAATATAGTAAAAGAACAGCACGAAGCAGACTTAATTCAAACTTACTTTGTCAAAGGTTTTTTCCCTTCCCTCCCCCACAAACCTCGTAGGAAAAATTCCACCTCATCTAAAGCTGGCTCGTGAACACAGCACAAGCCGTGTCAGGAGCCCAGCGGTTTCGACCAGCAGGAACAGAAGAAGCACGCCGGTGATACAAGAACAAGCTTACATGCAAGGACAACAGTTAAAATAAGAATTTTTTTTTTTTCAATAAAAGCAGAGAAAGTTTGCTGTTAGAAAACACACACACATATAGAAGTCATGAATCGAGATCATTAAGATCTTATATCATAAATGGTTTCATCACCATCTTGAACAGAAAAAAAAGGACACTCCATGGTCCACATTATACATGCACATATTTGAACTCAAGACAAGGAGAACTAAGAGTTTAACACCCACTGATTTCAGAAGCCTCATAAAACTTTGGACAGAAACATCCCGTTTCTCCCCTGCAATGGAATTCTTGTATCTGTAGATTTAGATACGCAGCAATACATCAAGTCCTCTACATTTATAGAGAAATAGTTCTGAGCAAGACAGGTTGATTTCTCTCCAGTACGAAATAAAAGTGTTTAAAACACATCAAATGTATTTTCTGAAAGCTAATCCCACAATTAAAATCAAAACACACTCATATAGTCCTCAAAAGCTGCATTGTACAGGAAAAAACTGGGAGGAAAAACATCACTAAATGCCTACACATGCATCTGACCTTTGATTTCTTCAGAGCTTACAAAAATATGCTTATTGAAATTTGGGTGCAGTTTTCTGTTTATCTGCCTTTGACATGCTCTCTTACAAAACATTCTGAGTACGGTAGTTATCTTAAATCTTTCTTGCAAAGTCGCTTTAAACTGCTAACTGCTTTTCTTGTGAAATTGAAGAATTGCAGTAATACCTCTGTGTAAATGCAGCAAAACATTACCTTCCTTAAAAAAAAAAAAGACACTTTAAATGTGAACAAGACACTACCCACTCAGCTGGTTGCTGAATGACCTGTACAAAGAGGGATCTGGATGAAAGTGCAAGTTGTGACTCACCCTGCGTGAGATGGGAATGATGCTGACTGGGGGAGGCACTCTGTAACAGCAGCCTTTTAATCTGCCACCTTCCTTGTGTAATCATGGTACCTCTGGAAAGCTGACGTTTAAAGCTATATATACACTATATATAGCGTGTGTGTATATATGTATTTGTGTGCGTACCCACACACACCAAAAATACACTGGAATACACTGGTGAATCGGACTGTAATATTTATTTGTTTTTATATATGGCTGTAAGCAATTAACCACAACGCTTATTAACGAAATTTCAGGTTCGGGATCTCTCTGTTCCAGGCGGATGCCTGCTTTCACAGATTTTGTTATTATAGGGGAATTCTGGATCCCCGTTTCAGGATGGCTATCTTTTCCAACCCATGACACCCTGGCAGACAAAACCATCCCCTGCTGTAGCAGACTCCATGCAGCACATGGGCTTCTTGCCGACTCCAGGCTAAGCTACGTGTGGAGACACCAGCCACCAGTTAGCGCAAATCAAAGGAAGACTTCGTCTGTCGGGCCAATGACAGAAGTGCTGCTGAACACCCATGACCACAGACATTAAGACCAAGGAAAACCATTATGATTATCTGGTCTAGTGTACTGAATAACGCAGTCTTAGAATATAACCTAAAATTATAATCATTTTATAAATTGTTCAGCTAAATATTATGGGATTTATCAGCTAACTTACTCCTTACAACTTATGCAATTATTCCACATTAAATCTTGTAATTTCTATAATGTTATCTAATAAAAAAATGCTTTTGTTAAAAAAAAAGTCCTATTTGTTTCTTCTCTGAAAGACTATTCATGAGAAAGTGCCCAGCTACAAGAAACAAAATTTACGTATCAGATGAACAGAAAAATTCCCCCTCAAAATACTCAGCTCTAATTATGACAAGTATGGGGGGTGTAAGTTTTGGCTCATTTCTGGGTTTGCTTGTTTCAACTTTTGATGGTGGGTGTGTGTTTTTGTTTTTGTGTTTTTTGTTTGGTTTGAGGGGAGACCAGGGGTGTTTGTTTAAGCAGAGTACAAAACCCAAAACACCTTCATCCTTTCTACACGACAGTCAGTAATTCATTCCCAACCAAATTTTATAATCCAGTTGTTGGACTCTACTTTCTTTACAAAGGACAGAGCAAGAATCACCCACAAACAAAACACTTTCTGTCACAGTAAAGGCTATCCTCTGGGGGTCGTTTCTGTTCTTCAGGCATAATATATTACCCCCTTTCAGAAGGAAAGAAATCGTAAAAGAGTTTTCAGAAAGAAAAACACTAAGGAAAAATTTTAAGTATTACATACTATTTACAGACTGCTTGCAAATACACAAAAAAACCTAAGCAATTCATTGTTTCCTGGCTACTGCCACACTGCATTTGTGCTTAGTATTGGAAAATCTCAAACTCTTAACACTAAGGGGCAAGCCACTTCTTCCCAGCACACAGATGGTGATCTTTCTTAAGCATACCCAAGAGGTGACATAGCTTACAAGGCATAAAGGGAATAGCACGGGACAGATGCCACTGAAAAAACGGTCTGCTCAAAACACAGAACAGGAAGGAACAAACTAAATTTCTGTGTCTGGAGCAGAATTAACTTTCAAACAGGCTACACGTTCATTGCAAAAGCTTTTCTGTTATTACATACAGCTTGGTAGTGGCATTGGCATAACATCTTTACCTGAAATAATGATAATAAGATCCTGTTGTTTTCTGCTTCCATAAAGATAAAATATCATATAGCTGTTATTTTACATCCTTGCAAAAATATTAATAATTGAAATCAAAATTCTCAACATTTGGTATCTGCTTCCATCTTAAATTTATGGTGGAATTAGGGAAAAGCTGGTTATTTTTCAAATATTAATAAAATGTAAGCCTTTCATTGCAAAGCTTTGGTCTCTCCACATACTAAAGAAAGGGTTGAACATTTTGAAGAAACTTATTTTTGATACTGTAAAGATATTTTAAAAGATCTTTACTCCTCCTCTGCAAGTTCACCAAATGTGATCAAATTTCTTAAGCATTTTAGTAATCTGATGTTGTATATGCTAATCATGACAACTACATTATCAAAATTCTCTACATGATAGAACCCAGCTTGTATTTTCCTTGTTAAGTTACATAAATTAAAACAAAAGTGAACAACAGACAAAAACAACACACCCAAGTTACAGTAGGCTTTCCAGGGAGTCCTGGATTCCGAGGAACAGGAGCAGATTTCCGTGTCCCGTTACGGGACACTGGTACCTCCTCTGCCACTTCCTTCCAAGGAGGTTCCAAAGGGAACTCCAACCAAAGGAAAAAGCATTATTTCTGGATTTCTCTCAGCATTACAGGGCAACACGGAGCATACCCTAGGCTTTTACTTACTTATGTTTTATGAAATGTACAAAGAGAAAAGATATATCTATGTTCTGCCTGAAACATGAAATAATCTAAAGGGCAGAACGATTTTACATCTGTCACCATAGATCTGCGTTACAAAATTAAAGATGAAGGTACAATTGGAGATAAATTGATGATTGGGCAAAACTGAAAGATATTCAAATATTTTAACATTGCAGATATAGACAACGAAAATGATTTGAAAGCCACTCATGGCTGAAAAGGAGTTGCATAAGCAGCAGTAAATAACAATTGGCATTGGACATCAATGCACACAAGTTTAGATGTTGGTATCTACGGAGTACACTAATACATATATGCCTTCTGTTTACAAACAGTATTTGTAAATAACCTGGTCCCTTCTTGGCCTTCTGCTTTCCAAAGATGTTCTCTCTCTAGATGTCAGAAAATCTTTTCTCTCTCTCTGCATAAAGTCTGAATATAAAATATTTTTCTATCAAAACTGAGGAACAAAACTCAGAATCCTATTAAAATCTTTCATTAAACAGTACTCAACAACTTATTTCCTACCAATTTAAGTTCCTGCACAGTCTGGGAGGAACCAATCCACAGCAGCACCGAGCAGAACACCGCTGAACGAAGAACCATGGCATCTACAGCATCGCTCACCTTTCCAGGACCAACCATTTAATTTATCTAGTCTATGGCTAGAAGAGATTATTGTACCATTAACAGCATAGATTACATCTTCCTCAGCTTGACTGAGGAAGCTGAACAAGGCTCCTTTTTAATAAACTGTGTGCCCATGAAGTTAGGAATGCCAGCAACATGACTGGCTCTCATGAAAAAAAATATTCTCCAGCACTTAAAGAAGATTGTCAGTCCTTTGGTGTAAAACGTGCTTTGCGCAGAGCTCCCTAACAGCACTGATGAAGCTATGGCCAGGGGGAGAAAGCAAACCTGGACAAGCAGCAGAAGAAATTAAGGGTGAGGGCAGAACTGAAGCAAGAATTGACACAAGTCACATCCAACAAAGAACAACTGTAGGTCATGAGAACTGGTGGTGTTTTCACGCTGCTGGAAAAAAAATAAAATAAGGAAAGAGACTGGACACGAAGTTACATAAAGTGTCATCCACAAAAGCAGAAGTTGGAGCTAAAAGCACCTGGAAACAAATCCATTGTCAGGACAATGCTCTTCCCCGTAGTCTGGAAGAGATGAAGAGCCCTACAGCCTGCAGCACCGCGTTCAGTTGGTCGCCACGACCAGTTATGAAAACGTGGACAAAATAACAAACAAGCCAACAGCTCCGATGAACTTTTCAGAAAAGCAAAGGACAAAGTGAACTTGTCCCTACTGCAACAATCAGCTTGAAAGTGTACAAGACGTTTATTAATTTTAAGCTGACAGAGATTTGTCAGCATTATGCCAGAAAAAGCTGCATTACCTCTGGAAGGTGCCATTGTCACTGCCAGTGGGTACATGGGTGAGACTCAATGCTTACACAGGTAATTCTATCACCACTAAAGGCACAGACAAACTAAACGTACAGGTAAATACTGAATTGGAAAATAGTGGATTTGTAGCAGCATCAAAAATTTAGCAGTTTCTCAATCCCATCCTCCTTCCCTGGTCCCGTCCACAGGTGCTTTCCCTAGCTCTAAGGCAAAGCTTTAGAGAAGATCTGAATAAAAAAAATGCCGTGAAGTTCCTGATTTATGTCGGAGTGAACATTTATTGTCTGATGGAGATGGGGAGCAGCACTGGTTCGTTGGGTAACGTCTTAGATCAGCCGAGACTGCTCTGTAAGTTCGCTTAAGTAAAATGAGACAATTCATTTAACTCCATTCTCAGTGTGGTAGTGGGAAACACAACAGTACCACGAGCTGTCCCTTCTCCACACTGATCTACAGGGTACACCTTAAGCCTGAATCTTTGTGTGTTTTAAGTTTCTTTTTATGAACTGAGGAGCAACAATTTCTGAGTTCATGACTAATTCATTCAGCTTTTTTTTAATCCAATACTACATCTGATAAAAGACATTAAATTTTCTTTAGGGCTACGGCTAAAAATGAATCCTAACAATTATATTCAAGTACAAAATTCTTCAATTTCATTATTATTTTTATTATTTTAATCTATAAAAGTAAAGAACAAGTCTTGTCTTAAAGTCTCATTTACAGTAGTTACTCGAACTGCTCAGGCTTTCACAAATTTCAGAAGCCGTTGCATGCGTGTGCTATATTGGGAAAATTTAATACAGTGTAAGATATGCAGATAAAATATGAATTCCAGCCATGTAACAAAAATGCCGTTGACAACATGTATATTATGCAATTATGACTGTCATTTTATTACTGTTATTAATTTATTAGTATAATTGCAATTTTTTTCAATGTCATAATGTGATAATAAAGGACTTGTCATTACTACGTTAACCTCGGAACATCTCTGACCTCAGGGGAGGTAGCTGTACGCTTTCAGTCCAAAATGAGCTGTCAGTTACCACAACGAGATTTTGATGACTACATTATCTTGTAATTAAATGTCTCAACAAACTTCTCCTTTTGATTGACAGGTAGTTAAGACTATCTTTGACCACAGGGCAGTTTCTTTATTTTTCAAGAATAATTTTTCAGCAGTGAAGAAGAAAGACTAGAGTTTAAAAATTAAAGTGTTTTGAACTATATATTAATCTATATTTGGTACTTATAAGACAGTGAAAATTCTGCCAAATTGCATTATCCCCTGCCCAAGCTAGTGCATTTAAATGACAACTTTGATTGATTAAAGGAGTTTATGCCGTTCTTTATTAGCATTTAGGTCTCTAAAGAAAATAAATTGGTTTGGTTTTACATTTTTCCCCGTTCATGTTCATTTTTTATTTGTAAAACAGCAAAAATGCTTAGATTCAATACTGGTAACTGTAACGAGATCCCACAGGAAAGCAGGTTTAAGCAGATATTCATAAGGGTCCATTTCTGGCCCATCTGGGACCAGTTTGGACAATCTAGCAGAAGACTCAACAGAAGCTCTCCTTAAAACAGATTTAGAAGAACATGCAACTTAAATTACCATCTATCTAACCACACATCTTAAACACGATTTTTTTTGAGTTGGCAAATATACAGCAAAACTGAGGCTGGAGGGGGATCAGTACACGCCCATCCCCAAAACATACTAAGATGAGAAGTGAGACGAGACACAGAGCAGGAACGCTTGCCTCGTCACCAAAGGTGAGCTTTTTCTGAAAGACAAAAGGTGGAACAACCTTTTGCAGACAATCCTCCATAAACAGTTGCAGCTGTTAGCTGTCAGAAGTACAATGACCGCAGCAGTCATTGAAAGCTCGGCCTTCCCATGGAATACTGCAATAGGACAGACCAATCTGACTTCATCCTTCCCCAACCTGGCTACCTTTGCTGTAGCTTAGGAGGACAAAGGAACCAAAGGGAGGATTACAGGTGGCCAACAGACATTTTTACTTCTCTTTGAGTGGGATGTTATCCGCAGAAAGTCTGTTTTAAAGGTCAACAATGAAAGGACAAACCAACAGATTTTACAAAAACAAATCTGACAATAACAACATATTCTTCAAATATATATATTCTTCAAATTTCAGTAAAACATAAGTCCTTTGAAATGCAAACATTTATATCAATAGGGAAATACAACGAGCAACTTAGTGATAAGAAAACAAAACAAAACAAGGACTTTCTGTGGCAAGTTAAAAGTCCCACAAATGTGGTATATCTGAAGCACCTCTCAAACAGAGCTCATTGCCACATAACTTCTTACCTGCTTGTGCTAGAATTAATACTGAATTACTCAATGGGACTGGGCAACATTTAAGAATCTTTCAGTAGTCATACATAATTGTCACTTAAACTGCAGATCCTGTGGCTTAATCTTTCAGGAAGAATCCAATGAGTCAGACGTTGAGACAATAACATATGGTCAACAAGGGCAAACAGAAGGTTGTGCTCATCTGCTAATACACTCTGGTTTCAGTATTTCCCCATTTCCCCCTATGGGTATAATGTTACAATCCAAATCTCATAAGAGTTCGGTTACCAATGTTCAGGTTTTTTCATAGATTTCACAGTACGCAGTGTTTCATTAAAAGATCCAAACTCAAAGCATAATGTATTTGTATATGAACCAATTTTCATTTTGAAGAATAAAAACACAAAAGGCTGAAAGCAAATAACACTATCACTGATAACAAAACGCATGCATTTTGAAAGCTGTGTTAATTTATTTGCTGATACCAATTCTTTTTATGTTGCTCTCCTCTCCCGTTTTCCTCATTTTAGCAATACACCTTCCTGTACACTGCTGTGCTGAACCCCAAGATACTGTTTTTAGATAATGAGGACATTTTTAAAATGGCCCAGTGAAAACTCGGAAAAAAAATCCAGGAAGCTAGAAAAATGTTGCCCGAAGTATTACAGTCATTTATATGGAATGAGGTTCCTTTATACTGTGTATGCAATTCCACTGAACTCCTCAAAACAAGATAATGATAACGGCTATGCTCACTCAAGTTTTCAAATTGAAAAACATTTTCAAGAAATCCAGTTGTCCTGGTGGCAATGTGTTCCACGCTTCTAATAAATTTTAAAAATGTTTTACCTTTACCTGTACCTGTTCTCACACATATGATGTTAAAAAACTATGGAAATTTGTTACTTCTCAAATACTGCGGCTGCAATCGTCTCGCTATTAATGAAATAGTGACATGGTAGCTGAGAGCTTAGTGTAAAAAATGAAAAACTTTGACAAAAGAGAATGAGAGAAGATGATGTTGACAAGTTAAAGAGGAACTTTCCAAATTTACAACATATCAGAATGAAATGATGTAAGATAGGAAAGTAACATAAATCAAAAGTAGACTGGAGCAACAAGAATGTTAAAAGTTTATTTTTCCCTAGACAATAAAGTGAGTGCAATGTATCTGATTATATCAGCAGACTGACTAATTTTATGGTTGAGATAAAGTTGAGATGTCTTGTGCTGTATTTCGTTCAACCACTGAAGCAACACAAAAGCTAAATTATGCAATTAATTCTGCAATACACTAAAAAACAGTAAATTTGCTGTTAAAATTTCAGTTTAGGTTTAGAAAATGGACATCGGGAACCTAAAAGCTACCTTCATGTATGTAAATATGACAGGAAGTCTGAATAGAAAAGCATAAACTTTATTTCACCTTACCTATGCTAAAATGTACCACCAGTTGGAGGATGCTACTGCACTTTCTTACGCGCAGGCAAAATGAAGCCTACAGAGTTTAAGTCGCCCGTACAGTTTCATACAAGGTTGGAGCCAGAAATACCACATACACTAATTAATAAAAACACCTGAGTTCCAAGACATTACAGGCTGCCACTGCTTGAAGTTCAGGGTAGTGTCACCACAATTTTTTAATGAGTCCATTGTTGTGGCAAACACAACAATTCTTAACATTCTTTAACAATGAAACCACTAGTTCCTATTAAAGTCTGTCACCAAACAATTTGTGGAAATGTTCAGAAAACCATTATATGCCTAACATTCTAACTAAATTTCAAAATTTTGGCCACGAGACTTAGTTCGGTCTATACCTGGCAATACATTTACACAACGTTTTCACTTGCATTAAAAAAGAAAAAGGCAAGCTTACTATAATGATATCAGAAAAGACCTCCAAAGTTGAATACTATATAACATATGTATAGTATACAGCTATTGATTCTAGACCAGATAAACATCAATTTGAACCTCCTGATACTGGCTATATTAAAACTGCAGCAGTTGTCTGAGTCATCCCACACAGGTTTTCAGAAATCATTCTAAAACAGGTTTTCAGGAAGGTAACATTTTAATTTGAACTTCTATGTAAGTGCACTTCACTGTCTATGTATTCTAATTATCAAATTTAATTTTAAAATACTGTAAAAATTACAGGATAATGTGCCTCACGTGACATTCCAAAATGAAGTTTTTAAGAGCATTTAATTCTGAAACGACATTTTAAAAGAGTACTACATCAAAATATATTTTAAAAATCCCTTGAACTTGCAGAGAAGTCCAAATCCTGATATGTTACACTACTTGCCTATATAAAAGGCTATCAGGTAAAATACATAGCTACAACATGAGATTCTCTATTCTACCCCTCTGGTGATCTCAAGCTGACCTTTGCAGATCATATTCTTTGGAACAGTGCTGGAATATTTGCAAAGCCAAATATCTCATTTAGTTTCACTATACCCTACTGTGCGGGTTTTGAAGTGTTCTGTAAGAGGATTACTTCCAGCCTTCAAAATATTTTTAGCGAAGAAGATTCTGCATTGTTTACAGCCTGGCATGTTTGTGTATTCTCCTGTGACTGGAAGTCGGGAAGAGCAGTATATTGAGGAAATTTGCCTTTGAATATTAAGACTGAGTACTCTCACTGCAGCCTCACAGATACTCTCCATCAAAGAACTACTGACGCTTTCGGTGACTGCTACCGATTAGTTCAAGTTAGTGAGAATGATTTTATCATAAATGCGTTTCTATCTAGCCAGTATGCAAGGGACAGGATTTTCATATGAAAAAGAATGGAAGCTTTGCTCCCGGTTACAGGTCTGATGCATCAAATTCAGACATTCACTTCTGTACTGCCTTCCTTGAAGTCTGAGAACAGCTTCTACTCAGTTATTCAAGACTGTATCAGTCAACACGCATGATACTATGTGCTGCCTCTGTCTAGAATATGTTTCCTTCATTTAGGAAAGTGCAGTAATTCATCAGTGATTTAACCTATAGACATTTGAAGGTTGGAGAGCACCTCAGAGGGGCTGTTGACCTTCAGCAACAGAAAGAATTGAAGCTCCAGCCTTAGTCAATATATATTTATCTTTCTGTTGGGACTATTACAACTGTTCAAGTAATGCTGACCTTGAAACTTCTGCACACGATGCACTAGAATAATGATCCCTGAAGGAAGAGTATAAAAATACCTAAATAGGATATCTAAATCCAAAATGCACATAAAGATAAAAGAAAGCATTTCAAAATGTGAAGTCACTTAGGAAGAGGTAATATTATTGAGGCTCCTATTAATTATAATTTGAATAACACTACTAAATACCATAATTACACATTTCCAAATATTTTAATGATAGGATATAATTTATGTCAAAGACCTTGTTTATTTCATTGTGAAATCTTCGCCTATTTGTAATTAATTTAATGTCTGACTGACAGCCTTACAAATTGAAATCATCTACATCTCTAACTTGCTCTGCACAACAGCAAAAGCTGAGTCTTTGCCTTATTTCTTGTGCTTTTCTTCTTTGCTGCATAGAAATCTTCGAGAAATAAAATGGTCGGTTTCATGTAATGTCACAGTTAATTGTTCCCTCGCATTTGACACAAATTTTTTACTCAAACTTGAAATTCAAGAAGCAGCCAGGATGAATTCCATTCAAAGAAAATATTATGGTATCAGAGGTACTGATAAAATTAATATACCCTTCACTGCACCTCTTTCCAGGCAGCCCCCTCTCTCACAGCACCAAGCTTGCCCACACCTCCCGTGGACAAGCTGGGCAGCGCTGCCTGGCAGCTGGGCTCCACCTGCCTCCCAGGTCCCCTCCTTTCTGAACCCCTAACATCTAGACTGGGACAGCTGCGAAGTCTTCTCCAAGTAAAACCCACTTGTGGAGCCCGTTTCTCGGAACAGGTAACAAAAACTCCTTCTGACAGCAGTCAAAGTAAGGCAATGTGCCCTAGAGGCAGCTTCTTTAACTAAGGTTCGCAGGTAAAACCCAAGTGCTTTGCCTCCCAGCATTGATTTAAACTGTATGAGTAGCTGTTTTCAAGTCCAACGAGGCCCCTAACAGCCTCCTCTTCCCCACTATCCCCCCAGTAGTATCTAAGAATCGACAGCTGCAAACTTACCCATTCTCCAAATTCCTGAAGGATGTTTCAGGGATCTCAGATTCCCATCCTCAAACATGTAGGTTTTGCAAGACAGCCACCCACATGCAGTGAACCTTATCCTAGCCTCGGGACCGTAGGCAGCAAGAGAACTAGAAGCCACGAGACAGAGAGCACAACAGTGGGAGGTGGCTGGAGTGAAGAGAAAGATCATCAGAAGTAAGCTGCCATGGAGATGAGGATCCGGGTTTGGTCATGGAACACCGTGGCTTAGTTTACACGCATTCTTCAAGCGACAGTACTCCGTAAGATTATACACCAAAAAAATTACTTTAATCCATCTATCTATATATATACATATACGCACACGAAAAATATACCCCATGATTTTGAGATGCCTGTCTGACTTCTCTGCAGGCTACCCGCGACTTCTCTTAACAGTAACATAAAACGCTTCAAATTCAAATCAAACTGCAGCTTGCAAACTGCTTTTTGATACATACTTTCCATAAATGCCTGACCTGAGCTATTTACAATCTTTGAACAAAAGAATTATCTTTAAAAAAAATCACAGCAAGGATAGCCCTATAGATTTTATATACACTATGCTCGTCCCTCAGTCTCCTGAGGTTCTTCTCTTCTCTGGGGTGCCCAGGGCATTACCACAATGCCAGCCAGCGGCAGCAGACAGAGACATCAGCGCTCAAGGAAGACCCAAAAACACGGCTATCAAGCAATTAGTTTGTTTGCTTACTGGCACAGGGTCATTCTCATGCCCTCCCTTTGGATTTCTCCTCTCACTTCAAAAGACCCGATAACTATTTGAAGAAGAAAACAGGCTCTCATCTATACTTGTTAACACATAGCAACTTATTCTCTAGTGCAAATGTGACTTGAATCAGTCACCAAATGCATGAAGTAATTAAACACGTCCATGTCTTGCAGTTGCTGTCCCGACCTCACTGCAGGTTTCACAATGCTGTCTAGAATTTTCTATCTTCTAAAAGTTTTTTTTTTTAAAAATACAACTTTATTTCATCTTCCCTGTACTGCTGACACATTCTGAAAGAAATTTCCGAAAATCCCTCTGTAATTAATGAAATTAAGTATAAAATTAAAGCAGCCTTGTACTAGTCACAGTTTACATCTAGAAACTAACATTCTACATGAGTTATAGAAAACAAGGACATTAAATTAAAAGCACAAAGAAGAGATTTTTTTCACTGCTGAGTAGAAATACTGTCCAAAAGACTGCCTTGAGACCTACAGCAATACTGCAGTATTATGGCCTTTTACCTGAGAAAAAAAAAGTTATGAAAGAAAAGCAAAAAGAAATAAAAGCACGGAAATCACAGTACTCATACACGTACACCACCTGCAGAGCAGAACAGAAATAAGAACTAGCAGGGTTTAAGTCTAGGGACCCAAATACGTGAAGCCTGAATCAACAGAATTAGTATTCTGATTTAGAAATGATCCTATAAGGTCTTGCTACTCAAGAGGGAGAAGCAAATCACACTCAAACTCCTGCTCTAATTCAGAGACTTGGAATTTGGGATATTTTTAATCTGCTCCCAGCAGCTGTCAGGCTACAACAGGAAAAGAAAAATGCTACAAAGCAGCAATTTTGAGTCTTTTCGTAGCCCAACTTGTGACAGTCTGCCAGGACCTGTGCCTTAGCACCTGCAGCCCCGCAGGCTCCTCGCGGCTCCAATGCAGCACCCGAGGAAGAGCCCAGCTGAACGTCCCTGGTCCCCGAGACAGCTCCCACACTGCTCCCACAGAGCCTTCCCTGCTGGACCTTGAGATTTTCCAGTTCTTTTCCACATTGATTTGGAAGGTACCTTACCTTTCACTATTTAGGTCTTGCCCCTACTGATCCCTCTAAGCAGGTACACTTGCCCGTGGCAGCCAATAAAAACCTATCTTAAAAAACAGAAGGAAAAAAAGTAAAAATTACACCTCCATAATGAAATTCAACGTGGCACACAGGGTTTTATTTCATCTATATATTGCATACTAAAACGAAGTTTCACAACGTTTACTGCTGTATTAACTCTTCTTCATCAGGCCCACTAGATTAAGACTGCAATATTTTAAAATGAATCCTGCTGGTTTGGGAAAAACTACACTCAAACGGGGACAGAACTTCTTCAGCTTTTGGTAACTAGAGCTCAGTGTTAAACCTGTTTAGTGAACTAGTCACTCATGTCTGAAGACTGGTTGGGACAAAGAGGGCCAAGACTTTTGGACACCTTCTGCTCTACAGCATAACCATAAATCTTCCCTCCAGGAGACCACACAACTCTGAAATCCAGAAAAAGATGCACACGGGTACCGCTTTACAGAAGGGTATCTCCCTGATAGCCTGGGGAGACCTACTTCAAGGTCACCTCTTCCTGAGAGAGCATTACGATTACTGACTTAGCAGTATGCCACGGAGCTCAGCAGACCTGGATGCACAAGGAGACCAAATCTGACAGGTTCTGTCCAGCTTATTCAGAATTTACCCAGACAGAACCAGTGCTAACCCAGGGCTTTTGCAGGCAGTCCCAGAAGAGAGAGGTACAAGAGGACAGCTACAGGCATCTGACGAATTAAGCTTTCACTTCCAGCAGGGAAATCACTCACACTCAGGCTATGGAAAGAATTCTTGAACATTAGTTTTCTCAGAAGAGACAAAAATTATTTCTTGATGCCACATTTGGAAAACATTAAACTGACTTCCTAGACTCGTTCAGCACATTACCAGAAGATGACCAACATTTATTTGTTAAGCCAGGTCACAAGCACCATTTTTTTTCCAACATGTAATTCTCACATCTTTCATGTATAATTTAAATCAGAAGGTGAACAACAAGGAAGCCCTCTTAAAAATTCTAGAAGTAACAACCTTTTACTATTTAGCCTGCAGAACATCTCTGTACTGTTCTGTTCTTTATTTTAGCTTGGGTAGCAGAGGAAGATAATAAAATTTAATGGGTACTATTATTTAGTTACTCAAAATTCAAGGTCACTGGGACGTTGGGGACCAGGGGAAAAAAACTGCTGATTGGAGAAACAAGTACATAAACAATTTAATTGTTTTTCTTTTATTATATATGCAGTTATATTAGAATTTGATGCAAAAATGTTGACTCGGAGAGCTAAATATATCAAAAGCGATTTTACAGTCAGCCAGCATAACATATTTTGATATCGTACACAGAATGCCTGAAGCATTCTTAATTTGATAATACTGTTCTCCCTATATACTGTACATTATATGTGTATTATATATACTGTAATTACTGGTGGCATAGATGGTACAGCTATAGGTGGGATAGTAAGTCACGCTTTGCCCATTTTCATTTCTCCAAGATAATAACTAAACCTGTACAAACATATCAACTATGCTACACTAAGTTTATGACTAGCAAAGCAGGTGACGAAGAGGATTAACCACTGCATCCGGGCCTGTCAAACTGCTCTAACCCCATGGTATGATCTATTTATTATGTAGAAACAGCTACAACATATGAAATTTACAGGGTATGATGCAAGAAGTTCCTTAATCAGCAAGTCTTTGGCTAAAGAAATGTCTTTAAATACCAGGAAGCAAGTAGCAGTACTGAACTTCAGGCAGCACAGACCTGTTCAAGACGTACCAGAAGCACAGCATCAAGTACGGCTGCTAAAGAATTCATTATTTCTGCCGGGGTCTAGCTCCAACCATGGGTAGAGACAAGCATTTATAATCCGCTTCTGTCCTTGGACTGGAATAACTCACACACACTGATTGCCCCAAAGTGATTATTTGAATTTAACAAGCATCTTTTGCAAATGAAATTAGAATGTTTTTTGAAAGAAAATTTCAATTAATACTGCTCAAAAACTCATTCACAAAATCACTTTCCAAAAACAAACGCTGAATGGATTCAAACAAGTTCTTTTTTTTTCATTTGAATACATATTACTGATTTGGGGAGGGGGGTTCTTAGAGCATGGGTGGGATATGTGCCTACCTTTAGTGTCAAGTAAGAGCTACAGAGCAGCTAGGCAGGGGAGCACATCAAACAGTGACGGGCGCTTCCTTGCCAGTTAGAGAGAAGCGTTCCTAAGAACACGGTGTCTTTCCAGGAAGAGACTGTATCGAAGGTATGCTGCAATTGCACAGAATACTGTTTGTCTGCACACGCTCTGGAAACAAAAGAACAACAAGCATTCCAGGCAGTTCCTCAGGGCTGGGACTAAAAGACAGCCCTCCTGCCCTCTCATCACAGCAGACACTGAGGCCACTTCTCCTAAAACACACCAACTTTGATGGACATTGTTTCCCTAAACACACAACTCAAATCAAGATGAGCAGCTTCATTACAAAAAACAATTTAAAAATGCAGTTATATAACTAGCGTATGAAAAGAAAGGGTCATGTTTCCCAAATCTGGCATTTGCCCAGTTACTAAGAGCTTTACTTTCCAACCTTAATATTATGTTACTAGAGATAATTTTTTTTAATTGGGAAGATGGAATATTATCTCTGTTGAACTCCAAATGGCTCTGGAACATAATGTTTTAAACAAGCTTCCAACCAACATCGTACAGATGGAACACAGCCTCTCCACCCTTACTACAACAAATAAAAATGATGTGCAGTATACTGAGGAGTTATTCAGCAAGCAATTCCCAGGGATCACCTTTACTGCAGATACTGAAAGGCATCTAGAACTCTTTATGTGATGCTGGAGGTTTACTCAAAAGCAACAACACAGTAGACGCAACAGCTCACAGTTATAAAAAGGATCAGCCTGTAAACAGCCGTATGTTAGACCTGCACACAGCAAGTCAAGCAAAAAACCTCATGACCAGTATTTTCTACACTGCACTTTGACACTGCTGTAATTGGTCCTCCTACCATCACACCATGCTAAGATTTTTTTTTTTTATTTTTTACAGGCACAGAAGGAAAAAAAATAACAGATGTGATATCTACCATCCCTCTCCTCCCTTATATAGAAATTATTCCTATTTCGTTCTACTGTTAATTACGCACACTTAGCTGGCTGTAAAACGTCAGGTATGTCAGTGAAGCTATTCACTGTTTGTCTCCCCTCAACCGTGCTTTCTGCTCTCAGAAGCCCAGTAAACCCCTCCTTTTATACCCTTCAGTAGGATTCCCCACCACAACACACACACATTCACCACTCACAAGCCTCCTGTTCTCCTTCTAAACACTTAGGAGTTTAATGGCCAGGATACCCATCTTTCCGCTTTTTTCTACCAACTGTCCCCTCCTGCTCTTCATCCTGATTAAAGCTTCGCAGGGTGGAGTATGGCTCCTGTACTCCATACCTGCATCCTGCATCCCTATAGACTGGGGTAAAATTGCAGCAGCAGACAGCTCTCCGTGCCTACACACAGGAACAACATGCAGCGTGCACAAGCAAAACAGAAGTGACCTGTAAGCGGCCTTGCAAAACTAAAAGTTCAAATTGCTATTGTGTATGTATATATATAAATATATATAAGCTACGTGGTATGCTCCAAGTCCAGGACCAGGAGGAGACAATTAGATACACAGGCATCAATCTTTATCAAAACTCTTAAGTTTCTCAGTTAAAGCAGTAACCAGAGGCTACATTAAGAGTACTGTACAAAACTCCAGGGCGTTTAATTTTTGGAGAAGAAACAGGCTGTATATCTCACATCAATCTCTATAGCTGTATCACTTCAAAACGAACTTTTGAAGATAGTCAAAACAGAGTGGACTTTTCTCCATCAAAATACATATAGTCTAAATACTACTCTTATAGGCAGATGGAACAAATTATCTTCTGTAGACTCTGGTGGAGAATTAAAAAGTCAAGGTTACACTGACATACCATGGCAGAAGAACATCCTTACCGGGAAATAATATTAACTGGCTCTTTTATAAATGATACAGCATATTTTTGGCATACAGAATATGTTTAGCCTCAGGAAAGAAGCAGAAAAAAGCAGCACTTCAAATGAAAATCGCATTCAGAAACCATACAGAACTGGCGCCCCCAATTAAGCTGTGTGTTTCTACTTCATCTGTGCCACAAACCTGAATACTAAGGTACTTCATCCTTGATTGCTATACCTAGAAACTTTCAGGGAGGAGAGAGGACTGAAAAGAGAAGAAACTATTTGGTTTGGAGGCGCCCCTTCAGTGTCTCCTGGGAGTCGTGGGTCAGCCTCAGGAAAGGAATCAGAGTGCCGTGGTTTATCCTCAGGAAAAAGGCTGCACCGAGCCGCACGCCGCACGCCCCCAGCTCGCACCACCGCGGGCACTGAAATCACAAGACTCCACCTCTAAGGAGAGCAACATGATTCTGCAGGTATGCTACAAAAACTCAAAAGAAGAGTCTCAGTATTTTTTTTTCCCCAAAGCAAATATAAAATAGGTAATACAAAACAATATAAGCAGTTTGTTGGGCACAGATGCATCAAAATTTTGTTAAATTGGTGCAAAAATGCCATGCCAGACAGACGAGTCTGTTTCTCAAATACATACAGGAAAAAACACATCTAGACTCTGATAACAGATGAAAAACAACGTTTGCACTGTAAGAAAAAAAAAGTATAGAAAAGTTTTATTACTCTCAGGCTTTCTCACTTGAGACAAATATTTCTTTCAGTTAATCCTCTGCTAGTCAGTCACTTAAAAATACTAGCAAAGCACAAAGCATGGCAGCCGGCACACCGAGACCGACTTTGCAAACTACGCTGGAGCTGACGGTTTGGGATGAGAGACGACATGATGCACCTTGGGCCTTTCACCGCGGCCCAGCACTTTAAACAGAAAATTTGGGCAAGCTTCCCCACAGACAGCTGCGCTTCTGTATGGCTTCACACAGACTTGTCTTCTTCAGTCTTCTTCCAGGGGTGGTAAAAAATCCATCTAAAAGCCAATGAGATCTGACACTGTTAATGAACCCTTAGGAACAAGATTTACTAGCATCAAGTAAGCTTTTGATTTAATCTCTTCATTTTGCCATCTCAGGCATCAAGGTGTAGGAAGAACGGTTCATTTGGGTGGTCTCAGGAATCGGGCTCTCTCAGGAACAGCCTCGCACTTCACAGCATCAACCCAAGGGCAGCCAGGCTGTTTCCTCCAGTGGTTACGACTGACCCCTTGTCAGAGCCAGCTTCATGCCACCAAGCCCGTGCTTTTTCCTCACGTATAAGGTACACGATAGCAGACGATCAAGTCGTCTTTGACACCATTTTCTGCTCTGGCATAATGAGATTGATTTCCCTTGCTGCCTTCTGCCTGTAGAAAACAGAGACTGCAACCGCTGCCGCTCAGAAGAGGCAAAGGACCAGGGAAGTTTGACTCAAATGTTGTTTTGGTTTTTGGCGAGTGTTTTTTGCTTTTTGTTTCAATGTTTTAATTGCCTCCTTTATTCAACGCAAAACATTCTGTGATGTGTAGAAATTTATTAGCACACAAGTTTTGTCTCTTGATCAAATAATAAACACACATCTGCAAAGGGGAATCGGTTCCCAGAACAGAACTTTCCACTTTTTTTTTTAATCCATCTTCCTTATTTTTTTCCTTTAAAAAGCGTTCAATATTAAAAAAAAAAAAGTCACTGAGAATGGAGAGCAGGAAAAAAGTGGCTCCACATCCATTAATTCACAGAACATTTCAACTTTATTATTACTTTGATTCCTAAATGGCAACAGTGGCTAGTAAACTACCAGAAAACCATTTTCCCAGTAATTTTGGTATTTTTATAAACAGAGAGTCCAAGCAGAACACTTTGATCCTGCCTGATGTAAGAAATACAGATGAAATCATTTTGAACTCGTATTTCTAAGATTCTACTTATAGAACCTTCTCTAATTTTATGGTATTTAAATGTCAAGAAAAAAATATACCTATCTCAGAAGCCACATATGTATTCTTTCTTCCTAATGGATGGTAAGTCCAGGAACGGTTTTCTCCATAATTAGAAGTGCCATATTAAGATCATGCATGTGCGTGATCAATCAGTTATATAATTCTGCCCAATTAGGAACACTACCAGTTGGAATTCGTTTCACTTCCAAATATGAATTTAGGGAAAAAAAAAAATCAAATTCTGTCAAAGAACATTTTTCAGTGTTAAAACTTGGAAACTGCCTCACTTAGAAATGCTACAATTCTTTTCGCTAGGAACTAGAACTTTACATCTGGAAACGGTTTTGCACTGGACTTGAATTGGGTCAGATGACAGATCTTTGTCAGATGGCAAATACTCAAACCCAAAGCCGCTGTTCGCATGAGGTTACGAACTGTAAGAAATTCAGGATTGCTCAAGTGCATAGGAAAACGTCTGGAAATCCCATCTCCCCTGAGCACGCCTAGGCTCCCCATACCTGCTCGTGTTGCTCCTGAACAAGCAGCATCCGTCCCCAGAGCCAAACACCGAACAGTGCTTCTTCCCGAGCATCCCATCGCGGCATCCCATCGCGACGTGCCCAGCAGCTGCCAGCCCCCAGCCCAAGGGACAGAGCTCTGCGTTGCCGGAGCTGCCGGCAGCCTCGCGCCTGTGCTCAGGCAGGGAGGAGTGCGGTGTCTCCACAAGGCGCTTTCAGGGGAAGAATAAGAACAAGAACATGGCCTCACTCCTTACCGCCCCGTGCCTCCTGATACCTGCCAGGCTACTCACTGTACGGACAGCAACTGCAGTACCAAGAAAGTGATTTTTTGCTAAACTAGGATTAACAAGTCCCTGAAACTGCATATATAGCTGACATTTCTATGGACACTTAGAGAAAATAAAATCTCTAAGCCCTACCATCTTGTCAGACTCCTCATGGCCTCTGTTTTATACTTTGAAAGTGATCCAGAGCTCCTAACACAGACTCACTTCAATTATTCTCGACCATGCAATTATTTATATAGTTTAAGACAGACACTTCTGCAATATATTTTAATCTCGTATTTTTTAAAGCTATTTGAGATAAGGTCTCTTTTAAAATCACTGGTTCTTTAGGTGTTAAACCCAAGTAGTAAATCCACTTTGTCAAATTGCCTCATTTATAATATTTAATCTTCCTTCTGTAATCAGGAGAGCTGAAGTACACATTCAGAGTTGCTTTCCTTTGACACAGTTCTTTTATTACTGTCTCTTTTCCTCACATAATGTCCCACAGCAGCTGTGCCATTATGATGATGCCTTTTTTTTTTTTTTTTAAACAGCCTCTCTAGCACAAATAATTAAAACATGTATTTACCTTCCATCGCTTGGCTGAGACTACGTGCATATTTTGGGGGGAAGGGGGGAAGTTGTTTGTTTCTTTTTATTTTATTTCTGAGCAGTGACATATTGATGTTTCAGATAAGAAATCATTCCAATTTGTTCATCCCTGCCAACAACGGTTTTAATCTTCATTTACGACTTGCAAAGTCCGTTTTGTTGGAAGCGTTTGATAAAATACTCAATTACCATTTTTTTTGCACTGCAGTTCAACTGCTGTGCTGATAAAAGGCTCTAGCTCAGAAGATAAACTGCAAATAATTCCTGAAGAACAAATGTCAGAGGCAGTTTACAATGAATGGGATTTTTTTTGAGCAGATTATTCTCCCACCAAAGTGACAGGGCAGCTCAATATTTATTTTGTTGAGAATGTCATTTAAATATTGTTTGACACCTGCTCCCTGCAGTCAGCTACTCAGGGCATTACACTTTCAAGGGGCTTAGAAAGTGAGGTTCCAGCGCTGTGCATCTACACACATATTTCAGGAACTCAGTTTAAAAAGCAGAAATAGCTAATTCAATTGGCACGATTTTGTAACCCTTTCCAGGAAGAAAGGAAATGGAAATAATACCGAAGTGTGTGTGCTTGCAGACATCGGAACACCCAGAACTGAAGTGTGCCAAAATGTGTGGACCTGAGAAGAAGTCTAAAGTTTTCAACCTGTCCCCATGTAGCTTCCTCAACATTTCATCAGAAAAACAGATCATTTTGCCTTCTTGCACTTCTATGCAAAGGAAAGAAGGTATCCGAGGTTTCTGTTTGAATCCCCCCCAGGGGCACACCCTAGATGGCACTGCTCAGTGACCCGAGACAGCTCGCGCTGCTACAGCTCCTCGCAGGCAAATGCGGCGTCCCCAACCCCACCAGCCTCTGCCAAAATTTTGGAGTTAAAAAGCTTCAGGCCGACAGTGGTTATTTCTCCTTCGCCTAGCTACCTTAAAATAAAGGGATTATTCATACGCTATTTTCACCCAATCAGCGGCTCTTTTGAGTCATTTAATATCAAAGTATTCTTCCCCAAACGATCTAATGAAGCATCAGGCTCCTGAGTTTACTTGGAAGGGTGGCAAGGATGCTGCAGCACGCCCTGAGAGAGCCCAGGAATACACCTTGAACAACCCCAGGGAACAGGTCCTTATCTTTCCAAAAAGGGACTAATAATATGCTGTTTAACTTAATGAATTAAAGGAGTAATTATGTCCTTTGTTTCAGGTTCTTAATCTGTTTTCACCTACCCTGGTTTATTTGCTTCAATCATCATCTTTTCCATAGTAACACGCTGTTCATCTACAGGGATTCCCCAAGCAAGGAACTACTTCTCCCCAAAGAATCTGGAGCAAGAAAACAAACCTGTTTTAAAACCTGGCATGGAGAAACAGCAGCTTTTGGGGGTAGTCCCTGTAATTCCAAACCCCGAAGTCCCACCTGCAACAGACTGAATAAAAATAAATCCAGCCTTCAGCTCCACGTCCTCTCAGCGGTTGCTCTGAAGCCCTGCTGCAGAACGTTCCTGTGCAGCCACCGCCACCTCTTCTCTCCACGATCAAGTCCCTCATTCTTTGGCTACACCAGCTAACAGGTTAAGAGCTCCTGAAACAAAACTGTGGCGAAAGAATCTGGGGTCTATGTATGTACTGAATAAAATGAACTGGATTTTAATTCAACACTGCTCAAACTGTTTCATCTGCTTAAAGGCCAAAGCCTGCTAAATCAGGTCAAAGATTACCTTCACTTCAGAAAGCTTTACACTTTCACACAACTGGAAGCAAGGAAATGTAACTAATATTAATGTGTTTTCGGTTAGTAATTTGTAAGATCAAATATGTCTGTGAGCTTAAGTAGTTACAAACCTAACTATATTTACAAAGTACTTCCTCTACCAATTTCTATATCCACGCATCTGTAATAGCTGTTTATAAAATAAAGTAACACGGCAGCATGCAGGGAGTTTTCTGAAGTTCTTATCTTACCTCTGAATACTTCAGTATTCCTGTCAATAGAGGAGACAAAAAGTTATGTGGCAAAAAAAAGATATATATATATATATATTTTTTTTTTTTTTTTTTTTTTTTTTTTACAGATAACATGTTATTCCTTAAACTCCCTTTTAGAATTATCAAAATATTGGAGCTGCACTGTAAAATAAACGGAGAAAATGCAAACAAGTGTTTTGACCACAAGAAGTAGATATATCAACTTGAAAAAGCCAACAGACATACACTTAATGTTAAGCACATGTTCACATGTCTGAGAAACAGACAATCGTGGCAGCTGCGCAGTAAGATCCCTGGGATGAGGGGACAGTGACTGGTCTCCTGACTGTCAAGGTTAACACAACTGGGCACAAACTGTCATCTAATGACAGATAATAAGCATTATTCCAGAGGCAAGATGGAGTATCCAACAAAGCATGTACGCGTATAAGCATGTGTACACATGTACATGCGCCTCTCTATATGTGCTTCAGAAACCTATCATTGCTTTTCGCTAGCCTCTTAAAAACTATTGAGGTTAATGAATCATTGCATTTCAAAATCTCTCATTTTTCCTCTTCGCTTTCTGTAGCTCGATACAGACATCATTACTTCTCCGCCAGTACAGTGATTCTGTTCGTCATGCCTGAAACAACTACAGCGCAGAGATTAAATACAATCTATATCCACATAAATCATTGAATAAATGAATCATGAAATTAATATGTAAATTGTGTGTTTAACCTCTATTTATACAGCACTGTCTGTCACCATGTAGTAAATCTAAAACTAATTGCAAATTCACAACTCTGCAAAAAGAACACCATGGTAAAAGCTTGACATATTTATTAACTAAATGTTGAACTACATTGAGTAAGTAATTAACAGTCATGCCAGAACAGGGAGAGGAAATTATATTTAAGCACAGATGTCACCTGTATGAAATGGCTAAAACTATTTTAGATTAGATTTTGATATTAATCAAAGAATACTCCTATTTAATTTTTGACAGACAAATCTGTTTCCATTTATTCATGATTCCATTAAACACTCTGTGTTTAAACCTGAATGTCATGTCCATTCTCATTCTGATATGTTCCTTTTAATGTCCTTTAAAAGAAAACGCACAGAAGAAAAGACTCAAAAGGTAAGGTTAAATGGTAATAAAATCTTCCTACAGTCTAGACAAAAGCCTTCAATAGACCAGGAAAATAATTTTATATTAGGTTAAATTCTGTGATTAAGTTGATACATAAAAAAATTGAATATAAGTCTTAAAATACTATATCTAATTTCATTCCTACACATTCCTAGTCCTTTCCAACAAACAAAATGCATCCCTAATTGGAGGATCACGGAAGTTCTGTAGCTGCTGGCACCAGCACAGAGATCTTCCCCACGTTTAATTTTGTCCTAAACTTGGAATTATTATGCAGGTTCACGTATTTAAAAGGCAACAAAACAGGTGGTATATGAAAGTACATGCCCATGCGGGTGTTTGCAGCTTCCAACAGACCAGGCAATAGGGTACGAACAAAGAACAAAAGGGAGACATTTTACGTTCAGGCAGTTAAGACATACTGATTGCATGGCACAAGGTCAGTAATGCTCGTCAGGAATACCTGTTGCTGCCAAACCTGTACCTTATCATGAAACTTGCAACATTAAACCTTTTCTCTTAAAATCCTCAGGTGCTGGAACAGAGCAAATTCCGTAAGAATCAACAAAACCCAAGCAAGCTCTACTTGCCTAAGAGCTATGATTGGCTGTATTTCATCTGCCCTGGCTTTTCCTCTTAAATTTAAAACCTTCAACATGTAAACAGAGGTAGTCCACGCACACAGTTCCCATACAGGATGGGAGCATAAGACAGGTTTGTAAGTAGAAAAACAAACCCTTGCTGAAAATTAGAACAGCGAAGTAAAACTGATTAGACAATAAATATGTAGTTTAAAACAGCAACTGGCCTATTGGGCAAACCTGCTTTCTTAACAAGTGCTGTGAATTTGAAAAATACACCACGGAAATTTGAGTGGATTAAAATGGAAAGCGCATACTGCAAGAGAAGTGAGTGTCCAATTCCAGGGGTAGGAAAAGGGTGAGATCCTGTAATAGCCAAGACTGATGAGAAAGCTCACACAATTTTATGCGCTTCTGTTTCCAGGCTTCCAGTATAGACAAACTCAGGTAAGCAGATAAATTCTACTTCATACGGAATTTATAGACTTCAGCTGTCCCCTCACGGCAAATTTATTTTGTACACAGCGCTTCCCACTCTGCTCCTGATGAAGCTCCGCGAGCATCGGTACACCCATTTCACAACCCGCACACGAGAGGCACGCGGAGGCTGGGTGGCTCGTTCAAGGTCACGACGGGAATCGTTCACGGGGCCAGCAGCAAGACGGAGGCTCCTCCGCTCCTGGTCTGGCAACCAGACCATGATGCCTTTAACTGTATTACAGCAAACTACTCCCCGTGTCATCAATCTCGGATCCAGAAACGCTTTAAATCACTCAAGCATTATGACATTTTTATGGGAGGACAACACTTCATTACTAACCCGGAAACTTGGGGAAGAACAGGAAAACCTCCCGAAGCTGGCGAGGACGGCGCAGCGCAGAGGAAGGCTGATCGCGTACAGCGAGGCAGAGGCTGGCAGACAGCCGCGCATAAAACAGCCCAGATCTCCTTTCCCAAGGAGAACATTGCTTTCCTTCCCGAGTGTTTGAACAACCACCAGCTGTTTGTAAATCTCTGAAGTTACATTAACACTTGTAAAACAGTCGTCTAAAGGGAGAAAATATGAAAACTGCTATTTACTATTCGCTATTTCTTATTCACTTACTCATCTGCTATTGCCAGTTTTAACAGTTTCAGGCACACGGAGAAGAAAAGAAAAATAAACAGCCTGTGGCCTATGCACTACAGATTTAAGAAGGAAAAGCGGCCAGAGAACAGCCAGAAGGGACAGTACGCAGGCAGCTCGGACACAGAAAGCTTCTTCGGACTACTCCAATGGTTTTGAAAAACACCACTGCTGGTGGAATCGAGACTTTCACAAGTCGACTCTTTTCAAATAAATTAAATAGATATTCATGTATTTTCATAGCAAATGATTTCATATAATTTAGAACATAGAATACTGCAAGAAAACAATACGTGTACAGACTCTCAGTCACAAAAAAAAAATAGTCTTACATGGTTTTTTGTTGTTGCTGTTCTGTTTTCCTTTGGTCCATTTTATTTTTGCCCTTTTTTTTTTTAGTAGTTATTTTTAAAGCCAATTGCAAAGTGAATTTGATCAAGGATAGGTTTGCAACCAAGAGAAGTTGTACAAACCATTAAAAATTTTAACTTCAAAACACAGAACCAATACACTTCAGTGTAATTACTCCCTGAAAATATGAAAAAAGGTAACAAGGGAAAAGAACCACACCAAATATAATTCTAGATAACGAGAATTATCTAGATAGGATTAGAGTGGAACTTCCTATAAAAACAACTATTAATGCTCTTGTTCAGGACGTTCCAGGTAGGGTCTGGCAAACAACTTAAATTACCCAAGTTTAACAGGAATGGATTCACTCTCTCACTTGTCTGTACCACCTCTCTCTCAGGGTCTTGCGTAGTCCCTCTCTTTTCCAACTGTATCGTGTGGCCTAGTGTCTCAGGCTAAGCATTCCTCTTAAGTGAGTTATTGGCCTCAATCTACTGATTTTCATCCCATTTCTATTACTCCAGTCCTTCACATCACCACGCTGTCTTTTTAAAATCTCCTATATATTGACAGTATCTCCTTACATTTGTCATCAGCAAATTGCATTACCACACTCCCAGTCTTTGTGCCAAGGTGATCATTAAAAATATTAAAGAAGATCAGCCACCAAACAATCCTTGAAAACTCAACCGGTAACCTCCCTTAAGCCTGATCATACCAAATTATATTTTATATCTCCAAGCCATTTAACTCACCTTACACTTCCTCCACGAGTTCCTCCTTTTTACCAGCTTCTCCTGCAATTTGCCATTCTACATGCTCTACAGAAGTCCAGCTAGGAAACACAGCCTTTCCTATGCCTAGAAAACCAGTAATTTTATAAAACATAACTATCCAATCATCTTAGCACGATCTACCCATGGATAACCACATTTTATTGTCTCTAACAATCCACTTTTCTGTCTGGTTTGAATTATATTTAAAAAAAAAAAAGTTTCACATTTCCCTTGCAAGCTAGATGAACAATTACATCTACATTTCTGTTTCCTTTTATGAAATTTATACTGATAAACTACCTGAGCTTAATCAAAGCTCATATAAATTTGCCAAGATTAATTATGTTTTTTTGTGTGTATCTTTATTTATTTAGGAATATGAAGGATCTAAAGTACTTGCTTACTAGCAAAAAACCTTGCAGTTCACCTGTTTTGTCACCATCTCTCAGAAAACAGAACCGTAAGCATTATTTTCAAGACTACCAGAGCATTTAGAGCAAACTCAGAAGGATGCAAGGCAAGCCCTGTTATAAAGCTTCCTCGCACCAAACACAAGATGAAACCAAGTTACACAAAGGATGCAAAAAGGGCAGTAAAAAAAGAGGAAAAAAAAAGTTTTCTCACATTCACACCTAACTTTTATAGGCACCCCTGTATTTCCCAAGGACATCAAGCCAGACAAGCAAGAGCTGCAGGAAGCGCTGGCTAACCACACGTGGTCGACTCCTTATTCCGATCTTCGGGAAATAAACACATCTCCTCTTCCCAGCTTCTCATTGCAGCATGGATGGCAGCTCCCGCAGCTGTCACCACCTCGGACCTCACTTTCCACGCAGAAATTTAGAGCAGTCCATCGCTACTGCACCTAGATTAAACGCACACAGGAAGGGAGAGGGGAGATGCCATAACACAGCTTGTTACTTTCCCCACGCAGGGAGAAGATTGGCATAGCGCTGTTTTTCAAATCACTAATGGGTCTGATACTGTTTCCACAAGAGATTTATGTTAAAAAGATAACTTTCCTCACTTTTCGTTTTCATTTCTGTTCCTTTCTCTATCCGACATTTCATTCTAGGAAGGAGAAAGAGCTGCTCATTTCTGTGGCAGGAAAGAACAATCTTAGATTTATAACGCGTGAGGAACCCATCACCGTGATAGAGCAATCTTTCCACCAGACATCTCTCCATTACTGAAGCTGATGTCTCCCTGCCCTGATGCCACTTCTGGACTGATCTGTCAGCCCCAACAGGGGGGCTAACAGCACGCCATCTCGCACACGCATTTTTCATCTTTATCTTAGCCAGCTCTGCAGCTCCTCTTAAACAAACTCTCCAAAGGCAGTTTCACCATTTTTTGAACAAATACATTTGAATGAAACTGCGTGTTTTCAACAGCGCATCTTCTGTGACTTTATTTTCCATCTTATTTTATGATGAAGTTATTTTAGTTTTTATGAAAAGAAATAATGGGTAGAGATGAAGGCTTCATTCCACTGTGCTGACAACATACTGGTTGGAGAAATGGTGCAGTTAATAATGTAAACTTGATGTATGTAAGCACAGCTGGTCTGGGAGCATCTTTTCAGTAGCGCTAATTTATACTTTTGCCTTTATTTTGTGTTTTGGTTTATGATTTTGATTAGCCACTAGAATAAGCTCTCTTAATTGCTTCCTGCTAAACTGGTTAAAAGAAAAAAAAGCTGTATCATGTGACCTTTATTAGTTTATTAGACTTTACTACGTTAATATATTAAAAAAAATCAACACCCAGCCCTTACTGGTTGTCAGGTACCTTCAAGACTCCAAAGGCAGTTGGGAATGGGGTTAAGAAATGAGGGAAAATCACGCTCCCCCACCCCCCTGTGAGGGAAACCAAACACCCCCCCCGGATCTGTTCATTAGCCATATTCAAATTGTGCATCATGCTAATTTCTTCCCTTGATCTAGTTTGCTTTTTGCATCTCAGTTCAAGGTCTTCTGTACGAAATACATACCGCCACCAGTAATAATTGTCAGGTCTCTTTACTTCCTGCCCTGACAGCACTCCCTAAATTCATTACATGTTTACTTATCAAAAAAAATGGGAGTTGGGGTGGGGGGGAAAGGCAAATACAGCAGGAGAAAAAAAGAAAAATAGCATAAGTGGGAGATGCCTTTGCGAATCATATGCTACCTCACAGTATTCACATTCCTGAACAGAAACCACACAAACCTGGTATTAACCTCTTCCCTTGAAACTGCTTTAGAACTGTTTTCTAAAACTTCTTAGACTTCAAATTTAAATCCGATTGCCAGGAAAGGCTTTCAGATTTTTTTGTATTTTTTTTTTTTTTTAAAGCATAGCAATCAAAAATAGGATGCACATGCAAATCCTTGTTTTTGTTGAAATCCACATTTAAAAAAATATGAAAAACAATTAAGAAAGCATGGGAACCTACTACCAAAATCAAAACAATCATTTCCAAATTAGAAAGATACGGTTAAGCTAAAACAAAGGTTTCTACCCACAAACAGTATTTGTATGCACACAGACACACCTCTTACAGCACTGGAAACAGGTCTTATTTCAGAACTTATCTTCTCAACACTTTTTCCCTAAACATGCTAAACTTGAAAAGGTGACGATGGTATTAGGGTATCTCGTCCTTCACAAAAGGGATCGGTGGCAGCCTGTGATATTTCCATGTCAGTTTTGTACAGAGATGACACCAAAAAGATTTCTAAATATAAAATCCAAAATTATTTCTATTCCTATTCCTATGCACTTCAAATGTATTTTCTGAAAACGGTTTTGAACACAACATGACACCTTAGAAAAGAGCAGGATATTCATCATAGGAAACCACTGGAGAAATCCTCAGCAATCAGGAATTTCAGGTCATCACAGACAAACTCCCACTGCGTGGCCAAAGTAGAACTTTGCGAACCTGCCCTCTGTTGAAACTCAGTGGAAAGCTCTCCCTGCTTCGGCACAGATAAGCAAGTTAATCACCTGATTTAAAGGTAGGCTGCTCTTTATATCAACTCTGAAGTAAACTGACGGCCGTTAGGCTTTTACGGTGACAATGTCATGATCAACGGTGCCGTCTCAGGTGTTAATGCTTCATTTACCTTTAAAAGCAAATGTAATAACCCAGAAAGATCAATATTATAAGTTCTTTATTCCATGTTAAATTACTGTGAATTCATTGTGTTACTACAGAATCTCAGTGACGTTAACCATAGCCTTAAAATGTTAATGCAAAACAGTGCATCACAGTCGTCCTTATCAGCTCTCAAGCTCCTACAAAAAATATGGAGGAACTACAAAACCACATCTGAAGGTATTTTGGTAATACTGCTCTTGTCTATGCAAAATTCAACAACAAAATAGCTGGAAAGCCTGAATGAAGGATAACTGCATGAGTATCCACAGTATAAGAAGAAAACAAACAGGACGAGGTAGACACCTTAAGCCATGTACTACTTGTGTTTTTCCCAAAAAAGCTTTACTTAATGGAAATAAAAGTATCAGCTTCAGAACAATGCTACACTACAGAATGGTACCACTAACTGTAGTATACCATAATACTAGCTGCTGATGGTCCGTAGAAGTCTGATTCCTTTTTATTTTATTTTTTTTTTTAACACGCGAACACGAAGGGGTTCCACTCTCCACCACCAGACAGTCAGAACCCCAGCAACGACTTTCAGCTGCAACGACAACTGGAAGGCAACGGTCTGGCCCAAAGGGCCCAACGCTGACCGCTCAGGGAGAATCAGGCGGAGCTACTGTTCCGATTTGCACCACCACTCAGTATTTGTCACAGCCCCCAGAGCCACAGTTAAGCCTCTTAAAAATATAGTCTAGTACGGCATTCTTGTCATAACTAAGTAATCTTAAGAGGGTTTGCATGTGCTGTCAGATCAGAGGGGATTCTCCTCCCCCCCCCCTTTTTTTTTTTATTATTAAAGAATACGGCTTTTTTTTTTTTTTTAAAGGGAACAAATATACATTTTAATCCAATTATCTGTTTTGCAGCCAACTCAACAAACTTCTGCAAGGAAAACATTATGAAAAAGCAAAGAGCACCTTACATTTTGATTAATTTGATGCTATTATGCATAGAGCCACTCATACATTATGTCCTGCAAACTATTCTTATCCAAGAACAAATATAGAGTGAAGCAGTGAAAATTTTTATTAAAGTAAACACAATCCCAATGTAACATGCTTGTTATGGAAGTAATACTAGCAGGCAGCTAAAAAAAAAAAAGGGATCATTCTAGATGGAATGTAATAAATATTTGCATGGACACACATCTACTCTATGCTGAAAGTTTTGAGTGCTTGACTATAAAAAGCTTGTCTTGGTGTCTGCATAAGCAGATGTCAGTCACCTACCAATTTTTAGGCATTTAAAAAGCTTCCCAAGTAGGAAACATGAATGCTACTATTCATCAATGGTAGCAAGCATGCCTGTGGGCTTCTTATCAACCAAACACAAAGCCAATTGCTATTTTGGTTCTCACATTCTGGTACTTCCTATTTAAGGTAAAGCATTTGCAAATAAAACCTTGCATATTAACGTATCAGGAAAGGAAACAACTACAAACAATGCCAAGTGCAGCAGGGCTCTTGAATGATAGATGGGCAACACGGAACTGCAATTTCATAGCAAGTCACAGGGTAGGAATTAATTCATTTCCTAAAACTGACGGATGAAATTCCTTAATATGAATGCTTCTTTCTTTCTTAAGTTGTGCAACAGTTTCATGCTTACAAAACATTCAGGCTACAATTAAGATTTCTGCTTTTAGTATAAAAAAAAAGTGAATAAAATGAAAACCCAGCACTACACTGAAAGTCAGCTGAGTTACCTCAACAGCCAACGGTGGCTGGTGTCGTCCGCTCTAGGGTTGAAGTCCAGCCACAGCAGGCTCCGAGTAAGCTGGCTCAGGCGCATCTGCAAACAGGGAGCGAAGCAGGAGCACGGCAGAGCGGAGCACAGAGGCACCCCGCCGGTTCTGGGGCAGCACAGCTAGATCCAGCCACCTTTACAGCCTCTGGCACAGCAAGTACAAAAGCTGCAGGTAGAGAAGCATCTTTGGAGCAGAGACACAACACTTTGTTCTGGGACAGGTAAGGACCAACAAGGAGCCTCAGACATACCACCTCGTCAGGGAAAGCTAGGGAGAGAGCTGGACTTAGCATTGCCAATCTCTTGTGGAAAAAACTACGAAAATGTCCAAGAACTGTTTTAAAAAAATCCCCCAAACGAGCTTCCCACACTCTGGGCTTTGCTCAACTGAGTGGCAATAAAACCAATACTGCTAATAAACTTTTTTTATTTGGAAAATAACCAAATTCTGTACTCTTCAACTCTTAAAAATCTTTCACTTTTTATTAACTCATAATATTCTAAATTCTCTTCCATTTAGTTTATATTCTTATGCTAATGTTTTAGCTTCCCCACCTCCCCTCCAAAAACACAATACAGATCTTTCACATAACATTAACTAAGTACTAGCAATCACCCGCTGCCATTTTTATGTAATCGAAAAGCTAGGCGCGTTACTAACTTTAAAGATGCATCATGTATCTTTTTTGGTTCTAAATATGTTTACAGTAGTACATGTATGTATACGCATGCACACAGTCAAAATGACCTCATTCTTTCATGGAAGTATCTGACCCTTCTTTACCCGGATTTTTGCAAATGCTGCCTTTGTGAAAAATGTATAAGAGTAATGAAATTCCTGGCTGAGTCTTTAATCTCTAGTCACTTCTATAACAGAGGGGTGGATCAGAGAGTATAATTTGCCCTTATCGTTCTGCTCATCTCCTGTGTTGACAATAGAAATCCTCCTGTTAGTTTTTCTTAGACAAACGTGACCCCAACCTGATATGACACTTTATTTTTTCAGCTGTGTAACAACAGTCTCAAACCAGGTGCTTTTTAAGCTGCATTATCCCATTTTGGGAAACTTTTGTGCTGCTATCAGCAAGCTAACACATTTCCAAAAAATAAAATAAAAAATTCTATTTTGGCTAAATTTGTAAGTACATAAACAAAATACTATATAGTAACTCGACATTTTGACATTAATAAAAATATTTGACTATTTCAGGTTTTTACCCCATTTCAATTCTGGAGGATGGATTTTCAGACTTTGAGGAAATATCAGCAACATCCCGGCATTAATCAGATGCGTTAATGTGTTTAAAATACTTGTTTGCCGTTTTGAAAAACCTGATCATTAGCGTTCTCTGGAGGTTTTCTCATAGGGAATGTATATGTTTTCTTTTTTTTATGTCTGCATATTCATCAGTTTAAAACAATTTTAGACCCCAGCCTCTTTGGTATTGTGCTTTAGTACTTGCTGGCACTAGGATTTTGCACCATAGCCCTCGATTTATAGCCCTCATTTAGCCATCATGCTATTCAAAACCCCGACTTTAAATATCCGCCACACAGATATGAGTAACAAAAAGAGACAGAGTATAGCTATTGTGCCTTCAAAGAAAAGCAATAAACCATTCTGCTTGCTCTCCTTCATGTTCTTTAATTCATTTCATTTCATTTTAACTACCCAGAACAATTTCACCAGCCATTAGCCTGGAATGAAACCTTACAAAGGCTGATTGTTGTTGTAAAGATGGGTCCCAGCACTCCCTCCCCCTCCTTTTCATAAGTTTTAGGACAAATAGGCTACTTCATAGCTACAGCTTTGTTTTTTAAAAGAGAATTCTTGCGCAGCAAAGGACAGACAAACTGCTTCACATTCACATTCAAAGGACTCCAAAACCTCCACACAGAGTTGGTGGGGCTCAAAATCGAGAGTCGGACCGCGGGGATGTGAGGGGCTGCGGGGGGCTGGCAGCAACCCGGTGTGCCCCCTGCCATGTCCCTGCCAGTCATGGGGAAGCAACACGCACTCAGCCACCCTGCGTCCCATCAAACTCCCAAAATGGGGGAAAAAAAAAAAAACACATCAATTTTATGGACATGTTTTTATGTTTTGCTCACATAAACCTTCATGGGTGTCAGTTCTAACAGCCTACACCACAAGAAAAAAAGGCAAGTTTGTCTTCACTGCATCCGTGTTTTCAAAACAACCAAAAAAAGGAAAAAAACCATACTATTTTCAAATTTGAAAGGCCCTGTGCACCTTACAGCTTACCATATTCATGGAAAGCTGTGAAATGAGAGAGAGATTCATTCCAAAAAGTGCTTAAATGTTGGATTCTGCTTCTTCTAACCAGCTAGTTGCATTTATTCATCAGGGCTGGAAGTCCGTCTGCTCGCACCTAGGCCCTGAACGTGCCACAACCGTGCCGTGACTGACGAACCCTGCACTGCAGCAACAGAGCGCTCAAAACGCTGCGGAATTCAAATCTATTTTCATTTGATCCTACCCAACAAGCAGATCAGAGAAATCTTTTCCAACAAAGTGTCAACAAACTGTCTGCACAGACACCTCCCTCCTCAGTGGGTATACCGTGTGGTTTGTATTATTTTTACTCCTTGGTTAAGTGTCACACTTGTCGACAGAGCGAACACCACTCTTCCACAGCAACACGGCTTTGTGATGAAAGTTGTGAAACCTTCAAGCCTCCCAGCTCCTTCCACAAATCCCCAGTACCTGCTCAGGCGCTAACAACAGGAGCACGGCGGCCAGCCGAGCTCCTTCCTCAAGCTCGAGGCCAAGCTGGAGAGGAGAGGACAGCAGGAAGGCTGAGGCAGTGCCTCACCAACAGAGCTGGACTGCAGTTCTCACTCATGCCTCCAAATACCTGAAAAGAAGGGTGCAAAAGGATGGAGCCAGGCTCTGTTCCGTGGTGCCTGGAGCCAGGAGAAGTGGCATTGGGCAAAACCAGAGCACAGGAGGTTCCCCTGGCCCTCAGGGGGCACCTGTGGGTGCCCAGGGCAGGGCCAGGAGCTGGGCCCCAAGGGCCCTGCCTGCCCCAGCACGCGGTGGTGCATCAAAGCAATGCCTTTCTGGGACTTCTTGTCCTGAATGCTATCGAAAACCACTTCCGAAATTTGGGCTTTTTTTTTATTCTTCCAAAAACAAGCTTCTACTATTCAACCAGTACTTGTTTCATCATACCACAGGAGTGGAGAAAAAAAAAAGGAGACTTAAAAGAAATTCAAACTAATGATACAAGCCAAAAATGACTTTTCATGTAGTGACAAAAAACTTGGAACATAATCTTATGTTGAGTGTGAGGGTGTCTATAAACAGAGCTGCTTTACCCCATCTGAGCTGTTATTGGTGATGCCAATAATTGGAGTATTTTAAAGATCTGCTCTGCAAAATTGCATATTTTACTATTCACTTCTAGATTATGTAAATGAACGCCACATGAAACTATATAATTTTAGAGGTATGCTTGGTAAAACAGACTGATAAATAAATCCTGCCACAATACAGACTCATTTTTATATGATAGAAAATGATAGAAATCTATCAAAACTAAATAAACATTCCTGCTTCTGTTTGTCTTTTAAGTACATATCTTTTACAGATGCCATAAACAGAATTAAACAACCTCTAACCCAATTATGCCACACATTTGTGTTCAGTTACAGCGCTTCTTGCCACACTTTTTCTCCTCCCTAAGAGTTTTGACATTATTAATTTCAAACTGAACTTGAACTTGGATTTTCTTAAATATGAATTTCTAGGATATCTCACTAGGCTGTGACTTGCACTACAATGGCATTATTGATGCTTGACAATAGAACAATCTATTGCGTGAAAAACTACACACACTGAATCCATGTAAGCTTAAATGAAGTCAGCTATGTACACAAAACCTATGAATAAATGCAAGCTTCGTGTAGGAAAAAGACAGATCACAATGGCAAGCACACATGCACCCACCATCTCTAGATTGTTTCTTTATGTCCCTCAACATTAATTTTGTGTCACTAAGGCACAGCTTGCTTGTTTGTTCTAAATACGAAGACATTTGAAAGTAGAAGTCATCTGGTATACCTTCTACACAAATTCAATACAGCATCAAGAGAAACCACTAACTGCAGGTCTCTGCCTCTGTAGAAGGTATGTGAACGAAATCTCTGTGGCATGTAAGAACAGACACCCCATGCTGCCAGCACGGGTAAAACACGAAGAAGAGAACTAGAGAACTGCGAAGTCAAGAAAAAGTTTACCTTCCCCTTCAACAGAAGCAACAAGGGAGCTCAAACCTGAGTGCCAATACACCACAAGTACTTGTACAGAGCCACATTTTTTTTGTACAGAGACACATTTGATGAAATTCCATTTCCACAAGCAGTGGTTACTCATTTATTTTATATGGGACTGTCTCTATTCAGCCTAAACAATACTATAATTACTTGTTCTGTTGCAGGTAAGTCAGGAGCTGCAAACAGAAGCATGTACTGCTTCTTAGTTTAAGATCAAAAACATATCACTGCTGCAATCCCGTTCCTCTTCCTACATTTGGCAAGGCCACCATTCCCTTTGGACAATAAAAATCTTATCTTGTAACGATGAACAAACTACAATAAAATTTTTCACATTTAACATTGTGTTGACTGACACAAAATTTAGGTAAGCAGAATGTATCTCTTTTTATTAACTGTGCAAATGAAAAGTATTCTGGAGTTTACAAAGCAGTGATCCACAGGACAATAAAACACGACAGGACATCAGGCATTGCTAGAAAGCAGCAATTCTGCTTTAATACTTTTCTGATTCTACCATTCACAAAAGTTTCCAGAAATCAGGACCAAAACACTAAAGACTAGTTTTATTGTATTAACAACACAACTCACCCTTGCTCTGTTCTGCACAACTGTGAATTTAATACACCACCAGCAACTCCAGCATCATATCAGACCCAGTTTTGTGTGCGACTGGGAGGACAGGTCAGCTCGTCTGTCTGGGAGCATGTTCAGAGCACTCAGCACCTTTCAGGTACTGTCACACAGAATTAAAATGTCTTGTAACATCATATGATAAAGCGGTTAACACTGCAAGATTAATTAAGATATTTTTCTAAGGAAATATTGCTATATACATTTTTAAAAGCACACTTAGTCCTTCATCTGATACTTAAGTACCAACTCTTCACCTTTCATGCACATCGCGTCTTGCAGCCTCCCTGCTTTGCATCATTAGGTATCTCGATTAAGCAGGACCCGTACTTTTTACTGCAACTACCTAAACCATCATCTCTCTTTCACCTGGAGAAAATACTGTTTACTACCAGTTTTTGTACAGTTTCACTGAAAACTGTTAAATCAAAATACCATTCCATCCCAGATTAAGGGATCACCAGGAATACCTCTCCCTTGAACCAGCCTGGCTGTTTACATTTAAATAGCATCGTGCAATCCGTCAGATGTTAATAATTAAATACACTTGAATATCACTGGTTTTGACACACTTTACATGTCCCAATTTCTATTTGGGTCTTCCACATTAATTACAACAAATGCAATAGCTCACTCCAATGGCTGTACGTTACTGGCTCAGACACAGACAGGTTGGTTATCTGTCTTGTACCGGGCATTTGTGAATTAAACATTCACCGGGCATTTGTGAATTAAACATTCAAAAAAGTGCAAAGACTTTCTTCTCTAGATTGCTTTAAGTATATATGATTGCATATAAACATTAAAAAAAAAAATCTAATAAAATACAATAGAATACATGTCCAAATCAATTAGGAAGCCAGAAACATTTTAAAAATAATGACCATAATTAATAGAATCCTTAGGGCCATTTGTAGACTCTCTTCAAGTAAGATGGTGGTACTGAGACAGTAATATTCTAGGTCATTTTGATTATCTGCCTCACAGACGCACTATTGTGGCTGTTACATCCTGCACGGTGTCACACAGTAACAGCAGAACACAATTCCAGTATGTGCATTTGACAGAAAAACATGTCTCCGCACCACCCAGCAAATAGAGAACTCACTATACATACACCTACACCTAAAAAGGTCAACCTATAAAGAAAAGAGGGGTTTAGCACTTCAGTGTACAGTATTTTTTTTGTGTGGGAGAAAACGTGGGGTTTACTTCATCAGAAGTCAAACCCAGGTGCGCAGAAGAGCACACTCTGTTAGAGGGTTGCCAGGAAATTTCAGTGGCAAGCAGTAACATGCGGCCATCTCAGCTCCACCACCCCCAAAAAAGCAGTCATTATACAGACACTCCAAGCCAGATCCGAGTTTGTACTTCCTTCTTGCAAGACAGCTTCTCATCACACCCCATCGAGTGGCCAGGAAGTTTTGGTCCATGCTGACGGCGCCGGTAAATCCCGACAATGAAGCTGGAAGTATTAACTGCTAATCGCAAAGCAGTCCCACAGGGATGAAAGCACCAGCTCTGGAACACAGGCATTGACAGAGCAGAACAGCTTTTAAAGAAGAGTGTGTGGAAATAGGGAAAACGTTGGCTAATTTACAAGGCCCACGTTTTAAGTTATTTTCATGCACACAGCTAAGGCAGAACTCCGCCTGTAAGAGCAAGAAGAAATTCAGAAGCAGACTGTAACCCTAGAGTAAAAACTACATTAATTACCCATAAGAAGAAGAGATTTAAAAAAAAAAGTTCTCAACAAGCAAAGTTGCTATACAACAGGTTATTTGTCCTTTCCATCCTTGCCACTTCCAGTGACACAAAACACGGACTGGCACTCAGGGAAAGCAGCGGTAAGGAATGTGTCTCCTGGAGCATTGTTTCCTAGTTCAGCCTAGTCCCACAGAAGCTGTAAAAACTTCCAAGTCTGATAATTTTGTTATATTTATTCTGCATATTAAGATGCTACACAAGAAGTGCTTTTAAAAAAAATGTTATAGATAGCATAGCAATTGCTCAGAATTGTGGGATGTAGTTATCTCCTGTTGCCACCAATAACAAGTATCGATCGACTTCAGCAGGCGCAGGTCCCCTACCTGAAATAGAACAGAAATGTTACATCTAACTAGGGGCTCCGCCTCTTGAGCCTGTACCTACCACTTCACCTAACCTTAAGGTCACCTTGTGAGCTCTCGACTACACTGCAGAATGATGCAATTCCGGCTACTTTCAAGGCATGTCAGTGAAACGCTGCCCCGCAGTTCCTCGCTGCCATTACACCTGGCGAAGAACCCTTTCCTCTGAACGGAGGCAATACTTGTAACTGAAGATAAAAAAGCAGACCGTCATCTGCTTTACGAGGCTCCCCAAGGCCTGAAGCCATTCGTTGCATGTAAAGGCTGGAAGACACCTGATACAGGGACAGAGAAATACAACCCAGCTTTATTCAGTAATAATATTAAAATGCCAAGTTGAGCAAGGTATGTCAGGAAACTGAAATGGGACCACAAACACTGCAGGTTTGCGATTAATGCAGTCTTGATTAATCCTCTGTTAGAGCACTAATGACAGTTATCTACAAGTGTTGGCACTCACTGAGAACCTAACTGGATTGTACTAACGCCAGCGTATTAGGCATGAACCTCTGCCGTTGAATAGACTACCCAAATAAAAGGAAAGGCACAACAACGCTTCTGCTGTGACCCTCCTATTGTCCAAGTTCACTCTTTAAGCTGTTGCATAAACCTGAAATCTGGGATTTGCACTGGCAAAATAGGCTGGCACGTTTCCATACGCGAAGAAGTCTCTGACCGCAATGAAACTGGAGGCAGGTTTTTGCTTGTTATTTACACAAATATTCAGATTTGCAGGTGCTGAAGTAAGTTTTAAAAATACATTGGTTTTATAAAAAAATACGTAAAAACAGTAAATGCATAGAAATAATAAAGCATTATTTAATACTTTTATTAACAGCAGCTTGCTTAATTTTGATATTTAAGTTATGAGTATACCTAAAACTGTCAAATCCATTTAATTGAAATACTATCCCTAGAGCTAAACACTGCATTTTTATAATAAGGTATATGTCATTCATGAATAGCTAACTGTTCCCCCTTCATGGAAAAAAAAAAAGACGACGAAGAAGTAGTAGTGAGGGACCAATGGGAGGAAAAGAGAGCAAAACTAGAGAACAGGGCGGCAGGGGGAGAGGTGCTTGCTTTGAGGGGTGTTGGTTTTTGGTTTGCTTTTCTTCATTTGTTTTGCTGTGCATTTAGTGAAATGATCTTTTTCCCCAGTATCTCAAAATGTCAGTCTTCATTTAAAAAATGAAGAACTATTCTTCCTAGTTCTCCTCACCTTCCCTCCATCTCCACTTCGAATGTGTTTTTAATTAATACACAAAGTTCAAACAAAATCCAATCAAGTCCAAGAAAGACTAAAAAGCAAACAAAAGGACTTCATAAAAAGCAGATACTTTAAAACAAACTCTTATTATTGGACTCAGTTTCATTACTTTCAGGGTTGATAATGCTTTATTCCAGCCTACTTTACTGCCTAGCAATCTCTTCCTGGTTCTTACTACAAGACTCTCAGAGATTCTTAGCAGCGCAGAAGTTGTGGAAGCCCAGCTATTATTAGCTGCCCATTAGTGCATGCTGCAGAGCTATTTTCCCATTTCTTACTCATATCTCCTAAAGTTCTGAATAATTGGCATTTATTTGCTAAAGAGTTTCCCCTCGGGTCAGAATAGACATTATGGCCATCTGCCACCACCTCTCCCGCTAGCCCAGGGATCCCTTCCTCCATTCCACGAAAATAACACCTATGCAGTCTGAACAGACTTTGGTGCCAGCGAGTCAAATGAGTGATGGCATGTGGCTAGGTAAGTCTCTTCACTGCGTGAGGAGAAGCTTCTCTGCTCTGAGGGTTCCTGAGCACTGAGCAGGTTGCCCAGAGGGGCTGCGGAGGCTCCTTCCCTGGAGACGGCCCAGCAGCGCCTGGTCACAGCGCCGGGCCATGTGCCGCAGGGCACCCTGCTTGCCAGGGGGCCGCACCAGATGTTTCCTGAGGTCCCTTCCAACCTCAGCCATTCTGCGGTTCTGTCATTTCCAGAAACTGCACTGAATGCAAATATTAAGGTAACAACTTTCTCCATATTAAATGAACTATTGTTGACAGTAAAACCATTTCTGGATAATACCACTTTTGTTGTGATGCTCACAAAAGAAAAAAGAAAAAAGTCTTCTACCTCCCTGACTCAGCACCTCCCTCTCCCTGGCACATTGTCAGGTTATTGTATGCATTCACTGAAACATCATCTACAAAATTTTGGGTCAGAGTGGTTTCCTATTTAGCGTGTTTGTTGTTTTGCCTTTTTTTTTTTAATTTACTTAAGAGTAAACAGCACCTAAAAACCAGTAAACACCTACAGTACCTATGCACTAGTTCTGCCGCAGTTTAGACAGAAACTGCTGATTTACCCTGATGTTAATATCTGCAACTTGCAACTACAGTACAGCAATCAGAGCAAAAGCACAAAAAATAACATTAGAATGTTACTGCATGTACAATTCAAAAAGAAAAGTCTATTCTACAGAATAAATTTTAAAACAGTGTATAAAAATAACAAGTATATCAGTAACGTTCTGCCCAACAAAAAGGTACGTCTTGGTAAAAAATTATACTGAGACAGATAACTGTTTAAAATACCGAAGGCAATAAATTTACTTGTAAACAAGAAAACTGAAAGTTTTTTATTTTATTTTATTTTTATTTTAAGATTTTTTGCCCCTCTTGGTGGTCTGTAAGGAAAACCAGAGCAGCAGTAGTAAGATATCCTGTATCAGGTATGCAGCCAGAAGGCTGAGCAACCCAGTAACATATACTTGGATGATTTGACTTCCTGCTCTTTACCTTAAGTTCCACTCAACATATTCTTGTTAGCAACTCTGCACCAAAATTAGTCACTCTCAAGTAGCAAGCGTAGCACACACAGCAATCTCAATGAAAGAGGCAATTAACAACTGCTACAAAAATAATTATACATAAAGATGGTTTGAAAGACAATACTGTATCTAAAATGACCTCGCTGTATTCATAACACTGATAAAACAGTTTTCCTTTAAAAAAAATGCTGCTTTTTTTATTCATCAAAAGAGAAAAGCCCCAAGGTCACCTGTCAATAACAGAACAAACCCTCAGTAAATCACAGTGCTTCACAAATAAATTCCTCATCAGTAATTAAAACCAGGCCTCTCTGGCCCTGTGTTATCAGCTCATCAAATTCATTGCTCATCTAGAATAACAGATCCACATCTGCAGTCATTACAGCACGCCAGATAAATCAATCCTCTCAATGATGCTTTGAGCCATCTCTGCTCCCTTTTAACCAGCCCGATATTTATTTCCCCCTGACACTTCTGACATTCTATTTACTGTAGGCAAATGGAACTCATACGGCACCTTGTAATGGCTTTACCAAACCCCATTGTGGGGCATATCTTCGAAGACTGATGGTCGCAATAAACAAGGTTTTATGGTGTAAGTGTGAGCTTCCAACTTTTTTTTTTTTTCCCACGAATTTGACTTCTGCAGTGAAGAAGGTTTATTACATTTGATTGCAGGTGGAAAAGCTATATCCACTTGGAGTCCTGATGGCTAAAAGCATGCAGAAAACTTCTGAAATAATACTATTTGCGTAATTTTATTTTCGCATTGGTAACAATACAGAATAAAGCATCTCCCTGTCAGGGCTCGGAGAGAAAGCCCATAGTTTATCACTCCACCTCCAGCACCTCCCGACCAAATCAAACACGGTCTCCTCCAGTAAACTTCAAAAGCCAAACAACAGCAATATATAATCGCTGCCTATGTACTCAGCACGTACCAGAAGCCTCCTAACAAATACTGTTATTTTCATTCAAATGTTTACGTAGATCCATGCAGATTAACATATGGAATAAGTTACCGTTACTGGAGCATCTGCACCCAGTGAAAAACACAGGCTTCATCACTTTTCCTGCAGAAACCAAAACTTTTCACTGTTTGGTTACTGGAGAACACACAAGTCTTAGGCTGTTTCCTTGAGAATGAAACAAAGAGCACAAAAATTACTTTTCAATATAAATTCTGATTGTTTGTACACTATCACAGCTGCTCTATTTAATCAAATTGAGTGAAAATCTGTTCAAATGAGAAGAAAAACAATTTACGAAGTCTGAAAGAGCTTCCCAGAATGTAACATGCATTAAAAGGCTCTGAGAAGTTCAGCAGTTTCTAGAATTTGAGCAGATATACCCCTTCTTATGTGAGGGTGGCACACTTGCATGTAGAAAAGCATATTTATACAGCATATGCCTGAAAGCATATGTTATCCATCCAGTAGCTTAACTTTTGTACTGTAAATCTGTAGTTTCTGCGCTGTAACAAAGAGAATTATACTAACTATAATTTGACTACCAAACGAAATTTGTAGCGTAGCAGAGAAGCCAATGAAGAAAGGCAATCCAGCTCCCAGGACTGAAGCCTACCCTAGCTAGCCAACTGCACCGCTGCTGGGCCTGTCGCTTTACGCAGGCCATCCTTAAGGATGAGCAGTGCTCCACATCACGCCTCTAATTATGCATGGCTCAAAATTGACTTGCATTAAATTACTGTCACAGTGTTAGTGGATCTCTCCTTTAGCATATATTAAAATTTTATTTCTATGTGTCAGCGATGCCACACTCACCATAACATGAAAAGGCTGTTAAGCCCTTTTCTTGCAGCAAAAATAAAGTTAAAGCCTATAGGAGGCTATGAATTCTCAGATCCTCTTTTGAACACTGATTCAAACATGACAGGATATAGTCTTTTCCTTAATGAAAAATCTATATTTATCACTCTATTGTTCTTGTGTACTGATCCTACTGCTCTCTGAGGCCAAAGTTTGAATATATTGGATTTTGAAATAATAGCCCAAGGCTCTGAGACGCTGGGTCATGATACATAAATGATGAGAGGGCTGTTGCCGATTTCTCTGTTTCTCACCACAAAAAAGAAAACACAAATTCTAGGTTGAAAATCATTAGAAGTCTACATTATCTACAGAGCACAAAATTACACTGGGATATTCACGGAACTACAAACAATAAAATCAGAATGTTCTGAGAAAAAATTATCTACCTATTCTACAAATGAATTGCTAATTTGTTCCTTTAAAATCAAGGTGAAATCCCATTTCTACATAGCCATAGATTTGGCAAGTTCAATTTGTCTGGCTTTTTATTTTAATTCCATTTGAGTTTGCTCATAATGGAGAAGCAAAATATTTAAAAACACCAACTAATTCAGGAGGAAAATTTAGGGACTGGATGTACTAATTTACTATACTTCACACTTAGATTCTTAGATAAAGCAGAGATTGAAAAAGGAAATTAAAAAAAGATACAGTTTCATACTTCCAGAAAAGTAGAGATTTTTTTCTTTTTAATTTATTTATTTATGGTAAAATTTAAGGCTACTGTTACCATGAAAACACAAGGGGCAGAATCTGGAGAAAATGACAGGTACTTTTCACCTTCAGCCCATAATAACACAAAGCTCCTATTCTATAGATTTCTACAAAGTTGGAGCTGTATTTTCAGCATATGAAAAAGAAATGCATCTAGATTTTGTTTCTTGAATGCAACAAACTTTCCTTTGACCTTAAGTGACCCAGACTTAAGTTTTCAAAACTAGCAACTGAAGTACCTATCCTGCCTGAATATCCAACAGAATTTCACAGGAACCTGGGGATATCTGATCACGCCTTTTGTCAAGTATCTGAGAAATATCATCTGAAACTCCTGAACCACTTCAGCAGTTTAACATACAGTGCTGCGTGAGGATTAACATCTCAGGGAAATCCTGAAATTATTAAAATGTTAAGTGTCACCAAAATGCAAATAAAATTGTTAGGCTTAATGAAAAATCTTTTTAAAATTTGTTAAATTTATATCACGTATGACATATATACATGTATGTTTGCGTATATATGTATATTATACACATATAAATAAAAAGAATCATGTATCACGCAACTATCCATGCTATGCCATTTTGCCTACGCATACCAGGCTTCTGTTAAGGTACACAAAGTTCTTTGCTTGCCAGAATCAAATGCAACCTCAGTTTTGCAAACCTTAAAGCAGATACTCCCATCAGCTGCATTCCAGAGCATTCAGCAAGATTGATTCCGCATCGATTCAAACAAACCAACAAAAAATTGCTCCCTCCTGCAGGGCACAGCACCTTCTTACATGGTTTCTAACCAAGAATCAAACTAGCTCATGCTTGATTAGGTGTGAGTTGATGACCAAACGTAATGACACAAGGTTGATGAGCATACATAGGTGCCTCCTGTGCACCCCAACCCCATAGGTGTTCTGAATTCTGGGTTCAAAGACCCAGCATCCAGAACGTGCTTGTGCAGCAGACACAAGGCTGTTGTGCCCTGACATGGACAGGACAGCTGCTCGACAAGTAAAGGAGTCCAGGAATGTACTCCTATTGTACTCCAATTATGTATTTTACATCAAATATTTACATCTTTATCTCTGACACAGTGGACCACTCCATATTCCACAAAAAGCAGTATTTACCTGAACAGAAAGTTTGACACGTTCTCCACCAGTAAAAATACCTGACAGGTCACAGCCTGCCGGCGGCACAGCCCTGGCAATACCTCCGTGCCCGAGTTCCTCGAGAGTCAGGCACACAACACAGAAGACAAGGCCATGCCGGCACCTTCTCCAGGAAGGTGTGTCATTCTGAGGCACTGATGTCCTTCCCCTTTCTGTTTCAGTAAAGCCAGGAACTCTCTTCGAGAGACTTCAACTGCAGAACCAGGGTGGCAGGTGACACCACTGAGCTCAGTCAGCTAATTAAGACCTGCAGACACCCCCTGTCTTCAGCACGCCCTGCCCTCTACGTTAAGTGGCTTCCACTCTGGTTCTGGTTTTGTGGGTCCAGTTCTGAAGAATTAGTTTTCCTGCTACTGCCGTGTCCATGTGTGTCGAATCTACCCAAGCTGTGGCTGGAGCACCCCAAAGCGAAGCCTTTAAGGCCTGCGTTCGGCAGCCCTGTGCAGAGCTGAACCTCCCTGACTTGCAAGAAGATCAAACACCCGGGCAGCCTACGAGAGCGATCAGGCTCTTCTTCCAGCGCTGACCTTGGAAACACACTGCCTCATTAGTCACCATTATGATGGCAACCCTGTGCTAATAAGTATTATTTGTAATGAATACATGATCAGGAAGTCCACCAAGGAGCTAAAGAAAGAAGATGACATTCCCTTTAACTGTCTACAGTAAAATAAATGATCTGAAAAATTTTTAAAGTGTTATGCAAAACCACTGTTTAGATATTTTATTTAATTTCCAAATGCTCAGTACAGAACCTTTTAAAGTTCCCTTTAAAGCTTGTATGTCACCATATAGAACAAATGGTCCGTTCATAAAAATTGATTTTTTTAAATCTAAACTGGGTTATGAGCAACTCTCCAGCATCAAAATACTGCATTAGAGAAGACACGCATTACCCTTCCAGACTATTACATGTGTACACTATTATACAGATACATAATAAATGTACAATTTTTATCATATATATCACCCTTAGTTCAATGATTAAAAAACATGCATTATCCCATTAAGGGAAATTTTTCAGTGTTGGCAAGAACAAATAAAGATCAAATTGTCAATGCTCTTTTCAAACTTTTCCTTACTGTAGCACCAAAGTAATTTGCTTTTTCTCTTCATTCCCCACTTTTTATCATTCACATATGCATTATGAACCTAAAAATGAGTTTTATTTTTATTCACCTGATTTGCCTTGCCACTGCTAAACTGTAATCATGTCTGCTCAAATAAAATTGATAATTCACTCAAGGACTGAAGAATCTGGAGGAAACCATGATCCCTAACCACTATCCCCCTTTCTTTGCCAACAGAACTCAGAAAGCTGTAAGGTTTTCTAACCCAGGAGAGCTTCACAAGGCATCCCAACACTCCAGTTCTCCCTAACTGCCCAGCAGGTGCTTCTCTGTCTCCGTAAATCAAAAGATGAGATCAAAAACCTTCCCATTATTCAAAAAATTGGTATTACTACTACTTGTTTGAGGTAACATCAGCATTGCATTCCTAATTCCTACTATTGATAACTGATATATCACAGGTGATACATCTTAAAATTTACAGTATTTTCATTCAATAAAACGTGATCTCTTGTTAAAGCCAAACAGAGGCTGTGGCTAGCAAGTGCTGTTACATAAAACACAAGAGAAAGCAAATTAAATATAGGAATGAAAGGAACTCCTAAGAGCTGGCATCGTGTATTTCACTTACAGAACAGTTATTTACCAGTTACTGAGCTAACAACTACATCTATTTATCAAAGTCTTACAACTTTATTTATAAACCAAAAGCCTGAAAAAGAAAGATTACATATGCTGTTAAGTATAGCATTTATCATCCAACAAATTAGTAGGTGAACATGACTTCTTCAGCTTATTTTCTTCCACGACTGTTTTTAATCCTGCCACAGTCATTTTTGAGGATGACCTGCTGGGTATCTACAATGACCACAAACAGCCAGCGTCTCTTCAATTTGGAAGTAAGGGTGGTTTGCAAAGACTTTCAGCCAAATTAGGCCTCCATTCAGCACAACACTAACATGTAATCAGACTTCTTGAAATAAGCAATACTATTCACAGACTTTAAAAATAACGTCAGTGGACTGCTAGATTGGTACCATCAAGAGCAACTGACCACATATGCGTACATAAGCACCGCTCGCCATGCACTTCTCTCTGCAGGCTTCAGGTGTTCGGAGAACTTCCCAGTCAACTAACTTCCTACTTTCTTGCAGTTTTATTTCTAATTTGCTAAATATTTCAATACAATTATCCTAGTTTAAACCTTCTAGTCCTCTTCACAAGTCCCTCCGCAGTTTTCACAAATACATCACAATTAGTAACTAGAACCAATCCAGAAGACGTGACTCCTTAAAGAAGCAAATATGCATCCCTCTCCCTTCCTTTTCAGTTAAAGGCAGCTGTCAGCAGATGTCCTGAGAAGAACAAGAACTTGATAAGCATTTGGTAACACCTCCTCAGGACACTTACCTGCACTGAGTAACTGGAAATTTTTGATCAGAAGCAGTATCTGTGCACAATACCCTCTCATAGATTTTTGGTTGTGCTAACTTGTCCAGCCTCTGAAATCCACGCACATTCAAGCATTCACAGCATCCAGCAGTAAAAAAAAAAAAAAAAAAAAGTCTGAAAGTTTACTGTATTTGAAGAACCACCTGCTTCTGTTTGTTTTGAATTTAACATCTGTTAACTTCACCTGTCTTCTAATTCTTGCATTAGCACCAACAATGAGCAACGGCTCCCTGTTCACCTTTTCCATGCCCCTTGTGATTTCACACAGCTTTACGCCACCCTGAGCCATGCACATGGAAGCTGCTCTTTACCCATCACCCTCACCATTTTTCTGTTTTTCCTCTGATTTTTTTTTTCCAGTATCCTTTGGGAGCTAGCTGGAAGGAGACCAGAACTGCACTATATTCAAGATGAAAGAGTGCTTTGAATCTACACAAGCATTTGCCGATGTTTTCTGTTTGTTCTCTATACTTTTCCAAATAATTCCTAACAATCACTTGCTTTTGTCTGCTCCATGTTATGAAATGCTAAAGCAGATAATTAGCGGAGGTCCTTGCTAACTAGGTAACTATTCAGATGCCTAATTTAACAGGCAAGCTGCCTATACAGACTTAAAAATACAGGGACACAACTCTGATCTCAAAGAGACAAGATCCTGTTGTGATACATCAGATACCAGTATTTTCTGAATAAAAATAAGTACATGAAGAGCCCTCGGGCAGTCTGTGTATATTTAAATTGATTTAAAATTGATGTTCTCCATTACTATTTCGTCCTATTTACTGGCAGAGGGTTGGAAGGTTTAGCAACCGATTAAATAAGACACATGTACCAGCATGATCTATAAAGGTGAATATGACTTAAGCAGCCCCCTACTGCCCCTGAACAATCACTGTCCGCTGCCAAAATTAGCTATTCATTTCCTGCGATATTAATAGCAACACCAAACGACTTCTGTACATGCAGAGAACCATTACAATGCACCAATTTAGAAACAGACCAACGCCTTCACTTGAAAAATACCACTTTCCCAATCTCTGCTTTACGTTATATATGGCTAATACACATATGGCACGAGAAGTATAGTACGTCACTAAGAAACCTAATGTAGCAAGCATTAATCTGTACAAGGTAAAGATAAAACACTGCACAAATTCTTCAAAGAGCTTTTGGAATCCTCCATATGAAGGACTTCTTTTGCCCACTTCCTGTCATGTCCGTATCTACTGCTAAGCTTGCTTGGATGCTCCTCCACTACTGATATATTATGTTAACATAAAATGTACATTAACATGCATGAAGAACATTTTGTACTAATGAACTTGAATTAAATCACTGTTTTGCTTACTCTTTCTTGCACCTTTTCTCTTTTTCTTTAAAAAGACCAACGCTGATGAATTTATTAACAGCAAATTTAACAGTACAGCTTCCTTCCTACAGGTACGATCAAATTAAAATTGTAGAGCCCTAGTCACAGATCAGATCCCAGCTGAATCATACAAAGTATAATAGAGCAAAAATACACTCCCTTCTACAAAGAATTTACAACCTAAACATCTGACACAGGACAGGAAATAGAAAAAAATACAAACAGGACAATAGATAAACCATCATGCAGCTTGATAGCTACTGATTTTTAAAGTTTTTTAAAACACTAAGCACCGTCAAGATTTTTAGTCCCCATAACAACAGGCATAAAAGACGACACAAACAGCTCTGTGGGTGCTTCTGGCGATGCCTGCTGAAACATAATGAACAACATGGATGAAATTGTACAACAAAAATCTGTGAAGTCCACCAGGGAGGTCTGTGCTGTCTGTGAAGCAAAGTCAGGAAACAAAACCAATAGAGAGGACAGGCAGGAAAGGAGCATAACATGAAAGGCAGCAGCTTACCCTGGACACAACAAAAAAGAACAGCAAGCAGAGGCATTCTGAGTGATGCAAACATAGGCAAAGGGGTATCACAGGAAAGTGGCTCTGAAACAATATGCCGAATGGCTACTAACAAGGGCTTGTGAACACCAAAGTCTAATAAGGCATTGCAGAAACCAGAATGATTCCTAGAAACGTATTAACATGCATATCTATACAGCTATGAAATTCTACCTTTGCCTTCTTATGCTCCACTGGTTATTTTGATGATTGTTTCTCCCAACTCTTAAAACATACAAAATACGACCAAAAGAGATATATATATTCTGCTAAATTAATGTATGTACACGCACACACAGACACACACCTCTACCTCAAAGGGTAACCTACACACAGCATCTACAGTTTAAAGAGAACACGCATATCCTTCCAAAAGTTCCCACTGTTGTTTTTTTTCCCCTCCACCTTCCCATTACATTTCCATAAGGCTGCATTTGAAAGCTATTCCACCTCCTGCCTTGAACAACACTGAGTCACAGATAGCTAGCTACAGGTCCACAGTAAATCAAGTTGACATCTTTAATGTGAGTCATTAAAAAGTAGAACTTGAGCAATTTCTGGAAAACTAAGAAACTCAAAGCTACGGAACTGTATTAATATGATTACACAAATGTGCTTAACACGTCATTCCACGCTCCTTATCTGCTATTAACTTCTGGAAAGAGATAAAGCAGCATGCATGAGATTGCTACAGGAAGCATGAGAACGTATTGCTTTCAGTATATCAAACTGGAGTTTCACCAATATGGGTGAAGATGGATTGGTCCGTTAGAGTAGCTAATTGCTAATGGTATTTGTGTGAATAAAAGGAAGCATCAAGAACATGGTTTTGTACCATACTATTGACAATTCCAGAAACTTCACACTTTTTACACATTAACGGTCTTGAGACATGAATATTTATATGTTCTCCTGTTTCTCAATCTTTGCCCAAAATCTCAATGACAGAATTATATATTTCTTTAAAAATATGGTATCACCCCAACCCACAAGACGACCACAGAAGGGAACACATTTGGATTTCTAAACTAATCTGAAGTTAGCAGACAAATCAGTAACTTATTCAAGACAACCCCCTGCAAGAATTCTCATTGCTCCTAAATAAACATCACAATTGGCTTAGAACTCACCACAGACAATGTGTTCTCTCAAAATCGTATTAGTGAAGCTTCATAGTGGCTTAGTGTTTTGTGCAGTAATTTAATATGTAACTCAAATTTGATTAATATTGAAATAGCCTTTACCTTAACCACTGAAAAGATTATTTTATCTACCTAACTGCTACTATTTGGGACTCCATTAGTATGAAAAATATTAATAGCTACTGAATAGCACTGTAAGTGCACAAGTCTTAAGGACAAGTGAAAAATATTTTTATCAGTTGTTCTATTAAAGCATTCAAGGAGCTACAGACAGTGCACAAAGAAACCTCTTTCCCAGGCTAGTGAATTTGTGTTGCAGCTTCCTTCTTCCCCTGAACAGTCACCTAAAAACTACTGCCTTGGGAAAGATGACCCATCTTCTCATTAACATTCAGAACCACTGCCACAGAATTAAGATTTAAAAAAAAAAAAAAAAATCAAGATGAGAACTCTGAAACTAAGTGCCATGCAATGGACACTCCCCCCCAAAAGTTCATCCCTCACACAAACTGCATGCTAACTGCAGGTGTCCCATTTTTCAGCACTGAAACAGTTTAATTAGGGTTATTCTATGTAATTCCTACTAAACAGAGGGAAAAAAAAAAGGGAGCAGGTATCACATTTCCTCCCTTTTACACAGGTATAATTATTTAATTTCTCAAGTATAGGACCAATTTGTAATTCTAATAGCTGAAACACATTCATCTCTACTTTTCTAAATATGCCACGCACAGGCAGTACGCAGTTTTGAAATACACAGATAGGTCAAGATTGGCCAAAAAAAAACCCCTCACATCTGGAAGACCTGACAATTCAATAAGGTCTTACCATATGTCACTGAGTTATGAAAGATGACAGTGACTGAAAAATCTAATAGCCTATCTCAGCAGAGAGAATTAACTGCTCTAAAGTAAGCCTTATAATTAACCCACAAAGAGGTAGAACTCAAGGAAATGTACTTAAATGATTTAATACAAACATACAAAGAAAAATCATGAGATAGCTCTACTACTACATCTATCTTTTGTGAAGGGTACAGAACTACAAAGATTAATTCTTTCCTGTCCAGATTCTTGCAAGATCAACAACTTAAATCATAAAATGGTTCAAGATCTACTGTCTATCACCAGATGTAATTGCTCAATGAAAACTGGCCAGTACAGAGATTTAAAAAAAAAAAAATCTGAATGAACAACTGAATAAAGACTTGAGCATGCCTGGACACAAAAAACTAAAAAGATATCTTAATCCTTATTGCACACCACCTTCCTCCAATTTGCCTGTATGTCACAGTCAGTAAATTCAAACTATTGATGGCACTTTTTTTTTTTGATTCCCTGCTGATGCTAAAACCTCAAAATTAGCATTCAGAGATGGTACTTTGTACCAGTTGCAATGAGTTATCTCAGTAGATGCCCATATAAGATGTCCTGACCTCCGTATTAGTCCTACCATACTACAGCACATCAGCAAAAAGCCATCAGCATTAGGAAATTCAACTGCACGAAGAATGGCAGCTGGATGTTTGTCCCCCACTCTCTCCATTGATTTCTCACACGGGATCAAGATAAGTACAAGGCCTCTATTGTTATCTCTATGGTGGTAAATATCTGGATCCAGCAAATCTAAAGGAAAAAAAAATAACTAAGTCTGGGATTATTTGCTCCTTCAGTATCATAGAATCTCCTACCCTAAGAGGAAAAACGTTTTGCTTAAATTGCCATGAGAGCTTCAACTGTTAAGCCTCAAATGAGCCCCACCACCTTCTAATCCAAAAATAAACAACTTCCCACCGAGTCCCCTATAATTCTGGTAATACTTAGCTGCATGTACGAAAATTACTTCCAAAATATTTGTATTAAGAACATTTGTATGTTAAGACATCTTCAGCAAGGTTTTCTCATCTGTCCTTCTGTGAAGAATTTTGGGGTGATAATGATGAACACAAAGACAAATGTAAATTGATCAAGAAAATTCAATCATATTGCTGGAGGGTAGAGAAAGAAATGCAGCCTCCCCATCCATAACATGCTTATGAAAACATTCCACCAGTAATTTATGTGTGTGACAAAAAAATGAAAGCAATGTCAGAACTTGCGTTCTTTGCACCCAAAAACTACACAGAAAAGCCAGATACTTTCTCTTCCCATTCTCGTTTAAACAAGTGACTGAATTCTTGAGCCTTAATAATTGAATTTTAAAGATAATGTGGAAAATTATGAGGAACAAAGAGCCAATAGAATTATGTTCGTAAGAAAAACATTGCTAAACCAAGACCAAAAATAGCACAACAAGCCTTTATTATTGCTTTTTGAACAAATACACAGATTCTTCTTCTACAACTACAGTACCTTCAGCAGTTTCATTGTCAGGTCCCATTTTCTGCTTCCTCCATTCTCCCCTTCTCCTGATTCAAAACCATCCCTTTAACACATCATTCCTAATTAGATGATTAGTGCTTGGAAGGGCAGGAGATAAGTCATTTGCATAATTTAATCATAAAAAGAAGTTAAAGATACAGATTTTGCTGTTCGTTTGTACAATTATCTTCACCGGCCTGGGGGGCTGAGATATTAATGTGATTAAACAGTATTTCTGCAAACAGGCAACTGTGTGTCCTCTATTAAAGCAGAGCTGGAGGCAAATGAAAAATTAATTTTAGAAGACAATCAATTTTATTCTACATGACTGTAATAAATAACAGCCCATCTGCAGACAAGTCATTAGGCCCTGGGAGGCTACATGTGTCACAAAGTCTAAATGACATACAAGGCCGAGTTTTCCACCAAAAACCGAATGAGTAATAAGTGGTCCACCAACTGCCATGTGAGTTCAGAAAATGCATAAGATCTCCCAGAAAATCACTGACCACGATTTAAGCTTGTACAGTATTCAGAAATACAGGTACTTGGTGGTTTACCATTCATGTTTCAGTCTCAGCTTAAGAAGACTACGGTTTTTCCATGGATATTAGTGAATACCTGCAATGAACAATCCCTTGTATTTTGTAAAATAGCTACTGCTTTGAACACAGAATTGATAGATCTTGAAGAAGACTGAAGATTCTTAGACATCTGATTTCCAAAAAAGCGTATCTGCTAATTTTCAAGTAAACAGTTATAGAAAAAAAAACACTGTTCTGAACACGTCCAGGAACTTGAACCAATGGCTACCAAAAATCAAAACTTTGTTAAATTCTACTTGCAAGAACAAATCAAGAGTTTGCTAAACAGCCAGGATGCTGCCTATGATACTGAAAACATTATGAAATGCATGTTCTTATGTTCTTAAGAAGTACACATAATTCCATTTTCTACTTTTTAACTGTTAAGATGCAGAGTAAGTTATTTTTCCCACCACGCTTTACATGCAGTTCCCTTCACTTAGAATTAAACATCCCTCCCTTGGTTAAAAATAAAATATGATAATGCTCAATCTCCATTAGGTATTTGACACCTCAAGTTAAGGATCTATGAATAACAGCAACGTTCAACTTACACATGAGAACAAGCTTATAGTAACCAACCTGTACATGAACGCTGTATAAATGCTTTTTCTTCCCCAACTACAAAAGAAAAAAAAAAAAAGAAATGCCAGATTAGTGTGGTGATCTGTTATCTAGTACTTGGAATTTGTGTACAAAAATGTTGAACATCATTGTCGATGCTTAATTACAACATAAAGACCTTTTGCATATTTCTTGCATTGTACACTGTTAGTCAAGTACATGCATGACTTAAAATTAATGCAATTTGTTGGCATTATAATTTAGCATCTCTCCATTACTTCTGTAGTACAGAGATGCTGTGTTTGAGTTAAAAAATTAAATATATAAACTGAAAAGAAAACATTGTTTAAATTAAAAACCATTCGTGATGGAGTTTGAGTCTCATCAAACCTACAAAAACTTTTCCAAGTATTATTTTCATACTGCAGGTAATATTTAAGGTAGTGAAGGAACGATTGTAGGCATATTTCATTAAGATAGTCCATTTTGCCATAAAAACTCAAATTGGTAATTTCCTGCATGTAGCTCAAGATATACCTCCTTCTGCTGAAGGAAAAATAAATACTCAAAAACTAACACACAATTTATATAAATTATCCTGGTTCAGCAGATCATCTGCAGTAGCTGGCACACAGTAAAAACAGTCAGTAGACTGCCTCCAAAGAAAGCAAATCTCTTGACTGTGGTGCAGCCAGCAATTTGCAAATTTAAAAGTTGCTTTCCACCAATATTTTTTAATATTCTTTCAGGCTTCAAAACTTCCAGAACTACTTTAGCTATGAAATTCGTGTTAGAAAGTTTAAAGAAAACTGTTAGAAATGAAAAATTAAAGAGGAATCCCTTCAGTAGCACAAAAATGCAACCACTCTATGGAAAATATATTAATCACCAACATCACACGCTTTCTACAACATGAAAAGTAGAAATTCCAATAGAAGTTTGCATGAACACCCAATAATCAGTAATCCCCTAATCTTGGCAGCAGTTCACCAAGTAATGCGATCATACATTTATTGAGCCTTACTACCTCTTGCCCACGTAGTGTCTCTCATCAGAAGTATTCCAAAACAGAAATTCTTTACCTGAATGTTTTGGGGTTCCACTAGTACTTTATGTTTCTGTATGAGCGTATGGGACTTAAAGAGTAATTAACATTACCTGAATATGAGATCTACTAAATATGCCGGGGATATTACTGATTACTAAGGGATTATTTAATTATTGTACTTCAGAATTTGTGTAAGAACTCTCCTGGTGTGGGCCAAAGTGACTTAGAGATTAGCTTATGGATATGCATTTAGTTTTGACTGCCTTTTATGCTCCTGATCTGAAATCCACTGAAATCAATTGAAAGATTCTGGTTCTGCAACAGCTCCATTGCACAATTTTAGCAGCAGTACAGTCAAAAGGAGCATAGCAATCTCTTCCTTCCAATAAGAAGGAAAGCCTTCATGTTCACTCAGTCTCACAGTTGCTCACTCCTGTTGGATGAAAAGCTTATAGCCAAATACTAACATATTCCTTAGCACTTAAGTGTTAAGAATTCTGTTAAATCTCCCATGCATTTGTCTTGCTATCCACACACCCACCCACCACCGACTGTCCATGTTTTAAGACTCTTTAACAGCATCACTTCAACCCACAGGGTGAACTGAAAACAAAAACTATCTGCTCTGACAAAAGGGCAGGTTAAAACCATTTCTTTGACAACAGGGCATTATGAAAATCAACAACAGAAAAATGAAGTTTCCAATTTTGCTCACAGTCATGTAACAACTAAGCAGTCATCCTAAGTATTTAACTAAAAATGTGCTTTGCCCCCTTATTGTCGGTTGATTTGTTTACCATCACTCAAATTCTCATAGCACAGCAGGTCAAAGGGGATTATTTTGGAAACAATGTGACATCATCAGATAAGCTACTCTGTATGCATAAGATGTTGGAAAAGAGCCGTTCATCAGAAAGCAGAAGAATGAACATCAGCATGAAAAAACATCCCCCTCCTCCCAGTGTAACGTTTAGAGGTTAAAAAGAGGTTCACGAGTCTGAAACATTCGCCACAGGTAACTTGAAAGAAACAATTCAATAACCACCGATACATCACAGAATATGTGCAGCAATAAATTCAATGTATTATTATGCATGTAATGCACAGATCATCAGATTTCTTGCAGGAATTCTACCGTGGTCTGACCATACCAGCCTGCTGCACACGCTGCACAGCAGCTTCAGCCTGTCTTGGATCCCCCTGCCTGCCTGTGCAGGTGCTAAAGGACGGAATTCCTCAAGCACGCTGGCTGCAGCCCAGAGCTTCCAGCCCCAGGAATCCAGACATACGGCAGCCACCAACTCAGCCTCCCTCTGCCTTCTTTCTTCTCCCTGTAAATCAGAAACCAACTCCTGGTAAGAGTTTGCACTTTGTGAGGCAACTTCACTGTGAGCCAGAAGTCGGTGGGCATCAGATGTGGTGCGTGATGGCCTTTTCTCCTTCCTTTCTTTCCCTAGAAAGCAGACACGTGGAGCACCTATTACTACCTACTGTGGCATGACAGTAACTTATAGACAACCACGATTCCTTTTAAAAGCATCCACTCATCTCAGGGAATTGAGAGATGTCTGCATTGATCATCCGGGCACTGGGAGGGCCGGCTGCATTCACTTACCTTTTGTAGCACACAGGTAGAGACAACCAGCACAGACAAGGTTTGTATTTTTGTCTGACTGACAAACATTAGAAAAGGAGTTACACTGAAAAAGATAAACATGCTGTAGGTTAGGAGAAGCCAATGCAACAAGGTTCATCCTATCTACACTTGGAGATGAAATATAAAAGCACAAACCATTCAGACCCTAATACAACGCACTATTTAAATCAAACGCAGTGCTGGTTCAATCAGTCCCTAACCTACCTGGCTTTAATGCCTGACAGGGCTGATTACATAACTTTTTTATTAAAACCTAAGTTTGGAATAGGGAACAGGAATGTGGATTTCATAGTATCATGAATTAATGAAATAAAAATCTAGGTGTCTTTCTGAAAAACGTTTTTACAGAAAGTTTCTACCTGCATCAAAATACGCGAGCAGAAGAACTCGGACGCTTGGCTTATCTTCATCTTCCTTCACAGATGAACAAAGCCAAATCTTTTCTGAGGCCTCCTTCTGAAAGATGCACCACGGCTGCAAAGGCAGGCAGCAACACCTCGCCCCTTCCGCTCAGGTAGAGCCCAGAGCCAGCAGCACGGCGCGCTGCTGTGCTACAAATCTGTGCAATGCGGAGGGGGAGCAAGAAGTGCGGCGTATTTAGCAAGCCTCACAACAAAGAGTACCAAATACACTGACAGATCACTCTATTATGTATCTTGGTTCTCTGCAAAACGGTCAGAACAACCACCCAGCTGGTAAAAATGATTTCTTAATGACAGCATGCTCAACTCAAGGTATTTCTGTATCAGATGCATGAAGTACTGCATACAAAGACTAAATAAAGCCCCACAAGCTTACAAAAAATAGCTACAAAGACATATTTCAATAATAAGCTCATTCAACAGAGAAAAAACGTTATCTGAGCTCATTACCTTAGGTCTTGTTTCAGAAGACAGCAAAATATCCATGCTAACTGCCAGCATTTTGACCATAACTAGCTTTTTCTGGTTTTGTGAGCATTTGTTTTTTAAGATACGTATTTTAAATCTCATTGGAAAGAACTCTGCATTTTTTCCTACTTCTATTTTTCAGTATTATCTCAGAATCTCGAGAGAACTGCTTTCCTTCAGCATAAGACAAAGTTCAAAGTACGAGGACAAGAGGCAGCTCCAGAGACACGCAGCAGCAGAGCCAGGTTCCTTCATCAGCTTTGCAAAAAGCAACCGGGAGAACATTTCCCTGACACAGGACCTTTTCTGATTAACTGTTATAAAAACAGGCCATCAGCTATCACGTGTAACATGCACTAGCTAAAAACAACTGATACATGCCTAAGAAAAAACATAGCACACAGCATTTTAAATGTCCTGCTCAGAAGTACATTTAACAGTTTTTCTTTAAACGAGCACGATCTTCTTAATTAGCAACTCTTAGGTTACTGTAACACTCAGGTAACTAAATCCCCCTACTGGCACAATGTCTGCACTAAGAGCTTTATTACTGCCATCCCAATTTTGTATTGCAAATTAAAAAAAAAAAAAAAAAAACACACCTCCTTTGGTAGCACCAGGGAATATGACAAGTCAACTCATCAGCACACGCACGTAGGATTTCAGGAAATAATTTTTGAGACAGAGCAAGTACAATCTAAACGTGACAGGGATGATTCACAGGTTACAACTCACACTCTGCTCCCGCAAGGCCAGGTACGATGGCAGTGTGTCCGTATCCGCCCGCTCGAGTGACGAGCCACTCGGTCAGGGACCGTCTCAGCGGCTTGCTGCGATGTGCGTGCCCAGCTTCAACAACTCCCATGTAATCCAATAAAAGGCTTTCTTCCGCATGATAATTATTTCATTTCTGTAAAGCGGCTGCCCAGAAAGGCTGTGGAGTCTCCATCCTTGGACATACTCAGAACCTGCCCTGACCTGGACAACCTGCTCTAGCTGACCCTGCTCGAGCACAGGAGCTGGACGAGATCTCAAGAGGTCCCTGCCAACCTCTACAGCCCTACGACTCCACTACGTACAACGGCTTTGGAACTCTCTAGAGTTATGCTGCAGAATAACTTTGATTAACTTTATGAATAGAGCATTCTGCTTTAATTTCACTGTCTGCGTACAGGCTTTGAAGCAGCAGAACGAAATGACTCAATGTGCTGCTGACTGAAAGCGGCACAAGGGCATCCTAAGCTAAATGTTATTTTGCTACAGACTGGACAGAATTCCAAGTGAAATTACATGCTGAGAATTTCGTGCACTTAATATGGCTGTGGAAAGTATCATAAAATTAAGGACTTTTAGAAATCCATGCAAGTATGCGTAGGAAATTTAGTTCGCGTCTGCAGCAAATAGAATTAAAACTAAGTTTCTGAAGTATTCCCAAGCCTCTCTTCCACATCCTGGAAATCACTCCTAATTTTTGAAAAATTCTATATATACAGAAAGGTGGATATACACCAGCTATATTGGTCCCATATTAAAATCTAATTTCTACCTCTGCTTACAGGGCAGTTGAAACGTGGTATCACAAGAGGACTGCGATGAGAAGGGCCTAAGGCTGGGACCAGTAGCGAGGACCACTACTAACGGTGAGTGCAAAACAGCAGGGATCAAGAGCATCAAGATTGTTTAAACTGAAACCAGAACTACCTCTGTCCAAAACACTCTTAGGAATTAACAGGGTTCATCCTGTGAGACAGCAAAATGCAGAGGTGGCATTTGAAAGAATACGTGCAACCTTCTGGCATGAAGAACATTTATTTTTCTTCGCACAGGAAACCCTTAACAGTCCTGCAAGCTGGTGAGGTGTATCAGGTTGAGTCTTGAATAGAAAAACTGAAAGGAAAGTGCACTGATGATGCAAAGCGTGACATATTTCAGTACTTTCTAGTCATAAACAGACTAGACTGCACATACTTTTAGACCAAATAAAATAGGTAACATCTTAATTCTAAAAACACACTTTTCACTCAAAGCCCCCTAAGTAATTTTTCCTTTGTTTTCCTTATTCAATCATCAGGTATTTAATCAAAATAATCTGTTTCACAGAAACAGCACAAACAAAAAAAGGCAGACCACCAGCATTATAGATGGTGACCACAAAATTCTAGATCCACCTTACACTTATATGTCACATGTAACTAGACAGTGCTGAGGGCAGCTGAACTTGTGAACTGAAGTGGAAAAAGATTTCTAAATATTTAAGATTTTTCACCTGCTTCACTGATATAATACACCACAGAAAGGACCTGCTAAAGGTCAGAAAATTAGTTGAATTGCTAGGAAAATGTGAAGGAACATATATCAAAGATCTTTTCAATACTTATTGCATATTATAAAATTATGTTTCATTTCAATACTTTGATATCTATATGCCAAATATGTGTCCTGCTATCCTTAACTAATGCTGTCACCAGAAACCTTCAATTAATGACAATACTAATGGAGCTTTATGTAGCATTGATAAGAGACTGCATCCATACTATAGCTAGATACCTCAAGTTGGTGGTGTTTTTTCTTTTTTTTTTAAATACGTTACAGCTAAAAAGCCCATTAATAAAGAACAACCTAACAAAAGCAATGTTTGTGATGGTATTACCATACTTTTTACTATAAGCAAAAATAATCTCCCTTCTACACAACTACTAAATGCTTAGGGTTCTAACATATTGCTGCAAGCTATAATGGTTATAACTGTTAATCCAATACACCTTTTATACAAACCCATAAACACATGAGTGGAAAAATAGCACAGATGTTCATCTCTAATGCAATTTCCATTCAATTTCCTAAGTGCAGTCCCTGTGTGCAAACTAGCTTAACGTTATGTTTAGCTTGCAAATTCTTTTAATAAATAATGAATGCAATAAAACTGGTAGATCAATGGCAAGCTGAGAAATCATAAAAAAAAGCCTTTTGTGCTCATGCTGTTGCCGATTTCAAACTTTAATCCAGCGACAGATCGATACTACTTTTTCTTTTTAACCCATCACATAAATAGCAGATAGACTAGATGTAGGTTAAATGCTGTTACCAGATATCAATTTCCAGAAGCTTGATAAGATCGTCAGACACAATTGCAATTGAACATTTTATACCTTAACATACACATAACAACATACACTGCTAAACAATCTGGTTTAAGATACCGCGTGGGAATAAAGCAAGCGCTATTCATTTGTTTGGGTTCTTACTTTTTGGGGAAGTGGTATTTTTAACCAAGTCAATAAAGGCTCTGACACAATATATTTTAATGAGCAAAATGGGCTTAGCAGGTCAAGATGTACTGACAAGGAAATATAAGCTCCCCACACTTATTAGTGACAATAAACTTGCTCTGTGCACACGAACAACATAGCTGTGCTACCAGAAAGAAAGGAAAACAAACAAATTTAAGTTTTACAGAATTTGGATATCAGAGCTTTCAGGGCAGGTATCAAAGTACGTAAAATAACAGGGATCGGTGCTTCTTGCAGGCTGCAGAGTGGGGAGTGAGGGCGAACCCCATCACAGCCACTTTGGATACCACGCTTTACAAAGAGGCAACAAAGATCAAAAGCGCGTAGCCCCAAGGGACAGCGCTAGCATCAAGCAGGATAAACCTAAATCACTACAAATTATTACTAACTAATGTACCTGTGCACAGTAAAACGTTTAATCATGGCACACATCTTACCTTAGCTTACACCAAGAACACATCACAGGCTGCGGTATCCTAACTACTTGTCTTTTTTGCTATTTGTGTTGCTCACATTTTTAATATCCTTAAAATACTGCATTTCCATACGCTTACAGGGCTTTATTACAGATAATCACATAACTTTTAGAAGGTTGCATCTATTTTCTTTTACAGATATTTTACATGAAGGATTTGGATGGTTTTGTTCATAACTTCAGAAAACTCTCTAGAACGTGCAGAGGAAAGATAAAAGATCCTACGTTCACCAAGAACAGGATCAGGCCAAAAAAACAGTGCCTGCAAAAATGCCAAATCTGCATACTTCTTTCATTGGTATTTAATAGACCAAATAAACGAAAGGAAATAAATGCAAGTTTTAGGCAAAAGCATCCCACCTTTGATGAGAAGGGCACATATCCTAAACTACTTCCAAGTTCTTTGCCCTTGTTCAGGCAAACTTTTATTGGTAGGAAAATGAGGTTGGCCTCAGCACAGTCAGAAGGGGTTTCTCCAGCCCGGATTTCAAGAGCTTTTTAATGCTGATACTGACAAACAGCTCTTACGCAATTCTAGTCTGCTATCAATGACAAGAGCAAGATGCAATTTCATAAACTACCTCTGAATGCTCACTTTGGTAATCCTGCAGAAAATATTTAAGGTAGGAAGATATGAGCTTCTTACTCTAAGGCCGCTGCCCTACAACCAGCCACGATTTTCTAACTCCGTGATCTCTGCAGCGCTCCTCGGTTCTACCAAAGTTGCTTTTTCGCCTACCTTGAAAACGAACGCGCAGACACAAACAGGCTGCGTGTCCAACAGCAGCCCAGCGTGAGAACGATTTCCCATCTACAGGGCTGGCCAGTTCTGGAAGCTTGCTAAGTATAATGCTATTGCCACACATTGATATATTGGCGAAAGAAAGGCAATTATAACAATGCTACAGCTTAAACTCATTTGAATAAACTGTGAATTTCTATTACATATATTGTTTCCTTTATCAAACTGGAACTACTGGAGCAAGAATACCAACATAAATCTAGATCTGTTACAGCCAGTTTCTCCACTTTATTCTCAGAAGCCTTAATGACAGCGAGTCAAAAGTTCTTCTGTTCTGGGGAGAGATCAGGGTGAGCAACGTTCTTGATAACTTTTAATGTCTTAAAAATAAAGCATCAGAGTAAGAAGTAAGGTTTAACAAACTGATGGAAACAAGTCACAAAGCACTATTCTACCTTCTAAAGAAAGGGAAGGAAGACCGCAAGTGTTTTAATAAACACTGAAGAATAAAAGGCAATAAAACCTGTGCGTAGCCTACTTGGGAAATAGATCTTCATTATTCATGGCAGAGTACTTTACACTTTGTGCAGTCTTCTCCAGAATTTAAAACCCTTCCACAAAGACACATTCCAGCCTCTTTTATGATTTGCGTTCCACAGGTTCTATCCAAGATAATGGCTACCAGACTATTCAGATCAGAAATTAATGGTGACCAACAACTTTCCTAATATATCTGGCACTAAACGGTAAGTCAGACTGGAAACACAATAAACTGGTTTTCCTATTTTGCATCTAACAGATGTTGAATCCAGATGCATTTAAGTCTAAAAGAAACAGTAAGTATAATAGTTCTTGGTTTTTGTTTTTTGGTGTTCTTTTGTTTTGTTAAAGAAAGCCTTGCTTCAGCCCGTAATCAATTTGGACACGGCGATATTCTATTTATAGTAACACTTTTAACATGTTCTAGTCTTATATTATTTATTCGGATCATTCCTATTGCAATGAAATATTAATGTCGAGAAAGTGGTTACTCTATTAAGGAGCTACCTATGTTTAGATTTTAATATTGATCTCCGCTATTCTGGAATAATTAATCATTCTACGTGAGTCTGTATTTGCGTGACTTTGTGTTGTAATACTGTCCGAAGTTTAGCATCTTCCCCACAATAATGTCACAATTAAATTTATATTCTGCCCTATTCCTAAAGGCGACTTAACTATTCTAACAGAAGGGGGAAAAGGGGATACCGCCACTTTAAAAGCTTCAATCTCTTTGACATTGCTGGCAGTGTATGGGAACATTAATGCATCTGTCATGATAACAAGCTAAGAATAACATCTAGACATCAAACCGAGCAGAGAATCCATCTGAAGTGATTCATTCAGATCTGTCTCATTGATTTATTAAACACAGGGCAACATCTGCAGCCTCACAGAGCCGCTTGGCAAAATTAATGCAAGATCAATTCAAATGGAAAAAAGTGCAAAAGAGATAAATCAAAACACAATTTGCATGCAGTTCCACAATCAGGCTTATTGGGTGCAAATGCTCAATTTCCCTCCCAAAGCAAATGAGTTTAAATGTTGTTTTATCTTTGTAGAATTGTGTGATTTGAAGTGACAGTGAAGAGTTCTGCAGGTTGAAATGGTGAAAAGAAAAAAAGGAGAAGAAATGCTTGCAAAGACCTTTTGAATATGCAACAAGAATATCATTAATACCTAATTGTTTGGCTTTTTTGTCTTTGCTACAAAAACACAGTATTTTTCAGTTGTACAAGTCTCAGTAGAAAATTACATATGTATTATGCATATACACATGCAGGAAACATACAAATACTCCATCTTGGAGGAAAAGCATGTTACACTTCAAATGGGAAGCTCTATTGCCATGAAAAGAGAAGGGAACGTTAATCAAGGTTTCTCCAGATTAGATATGCTTCTGATGAAAACGTTCAAGTATTTTAGTACTTTTGAAGAAGCACAGACATGCAATATCTCCAAAAAGAACTTGGGGTGTTTTTCTAAAAGTATAATTAGTTCACTTAGAGAGCGGAAAAATTCACTTCTGCCTCTCTTTACAGAATCCACTATGCTGGTGCTAACTCTCAAGAGCATGCTTTAAGTAAATCTCTCCTCAGAGGAAGAAAAAGGAAAGGGAAATTGATCATTTCTTATTTCAATATGCCACTACTTCCAAAATCCACTAGTTTGGCTGAGTCCAAATGCACGCTAAATATTTACTTAGGCAAAGAAGTTTATGTAATCAGATGTCCACATTTAAAAATCAATACACACAGGAGCCCTGTGTGGTGGTACATGACTAGATTGCATTAATTATAATCTTGACATCATTCTCCTTATAAAAGACTGAGCATTGCTGACTGTTGGGTAGCTTTTAATAGACAACACAACTAGACCCTCATTATCTCATAAAATGCCTGCATTTCCTGCTTAACTTCATTTCTAAAACCTTTTCTTATTTGTGAAAAGTCAAAGTAATTCAAAATATTAGCTGACCTGGACACTGTAAATCGTAACAAAAAATAAGCCATGTACTAAAATGCTGCTTTCTGGGAAGTATTCTCTCTCGTGTACTGTTTTACTTACTATTCAATGAACAAACCAGACCAACATTGCCTTTTTCAGCAGACAACAGCCGTCAAATACAGAAGCCCTGCAGAAGACATTATGATCCTACTCATATTATTGTGATATTTAAGGACTGATATATTTACTGTCACAGACGTTCTCTCCAGTTATGTTTCGTTTTTAAAATGAAACTTGATTGTGGTCTTCTACTTTAAGTAAACCTAATACTTTACTACTAAAATTAAGCATTTGTTCCTCAATTTATGTAAATTTCCAAGATATTACAAATTAGTAACTAAATCCTGGAAGCATGTTGTATTCACCATGCACTTGAAGATGGTGCTTGCAGTGAAATGAATGGCTAGTTTCATTTTACAAACCTTGCTCCCAAGTTAGGTTACATGGCACTCATTAATGATGATCAAAGTTAGAAATATTTTGTTTACATGTGGATGCAAATTACACGCATGCTGTTTACGAAATACAAAGGTCAAAGATGGCAGACACAGGTAACTAGCGTTACAAACACGGAACATACGGAAACTTTGGCTTACACGTATTTCTCTGCATTTCTGAAGAGCTCTGTAGAAAAGCTCAACTAAAAAAATAATCCAATAGACTAAGCAGAACTAAAATCTCTTTTTTCAATTATACATTAATTGATGGTTTGCATTCCAACTAAAAAACAATTAAAAGTGTACACCAATGTAAGAGATAGTGATTCTTAAGATAAGAGTCAGCTAACATACAAAACAACGATAGCCAAAGTTTCTCATTGCTTTTTCCTACAGTTTTTGAGTTTAAAACCACGCTTCTACAGCGTTCTAATTATACATTCATTCATATCAATTAGCAGCAAAAACAGAGATTACAAGAGCAATGCACAATATTCTCAGTTCAAATTAATTCTTGAGTTATGCAGTGGAACAACACATATCTAAGGGTTTGTTGTTGTCGTTGTTTTTCTCTAAAAGACAACATTTTTTCAATACTTTACTTCCCAGATCCAGAATCTAACTAGTGCATATACAGTCAATAGCAGTCCCATCCCACTTTATTAGTTAGGTACGGTACCACACGCTGCAGTGGTTCCCAGGTCAGCTCACAGCAAATGAGAATTGGATCACATGTATTAAGCTATTTTTATCCAACTTTCTCTACCATGAAATATGGGCTGTTCAAAGAAAAAAAAAATCTTTAAATAAAATGACGAGCTATGCATGGTAGAATACAATTAACATTGTTAAGTTACAATACTTGAGAAAAGTTTTTGTATGCGCTGATAACATTTATCATACATTACATCTAAAACCATGAAGGCAGTAATACATTGGTATCAGTAGGTCATTCTAATTAGGGGCATTTTCAAGAGATACAAGCAAAGGTGGAGCGATGTTTCAATAAGCGAGAAACACTCGAGGAAACGTAAAGGGATCTGCTGCTCCTGAACAGGTAGAAATCAATAGTGCTTTCGTAACTGGGCACGAAGAGCTTGTGCTTACATACATGGGTTGAACGTCTGTCCTGAGCAGAGAGCTTTGAATGCGATCAGACCGATTTCTGCCCCATCTGACCGATTTCTGCCCCGTGTGACCCCCCCCGGCAGCGCTCCCACCACATCTTCAGCCTCTGCCTGGGCGCTGGTGGCACCGGCTGCTCCGCAGAGCCCCCACCGCAGCACCAGCTCCTACTCCCCGGCCTCACTTCTCAGCCGCTCTCTGCTTTTTCCTAGCGCGGTCAGAAGTCTTGGCCAAAGGAAAAAAAAAAAGTCGTGAGACACACGCTTTAAGCACTTAACACTCCAGCACTTCTTGATCTCTAAACACCGGCTATAGGGAGCAGAACGCTGCATCGCCAAATCGGGTCCCCTATTTCCCTGAGGAAAAACTTTGGTCAAAGACATTTATCGGTGCGCTTCTTTACCAGCCAACTTGCACGCCAGTCAGGTCTCGGACGCGTTTCGGAGCGGCTCTGGGATGTCGGGGAGCCCCTCGGGGAGGCCGGCAGCGGCTGGCCCCGTCCCGGCTCCCAGCGACGGCCGCGCGGTGCGGGTGCGGTGCGGGTGTCGCGACGGGGCACGGCGGCACCACCACGGCACCAGGAGGCGTTACGGGCACAGAGGAGCGCAGGGGGGCACCCCTGAGGCGCCCCCGTTAATTAGGGCTAATTAGCGGGGCCGCTGTCCCGGCCGCTGCTCGGAGCCCGCTGAGGGAGCGGCCGGGATCGGGCCCGGAGCCGCTGCCCAGAGCCCGACGGCACCCGGCGGCGGGGTGACCCGGGGGGCCCGGGGGGTTGCGGGGGGCCCGGGGGGGTGCTGGGGGACGTGAAGCTGGCGGCCGGGCCCCCTCATAGCCGGAGCTGGAAACTGCGGCGGTGTAACGGGTACAGGGCGGAGGAACTTCGAGGGAAAGGAGGAGAAAAGGGGGGGGGGGGGGGGGGGGGGGGGGGGGAACGCCCGAGGTACCGCGAGGGGAAAAGTTTGGTCGGGGCCGGCCGCAGCCCCCCCAGCCCCGCGGCGCTCACCTGGCGTTGGTGCAGTCGTTGTACAAAGTTTCGAAGTCCTTCCTAGTGATGAGCTTGCAGCGGTTGACGCCGGGCTGGATGGCGCCCAGCCCGCGCAGGATGCGGACCTGCTCCACCGTGCACACCACGGGCGATATATCCAGGCGCTTCAGCTTGGTGTACACCGTGTGCAGCCCCCCCACCAGGTGCTTCAGGAAGAGGTCGAAGACCTGCGGCAGGCAGATCAGCTCCTGCCCCTCCACCAGGAACGAGGCCACCTTCACCCCGTGCAGGTCGACCATCTTACACTCGTTGCCGCCGCCGCCCGCCCCGGCCCCACCGCCGCCGCCGCCGCCTCCTCCTCCTCCTCCTCCTCCTCCGCCGCCGCCGCTGCCGCCGAGGAAAGAGTTGACGAGGCTGTTGGTGAGGCGCGGGGAGTCCGCGGGGCTGGAGTACAGCGGGTCCGCCCGGAACAAGCCGCCCGAGCCCCCCGCGCCGCCGCTGGAAGTGGCGGCGATGACGGGCGGCGCGGACACCGCCATGGCCAGCCCGGCGCCCGCCGCAGCCCCTCGCCCCCGGCGGCACCGCTCCGCTCCGAGCCGCCCCGAGCCGCGCCGCGCGCACCGCCCGCCTGCCGCGCGCCCGGACCCTCCCCAGCGCCGCCGGGGGGCGGGCGGGGCGCCTGACGGACGGCGCCCCCCAGCCAATGCGCGCCGCTCGCCTCCGGCCCGGCCGCCGCGAGTGGCTGCCGTCCGGCGGGGCGGGGCGGGCCCGGGCGGGGCAGCGCCGGCCGCTGCACCTGGGCCGGGGGCGCGAGGCGGGAGCCTGGGGGGGGGCCGGGGCTGAGGCGGCGCCGCGGGGGGGTGCGTGAGGAGGGGACGGAGCGCGCGGGGGGGCCGGGAGGGGCGGCCGCTGCCCCGCGCCGCTCCCGCAAAGTCCCGGTTCGCCCTCGGTGGTGCTCGGAAAGTTTGGCCGGGCCGGGAGGGGCGGCCCCGAGGGGACGGGGAGGGCGAGGCGGGGCGCCGCAGGTGGTCCCCGGCCTCCCCGAGCGGGGCGGCACCTGGGGGCGGCGGGGCGGGGGGAGGGCTCCGTAGCGCTGCCGGGGCCGGCGGGACGAGGCGCGGCGCGGTTCCCGTTGCGGGTCCGCCCGGGGGAGGCCGGCCCGGACGCGCCGTGCGAACGGCGCCTGAGGGCTCCCGGCCCGGCCCTGGGCCCGGCCCGCAGCAGGTCAGTCGGCAGGGGGCTGCCGGGCGCCCCCCCCCCAGCGAGCGGCCCCAGGAGGTGCCCATAAAAGCGTCAGAGCGGGGCGCTCAGCCTGACACACACCTGGCAGCCGGGGCAGGGCACAGCGCTAAGCAGCTTTTCCCGCTGCACCTAGGTTAGACCGCTCCTCCCGCTCGTCCTTTGTACCAGCATCCTTGCTTCCTGCTCGTTTGCACGTTTTCTCACTCTTTTTTCATCTTCCCTTCTTCCCTACTCTTTCAACTTCTCCCTCTTTTTTTTTTCTTCCTCCTAAAGCATTCCGTAAGCAAAGCAAGCAGGAAAGTAGAAACACAGCTTACAAGTGGGTGCCAGCAGAGCATTGCAACTATTTCCAGGACCAGGCAATGCTTGTATGTGCCATCTTCTCCCTCCTTTTGTTGTGCCTGCTCATTTAGGCAACCCTTTGTGCAAAAACTTAACGTTTTTTGCGTTATGAGTAATCCCGTTTTAGATGAAGGGAGATGACTGCATGCTAAGTTGCTGTATTTGTTAAGTGATCTCTCTGGAGAAACCTCATTTTCTCCCCATCGATGGTACGTGCATTCGAGGAAGAGCCCCTGCCCGTTTTAGGCCCCTCGTCTAGCTGGCTGAGACTAAGGCAGAATTTTCACGTAACCTAGGGTGAAATGAAAAACTTCAAATAAAATGAATACCTTTCAGTGAGAATACTCAGATTTCGTAACTTTCTAGGATCAGAACCTTAGATTGAAAGCTCTGTGAGGCAGGGGCTATCTACTTGGGCAAAAAGTTTGGTGTGATTTAGCCCTGAACTTATCTGGGATTTTTACATACCAGAAATGATAGAAATAGCAACTGACTTAAATAGAAACTTTGGGGGCTTAATTTACAGGGCATAATTGCCATTAGGAGATTTAATAAATCAGGTTTAAGCATTTCTCATTGGCTTTGCCCTTTTGAAGACATTTTTTACTTTTGAGATTAATGTGACAATCAAATTCCACTGTGAGAATTCTTTTTCCTTTTTGACTTTAATGTCTTCCATAAGCTAAACATATTTCTAAATAAGACTGAATTTTTGCAAGGCCAGAGGAAGCCTTGCGCATCAGCACCCAGCAAGTTGGAGTGGCATGAAGCAATATAAAATCATAAAGGCTGTAGTAAAAACAGTACCCTTGAGAGGTGACTATCCATGGAGAGAAGAACTGCTCTTAAACTACGAAAATGCTCAAGGTTTGAGAATTAATACCAGACAGCTGTCCAGTTCAGCTAAGCATATACAAATCAACTACATCATTGAATATTTTTATTTCACTGTAATTTTATTTGAGAACAAGGGAAAGTTACTAAAGCCTAACAATCATACAGTAATATCTTGTCATTTACAAAGTATCCAGATGGTTTATTTGAATGGAGTCCAGCAGTATGTAATTCGATTGTATGTCTGTCTATAGCTTAAATAAGTATTTTAGAATAATTCTTTAAACTTAAACTTTAAATATTTTTGTTGATTTTAGACTGGTGTGCAAAATAGTTTTTTAACTCCGTCAGCCGTAGAAATATTAACGTATTGTATATTATCTGCAAAAATTGGCCATGTACATATGGCAAAATATCGAGCAAAGGTTCTATTTGTTTGCTTTTGTTTTTATCATCATTACATATGCCCCATTGGATTGAAATGTTAGAGAGCTCTTTTTTCTGACGCTACAGAAGAGAGAAAAGCCCCGGTCCTTCCAGATAGGGCCAGTCAACAGCTTTCTGTAAATTACTTGTTGCCAGCTGGCAGAAATGTGGCTAGTGGCTCATGTTGATCCTGTAGGTGAAGAGAAGGGTGATGCAACTGGCTAGAAGACAATGATGAAAAATAAAGGGCAGTTTTTGAAGTAAAATAATAAGGAAATAACTAAAAATAATAATTTTGTTTCTAGAAGACTGGAAGGCTCAGTAGTAATGTTTGTCTTGCATCTCAGTTTGCTGTAGCCAAAGCTGAGGTTGGAAAATTTTAAAATGAATTCTGTAGATTTATTAGGTTAACATAAATGGTGATCTCTCTCTTGTTTTCCCTCTCCTTCTCTTCCTCTTTCTCCCTCTTTCTCTCTCCTTCTCTCCCTCCCCCCTTTTTTTTGTATAAAGAAGTTTTGCAGACTTGATAGAGGCATGTCCAGCGTGAGATTATCGAGAAAATGATAGTTTTTAGCAAAGATCTTGGATCTCCCCCTTGTACCCCAAGGTTTCTGAGACGTAAATGTGAATGTAGACTTAGCAGTGTCAGAGGCAACTGGGGACCCAAAATGAAGGACAAAAAAAAAAAGAAAAATGTGAAAGATTTATTTACAGTTCTCCCAAACCATAATGAAATGAAACACCGTTTTTGAGAGTTGCGGCCTGACTGGAGCCCTAGTGATGATGATACTCTCTTAGTCCTGAACAAAAAAAATTGCTTGGGGCCTGATCTAAGGCAATCTTTGAGTTTTTATCATGAACATGCAAGTAACTGATGTAGCTAATTCTGAGCACAGCTTTAAAAAGGAGGAGAAAGCGTTTTGTTTTGCTAGATTAGTGTTTAATGCCCTTGGTTTTCAAGGGAAAGAGTAACCATGATTATATTAACAAACGTAGGCCACTGATACAAAAAAATGAAGGGATTGAAATTAGTATGTCATTTTTATTACCCACATTTTTCTAGATGCACTGGTACTTGGCACTTGTATTCAATTTATTTCTGACATTTCAGTCGAGTTTTTTTTGGAAGTGTGGATTAAAACTTCCCACCTAAACATCAAGGATTTTAAATGAAACTGATGAGTCTAAATGTCTTAAGCATCAATAGAAAAATGATCCCTTCTCTTATATAATTAAATGTATTGTATTAATGTGTGCATAATGCAGAATCAATAAATAATGAATTACCACTGATTGTAATTGAATGTTTTCATAATTTTATTGTCAGCCATGATAAATAATCAGTACATTTATACTGCATTAAATTAATTAGTGTGTCATTTCTATTACATACATCAGCAGTGAAGTAATGCAGTGACATCTGTTTCTAATGTTTTAAAGATGTGGTATTCCTTATTAAGTAAAAGGAAGAGTTATTAGAGGTATTTCCTGTGATTGGCAGTTATACTGGTACAATTGAAAGAGATCAAATAAAGGAACTTGCACTCTTGGCAAATGCTGCATTTCAACCCCCTAATGGCAGAGAGCAACAATGATTGGAGTGAATTTTGCTTCTCTGGGCTTTTAGGAAGTCCTGCCTGCCTTGTTACAGAAGGTAAGAGTGGGTCTTCTCTCACTGGTGCAGTCAGGGAAGGCTCCAACATGCAAAATAATTAACGCCTTATAGAATAACCAGGCATCCACGTTCGTTTCTGTTATCCGTTTTTCTGCCTTGCTCCTCTGCACTTGCAAAGGAAATGCCCTTACCAGGCACTCATTAAAGAGTAACAGCTTAAGCCTGTTTTCAGCAGTGGACGCTCTTACGTGGAAGCATCTGGGCTTTTGGGTCCGTGTCTTTGCTTGGCAAAAACACTCATTTGGCATATCTAGCACTTTGACACTACTCGTGCTGATGTACGTTATTTGCAGAGGAAATAGAAAACTGAGTAGTTATTGCAAAGATGAGAACTGAAAAGTAACAGAGTAGAATATGAGGAAGGGAATAAATGCAAAGAAACATACAGAAAAAAATATGTTTTTTTAATGACCCTAGGTGTTATCAGTTGGGTAATCACCTAGAAGCAGGGTGATGTGAAGTAAAATCCACTGAGTAACAACAGTTATGGGCTGCAGAATAGGTCTGAGATTCTTATTAACGCTGCCTTTTCCAAGATAGTAATGGACATCCTTATTTTTTCTTTACCATTACATCATCTTTAAAAAGAACAGTTGGAAAGCCTAATGCTAGGGCTTATCTTGCCCTACGTTCTTCATCCATGAAACAGCTTTTAATTTTTTATACTATGTCATATTTTATACTATGCACAACAAAATATCTAAGGAAAATTAAAACAATTCAGAATCATTTCAATCTTTTCAGTGCAAGTCTTGCGAACTGCTTTCAACAGGAAACTCAAAAGCAAAATCAGAAATCACTGTCTACCTTTATACAAATTTGAGAGCCACCATGTGCGTGCAGCAGTTTGTCCATGTGGGTTGCTGTGTACGCACTAAACTCTAGGCTTGGTGTGTGCTGCCTTTCTGGGCGTGACTGACAGCAAGCTAGCTCACTGGCAACGTTTATACATCTAATACTCTGAACGCTCTAACATTAATGTTTCAGCAGTGGGTGAGTCTGCACCTGCAGGCTTGCTCTCTGCGCCATGGTTGGGTGTGATTTTGAGCCTGCTCTTTTGGACAGTCTTCAGCAGACACAGCCCTAGAGGTGAGCACTCCAGGTCACAGTCTGAACTGAACTCGAGAGTTCAAGCTTCACTTGACACATGAAGAATTTGACCATTTACTAGAGGAACTTAAGAAAATTAAAACACAAAAATACCCTCTCAAACCAGATTCTATCTACTCTTCCTATTCGTTAAAATTGTACTTGACTTTTATAATGGAAGAGGTGTGCCCGTTGATGCTTAGACAGTAACTTTTTGTCTAAAAGATGTGTAAATACTGCTCTCCATGAGAGCGAGTAGTATGTTTGTTGTATCAAAACATGGGTAGTACTTTAAGATAATTCAACTGAAATAAACAAAAGATTCAGTTGTTAATGATTTGCTACTTTAATCTGGATTTTGTTTTTGATTGAGGATAGAGGACAGTAAAACTGCAAAGCCAGGACCTTTAATATAATAAGGCTGTTTTATGTGAGATACAATCATCATTAAAGTTTAATATTGTTTGCACCTTTTCTTCTTCAGGGAGAAAAATTAATGCCATTAGATGTATACTGAAGTTAAAACACACTTGAAAACAAAATGTACTATGAACACAATGATACGTACTCAAATATATTTAGTAAGTCATTATACCTGAATGCTTGTTAATGTCCCCAGAGGAACAAGATTAACCTCATCTCTCATTCTCTACACTTGCAGGTCAGCTAAAGAAAGCAAAAATTTTCTGGCACCGTCTGTTCAAGTATCGCAACCCTAATCTGAAGGCACCACCATCTAGTGGGATAAGAAGGTATTTGATTTTTCTTTACATTTTTTTGGCATTATTAAACATGGACATTGCATTCTACCTCAAGCAACAATTAAAAAAATACATTATTATTATTATTATTATTATTATTATTTAAACTTACAAGGCTTCTGTGGACATTTCATTAATTCTCATATCTTCTGCCCAACAGCAAAGTACTTTCCAATAAAGATCTTAAGAGCTGTTTCCATGAAAATAGGTTTTCATAAACAAAATTTCATCAATGAGAAAATAATTTATAGCTATCCAGACTCAATCAGAAGTGTAATTGATTTATTGAATAAATATTTTTAGTATTTTATTGAATCTACTTTGTGAAAATCCAATTGACAGAATTATTAATATTGTGTAAGTAATTATCTTGAGCTCATCTTAGTAAAGGTATGTAGTTGCAGTTTTCCATAGAGCCATTAAATATACAGCATTTGGTTGAAAGTGTACTCCGACCATTAAGTCCCATCAAGAACAAATTTCAAAGCCAAATGCAGAGCATTCATTTGGTCTTAGCTCTAAGAGTGACCATTTAGTGTACTTTGCCTGTACTGATATATGGACTGCTACCTGTCCTTATTTGTTGTGGTGGTCTGGTTTGGTTTGGTTTTGTTTTTCATGCACTTAACAGTTGGAAAGAATAATGGCAGGGATTTAGGGGGGCAGGGGAAGGGCAAAACATAAAAGGTGAGCAGTGTGTATTCATTTGTTTTGTTTTTCCAGAGAATGCATGCATCTGCAGCTGTTATCCTAAGATGCCTCCTTGTGTTCAGGTCTCATTGATCTTTTTACAGCATTTCACACGTACAGGGATAATTGATCTACATCACTCTAGACTACATATCTTTTATAAACGTGAGAGTAAACATTAATAAATTACCATATTTAAAAAAAACATAGATATTTCAATATTTTTTATGTCTAAAACTTAATGAGATAATAAAGATTTAAATACTTAATAACATAGATAAGATTTTAGTATTCAAAATTTGGGCCTGCTTCTGTATTTTTGCATGTGTTTTTACCACACATACTACCAGACATTTCAAAGTTCTGCTCTTCTCAAACTAATAGAAATCTTGTTGCTGGAAATGGGCATCAATGGGCATTTTGCATTGTACAAAATTTCTGTTTACTGGCTTCATAAATACTACATTTCTTCTGAAAGCCATGCAGTAGCCTCAATCTATGTTGCCGGTTCTTACTGAAATCGATAAGAAGTTTTGAGTAAAAATCAATGGAACTGGTTCAAACTGGTTGAGGTGGTAGATGTCATTTTCACCCTTCAATCCCTAAAACACAAGCTCAGGAATGTTAGAGACATTCCATTTAGAATGCAAATCAACAAATTTATGAATACTCTCATTTGGAATACTGTTAGTAGTTGATAAAGTCCAGGACGTTCTACCTTCTGCTTCTTCTTTAGAAGAACACAAATCCTAAATACCTCTGTAGAAGACAGTCTAGGGTGTACAGAGCAAAGAGCAAAATTAAGGCCAGTAATCTGTAGGACTAGCGACTCCTAATTTTCCATAGATTTTTTAAAAGTCTTTCCTTCAGTATTCTGATCTATTTTTCAAGCTCCATAAGGAGTGAGCCTGGTCCTGAAACCTTTTTGCCACTTTGAGATAGCTCTTCGTCATACTTTTTCATAAAAAGTGTTATCATGTCATGAATTTTAGGGTATCTTGCACCCAGGAAGACTGTAAAACAAATAAATTTCTTCAGAATTTTTCTAGAGAGAGGTGCTATAATATGATTAAATTATACCCATCGTTAGTTTAAACATACTATTATTTTATATATTATTATTATTTTAAATGACAAGTTCTTTGTATTTTTTCACAAAGACTATAGATATAGAATAGAGCATATTTTAATATAGACCTTGGGATTTGAATAACTTTTTTCATAAAATGTAAATGTAGGATATAGATTTAAATCTGGCCTGGCGCATGGGACCCACAGGAGTACAAATCGCTAGTGGACACCAGTGTGCAGTGTACCCTAATGCCATCAGACTACCAAGGGGCAGAACTTATCCGTATTTCGTACACATAATGGTACACCCTGGACATTAATGTAGGTTATTTAATGTTGCATCCAATTCTATTGTTTAGCTACAGCCTTTTACGACCTCCCAAGAAAGATGTACTCAGTACATAAACAACTGTATAAGGGAAGCTTAAATTCCTGATATTATAGAGTTATCTGCCACTGTAAACTTTGTGCCTCATTACAGGACAGCATAAAGTAAAACGTTAGCTTCCAGTTTATGTATGTACACGGAGCCAACTACACATCGTTGGTCTTCTACTTTGTGGTAGGGAGATAAGTGATTTTTAGTTCAGAAGAATTATTTTCTCTTTATGTTGATAATAGATTCCATTAAAAGTTTGGAGAGTAAAGGAACCAAATAAAATGAATTAACACTAAAGTTTAAATTATGGGAAAACCAAGTCCTCATTTATGAAAGATGCCAAGCATCAAGAATTCTAGCTGTCATGTCAGCTGTGATGATCCTCTGTTGCGAAATGCATTCTTCTCATTGCAATTTCAGAGTTACCAGGCAAACAGCAACTACAAAACTTTTATTTGTATTACTAGGCACAGTATAAGGTCTTTGTAGTCTTGATTGCTCCTCTGTGTTTTGATGTGATATAAACTCAGTAAGAACGAAACTGCTTTCACCTACACATTTTGTTGATCTGAACCATTCATAATTGTCAATACTGATAAACTCACACAATATAGATCTACTGGTGGAAGACATGTTTTTCACTGGAGTAACAATAACATGGAATACATAATTAAATACCACCTCTATCAATAAGTGCATAATTTAAATAGGAAAAAATATTAGTAACTTTGTGTATCTCTAGGAACACAAGATCTACATGCAGTTCCAATTTATTAACGAACTTTTTGAATGGTATCTTTGTCTGAATGCCCTACCACTTAACTAATTTGCACATAACTAACCCTATTTAAAATCCTATATCTGGTCAAGCAGGCCAGACTCAGGTAGAACATTACTGTTCAGAAACTCTTAGGAGCATTTTGAAGTGCCATCACACAGAATCAGTTTACCCTTTTTTTCTGTACAATTTGATTATATTTTATTGAAAAATTAAATGAGCATATGCAATACTTCTTGATTTGACTTCTTTTGAAACATCTTTCCACCTTTTAAAAAGATTACAATAGCTTCCATGAAAAGTTCAGACTGAAAAAAGCAAATGAAAAACCCTAAGCGCTAAAGCACAAAACAGAAAAGAATTGCACTGACATGTGAAATGTGTTAAAATTCTTCTTTGAATCAGTCATTTAGACATACAAAGATAATGATGATGATTATGATGACAATAATTATAATCAACTAAAATTTAAATTCATCCATTTTCTTCTATGCAAATACCAATTATATTTCCTTTCTTTAAAATGAATGTGACCATTTTAAGTAGTTACTCTTGCAAATTTTCCTAATAATCTGCCTCAACATTTACAACTGCATAGCGTTCATCTGGGGGGGTGGATCTGACTCTTCTGGCTTAACTAAGGGGCCAATATAAGGGTCTATATAAGCCATATAGAATTAATATTCATCTAGCACCTTCAGAATCTGAAGAGATATGACCTATTCTTTCCTTTTATTTACTTTATCAAACAGAGGAGGCAGTGCCACTCAGAAGGTGCTAAGTAGGTACAAAAACAGGGAGTGAACATCATGTTCCCATTAGTTCTGCTTTAGAGTTTCTGAGTCATTTTCGGTGCACAGCAGAATTAAACAAGTATAATGGCTCAAAGTCTCCCTCCCCTTAGAGAGTCTGTGATAGAAGATTGCTCTGAGAGGTATGGTTATATTTCTAGGAATAGTCAGAAGTTGGGGAACAATTAGTAATTCTGCTATTGCGGAAATTAACTTATCAAAGAACTGCTACTGTATTGAATGGATCTATGATGTAACCATCCACTAGGACTGACAACCACCAAGCCTAGATCTTACCCCCCAAAAAATTATGCTAAAACTAAAAAGGAAAAAAAATTTAAAAAGGGCTTCTAATTAGTACTATGTATTATGATTTGTTGCATTCCAATGTATAATTTTTTACTCAGACTACAACCAGATTTGACTGCGCCTGTTTTAGCTTTACACATTATCATTGTCTCTATATAAGTGCATGAACTGGAGAACGTGCTTATCGTGGTCATGGTGTTGAAATTCAGGTTTCAAATATTTTATAATACGCAGTTGCATCATCTCCTGAAGACAAATTAAAATGCAAACATCTAATAAAAAACATTAAGTACTTTAATATTGGTGACCCACATAATGTTTACAGTATAAACATTCTTTTCCTAGACACATACAGCTTAATTAAAGTTTAATAAGTGCAGTGTGGATGTCTTAATTTCTGCACAAAAAAAGCTAGCATTTAAGTAGCGTATACTGTGTTTGGATGAATGAAAAATGGATGTTAAATCATAACTGTCCTTTCTGAATTCTCAAAAGCATCACTACGCGTTGTCTGGCACCAGTTTAAAATTTCTGAAAGAAAAAGAAGATGTGCTCTCAGAGGCAAGCTGAGCAAAACTTAATTTCAAATTTCTTATCAGTGAACCACTATTTCTACTCTCTGGCTTCAAAATCCCAAACAGATTTTTTTAATTATAAAACTTCATTTAATTCTAATGTTGTGGGGGAAATGTTTTAAAAGGAGGCATTTCCTGTGTATGGCTTTAGTAAATGTACTTACTAAAAATAAGAGGTGATCACACCTCTTTCTTACAAAGAAGACTGACGGATGGCTGTAGAAGTTGATGACTTTCTTTTTAGTCACAGTCCTTTTAATACTACAAAAATTCTCCCCAAATCACCTTCGTACAAGTGACAGCTATTTTTATATACATTCTTTCCGGGGCGAATAGAGTAGGAGGGTCTGGCAGCTCCTCTTGTCCTTATCTACCCTCAGACAGGTTAAGAAGTTTTCATCACTGCAGCTGTAAAGCCTGAACCAAATCGCTGCTCTCACTGCAGAGCCCTAAGTGCAACACCAACAGACCCCACACATTTAAACAGAGGCAAATTCAACCTCAAACACTGATTTTCATCGTTTTTATTCATCTGCTTTCATCATTTCATAGTTATCGTTTACTTCATTTTTTTAACTTACTGATACAACTGATAGCTTGCTTTACTAGCAAATTGGTCCCTCTCTGTTATTCATTCCTAACTTGCAGGTGTCTCTTGGATACGTTTTCATGTTTGAGTCCTTAGTGATAAGTGTGTCTTTACAAGAATCCAAGCCTGCAAGAACTCATTTTATCTGAGGCCTTTATAGTCTTTTGTTTATGGTTTCTCTGGTGAAGTCTAAGTAAAAATACTGCATATGAGACACATCAATTCACTTAGCTTTATGGACTACTTTAAACTCTTTTAATTATATGATAATATTTATGGTGAGTTTCCTAAGGGAGCCTTTTCAGTTTCAGAACTTAAAGTCTTGTTTTATACTCTCTTTTCTTTTCAGCCATGTCCCATTTATGATTTTCAAGACTGGAGAAGAATACTGTTTAAAAAAGATACTCAAAGATCTTTTACTTTTTTTATTCTCCTTAAATGAGGAACTAGAGCTTTGCACTCTGTGGGTTGTAGGGTTTTTTGTTGTCTTTTTTTTTTTTTTGTGATATGCCATGTTATCTCCCAGACCAACTAATGTTTTCTTCATTATTTGCGTGCACACTTTTAAAAAACATATATACAGTGAGATAACTACTCCTATCTCATGTTCAAAGCAATAAACATTTCATCTCTGTTTTGTTTATCAATTAGAAGAGACCGTGATGTAAGAGGCTGAACTTTGCATGATAAAACTTGTGTTGACTGTAAGGAAGTAAAAAGTATGCCCTAATGGCTAAAGAGTTCATATTCATAAATTGGCAGCAAGCTTAAAGAAATGAATAAAAGAAATTAATAAATAACAGGAATATTTACAGAGAAAAGAGGTTAGTTTTTCAAATGAGCTACAGTCTCCAGAGTGCTGGAAAAGGCACATTTTTCCTAAACCCTGAGAACACAAGTCTGAAAACCTCTTACTATGCAATAATAGCTGCTTCAAGTAATATTGCAAATGAAACAAGGCAGTAACTGAATACCACTAGACACACGCATTTACTACTCTTGATTTATTGCACCACTTTATATATTCTTTGTAGGGCTATATATCCAATCAGTTTCTTTTTGTCTGCTGTTTACAGGCTATTTCTGAAACACCATGATTGACCAAGATGTTAGAAGCTGGAATATACAAACAGTGGAGTTGCTAGGACGGAAAGCACCAAACTCTGCTTTGTAACATCCTGTTTTATAATTGCATAATTACAGTAATTCTTACCAATTTACGATGTTATTGATACTGAATTTTGTTGTCATTTTCAGCAGATGAAAAGAAACAGAAGGCATTAGTTATTGAAAGAATGATTGAAAAATGCAGTCAACACTTAGAATATGTAAAGAAGCTGTAAAAACATAATTTGTTACATATACAAAATGCATATATTCTACAAGAGTTTATAATTTAATTCCTTACTAGCATAGATATGTTAGTAAGTATGTTAACAACTGTGTATGTTTGAATATATTTAACTTCTATTGTTTGCTTTCTCTTCTAATTTATCCTTCATTAGTCAAAAACAGTTCTTCAAATTACCCTTGTAGAAAAATGGCTTACTTCGTAAAAATCCCTTACACTTGTCAGGGATCCTCCTCAAGTTTATTCAGTGGCAGGCAGGCTCTGTTGGTTTAATCCTCTGCTGCAGTTTCTGTGAAGAAGCCTTATGGAACTTCTTCACAGATTTTCTCCAGGTTTCCTCCATGTAACTTGCTAGCTCTCTACTGCATTCTCAAGCTGACCACTAATTTTTCTAGTTTTTGATCAAGGCCCAGAATCTTTAAAACTTGCAATAAACTGAGTGAAAACTTTTAAGTTTAAGTCCTTGTGACTCATCTTCCCATATGGGGACAGCCATGTACTTTTCAGTCGCAGAAGTGGTCATGTGTTGGCGGAGGAACTACCATTTCTTAGGTTTAATTTCAGTACTGCTTTTTCTTTGGTTTCAAGCACATATATGTTATAGTATCTGCATTATTTCTGCAGATGAAAAAAAATCTTCCAGCAAACCTGTCTGTTTCTGAATTTATTAGGGGATTGTTCATACGAAGATACCACATTTTTCCAGTTTTGCTGGAGTCATTTCCAAGTTGATGATTTTTCTATCTAACAGCCTACACATTTGATAAAGAATACACAGGGTTTGGCTTATTTCACGTTTGGCAATTGAGAAATCTGTTTTAAGTGAGGAAAACAGAATTGCAACTCATGTCTACATAAATCAATCTGATTTACGTGGCTGTGGTTAGACAGTTTCCTTACATCTTTTGTGGTTCAACTGCCATGATGCTTAATCCTAATTAAAAATCCACAGTATTTCCAGAATACATTTTTGGCTTTTACATCAGCCTCTTCTCTAATGCTAGACAGGAACGGCCTGCTGCACAGTCCTATATATGCAGTGTGGATATTCCACACTTCAAAATTATCTTGACATCAGTGTAGGAAAACTGATTTTGCCATTTTATTGACTGGTCTTAACTTGGGAGTTCTAGTAACGTTGAACACATTTACAGAATCATGACACAATGGTAAGTAGCATTTTTTTTTTATTCATTTGAATAGGAAGAACTGGTAAGCCATATACAGTGTAAAGTCTGAAATAAAAGGGTTAAAAAGTGATGTGCAAACTTCTGCCAGAAACACCACCTTGTCAAGGTAGTCTCAACAACCTCTTACATATGTTAAAGAACATTTCACCAGGGAAATTAAGGAAACTTCTGGAGAGGAATACATTGCTTTAAGAAATTACACGGTATAAACCCAAAACACTGTCACAAACTCCTGATTATTTTTTCATTGACATGTCCAAAAAAAATTTAGTCGTTTGCTTAAGTATATTGAGATTATTTCAGTTTCAATAATAGTTTACACCATTCTGTCTCTATCTTGGTAGTACTACAAAATACATATTTTTTATCAAGAGAAAAGATGCAGAATGAAGATTAGGAAGGTAAAAGGGTGTTTTACAAACATGCCTAAATGATTAAAAAAACAAACAAACCACAAACACTAAAAGAGAAGCAGCAATATTAATTCACATGCCATACCAAATGACTTTAGTCACTGTTAAAGAGCACTGAGAGAAGTAATCTAACGAAATCAAAAACTGAACTGACACCACATACTGCATATAAATGCACTAACAGCATGCTTTTAGGGTAATGTAAATCAAGATGCAGTCTGATTCTACTACCAGTAGTTTACTAAATCTCCAATTCCTAAAGAAAGTTTCATCCGTGTCTCTAAGAGACAAGCAGTAAAAACTGCAGCGTGTGAGTCACCATCCTAGGTTCATCAGCTATTTCAAGCATGAAAGAATAACCTGTGGCAAAAACATTAACTGAACTTTTCAGCCATTGCATAGACCATCTCTTTTATCCTGCATACTGGTAGTTTTAGGACTCCTTAAAAATCCTTAATGAAGCTGTAGTGGAGCCTTTTTTGCATATTCTGCCAGTTGTGCTGGACAAAGCAGACTGATCAAAGCTATGATCCTGTTTCTTTCTCCTCTGTACTCAGTTTGTACAAGAATGTTTTGACTGCAATGAGAGACTGACAGAATTCTTGAAGAATGTTGTTAATTAACGAATTGGCAAAAGAGACTTGTTGCTTTGCATGCTTACAGAAGTAGAGCAAATCTGATTCTCCTTTCCCATCTCTGAAAAAAATATAATTTACTCATATTTTAGTAATCAAAGTGGAAACTTAATAATTAATTTCAGTGCTCCCTAGTTTGAGAAGGTGGGTTTCATTTATATATGTGTATATATATTCATATTTTGTTCACTGGCCTACCAAGGCCAAGATTACTGTATCAAAGGAATTCATATCAATGGGAATTTCGTATCTACATCTGAATGAGAATTTGCAGTTTAGGGTCTAATCCCAATTCTGTTAAATGACAGGATTCATATGACTGCAATGGAGATTAGATCAGGCCCAGTGTGCTAACACCACTATACTATCTGTGAAGTGTGGACAGCCTTGCAAGATCGTTATGAGGACAACAAAATGAAACAGACTGTATGATGACTGGCTAAATTACACTTTATTATTATAATTATTTATTATAAATTAACCTCTGATTAAAATAAGACCATTAAATAGCTATCTGAATTTTCAGTTGCACTATCTGTAAGATTTAAGGAGCAGAATCTGTTGATACAAATTATGAGGTTGTAACTATTGTTCTCAGCATTTATTTTACACACCAGAACTCCTCTAGATTAATTAAACAAAATAAAAAGAAGGAAATAGAAGAGTTTTGACGTGCCGAATAACATTCCCAATTCAATGCCCTTTGCCAAACATATACAAGAGTGTTCACCCAGAGCTGAACAATTTATATAATTCCAAGAAAAAGGAGTACAGTATTGAGTACAATTTGCTCTTACAACTCCCCAAATTATGAATAGCACATCTCTTCCTAAGGAAGTTTAGTGTGACAAAGCAAAGGCAGGTTATCTGTCCTTCCGTGGATTTGATAGTCAAATGATCATTTAGCAAGTATGAAGTCTGAAATCTATAATGTGAATTAGAACAGTGCATGATCAGAACAGTGTCTAATTGTAGAATGTAAGGAATAAAACACAGATAAAGTGTTTTGTGGGCATAATTAGGAGCAAAGACAGACCATTGCAAGCTGTGTTAGGGACAAAGAAAAATTCAGATAGTGGTAACAAAGAAGAAATGTGTATCAGGGTTTAAAAGAAATTTGTAAACAAATATATTTTCCCAAACATGCTTGAATGTAGAGTGGCTGTTCCTGTAGTTAATGAACAATCTAGTTTGTGCATGCTTGAGTGACTGACAGTTGCATAACAGCAAACTCTATATGACAACCATGCATAACTTCAGCAACACACAAACATTTTCTTGCTGCCTGAACTAATGAGCCATTTAGTTGGATAAATCAGGTTATTCAATAGATGTTTCAAGCAGCTAATAGGCCCGATCCTGCTGCTGCTCCTTATTCAAACTGGTACTCAAGGAGAATTAAATTCTATATCCACCGAGTGAATAATAAAAGAAAGAGTGAGATTTCACACATGAAGTCGCTGCAAGATAAAGACACTATGTAATTAAAATAAATAAATAAATAATCATACTGTGAAGTATTTGCTTTTTGCTTTTAGAGAAGAAAATACTTGATCTGAGAACAGATTTTGAGACAACTACAAACTCCATAGTTCTAATACTGATTCTTCTTGCTTTTTTTCTATGGCCTTGGGCTTCAATGTTTCTATTTAGAAAAATAAAAACTCATAGTTTATGAGTTTTTTGATAAGATTACTATATTTCAAAAAAGCATTTTGGTAAAGTTAGATATTAACTACACAGACTTTGAAATAAGTAAGGTAGCTCTATGAGTAAGTGAAAATCCAAAATAAAAGTTAGGAAGCAAAAATCCAGGTTTTTATAAGGTAGGCGTTTTGCTTGAAAGCAAAGCAAGAAAAGTTGTTTACAGGAAAAATACTTAAAACTACTAAATGAGGTATCTTAAACTGATCATCACTTTCCAGGATAGGATTGTGAATTATTTCATAAAACAGAAAAACATTTAATACAAATGGTTAAAAAATAAATTTAGTCTGATCAGTGTGCATTCTTGAATGCGTTTGGTGACTAATTGATGAGGCCTAGTTTTATAAAATATAGGGAAATTCTGCAATCAGACCACAGGATGTGCAGTTTAATTATGTTGGTGTGCATTTCTATTTGTTTCTAATGTAGAGGATCTATTGGTAAAATGAATGCCCATTTTGTGGTCTGTTATGCAGAAAATGTTTAATCCAGTGTTTGATTTACTCTGTTAAATCTTCTTTATTGAATGTGCTTATTCATCCATGCAGAATTGGGTATGCTGCTTTCTGTTACTATGACATTGCAATTAAATAGCTAAAGAGAAAAACATGGCAAGACATTTTCTCAAGGTCCGTGAAATTCTCATAAAAATTATTCATACTTACATATTTTACTTTTACGTTTGCTGATATTAAAAATGGAAGGCGCAGGAAAATATTGCTGTGTTTTGTGGGCTGACAAACCTTGCAGTTAAATATCCTGAATAATCCATTTTGTCAAATAAATAGTACTAAGAAGAATTTCTGGTCCAGTGGATAATGATTGTCATCATGAAATAGGATCGTACTGATTGCATCTTATGAATGAAGCTAACAGGAATTCACAGAACCAAACAACAGCATTGTGGTGGAATAAATACTTAAGAGCTTGAGAAACAGTAAGACATTGACAGTGAAATAACTCAGTTCTAGTGCAGTCCTAGAATTACACTAAACAATAAAAAAGGTTTTCACAATGAAATTATATTTTCATGAGTGTTCCTTCTCAGTAAGGAAAGGATGTGAAAGGAGAATTTGTCGTATCTGAACTAACCAATGTAGTGATGCTTTGTTCTTCGACTCCAGACATCGAGGTCGGGATGATACAACACTGCAAGAGTTCTGGGGCTAAATAATTTGTAACAGGTTAAAAGGTAGACGTAGCAGCCCCGTTAACAGACTTGGACTACAGAAGCTGCAAAATGGATTTTTTTTTAACATTTGTGTGGGACAGTTGAAAGCAGAAATATAAGGAATGTAAGTTTTGATCTTACTGCTTTCACATCTGAATCCATAACTACTAATTTCCTCTGTTATATAATTCTTAGCATTGTAATCCGGTACCGATGTTTAAATCCGTATGTATATATATTATGTATATATATTTGTTCTTCTGTTGTTGAAACGTACTGCTGGAACGTTTTCGGTCCTGTCCTGTGGGGTACGTCTGGCAGTACCACAGGGGGCGGGGGGCTCTGGTTTCCATTAGCCGCTTTATGCCGTTCTCCCTATTCTTTCCCTACACAAACAAGGAGCTTGTAATAAGGTGTTAACAGGCTGCTAGCTGGTTTATTGTTATTATTGATTTAAGGTGCTAAGACTTGAATATAATCATACACAGTGAATAATAATAAGAGATTAGTTTAAACCCATGGAAGTCATTAAATGCAAAATTAAAACTTTCTAGAAATTTCTAGCGGGCTGACATAGCTATTCCATGCAAGGTCAATCTGCTTACATTGTTCATCTACATGTGGGTTTTTTAAGTATGTCTTTTTATTTTTGGTATTGTGTGTCACAGAATACTCCTGTGTCCTTTGCCCTGATCTCCCTATCTTCCCAAGGGGAAGGAAGAGGGAAAGCAACACCGAACGCCTCAGAGGGAAAGAAAAAAGTTAATGTTAATCGATGGGCTGAGGAAAACGGTGAGGCTTCCGAATGCACCAGAGACCAGGGTACAGCCCAACGTGTAACGTGGCTGTTACTTAACAGGGAACGCCCGGGGCCGGGTGCCACACACACCGCGTTACGAGGCCTGCCAGACCCGGCAGGACTACAGCCACCGGCTGTCCCCGCGCGCCGCAGCCGGAAGTCCCCGCTGGCGGCGGCCTCCGCTTCCCGCCGCGGCGGGCACGTGAGGGTGCCGCTCCCAAGATGGCGGACAACCTGCCGGCAGAGTTTGACGTGGTGGTGGTGGGCACCGGTACGGGCCGGGCGCGGCGGGGCCGGGCCGGGCAGGGGCAGCCGGGGGGTGCCCGGGGGGGGCGCTCGGGGCCGGCCGCCCTCCTGCCGGGAGCGGCGTCCTGCCGGCCTGGGGGCAGGGGTTCCGTGCGCTGACAGCGGCTCTGAGGGGCTGAGCTGGGCGTTGCGGGGCGAGGTGGGCTATGTGCTGTGCTCTGTGTCGTGCCTCATTACACGAGGACTAAATTCTCTAAAGTTTTCTGTAATCTCTACGTTTGCCTACAAATAACCCCAAAAGTCCCCTTTTTGGGTACTTCTTGTTAAAGCGTATTACTCAATATCCAATAGACCGTAAGGTTGCCTCACGGCGCCTGTCAGGCGTGGCTGTGACCTCTCTGAAGCTGCACACGCCTTGTGTACACTGTGCGAGATACCCCGTTGCAGAGCGTCGTGATGGCCATCTTCAGCGTCTCACCGAAACATTCCACAACGTTGTAACTACAGTCAAAATATAACATCAAAATAAATTTTTAAATCATAACTGCAGATTAAGAGATCCCCTCTGTGTTCTTACTCCTGTTCTATGGAGTGGTAGCCTTAGTAACGAACCTCATGTTTTCCTCTGTGTTCAGATTTGTGAATGGTATGAGTGTAAGACAAGAATAGTAAAGAATGAGTGGCTAAAACGCCAAACCAGAAGGGTGAAATACTGAAAATTGCCTATCTTCTGTGATTTAGGATGGTGTTTTGGTGTTTATTGCCGTGAAAAAGATATCTGTGTAATGATGTAGGAATTTAAAGGAAACTCAGAGCTTCATAAAATTGGTATTGATGTTGGCTTTGTTAGGTATGCCAGCTACTGAGGAAACCAGAAGGTGAGTAGTAATAGTGGGAGAAGCTGTCCAGCTACTAAGCAAGCTAGTGCAGGTGGTGTATCTTCGATAAAACTATAATTTACCTAAATAACATTTCATCTTTCATGAGTCCTATGGAAAAGTAAAAACCCGCTGCCACACTTTTCTTCTGGAGACTTAATAATTTTTGTTCAAAGTAGAGCGTAGTCCCGTTCGCTCTGGCAGCCCTGGTGCTGAGGGGCCGCGCAGTGCAGGTGGGCTGAGTGGCTCCGGCAGCAGCACCCGTGGCCGTGTGCTGACGTTCACGTCCCCCGTTGTGGTTGCGTTGTGTGACACTGCGATAGCGGGCTGCTTCTGGGGCAGGCGGCTGGCAGTAGCGTGTTGTGGCGGCAGCGTGTCGCAGACAGACAGGATCGCGCGCTCCTAGCCCTGTGCTTCTCAGCGTTCACCTGAGGCAAAGTCACTTCTGGCTGAGCTTCGCGGCACCACGTCAGCAGCACGTCGCTGCCCATCCGGTGAGATCTTCCCTGCTGTGGGAATCCCTTGTCGCATCAGAGCTCTGATGCTGGGGGAGAAAATCCTTTGAGCTAAATTCTTCCTCGGAAGTGTTGCCGTATTTGGTGGTGCTGCTGAGGATTTGTGTTAGAGGATGCCTTTTTCAGACGTTTGCCCACCCGTAGGAGTACTGCTAGAACTAATAGGAAGATTTTCAGAATTTTACATTTCAGGAATTATTTTGACTTTTCTTGGCATTTCTTTTCACTAAAGACATATGTAAACGATGTCCAGCAGTGCCGATTGTCTGTATTAAATTACCCATATGGGATGTGAGTCAAAGTAGAACTTCCATCTTCTAGGAAATGATTTCTGAAGGAATAGCTTAAAGTTCTCAGCGCTCTCTTTTTGAATGCTCTAGCCAGTGCTGAGTGTACACGTGGATATTTAATTGTGACACTGTAATAATTGTAATGCTGGTGTTAAGTGCACAGTAGTAATTGCATTCTTTTCTGCATGCGTGGCCTTTGTCTGGTTTTATAATTTGTGCGTTTGTTAATTTTAGTAATTAGATTGAGTGGTATTATTGGATTTGAATTTGTTTTTATTTCAGGGTCATTTAACTGTTTCCTTGGAGTGAAACCAGGAACCTCACACTGAATTTTTGTCATCAGTGGTGCATTTAATGCTTAGGTTCAATTACTTTATCAATATTTCTATGGTAAAAGCAAATTCACTTATTGAAGAGACTACTTTAACTCAGAGAGAGCATTGCCTTGCACAGCCAACTGTAGAACAAGCTGGATGTGCAGTACAGAAATACCCTGGTGGGTTCAGTAGCAAAATTTCATTCCTATGGTGGAATTTATATCCGTAGTTCTTAAGAAAATTGGATTATCACATGGCATGAACTGGCGGGCACGGATCTTGAGGTTTTCCATGACAACACAACATGAGAATTAAAGCTGTTATGACCTTCTTTTATTCTGCCCCCGCCCATTTTTTGTAGTGTTGATTTTTTTTTTTTTACTTCATTTTATTCTTTTCTCCTCATTAAGGCTCTTATATCCCAATTTCCCTATTTTCTGATTATATGATTATAGCATTCTGCTCAAGCTATCCAATAACCACATAGAAATGGCTTCATTGGGTGACTTTCTGCCAAAGCAGATACAGCATCATCAATCCTCAAAGTAGTTCTGGTATTTTGGAAATTTATATTCAGTGATTTTTATTTATCTTAAGGCCTGTACCGTCTAGTTTTGGACAGCTGATGCTCTAAGTGCTTGCTTGAGGACTTCTGGCTGGACAATAGTCGTGTTCGTTACTGCCAACCCTTTGTGGGGCCAACTTTTACATTAGAGCAGGCATAGTAAGGGTACGTCTCAGAGGAGGATATGTCACGAGTTGTTCGATAAGTATGTTAAAAAAACATCCATTTGAGAGAATGACACAGTTCTAGAAGTCAGCGGCAGGGGTTTTATGTTTAAACAATTGTCAAAAAGGAAAACTCATAGGCAGAACATTGAGCACTGTCGAAATCATGCCAGAAATCAGTGTAAATGCTAAGATTTGCAACATGGCTGCTGCAAACAGCCATAACTGAAATATTTATTTAAGTGGTATGGATGGGGATGCAGGGTCACCCTTACCTTTGAATTTCCTCAGTTTTGGATTCTTTCAGATTGGATTATATTCAGTCGTAACTTCTTAAACTTGTCTCTGATACCGCAGGAGGCCTGTATTAACTGCTGCTGAAGTTATAAAATAAAAGGTATTACTCTTTAAGAGGCAGGTGTATTCACAAGTTTGCCAGTAATTCTAATTTTTTTTTCCTAAAAAGGAGTTATTCTTTATAAAAGCAGTCACAGTAAATTTTCTAGTTCTATGCAATTTTCTTTCCGTTCTGGTTTTCAGTGGTTATAAATAACACATGAAATGACTTTCAAGGTAGAAAGCAGGAATCCATTTTGAAATATTCTATAAAATAAAGAGTGATTTATGGTTTCATATGATTTTGGCTGAAAGCACTCGGGCTTTGCCAGGTCATCAAAGTCCTGTCGGGCGAATCTATTATTTATTGTTCGATATGCTGGGAGTGGTGTAAGTACTTTGTGTTTATCTTATGTAAGTATAGTGTTAGGAAAAATCACTTCCAGATACTAAGACAATTTTAAAAGTACATCATGAAAAACTAACCTAAATACTACTGTGTGGGTGATGAAGTTAGCATTGGAGAATGATTTAAAAAATAAACTTTGGAAAAGTGAATTATTGCTAATGCTTTTATGGATGCAGGGTATTTTTAGGATGTGACCAAAATGTTTTCTAACATGTTCTGGGTTGGTATTTTGGTTATTTTACTGTATGTATGCACACAGTCTTTATTTCACATCAGCACCTACTTAGAGTTGTGCAACAGAAACTAAAAGGAAAGCCAGCTGAAGATGGATGGTTTTAATGCCCGTGGTCATTGTGGACTAATACAGTGGCACAGACTTGTAATGTTAATGTTTCTGAGGAGGAAATAGGCCCGTTTTATTATTATTGTTTGCGAATAAGTCGTTACCTGTCCGTGTAAGTGTCAAACAAAATGAACACTGGCGTAGTGTTCTCATTTCCGCTTCTTTTTTTTTTCTTTAAACATACCTTTATCTTCCTACTGACTTCTTTTAATCTGACTAAAATTGATTTTTTTTTTCTGGCATGCTTTCTGTTCTGAATATTCTTGTAGAGCAGAGCTGCTATGACAGCCTTCCAGCCTTCTCAGAGGCTTGGACTCCCACTGAAATCTCAAATGGGATTCTTTCCCAGATACTGTGAAACGTCCCTTGCTGCTCTTGTAAGAAAATTCATTATTTTGTGAATATTTTACTGTCCTTTTCAGCCTGTAACTTTTTCAGATTTTGCAGATTATATTGCTGATCTTACAAAAGTAAGAATCATGAGTAATCAAAAAGAATCAGAAGTAATCGAGAACCGTTTTTTCTGTCTCCAACAGCAAATATCATTCTCCTGGTTAAATTATCAGCTTTGTGACTACTCTCCAGTCCAAGAACCTAGGTTTTTCAAGGCACTGGTGCACTGGGGTTGCCTTGAAACCAACCAAAGCATTTTGTAATAGTCTTTGTTGGTACACAGGTAACTATATGGAATTGCTAATTTAGGAAAATAAACTTTTCACTTTTCAAGTTGCCTTTTATGAAAAGTTCAAAAGTGTCGGTATACAGAGAAAGGAGAGTAGGCTTTCTTCCTGCAGGGAGGTAGAAAAGGAAGTGAAAGATCAAGGTGTTAGAAGACTAGAATAAAAACAGAAGTTTTAACATGTGTCTTACTATGCTCATCTCTTAATGTATGTGCTTTTTTATATATATATTTTTAATCCACTGCTTTTGGCTGTAAACTAAAGGTTAGACTCAGCTGTAGTGTCTGCTATAAAATCTACTTACAATTTAATACAACTTTACTTTTTTCTGTAAGAGACAAGTCTTCGGGGTTTCGCCTGCGTTCTTTGATACTGCCCCTCGCAGCGTCCTCCTGGCCAAACGTCCAGCTGGGAGATGAGCAGGCTCGCGGCACGCTGGGCGATGAGCAGCAGGGCTCCGAGGGGTGCAGTGGACGGTACAGCTGGCCGGCAGCTGGGCGCCAGCCGTGTCTCCCCGGCCTCGGTGCTAGGGCCAGTCCCGCCTACGACGTTTATCAGTGATCTGAGGGCAGGAGTGCAGCGCATCCTCAGCACGTTTGCGATCCCAGGAGGTGCTGTTGTTGGGTTCAGGGATCTTGGGAGGCTCCTTCCAAGTGAACTGTTCTACTTCTTTCTTAATAGATTTGGGTTAAGGGGAGTATGTATATATCCTGATGTGCTTATCTATATCATAATTGCTTGTATCAAAGTACACAGATTTGATATTTCTTCAAAAATTATCCTTCTGTTGGAAGTAAACCTCTAATTGTGAAAAACAAAGCTGCTGTTCCGTTCAAGTAAACAGTTTGTCGCCTTGCAGTAAGCTGTTTTCACCTGTAGTTCAAAAACTGGTCTGCCAAATTGCATAGTGGTTTTTTAATCTATTACCTTGATTGTGTTTCTTAGACATCCCATGATAGAGTGTAGAATAAGAAACTTTTTACTTGAGGCTCCTTACTCGACCAGTTATCATTGCTTATTTGTCTTAGTGGGCTGTCATTTCTGTGACATTACTATATGCTGAGATGAAAAAACATTTTCTGATATTATTCTGCAATATGGACATACAATAAAATTAATCAAAACTATTATTAATTTCAATAGGCTACCTTTAACTTTAAAAAATGTTACATGCAATGAGTAACTTAACTTTGCCAGAAAATTTAAAAGTTCCGTTTAAAACATTGCATGAAAATTCAGTGAGCTTCTTCACAATCAGCCGCTCGTCTCTTAGCAGTTCACATACAAACAGAATTTATTGCAGTTGGTCAGCTGTCTGACTCAAGAAGATTGTTTTGAAATTGTCTCTGTCCCAGCATTTTGAATATATTTCCCTTCAACGTTTGATATTATGAAACAGCCACTTGTGATTTATTTAGTAGATACAGTGAAGCAAATTAAACATTTAAACCTTTTCAAAAGGAAGCTTGTGTAATTCTGTAAAAGCTTACCAGCTGGATGACTGGAAAAAAGTTTTCAATAAAAAACTCCGGAACTGAGATGCTTCCACGTATATGCAGCTGTTCCGTTTATAAACTGCTTGGGGCAGTGAATTTATCCATTTGAAGTCACTTGAAGACACAGTGCTTCTCTGCAGTGTTATGTAGAGCTGCTAATCCTAAGAGACAAATGTGTAATCCTGAAAATTAGATTTTGATTACACAGAGGTGAATTATTACTTCCAGTTTATTTTGTAGAGTTTTTAAAATCAACTGGCTTTTAAAACTGAAGAAAGGAGCTTTCTAGTTCAGCAGTCATTTCTAGTTTTTATGTTGCTGTGTCGAAGTCAAAAATAGAATTGATATCATAACTGTATGTGCAGCTAGTTCTCCATTTTGTATTTACTTACAAAACATATCATTCATGAAAATGAAAGTATAGCTGAGTTTGTTCCATAGACAAGGTCCAAAAACTTGTAATAGAGACTATCTTGATCAGAGGTTGCAGGAATCAAGTGGATGTAGGCTTCAAGGTCAGCTTGCAACAGCCACATCTGTAAGATTTATTGAGATTAATCTGCCTCTGAGGTATCCAAGAAGGTTATACTTGACATCGTGGTTAGACAGCTGGCAGTGAAAACTAGTGCTGTGAAAAGTGGACTTTATTCTTCATCATAAGCTTGTCATGAGCCTAGTGTTTATACTGTCTGCTTTCTGGATTGCTTTATTCTGGTGCTGCAACTGCTTCTGACAGTCCTGCAATCTCTTGCAGCAGTTTTCAGCGCATCATGCAAATACCTGGAGAACGAGAGAAATTTGTAGGACCAACTTCAGTTATGCGTGCTGAAGCGAGCTGTGTTACTGTGCTTGTCAGTTAATCAGAGCCAGCTTGTTGCAGTTCTGGCTGCTTGCATTTTTTTCCCAGTGTCCTTCCAACAAGATGGAAGAAGTCCAAGCACGGAAGGGCAAGTATGTAGTCAGCAGTCAGCTCAGACCAGTGCAAGGAAGGCTTAGAAGTTGGTTTGGTTTGATTTTGCATTTGTATTTCAGTGAGGCAGCGTCACTGACCCATGTGAATGTATCGCCGTCTGGATAGGTGTTGAGAGGTACCTATGGAGTTCTACCTGTCAGAACACACTAGTGACACAGAGAGGTCACTGATGACTAAAATCCCTAATTTTTTTTTTACTTATTTTTGTATCTGTCTGCAGATGTAATGTCCTGCTTTAGTGAAATCTGAAAACATTGTTTCCTTGAGAAAGCTGGAGGGGCTAACTTCCCTACTGCTGCGGCTGAGAAATGGGGGGGAGTAAGTGGAGAGAGAAGGCAATGACATTAAGAAATGATGATGTAGATTTCAACTGGTACTAAGCAGTTGTCCTTCAGGAAGGAAAACTCTGTTTTTCCTGGTGAGAAAAATGCAGCACAGGACTGTTTAACAAATATTAAATGAGTCACAGGACTGTTTATGCAAATATTTCAAGTGTAATCATTCTAAAATATGAAACGGCCAGGAAGCACTGGATGTCTTTATGCATCTTGATAACAAGCACTGCTATTTCTGTATTGATTCTGCCTGAAATATGAAGAACGTCTGAGTCAGCATATTAAATTTATACTCTAAAGAGTTGTGTGGACTCCTTATTCCTCCAGGTAAGTCCCTCTTATGCTGCCAGATGTTTATGTATCAAATACTGAGGTCTGGATCTGTTGCTGCTTGCTTGTCGTTGGATCATGCAGTTACTCTTCAGACTTCTTATGTCATGCTAATACCGCCAGAAAGCTAAGAATTACTGGGATTTGGAACCTTATTTGAGAAAGTATTGTTTTGTAATAGCCCTTTTCATTTCAGGTAAAATAAAATGAAATGTGTGCTGTGTTTCACAGTAACTAATATGCCTAGTAGCATAGTAGGAAAGGACTGGTTACTATTAATTATACATGAGGGCAGAGTTCTCTGACCCAGTAATTTGATTACTGATTTGATTGCAGTACAATCTTCTTCTTTTTTTTTTTTTAATCTAAAAGGAAATGTAGGTTCTCGTTTAGATCTTGGTGCGTTTTGATGCAAATTGTTGGATGCAAATCATTACTCAGCTATCTGTTCAAAAACATTAGACATCATGAGCGACACAGGTATTAACACCATGTCCTTCATCCCTTAAGCTAGCAAAACCAGAAGCTGACTGTTCCCCAAGAGGGATGAATGGCAGGAAGTGTTAAAAGTAGTCTCGTATGAGGAAAACCAGCTCAGAGATACCCAGCTTTATTTACTCACTAAGCATAAGTGAAACTTGAGAATCGTTGCTAGGGATATAGCCTTTTTCCTGCAGTCACTTGAATCTTGTAGTGAACTGTTACATTAAAACCGAGCTGGGAACAAGAGATTTGGAGTTTGCTCTGCCCTGTAGCTTGGGCATTTCAAAATTTGAATGTAATTCAGCTTAAAGTTCTTGGAGAGTCAAAGTGCAGAAGAGGAAACCATTTCCAGATGAGAACAATTATTTTTCCGTTACTGAATAACCTGAACGGAGCCTATTTTGCTCAGCCATGTGAGCATCCTGTCGAAGACAGTTCGGCTTCATGTGCCGTAAAGAAACAAATCTCTGCCATTTCTCTGAGGAGGCTTTCCCAAGAGTAGTTATTTTTTCTTAAGTAGAGAGGGGCTGTGTGTAACTGTGCTGTAGTGGTCTGTTTACCAGAGCCTTCTTCCTGGGAAAGAGCTTTTGTGAAGTAACCATCATACAGTCCTGACCGCGTGGAGCAGGAACTTGCGTTTCACAGAGCTCCCTGATTTCTGTGGAGCTTTATTTCTGTTAGAGAATAGGATTCAGAAACTGGTGCCCAAGGCACAGTCTGAACTTCTTTGGTTTACTGAGGTTTTGTCACTTAAGAATAAATGGTGTCTTGCTCCGTCACGTTGTTCTAAGAGCCTCTCCAAAAGCTAAAATGCATGGGCTTTGCCTTTCCTACACTTTCTCATTCTGTTGCCAGTGGGTACTCAGGAGGCCCCAGTATCTTAGAAGCAAAGTGTTGGTGAAGAAAATTGATGCCAGCTTTCAAGAGCAAGGAAGCTAATTCAGGGAACAATTTCATCCAAGGTTAATGGAAGAACAGACCTCCAACACAGTATCAATTGGATCAAGCTTAAAGCAATCAGTTATGCCCTAGTAGCTATAACTCCAGTCCTGGTCAGCCAGGCAGCACTTGGTGATGTTTTACAACACTTTCTCAGTGGCTTTTATCAATAAGGAAGGAGAAACAAGTTTTTCAGTTCCATTGAGTAATATTCTCTGTGCCCAAATGAGGGGAGGAAAACCTTTTCAGAAGCTACAAACAAAACACTAGTAGTGGATTCTGTTCCAGGTAGTTAACAGATGGAGAGAAATGAAACGTGTAATCTGTGTATATGTAGAAATGCTTTGGGAGGGCGGCTGAATGTAGAGGTGCTTTTCCATAATACGGCTTTGTGCGTGGAGGGGCTTGTGACAGTCCTGAAGCGTGTGCTACAGCTAAATGTTTTCTTCTTGTCTGTTTGTTCAGAATAGTCTGTATACTGAATTCTTAATTTAAAAAACTCGTTATCAAGGCATTTCATAGGTCTCTTCAATTATTGATGTAGGTTCTCTTCACCCAAATGTTAGGTAGGCTTATTGTTCGTACTCCTGTCAGAAATGACGTGTGCTGTTTAAGTAGAGCGTAGCATAAGCACCTGGTGCCATGCAGGTTATATTGGGAGTAGCTTGTAATGCTGGAAGTGTCTTCAGTTCCGTGGTTAATCTGTATATTCAGAGTTTGTAAAGTGAATCTGTGTTGTCAAAGGATGTTGTGTTCAAAATATAAGATACAGGTGATAATCTGAATGTGCTGATTTCGAAATCTTGGTGTTGCGTTTAGCGCTTCAGGCTTCCTAAAGTGGCGTAGGTATCAAATAGCGTATGCTGCAGGTATTGCTTCTGAAACGGGGCCGTCGGAGCAGCTCGTGATGCGTCACTGCAAGTGCATTGGTTCAGAGTAGCAAAACCGCATCCCACCATTTTGAAGTGACTGATACCTGTCAGACTTTTACGTTGTAAAGTGAATGTCCCAGGAACCGATGCAGCTCACCTGTTTGTTCCTCTTTCTTCCTCCAGAGCTTAATTCCACGAGAAGACTTGCTGTGGAAGATCAGCAATGCAAACTGTTGTTATTTTTGTCAGTTTTGTCAGTTCAGAAAGTGTTTTTTTTCTGTTGTTTAAAATCCATCAGAATAGTGTTAAAAATAGAAAATTTTAGGGAAATTATAGCCATTTTCCTGGTAACTTTGCCTTGCCTGTCTTAAACATCCTTCTTGGTGTTGGTGCAAGCATTGGTACTTCTGCACAGAGCGTTGTCGTGGCACAGGTCTGTTGAAATCCAGCCATTTACTTTACATGGCAGGAGGGCCAGGAGTGGCCAAAGATCAGGGGTAGGGACGTGAACTTTTTATTTGGATGGTCGTGATTGCCTTTGCTGGCTTAAAGAGTTTGTGACACTGTGGTCTCGTCTGTCTAAGTCCTGCTAGATGTTTTCTAGACCGCTTTTCAGGTTCTAGAATCAATAAAGACTAGCTCAACCATTTGCAGTGGTTTAAACCTGTGAGGGTGTTAAATTGTTCATTGCACTTAAGTCTAACAGCTTCTTACTCCAGAGAGCAGTAAGAACAGTCCGTTAACATATTGCATAGTGTATTTTAAATGAATCGTCAGATTGGCAGCATGCTGACCATTCATTCTTCGGTGAAGGCACTAGTCTTTTTTTCTGGAGAGAGGGACGACTGCAGGCCTGAAATTCTCGCCAAGATGTTGTTCGGCACGCAGCTAGCCAAAGTTGTTTGTGCCCTGCCACACCTGCTGTTCCCACTTGCAGTTCTGCCTCGCATCACTTGTACTAGTACAGCTGCTTCGGGAGCTGCCCTGTAAATCAGATCATTTCTTCCACTTATTTTTAATCTCATTCCCTTAATTGAATACGTACCGTAAGTGTCTCCTAATACTAGTCCTGTAGAATGTTAATCACTTTTACTGAATTACCTGTTTAAACAGCCAATAGATCATTTAAAAAGAGGTTTTAGATAGGGAGCTATACTTCTTTGAATCTAGCTATAAGTCCAAGTTATCTAACTGCATCTAAATATCTAGTGAAGGGGAATAGAAGTTAGAAAACAGTCTAGTTTATTTATTAAACGTCCAGTTTAACCACCACACCATGTCATTCCAGGTGGGCATTGCTAGTGGAAAAATATCATTAGATATTTTCTTTATTTTGCTACTTTTCTAAATATAGTGAAAACAGATTTTCTAGAGCGTAACTGCGTGACACGGGAGACTTTGATAGAGATAGCCCTTTAAGGATGTCCGTCTGACACTCACTCTGTCCCTAACATTACCCCTTTGAAATGTGAAGTGAAAGTACGCCTGCGCTGTCCGTTGAGCTTTTCTGTTTACACTCAAGTCTTGGTCTGCATGCAGAATTTTGGGTGTGCTCCTTGGCGCTCTCTCTTACGGAGCAAACCAATCAGTTCCATCTCGGACAAAGTGCAAGTATAATTCTGAGACCTGTTCACACTAGGTATGTTTGCCAACAGGCAGTACGGAGGAGAAAGCACCTTGCAGGACACCAGCTACCTTTAAACATTAAACAGTTGTTTAATGCCTTAATAGCATCTTTATACCCTCACACCCTCCAGTGGGGAACAAACCGGGGCATGCAACATCTACCATAAGCTTAGTAATTTAAAAACACTATTTTAACGGGTTATGACACAGTCATCGCATTGTCAGGCACTTTGAAGTGAACAAAAGTACACAAAATGCCCTCAGATAATACAAGTCCATATCAAAGGGGACACAATTACATTAAACTTTAGGTATCGTTATGCTGGCAGGTGCTCAATCTGCTTATGGCAACAAGACATCTGGAGATGAAGTTGGTAACAAGCTTTAACTCTGAGGTAGTAGTGTTTGTAAGTGATATGTGCCTACTATTATTAAAAATAAAAAGGAAAAATTAAAATTTGCGTTCAGTAGGGTGATGTTAATAGGCAAGATGTTAATGATCACAGAAGTGTTCATTATTTTAGTTGCATAAGAGTATTAAAAAAATTCAGTGACTCACTAAATTATTTTTGAATTGCCTGTTGCTGACTAATTTATACTTTTATCTCATTTTTTAATGTATCTTAACATACTAAGATCTAAAAATTGCATGTGTCGTTTCAGGTTTGCCTGAGTCTATTATTGCAGCAGCATGTGCCAGAAGTGGCCAGAGAGTTCTTCATGTTGATTCGTAAGTTACTCCAATAGTTTTCCTTTTTAAGAGTTAAACTGGTTAGAAGTGTATCTGTGTCTAGGTCAGTGTGTCCTTCAGGACTTGTATTTTGTGTTCACCTGGTGTTAAAATTATTAAAAAATAAAAAAAATAACGTTAAACTTCAGATAAGCTGTGGTAAATATTTGTGCATGCGACCAAAGTGGATAATCTGGTAAAGTTTGACCTGAAGTGGAAAAAAAATCTTACACATTTAACTGTAAAATCATAACTCTATTAATAACCAGTAAAAGCCTGGTACTTCTTCTCTAGCAGGTTCCTGCTGGATTTCAGCAGAGAGTGACAGGTAGCTTTGAGGTGGTGGTAGCAGCAAGTGAGCTCAGATGCTCTCACTGTTAGTTGTTTGCCAAAAATGACAAGGTTGTCAGAGTGTTCCATTTTTATGTCATTCTTGAAAGAACTCAAGACTTTCCACTAAACTTCCTGTAACATGCACCTACGTACCCAGCATCCAGGTTTGGAGGCTTTTCCTATGGATGGTATGCATGTTTTCAGTTTTCCTTGTGTTTCACACCAAGAGCTTCTCCTCTTCATTTTCTCTAAACCGTATTGGTTCAAGATTAAACTTCTGTAATCTCTTTTGCCTACAGCCCTTGAAAGGACCTAGGAATTTATTGTACATTTATTTCTGATTTCAACTCATACATAAGCTCAAAATTTGTAAGGTTAGCTCACTATATTGGTTGCATAAAATGCCAATTTGCAATTGCTCACTTGGCTGTTAATCTGTCCACAGCCTCTGGCTTCCTGTCGTGGACTGGAGTGAGGACAGGTGATGCACTTCAGAGTCAGTAGTTTTTACCCAAAGGAAGGAGTTTGGGTTAAGAGCTCAGCATAATGAGTCTTCAGGATCCCTGGACTAAACACTCAGATCCTAGGGAAAAACCTCCAAAACTGTAAAGAAAAAAGTTATGAAATGGGCTAGTATTTTACATCACAATGGGATAATGCACAGCAAGGCAGTACTCGATGCTCCATATTTAATGTAATTAATGATTCAGTTGAAAGAAAGCTCTCAGGATTGTAATAATTTCAAGGAAAATATGCATCTACCTCATAGCTGTTACGTTTTCTAGCATTTCACTGTTCTGCCATAGTAACAAAAAGAATGCTTAGATGCAAGTCAAGAAGATCTTACAGAAGTAATTCTAAAGACATCACATGCAACATAAGCGTATGTTAGTTTTGAACATTTTGGTACTGTAATTCTTAAAATTAGCTCTAAGATTACATATCAAAATGTTAAAAACCTTAGCTTAGAGTAAGCCGATGCCAAAGGTTGTTTGGACGTTAAGCTTAATGCATATATTAACAGTAGACTACTTTGTTTTTGTTAAATGAATAAGTTCTTTTATTTCAATTTTCATATTAATTGGTTATCGAAGTCTGTAGTAATAGTCAGCCACTGGAACTTCTTATTTTATCTCTGAATGTTTTTAGCCAGGATGAAGAGTCTTTCAAAAAACCTCACAGAAGCAGGCAATTAGAACTGTGGAATACAGATTTAGTTTATTACTGTTTGTTTATTACTTAAACATGTTCATTTACATTCACACGTGTTCTTCTTTTTATGATGGGAGTGAACGCTTCTACATTTGATTCCTTTCTCCCGTGGAGTTATTGTTCAACTCTTATGCAGGCCGTAAGCTTTTTAGGTCGGAAGAAGGTGTTCCTAATAAAGGTGGTTTTCACTCATAGGAGTAGTTGCCGCTGTAGTTGGTGCATCTGCTCACTTAGTGACGGTCAAGAATCCACATCTTGGCAAAAAAATACAGTTTTGTACTGTACAACCTCCCATAAATAGGGAAGCATTTCGAGCCATTTGCTTTTCATGTTTGAGTAAGCTAGTACTCTTGGAAAAATAAAAAAAGACAAAAAACTACAACTGATGCAATTTGAATTTCAAGTGAAAACCTGGACCTCTGGCAAGCTTTCTAAGACTTCATCGGAATTACAACATTTTAATTTTATCTACTATATGTCTAGTTTAATAAATCATTTCTAGGTAAATTTTCAGGTTTCATTTAACTGAGATAACAGTATAATTGAAAGTTGATGAACAAAAAAAAGCTTGTTTATATTCAGAATATCACTTTCTATAATATTGCAGACTACATTGTTCCCATCTTGCAGGATCATCAGGTTAAATTGTTTTCAGACTGTAAGAAAATAAGATTTGGGGTTACTGAAATACTTGCTTGTGTTAGGTGTACTACTTGGATTAATTTCTATCTCATGTTCTCTACAAAGGTCTGAGTTAGGTTAAGTACAAGGTTTAGAAAACATATATGAATGAAGTCTTTGTTTACAGTTTGCTTGCGTTCGTTACCTTGTATAGATCATTTTATTACTTTTAATCTCCAGCCTTGTTTGCGTTTATCATAATATACTGCATAGGTGATCATGGTAGATAGTTTTGAAGTGGCCTATTATAAAATACTAAGTTCTAAGTTTGATTTATAAATACTGTCCAAGCATTGCCATCAACAGTAGCTAATCTTATTCAAAATAGTCACTTCACTGCAGTGTTGCCATAAATTCCTGTAGACGGATTTTAAACTAAAGTTAGCTTCTGCCAAATAGTAATTGAAGGAGCTCTATTTCTCTGTGCCAGCTATCTGTCTCAATAAACGTAAAATCTGTGGTTCTTTTTAGAGAGCTACATTTACCGTAGATATTAATGAGCTGTTGACATGTGAAATTTCAAGGATAGATATTAAGTGATTTAGAGAAGTAATTTGCAATTTAAAATGCGGAGATTGGCACCTATTTTAAACTCAAAGTTGCTGAAGGAAGGCGGATCAAGACTAAAAGTTGGTTACTTCAAGTGAATGTACCTCCCACAGTAATTGTTCATATGCATAGGATTTTCTCCTGGTGGTTTGCTATCTTTTCTAATTTTGGTCCTTTGCCTGTTTTCTTCTATACGTATATAATTGTGTAGTGGTTTGGTTATTGAGGATGGGGGATTAGAGGTGAAGCACGTTTAGCTACATTTTGTATTTGATTTCCAGCATCTAGAATATAACATTTGTAGATGGTAAACTTGCTCTGTATGTCATTCTTTGCTGACTTATCTTTCCATGTAGAATTTAACTGGAAGACAAAGGAGGACTGTCAAGGTGCAGGATTTTAACTTCTCTCTTGTGCTCAGTTTGCTCTGTCTACTTCTGTCTTTCTGCATCTTGTGACCTCTTGTCTTTTGACCTCTCTTTGCATATGGAGTACTGAAAAGTTCCTGGAGTCCAAAATTGTTTTATCTGAGCATTGAAAAACATCACTACATCTGTGTAGTATGTTCCACTTCATGCTGTGGCTGTCTCATTTTTTCACGACTTGTAAAGTACATAATGTAGTACAACTCGTGCCTTCCTGTAGCCTTCTTTTTGATCTTTAGCTTCTGTAAAGTGAGATAGCTGTATAAGCGCAGCAAGCAGAGAGGGAAAAGGTTGCTTCTCAAAGCAAGTCATTTTTTTCCAAGAAAAAAAGATGAATTATTTAACTTCCAAAAGGAAACCTAGGCAAAAAAAAATATTCTTAATTCAGGTTAACCCTTTTTTCGGAAAAGCTGTTGTTAAATTTGTTTAGGATGTGAAATTATAGCAGAGGTGCTACAGTGTAAAACTGTCTCAAGTGGTCCGTGATGATTACCCTTGCTATTTTTCGTTACCGTAGGATGTAACGTAATTACTGTAGTACCGGTGGCTACCATCATCCCCCTTTTGTTGAGCTGGAGGATCTCAAGCTATGTTTAGGTTAACTGTTTCTCTTGAAATGCATGGAAACTTTTCATGCTCCAAAACACAGTTACTATGGCAGAATGGGAATTTCAAAGAAGTATCTGTGTTCTTAATAGGTAGCACATGAAACTTCATGGGTTTGAAGCAGAGGTCATTTTGTTTTCAGATCCTTAAAATCGATGTGGCAGTAACTTCCTGTGCAGAAGACAGCTACTCTGATGGCAGGAGACTCCTTTCTGAAAGATCGAATGCAGGACAGACAAATAGAGGCAGCTCTTGGGAGCGATCATGAGGCATCAGCAGCTTTTTTTCAGACATCACCAGTTTTGACTGTTACACCATGGCTGTAGGGACATGGCATTCAGAGGGGCAGTCTTCGTTACAGGAGTAGTCCATGAAATACCTTTTCTGCTCTTAGTCATGTTTTACTTGTGTAATTCATGCTTTTGAAAGTCCTGGGTTTCTGAAATTGCAGTCTGTCTTCAAAAAGTACTGTTAGGTATTCTCTTGGTTCAGATTCCAAGAATGTTAAGTAGATGGAAATAATTTTTAGTTTCACTGTTCCAGGCAGGGATTTCCTAATGCTTTCAAAGTATTTGTAGAAAAAATGGTCTTAATAACTGAGGAAAAAAAATCACGAACTAATGTAGAAGTGAGAATTAAGCTTTTTGTAGTGGTACTGCAGCTACATTTCCAAAACTTAGCAAAATAGCATAAGCAATTTTGACATTACCTCTAAAATACAGATTCCTGATTTGAAAAATCTGAACTAAAAGGCGAGTATTTTAATCCATATGAACAATCCATATGATACAGGAGATTTGAACAACTAGCATTTAGGAAATGATTTATGCTACATAAAGAAAACTTGCATTCTCTAACTTGTCAGAAAAAATATTTTCTAACTGTATTATTATTTCTTCAAAATGTGTTTTCACAGAATTGTGTTTGCAATGTTTCATGTTCTTATCTAGAGGATAATTGAATTATAACCCTAAGAAAAGGAAAATCTGTCTTTGTAGTTAGCTAATGTAGCAAGAGAAGGGAGATATTTAGTGATGTTGGGACAATATTTTAGCTTTAATTAGGCTTTGATCTTGACTATTACTTTAAAGAATTCCTTGTTTTAGCCCATCTTTGGGTAATTATAACAAAAATGCCGGTTTACAAATGAGTCCAAATTGTAAAACCCTAAGTCAATTCTTTTCTTTCTACTTCAAAACTTTTCCAAAAAAAACTTCCCTCATTATCACAATAATTATGCCTTGTCTACCTTCTTACTGTGGTGTTTTCAGATGGGAAAATTAAGCAATCCTGATTCATCATGTAATGTAGGGTGAGATAATTAAAATTCCGACGCAAAAAAATCTGAAAGTTGATGCTTCCAGAGAAGATTAATACTGGAGGTTGTGTACCGTAACTTGGGAATGGTGCTCAGATGCCAGAAGAGAGGAAAGACAGCTGTGATTCATTTTTCGTTTGAGAAAGACCATACCATCTTCTCAGAACTGATTGAGCTTCAGAACAGAATTATGTGGTGCTTTGTTAAAAAGATTGATTCGCATCAGTGGTGGTTAAAAAGGAAAGCAGTTTCAAAGGAAAATCCACCTGATGAACAGAGGAATGTTTACATCAAAGATGTCTGGCAGCTCACAAACAAACTTTCATAACTTTCTATGAAAGTAACGTATCAATTTCTCTTACTGAAAGTTTTAATTCTAAATATGCTTGAATTTTTATTGGTATAGTCTCAAGAAACGCAGTCCTAATTTTAGGCAGGTGTTTTCTGCGGTTTCTGTGACCAATGGCCTTGCTTGTTCTGACAGCCAGATTGTATTCCATATTCAAGGAAACTTGGAACTAAAGCAGCAGATTCCCTGAAAAATAAATCTTTGTGGCTGTGGGTTTTTTGGAAGTCCCGGAAGCAACAGATAATATATGGGCATTGAACTTGTTATTCAGTGGAATTTTGGGAAGGAGGAAGAAATTGACCTGCGCTATTGACAGTTAAAACAAAGCTGACGATTATCAGGGCAAGCAACAGCAAGTTGCTGTTACACAGACTGAAATCTGGCGGAATCAGGCGTTTTGTAATACACTTAATCTTCGTCACTTTGTAATCAAAATGGTACCAAACAAAACTACTTCTTAAGCCTTGCCCACATCATTCATGTAAGGAGGTAAGTACGAACTCATTTCTGTAGATGATTAGAGTTTCTGGTTGGTAACAGATCTGCAGATGAAGCTGTTGTTCTTGGAATAACCAAATCGCAGGATAAACAACTTGGGTATCCATAAAGTACAGACTGAGTCCTCCCTGAGTCCTCCCCGTTCACGGCCTTAAACAGTTGAAGCCATCCTTATTCAGTGAATGCTGCATTTTGTTGTCTTTTCAAAAGATGCCCTATTTATGTTCTTCACTATTGCCTTGCAGTGGCTGAAAGACTTTTTTAGGTCAGTTTCTAGTCAGGAACAATTAGGCATTGTTTAGCAGACATCTGTCTTTCATATGCTAAGTAAGCAACATAGTATAGAGCATCACCCTCTGGTGCTGTAAAGGGGCTGACGCTCTTAATGAAGCCTTTGTCGGTACAGATAAGCCCTGTCAAAAACAATAGAATCAACCCCAAATTTAAGTTTTCGTTTTTATCGTATGTATTTCTACAATCCAGAAATGGAGGTGGTTGTGATAAGATTTTAAGTTTGTTGGGTTTACCAGTCTGCGTTATTCTGTAAAACACAAAACTACCTTCCTTCCTAAATGTTTCTTTTTAGCGTACGCAGTAACACTAGATGGCCATTCAGGAGGGCAGTTTTGGTACACTACACTCTCCTGAAGTGCCAGCAACGGTGCCAGAGAACAGAGTTAAATCCTAAAGTGACCATTTTATTTTGTAAGAACTATTGATTTTATCAAATGCAGTTGCTCCGATTGCAATTTTTCCTAAGTTGTTAAATATTTAAGATCTGATATGCATAGTAACAAAAGTTAATTCATCCAGACGGCCAATGTTTAGAGAAATACTGGTAGAAAAAAAAAAAATTAAAAGGGAGTGCAGAAACTATCTCATTAACAGCAGAACTATTGATTTCCTTTGATTTAAAGCAGGTAAACCAATATTTTCAAGGCAGAAGGTGATATATATAAACTGAAAAATAGTCAAGGAGATAAGATCATTTTCTACAAATCAGTTCCTTTGGCTCCACCTACAGTATATGCAGCTTAATGATGATTTTGCCAGAGAATCTTAACAGTCTGTTGTAATCTGTTCTGTAAACAGTAGATAAACAATAGAGTGAACTTTCTGTTACTTGACATAATGGGTAAGGGAGATGTGGGTTCTACTGTCTGCACCCAAGATGAATTTACTTAACCTTTTTGCCTATCCACCTCAGGGACGACTGCTAGTTTAGAGGTGGCGTGCAGTGCTATTGTGTTAGCTTTCAGATCAGCTTCAGTCAGAAGCTGTATGGCTGGGTTCCTGTGTCAAAGCTGGTAAGTTCCACAAGAACTTGAAGCTGTTGAATATAAAACCTTAACTGGCTTTTCTGAGGGCAAAATTGAAACTGGCGGACTAGTTAGTTTCACTCCACAGTAAGTAAAGATAACTATAGCGATGTACATATTTGCGTTAGAGTGTTGGCCAAAAAAGCATTATTATCTATATTTTTCTTTACTTGCAGCATCCTGTGTGCTTTTCTCAGCATTATTTAATTTACCATCTGAATAATCTGATACTGGACTACAGTTTAGTTGGTCAGAGATGAACAGAAATAAATGAAAACAGAAATTTTACATCTGATCAAGGATTTTGAAATATTATACCAACTTCTGTACACTGCACCTGTAAAATCTGTCATCAAAAATATTTTGAGTGTCTCAAAACTTGGTTGGTTTACTTTAAATCTGAAAAAGCTGTGTTTTCTGTCTGTCAATTTTCACTGTTGTTTTTTCCTTGCAGGAGAAATTACTATGGTGGAAACTGGGCCAGTTTTAGCTTTTCAGGATTATTGTCCTGGATTAAAGAAAATCAGGTAAAAAATTCTCAGATTACTTCTTTTAATGTTTTTTAATGTTCAATCCCAGTTGTTTGCATAATTTATTATAAAACAGATTATCACAGTGTTCTTTCTCTTTGGTAATTTTACAAATCCAGTAAGTTTCTACTTACCAGCTTCCCTGGTTAAAACTCATCCATATGGCCTAGTACGCTAAGACTGATAACACCTGGTAAATTGCCATCTGAGACCAAACGGTCTAGTGCTGAGTTGTACTTTTGGGGTTCTTGAATTTATGTAGGAGCAACTATACTGTAGTTTTGATTCCTTTCTGAGCACCTTCTGCAAATTTCCTACACTGATGTTTCAACATCTTTTGTTTTTCTCTTGTGCTTTCAGCTGATTCTTCTTAACTGTAAGAAAGGTAGTTACTGGATCCTTCCATTGAAATGTTCTGTAAGCAGGACAAAAAGATGAATCTTGATAGTGTATTTTTCAATTACCAAAGTTTGTCTAATTCATGACAGTCTACTAGAAATCTTTTGAAGATGATATTTATTTAGGCAGTGAGCACTTAGACTGTATTAGCAAGTGTCTGGTTGCGTTGTTTACTGAAGCATTATGAGCTTGTTGGTCTGTACAAGATGGGACTTTTTCAGTTCAGTCTCATGCCTGATATTACATGGTGCTACCTTCTGGCATAATCAGGGGAGTTGCTCAGTCTCAGAACTTTAATATTCTCAGTTTTCTGTTATATGATTTAGAGATTCCTGTTTAGACAAATTAATAATTTTTTTTTTACATTCAAAGAGTTTTGTATCAAAATTTGGAAATAACTTGGGTGCAACAGATCTGTCTTTTATAAGATTGTATTCAAACTTACGTTCAAATCTCTACTAAAAGTTGCATTTCATTTACCATTATTTTCAGACCACTAGGGCTAGTAATGTAATACAAATGTTAGCGTGCTATAATAAAGCAACCAGCTCTATTTTAATTCCAAAAATCTGTATGGAAAGGACATTAAAACAGTAAAAACAATTCTTCATATATTTTATTTAACATATACGGAGGTACAAAGATTGTTTGAGAATACAAAGATTTATATAGATTAATAGCAGACAGACAGTACAAAAAGTAATTGTATAATTGTTTTTCCTAAGGAAAAGTCAGATATCAGTGATGAATGTGAAGACTGGAGAAAACTGATCCTTGAGAATGAAGAAGTTATCTCTCTTAACAAGAAGGATAAAACTATTGAACATGTAGAAGCTTTCTGTTTTGGCGAGTAAGTATAAATAAGAAAATCTACAAATTATTTTGTATACCCCCAGTAAATGATTATATTGTGCTTTTGGTTTTAAGCATTTCACCTTGAGTAGTTGAGTAGTGCATAGCCATAGTAATAGTAAAGGGAAATTGGGGGGGGCCTCAACTGAAAACGGAACTTCGTATTCATTATTTTTATCTTTGGAGTTTTGCACTGAACTGAACACTATGCAGAATTCCTCAAAGGTTCTTTAGGAGAAATATTTAAGTTTAACCTTGAATCCTCTAGCTAACATCATAGGTAGCTGGAGGAAACACTGACACATACTCGTATAGAAACACATATTTATTTCTGTAATCATCACAGTTTAAAATAAACAAAAAATGAATATTTTGCAATCTGAAGGTCACAGGTACAGAATATTCCAGAGTTCTTTATTGCACAGTAATGGCTGTTAAACCTTACAGCAGGTAAAATGTTATGCTTGTTTTAAAGCTGTATCAATTGAATATTTTAATTGTAATCATATTGATATATTAAATACTGTTCAGAGCCAATATTAGATTACGTTTCTTAGTCTCTTAACTTTACATATGATTTTTCTAAGAAGATGTGGTATTCATTGATAGCTGGCTCAAAAGTAAGTTCCCTAGCCCTAAGACTTCACAGTTTGTTGAACTGAGCATTATACTCAAGTCTTCCATTTTGTCCTGGATCTACTTTTAAGCCTTTAACTTAGTCTGGCAGTACCATGCTGTCTGTCTTCATCATCACCAAAACCAAAAAGAAAACACCCCCCTCTCTCTCCCCGCAACACACAGGGGTAGATATATAAACCTAACAAAGAAAAAGGTTTTCAAAATAACACAAAACTTTCCGAGAGAGTCAGTTATTGTGTTTCTGACAATCTACACATTCTGGCTAGATTCTGTTGTTTTTGCTTAACTTTTATAACTCCTATGAAGTAACCATTAAACATTTATTTTGAAAGTATAAACAGCTGGGTAGCAGTATAATATACACAGTGCAAATCTGAAATGAATGGCCTTAGAACAAAGTGCATCCATCAAAGGAAAAGAATACTGTGTCTACAACAAGCTGTATTGAAAAAAGGCAAATGGCTGAAAAATAAATAGTGAACACCTGTGCTGAATAAATTAACCAGCTGGTTGGCAATTTTTCATTTGACCTATCTGAAGGGGTTGCTGTTACAAGGCATTAATAAGACACATTCATTTTAAGATATTCCTTTGTTAGTACCATTAATTGATGAATGGTAGAGGATAATATTCTAAATTTACACAACAATTTGTCTGCAGATGTATTATTTTTTTCTGAATTAGGAGAATAATTGTTGGTACAAAAGTTCAATTTGAGTGATTTTTATAGACAGTTTTTACATTATTCAGGGATATTTCTTCCTATAGGAAGAATGTCATGAATTTAGATTATATACAGGTTTTACTCGTTCATTATGAAATGCGTAGAGATGCAAATCATACAAATGTACGTATTCATTAAGATGGAATTGAATAGAGTTAAAATATGTAAATACAACATTTGTTAAACTGCTTTTCAGTAATACTACAAAGACAACGTATTGTGAATCCAAATTTTATTTTGATTTTTTTTTTAATAACAATGCAGTTTAGTCACATTTTAAACGTGCTGTTACATTGAACTTGGGAGAAGATAGAATTTTCTCTGAATTTTTGCGTTACAGAAAACTGTAGGATGGGTTGAATAAAAAAATACTATCCTTCCTTATTGCATTAACACATCTTCATTAACACCATATTCCAAAATTCTTAAAATAAGTACAGTAAGTAAATAAAACCAAACAGAACCCCAAAATTGAATTGACCTTCATTTGTAGTTCTAATAGAGATTACTTTTTAAAAACACTTGACAAAGTACTTTGTCTTTTATATTTTATAGTTATTTAATGCTTGCAGTATAAAGCAAGAAGACAAAAAATCAATGTACAGAAACAGACTTCTTTCATTAGTGCTTCCTTGTATCCATTTCTGTATTTCCCAGGGCAATATTTTACCCCATTCACAGATACGTACTTCCTGGTGGCTGTGCACAAGCTGAGATGCACCAGACTCTTACTTGCATCAGTCCATACAAGCTCCCTGAGTTCAAAAGGAGATAAGCAAGGAAGAACTTCTAAAGGAGAGGATTTGTCTTCCCATTTTTATTTTTGACTTGAACAGAAATTGTGCCTCTTCCTTCCATCTCTAAGTCCACAGATACGTGAAGGAGCATTTTTATGTGTACTGAATAATTTCTTGGTGTTTGGTGAATTTTAACCATCCTGATAGTAACTGAAATTTTGTACTGTACGTTTGCAGGTCACCTTTAAAATCGTAGTTCATTAGTTTTCAGCCAAGATTAAATTGTTTATTCAGTGCATTAATGGCTTGTGGTATAAAGATAAAAAGATAGTGTAAAATTATTGCTGAACTCCTTTCACTTACAATGACATTGATTTGATTCATCTCAGCTGGTAGCATAAACTAAACTTCTAAGTTCAAAAGTACCAGTTTCTAAGGTAGATGTCATTGAAGTTCAAGATAAAACGAATAGATATGATTAAAAGTGTGGGTCTGCTTTGTAAGAGGAATTTTAAAGAATTGTGTTGTGAAAAGGAAATGGACTAGATAGCACTTGTGTGGTCATTTCCATCCTTTTAACTGCCTGTCTGCATCATACGCATATTAGAAATTCATCAGAACAATGAACAAATTTGTAACACGCAAAATAATAACATAGCCATGTGAGGGAACTTTGTTCTATATGGCCATTATTTGAGCAGCTAAACTGAATGCAAGATAAGAGCAGAAAAAAGTAATCAAAATTTCAATGTAAACTTCAGTTCAAAATTCCGTGCTGCTCTTAAGGACTTATTAAAATAATAGATGGAAAGTAGTCTTAGTTATATAAAGCACTTGTATTTTCTTCTGCAAGTTTCATTTTTAACATATCCAAGCTTAATGACTTTAATGCCTTTTTTGCATTTTGATTTTAGAGGGTTTTTATCCTTAGGAAAAGCTTAGGTTGCATTACTCCGTTTTTAAAAATATATTTATTTTGTTCATGTAGATGTGTACTGTGTATCACCAGTGGAGCTTTGATTTTCATGTTAAGCTCGTTCAATCTTTTGAGTTCGCTAAATAAGAACACAAAAGTGTTTTCTTGCGTTTTTCCCCAGTAAAAGCACTCCTCTTGAATGATTTTCAGTCAAAGAAACAGAATTCTTTAGTGGGTGTGATACACCCCATTTGGCCAGGATAAAGCAACTAATGCTTTTTAAGAAGGGCTTGAGCTTTCCATTCCTGGCACAGACTCAAAACTTTAAACAAGATTTAAAGACTCTTAAAGACTTTTTTCCCCCCTTCCTTTTTCCCCTTGTGTTTTTAATCAGTCAGGATTCAGCCAAAGATGTTGAAGAAGCCGGTGCATTGCCAAAGCTGCCTGTATTTGGAGCCTCTGGTGCTGAGGGGGTTGCTCAGGACCCAAACAAAGAGCGCCCACCACTGGAGAGTGCCGTAGCAAGGGCTGAGAGCTGGGAACCAGAAAAGGCTGCAAGTGTGGATCCTGCAAGTACAGCGGAAGGGAATGATACAGAAGTAAACTGTGAGAATGAAAGTTCTCATAGTCTGTCTTCAGGCGAGTCCGCTCCGGATTTGGGAAAAGCTGAAGCTGCACCATCAGAAGTTTCTGCCCAAGAACCAAAGAAAATTATGTATTCCCAAATTGTTAGGGAAGGCAGAAGGTTTAATATTGATTTAGTTTCCAAGGTAGGAACTTACTGACAGAGTACATTTGCTTTGCTTGATGTGATGAGATTAAAACAAACAAACAAACCGCAACTTTTTAAAGAGGTCTGATACAGTACCTCTGAAGCAAAAAAATACATTCTCTGGAGAAGTAAACAAGCATTAGTGTACTATGATAACAAAGAGAAGCAATTTCGTATGTTGCTCTTCAATGTTTGTTTATGACCAAAGAGACTATAAAGCGTAGGTCAGAAAACTATCCATAAAAGCAGCTATTTCCTGAAATTTAGCATTTAGGTAGTATCTACAAAGCTGCTCTTTTTAAATGCTACCATTAAAAAAATAAAAAAAGGAAAATCAATCTAAATGGGGGTGTTTGATACTTTAAAAATGAAAAATAGTTCTTCCCACCCCCCCGGCTCTCTGGCAAAATTTGCATTGGTCTCTCTCTGGCACTTGGACACAGACCTTCTGCTAGTGTCCTAGGGAGTGTTCCTGTACCTTTATCTTAAATTCCTGTGTGATCTTGCAGATCTGTGTGATCAGTTATTCAGGGCCACAAGACTTGCAGTGTGTTTAAACTAATCTCCAATGGATTGAGAGTGCTTTTAAATTCAGACATATGTCTTCTGTTAATAGTTACACTTCTGTCCTTTCGGTATTTTCATAATATATTTGTAGTTTATAGAAAGTAAAGGTAGACATATTATGAAGCAATAGAATAAAATTAAACCTTAACTGAGGGTTTGAGTAATTTGCATTTAGAAAACGCAACATGATTGTTTCAGGTAATTTAAGAAACAGACAGGGATGATTTACTTACGCAGGGGCACGTGCATTACTGATACTTGGAAGTGATGGTTGTAAAGTACAGTGATCAAGGATATATAGTGTACAATTCAGAAAATCATCCAAGATGATTCTCTTAAGCTACGATCCTCAGAATTAAAACCGAATGAGCAGTAAGCTGAAACCTTCTCCCATTCTCTCCTATGGACTGCTTTCCTGCCTGCCTCTGTGTAATCACTTCAATTTATTTAATATTCTTTTGCACCTATTACATCTTTATATGCTTTTATGGAGACTTCACTTTACTGTGTGTACTTAAGAAGAGTTACAGAAAATATCTTACAAATGAGTACTATTGATGTCACTATTTTCTTTTGATGTAAGCATTTTCTCTTTACTCACCATATTTTTTTTTGTTCATTGTGCAGCTGCTTTACTCCCGAGGTCTGTTAATTGACCTTCTGATTAAGTCGAACGTTAGCAGATATGCAGAGTTTAAAAATGCTACAAGAATTCTTGCTTTTCGAGAAGGAAAAGTAGAACAGGTATCGTAGAATAATATACTGTGTGTGTTTAATCTCATCGTTTTAAAGTCAAAAAGCTTGAAATTGTTTTCATGAGAGTTTTGTAACAAGCTACTAATTAAAAATCATCTGATATTTATTTCATTCCCGGAATGAGAAGGGTTTGTAAATGTTATATCTAAATACTAAAAAAAAATAAAAATTAAATATGCAGTTCAGTAAAGTATTCTCATGAATCTTTGTCTAATCAAATACTTAGACCTTGGTCTGACTCAGCAGTTAATTCTTAAAGATTCACAGGTAGTAGATTTTCAAATACCTGGCAGAGATTTGATTTGTCTCTCTGTTACTGAGGAGAGAAATCATTGGTCTGATAATGGCAACAGGAGGTATATGGCATAGTTAATTAATGGAAGCTGTTTTCATTAAAACTGCAGTCAGAGGAGATGCAAGTGAAATTGAAGAGAAATTAAAAGGAAAAGAGGAGGAAAAAGATTTTAGAATATCTTTATGGAAAACGGATAACTTTTCTTGTTGTTGTAATAGAAAATGGAAATAAATATATAAGAAAATAACTATAATAGAAGATAGGACTTTAAAATATCTGTAAGGTAATTAGCTATAGTGTTGTTTCATGCTTTTCCTACCCAGAATATGGACAATATCTGAAATTATAAAAAAAAAAATGTTTTCCAGGTACCCTGTTCTAGAGCAGATGTCTTCAACAGCAGACAGCTCACTATGGTGGAAAAGCGAATGCTAATGAAATTTTTGACATTTTGTTTGGACTTTGAACAACACCCTGATGAATTTCAAGGTAGGGTTTCATTGAACGGTCTAACACCCTTGTCGTCTTCTGAGTTCATTCAGTTGTGCACAATATTGATAGCTCTCCTGTATTTTCACTTTGTTTATTTTTATGGATTCATTTTCAAAGTATACTCTGACCTTTTCCAGACCATCAGTGTTAAATTCCAGACCAATTCAATTTGAATTCTTCTATTTAAGCCTCATCCAAAGCAGAGAGTGGGTGTCTATCACCTTCCTTCCGTTAGTCAATTTTCCTCTTCAACCTCATGTACCTAAATGACATTAAATTTATTTTACTTCCAGAGATAGTTAAACACATTTTGTTCCTACACTTTAAAGTAACCTGAGAAGTAACTTGGAGTATTTTGAGTCAGGTTAGTCTAATGTAAAGACTTCAGAATTTTAAAATTGCTCCTGCTGAGATCATTACATACGTTGAAAGGCACTTTTAATAGGAAGAGTTCATGATAGTTAAAATATTTTTAAAGCTTTTTTTGATATAATTTGGAGTTACGTAAGAAGATTAATATGATACAAACTTGAGAACTTTTTTAGAAAGTTAAAAAAAACTTGTCATTTTATGCTTTGCATTGCTGTACAATAGGTAGTAAAATACATTTATAATATAACTGGTTGAATCTTAAACACAATACATGGCCTGATAATAAACACTAGGCACAGCATTGATGGAAGTGCTTCTGACTCGTGAATTTTCACATAATTGAAAAGAGCTTAAGAACAGAACTCTGAATGGTATTGAAGCATGCTATTGCCTAAATGCAAGTCTTTTACTGAAAAAAAAAATCAAGTTTCATTAAAGTTACCGAAGGTTTTTAGAGATGTATAAGCAACATGCAATGCTTGTATTATATATTCCCTGAAAGACCTGCATTTCTTTGAATTTAAAAATGTGTCAGCAATAGTATTAATCTGAAGGGGAAATGTGCTTCCTCATCCCTGGCTGCTGTGTGTGTCATCTATACTTGTTTGTTGTGAGCAAATCGGCAATTTCAAATATTTGAAATGAACACTGCCCCTTCTCATTTAAAAAAAAAAGTGAATGACTTCTCTGTACACTTTAATATCTGCCTCAGCATAGATTCAGCAGTACTCTTCTTGAATGGGTGTACTGCAGGAGATCTGAGTAATTTAGCATCCTCAGGCTCTTGGAAACCAGTGGGGTTTTGTCCATAGCTTCTCGTATTTCTCAAAAATGAGAATTGGATTTAGATCATTGTAACGTAATAAACAGAGGAAGCCGTATTTAGATGTTGCTGTCTAGAAGGTTTGAGTCTCATGCAGTTGGTTTGTGTTATTCTGAAATATTTGAATGGAATGGTATTTCTGTCTTCTGAGAAAACTAAATTTATGGAAGTAATTAAAATTCCATTAATTTTGATAATCCATTTTGAGCAATGTTTGTTGAAAAACACATTTGCTTTTGAGATTTATCTTTGCGTATTTAAATAAAAAAGTTTTTTCTTTAAGTTGAAGTACATGAGAAAATGCAGGTAGCATGCTATATCCTTTACCTGATTTTACTTTTTTCTCAGACTACAAGAACAGTACGTTTGCTCAGTTCTTAAGAACACGGAAGTTAACACCTAGCTTGCAGCACTTCATTCTTCATTCTATTGCAATGGTTTCGGAGACTGATTGCAGCACTCTTGAAGGTCTTCAGGCAACAAGAAAATTTCTTCAGTGCCTTGGCCGCTATGGCAATACACCATTTTTGTTTCCTCTATATGGTCAAGGCGAGATTCCACAGTGCTTTTGCAGGTAGGCCCTACTGTTTTTAGTACATTTCTTCAAAACAGGAAGTACGCAGTAACCTAATGCTGATGGAGGTCATTCAATAGAAATCATTCTACTAGCAATTTCTTGTTGGTTTTATTTGCTTTATATTTTCATTGGCTACAAAATTCTCAAAAAAAGGTGCACATTTTAGGAGAAAAAGAAATCTTTTATAGGATGGTGGAGCACCAAGCTGATGAGACCAGGAAACTAGATTTTGAAGAGTTTCATTCAGAAAAGCAGAAGTGTTGTAATTTATGCTATTTTAATACTTTGGAACAGTTTTCATTCTGTTACAAATAGAAGTAGCAATGGGTGGTGGTTGTGATGGCTGCATTTGGTAATAAGTGCTAGGAAGTGGATGGGATAATTTAAAACATTGCTATCCCTTTTTAAAACTGGCAGAGGAGACTTGGAGCAGTGTCTGTCCAAAAGGATGACTGTGCATATTGGTAGGTTGAGAAAATGTGTCTTTCAGTCTTCCCAAAGTTAAAAGGGGAGGTATGTTACCAGTTTGTGTTGCTAATTCCTGCTGACAGTGCATTTGGTGTTAGAAAGTTTTTTGTCCTTTCATAGGTTTGTATTTAATAGTGAACTGGATTTTTCTGAAAGAAGCAAAGTAGTGCCATGTGTCCGGTTTATTACTAAGCAAAAAACTACGCAATGCTGACACCCTTGTTGTATCACAGACTTAACCACTTAGGTCAACTGATGTGAAATCATACACTTGCTCTTGGCATCATTTTATAGATCTGTGCCTATAGACCACAAGCTTCCATCTGTGACTTGAACAGCATATAAGACATCCTAAAGCCCTGAGCCATCTGAGCCGTACTGCGCCATACTGCAGTTTTACATTCCAGCATCTTAAACAGCCATATGTTCTCTACTACGACATCCGCTTCAGCCCCTTCACTTGAACTGTGGGCATGATGTGTATTCTTCAGTGTGACTCCAGAGGTGTGCGGGGGTCATAGGTCTTGTAGGGGAGTTGTTGACTGGTGCTCTGGGGGGCCATCGAGAATACATGTGCGGAGAGTGGGTAGTTTTAATTTTTAGTTGTTTCCAACAGTTCAGCTGGCTTTTAAAAGGCTGAGTTCTTTTTTTTTTCTTTTCATTTGCTGGCAAGCAGCCTTTCCATCTGCTCTATGTGGGTTTTTAATGTAGTAACCTGTAGGTCTGAAGTAAACATTAGCTCTATTTAAAAACTGGTATTGCACTGTGAGGCCGTTTTGTTGTCTGTGAGTGATGCATTCATATATCATTCCGTTAAATATCAGTGCAAAGTCCCTACTTTGTTCTTTGATGGACAAATTCTGCTTTTTCTATGTGTGCTGCAATTAAGAAATTCTGTTTTATAGCATGCCATTGGACGTTATCTCCCTGACTTGTCTGCATGATAGATTGTGTTTTGCTTTATAACAGTACTTAAGCTACTGCTAGAAGAATGGCCTTAGTGGTTTGAGCCTATGTCGCAGTATATAGGATGGATGCATTTCTATGTTGATAGAAGTATTCTGGAATAATTACTGTACTTCATGGAGGGTGTCTGTAAAGTACGTGGTTGGCACCAGCAGCTGGCCATATCGTGGAAGGTCTTACTTGGCCTCAGCAACTAGCGAAGGCCATGCAGAACTGTCCGATATGATGTTTCAGTATTTATCTATATAATTACCTAATGGTTCCTTTAGTTCACTGAGTAATTAGGGATTCTTCTGTACTGTAATGAATAGAAATGTTATTTGGTAGCTTTTTTCAATAGACTTTCATCTGTAACTTAAACTGTATTTGTATAGAGATTTTTTTTTTTAAAGTGGGATTATGTCATTAAGCACTCAGATTTTGTGAAAAAGATTTTTATTTTTTTCCTCACGTAAGGACTCTGAACATAGTCATGCAACAGAACTAGTGTTTATGGACATTATGGATGTTTTTCTATTTTTTAGGACTTCATGCATCACTAGATACCAGTACCTGACCAACAGATACCAACAGATTGATAAATCAAAAGATAATCAGAGATACTACAGAAGCACAAGTTTTGCAGTCTGTCTCACTAGACCTTCATATACCTGAAAAAATAATTAAATTTAGTAACTACAACTTTAGAATTTCAGTTAAATTTCTTCCTAGGTAGATTCTTTTCAAAATAGTTTTTCTTGCATTCTGGAAAGCTCTTTGGCTTCATTTTGTTTGATAGCCAGCACTGCCAATTTTCTTGTCTATAACAGCAATATATTTCAAGAGTTAGCAATAATGGTGTCTAGAAGTTTTTAAAATTTTCTTGTCAGAAGGCTTCCATGGTCACAGGAATATGAATTGAACTTCCTAGTTATACCCATTGCTTAGTGCATTTTACGTTTGTTTTAGTTGGTTGGTTTTGTTGAATACTAAGTCTTACGAGTACGATAAGGAGAGTGTTTAAATTGTTGAAGCAAACCACTCTGTCAAAACAAGAAGTAATTATGTTTAAAAAAAAAAAATTACATAACATTCCAGTAAAAAATAAAGAAGTTTTATTTTATTTTATAAAAAAGTGTCTTTTTTGTAAACAAACAAACAGTTTAGGAGGCAGTCACAATTTTTGTAAATTAATTGCAGTTACTTTATCTGGTCTGCCTTGGGCATTATGTCTTGATACAACTGAGGAATCCTGTTCAGACTGTATAGTAAAGTGGTAATGCAACAACCTATACATCATACCCTACAGTTTTTATCACCAGGTTATCAGAGTAAGGTGTCACCTGTTCTGTGATTTCTAACCACCGTTCTATATTCTGTTTTAATGTAAACCTCTTAAGCGTTTCTTGCAGCCAGTTACACTGTGTGTTCTCATCAAGGCTACTGTTATAAATGGCATACATGCATATTTATGTGAATGAGTCAAAGACATTTGTAAGTCACATCCTTGCATTCCAAATGAATTCTGCATAAACAGTACAACATTTTATAACTACTGATGACACTTGAGTGAGGAAAAGCAGTGTTAGTTCTTTATTGGTTTAAACAGGTATGGTTTAGGAGAGAAAATTGAACTTTTATATCACTGTAATGTACCTCCCAATATGTCGAGGTACAGATGTGAGATTTCTGTCTCCATAAATTGGATTCGTGGTACAAGGAAGGTCGTTGGAAGCCTCGTGTTATTCTAAGCTGATAAGCAGCAGAACTTTTGTTAGCCTGTATATGAGCAGCTTCCTTTGGTTCAAACTTACGGATGTGAAACTCTTATCTTCTTTCTCTTCTAATGAAGTAATTGTTATGCTTAGTAAAAATAAATAAAATAACATCTTATTCTTGGGGAAAAACCTTTTCATTTGGTACAGTAAGCATAGGACACCAAAGCTTCACTGAAATACGGGAAAGGCAGCTATAGAAATCGGTGTGTTGTGCAGTTCACTGCTAACGTGTTTGTTGCAAATCTGCAATGCAACTTTCATTTTCTTGAAAAATGTCTCTGAAGAAAAATTACAGTTAGGCATCATTGTAAGCTCTAAAGCCTCACCGATGCAACATTTGGATTGTTTAAAGTAATTTTAGTATTTCTTTCCTGCTTTTAGAAAACATTAGGAAATTCCCCAAGTATTTCCTGATACAGGAGGTAAATCTTAGAATTGTCAACTTACAATTTTTCCTTTGTAACTAGGGGTGAAATAAGACAGCTTAGTTTACTGTAGATTTTTGTTTGTTAGTTTGCCAAATACTAGGTTATCTACTTTTCTGTTTTTCAGAAGCAAGCATTTTATTTTACTTTTAATGGTTTTGAGGCGTGTTTGGAAGCGCTGCTTTAGAAATATTGTAAATAGTTGACTTCTGTGTTTCTTGTCAGTGAAATATGCATCTTATTTTCAGTTTTGTTTGAGAAGAAGTTTTCCTGGAAGTTTTCAGTGGTGATTCTCTTGATCCATGGCCAGTGCGGTTTGAATAGGGTGAATGCTAGCTGAGAAGTCAGTTGCAGGCTGTGACCTCCCTTCTGTTATTTTTATCACGGCTTGCTTTGTGAACACTCCAAATTCTGGGCAAGTCTTTGTCTAATTTCTCTTCAATTTGTTTTCAGATTCTTTTTTCTGGACACTTGCAAATACAAGCATCCAAATGGAAATACTGTCTAAGCAGTAGTTCAGTTATTTTCCTAGTTGAAGTTTTAGAGGGAATTAGAGTCTGTACACCATCTGTCATCTCGTAAAGGCTCGGAGGGGTTACGCATCCTGTATTTATTTTTCTTTGTTAGAAGTCATCCAAGAATTGACAGATGTGGTCATGGTAATAGGTGGTCTGCTGCTGCTTTGCCATAGGAGCTACAGTGATTCACTGACTTGTATGGGTATTCAATTAACAGCTTGCATTTCCTATAAATAGGCTTTGAACTTTTACATTGTGTATGCATTTGGTGGGCGATACAACCTTTAAGTAGTTGTTACAGGTTCTAGCTGAAATTAGTCATTTTGTGTCAGAGCCAGTGGCAGTAGTAATTTTGTGATAGAGGAAATATCTGGTTAAGATGGGTCATCCCTTTCAATCCCTGTATTTACAAGAAGATTAAGAGTCCAGGCTGAGATATGATGGATTCTGTGATTGATTTGGAAGGTTCCTGTATATATTTCAAAAATGAGCAATCAGTTTTTACCCATATATTTGGGCTATTAACTGCTACAAATGTTGAATCTTAGAAGGCTGTCCCAGGTACTTAATATTTCCAATTATGTCCATGTTAAGTTCTCTAGGAAGCTTTTAGTGTTCTAGAATCAAGACTAGACCTTAAGAAACCTGAATGTAATATGCATTTAGAATTGATATATAAAAAGTTCAGCATAACGTCCTTTACATTTGAATCTACAAATAGGTATTAATTCTCTACATGTAAGCAATATGCATAACTTTTCTGTATTTTGATTAAATGATGTGGCGTCTTAAAGAAAAAATCAAACAATGTTTATTTCTTTTGACAATGAGATATGACATATTTGAGTCTTAGGAAAACTGCAATTCTATGGAAGTATGAAAGAATCACAGCTGATTTTAAAAATACAAGCTGTATCTGAGAGAGAAGTTTTTAATTTCAAAACAAATCATTTTCATATGTATGTATCTCTTATCACTTAAGATAATTCGCTTACTTTGGACCAGAACATTTGTTTTGAAATTACTAACAACTTGCCAGTAGTATTTGGTCTTGATTAAAATGACAACTAGTAAGAGTAGCTGCTGTGCTGCTTAATTGTTTTTGTATGCCTTTCAATGAAATGATAAAACTTTCTGTGCGGTTTGTCTTTTAAAGGCAAACTTGATATATTTCTCTTCAGTTACTTGGTAGCTGAATGCAAAATGGACAAGTGTGTTTAGCATGATTGTTTGTAGGATCAGTTGTTTGTTTTTCCCCCTAAGGAGAAACTCTCGGGATAAACATCAGGGAAGTGCAACAATCCATCATACTGAAACCTGTTCTCTAGTGATGGATGGATGGATTGGTAAAGTAACTCAATAATCTTCATTTTTTTCGGGTTATTCACAGATCAGTGAGCATTGTCGTTAATAAAGCTATAGAATGCTTTTGTGTCCTTGCCCACATTATTTCTCGGGATTTGACAGAAAAAGACTTCTAATTTGGAAATAACCTTTGCTGGGAAATGTGTTCTAAGTGCATGAGACTTGGAAAATACCTTGCCATTTTAGATTTTATCTTCTCAGTGAGATGTTTGGTTGCAAATTATTTACAAATATGAACCCTTTTCTGATCCGTACTGTTCCACTGACTAGGAGTATAGTGGTCTTCAAAAGTTTATGCCTCCTAAAAACCTCCAGCCAATATTAGGATGTGTTACATAGAATACTCTGAACCATAAGAATGCTGACAGAGTGTGTGGGTCTTAGATCCTTAAGTAGGCATGGAAAAGTTTTCAGTCAAGAAATTGTTTATATTACAGGGGTTGGAATATACCCTGTGGTATGGGAAAAGCAAATGTAACTTTACATATATATAAAAAATAACTCACGTTATCCACTCTCAGATAAGTCTTTCTTCATTTTACAAACCTATTTGGAACACAAAGTGCAAAATACAAATGCTTTAATGGAGATGCTATTTTAGTATTGATTTTCTTTGATAATTAAGACAAAGAGAATAATATGAAGGAAGTGTATCTAATACATTATTTGATACTATCTCTCAGTAGTCTCCTAACAAGCCAATTACTCTCTGCTTGTGTGGGTAAGTGCAGATTATGGCTCATATTACAGAATATGGACTCAGACATCTGCATACATTACAGCGTTATGAGCAGATCTGTGGAAACAACATGAATGTTTTCTCTATTGCAAATCTGTAGTAAATGTAAATGTAGTTTAGCATTAGTTTCATTAAACTAAAAGACAGAGAAAAGGTAACCTCCAAAACATGACTGAATTAGTAAAATACTCTTTGAATTTCATTGCGGGTTAAGATATCTAGAATTTTTATGTATTTTCTGGAGGCAGAGAGCACATAAATGCATTTTATAGATGACCTAATGCTCAGTGACTGGTTTCTGCAGTTGCTCATTTTTGTGTCTGTGCCCTCTGGTCCTGATCTCACAAGCTCCTCTTTGAGGACAGAACTGTTGTATAATTGCAGATCAAGGACTTCGTGTGAGGAACGGCTTCTTTTACAAGCTTGATAGAACTTAGAGGCAGGCAGGTCTCACGCTTCTACATGCCATAGAAATTAGTCTTCAGGGTGTATTTGTAGTTAACTGCTATCACAGAAGCACAAAAAATACTGAACTTTTTTTTTCCCTTGTTTTTTCTCCTTTTAATTTCTGAGAAATTGCTGCAGTGCTTTGGACTTAATTTCTAGGATACTTGCTAGTTAAATAGTTGAATGTTTGGGTAAACAGAATTGAGAGCTTGATTCTACGAGAATCTTGCTTTGGCAACAACATTGGCTTGCCAAACCCTAAAATTGTGCGTCACACAATAGGAAGTCAAATTTTAAAACTTTTGAAATAGTTGCATTTCAGTGCAGATTTGACCACTCAGACATCATGAACTATAAACACTAATCCTTGCCAGGCAGTGAGATAAACTTAAATTATACCTATTGTGTAGCTATGGAAAAAGTGCGTAGAGGTTTTGATGTACTTTTGGATAAGTGATAACTGGATATGTTACTCAGATTCTTGAGTTTTCTGCTCTAAAGCAGAATCAAGTAAACCAGCTTTTATCGTTACCCATTTTACTGTCAAATACTGTACGTTATGCTACAACTCTTCACACTATTGAATACATATTTCTCTGTAGCATTCTGATTCCTGCAGAAACTTTCTGATGGTTTTAAAACTGTCATTTTGTTAATTGCAATTATAAACCAGGATAATTATAAAATCTATCTGGACATTTTTAAAACTTTACAGGAATGCTGAACACAGTCTCCAGGAAAAGATCTAAGTAGTTGACACTTCCTTCATTTGCTTGCCTAAAAATTTATTGTAATGTATTTTCCGATAGTTTTCTAAATGCCAGGACAGTTCTAGGTGACAGAGATTGTCATCAGTATTCCGTTGGTGCTGGTTTTTACATGTTTTTTACATGTGTTTTTTTTTAATCTTAACCCAGGTGGTCACTGCACATACTGAGACTTGTTTTTTCTATGGGAACTCTGTTTTGGGAAAATGAATTCTGTTTTTTTGAACTACAGTCACTATAATTATTTGATTTGTCTGTATTCTACCTATTAATGTTTTTAGAACATAAAACATTATTGTAGGAAATGCTGAAGTTCTCTAGGGACCTTCAGGAAACAGAATTTCACCTAAGAACCAGGATACTGCTTGCTCTGTGTATGCAAATAAATAAATTGAAAGAGGACAATTTATTAATTCAGCCTTTCACATGTTTTTCTTTGATATTTCTCCAAAACTGTTCATGCAGTGTTCATCGTTAAGAAAATATTTTTTCATATAGAAGTCTACACAGTTGGCACAACTATTTCTCAATTAATCCCTCCATGCCTTTATAAAACAGAAGGCAGGATATATGCTAGAAGTAAAAACTATTTTTGCGTGTGTGAAACTATACTTTGGGATACGGTTTTCCAGTTCTTTTGTGCAGTTTCAGAATGAATTAATGGTGGTCTGTGAGTTAAGGGTGTTTGATATCTGTGTTGAAAATCAAGATGTCAGGTGGAGAGGCATTCTATTTTTGTTCAATTAATATCGGAGAGCATTACATCAAAGTGGTAAACTCCTCCTGTAGCAACAGATGCAGCAGCCCTGAAGCCTATTTTTCTCTCTTGTTACATTAGTGTTTAATTAAAGAAAACAACTAGTTGGAGGCAGTTACTTTCTGTGAAATGTAATGAAGATTTATTTTGTAAGTGACCTTCACTGTATTAGCTGAATCAGTAATCAGAAAAATTAATAGAATAATCAAATTATATACAAACTCATAAATCATCATGAATATGCTGTCAAAAAATCCGCTTTTAATATGTCCAATTGTTTCACAGCTGTATTAAAAATTACAACTGCTGATTCCTGCCTTGATGGGAACTGAAATGACATTTAAAGGCTGTGCATGATGGAGGGCTACCGGGCCAAAAATTTTCACAACTGTGAATTTAGTTGTAATATGATTTGATGTCACCAGGGCAAAGTTGAAGTAGAGTACAGTGTTGTTGCTATCTTTCAGCAAAACTTGAATTATTGGTGTAGGCAGTAGCCAGTTAATTAGAGTAATATCGGTTTAAATGTCTGTCATTTAGGGTTAATGGTATCAAAGAGTTGTCTTGTACTTGAAGTGCAGTCACATTATCTGGAATAGCCTGTTGTATGAATGTGATGTTAGCACAGTGATTTTACTTCTGTCATAAATTATTGGGATGCTTTGTAGTTTAATTTTTCAATTTCTGTATTTAAATAATTTCGGCAAGTTCTTCCTAATCATGTCGTTTTTCAAGCTGGGCTGTTTTAGTAGTTTTTTTGGCTCTTTATGGTTGTTTAACACAATGCAATCGAAATTACTTCCTATTTTCATTTAAACATAAAAGTTTTCTTCTGGCCTACTGTGAAAACAGGGCATGCCCTCCTCCACTGGATAGCAGACTACTCTTGAAAATAAGTAAGTCACATTTTTGTGCAGCCAAGCAGCAAAATTCTTTCAAAGCTGCTGGAAAAATGAAGTGCATATATCAAAAAACAAACAACAAATAAGAAATAAATAAAAAAAAAAACTTGACTGTGGATGTATTAACTATTTTTTATGTCATGCCACATGAAGTACATTCATCTGAGTTGGTTTGAAAGATCCTTACACGTGCTTTATCAGCCTAAAAGTCATTGATTGCAGCATTAGAGATAGTAAGCCAGTTTCTCAAGGCTCTGTTATAATTCTTCAGTGGATGTTTAACCTTTGTGTCATGTTCAGCAATCTTGAGACAACCAAAGGTGGGATGATTCAATGTGGTGCATCTTCTCCCTGCTTTTGCATGGGCAGAGGTGGTGTGGGGTACCGGCTCTTCTGCTTTGGCCCGTAGTTAGTAGTACCGTTGGTATTTCCTTAGACTGCTGTGCTTTAGAGTACAATTCAGAAGAGCTGTGAGTTGGTAACACGTCAGCTGTTCGCCGTGCCACATCATCCATGCAGTTTGAAAGGTGTTGTGGTATTAACTGTCTGTGAGCTATCTAACGTGAGTTCTGAATGCCAGTATGGTTTCCATTGTAGGCAGTCAGATTGGCAACATCCAAATTTTCGTTTCTTTCAAGTGCATCATCTGTGGAGGCTGCACATGTGATATTATTGCCTCCTGTTCTTGTATGTGGTGTCAGGGGTGAAGAAGGCACAAATGTTCTACAGCACTACGGTATTGTGGGTGCTATGGACACAATCTTTTTTTAAATACAACACCTAGGCAGACTCTGTTAATGAAATGGCAGGTACCATTTCTAATTGTATGCCCTCCCAGTCTGGGCTCTGTCTATTCACTTGTGAGCTGAACATCAAATGGCTGGGTCACACCAAAGCTTAGCTGAGTAACAGGAACTTGGAAAACTCACGGTATCCTTCTCCGGTATGGCAAAATGGAACAGTGTGTCACTGCATTGAATGTGCTGCACACTGGTTCATGATTTCTTTTAAGTGGCTGTTTACTTTTGAATAATAGGTATCACAAAAAGCACACAGTTGTGTTTAACTTGTAGGGCAAAGGAATAATTATCAAATGTCACTGGATAGCATTTGACGGTTGTCCCATCAGTTCTCTCTGAGGAAAGGATATGCAGTTAATGACAATATGCGGATTATGTTCCGCATATATGAGAAGAGGTCAGTGATAGCTGATTGATCTGAATGAACCACTGGGGGGAAAAAAGCAGTTAAAGATTCCCAAGATGAATCAGACAGTGCAGACCGTCCAAACCTGAAACTGTATTGTAAGGAATCGGGTAGATCTCCCCCTTTTTTTTCTTTACTTTGTTCCACTAGATAATTTTCATGCTGGCTGGAAACGTTAAAGATTATTTCTCTTTTAAAATAATTGGAAAAATGTTTTTAAATGTTCTTACTGTTTTACCTTTTGCCATACTGAGTTCTAGAGAACTTTATTCTCTGAGTTTTGTCTTACTCCTGTAGTAACAATGCCCTGAAAACAGTGCACCGTGAACAAAAAGTAAGGACGGAAGTTTATCCTGATTCACCAAACTTGAATTCACAATTAATCATGAAGCTTTATCTTTGCGAATCCCTAACATATATTCTGTTTCAGTAAGATTACAAATTTCTCTGCATTATTGTGCTCTTACAAAAAGTTCATAGAGTTTCTTTTTAGATACATTTCAAAAGGCAGATTGGTTGTTGATGCTTGCTTGGTGCTATTTTCAAGAATGTCTGTTTATATTAAAAGTTTTTAAGAGCTGGGATTAAAACATTTTCAAGCTAGTAATATTGCAGCCATTTTAATGTCAAGTGAGCTCAGTAAAAATTGTAGGTATCGCTTGCGGAAACAAAACTTTTATGTGTTGTTAATTAATTTGTCACAAAATCTACAGAAAGGTAATCCCCAGAGGTTAAGCCTGGTTTATAGCAGATTTAGGAAGTTAGGATAAGGGGATTTCTCTTCACCAGACCAACTTTAACTGTGCTGCTTTACAGGAGAGAGGTTTTGCACTTTGTGCGTAGGATGTTCCTCTGGTGAAGAGTTTTGTTCAGTGATGCCCCCGGGGCTGGGGGGGACACAGCCTGGCAAGTGACGAACTCTTGCAGGGGGCTGACTTCACGTGGGGGCCCAGGATTCAGGCAGGTGCCGTCAAACTAGACTGTCTGCAAATGGAAAGAAGAAAATGGTTCGCTGACCGTTTAAAAAGTGGGAAATCTAAGTATGATTCAGCAGGGCAGTCTCTGGCACAGAGACTGGCTTAGTTACAGGCAGTCAGCAGTGAAACGCGGAGGGGAGCCGAAGGCAGCTGTCTCGGAGGAGATGCCGCGTTTTAGGCAGCAGTGCATGTACGGTGGAGCAGCAGGTTGCTTCTTATGATCAGCCATGGTACGTGGTGTCATAAAACGTACTCATCCCACAGAGATCTCTTCCGTTCACTGTTCAATACTGAGTTGGATTTGTTGACCCTTGCTGCAGCAGTGTCATTCTCAACTGTATGTATCTCAGTGCATCAGAGCAAAGTAGAGAAGCACCACCAGATTGTTACAGAATCTCTTAAAAAAAGCTGTTTTCTGTAAAAGTTGTTACAAACACATCCAAAAGTAACTTCCTCATATTTAGCTGTCATAATTTAGTTTATTTAAACTGTCTCCTTATAGTTTAAAAACAGATAAGTTGTAATTTTGGTTTAATGTTTTGGTAATTTATTTTATTTTGAGTATTGAGATTTCTTTGTAAGTGGAAAACAACTTACTATGTTTTACCTTTTGAATTTTCTTAGGTTTCTTTTTCTCTTTAGAATATTTTTTATCATTATTCCATACAAAGAGTATCTTAAGCAACTGTATCTTAATATAGGTGGAACTTAGAGGAATCGCTACTTGAAAGAGGTCACCCTAAGACCACAAGAGGTACCCTATTCTGTTGGGGTACTTCTCAACGCCCTTAAAACTTAAGCTGCTCATAGCCAGTAAAGTTCCCACGCTACAGTTCATAGAAGTAGAGAAATAAGTTCTGAATCACACTTGAAATTCTAGTAGAAGTTTGGTTTGCTTGTTGTGTGGTCTTACGTTCTCACTCTATACCATCTGCAGTGTAGCATGCTCAGTAGATATCCTGTCTTGAGTAAATAAGTGCTTTTCCATCCTGAATGACTGAGGATGGTAACAGGAGTGTTCAAGCTAATGTAACAATTAAGAGGACTATGATAAATGCTAATTAAAAAAAAAGTTAACAAATCTTTTACAAAACCATATGACAGACATGCTTTATTTTTTTTTTTTTGATTGTCTGATTCAGAGATTAAGGCTTGTCATTAAAAATGTTGTACTACAGTATGCACAATACTTTGCCTTGCTTAACATAAGTGCTCACATTGCTTACAATTAGTCATGATACGTGTAACCTTTATTTTTTATGTTTCTAGGATGTGTGCAGTATTTGGTGGTATCTATTGTCTTCGCCATTCTGTGCAGTGCCTTGTAGTGGACAAAGAATCTGGACGGTAAGGGTAATATAAGTAACCTTCTGTTTATATACAAAATACAGATGAAAAATGCGTTAAGTCAATTTAAAAAAAAATGATTCTTCAAAGATCCTCCTCAGTATTAATAACACATCAACCTTGATTAAAAGTAATTTGTGTATAGGTCCTCCAGAACAAGGAAAGTGGGTCTAGAATATAGAAACTAAATTAATTTCCCTGTGATATTACTACAGCTCCTGATCACCCAAGCTTGGAAGACAAATCATTTCAGCTGCCGGGGGGCTGGTGATGAGTGATGTTAGTTTTCCTTGTGGCCTTACCTACTCTAATTGATTTTCATCAGATGACAACAAAGCCCTCTGTTATTGCATTTTTAAAAATGGAGCTCACCTAAAGACTCATCAGATTAATCTTTGCTGATAATGCATGTCACTCCAAGAGAAAAGACTTTAATGAGTTTTTAGGTAGATTGTTGTCATAAACTATGCTGCCCTCTTATCCTAGGATAAATTCTTTTACAATATCAGGCCTGTAGGCAGGTGTAAAGTTGGAAAAGGCAACCCATAGTTTTTTCCATAGTGGCATTTTTTTCATACCTCTGTAGTTTGTCATGGTTTCTGTTGCATACATTTTATCAGTTACTACTTACTCTACCTGCAGACTTTAGCTCTTAGGAGTGTTTTTTTTTTTTCCAGCTGTAATTGAAAACATTCTTCAGCAAATACTGGAAAATAAGCTATAAGATATGTAGGAACATTTTATTAGGAATATTAGTAATTAAACGATCAGTGCAGTATGTTTGCTTTCCAGTTTCACTGCATATTTGATTCTTTGAGAGCATGGTACTAGTAGCTAAAACAAAGTATTTTCAGCAACAGGATCATGTAACTTTTTTTTTTCCTAATCATTCAAAAAAGTCTTAAACATCCTCTTCACCATAGTAAAAATGTTACTCAAAAGCCAAGTTTCTTTGAATTAAGTGTATTTTGTTATCCAGATATTCATAAGGGATATTTTCTCTTTATTTTCTGTTTTCTCTCGCCAGAATGCAGTACTGCTGTTTACTTGTGAAAAGTCTCTTCCTTAGTGTTACATAGTAAACTAACCAGTTCTGTTGCTAAGATCATCACTATTTCCTTTCCCTTCTATCTCTTTCTCCATGTTATCTCTTTCCTTACTGTGCATTCCCTTCTTGTGCCAGCTCTGTTTCCTCTTGACTTCAGGCTGCAGTGTTTTGCCTACTAGAAATCATCGATCAGATTGTTAATGAGGGTATTCATGAGTTACTGAGCTTTTGAGTCAACAGGCCATTAATAGTAGTTGTTAATAGGCAAATTCATATCTTCTTGTTACCACAGCTGTCCCTGTAGTTTGAGACAGCTTATCTTGACTGCAAGAAGGTTAAACTCAGAACAATAGACATAGTTATAAATTATGCAATGTTCATCACTGTTTTATAAAGATCTCCCATGGGCTTCCAAATTTCATCAGTATCTTCATGCAGTTAGTTTTTTAGTATCTTTGATATATGTGCTTTAATACAAGTAGGGAAAAAATATAAATACAGTCTTGATTTTCTTCTCAAACTTCTTGTTGTTCATTTAGAGTTTTGGTTTAACCCTAAATGTTACCATAGGTCATTTCAGCTCTTTTCCAGACTTGGCTAACATTATGTCCAGCTCAAGAAAAGTAAGAACCAATTCAATAACTAGTTGAACTGCTTTTTTAATTTTTTTTACTACACGTAAGTATATATAGAGAAAGCAGTAGATTTTTTTGTCCTGAGCCACCCAATTATTTTAATCACGTTGCCATAGCCCTTTTTTTAAAGTTCATGAAAGTAAGATTCAGGGAAGACAACATGAAAGTATGCAAACTTTTAGACATACTTGTTTTAAAGTTTCATTAAGTCACTTGAAAATTTCTATTTTTTTAGGTATCATATCAGATTAGGTCTGGTGTTCTAATACATAAGCAGAACATCCTGTACTCTTGATAGAACTCTGATGCTTCGTTAGAAAATAAAAAATACATCATGTTGATTAGATTGAGGAAAAAGCAAATTGAATGTATTCATGGTTATTGTTTTCTTTTTTGTTATTTTCTCATTTTTATTGTACATCATTTATTTGACTTTATCTGATAAATTTTAGATTATTTTAAATTACATGGGTTGCATTAATACTAATGGTAGACATTTTATATTGATCACTTTTTAAATACATTTCCAATTAAATAATTCTGTCTCAAAAATGGAAAAGGTATGATAAATGGAAATTTATATGTCTGTAATAAAAAGATATAGCAAACACATAGTCATTTACATATCTGTCTTGAAATATTGCATACTGGCTTTGTCAGTGCTGGTAAGTCCATTTCAAGGATGTCGCCCTTAGTCCATTAGTTTGGATAATGAGCCCTATAAAGTACATTTATAACTCGTGGCACTGCAAGGAGATGGATTCTAATTTTCATCCTTTTATCTAGACACATTGAAAGAAGGTCAATGGAGGGTTCTGTATGATTCATTGTCCCAACACATATCAGATGACAGAGACCTGATAATGTCAGTGCATAAGTGTCTTCCATATTTGGAAGCAGTACTTGAAAGAAATTTTCTCAGCATCATCCTTTGAAGTAAAGTGGAGACTGATATTAAAAGCATTATCTCTTTTTCTGTTTAAAATCTTATCAAGTGTATGACCCGATAGCTATTCCTGAACAAAGGAGAGGAAACAACACTTAGCAGGAAAATAAAAAGCGTGTAGTTGCTTTTGCTGGCTTTGAGTGATATAACATGACATTTAATCAACCTTTCCCCTTCGATAATGTTTAGGGGGGTGGCAGGGGAAATTGTTTCATAAACAATAAGAAAGGTTATAATTAGATACGAACTGTAGCGGCTTGACTTCCTTGTTTATTTGCAGTATTCAAATGAGTGCTTGAGAAAGAAATCAGGTTAACGTTAAGAAAAAACTTCTTAAAGTTGCAAGAGAAACACAAACACATGTTGAACAGAATGCGATTTGAAGTGTGCAAAAAGTACGGCCTGTTTCCAGTTAAACAATACTTGTACCATTAGACTTTTAATTACTGCTTTGCAAGTTACCTGCTGCATTTGAATGTCGGTGTATTATGTAGCATCCAGGTTCTTACGAAATAGGCATTAGAAGTTTTATACAACTCTCCTTACTTGTTATTAACTTATTACATTTTTGCATAAGCATAGCCTGCACCCTTCTTCAGTTCTCATTTTTGACTAGAAGAAGCAACGGGGAAATCCTAACGCTGCTAAAACTAGTGACGAGTGGCTGCTGTTACTTACTTAGGTTTCGTTCTCATCTTCTGTAGTTGTATAGACCGTTCTGAGCACAGAGGCTAATGAGTAACTTGAAGCTACAAAAGTCTTGTTTATTTGTAAGGCATAACTTGCATGTCAGATAATTACTTATACAGGAATTGTGCTGCAATAAAACATTTAAATCTTTTAAGGGATCTCCGTTAGGCATCCTGCTGATGTTTTACATGTTGCTCATGCATGTGTATGTACGTGTGTAAAAAAAAATTGAGATGCTGGTTCAGAAGTATTTAATTAAAACACCACAGTAACTCACATATCAAGCAAATGTTAGGTAAAGCTAATTCACTCTATTTTTACAGTAAATTTTCTGAAGTTATAGAAAAATCTTAAAATCTTGTTTTAGAAATCAGTATTAAGCCTTAAAGACCTTTAGAAGATGGATACAAGTTATAAAGAAAGAAATTGTAGTGAACATAGTTTACTTACACTTCAGATAGTAAAACACATCCATTAAAATAGGTGCCATTTAAACCTGCAGGGGTTTCTCAAAATGTTTGCAACTCTCAGTTTGAGGAAAACAGCTACAATTAAACAGATTACAAATCACAGTGTAACCTTGAGTAATGAATATAACAAGAATACAGTTATCCGTAGAGGAATCAGCAGTAGAGGCTGGTTTTAGTTAGTACCTCTATGCAATTCCCCATTAAAACCTGGAATTTGTATCCTGTTCTCAGTTTAAGCTCTCTGAATAATTTGTTTCCTATGGTTGGCATTTCTGTACCATTTATTAATGTTAATCTGTTTTATGTACACTTGTCTCTTGAAAATTTATATACTAATGTCACAACATATAATTATTCTCGTATCATTTTGACCTGCATACATTCAGAGAGGCTTTTTTTGGTGGGTGGTTGTTTTTGACTTTTCAAGTGTTGTCTGAGGCAAATGAATGAATACATTTGCAATACAATCAAACAGTATCTATTACGAACATTTATGCTGCTCTTAAAGCAGTTACCCTTTTTGTTTGTAACTTAGAGATAAATGTTATATTTAACCACAAATAATACAATCTTAGAAGCTTAGAAAAGTTCTCCTGGAAAGTCTGATGCAAACATTTCTCATAGATCTTTTCTTACATCTCTTAAATTAATTTACCATTTTATTTGTCAATTATTAGGAAAATAAACTTGCCTTTGGTAAAGGTTGCTGGGGTGGGGGCAAGAAATAACACCGTGTTAGAGTAACACCTACAAAATCATTAAGAGTATGACTTTTCCATGCTTTGTGAACTGTGAAACTTGACGCCATTTTCACATACAAGCAAATAGCAGTGTTACTAGCTTACGTTTTGTTTTCCTTAAAAAGTGGCTACTTTATTAATGTTCTAATATTATTGTTTAATGAAATTGTATGTAAAAAAATGTCATATATACCATGTAGAATGTATAAATATATGATTTCTTTATCAATTTCAGATGTGTATTTAGAGGTTCACATGGTAAATGTGTACAGATCATTTGACCCACATAAATGATGTTGTATATAACTCAAAATTGAAAAATGTGTATACTTTTGTTACTTTATATCTGAGTTTATTAGTTTGGTTCAAATTTTTTAACAGATGCAAAGCAATTATTGATCATTTTGGACAAAGAATAAGTGCCAACTATTTTATTGTGGAAGACAGTTACCTTTCAGAGAGCGTATGCAGAAATGTGTGTTACAGGTATGTAGTAAAACAGTAAACGTACTATGTCTCTTAAAAGAGCACAGCGCAAATTAAAGAGATTGTTTCCTGCTTAATCTTTGCAGCATAGCTTAGTTCTGTGCATAGTTTTTCGTCTTCCTTGCATATACTTGAGAGCATAATGTATTTTCTATGTTTATGTTTCCTTAAAGGCTCGTCTAAATCATGTTTTCCTTTTCCTTTTAAAAAATCCAGTAGATCTAAGTGCATTAGGGGTTTCACGTTTGTTAAAAAGTGCTTAGAGGGTGCAGGTGCTTTTGCTCTTCTTTCTTTAAATTTGTTCAGGTATAAAGAAAAGTAGAAAGTCCTTGTTTTCTCTGTTTTTTGTTGCTGTTGCCAAAAGCATTGGACATATAGTGCCTTTGTCCTCAAAATACTGCAGATATGAAAATAAAACTATAGTAATAGGTGCAATGCAGAAATAATTATAGGCCATGGAAGAGTAGAGATTTGAATTCACGAACCCCACTGTAGTATATTTCCCGTTAGTCCAAAATGTCCTGTGCTGTTTGGAACATAAAACGTCTTCTAACATGCTGCTACTAATCTTCATAAAATAAATTTTTAAATTGGAAGGATATTCATGCTGCTTTATATAATGGCACTGACTCATTAATTCATCATCTATTTTTGTCAATTAAAATAGTATATTAATGTTCCAGATGTGGTCCTACTTTATCAACAGGCAAAAATGTCTCACCAGTAATCATACTAATAAAGATTGTATGCTTAAATAACATTCCCACAGTATTATGCATAATTTGGAATTGCCAAAACTCTGAATCCAAATTGCAATTTTTTATGTTTCAATACCACAATTTTATTTATTTTTTAATTGTAGGCAGATCTCCAGAGCAGTGCTCATTACAGATCAATCTGTACTAAAGACAGATTCAGAGCAGCAGGTATATACCAATTTTGTATCACTTACTTCTTTATGAATTGTATGTATTGATATTTAAGCCGTTGTTTAAGTGTTATGAATTAGTTTATGGATTGGTTTCTGCTTGAATCAAGCTTTTTGGTCAGCCATCTCTACTGATAATTGTTTAATTCATTAGTTTCTCTAATTTTAATGCTCGTAATTTTACTCTATTGTAGTTTAATGACTTGGATTTCTCTGTTGTTTGACACTATGGTAATTAACACAGTTTCTTGTCTAAGCTTTGTTCGAACATTTTTGTTTTATAACATTCGCTTTTATAGCTTGAGATTCCTTTCATACATATTCAGATCCTTCTTCAAATGTTTCTGCTTTGTCAATCTTTAATACCCTTTAGAATTAAGGCCTGCAGTTTGTGTTGTGGGTTTTTTTTTTCAGTACACTGCCTGTGTGCTTCCATTAATTTTTACAGGTTAAATGCTATCTACAGAATAAGAATACAGACGAGAAGCCTGTCCTTCCTAAATCTTGTTACTAGTAGTCTTGCATTAAAGTACTCTCATTCTCACATACCAATGCTCTTGCCAACAGGGTTTTCTGTTTCGTAAAAGAAACACATGCATCATGGGTTGTATATATGGGAATAACAACTGCTCCTCGAGAGCTTTTTATATGTGTTGCGGAAATACATATTTATGGGATTGATAAACTTTTGCAGGTGACTGAGCACATACACAGGTTTCTGTGACCATACATATACCTAGGTATGAATTTATTGGTGAATATGTGTGAGGCTTAGATAATCTTTTTATTTTTGCAAAAACATAAAGATTTTTAAACTTAATAGGTTTATCTTTCAGTAACTTTCCACAAATCAATGTATATGTTTGTATACATAGGTCTGGGTATCATAAATCCTTTATATTCCAAACTGTGCTACATGGCTATTGGGCTAATAATTACCTATGGTATTCTTCATACTGTGTTTTACTTGCAGTACAGTGCATAGCCATTTTTAATTAAGCAGTTCATAGGATATTAGAGTTGCAGTTTGTAACATTTCAGTGTAGGTTAATACAGCATAGATGACATTACATTTAAAATTAGTGTGATATTCAGAATTTTCTCTTTCTGCTTGGCAGGTTTCCATTTTGACAGTGCCTCCAGTGGATCTAGGACAACCAGCGGTCTGTGTCATTGAGTTGTGTTCCTCAACTATGACATGCATGAAGGACACTTGTAAGTATGGGATATATGTTCTCTTAACTGTATTACTTCCTACTAGACTAGTATATTTATTTTCACTTATACAATAATAAATCTTTCCATTAAAAATAGTAATTTAAAGCACATGAATCTTACTGATGACATGTCCTTAGAGTTTGTTTGAAAATGGACTACCTTAGCTGAAGTACCTAAGTACACTACGTTTTGGGGCTTCTTAATTTCTGAAAGGTTTAGCAGAGGTAAGATTATGTCTACGCTTACACTGTCTGTCTTGCACTCTATGTATCATGATTTGTTTGAGGAAAAGATACAAAAATGTATTTAAGAAATTTATTATTGTTTAATTCTGCATTGGATTTTCTAATTCTATCTAAGAAATGACCTTTTTGAAGGGACATTCCCAGTATTTCCATTAAGAGTTTTATAAGTACAGAGCTTTATGACTTTTGTTGGTATTTTGTGTGAACTTCAAATAGATGAGATAAGCAACAAAGTAGTCATATGGGGTGCTTATTTTTCTTTCCAAACTATTTTTTTTTTGCTTTCCGTTACTCAGATTACAAGACTGGGGCACTCTGGAATATAGATAGAATTAGACATCATCTGACTAACACTTTTTAACAACAACAACAAAGTAATGAATTGTAATAATGACCAATTTATTTTACTGGTACCCAGGCCTGAACTCAGGTATTTGCATATGAAAGAAGAGTGAACTAAATGATTAAGTCACTCAAAGTTATATTTCTTACTTGTGATAAAGTGATAAATCTGCAATTAAGAAATTCAGTGCCTTAAAGCATAATGTTAATATTTAGTCCTTTAAATAGCAGGTTTACTTTTTTTAAGGGTTTATACAACGCATATACCAGGATGTGAAACTAAAGGATTCATGCTAAACAGATGTAATTATTAGTTTCGTGAGAATTTTTGTAATGCTGAAAAATTAAGTTTCTGTGTTACTTAATTTTCTCCATTTCCCTTCAGTTTCATAAAAAACGCATTACGTTCTTTAATGAAACTTGTCTTCATGTATATAAATGAAATAGTTGTTATTTAGTAAAGGGCACTATTTCATAAATCTATATAAATATATTTTTAAAAATTTTACATCATTATCTGTAAATAGGTTTTAACCTGACTGATTTCTCTTTCAAACAATTATTTAAGATAAGTATACAAATACATCTGCGCTTTGATTACACTGCATAAATGACAGGCACATAATCTGTATTGCCAGTTGAGTGGAACCAAACTCCTTCACTTGCCCTAAAAATTGAGACTGTAATGATGAAATCATGAACTAAACTCATCGTTCTTCTTGCTAGAAGAATTACTTGAAGACAAATGTTGGCAACCACTGTAACTAATGCAGTTATACCTGAGTAAATCAAATATAATCAAAATATATACTGATGACTGTAACTCATAGCCATAACCTTAAAGGTAATAAAAAAGATTTTATAGGAAGTAAATCATGTGAACTTCAGTGATTTATGGCGGTTCTTTTTTTTTTTTTTTGAGGAAAGAATAGGTTGTATTACAGTGTTTGGAGTTGTAAACATTTAGTTAACAATACAGGGAGAGTTTCATTATCACCACCTGTTTTTATTTGCCTTTGTTGGTTTTTTTTTTTAGCACATGCGCCTTTTAGATACAAAGTTTGATTTTGGTTAAATTCAAAAATGAGTATCAATGTTTGAAGGTGATTTTGTGTGTGTTAGCGTACAATCCAAAGGAAGAGCAGGAAGGGTTAAAATTCTGACCCTCTTGGAGTCCTTGTCAAACTTTGTAGCATAACTGGGGCCAAAAAAATCATTCAAGACATTTCTGGTGTACTTGTGAATGAAATAATGGAACAAATGCCGCTGGGTTTCAGAGTGAAAAAGAAAATGTCATATTCATTTGAAGTAACATCGTAGCTATACTTCGCTATGAAATTGATCAAAAATATATTGTGATGAAAACAAATGAATCCGTGATTTTGTACAAAGATAGGCTCAACATGATGATGCTCCGACAGATACTTCACTACTGATGAGTTTCCAGGTAATTGTTCAGTAGTAAATGAGTACAGTTAGGTGGGTTTATAAACTTTAAAATGTGTCTTTTGAATATCTGAATTAACGGATGTAAATTCAGGTGCGATAATGTAGCAGAGCTCTATCTCGTGAGAGACCATTGGGACAGAAGAGGTCAAACTACACTGAGTGATCATCTTATCTAAGAGTCAGCAACTTCACTAGTTTGCAAAACAGAACAAATAAAGGAATAGTGTGCTCCATGAAGAAGCTGTTCAGCAGTTTATTTTCACGAAAACTCAGACATGAGCAAGAAATCCAAATATCAAAACTGTAGTGTTTAAGCAAAATTGTGAATCGTCACAAATACAAAATTCACTTTAGTGACACTGATTTATCCATGCTGTAAGTTGATTTTTGATTAGTTACACAGTTCCACAAGTATCTTACGGTCCAAAACCTTTTCATGTCATCTTTTCCAATATGGGATTGCTGGGCCTTGTGATTTTTTATGTGTACAGAGCACCACTTGAAATCAAGTATGTAATACCAGTTTTGCAAGTTACAAGTTATTACTTGTCCACCTAGCATAAATTCACCCTTACCTAAACACAAAACTCTTCTGCTATCCTGTAAAAAGGTAGACAAATAAAATGTTGTAGAGCTTCTTTGTTATGTTGTAGCAAGGGATTGTGTGTGTTACAACTTCCATCACAGAGCAGTTCTCTGATGCTCAGCAGTGCTTATCTTTAAATTCAGTCTGGCTTACCAAAACATGACTCTGTTCCCAATGTTTTTTGTTGTCCTTATGGCTGGAGGGAAATAGTGAAGTGCCAGCCCACTTGAAAAGTAAATTAAAATATGCGTTTATTCACTTCATCTCCTATTTACTGTTTAGTACAATAGAAGAAATGGAAGTCTTGCTCAGACTTTTTCCTTCAGTGAAGAAAGATAGTGCACCCAGAAGTAAGCTTGAGTAGCCTAAGCAGGCACAGAATCAAAATTCCAAATTTCTGCTCAGTCCCAATTCAGTTGTTATTGGAGGGTGTTGATGAAAGAACTGATATTTGTGGGTTTACTACGTTGTTGAACTATTGGACTGTCAAGGATTATGGAATGTACTCAAGAATATTCTTGGGGTTTCTAGAGATCCTTAACTGATGTTTGTTCATCCAGACTCCTGCTCCTGCTTTTCCTGGTATCAGTAGTCATCTATTCATAGAACAATATTCTCTTTGTCTGCACTGCTGATGTTAAATTATACTTTCATCTTACCAGTTTATATGGAGGAGAGAGATATTTGTGAGATTCATGTGTGAAAGACAGTTATTGGGACACGGATCCCTTGTGTACTCAAGAACTCAGAAGAAGAATGAATAGATTCCATTGGAATTAATATAATTCGTGTGTTGTATGGAGGATGAGAGCATACGGGATTCGTGTTTTGTTGGCTTTTTGTTTGTTTTGAAGTAATTTGGCAACATTTCTTTGGAACAGGAGTTAGTATTTTAAGTATGTGGACAAGAGCTGAAATGTAGTACCTGTTTTAAAATGTGTCATCCTGCAGATTTCGTTCCTTTTTAGGTTTCTGCAAAGGTTCACCAATAAAGTTCTTAAAAACTATATATGTATGGTGTATATCTGTATTTCCATAATAAAGCCCTAATCTGGTTTAAAGGAAGTGATTTATATGAAGAGCAGTGACTTCTAAAAGCCTGCTGTGCCTTTTAAAAAATGTTAAGTGACATCTGTGTATCTGCGTACTGGTGATTGTAGTTAACTTGTGTTCTCTTTTACAGATTTAGTCCATTTAACGTGTCCATCAACTAAAACTGCTAGGGAAGATTTAGAGCCTGTTGTACAGAAGTTATTCCATCTAAATACTGAAATAGGAAAAGGTAAAAATAAATATATTTTATATAAAAAATAGAGCTTGCCATTTTATCTAAAGTATCTGTTACTGAACGTCTGAGTCCGTCACCTGGATGAACGTATGTGGTAAGCTGCTACTTAGATGACAGCATTTCAGAGTGAAGGAATCTGTGTTCAGAGGGGGATCACAATTAGGCAGATGTCAGGTTTCTTGTATTTCATGATCTAATGCTTCAAGTGTTCTTCAGCTGTAGTTTAACTTCAGTGTACAAGGACTGTAGATTTAAGTGTCTAGAACCTTTTTAAATTTTAGCTCTTTTTTAGCACATGGAAACATATTTGCTCCTCGGCGTGTTTTTCAGTAGAGAAATGAAGTATCTTGTTTCCTTTTTTTTTTTTTTTTTTTTTTTTTTTTTTACATTATCCTGGTTTCTTCACAAAAACCCACAAAAGTTAGGGGTTAATTAAATCACGAACCCCCAAATGTTAGGGGTCTGCTTTTTTCTTCCAGCTGCCAGATTAGGCAGAATTTATTTGCCTTCTCCTGTTCTAAAGCTGTTACTCATCCTTTCTGTCTTCAAGTGCTTCCTTGCTTGCTGCTTTTGAAATTCTCTGGATTCTGCTTTAAGCAGTGGAAGCGTAAAGACTTTGTTCACTGTGGTGTTACTGGGAAGACAGATTTCCAGTTGTTTCCAGTAATTAATTGTTTGATCCTACATTTAAGAAACTTTGCCAGCTACTTTCATGGACCTCAAGATGGACAGTTTCACAGAGTTGTTGTTGACAAAGCAGTTGTCCCTGAGCTAGTTTCTTTGAGCTAGTTTCACAGAAACACTTGAAATTAAATCACAAGATCTTGAATTTAATTGTATTTTTGATAGATGCTCATATAACAGATAATGTGCACACTGAAGCTGCTGCTATATTCTAACTCTGGCAAAGCATTTTTTAAAATAGTGTGCTTATACTTAAATGCAGTAAACAGTAGTTCTACTATGAGAAACCAATGCTCAGCTGTCGGTGGAAGTGTTTGTATATACACAAATTAGTAAGTTTTGGATATATTTTAAAACACAATCGGTTTGCTTATAGTAGTTGCTCTTAAGTTTCACTCCTAACTTTGTGTATTCAGGTAGAATTTCCTCATGTTAAAAAAAAAAAAGGCAGTCTTTTATGTACACAGTCTTTGTTTTTCCTCTCAGGGCTCTGTAACCAAGAAAATGTTTCATAAAAGGATGGTTTCTGCTTCTTGCAATTTTGTTTTCCTATGTTTTTTCCCATTTTTAAATTTTTTTCTTCTACCCTTTAATGAAAAAGAAAATATCTGATTGTTTTATTAGACAGCAAACTGCTTTAAATAGAAAGTAAAAGATTAAATAAAATGCATTTTCTTAACTTCTCTGCTTACAGGAAAGGGAAGCTTTATTTTGATGTCCCAAAAATGTATTTTTTAATCAGTTTGTCTTTACAAAACGAATACGTTGTTTACAAGTAGAAAATAGAAAACATTTTGCAAATGAAAACATTATTAGATTGGAATGCTGCAAACACTTTTCATGCTAGTATTTGTTAATTTAAAGCCTGCTAATTTCCAAACATTAACCTTTAAAGTATATCTTAAATTTTCAACACAGTGCCAAGTGTTTTGAAGACTCAGTTGATGAAGAAAAGATTAGCTTGCAGTTTAGCGTCTTCTAGTCATTGGGGGAGGGGAGATGGCATTAATCTTAATGTTTAAAGTGATCCAGTTCTGAAATGATATATTGTTTAGAACCTGACTGAAATTCTTCTGTAGAAACTCCGTGATCATAGGGGTCCTCAGGTGCACTGAGGCACTGAAAAGCTAGTTTTCACTGACACATAGGCCTTTTTATCATCAGGATGAGGTAGTGGTCGTATTTTAATTAAAATGTCAGAACAAATACTGTTGGAGTTATTGAAAATGAATCACCAGATAAAGTGAGCACTGGGCCATGGCAGGTCAAAGAGGCAAAGTCACCTGGAGAAGAGGACTCCATTCATTTTCCTGCCTAAATGAGGAAGAAGTAACTTTTATGAGCAATGTGAACTTTTAAATATATTAAAGAGCATCTTGCCCTGTATTAAGGCTCAGACTTTCACAGGCTGATGAATTTAATTTATATTTCAAATTGTTCAAGATGGTTAGCACCTATTTTTTAAAGTATTTGACAGTTATAAAAAGATACTGAAGAAATAGCATAGATTTATCTCTTTTTTTTCTAATTCAACTGTTTTAAAATACTGTTTTGAATGTCGTTACCTAGTAGTTTCTTCCTTGGAAAGAAGTAAATCTCACAAGGTCTTTTACAGGCTTCATTTATTTTAGAGGAGCTAAAATACCAAAAAGGGGACAGCAAATATGCCAAACAAATAGTATCTATTAAGCTCAGAATCTATGTTGTGTATTCCTCCATTGCATTCTGCACTGTTAAAAAGTGACCTTCATCTTCCGAGCTTTTCTTTGCCTATGTGAGAGGGATTATATCAATGTGCAAAGTAACTACAAGAATATATAAATGATGAACAAGCACAATGTAGCTAATGGTCATTTGTGTTTGTAATGACTTGTACTGTGTTACAATACACCTCAACAAGTGTAGGTAAATTAACCAATTATTTCCATTCAGCAGTGTTTCCAAAGTATAGGGATTTTACATACTACTTACCTCAAATAGCATGTCTCTGTTTTTAGCTAATTCTTTATCTACAGTTAGTAAGGGAGAGTGGGGTGATATTACTTTTTTTTTTTTTTTCCTTAAACAATGCCTTTGATTTAAGCCATGAGCCTTGTCGAGTCTCCTTATATTGGCTTGAAGACGCCCAACCTTTGAAGCATACAAAGGTCCATTGTGGAAGGAGTTCCCATACGAAGATAAACTATTAAATGAGGGGGGAAAAAGTACGCATGAAAAAAAAAAGTCTTTGCATACGGAATGCAGTTCTGAGTTGGTTCGACCCATGGAGGACTTATTTAACCCATCATACGCACATGGAGTCTTTCCTGAGTAAACTAGATAACACAAAGTGAAAAGTGGTTAAATTTAGACCCGAGTTTCTTGGTACTCTTTCTTTATGTGATAAGGCATTCTTCTGTGGCATACCATGTACAGAATAAGTAGAGTTTACATAATTATGGAAAACAGAATTATGATGAAAGAGTACCTCAGAAAGGAATGGAAAGTAAAATTAATTAAATAATTTGAAAATACATGTTTATTAACGTAATTTCCTGTTAATAAATTGACTTCTAGTATGCTAGATTATGTTTTTATTTTATTACATATAAACATTGATTATGGGAAACACTTTTTTTTTTTAATCTTTCTAGAGACTGAAAATGAAGAATTGGAAAAACCCAGAGTCTTCTGGGCAGTATACTTCAACATGAGAGATTCTTCAGGAATCGACAGAAATTCGTACAGCAGCTTACCCTCAAATGTGTATGTCTGTTCTGGCCCAGACTCTGCTTTAGGAAATGACTGTGCTGTCAAACAGGTTAGTCAGACCAATTTTTTTTGGTTGCAGAATTTCAGGTTTAAATACAGTCCATGCTTTTGTTCTGGGTTATTCTGCTTTATGGTAGGTAATCAATACTAATACAGCTATAAAGCTTCACAGTTGGACACACAAAATTCTTACTTAACAAGCAAAGTGAATGTCAGTGGAATTGAGAATGGAAGAAACTTCAGAAAAGGACAGTTAGTGTAGTAACATTAGGAGTAGTAGGTGGTTAATCTGAAAAGGTAAAGGGCATTTATAAGGCAGCAGTACCTGAAAATGATGATGTTGGGGGAATGGTTCCTTTAACACTGTAGAAAGGAAAAACTGTCAATTCAGAAGTACAGAAGATAACTCCCCAAAATGTATAGTCTTTTGTCTGTAAGGTTAAAGAAGAGATAAATTAGTAGAGAAACAGTATAAATTGAAGGTCGATCAGAACAGCCTGTCTACCGTTCATCTTGGAAAAAGTGTCAAAGTAGTGCAGTACCTGCAGGAGACAGCCACAAACCCAAAACGTATTGGAAGAAAAAAAAAAGGGGGAAAAAAAACCAACATAATTACTAGTCTCGCTTGTTAAGCTACCTGTTAAGCTTACCTTCCCTTTGCTTTAGTACCAGTGCATTAAAAATTTATGGTGTAATTGTGTCTCTGAAGTCATTGAGGGGAATTTCACTCAACTCATCATCTTGAGGTAGTATTTGGCACCAAATCACATTCAGTTTTGACTTTAAGTTCTCAGTGTCTATGTATGTAGTTCCAGCTAAGTGGAATCCTGAACTGAGACCAACTTGCAACTTGCCTGGTAGTAGGCATAACAGACCAGTACTCACTTTGAGACACGGTACAAGTGCTCTGAAAGAGCAAGTGAAGAAGCTCCCTAGGCAAAGAGTAAATGGAGAAGTGCTGAAGTAGCTGCCTTCTCTTTTGGAAGTAGACAGAGTACTCAGGAACACCAGATCATCAAGTGTAGTTATATAGAAATTGTCAAGGAACTGCACATTAAATATCTCTTTGTGCCTTCCCCACTACTATTGAGCAGAAGACAACAAGATCTTGAGAATATGCAGTTTATGACTTGTTCAACACAAGAAGAGTACAGGAATGCTTCTCCTTTGCTCTTCCATTCAAAGGTGTGCTTTGATAAGTAAGGTATAAATTCTTAGGCAAATGTACCACAGCAGTCACTGCGATGTCAAGGTACTTTCAAACCTAATGTATGAGAACAATTTTACATCTTTGTAGGATTAACTGGCACTACTCATTTTTAAAGCTGTTTTTTTTAATGGCCCTCTTCAGAGAATGTGCATCCCATCTTCTAACTAGTTGCAAGATTTTTTATGAGTAAGTCATAAACCTCTTAAAATAAGAGTTTAAAATGTAAAGGCTGACATAGCCTGAAGTGTAGGGTCAGAACAGTGTAATTAAGGGCTAATAGTACCCTTCATTTTCCTTTACTAGGAAACCATTTGCTTCCCGATAGGACAAAAGGATTGTCAAGACAAAAAATAATGCAAGACAATTATTATGGTAGCAGTTTAAAATTGGAAATGAATTCTTTTTTTAAAGAGACTTTTTCAACAGTTGCTTGAAACACTGCAAGTTAAAAGCTGTTTAAATTTGTTTTAAAACGGCCTATTTCTAATTCAGACAGCCACCCTTTCTAGTATTCAGCTTTGTTTTGTCTGCATTAAGAGGTCCTATTATTACCAATGGGTGAGGAGTGGTATTATAGATCAAGCTGTATGTACACAATCTAAGTACTGTAGTTTGCCTTCATGTGAAATCTGTTGGCAATCAGTGAGGTAGATGTTAACTGGACATATCTCAGAGGAGAAGCAATTGAAGGAGCCTGACAGTGGTTTTCAGAACGAGTAGGAGTTACATTTTTTTAACCTGTTTTGAATTTCGAAATTCATGGTCACTATTTAGAGTGAAAAATATTTTAGTGTAAACATGTTTATAATTAAAAGTCATGAAGAAAAAAACCAACATGGAGTGTATGTGAGGACCAAATAGGGACTGGGCTGAAAATAAAGCAGAACTCAAAGTTAGGACACACCCTTCCCAATTAGTGTACAGGTACTTTCCAGACAATTGGAGAAAACAAATGTAAGTTGGTGTGCCCTCTACTCCCAAATCTCTTTTATCTTCCTAGCAACGGCTGAAAATCTCTAAACGTGAGATAATTACAAATTCATGGATGAGAAAGCTATTAATAACTAAAAAAAAAAAAAACAAAACAAAAAAAAACCTGTGTATTACTCTTGGGATTGCTTGGAAAATTGAATATAAGTTCTCTAATCAATTCTGCTTACTGTTTTAGTGATAATTCCTATGATTTATGTTTTCATTACCATTAGTATTTCTAATTCCTCTGTTATGCTCTTTGATTGTATTGGTGATACTTTACTTAGAAGGTGAGGTATCACAACTTAACAGCTGATTATCTCAGTATACAGATGACTTAATTCTTGTTTTATTTTTAGTTTTCTAAATTCTAGTATAATATTGATTAAAATTTTAATGTCTGCATTTATTTGCCCTGAGGATAGGCTTAATCAAGTGTAAAGTCCTGTTTATGATTCCTTCAAATTCTGTACGTACAGATTTCTTCCAGATTGCTTCCAGTTTTCTATTTTTTGCTCTCTACAACCTGACATGAATTATCACGTACTGAATTAGTATGCAGTGTTCCCTGAGTTATTTCAGATTTGAGGCATCTTCATGTTTATAAGAAAGCATTACGATGTCATGCCAATATTTGTGCTTTAACCTGTTTCCTTTTTTTTTTCTTTATCTGGAAGGATTTCATAGTTTTTAAAGTGTGCTGTATTTCCAAGCTCTGTTAGTTTGGTAGTGTTCTCTGTAAATGTTGCTACGAAAGCCCATACAATTACTCTATGTGCCATCAAAACATAGTAACAACAAAGCATAGTTTTGTTCAACTTTAAGTAGTTTAACAGTTATAAATTAGAATATCTAATTGCAAATGCTTTGCATGCTTATGTCTTAATGCTTAATTCAAACATACACACTTGGTACAGCTCTGGTACACTTAAATTGTTGCTTCAATATTTAGTAGTTACTAACTTAATTACAATAAATATCAATGTGCTGTAATGAAGGAGATGTTAAATTATTATTGGTTATTCTGCATGACTTCAGCTGTGTAAGGTTAACTTAAAAAATTGTTAGACCTGAAAGCACGCTATACCATTAAATTGTTCAATTATAATCAATGTCATGATGTCCTACATAGATAAGATACTGAGAATTTCTTTCCATGTTCAACCTCATAATTACTTGACTGTTTTTGGTCACTGCCTAATTGGAGGCTGAAAAATTGTTCAGAAATGCAGCATGGAGTGTTTGTTCTATTTTTTCATATGTTTAGTGCAAAATATGGCACTTTTCTTCATCCGTATTCTATTACATACAGTAATTCAAGTATGTTTTTGGAATGTCAAGGGCAAGTGCAAACTTGAAATCAAAAGTCTTTTTCTTACCTTCAACAACTTAGCTTGTAAACCTTTTGTAGGATAGTTCCATCCCCTTGTCCTCCAGACTTACTTATTAGTCAGGGTTTTGAAATTACAGACTCATCTTTTTGCAGTAGGTAATAGATTTATATATATATATTTCTTCATATACTAATATAAATAGTTTTAAAATGATTTTAAATGGGTAAGGAAAAGTGAAATTTAGGAAGCAGAGTGAAAAATTAAATTGAACCGAGAGTAGACAAGGTCATTTGAGCAGTTAATAATGGAGCCCTACATCCATGTGCAGGTGATACAAATCCACTGCTGGTGCGCAGTGAGGTTTATCACAGAAAGCTGTTTGGTACATGCTCAATGATGTATTAATCTGAAAACAATTCCCCCTTGTCCAGGAATCCGCATCATGTAATCAGCCTTTGCAGTTGGCATTAACTGACCCTACTGTCAGCTTTTTCAGTGTAGTGTCTGGTAAAAATATCAATACAAAGGTGAACTGTATTCTTTCCTACGTGGGAGCTCTTATCATGGGTCATCCTCAGGGCATAAGTTTCCTAAATAGACAAAATTGAGCGGCAATATTCCTTTCACTCTGAAGAAACCCAGAACATAACCGGGATCTGTGTCAGTTGTCTCCATTTGCCATGGAAGCTTAGGGGCTTGGAAAAGAAAACCTTTATGGACGTTGTGGTGGTTTAACACCAGTAGGGAGCTCAGCACCAGGGAGAGAAAAGTTGATGAAAAAAGCTCATAGGTTGAAATAAGGATGGGGAGACCACTCGCCAGTTACCGTCATGGGCAAAACAGAGTCAGTGTAAGGGAAAGTAATGTAATCTACCACTAACAGACTAAAGCTATGAGAACTAAAAGCAAAACTAAAAACACCTTTATCCCATCCACCCTCTTCTACCTCCCCTGGGGTCTGCAGTCGGTCCGTAACGCTTCATCCCCGCTGCTCCTTCACGGTCACTCTCTGCCCCTGCTCCAGTGTGGGGTCCCAGGGGACAGCCAGCTCCACCACGGGCCTCAGGAACTGCTGCTCCGTGCCTGGAGCACCTCCTGCCCTCCTGCTGCACTGCTCCGGGGGCTGCAGGGCTGCTTCTCGCTCCTCTCTTCCAGCTGCTGCACACAGCAGTTTTTTTCCTTTCCTAAATCTGCTCTCAGAGGCACAACCAGTGATGCTCAGTGGCTCAGCTCTGGGCAGCAGCGGGTCGCTTTGTGTGTTACCTGGAGCTGGCTCTTACCTGACATGGCAAGATCCTTCCCATACAGCTCTTCATGCTAGACTGGAGCTAGAGATATTTTTGTAGTAGTGGAAAAAGATTTTTGTAGTGGAAAAGATTTTTTTGGAGAACTGCAAGAAGGTCTGGCAATTCCTATGTGTTTACAAAAGGCCAAAGTATTAAATCAATATTGATCTGAAAGAACAGATGTTAATCTTAAATATCTACGAAATACTGCTGTAAGGTATTACATTTCAAAGTGAAGTTTATTTTGTGTTTATTTTTCTTAATAGGCTGAAACTATTTTCCAAGAAATGTTTCCTACAGAGGAATTTTGCCCACCACCGCCAAATCCAGAAGATATTATTTATGATGAAGATGAGATTGCATCAGAAGAGTCTGGACTCAGTAATTCACCAGAGACAAAACCTGAACCCTCCCCTGAGGAAAGCAGTAGCAGAGGTAGTACTGCTGTTAAAGAACATAGTGAAGAATGAATTAGCTCTCTTCTCTTTGTAGACAAGGCAGTTGAAAGAAATGAAAATTTTAGAGAGGAAGGATAAGAAAAAGAGGTTTAAAAAGCCCATAACTACTATTTGTGATTGCCTTATTTCCTTAGCTTGAATAATGTTTCTTATTCAAATAGTTTCATTCATAGCTAAGATATTTCTAAATAAAGTCATAGGTCCACCAGATCCAGGGGTATTTAAAGCTTAAAAATAAATAAATAAATATAATAGAACAAAACATTTGAATTTAAAATGTTAAAATTGACTCATTTGTGAGAGAGTTTGGTTTTGGTTTACATCTTGGAAAGACATCTTTTAAACAGGCAAGTCAAAACTGATGTAAATAACATGCAATTTTGCTTACCAGTCAGAAGACCATCATCTGTTTCAAAGTATGACATTTCTACTGAAAGTCATTGTGTCTATGCTAATAAAACAGTTGTATGTACACTTCATCATCTGTCCTTCAGAGTGCTTTTTAGGAATGTAACCTAAAGGCAATAGTATTAACAGCTCTGGGATGGCTTTAGAATACAAAAGACATCATTTAATTTGTATCGTGAAAAAAATCTTGTATGGTTTTGAAGCTGATGCCATAATTTAGAAGGAAGTATCCAATGAGTGTTCTTCACAGGAAACTGTTTTACATTCAGAATGTTTTATGGTTTTGTTTTTTTTTTTTAATAAGATTTAACAGTTGCGTGATCAGACATTTTTTTTTTACCAGTAACTTAATTTACTGTAGTCAGGAAAATAGCACAGTTTAAGCTTAATGCTAGACTTCCTAACAAAACCAAAAATCATATACTAAACATAACTGTTGTCACGTTTCCTTGGATTTTTTGCAACGTTGGACCTCTAATAAGCCAATAATTATTTTTTTTGCAAGTATGGTGTCTGAGAAGTTTAGATGATGATTGAGGTTTTCCATGCTGAGAAGAAGGTTCAATTTAGAATTCTGAAGGTTTATATTGATCCCAGTTAATAGGATTAAAACTAGTGTGATTGGTGTACATGATGCGTTTTGTAATGGTAATCATAAAACATTTATACAGTAAAATTTATTGAACTATTTATAAGTTTAGTTTGTATGAAGAATTACAAAATGAGAACGCTGTTGTAAATGACCAGGATAGACTTGCATTTCTTCTGAACAATTCTTCAAATTAGATGATGAAAAGTACTTAGCATTTACTTTAGGATTTACCTTAAAATGTACACCCAACATATCAACAGTGTGTCTAAATATAGAGATCAGTGAATTTTGATGAGCTTTAAACTTGTACGTGAACTTAGTTACAGTTCTAGCAGTACTTAAATACTGTATGTAAATAAAAATGCCATAAAATTATGAATATTCAGCACTGTCTGGACTTGACACAACCAAACTTCTGTACAGTTTTGCAGTGCATGTTCCTGCCTTTAAAATGGCTTTGTGCCATAAAGGTTAATTTATTTATTTTTTTACAGCATGACTGATACGGTTAACTTCATTTTGTCTTGCATCATAATACATTGTCCAGTTTGCAATTCAGAAATGAATTTATTGGTGCTTACATTCTTTGTCTGTTGGATAGGCACCATTGTGTGTATAATCCCAAAGTCCTTAGAAAAATGTCGTTGAAATGTTTCCAATATTAAACAACAGTTACTCGTGGATGCTTGTGGTTGAGCAGTTATATATATTTATAGTATTAAGCAGACTTTGTTTAGCTGTAATTTCGTGCCTATTGGAAAGCATGAGTATCTGGTAATTGTATTTAACCATCTGCAAATCTGTAAAAGAACTAAGCGGAGGACATAGTACCTGTTCGTCTTTCAGTAATGGGGATCATAGTTGAATTTTTCGTCTTCTATGTTTGCAAGGAAATCATCAATGAAAATTAAAGGTTTGCTTGCAAGTGCATTTTTGTGTGTTTTCTTTCAATTAATCAAGAAAAGCAGTTCATTTGTTAGCGGAGACTTTCTGATAATTCTGTTCTTCACCTTCAGCATGTTGACATCTGTAATAAGATTGAAGTTTAATATGTGTGACATTATGTTTACATAAGATAGCAAGTAGTTTGTGTAAGGCTTCATGTCCATATGAAGCAACATTTGATAATCCTGCAAATGTGATTTTAGATAAAACAGAATAATCTACAAGTTGTAGGCTATGACTTCACACTACATTGATTGCTTAAAAAATGTTTTTCATGTCTTGTTCATATGGCAAATGGAAACATAAAATGCTTTTCCTATGGTACTTGAGTACCCAATAGCTTACTTGCAATAGCAGTAGATAAGGCTGTTGATCTTTTATTTTACGGAAATCATGCATTGAACTGCATTTTGTTCCTGCTTTAAATGATTTAAGCATACAAAGTGAGGGTTAGGCTTATTTGAAGTAGTTTTTAAGGCTTGTCATACAGGATGTATTCAAAAGATAACATGACTTTTTAAAAACTGGCAATTTATCTGTGGGATTATTAATAAATCAAGTTAAAGAAAGATAAGGTTAATTGAATTTTTAAACAAGTAGCTGTATTATCCTTCAAGCACCTTGGAGCTCATACAATATTCACACCTTTTTTTTTTTTTGAAGGAGTGCTTTGATATGTTTGAATTCCTTTTTTAATGAGTATTTTCTTTTTAACTTGGTTAATTGAATTAACCCTTAATATTCAAACAGTTTTATGCCACTTTCCCTTCTGGTATTGCATTGCCTTATCTGTATGACTGCAATTAGTTACCCTTCCTTTGGAAGTATTTTCAGCCATGAAGCTGCTACGTCTGCTTTTTCTAGCGATGATGATGCTTAGGGCCATTTGACAGGTAATCATTAGAACTTAGATCCTTGCAGGCTATGGGGTCTTTTCTCCTATCATTGCAGGGGGATTTATGTAGGTAACTCCTATTAATGTTAATGGGACTTGCATGTGTAAATCCTCCTTGCATCAATGGGAAAATTGACCCCTGGAAAAAAAATCTTCATGTTAGACTTGCTGATTCAGAAATGAGGCACTATCAGCTCTTGTGTGGAAATGTGAAGAGTGGGGCACATGCCAGCTTGCCTTTTGATGTCTCACTGAAATGCTCTGAAGAGGACTTGTGGAATTTATTTATTTATTTTAATATTGTGATTTAATATTTTCCATACACTTGCTAATCTTGTCCAAGTTCCTGTAACAATCCTATAGCACTTTATGTAGCTCCGGTATCATTGATGTCTGGTATCATCTGGTTTCATTTTTTTGTACTCAGGAGGTTGCATGGTTCCTCTTGCTTTGTCCTTCATTGTATTTTACACCCCTCTCTTTCCCCTCCAAATCTGTGTACATCAGCAATGTGAGTTGCAACAGCTTAATTTCAAGTTCAATTTGCTAGTAATCTATTGATTAATGACAAGTAGGAAGTATTAAAATACTGTTTTCACACAATAAGAGACTGGATCGCTTAAAATCTATAATCTCAGCTGATGAAAGGATAAAATGACTGTCCTCAACATTTTTCCAGGCTATGAGTGGGAAAATGTGAACTGCCCATTTTCCACGCGTGGTAGAAAGAAGGAAGAAGTGAACAGATGCAAATAGCTAAAATAGGATTGTTGTAGTGGAAGGGGGAGGATAACATGGGGGCACTGTCATACCCTTTGTGCTCTGAGATCAGCTGTCTTGCACTTTTACTTTCTCTTTCTGCTGTTTGAGATTTCTACACAATTTCTGAGATTTCTGCACCATTTGCTGTTGATGTACCCTGGGGGTGTAAGGGTGGGTGGGGACGGCACTGCATGTGCTTTTGGGAATGAGGCAACAAGTAGCCATGAATACCATATAAATGGAGTAATACCAGCTCATGCACTGAGGAGTTTACAGTACAACTGAGAGTATTATGTTTTGTCTACTTGTGGTTATATTTGTCTATCTTTTTTTGTGCATTTTGTTGATCAGTCACTGTTGTAGGTCTTCTGTATAAGCCTCTGCAGTACATTTTAGGTTTTCGCTCTGACATAATTTTTTAGCAACAGCAAACTTTCTCATCCCTTTTCTTAAAATCATTCTTGAATATATTCAGCAACACAGATTTGAGACAAATCCTATCTTTTTTTTACTAGCTGTCAATCAATAGTAGCTACATTTTTCTCTGATGGTTAGGTTTGATGTTTTTCAAGAGTTTCTGAGGGATCACGTTGGAAGTTCCAGGGAGGGCTAGCATCACCATAGCCTGCCTATTCTTCAGCCATCAAATTAGACTCCTCAAAAACTGTTGGGGATTTTTGAGGCACAGCTTTTCGCTATGAAAGCCTTGTTAACTTTTTCACAATATTGTGATCGTTTGTATCTACTTTCTTTACAATAGTTTTTATCAATTTGCATGACAGGGAAATTAGACTTTGCTCAGTGGTAATCGTAAAGCAACTTCCTTGAAAAATGAATAAAACCTCCCTTAAGGAAAAGTTCCAGCTCATCACCTTATAAAGTAAATTCTGGTGTCGGAACTACCCTCTACTGCTCCATTGCTTTGAATATTAATTCAGACATCTCTCCTGGCTTTTCTGCCATAATGAATGTTCTGTTCACTCATTAATTATCAATAAACTCTGCAGATTCTGGTGGGCTATCTGCTGTTGATGGTCTTTTTTATTTTTCCTTAGGATTCTGTGACTTTCTGTTTATTTGTTTAATTCCAGATCAGCTGTTCTGGCAGCTGAAGTTCATAAAATATAAGTGTTTTGAGTTTATGAATACTATTCCTATATGATAAGAGCAGTTGCTAAATTTCTAAGTAAGGGAGCAAGTTACTGAAGTCACATCTTAAAACTTAATTGATTTTTTTTGTGTGCATACAATTCTTAGCAGATTTTTTTCAAATAGTATTATCACTGCGTGTTTGTATGTATATATACATATAGCACTACTATGGCAAAGTGATTAACTCATAAAGCTTATCATTTAAACCTTTGCAGAAATCAACCGCTATGCAATGTTCAAAAGTTAGAATTACTTGCTATTACCCAAACTGTCAAAAATCTGGAAGAGTGGTAGTGGAGGTGGAGTCGCTTGCATTCCTCAGGTAAGTAGGACCATGAAGTATCTTTGGTAAGATTTAAAAGTAACACTGCAAGTTTGAGACACTTACCTTAAATGTTCATTTATTGCAACCCACTTTAGTAGTAAGATTACTTCAATACTCAGATGGAAACCTTAACTTAGTTGTGTATGATTTCAAGTGTAACTTTTTTGATGTGACAAAAGTTACTGTAGGTGGATACTTGGAGCTGCAGAGGTAAGTAGTAGGAAGTGGTCAACCACGTGGAATCCATCATGTCAGCCACTTGCCAACCAAAAAAATTACTTTTGGTGTAAATAGAGCTTATTAGCAATTCCACCATTATTTTTATTTACAGGCTGCCAGTTTCTGTTCATAGCAGTGACTGGTTCTTCAAAGTCTGGATGGGGAGCCAGGCAGGAATGTTGTAAATCTCAATGACATTTGAGATTTAGAAAGTTGACAGTGAAGTATCAGGAAGATGCATTTGTTGACTGCATGGGAGTTCTGATCAGAGGAGACTTTAATAGAAAATACTCCTCCTGTCACAATTCTAACAGACAATATATTTTACACTACTTGCATACATTGACAAAAAAGATGAAAGGTATCAACCTGAATGTATATCAAGCCCCAGATGTATTTGAGTAAACAATGGTTGGGTAGACAATGGCTGACTCCCAGTGTATATAATGCTGCTCAAGTGGCAGTTTTATCTACATAAAACTTCTCAGTTTTAGGGAGAAGCTTCTTTGAGAGTGTTGCAAGTTTGTTTGTTTGTTTTTTAATCTGGCAAATATATAGAATTCAGTAGTATACTGTCTTCATCTGAATTTAGTTTTTCCTATTAACTGTCAGGATTTTGGATTGTTTTTGTTTTTTACTCTAAAACGTTTAAGCATTTTTAAATACTTTTAGTGGCAGTCTAATCTTTTGATTACCACAAGAGGTGTGTTGCAAACAAGTTGTGCTGTTAGCATGGATAATGCAGATTTTTAGGAAATCTCAGAACATCCACATTTTTAGGTACAAATTTTCAGGATCTCCTACTTCCTTCTGAAGTGATACCCTCTAGCTGATAGTACATCTGGGTCTCTGGAGACAGCTTTAGTGCTGTTCCACTATTCTTCACAGTTAACACTTCAGTAAGTGGGGCATGCCAAAGGCTGTGGACACTCCATCTGTCTTTTTAAACAGAGTTGCTTCTTTTCTGAGGTGTTACTGCATGATAGCAATCACCATTTGTGGCTAACAAATGTGGCTTCAGTTTGTATGGCTGCTTTTTAGTTGCTTCAACTTCAGGAAGATCATTCTCTATTTGAATATTGGTAGCTTTATCTCATTCCTCTTTTTTTTTGCTTTAAGCACAGAGCTGGACCAAGAAATGGTTCTCCATTGAAAGTGATTGTTGTATTGATCCTGAGGCTGTTACGTTAACAAGTCTAAAGCAGCACAATGATAAAACATTAGGATAATAACATCCTTGTCTGCAATTTTTTGATATTTCAAAGCCTAGGTTAGAAGCCACAAAACCAATGTGGTGGTTGCTGGTAAGCTGGTATTCTGAGTTGAATGGCCAGGCTGAGGAGCAAGTGTTTCATTACTGGCTAACATCATCCTAGAAACTTGAGATCTAGAAAAGTATAGCTTAAAGGATTCTTCTCTCTTAATTAATTAATTAAAACATCCCTGTGCTATGTTTTAGACCACGCTGGTAAGAAACTTTGTAATGGCCAGTGTGGAATTTTGAATCTGCTCTGTTTCAAACCCAAGCATATTTTTGGAGCTCACCCAAGGGAAAGCCATTTAATCATGATGAGAGACCAGCTGTCAGACCAATGTAACAAAACATTTCTCTGCTCTGGGAACTTCTCAGTAGCGTGAAAATCACTGCTAGTCATGGTTGAGTTCTTTGTTGTGAATAAATTATCCAGTAAATTCAGTCTTTTTTCCTATTCAGAAACTTGTGTAAGCCCTAGCTAAGTACGTTCAGTGAATAATTTTTAATCTTTAGATTATTCAGAGATAATCTACTATATGATTATTACTGCAGCTTAAGTTGCAAGTATTTTTCCTGCTCCATATTTGGATGCTGAAATAATACACAAAACTTAATTTTAAAAATGACATATTCATTTTCTTTCATATATTTTTAAGATATAAAATGCTATTATGAAAAACAAAATAAAATCTATTAAGGCAGTCTTTGTAAAATTACTTGCTTTGGTGACACTTGTACATTTATGCCTGCATTTTCTTTCCGTAGAAGTTTTAAGCCAGGAGACGTTAGGTTATTTTCCAGCCTCCCAGTCTGAATCTAAAATGAAGATGTAAGTCCAATAAAAGCTAATAGCCCTCTCACTTATATTTTAAGTACATTTTTGGCTCTTCCAAGATGTCACTTGAAATGCACACTGCATAGAGTATACATTTAAAATCTTGATTGACATCAGATCTCTTCAGATGGTCTATTCCAGTGTCATCTCTGAAATGATGTCAGAAAATACATGCACAAGTAAAAGTGGGCACAAAGCAATACTCAAATAAGAGTAGCACCAAGCAGTGAATAATGTACCAACTTGGGATTCAAGGGAAATGGGTTCTTTTCTTGGCTCTGGCACTGGCTTCTTGAATGAACTTGGTTGAGTAATTTCCCTTTAATGTCATAGTAAAAAGATGTAAAATGGTGACAGATATTTTCTGAAGCTTTTTGAGAGGTCAGTAAAATATAAAAGTAATATATGCCTTTTAGAAGGAAAAGGAACAGTGTTAATGGTAACTGTAAAAATGGATATCAGTAATACTGAGTAGAGACGCAATAATTTTCCAATAGAAAAATATAACTATTAAATGATGGAATAGCAGATTTTTTTTGGTAGCCATCAGTGTGACATTATCTGTGTTTCGCAAATAAGATTTCACCAATGAGCACAAACTTTATTTACGATTAATAATGTAAAGTGATACTTTTTCGAAATACTTTTGCTTGCCCATATTTTGCTGGCAGATTGTAATGCATATTGTTTCTTTGTTTAATTAGGACTTAATGCTAATGTCATTAACATTCTATGTGATAATTCAGTAGGTTGCCTATTTATAGACATAATGAAAGCCATAATTTGTTTGAACTAAAGTGCTTTTGACTGTGCTATTAAATGACAAATAATATTAAATTTACTCTAACCTGATGTTAGCTTTGTTTGGTTGTCAGTAGTCCAGTGAATCTGAAAAATGCCACTATACACGCTAAACATATATATTTTAATTTTTTTTTTTACTTTTGTATAGAGCCTAACTCATTCTTTCCTTTGAAAAAGAAAAATCGTCTGAATTAAGCAGTAATCTCAGAAAACTGAGATCTGAAGTTTGAAATACTGTCCTGCTTGAAGACTATTTAGTGTTAAAACACTAACTTTAAGGAATCAGAATTTTTTATCTTCATTTTGTTCTATGGTACTGCTTATAACCCAGATAATTACACAGCATTTTTCAGTTTCTTACCGCATATATGGATGTGGTTACAAAGTGCAAAATATTTGCTGAATTTTGTACCCCGTGTCATCTCTTTAGTATGGACAATGAATTCTGTGGATTTCTTCTTATCCAGCCTATTTCTAAGCATTTATAGTATCTAATTGGCGTAAATGATCTCCTGTTCTAGGAAGGTTTTTAAATAAAAGCAATGGGATACCACTAACAAAAATCAATAAGCACAAATTTCTGAATAAATTATACTTCAAAGAACTCCTAATAAAATTATGTTATTGCCCTATTTTGCATAGTATTTCACCTGATGCTCTTTTGTACTTAACCTGTAAATACAGTGTATGCATACAGTGATCATACCATGTGCATTCGGATTTAATTCACCATTTTACAGCTTGAATTATGCTTTCCTGTTGGACTCTATTTCTACACTCTGTAACATCTCGGTTTTAATTAAACTTTTCATTGTGTGCTCTACACTCTTTAATCTTTGAGTCAAACAGATGATCTAGGAGGTTGTTTAATGATGCCAGGCCAATGAATAATACTCGAGTAATAAATTGGAAGCAATAGAAGTTAAGGAAAATACATTTCTGCTCGTCCTGCTGGTACTGCTGGTTCCCTGCCTCCATTACATATACATAGGGTGTTCTTGGTGGGAGGTGATAAAATAGCTCATCCTTTAAGGGCATGGAGGACTTGTGGGGAGGCTGTGGTGTGTCCCCAGTGAGGCTGACGGCAGGTGCTCACCAGATGGAGGTGGAGGCCAACACTGCCAGTGGACTGTCACCTCACTGGCCTGGGTTGTGGTGCCAGCAGCAGGAGGCCTGGACTGGCATGACTTGGCAGTGAGGGAGAAGGTAGCCCTTGTGAGGTATACTCTTTCTCCTGTACATACTCGGTTACTCCCAAGGGAGAAATAATCCCTCTTCTTCCTACGTGATTACACTTCACTGTGTCACTTCCATCTTGAGAGAATATAACGTAAACAAAATTTGTGGGGAAGTGCAGCACAGGATGGCACTAGAGGAGGCCTCTTTCTGGTTGTGTGGCTCTTCTGAATCTCTCGGAGCTTTGCAGTTGCTACGTAGCGGCCTCGCCTCTGACCACGGATAGCGGGCCGAGCTGCCATGCGGACCAAGCCGTTAGGCCTCAGCGTTTGGCCTGTGCTTGCTGCTTTCAGCTCCTCGGGAGCGGGAGTGGTGAACCAGCCTTGACCAGATCTTCTGCACAGGGAAAACTGAATGCAACTCTGGACATAAATCTAGGCATTTTTTGGAGTTTTGGAGGAATCTGAGGTAAGTTTTGAGTTTCTTCTAGAATCTTCTGTGGCTGCCGTCCTTGGTTATTTTGAAAAGGCAACTCTAAACTAAATAGCTGAGAAAGATGTTGTCTAAACTTGAAGTCTCCTCAGTGTTGTGCTGTTCCTCCAGGAAAGTTCATACTGCATCGTTCTCTGAAGGAGCTTTCTTTACAGCATTGAGTCTAGGTGCTGTTATGGAGGCTACAGTAGCCTCACACTGCAGGGCTTAAACTTATTGAAATCGATAGATATTTTTCTTATAAAGCCACATGGAAAGGTTTCTGAAGGCTTACTGGAACTTTTGGATTACTACAGATGAATTCATTCTTTTTCACCGAATTGAATTACAGCATCATATCTGTTGCTAGTATATTAATAAAATGTATGAAGCCAGCCTTAAAATGTAGTTCCTTTGTGAAGAGACTTTTTTTTTTTAAAGAATAAGCAGGAAGGATTTTTCAAAGATGCATATTTTTCTCAGAGTAATGTTGCATACAGACTGGAGATTGCTTCTTCTATTGAATTGCATAATGAAAAATCAATCAGTTTAATGGTTGACAAACTTTGACATTCAAATAAAAATGTTGCTGGTATTTTCATAAAGACCTGTAGGCAGAACTAGATTCAGTGACTTTAATTTATGCAATAGTAAATGTCTGCCAAAACATTGTACAAATGACTGTATAATGAGGCAGTAATAACTATGAGGAACGGAAGGAAAGCAAACAGAGGCCAAATTTCTCAGTTTTTGCTGATTATATGGTTTTGCAAAGCCTTTCAATGTAAAGCATGTTTTCTACAGCGTCTTTTCAACAACATGCTTTGTTTTGAAAGCAATAACTCAAAATCATCAAAACACATTTATCTGAAACTAATGCATAGTATTGGATTAAAATGTTTAATTTCTCTACATGTTCTAACCAGACTGCATTTGCTTCTTGACCACTCCACCACTTGCTATATACTCAACAAAAACTAAGCCTTATTAATAGTGGCTGTGTTAGATTTTTCATATGCCTGTGAGCAAAAGAAGGGATGGGAGAAGTCCTTTGCTGAAAGAGGGGGGGAAAAAAAAAAAGCAAAAGGCTTGACAAGCTGCTGTGTTTTCATGTATATTGGTTGTGTGGTTTTTTTTCTTTTCTTTGATTCAAAAGGGAAAGAAATCCCAATAAGGGAAGAGGACACCTTAGTTTATTATTCACGTATGCTTTTAATGTATGTTTGAACACAGAATTCAGACCAAGAGCAAAGAGAGTGCTGAGCCATACTACCACTTCCAGCCTTTAGGCACTCCCATCCTAGATCCCAATAGGAAAGGCAACATACTGGATTAATAAATCCCATTAGCCTCTGTTCTTGCTCAAGCATTGTCTAGCTACAATCTTTTCAGTGTCATTTGGCCTGATATATTCACTCTTCCTTTAAACATCTTTACTTTGCTTTTTTCTTGCCCTATTCCCACACACTTCTTAGAAATGTCCCCTCCCAGCCTTGGATATACTTCAAGGACCTCTAGTTGTATGGATGACCTCTAATTGTATGAAGAGATCTCAAACTGGGAGACTGAGGGACACAAAAGATTGAATTAGAGAGCTGGTGTCTTGGAGGCCCTACCATCGACTGAGACTTAATACAGTCAAAGTAGAATTCCTTTTACTACAGCTATTCATTTTCCACCCACAGCCTTTCATGTCTACATGTGGCTGTCTGTTTTACAGACTCTAGCCCATATAGATGGTGGTGGGTTGTGCTGGCAACTGGGAGGGAGGTGGGGTCTTGTTTGGCTCTTTGGACACACTTTTTGAGTGCTTCATTAATGTCAACAACAGTGACTGGGGAGTTTTGCGTTGCTTTCCTCCTCTTACCCCTGGTAGCTACTTAATTCTTTTAGGCTTTGTACAACTTCCTTTCAACACCCTTCCATTCCTACATGCTCTGGGTGTTTTCATTCTTTCTACTGTAATTACAGCACTGTAATCCAATTTGTCTTTTTTCTGTTTTTCTTTCATGCGTTATTCTGAGCTTTGAATACCCTTTTAAAACTGACTTACAAGATTACTAAACTGTTTTAGCACAATTATGCGACTGCATACAATATATTAACTAAACTAAATGTAAATTTTATTGTGCTGTCTAATGGGAAAAAAATACTCCTGTGTTGCATTCTGCGTTGCACGTTGTTGCTGGTGTGCTTTGACTTCTTTTCTCAAAGGAAATAACTCCTTTCATTTTTGTTCATGAAGTATTCCCTTTTCATTCTGTGAGATTAATAATGATAATTATACTACTTATCTGTCTTTATCATTTTTCTGATCTTTCTCTTGATATAATGGGTGATTTTTATTATCTGTTTTAGAACTGGCAAAAACAAGTTGAAGTTAATTGATTTCCCTAAGGCCATGGAAGGTTCATGTGGCAGACCCCAGATTAAAGCATCACTCCCATTTTTTCCTTCAAGCTAAAATTAGAGATGAGTTAACTCTATACCTTTATTTCTAGAGTAATTTGTGTGGTGGTCTAGCATTTCTCCGTTAAGGAGAAGTCCTTAGTATGTTTTATTCAAGTGCTTTCTGTTACCATTGATGTTAATGCCTAGATGGAAGCATGTGTGAAGCTAGTATGGTAAACGTTCTCCAAGGTAGAAAGTTTCGTGATTTTTTAATATGACCAGCTGTAGTGTTTACTTCTACACGAATGTTTAATTATTTTTAGGGGGGAAATACTAAGCTGTTCTCACACTTCAGAAAAGCTGTGGCAAGGAGAGAAATACAGCCACTCCTCCAAGTTGTGTGGCAAGTGTATGAACAAGGACACCGTTCTTCTGCAGTAAGGTTCTGGGAATTTCAGTTTTGTTCTTTAAGCAGCATGTGATAGGAGTGTGAATTACTGAAAAAATGAGGTAAAGCCTGTTAGCGGTCCTGTTGTCGATCATAAGCAAGGGCTTGCATGTATATACTCAGTTCTTTTTCTGTCATAGATCTGAACGAACTCTCAAGGTATCTTTTTTTTTTTTTTTTTTTTTTTGGTGCTTAAATGCTTAAAGAATTACTCATGAAGAGACATGTTTTTGTCACTGTTTGGGAGCTTTTGTCTCCTGTTGACACTTTGCAGCATGAAAGGAGCATGCATGTTGCAGCTATAGAGCAATACTTGATATTTAGTGTAAGATGAAAATGTACATTAAAAACTCGAAAATAGAAACTTGAAGAGGCAGTAACTGATTGACATCTGTGGAAGTCATTTTTCTGTTGTGATTCTGGCATTTCATGCACTGCTAAATGTCATCCACAGCTATCTTCTGTATGTGTCAGTAAAAGATACCATATGACAGCTGCTCTTCAGCGTTACATAGCATCAGTTCACTCAGTAATAAGCTTCCACATGTTTTCTCTTTGTTGTCTCCTTCTTAACTGTTTAAAATAACTTTAAAATGAAAATACATAGTGATTACAATCGACACTGAATTCTCCTCAGTGCCAAGGTCATGACTAAGCAGCCCTATGGACTAAATAAATTACTAACGATAGGTCTTCTCCCTCTTCTTGGTGTGATGTTATTGAATGTGTGCATTCGATATATGAATGCACATAGTGCCTTCTCAACACTATCACATTATGCAGGCTTCAGCATGTAAGCACTGTCGTTCTGAACATTGCTTATTCTTCTCGCCAACATTACATATAATTTTTAGAACTTTTTTTTGTTGTTAATGGGTAACACTGTATTCTGTACATAATAGATTTAGAATAGATACATGGATAGAAATGCTGTTTTCCTATTCTGAAGTTCACCTTTTTTACTGGTGGTGTATAGTTTGGAGCATATATAACGAGCATAGATGAAACTGAGTTTTTAGCTAAGACCTCTTCTTACATGTGACTACTTGCATATCTGACTGATTTTAGCAAAATAACATTTATTAATTTTGTGTCAGGAAATATGGCAAAATCATGTACTCCTTACTGAAATCTCTTCATAAGACATTGCTGTAATAGTGTATTTTACAGCGATTCTATGCAATTGTCAGTAATAGGCTTTATTGGTTTTTTATAGTTGGTATAGCTATATTAAGCAATATTAGGCTCAGTAATATAATATGTAAACACATACGAGATTTTTTCCAAGTTCTAATTTAGAAATAGGTGCCTGACTTAAATCAGAGGAGACGCTGATGTCAAATGCTCGCTTCTGCCTTTGAAAACTTAGCCCTAAAACTATTCTGGTAAACGAAGTGATGTGCATAGTATATATTCTTGCTTTTTTTGGAATGACTCAGCTGTTCAGTTGCAGCAGATGTGCTGCTGCTGACAGTTATTGGAAATAGCCTTTCAGATCTAATGGCAGAGGCCTGTGATTTTTGAGCCAGAAGGGCTGAATTCTGTCACTTTACTGCTCTGAAGTTCTGAGTACCTTCATTTTTGCAGACATTTATGTATTTAAATTTGTAGGTGATACAAGATTGGCTGAGGTCATTATTTAAAATATATTTGTCATAACTTGAACAATATGGGAGCCAATATCCACAGAACTTGAACGTGCTGATCAAAGAGGCCTAACTTCTTGAACATATTGATTTGCATGGTCATGTAATTTAACTAAAAATCAACTGATGTATGAGTTATTTAATAAACTAAGAAATAAGACTGATACTGCTGATCTATAAAAATGAGTCTGTTTCATAAAAGTTATGCCAGAGATTACTGAACTGAGACAGCTGTTGGCTTCAAATTTGTATAATGCCCAATACACCAATAAGCAAGCAGCGGATATTTCAGATGTTAGATGAGTAGTTAATATTTATTTCTCCTTACAGTGATGTAGTTCTAGATGTACTCAATAAACTTTCAGTAAGGTCAGATAATGCTTATTTATGTGAAAAGGGATCCATAGTGGGTTTATTGCATACTACCGTTGTTCATTGCCAAAATGTAAATCTACCATTTAGAAGCAACCTTGCAGGGTAATTATAATGAAAAGGAAGGTTGGGAAACACTGAGTTCTGTGATGGCGATGTTTTTTAGAGTCTAGTTCCGTGTTTTTTAGAGTCTAGTTTATCTCCTGCTAAATTGAACAGGAGTCACATCAGGTAGGGTTTTCCAGGTTAGTTGGTGTATCATTTGATTGTCATGAGAAAAAGAAGACCTTTCCTGTAAAGAGTTGCTTGATATTTATTTCAATTGTATTTCAGCTAAAATTATTATTTTAGACATACTTAAAAAACAGGGAATTCATGGGCTTGTCCAGGAAGGAATCTAGCTTAAAAACATTTCTGAAACTGTGCAAAAAGAAGTATTTAGCCCTTTGTGTCTGAGTTAAAGTGAACAGCTTTGGAAACAGTATGTTTTTTTAAACCTTTCTTCAGTTTCAGTAAGCCATCCTAGATTCCTCTGGTAGTGACGAAGTTGGAGATTCATAGCTAAATAACTATCAGCACTCTAGTATGTGGATACATCTCAAGTAATTAAAACACCAAAACTTTACCTTACTTCTTCCTGATGAAAGCATGCTTTCTCAGCAGTAGAACTAAAACAGTTTGCTAACCTCCAGCGCTTGTCAGCAGCAAAATTGAAAGTAGTTTTTGTCACCTGCATTGCTGCCAGCAGGGGGGAAAAAAAAAAAAAAAAAAAAAAAGGTAGAGGAACATAATTTCAGCACTAACATAAGTATCAGAATGATTTACCTGTCTGTTCTGCTTTACTTTCATCTCAGCTTTCAGGGCTTCATTCATCAATCTTTTATTTACACACGCATATCTCATTTTTACACAATTTCTTTCTCCCTGACCAGATGGCTGCGTTGTCTGCTCGGTGTTCATCAAACAGAATGAGAAAATACATGGATGCGTAGTGTCATCTGGGTAGAATTTAGCTAACTCTGTTTTCAGCAGCAATTTTGTAAGTATTCAGATAATGAAAAAGAACACTTAGATGTTTAAGAAAAATACCACAAAATTGTCAAAATTTCATACATTACTTATTTTTATCTATCTGAAAATACTATATCTCAGCCTGTGCACTGGGTTTGTTTCATCACACACAGCCATTTAAGTGGCAGTATTTTAGTAGGATTAATATAAAAAGGAAAGCTGGTCAAAAGAAAGATACATTTTTAAAAGTGAAGAATTCTTTTAGTATTTTTTTAATTATTAATATTAATTTGAATAACATATACAAATGCTGCAGTCATTCAATTTATATTTTATCTATAGTACCTATTTTGTCTATATGTAATTCTATGTTTAGAACAAGCCTAGTGTTTGCTTCCAATGAGCTTTTCTTGAAACGTGTAGATTTTTTTTGAAGAAGCCTGTTCTACTCTTAAAATGCTTATAAATCTTACTCTGCTATTTTTTTGCAAAATTATTTATACTTAATTTTAAATAATATGCCTTATCAGCAGTTTCTGACAAGTTTTTTAATTGTTGCCTTTCTCGTCTCTTAAGTGCTATTTACATACTAATTTAGCTTCAATATGACACATTCATTATTGAATCTTGTTTGAAATTCAATATATATATACATTAGAAATAAATGTTAGTCATTTTACTTCCAAATTTTATCAGTTCCATCTGTTGTAAATTAGATATTTTTCAAGTGCTCATTTGATCTTTTTCTACCAGACTGAATTTCTAGTTTTTGTTTGATACTAGAGTTCATGACTGATTTGGAGCTACTTTGAGGTTGCTTAACCTAAGTAATCCCATGCAAAAAATGGAAAAGCAAAAGTTTGTATGGAATTCCATTCCATTCCTTTTGACAGTCAGCAATATTTTATGGATGACAAGTATCATTAGACTAAAATTTATATAATTCTTTGGGATTAATGTTGAATAGGTATTTGAACAGATGTAATAAATACAGATTTTAGAGGAAAATTGTTGTCCTTGCTAGAACACAATAAATTACCAGAGTATTATGGATAGTACACGTGGATTATCAGAGTATTATGAATAGTGCATGTGGATATAAAACAGTTAAGAGACCTCAAAAACAAGATAACAATGGGAAATAGTCTTTGAAAGGCAGCATTTCTGGCAGGGTAGAAGAGTATTATGCTCTTCAATATTCTTATCAATAATGTAACATAAATATTATACTACCACTCAGAACATTTGCCACTGACAAAATGATTATGACTTAATAAGCATTGACAAGGACAGAGCCATTATGCATAGTAATATAGCTTGTAATGGTAAGCATCAGCCATTATAATAAAACACATGGTAATGCTGCCATAGTCAAATGAACTCTTGTAGAGCAGGGAAAATAGTGTCCATTCTGTAGTTATAACCTATGTCCACGAAGGAAGTGACTTTGAAAAGGCTTTAAAGATAATAGTGGTAAGTGGCTCAGTAGAAATTCCCAGCAAATGCTATGTAAAATAGGATATACCAAATCTTAACTAATCGCATCAAAATGACTGTGTGCTGCCGAGGGTATTATGTTTTTATTTTTGATTCTGTAGTACGTTCTCATTATATTCCAGTATTTAAATTGTAAACAGTGTTGAAGAACTTACAGAATGTAGAGAGAAGCTTAAAACATGAGTCAGGCTAGAGATGCACTTGCAACTTAGAGCCTTTGAGGCTGGCTTGCTAAGCTATTCCAAAAGAACTTAGCAGGATAACTGTTGGTATAGAAGTAACTTCATTGGATCAAGATTTGTTTACTAAATTCTCTTTAATGCAAACATAGCAAGGGCTAGAACTTGTAGCAAAGTAAACTTATAATTCAAAACTGTTAAAGAAGCAACCTGAGAAACTGATGGCTTTTCTTTCTCAAAAAGTCTCCAGTAAGGCAGTTCAGTCTCCATCAATGTGAGCATAAAAGGCATCTAACACACGGCTGGAATAAATGGCTGAAATTCTGTGACTATGACACGGAAAATCAAAATATCTCATTTAATGATAATTTCTGCCCTTGAAGTTTAAAATATGTGGTAACTTCTGAATATTATTGTCCTGGTTACAGAAATTTGTTTTAATGTATGAAATTATTGAAAACATATCCTGGAAAATGGGTGGTCAAAACCAGTGCCTCAAGAGAGCAGTCTCTCAGGAGAAATTTGAGGAGTAGAAATATAAATGCCCAAACTATTTGCTGTGATAATATAACTTCTTCTACAACAATCTACAAAACTGTTTTACTTGGTGGGAAATAGCATATGGACAGAGGAGTGCAAGAAACTGAATGGAATTGAAAGAGATTTTCTGTTAGATAAAAAACAGTGGTCACTGAAGTGAAACTAAACTGAATCATAGCTCTCGTCTCTCCTTTTATTCTTTCCATTGAGGCTGCCTCAAGAAGTAAGCTGTGCCTAAACTGGAATGTAAAAGAAAAAAAAAGCCTTTTAATACTTTCAGAATTTTTATATCTACTGCTGAAGATGACTTTATGACTTTTGGCTCTGAGGGCTACTGTGTCATTTTATACCACTTAATGTAATATTTCCAGAGGAAAAAAAATACAGATGCTGAAATGTAGTCAGACTTCAAGCTGGATACATACAAAATTATGGCTCAGGGCTGAAACTGAGAAATAAATAAAAAGTTCACTGAATATGAAACAACGGGGGATAGAGATTGCAGTTGGCCACTGTCACAGTTCCTCCATTTTGCTTTCAAACTCTCCATACTCTCTTTTGGTCTTTCTCACCGAAAACAAAATATAATGCAAGAACCCAAGACTCTTTGTCTGTCTCTTCTGTGCAACCACTTCAAAGTTCAGAATTCTAGTAAAACTGCTGCAGCTCCAGCTGTAAATAGTCATAAGATCTATCTGTGGTATTTATTTTAACTACATGTGCCAGTTCACATTATTGCTGTGGAAGGAATGTTAAAATTAAATCTGTTGCAAAAACAAACAAAACTAGTTTTCTTAATCAGTGTCAGAGTTGAATTTTTCCTTCATACTTCTGCGGAACCTGGGTAGTTATAAGTTAAGTGAAGGTATAAGAATTTTAATCATTTTTAAAGACACTTTCTATGAGTAGAAATTTAACAGACTATTTTAGAGTCATTTCTCCGCTGTATGTAGAGAACACTGCCATCTGGAGAGAAAACGAAGAGAATTGTCTCACACTTGATGGCAGCAGACAACTCAAAATTCAGGGTTCAGGAGCACTAAGTGACGTGGGACACATTTTGTTGGAGCAATCTAATAGGCTGCGAGGCCAGCAGGGCATCACTTACACAGGAGCAGGACAACTGTGATTTTGGTGATGGAGTGTCCTCAGCAGGGCAGCTCAGTTTTCAGGAATGGTCCATGCTAACAATAACTATCTTTCTGAAGCTGTGAACTGCCCTGAAAATGAATATGAGCCCTTGCAGCATAGAAATGAGGAACTCCAATTTCTGCTGAATCATTTTTCTATGTCCTAGAAGAGAGTAGCCATGACAGATGTAATGCAGTGAAAGAAGAGGAGCTTCTGGAAGTTCCATGCATATCAACAAGTTTTGAAACTGCAATCCCTCCATCTCTATTATGATATAAAAGCTATCAAAATCCAAATACCTCCTCTCCCACCTCCTTTCAACATTATGGAGCTTAATACATAGCATAATTTGTTAGTTTTGGTAGCATTTTTGTAATACGGTTGTTAGCACATGTCTGTGGGATGATTCACACTTGCAAACCTCATAAATACGGCTGATATCATCTCCATTTTACAGACCAGAAAACTCGAGAAGGAGGTTGTAACCTCCACAGAATCGCATGATATTTAGATATCTTAAGAAGCTAGTTTTGTTTACAGATGCATATCCCATAAAATTAAGAGTTTTTAATTTAAGGGGAAAAAAATGAAGTAAAACTGTATGTGGGAGTGAAAATAACTTCAAAAAATGCTCAGGGTGGCAATTGTAACTCAGTTCTAAGCAGTCAAGACAAAGGTTATGATATTTCTTTGAAAATGTCACTTCAGTGCTGCTGCTATGCATGCCCAGGGGTCACTCATAAGGAGAAAATGGAAAACACAAAAGGAAAACACCCTTCTGCCTTTTTTAAGGCAGTTACTGTCTGCATGGCAGACACCTTTCAGTGAAAGGTCTCATTAGTTAAGAAGTTCACATACATCTCAGCTCAGAAATACCCTTACTTCCAAAAGCATTTTGAAAAATTGGGAAAGCCTCAAGAAGGCAGTGAAATCCTCAGCAATATGGGGCAGGTTCCTCACAAGGATGGACTGAACAGGTCAGAATTCTGCGCTTGCAGAAGAAATGCAGACCTGTAACATCATGAGCAGTTCAGAACAGATGTTTAGAGAACAATTTCTAGTTATTGTTCATTGCACAAGACGTAACAATGTGCCAAGGGATTATCAGGTGTGAAAGAGGTTAATATCTCTAGGCGTGGAGGGTCTCTTTTTTATTATTATTATTTATTGTCTTTTCTTTCCAATTGATTTTTAAGAGAAGTGGTTATTAATTGGTCAGAGAAATGGAACAATTTTGAGGGTCTGCTCAGGAGGATGCACGCAGACAATCAGTTTGAAGCTCTTTCTGGTTCTTTCATTTCGTTTTGAAGCTCACAATAGAATTTAAAAAATGTTTAGCAGTGTAGATACATTTTTTCCATTCATCGGTGACTGCTAAGAATGTTATTGCTTTGAATGTTGATTGTAGACCCAGATTCTACATTTCTTAACAGTTTTTTGTTTTGGTTTGTTTTTTTTTTGGTTGGCTGGTTTGGTTTTTTTCAGACGTTTTCACTTAGTTTACAAATGGCATTTGCTAAGCCTTCTGTGTTAGATCAAAGCTCTTAGGATGTAGTAATATACATAGTTTAAGAATGATAGCTAGCTAATCAGTATGGTATTTTCTATTATCAAATTTTTGACAGCTACAGTGTTCTTAACTACTAATTCAGGAAAAGGGGAAAAAAAAAAAAACCAGACCACAATATATAATTATGGTAAGTATCTGTTAACTATCAATCTGTACTAGTATACAGTAATGCAATATGTTTTGTGTGGATGTGCTGATTATGACCACATGATTTTTGGGCAAATTGCTTATGATCAATGCTTTTCCAGTAGATTCAAGCACACTGCCACTATTGCTGTATTGAACTAAGCAATGAAAGGATTTGTTCTGAAGTTGCCTTTTCTCTCATGAGAGGCATGTGGTCTTCCACATAAGCAAAACCTCAGTGTGTGTTCTTGGGATTCTTAAGCTTTTTAGTTACTATAGGAGTAGAGTGATTTTTTAGCGTAACATCTTTACAGAAGATTAAAACTCTGTTTTGGTTCAGATCTCCATCTTTTTTAAAGTACATGTGAGTGGATGAAGGGATGCTGAAAGCTGTGGTTTATAAAAAGATGGAGTATGTCAACTCACAATCTGTGCCTTGAAACTGCCATGTATCAGGCATAAGGACTGTTGACAGGTCTTGATGGAAATGTGTTATATCAGGTTATAAACTAGCCTAGCCGACCCTAACTTCTTTGACCTTAAAGACAAGTCCAAAAGAGAGTGTTTTCTGGTTACCTTGAAGGTTAAATAAATAAATAATTTTGTATTAGGCAGAGCATTTTCAGTGAAAATTGGAAAACAGAATGAAGATTTGCTAGAAGTAGGGAGGGGAAAATATGCAATAATGAAGCCACTATTAAAAACAAACAAACAAAAAAACAGGAATACAAACTGCAATTTTATGCCTCTTTGTCCTTTTATTATGAGAGAAAATAGAAACTGTTAACTTGCCTTCTTTAAACATTTACTATCTTATCTCTTTACCTTCTCTTATTCATATCAACTTTAAAGAAAAAATCCTGTTTTTCAGTCTCCTGTTAGATTTTTTTTCATATCTTTGATCATTTTTATTGCTCTTCTCTGGAGCCCTTTAGTCTGTTCTGTATACTTTTGTTTTGGTTTGGTTTTGGATGTTTTTTGTTTGTTTTGTTTTGAAAAGAGTGGGACCAGAACTGAAGACAGTTACTGAGGGAGGAAGCTGTTACAGATTTATAATATTTGGTTTACCCCAACTTCATCCTTACGCTTTTCTTCATCCTGCTCACTATCCATTTGGATTAGGATTTTCCAAGGATTTAAAGGACTGTGGACATTTAAAGGACATAGGACCTTTTTCCTATGGAATTTCAAAACTCCACTAGATTCTTTTGTAAAGTCGATTATTATTGAAATACATTTTCCTATTTATCTACATATGTTTAGAGAGCTCTTTAGATTTGAAAGAAATAATGTAAACAACTGATTCTTTTAAGGATTCATTTGGGATTTGAGCTCCTACCTATATGTATGTCTAGATATGTATTTTATCTCCAAACCACCACTTATAAATGGAAGAATTTCTTCCTAATTTGCATAATTATTTTTTTTAATTTTGCACATTAAAGCTTGTGAACACTGAACTTGTTAAGTGTGCAAACATGGTAGTGTGTCTAGAATTACCTAAAACCTCCGCGTGAGTACAGAAAATTTTTCGCACTAATTTTTTAAATCATTACCTACAAATATTTTTTTAAAAATTCTTACTCAGGTTAGTGTCATGAAAATATATTTGAACGTGTTCCTGTTGTGTTTTATACTGCTATATATTTCTCATCTTCTCTTTTATCAAGAGAAGACTTCAGGTGCTGTGTCTCTATAAAAGAACTCTGTTCTGTTCATCTTGTCTATATTCATAGTTTTTTCTCAACTGGATAAGAAATAAATATAAAATTCCCATAAATATTGTATCCAAATGACCTGATGGAAGGGGGGGAAAAAAAAAAGAAGAAAGGATTTCTGATTATAAACCAAGGCCAGTTAGGTATGCAAGAGCGCATCTAATTTATGCATGCAGTTGCCATGACTATGTATGCACACTGGATAATTGCTAGCACAAATGACTGCTGGCATTTGCACACACATTTATCCAATTAGTATGTGCAATCAAAGTAATTTCATGCGCAAATTAGCTGCACAATTGTGCATGCCTTCTGCACATGTAATTGTATGCCTAATTGGTCTGAAAGTCTTGTTCACAATGTGTGTCTTGATTTTATTGCAATACAACATTAAAAAGTGAATTTTATATGCAGAAATGCAAATTTTACATAATATTAGCATTTAGAAATAATTCCAAACTCTTTTTATTAGATTTCACAAAGCAAACATTTCTCTGCATCCTACCTGTAGGCAATGTGAGCTCTCATTCCATAAATTAAATGACAACTGAAAACTCAGCTTGCCTTGAGCGGAAATAAGGTCCCAAAGTTTCACCATTTCTGTTCTTTATATGCTACATATAATGCTAGAAAATACTACATTATTATGAACGCTTGCATACAAAGGATGTTCAAAACATTGTCCTGGATTCATATTAAAAGAGGATGTATTAAGCACTATATTTAGTTAATATAAGCGTGAAAGTCCTTTAGGAAAAATAAAAACGTCAAAATTCTGTTTGATGTAATTTTTACCCATTTGATCATATGCCTGAACTAGAGACTCTTTAAAAGTGAGTTTCTTTGTTTTGTAGTCATATTTGTTGGCATAAATTTTTAACGTTTTGATTCGAAGAAACAGGGAACTGTATTTTTATTTGAAAATATCATACCGGGCTCTGTAGAGTAAGCTGTTATCATGGAAAAACTTCCTGAATATCTATAATTTTGTTTTGTTTTGTTTTTTACTATTCAGAATTCATTTAATTTGCAAAAGTTTTGGCATTGTTTTTAGCATTTCAGATAGTGAGGTACAGTATCTTCTGCGCTTTCTCATCTGGCATTAAGTGAGAGCTTACGAATTGTGTCTTGGAAATGTTAAAAAATGACAGAAACTATCTGCCATTGAGTTTCCCTTTATTATTTTTGAGATGTTTTCCTTGGCCTGGCAGTTCTAAAAGTAGTTTTCCAAAAACTAGCCCAGGTACAAAAGAAAGGTAAAGTAAGGAAGAGTGCATATAGTTGCTTTTCAAAGAAGAAGAGCTTTTATTTAGGCATCCAGTATCAGGGAGAGATAATATGCCATTAGGCATTTATTGGCAGATAAGGGAAGCTGATAGTAATCTTCAGGGCTTTCCGATGTGAAAGAGCTATTCTTATCTACCTTTGTGCCCTAACCTGAAGGCCATTCTGGTGAGAAAAATGTAGGGAGATGCATCTTGCTTTTTTGTTAAAAGACAATTTATGCCACTCCCACATTGTTCAGTGTACTTCTGATAGCATAGCAAAATTCCTCAGCCATTCTCCACATGGTTGGTCTGCCAGGCAGCATAGCAGCATGCGGTAAAGCACCTCTCCAAGCACCTCTTGGAGAAAGAGAGAACCCAGTTGTTGACTTTAACCCCTGGAGCTACGAGAGAGCGCGAAGCAGCTGCAGCAGTGCTGCCCAGAGGGAGCCCTCTCGCACGGCCCCAGCAGCCGGTCTCCTGGCTCCCTACGTGCTAGATGGATCTGGACTGTCCTGGCTGTGGCTGTCCTCATTTCTCAAAAGTAAGATTAAAACACCTAAAGCAGGGGCAAATGCAAATGGTAACATGTGACTAAGCGTGTTAATGCTGTATATATCCAGCCATGTTTGTGTTCCGCAGTGTGCAGAACTCGTTAGGCTGTTGTTAATCAGTGCCTCATGTCCATTGTGTGAACTTGTTAATGTTTAAGAGGATGGGACATGCCCCATCCACAGAACACCCTACGTGTAGCAGAAAACATGCCACAGCTTGGGCTTTGGCTGTGCTTTAACGTGAGGTTGTTCAGGCATCCCCCTTTAGCATCTGAACAAATACGTTGAAGTTAGCTTTTGTTGCTTCCAGTGTAGCAGAGCTAGTGATGTGCATTGGTGGTGGCTTCAGCTTGGTGTTTTCAGATTCAAATCCTGATGAGGATGCTTTATTCAAAGGACTTTAATTGTACTTTTGTTTTTTTATTAAATTAAAAAACAATATTAAAGATAATCCAATGTATTAGAAAGCTGAGTCAAAGAGTTCAGTGTTGGTTACTTGGGAATTGTTTGCATAAGGATTTTTTCTTCTGTTAATACATGATATGTAAAAATTATAGTAATCGTGTAGCACAGGGCCTCTTCGGTCTGTGTGCAGGTAACCAGCTTTCAGAGCCGGACTGAGGTTTATGCTGTGAGCTTGTTGCATGTCAGGGCAGCTCTCTATTTACACTGGAAGTGGCCAGTGCACTAAACAAACCAAATAAAAATAACAAACCAGAGGACTGTAAGAGAAGTCAGTCATGTCCTCTCCTTGTCAAGGACTTCTCTAAGGGTACCCAGCAAACATTTCAAATGAAATTTTGGCACGTTGTCACCTAGAAAAAGAGCAGTCCAAGTCGAGGTCCTTTGAGATGCACAGTCCTAGATTTTTAGGGCTGCCAGTGAACTTAGTATGAGCTGTGAAAACTTGCTCCTCTTGGTAAAGAGACAAACATAAACATGGCTCACGGTTCCACTTTTCCAGCAATTCATTGTGTTTTGGGGTGCGTCACTGTCTCAGTTTGTCAAAACGGGATTTATAATGTAATTTTATGTTCTGGGAGAACTGCATGTGTAAGGTAATTAGTACTTGCAAGAAAACTTAGCAATAAGTTCCAAATACTATGGTTTTATACTGAGTTTTGGATGGAGTAAATAAAGTAGACTGTAGCACACAGAGCTACAAAGATTAAGAGAAATACCGAGTATTTGCATGTGCTGAGCACTCTTAATCTTCCACACTAAATAAGGGGTAAATTACGTGGTTGCGTAATTAACCATGGACTGATGGTGTCTACACGCACGAAAGTCAAATTAAGGTTGCTGGCACAGCATTATTCTGCTGCTCATGTTTCTTCTTTGAACGATTTCTACTCTTTACATTACGAGCACTACATCGAAATGTTGCCATGCCTGCGAGCGGGATTTGGTCTCTGACTGGTGCTTTTGGAGGAATTATGAGAAAAGGCACAAATGCCAGTGACGTAAGCTACAAACGTAGCAGCAGAACATTTAGCTCCTTGTAAAATAAGATTAAACAGCGTGTGACATTTATCACCGTTCTATACCACTCAGTGGTATTATAACATTATTTATGTTATAATATATAATCACATATATATAATGTATATATAATTATATATATAATATATAATGTTATAATAACATTTAACATTATTTTCTGTTTGCTTTATTAAATATTGTGTACTAGTGATGATAATTGTGACCTGCAAGCGATAAGTTTGATGTATTTCAGTAGGCAGAGGATGAAGAACTTCCTTTGACACCAAATTTTGGGGCTATGTGATTTTACAGTGGTTGGCTTCTTAAAAATATAGAAGTAAATGAGTTTAAGAAAATGTAGTACCTTGGGCTTTGTTTAGCTTTCAGGTGAGCTGGATGCATTCTGGCTGAAATGGTTTAGGTGTTACTTAGCTGGCCATGGTAGTTAAGTTTTTTTTTTTTCTTTTTTTCCCCTGTAACAGAGTTTCAAATTAATTTGCAACGGTTTAAATAACTCGCTGAAAGACCAAGTATAGATGAGATTAAAATTTCCCTTTGATATTCGTAGATAAGAGAGTTGAAAAATGTACACTGCATATACCTACCTTGTACAGAAATAATGATAAATATCTAATGAGGAAATTAGTTCCATAGTCCGTAAACTGGAAGGGGTCAAGTAAGAATGGATTTTTGGAACAAAATTAACAAAACAACATCAGTTCCCATCATTTCAGGAAAAGGTTTTGTGTTGCATTATGGACTACAAGTACTAAGTTCATTATACACACGTACCTCTAAAAATATTTTTTTTTCCATGGAAAAGCTTAGTAGCAAAGAGAAGGGAGATATGGTAACTGTCTATAAAATGAAGAAGGAATTGAAAGTAAATTCAGAATGCTTATTCACTGTTTTGCTTAAGCCCCCCAAAGAGGTTAATTGTCAGAGTGCTGTTTTAAAACAAGCAAAAGGAAGTAAGGAAGTACTTTTCCACAAACCTTAGAACTTTTAGAACAGAGTGATTAAGGTCAAAAGGATAAAAAGGATCTAAAGAGATTGAGAAAATTAATGAAGCCGGAGTTTATCAGTTGCTGCAAAACACAACAGCCTAGATGAAATCTTGGTCCCAAACTCCTGGCTATCAGAAGCGAGGGCAGAGTATCTGAGGAAGGATCACTCTGTCTAACCTGCTTCTTACACTCTTTCCCTAAGGGTTTGCTACCAGACATGATAAAGACGGGATGCTCAGGGCCAGTGTGGCAGTTCTGTGTCCTTATTTGATTGATTACGCTGGCTTCTGGAGCTTAAGTCTTGGCACTTGGAACGTAGCTTTCAGGGGCTTGGGATGCAGGTGGCTGGCTGACCCCTAAGGTCTAAAGCCTGAACGTAGACATGGTCGGAATAGAAATAAGTGCTTTTTTCTTTCTTTCTTTTTCTTTTTTTCAGTACCTAAGAAAATTGGAACAGTCTATCCCTGAAGTACTAACCCAAGCTGAATATTGCCTGTTTCACCTGAGTGTCTTATGCCCAGATTATGCTAGATCTGCTCAGTCCAAATACATGTGACAGTACACCCACTGGGATGCCTGTCTGTTGTTTTCTGCCTCTCTTCCTTTCCCAGACTACATGCTTCCCTTTGAATATAGTTTACAATCCTCTCTCTCATATTTTGCTGAGCCAGAGGTTAGTAGACTTAGTGGTTTGCTTTTAGGGAAAAAAAAAAAGGCAACATGAAAAATACATTTTTTTCCTATGTTAAATATATTTTTCTATTTTCAGCTTTTGATCTAAAATGACTTAAGTAGCATTTTTTACAAGAAAGGAACAGTAGAGGGAGGTGTTCTCTAACTTTCTTACCGTCAGCTCTTCTAAAGTATGTATTGAAAATCAATTTTGCCATGTGATTTGACTGACATCTGAATACAACAAGTATTACATTGCATTTTAAATATTCTGTGACTGAAAATAGAAGTTGAAAGACTGTTGAAAGTGTCCAAGATACTTGGCATATGCTCTGGGACTGAAATTGGATATGTTTATTCAGACACTTACAAGGCTTTATATACATTTGAAGGCAGACAATTCTGGTTCCATAAATTCAAAAATCGTACCAAGTCTGCCTTTAAGACATTCATTTTAATGAAACATATTTTAACCTGTTTTATGAATTTTGCATCTCTGGAAAAATGTGATCACTGTGATTATTTTTAAATTTATTTTTGATGCTCAAATTCTTTTTTTTTTTTTTAAATAATTCCCAATTTTGGCTTCCTTGCAGCTTCCTAGGGGGAGTTTCTGTATACTTGTCAGACATCTCAGCTGCTGACATACGCATCTGCAATTCTCTCCCCTCATTACTGTCCTTCTCTGCTTCCTTTCTCTTTCCTTGTCCAGCAATCCAGTGCAGCCTCTTTTTTTCCCCTCCCCATCTTTTCCTTCCCCATGCCCGTGAACTGCTTCATCCTACAAAGTTCCTGCATTCATCTGATTCAATTTGATAATCTCTTATCCACCACTTTTGTGTTCAGATTCTTGTTCCCCTCTCTACCATCTTGTTGCTCTATTTCCTACCAGCAGGTTTGTTCCCGTTCAGCCTTGAGGGAAATAGCATCACGTCGTTGAAAGGTGTGTGGTCATAATCCCAAAGAAAATACGAGGAAAGAGAGCCATACTGAGTGAAATGTTCACAGAAACCCTGTAATAGTTTGTGATAGGCTAAATATTTACACTGAGGCTGGTGATAAAAGTGTAAGTGTCTGCATGCCTTGCAAAGCCAGCAGCATACATTTGGATTAGTTTTTTTCTGAGTGTCAGTTAAGTGGATGAAAATAGGTTTTGTCATAACAGACATATGGATTCCTTCCCAGCTATTTCCAAAAGGGTTCTTGTGCAACCTCTTACTAACCTCATTTGTAAAATGGGGGAACAATACCTGCTGCCTTCGTATGGTTTTGCTCAATAATTGGGTCTTTGAAGCATGGGCTTTTGGCTTCCATCCCAGTGCACCTGTCCCTCGGTGAAAGGGTATTTGATGGGGCTGTTTGTCTCTGTCTCTCAAATTGCTGATACGTTGGTCAGACACTCTCCCAGCTGGGGAGCCATATGTCGCAATTGCTTATGTTCAGTGGCTTTGATTAGGCATTTTTCTTTCAATTAAATAAAAATTGTCAGATTTTAAACAGAAGTGTTAAGAGTGGCCATTTGTAGATAAAAGGTGAAGTCTGTGGGAGCAGTGAAGTAACTAAGCAGGACGAGTTTCCGTAAAATGGAGACAAAATTTGAGGCCCAGCAGTCCTTGTGAGAAGTGTCGCTGTGGGTAATGGAATGGAATTACATACCCATTACGGGAACTACAATGGAATTTGGTAGATTAGTGAATTACAACATTTGGTCTGCTTTTTCAGGAGATAGAAGAAAGTATTTGTTCACTTTGTCTATTCTTCAAACTATGAGTTGTTTTATACACAAATTATAAAGTGACATTTTTCCTCAAGAGTCAATTATTTTCTCTATGTGCATTTTTACACAAAGATAGCTAGAACACATTCTCTATTAATTTGGGGGTATGGAAGTACAAAAACTGTTGGTACATGTTGGAACCTTTATCTCTATAAATGTATATATCAAATACTGTCAAATTAGCATTTCTCTTCCAGTCTTTGCTCACATTTAAATGATTTCTGCTGTATTGTTCTCAGTGATGTTCAGCTGGTGATGTTGGTGAGCGCAGCTACCTGAAGCAAACTTCCACCCCTTTTTTGCAAGAAAAAGAAGTTTAGAGGAATGCATTTGGCAGCATTATATGGAATTTTCCACTGCATCTATCCAGTTACGGATTGTAAGTCATGTTATTGCATTATACAGATACATCTCTATAAACAATTTTTATTTGTGTCCAGAAAGAAAATGCCATTTTAGAAAATAATTTTAGATCAGCTGTTTCTGCAGTTCTTCCTAACACCTAACTGGCATTTCACTAGTGTGGAAAATCCAATAGTGAAAATAGAAGCATCAGTTTGAACTTAAAATCCACCCCCATTAGAATGAGTAGTGTGGCTTCAATGATGGGAACTAAACTGCTGGATTTTGTCTTCTATGTAGAGCAGTAAACTCCCTTTTCATTTCTGTGATATTTTTATGGAATCGAGAAGTTATTTCATTTCTTATAGGAAAAGCTATCAAGAACTGAGTTTTAGATATGTCTTCCCCTATTCCTTGATAAATTGGATTCTGTACTGCATTCGGTATACTTTGTTTTAGAAGGTTTAGTGAGAACCTTCACAATAATGTCAAAGAGAACTCATGAATGACTGCTTCCTGGCCAGCTGCTAAGAAAAAGCTTAGCGTCACAATTTGATTAAGGAGGAAAAAGATCTTGGATTTGAGTGTAGCAGACTAGTATGGTCCTGTTTGGACCCCAGAATCATAACATCTGCATGAAAGGAGCAGCTTCATTGATTCAGCTTGTAGCAACTGTTGCTGCTTACTCATTACCATTGGCTGTATGTAGTGAACTGCCTTAGGTAGAATTATTGTCAAATCTTACTCCAAGAAGGTAAACAAATAATCTAACAGTGAACCACTGGATCAAAAAATCTTTACAGTTTAGAACAGTGAAGAGATATTAAAAATACCTTAAACATCAGATGTGTAGGAACTCTGGAACCCCAGGCTCTGGGACATGTTTGTTCCACGTCTGACAGATCTGAATGTGTTTTTTATGACATGTCAGTAGGACATGCCATTGAAGTGTTGATTCTTGGGGAATAAACATTTGGAAGTGAACAGGCTTGCCACTTGCTGAAGTATGATTGAATGACAGCTGTTCTGTTTTCCTAAATTTCAACAAGAAAACTATCTTGAAGTTTTCAGGAGCTAAATCTGTCAGTTTTTTGATACAAAGGAAATTTGGAAGGGCTGGAAAACTGAAAGAAGTGGGGGTGGAAGGATGGTTGCAGAAGACAAATCAGAAATAAATATGGATCGACCTTGTACTTTTATTTACATTCGTGTCGTATTTTAGAACCTCAAACTGAATAGAGGTATTTTAAGGCCAATGATAATATTTTTTTAAAAAGAGGCTGTAAGAGTATGTAATCTGCCTTCCTCACTGCATCCAGTGAAGTTCGGCATCAAACTCAGAATTAAGAATGCAAGGCAATGACAGCACAGCTGTGGCTCTGCATACTCAGCAGGGAGTATGCTAGAACCTACGCTGCACACTGCACTTACCATCAGTTTATTACGCCTATACAGGTAATGGTAATTCTCATCATTCTCAAAACTCTCAGTATCTGGTGCGTAGTTGTAAATTAATAATGCTTTGGGTATCATATCTGTTTCTGTAACTGCTGCTAATGAAGTTCTCCATGTGCAGATTTTATTTAAATTGTACTTTTCTTTTGATCTTGCTGTTAGTATTTGAAGTTGACTGATATTTATCACTGTGTTCTCACTACCTGCCCTAGTTTCCCTGGTGCATACCCCATGGCTCTCTTGCTTAATGCTGAACTGGCAGAGATGCTGGCAAATGTATCACAGACAAGCTGATGAGGTCAGACTAATGACTTAGGCTGGGTTCTGAACTTAAAGCTTTTGCCATTTTGGTTGAGGTAGTTTTTTTTTGTTTTGTTTTGAATTTCTCAGGGAGGGGTGAGGGGTGTTACACCCAACAAAAACTCTTAGTATGGACGCAGCTACTAAGCTAGCATAGCTAGTCTGGCAAACGTAGCTTAATATTTGGTGAGCGTTCAATGATACATCCTGGAGGCCTCGGGCAAGTCAAATGAGTATTTTCATAGAATCATAGAATATCCCGAGTTGGAAGGAACCCATAAGGAATTTTAATTCAGTTTAGTTCAGGAATTTTATTTTAATTCAGTTTTCAGTGTATTTCTCTTACGGTTAGGTTACTCATTTTAAAAGTAGCCATATTTTACTGTCAGTATCATTAAAAAAAAATAGCGCTCATTTCAGTATAAATGAAAGGGAAGTGTTACCAGAAAACAAGTTTGTGATGAGTGTTCTTCTGTTGGTACAGATGGCATCTGTATATTTTTATCACTATAAATCACTCACAGTTGGAGTCATACTTAGTCCAATGTCTTGCTTTGTGTTTATTAAAATAATCACAGTTTTAGATATTATATTAATTACTCAGTTCATCTGAAACATTCGTATTCGTAGATGAAAAAAAAACATTTATTTTGAGAAAGCAAATGACAATTATTTTTCAACATATTTATAAATGTATGAATGAAACAAATTATATTGCAAAGCAGCAAATTAGTTGAATTAGTAAGCTGAAATGTTGATTTGTAATTCTTACTTTTCTCATAAAATATATTTCAACTGTATGATTGTTAAATCAAGACTTAAAAAAGTACCGTTAAATGCACTGGGAATAGCTATTTAGATTTAAATTTGACCTACATTTTAATATTTTTTTCCTGAAAGTTCAGTCTGTTGATAAAACTCCACAACAACTGTTGAGTTTGTTTTTATACTGGGATGACAACAGTTGCATTCCAGTTCTGAATTGGTAATAGTCAACAGCTGTACTAGCTTTGAGGGCAGGACAGTAAGAATTTAAAGACTACATTTTCAACTAGAAGAGAGCTTTTTTGTTCTAATAGATTTAGATCAAACTACCTGTTTTTTTTTTTCCTGCTTCTGGGGATTGCGGATGACTTGTTTGGCTGTTAGCATAACCAAAGCAGTTTACAGACTCTCTCGCATTATGTAGGTTACCCATGCTTCAGAGATGTCCACTCTCAGATTAGGAGTGCCCTATTCTTCCAGTGCCTGAGCCAAACCCCAAAGCACTGAAAGGGAGAGTAGAGCTGTGAGTGCCTACAGGCTGCTACTCTTCACTGTATCTGGTGAGTTTGTCTAACTTGTCCATTTCATGCAGAAACTGTAGTACTATGAGTCCCTGCAAATCGTGCTGGAAACATTCCACGTAGCACTAGAAATGAGCTGTAGGCTGTGCTTCCTTCGTCTTTGCAAAGTGGTAAACAGGGAGTAGATATGATTCGCTCCAAGCTCTCCAAACTATGAGCTACAGCCTGAAGCAAAACAAAAGGAATTTCTTAGTTCTCTCAAATGAAAACCTGCTTTCCATAGGATATGTGAGGGAAGCGGGCCTGCATGTACAAAAGGTGTCATAAACTGCTGCCAGCTGGTTATATAATCTAGGTGACCTGATCAAGATAGACAACTTCTTAGTTACTGCTTTTTTTCAGAATTGTTGCAGTTTTCTGTTCTGAACCTTAGCAATTACCCAGTTGAATTAACTTTGAAGGAATGGTATTCAAACTGTGAAATACTGGAAGTATTCAGATAATTTTGTATCAGTAACATTTATTGAAAACTAGAAGAAAATGTATGTTTCTATAGGCAGACACACCCGACCTAACCAGTTTCAAATTTGTACACACTTGCATTAGCAAATTGTAGCTTGCTTTGCTCAACTGAACTATGAGTCATAAAGATATCAAAGAAAATAACATCCAAAAATTCACTTTACGGGTAACATGTAATTATAAAATGTGTTGACTCAAATGAAGTCTTGTTCATAGGCAGAATTATCTTGAATGACCTTCTATTTAAATATGCCTTTATACGAAGGGCCTACACTTGCCATCCCTTTTTGTGTGAACCCTCTGAGCATGTCAGCAGCAATATTCAAAGTGCAGGGATGCAGAGTCAGGCTAGCTTTAGCACTGCTGCGTTACTTGCATGCAAGGACATGAGGAGGTGGGCTTTTTTGTTTCTTTCTTTGTTCTTGTAGAACATATAATAAATGTACTTTACTGCTAAAGACTGCATGTAGAGGGAGAACATGACATTTGTGTTCATGGTATAAAATATAATTAGAAAGAGTTCCCTGTCTCACTTGGGTTGGTAAAATTCATTTGTCTCCATAGTGGAGAAAAGGACACATGTTTCACATACTTCTGAGGTAATGAACTCTGGAGTCATTCCAATAACTTCAGGGCAGTTACTCAGTATTTACAGCCACATAACTGAGTTCGGAATGTGCCCCTCAGATTTGAAAACACTCAGAAAACAGTTGTGAGAAAATCACTCTGCAGAAGACAGTAATAGGGAGAAAGGAATATTTCAGAAAATAATTTGTCTAATCTGTTTTATAAATTCATATTTCCACAAACATACATTCATATTTCCACATCATAGAAAAAGGGACTTCAAATTTCATCCAATTCAAGCTACTTACCTTAGTAAGGTGGTACTTTAGTGTATTTCTGTACTTTCTTCTTCCACTTCATCAGAGTCAGTGTAAGATACTGGCTTGCATTAACTTACTGTGTAATTTTTAATTTCATGATGTAATAATACCATATGTCCCAGAAAAAACACTATGGGAACTCAATATGAAAATATTGTGTAATTATTTCTTATATTTGATTATAATTGTGGAGTAAGTCTAAATAAATATATATATATATTTCACACAGTAAATATTACTGGAGTAGCAAATTAGGAATTAGATATGAGAGAGCAGAAGTTGTTTTCCCCACATCTGCAGGAATACACTCACAGTGAATAGATAAGTCAGATCATACAATTTTTCTACCAAATTTTGTTAGATTGCTATTACAAGATTTCTGCCATCTGTAACTCATTTTAATGAGACCAGCTGTTCTTGTGTTATTTTGACCACATCCATTTCATGATTGTAAAGTACATCTCTTCTCGGTTTGGATTTGATCCAAAATAAAATTTGTAAAGCGAAAATAAAATGATAAACTGTGCCACCAGCTCGTACCCTGCTTGTCCCTCTTCACTTGTTCCTCTCCCTCTGGATTCAGTGGCACTTTGTATTCTGGTTTAGGTCATCTGTAGATGTAGATGTGAATGCATTACACAAAAATGCTATTGGAACTATACTTTTTTAAACTGTGTTATTACGGTGTATGAATAGCAACAAGTTATACAATAACATTAAAAAAAAAGTTCACTAGAAAATACTGAAGCAAGGTTTTAGAAATTTGTCTTAGACATCACTTAATAGATATTTGATATATGGGATAAAAAGTATTCGTAAGATTTACTGTGATTTACTGTGATTTAAAAATTCTTCCTTATAACTTTTTAATAAAAATGTGAGAAAAAAGGATACTTGAACAGAAAATATAGCGATGCATTTACAACTTTTATTCAAAAAAAATAGTTGTTTCGGTGTTTGGTGTCAGAAAATATAACATACTATTGCACTAGGGAGTATTCAGTAGTTTTGAATATGCTTGGAATATTATATAGCTGCTATCTATTGAAGCTCAAAAATGTAACCTGTGTTCATTTAATTTCTGTGATATTAGCTAATGAAGAAAAAATATATCAGCTTGAATAGTTAATCTAGGGACTGGTTTATGTTTTTGATAATGCAACTTGTTCTGCAGTGGCTCTGGACAGGTTAAAGCATGCCTATAATTATATATCACATAAACACATTACTGCAGTGGTTTCTATAGGCACAGTTCCAGGAACAATCTGGGTTTGTTCTAAATAACAAATACAGTGCCATTGCAAAGTGTGGGAAAGAGTGCGTAACATCCAGTAAAAACGCTCATGCTGGTAGGACTATCATTTGGTTGTTATGCACATAATAATACAAGAAAAAAATAATTAATTAGAGATTGTTAAGAAGGGGTTGGAGATAACTGTTTTGCCAAATTAGTAGTCTGAAGATAAGACCCAGCTCAGTAGAAAATTCCTCACCATCACTATTTGGCTGGAATGTACGAAAGGGAGATTAATTCGCCGTTCTTTAAAGTAATTGAAAAGGTGGTGGTTGTTTTTCTCAGAAAGGCGAGGAGCAGGAACTCTTAGGAAGGAGTTACTATGCCAGCTGCTGACCTAGCTGATGTTTCAAGTACATCACAGGGAGTGATGGACATTATATACAGAATATGCAGAAGTGTTGTTGGTTGGTTACATGGACCAAGCTCAGCAGTACTTGCAGCTCTTTGTGAATACATTTGTTTTTTCTGTTCTAAGAGTGAATTTTCTCTACAGCACAGTGGCTCTTGGAATTCAGACATTAGCTTCTGTTGTATCTCTGTATTCAAAACCAAAAGATATATGATGATTTCTTCTAATGATTCTCCTCTATTACTATTTTTATCCACTTGTGAAAACTGGTTGGAACACAACAGATACTTTACTTTTCCAAGAACTCTTCATGCTAGTTGAAGAAGGATTTCCTAAGCAGTAAGTAACAAGGATATCACTGGCGGTTTTTAAGCTTGTTGAAAGTGGCTCACTGAAAAACAAACATACAAAACCTCACAACAAAAGAAATCTGTTTCGAGTACCTAGCTGACATATGCTGCAGGGAACTGAAAAAGCACAGAGATGAGAATGTATCATCCTGTCAGCTTTGTCATAACCAGAATAGTACTTGTCGCTTGTGGATATAGTTTTAGTGTAGCTCTAGTGGCCTGTGCTGACCCTTTTCTATGAGCCATGCAGCTCAAGAAGAGCTTGAAAGGTTCCAGCATGGTGTCAGTGCTCGATTGCCCGTAAAGCCACTTAAAAGCAGATACAAAACCTGCAGTAGGAACTGCTAAGGTCAATGGACTCACCCCTTCTTTTCCACCCCAAGTATTTCAAAACTAGCACTTTTTTGTTTTCTGGAGCATGAATTGTGTCAAAACAGATCAAATGTATTACTTTACATTCATGTCATCGTTTTTTTGTTTTAGTCTTTTACTCTAAAGGTCTGGGGTTTAAAAGGTTTAAAACACCCATTTATTGGAGGAGAGTTCATTTTAGAATTACCATACTACAGAAGAAAGGAATGTCTAATCCAGTTCTTATGCTGGAAAGGAAAATTGTGTAAAATCAGAGAATGAAGTTCAAGCATACAAAATCATGATTCTTATTCTAGGTCTGCAGCTACAATACTGTGCTTTGTGAGGACTCATTTAGCATTACTTTACTTAGTCTGCCTGCTGTAATATGGTAAAAAATGACAATATTTCATGAATGTATACTGACTAAAAAAAAAAAATTCACATCTTTATATGGATGCGTAGAAGCAACACAATGGCAGAGTATAGTTGTTTTGTTGTTTTGTTTAAAGAGCAGAAACTGTGGGATTTGTTGTGAACTTTCCCTTTGATTAAAGAAACTTATCTGGATATGTTGCAAGAAAATATTTTGGACAGTCTTTATGGTCTAGAACACCTTGCTTGTAACAACTTTTAGAAACATTGGGTATGTGATCTTGGCTTGCTCTCATAACAACTTCAGTGAAGATGCTTATCGTTCTTATTACTATTATTATTTTTATATAGCTGATTAAATGTCATAACACTTAGAAATGAATGTTCCATTTAATTATAATAGAAGGACAGCTATTAGGTGTAGTGATGACTGTTCTTTATTCCACTGGCTTTGAAGTTTAACTCCACCCTACAAAGCACCTTCTTCCTGCTTTATAACCATAATTCTCTCTGTAAAATGCTTGCACAAGATTTTTGTGTATTGACACCCATTCAAAAACAACTCCAGGATTACAAATCAAAACTGCTTGAATCTGAGTCACAGTAAAATCATGAAGTCACTTATCTTTACCAATACGTTGTGCTAAGATAAGTCTGAAATACTTAGTTCTGCTCTAGTCTACAGAGCAAGTTACACAGCATGATCCATTCTGTTGTTCCAGTATTATCATCCTATAAATGTGAATTATGAAATTAAATTCCATACAACTGTTTTACTAAAATTAGACAGTTCAATTAAGTGCTAAATAGTTTTATTTTATAAATTTTCTGTATGAATACCTCTAAGGTCATTTGTGTCAGCTCAGTTACTTTCCCTGTGAGCTGTATTTTGCTCAGTCTTTAGCCCAATCAGTAGGGACAGAGCCATTCCAAATTCAAGATTGTTTATAAATTTGGATCCTATTTTAAAGTATCCCAAAATGAGGTAACTTCAATAAATTATAATGCAGAATTCATCTCAGTGAGAGAAGTAAGGTGCAGAACATAAGACAGAATTTGTAAAGTTTAGAAAAAAAAAATTGAAATTCTCAAGTTCTCATTTTATTGTCTTCAAATACTAATGGCATAAGCAGAGTAACAAGTATCACAATTACCATGGTGTTGTAAGTGTGAGTTACTAAGACTCTATCGGCTCTCACAACTTTTGCAGGTAATGAAATGAGTATTCTGAAGGAATTTTGAAAAGGAATTATGCACCATGATGACTTTCATTTTATATATGAATTTTTGATTCTTAAATCTGAAATGAAATGTCATCCCCTTTTCCATTTTGAAGACAGCAAGTTGGAATAAAGCCCTCTGCTTTAATACTGTGATGGGCTCTTTCACTCTGTATTTATTTATTTATTTATTTTCATTTGTGTGTGTTTGTTTTTGTTTTAATAACAAACGATTCTAGTTCCTGGTTTGACAGTCCCCTGAAGATCCTTCCTGGAAGAAGGAAACCAGGTGACCTCTCCTAGTGCCATCAGCTCCCTAACATCCTGTCGTGAGTGTGGTTCACACCCTCTTCAGCAAACCCAAAGAGCTTCCAGGCTAAGCACAGAGATTTTGGGATTCTCTTGACTAGTTTTGCAACTCCTGACTAATTCTAAATGAGTGTGCCTGGTATGCACTTACCAAGGTAGCTGATTTATCTTTTTGGTGCTCTCAGATATCTCTGTTTTAGTTTGATTTTTTTTTAAAAGTGGATATTTCTTTGAGAGGATTCAATCTATTGTCTTTCGTTCTTTAACCTGTAAAAGGGAAAGGAATAAGCACTTTTCTCTTGGTCCACCACAAGTGGTTCTGGAAATAATGGTCTTAGGTGGCAGCCATGGAAATGTAAGATAAACTTGAAGAAAATACTATGAATAGATTGTCTACAGAGGTAATGCTGTTGGTAGAAAGGGACTGAAAAACTTTAAGAAGCTTTTAGGTATGGCATTGGCACAAGAGAAGTGACCTTGCTGTCATTGCCAGCCCTGTTGACCATGAGTCACGAACAGAAAAAAGTGTGCCTCATTCCTCATCAGCCTCAACAGACTGACTTTGATTTCTTTCCTTTCCCCATCTAGGCAGAAGTTATGATCCTGATATGCTTTTGTTCTAGTAGGTTTATTGGTTTATTACCTCTTCAGTTTGGGTGGCTTGGAGAAGCAGGTTTTACAATTGTATAGAACAAAGATAATCACGGTGCTTTGTAGTCCTCTCTAACTTTTCTTCTAAGACTAACAAAGGATCTTTAAAATATTAATGAAATTATAACTGTCATTCTTGCATGCTTGAATTGTCACATCTGTAAAAAGGCAGAACAAAACAAAACCCTACAACCATATGTAAGTGTGTACAGAAAGGTAACAGGAACAGGGACCAGTTTTGCCTTCTCAAATCCTGTCCCTGAGAACTAATTAGTAGGGGGGGGAAGTCTCTAGGAGGCTATCCTATGTTTTCCCTTAAAGTATATTCCATAGGCAAATTCTGAATTTGTCATTTAGAACTCTGAAATTCTTATCTGTGAAGCCAGGACACTTTTCCTGGTGGAAAGATGTTTAACTCACTGGGCTGGGGGAAGGGTAGTTAAGCTCTTCTGACAGAGACAGCTCTCTCATGTCCGAAATCCTGGAATGAAATTCTTTGCATGTGTTTATGCATTCAGTGAAATCAGAGGTCTTGTACTGTGTTTACTGAACAGCTTTTATGAGATATAAATACCAGCACATTCTGGTAAGTTTCTAACAAACAGAATGGTCTACTCAATCCCAATATGGTCCTGTGTTGTAGCAGATTGGATACTACAATGATGGGAAACGCATTTAAACTTTATCCAATGGTGTGTACGTCTTATAAATTTAGATACGTTGTGGGTGTATAGAAGCTGATTGTATAGAATTATTCATTATGTGCCTTATATCAAGTTTTGGCTCCTATTCTGTTCAATGGATGCACATTAGCATTCTTCTTGATCTTTGGCGCATGAAGCTTCCTGCAGAACTGGTTTAAACTCCTGCCAGTCCTGCCTAAGAATATTCTATTTCTTCTGCTCCTGTCGTTATACACCTTATTATTGATAGTTGGTGATTTTCCAGTACTCTTCCCAATTCATAAAACTGCAAACTGGGTGCTCACAGATCAGCTGTGTCTCTCAAAAAGCGTGATAGGTGGATATATGGATGACTGATGGATTATTTATGAAAGGTTCATGATGATTACCTGTTACATGTGACTACAGGTAGAAGAAGGTTCTTCTGTGTCTTTCTGACAGATCACTTGACTTATCAGCTGACTTGCAATTAAAATAATAAGGCAATTATTAAATTAAGAGCTCTGGAGGTGATAGCATAAATTGTACTGACCACAGAATTAGTAGTTTGTGGAGCAGCACACAGTTCCTTCTCTTCATTTTTACTGTCTGCAAAGCACATCTCTCTTTCTACTACACTGAGTTTAGTTTAGCCATGTGTTCTTCGCTCTGAAATGCTTTCGTTCTACTGTCTGGATAATCTTCCTTACAGAGAGATGCAGTTGGGATGCTAGGAATGGGGGAAAATCTTTTCTGATATAAGTAAAATGGGAATTTTATCAGTAGCTTTAATAGCTGATAAAAATAGCTGATAAATCAATGAAGCCAGGTATAGCCTAGACCATGCACACAAAGAACTAGTGCCTGACCCTTGCCACATCTTATTTATTTGTCCTTCTGTTTTTGTTGAGAAAACTTTCCCAATATTCTTATCTTAAAATAATAAATCTTGTTTTTCAGATGGTATATATTAGCATGGAAGACCAATGTGTCCCCTGCAAAGGAAGTCAAACTTTGTCAAGTTCATTGCCCTCAATAGTCTTTCAAGTAAGGACATCTCTTGTTACAGGTATTAAAAATATCTCATGTTGCCTTTAAGATTTTATGAAAACAGGGTAATCTAAAACAGATTTTTCTTAAGTTTTCAAGCCTCTTTAAATCTGGCTTAAGGCCTGTACCTGTTTTTCTGGAGATTCTAGCTTGTTCACTGATCTAAGAGCAGTATGAAGTAGGGAAATGACTGTGTTAACAAATATTCCAAGGTATTCACAGCAACTCATGTAGGTCACTGACTAAAGTGACCAAATACAAATAAAAATATTGCCACTGACTTCAGCTGCCTTAGGGTTGTGGCCACTTGAACACCCCGGCCTACCCAGGCCCTTCCTTCAGGCCTGTTCAGAACGTCAGAATTGGAAGCACAAGGGGCTAACATCCTGCCTTTACACAACACAAGTAGCTTAACGCGTGGTTAATAAGTTGTCTATGTAACAGGCAGAATGACAAAACTTTTAAATCTCAATCTAAATACTGAAAATGCACTTCAGGCAGAAAGGAGCTACTGTTTCATGCAATACAATCCAAAGCTGTTAATATCTGATAAATTTGTATGAAGGGTTTATATTACACCATTGTTACAGGATAAAAGGAACCAAGTGTTAAAGAAGATTCTTTAGAACTTAACTAACGCAGCAATATTACATATCACGCATAGACTTGCTTCAATGTGTGTGTATAGGTATGCTGGCTTTTTAGTATGTGTGTTCCTTATAAGTTATGCAAGTAAAGACAAATATAATAGTGCACAAATAAAAATAGTTCTAAAAGAACAATTACATGAGAACCAGACAGCAGAAAGCAGAGCAGGAAAGCTGGAGTATTACCTACATGTGAATAAGTTAATATAGAAAACAGAATCTGGTAATATTTAAATGCATCTCTGTAATACGGAAAAATATTTGGGAAGGAAGTGTAGAATCTGATATAGCCATAAAAGCAGCAGCTAATGTAGATTTAAATAACAGCATGGATTTTTGGTATTGTGCACATGTAAACCCACATATCTATGTAAATCACCAGTGCTCCCACAAAAGGGTACCTCTTTAGAGTGCTACTTGCATAGAGTAACCATTAGCCAGGGATGATAGGAAGCTACTAATTTGTTAAGCTTCTTTAAACAAGGAACTAGAAGGCAGTTAGTGAAAGCCGAGGTCCTTTAATCTCTCACTGCTCGATGAACTTTGTTCTTACTCTGTAACTTGATATGGGATACGAGTGTAAAGACCTCCCTTGGATAAAGGTGCAAAGTATCACATTATTCATAGGAAAAGAGTGATCCTCCATATCACGTTAGTGTTTTTCAGATCATTTACAACACGAATGAATGTGGCTGTCTAGGAGAAGGCACATGGGGAAGGTTGCAGCTGTAGAATTAAAATATTATTCTGGATGACATTTTTGAATCTCTGCTCCAGGAGGAAAGTTACAGAAGTTGAGAAAAGAGTAATCATATAGAGAGATTAACACTGGAAAATGCTTTCTGGGCCAGAGTTATAATACCTACCAAACTGGTGAGTTTTACGTTACCCTGCTGTGTGCCTACATGATTCCTGAAATGTTGCTAGAGCCAAAGAAGTTTGGCAGTTCAGTATGATGTTTCAAATTCTAAGGCTAGTACTCCCCTCAGAGAATTAGAAATGAAAACAAGTCTGCCTGCTGATAGAACAGGATGACAGAGCCCCTGCTTCTTCCATCAGGAATGCTCTGTTCATTTTTCTCCTGCACCAGTCATTAATCATTCCTCTTTCAACTTTCATTTTCACAGACTCACAATCTACATAAATGAGGGTGAGATACTGAGGTAAAAAAAAAGTCGCTGGATTAATATTTGTGCTTCCTAAAGCCCATTTCTAACTCAGGGTAAAGATTACTTTCTTGGGACAGAAAGTGAACGCTTTTACTAGCAGCATGGCATAGGCTTAGCTCTACTTTAACACAATTAATTCTTGTGTTCTGGTCAAAGTAGAGGGGCAAAACAGATTGGCCAGCTGCTATGCTTCCAGCTGGCACGAGGAAAATAAGCCACAAAACAGACAGTTAGTGGAACAGGGTCAAAAGAAAAATGCCTTCCTCAAGAAACCCCAGCAGTTGTGGCTTTGAAATACAACCTTTCAAATTGTGAAATTAAAATATACATTTGGCTAAAGTGCTGTGATTTTGACTTTATTCCAACTTTAAATATAAATAAAAAGTAGTTATAAAATTAAGTGTAACAGCATGCTCAGTCCCTACCAGCAAAAGAGACTCATTTTTTGGAAGAATAAAGTTAGAACAAGATTTTTATAATTTTTGTTTTGTTTTGTTTGGGGAGGATGAGGGGAGAGATTGTATTGTATTGTGTATTGTATTCCAATACACACCACACCACAATCAGAAAACCAAACATTCATCACTTTACATAAGGCTCTTATCTGAAAATCTCTCTTGTGCTAGATAAAGAATCTCTATGGCAAAAAGATTTTAAATGTAACAAAAACATTTATTCTTAAATGGGCTATAAAAGTCACAGAGCCTTCCATTAAATCGGAGCTGTCATAAACAAAATATCCAGTCCTATTTAAAAGAACTGTTTCATGTTGTTTATGCTGCCAACTTGCTGATCTTGCATAAACTTATTCCCTTAATAATGAGTTGGTTAGAGTAACGCCCATCATCCAAAAATGTGTTACCTTGTAGGAGATCTGCATTTTAATCAGCTGATGAAACAGATGTGGGAGGATTGTCATGAGCTCTGTTTCTGAAATCAGAGAGAAGCCACATCAGATCTACGGAAAAAAAAATGCCATCAAGTTGGTTTCGTGTTTTTTTTTTTTTTTTTGCCTGACCAGTAAGAAACCAACTGAAAATTTTAGCTTTCTTAGTAGAGAAAGTCCTAATTGAAGGGCTTGAATTGAATAATTTTGTTTAATGAATTTTGCAGAATGTTTTATTTAAAAAAAAAAAAAGTTGAAATTTCAGGTATGTTATAGGAATATAGCAAAGTTTATAGGTCACTCCAAGGGAGAGAAACTAAAAGTAAAATGAAATTCCATGATAGAAAGACAAATGCGTATAACTCATAATTGTTTAAATATATGTAGCCAAATAATTTGGTGTAAAACAGAGGATATATAGGTCACAACATGGATACAAGTCACATGTATTTCAGTTAGCTTGTTTGGATACTAGAACAGTGTGGATGTGGTAGCACGCAAGCAGGTTAAATTGTCCCTCTTCCAGTTCCTGCGAGCAGGCTGCCTGAGCTCTTCAGATATTGTGTTCTAACCTGTGCTTAGCTGTGGCATACTTGACTGGGCAACTTTCTATCAATTACACTTGATATTTTAAATTCCTGTCATCGTTCATACTTTGCCATAGAAATTTTGTAGTAGTTGAACAACATGAACATAATAATGCATCTGAAATTAAGCACACCTTAAACCCTTTTTTCCTTGTGATAGGTTACTGGGTGGGAAACGGTCTACTTAAAAATAATAACAACAAATAATACAAACTGTCTCCCTTGCTTTTAGTAGTTGTAAACAGATTTTAATCTTAGACAAATTCCAAATATATATATATATATATATATATATTTTAAGACAGACCAGATGCTTCTATGTACATTTTTAGTGATGTACAAATAAAAGCAAAGATAAACAGCCAGATCCCTGTCTTGTTCTCCCTAGAGCCCAGGGTACTAGCACTTATTTTAAAGTATGTCACAATCCCAGCTCCTTTATCTCCTTCAATAGTGAGGATTGTTCCTTAGGCAGTCTGCCCAGGAGAGGGAAATGCAAATTATTGTTTTGGAATTGAACCCATTTCCTGCTCTTTGGTCATAATGAACTTAATATCTCTCCTTGGCATGGCACTTTAAGTATTCAGCTCCACAGATCAGCTGTTACCTTACTATGTTCCACATGACTGCAGGCCCTTTTCCATTATCAGTTTTCTTAAGAGCATTGCTGAGCTATAAATTAAAAGTGGTAGCATAGTGTAGGTGTCGCTGATGGGTGTCCAGAGGACTCTTGCAGTATCATGAGGAAAGTTTAGTGTCATCTTTTGCTACCTGTTGTGTCCTAAACCTTAGAGATGGATACAATTCTGTATTTAGCATGCAATGTTGTATTCCTAAACTGCTTTTGCAGTCATATTTGGTAAACGATGACTGATAGTGTTTCATTAAAATGAGGCATTCACTATTTATCATGCTGAATAAGGGCTTTAGTGGATAGGAGAAAAGTGGCTCAACGTGTTTTTTTGGTTTGATCACCAATCTCACGCATAGTATTCATTATCTGAAACAAAGCAAATTGACTATTAAATAACCTCAACAATTTAAATGGGAAAATGGTTGGAACAAAAGAGTGACTTCTGCTTAAGGGTAAGTTCACTATTGCATTATTTCACTCTGCAGATTGAAATACAATCTCTTGAGCTTTTGAGTTATTGAAGATACTGACATCATCACAAAAACAGTGTAGTTGTAAAACAAAGTAATTTTATTTAGTTATATTTTTTTCTTCTCTGTGTACTGTTATACTATGATACAAAGATTATTTTTCACCTCTGCTGGTACAGTAGAAATGGAAATTATATTTACATGTTTATGATAATTTTGGATTATAAATCATCCTAGCTACTAATCATTAGGTTCAGTTTAATTTATTTTTTATTTTTTGTATATTCCAATGATTTCCGTTTCTTTTTGAAGTGTATAAACTTCAAGCTACAATTGATATCACGTATTTTTTTACAAGAAGCATATTAATGGGATGAGAGGGTTTTCTCTCAGTGTTGCAACAGTTCACTTCCTAGCCTCCTCATTAGTTAGTGGCAGCAGTTGAGTCTTTAAAACATAGTCTAAACTCTGTTTAAACTTCTCTTCTTGCTGAACTTTCTTACTACTGAAACACTATCATGTATGACAAGATGTGCAATTCTGAAATCCTGTTAGAACCATTTCAGATCCGATCTTGCTACCTCCGCATCGCAAGATATCTTGTTAAAACACAATATTTCTAAATAAAATAAAATACAGTAGGCACAAAGTCATTGTGGATGAATATCCAGGGATGCTTACATGGAACATACAAGATGATGGGCTCTGAACTGCCTGTTACTGCTCTAGTACGAGACTTTGAGGTTATGACAGATAACTCCAAGAAAACATGAGTTCAGCGGCAGTAAAAAAAAAAAAAAAAAGCAAATGAAACATTAGAAGCTATTAGGAAAGAAACAGAAAATAAACTAGTAAACATCATTGCACCATTATTAAAATCTGTGATATTTCCACTTCTGAAATACTGTGGAATGATCTAGTAGAACTGGAAAAGGGTCATGAAAAGGGTGCTAATCACCCAAGATATGGAATAACATCTATATGAAGAAGACTGAATAAGGCTGGGATTTTTTTTGTGTGTGTTGTTTTTTTCTTTTCTTTTACTTTGTAGCCTGGAAGAGAGAGAGGACTTAAGGGAGAAATGTTGTACAGAAGAGCTAGGGGCTGTTGGACTAGGAGTCAGATTCAGAAGGAGGTTTTTCATGCAGCCAAGTAGATCCTCTGAATGTTCTTTGCAGAGGACTTGGTGGGCGCCAGAAGTTGGCCGGAGTTCAAGGGGGGTATGAAACAAGTCCTTTATGTGTGAGATTGGAGGTGCTAATGAGAAAACATTGTGCTTATGAAATACCCAAATTTGAAAATAATTGCTGAATGTAAAGAGGGAAGCATTACAGTGACTTGTCCTCTTCAGACCCTTTTGGAATATAATTACATTTTTCAGCATCTGCTGCTGATTGAGATCTAGATGACCTCTCAATCAGAACTGATATGGTTGCTCTTGTATTTTTAATTAAAATACAAATAGCTAACTAGTGCTGTCCTAAAACAGTCTCAAGGTATCTCCTAAGAGGTTCTTCATTTTTCTCTTGGGAAATAAAGAGCATGTGTTGATCGTGGAGGCATGAACCAGAAGTGCAGAGGATGAGGCAGTACAAAGAACAACCTGTCATACTTTCTCTCAATATTGTCTATCCTGAAATTGCTGCAGAAATGTGGCAGATGGGGCTGCCAGGTGCAACAGAGCCAATGCTCCCTCTGCTACCCTGGCTAGGTTTTCTCCAGTCAGTCCTTTGCTCAATACTCGGCCGTTTTTTTCCCCTTCCCCACTCAACTCCTGGTAGTTCCACTATAATCCTCTCTACCCCAGTGTGCATTTGTGTGTTATACACTTGTATTTGTCTTCAGGTGGTTCAAGAAGGAGACCTGAGATCCTGATGTTCCAGAGGTGTCTGTACGCCCAGCATCTGTAGTTGTTTAATGAAGGAAAGACGAATTAGAGGACAAAAGATATTCTAAAACAGGTAAGTGCTATTTTATTTCACATTGTACCAGCTTTGCAGTCACAGATCACGTTTTCTGTTTTCCCAGGTGTCAGGGTCACCTGTGTCTGCAAAAGAGTAGATAGAATGTCATTGTTTAGGAGCATGTATATTTTTCCCCTTCCCCCAGACTACTCTGTATTCTGTTTGATGACAAATATTATGTTATATATATATATATATATATATATATATTTCCACAAAGAATTAAGAGCAAAAAGGCACTTGAGAAGCAAAAGCTCTGAGGAAAAAAATTAAAGGACTCTCAAGTCAGAAAGTGCCATCTGCTCATACAAGCCCGACCTGCATAAAATAGGCTGTCACCATGACCAAGTAATTTTTGCCATAAAAACACGATTTCTGATGTAACAAAGCTGGTCTTTTAAAAAGACAGTGATCTACTTGTGCTCTAAGCAGCACGTTCTGGACAGTCGCCATGTCACCAGTAAACAGCTGGAGCACTACACTCACTGTCTTGTCTGAAAGCACCTTTAGAGGGAATTCAGTGTGTTAACCTTTTGTTGGTTGCTGAGAAAAGAGGCTGTAGCCAGGCAGCGCTGGCCATTTGAAACAGGGAGAGACATCTTGCTGCCCACATACCCTTCTCTGCCAGGTGTGTTCCCACTGTCAGCACAGTCCGATCCAGGTAGCCCAGGGTAAAGAGGTTAAGAGGAACAAAGTGGCTGCACTGCATCGGTGTCTGCAGACAGGCACCTTCCACCAAACCTCAAGTGCATTATTGCACTTCCTTCAAAGGGAGGATCAGAAAACCGAAGCCTCTACTTAACAGCTGGTTCTGACTTCCCCTTCAACCTCTAATGCTTTCCTTACAGCTGAAAGCAGATTTTTATCTCTGCCTCATCAAGTTATGGCTGTGCAGCTCCCTGCCATTTTGCTGGCTTCTTAACCCTTTCTTCCTCAACCCCTTCAGAAGTTTCCCAGCCTGGTATTGTGTAGGTATCTGTTCCTCAACATGACAAATAATTTCAATGATTTAAGTGTAGACACCAGGATACAATGTGTATTTTGTAGTGGTCTTCCCAAGCAAGTATTTTTCTCTCCTATTTTGTATCAAAACACAGGTTTATTCCTCCCAGCCGGTTATCGCAGCACAAACTCCTTTAACAGGTAGCACTGTAAGACACAGAAGGAAATATCACTTTCTGTTTTAGACATACAGAGAACGTAGGTCACATTAAAATTCAAGCGCTTTGTTTGAGGCGGTTTTCATTAACTGGTACAGATCCCTGTGCGTACATTACTTACTGTGATTATTTATGACTCCAATAAGCCTTACCACATCCACAGACTTTCCCGGAAGTTATTTTGTATTTCCATTACAATAGGATGACTTAGGCCTTTCTTTCTGCTGACCCTTGTAAGAAATTTCCAAGGCACTCTTTATTAAACAGGGCAGTATCCTGCAGACTGGTAAGGTTTTGTGAGCTGGCTAACTAATAGTCTTTTCTACGTGTAGCATTACAGCGCTTGTTTTTCCCTGAGGAGTATTGCTGTAGTTTCTGTGGTTTCCTACTGAAGCATAAAGCAATTTCTAATGGTTTGTGTAAAAATAGACTGGGCTGTTGTAACCGTAGGTTGTTGCTTTCCAAGGGATTTTTTTAATTGTTTTTGTCAGAAGCCATCAATAGCTTGTGTCAGCTGGTGAACCAGGAATGAGGTTTTAAGAGAAAATATATTTATTTCTCTTATGTCCAGGTACATCGTTTGTCTTTGCATACAGTGCCTTTCAAACCAGTGGGCTAGAACGTACTCCAAATGTGTTTTGTTGTTGTTTTATACACCCATAGATAAACCAGGTGTCTGTTTGGGTTTAATGCCTACGGGTAAAGTGGAACTTTTTATTTTTGATGAATATCTCCAGATGTCACAGTACCTTAAAATACGGAACTGTTGTATCATCCTCCTCCTAAACCTCTTAGCTTCCCAACCGCCTGCTGAGCAGATTTCATGTGAGCACTTTTTAATTTGAGACGAAGCTTTCAGTGAATGGGCAATGTAACGTCATAGAGAATAATGCAGTCAGTATTGCTCCATTCTCAAGGTCTTTTGGCATTACGTGATACTACAGAAGCTATTTGTTGTTGTGTGTGACTGTACTGTGTGACCTGAAAGCATAGTAAGCATGTGGAGGAAACAAACTGGCGAAATTAAGAATCTGAGGTTTATTATTAAGGATTATATTTGTTACACAATATTCTATAATTATGTTATTACTACATTAACACGCAGAACAGAGTTGTGTTCTCGGTTAGGGCTTGCCTGCTACAGGCAGTGCACTGAAGGACCCCGTACCAAAGCACGCAGCGTTGGGTAGCTGACCTCTGCTCCCTGCGGCGCCAGGCTCGCTTGGGACAGGTGCCCAGCCCCGGCCTGGCCCGGGTACCCAGGGCTGCCTGGCCGCTGTGGTGCCCTGCAGAGAACGCAACCGCCCGTCCACCTGTATCGAAACGAACAGCGTTTCCCTTCACACCCACCCCGTTTTCCCACCCGGGCGGTTTCAGGAGGGTGCCCGCTGCCTGCCCGGCGGGACCCCGGCCCCAGCCCCCGGGGCCCAGCGGGACCGGGCCGGCCCGGGCCGCCCCCGGCCGTGTGGCCGCGCTGCCGGGCGGGGAGGCGGCGGCGGGCCCGGCCACCCGAAGGTGTGTCCTGCCCTAGGCGCGGCTCCCCGGCAGGTACTAATCGCCGCCCTGCCCCGGCTCCCCGCCGCAGTCGCCGCCCCGCTGCTCCGTCGGCGCGGCCCAGCTGCCGCGGGGGGCGGCCGCGATGTTGGGGGCCCAGCAGCAGCTGCAGCCCCTCGGGCTGCCCCCGCACCTGCAGCCGCAGCAGCAGCAGCAGCAGCACCACTACTACCGGCGGCAGCAGCACTACAGCACGCTGCCCGCCGCCCGCCGCCCCGCGCCCTGCCCGGAGCCGCTGCCCCGGCCCCCGCCGTGCCGGGAGCCGCCGCCGCCGCCCTGCCCGGAGCCGCCGCCGTGCCGGGAGCCGCCGGCCTGCCCCGAGCCGCCGCGGCCGCTGCCCTGCTTCGAGCCGGCGCCGTTCCAGCGCCACGACGGCGGCCCCGCGCTCGACCGCGTGCGGACCTACGGCCCCGGCTGCCGCCGGGCCAGCGCCTCCTGCTCGTCCCGCGCCGCCTCGCCGCTGGAGTGCCCGCACGGCTGCCAGCCGCTGCCCCCCGCCTGCGAGACGCCGCCACAGGTACGGCCCGGCCCGGCCCGGCCCGGCCCGGCGGGGCGGGGAGGCGGCGGGGCCGGGCAGGGCCAGGGCCGGAGCCGCAGCCCCCCGCGGGCCCCGCGCGTCGCGATCGCACCCGGCCGCGGTCGCTCCCCTCACGGCAGCGCCCCGAGGGCGCCGGGGCACGGCCGGCCCCGGGGAGAGGGCACGGCACGGCCGATCCGCAGCCGCCGGCCCGGGCCGAGGCCCAGGAGACGAGAGGGAGAGGCGCCAGGCCGCAGGTGCAGCTCCGGGCCGCCGGCTGCCTTCCCGTGGCTGGTCCTCACCCGCAACTCGTAAATAAATTCCCCGTTGAAGTCCCCTTTTCGTTTGAGTAAATCCAGCAGTCCTGCAGTTGGTCCCTTTTGACAACCCCTGTTTACTTTTTTAAAAAATTTCTAAACATCTTAGTCTATTGAACCATTTTTGCCCATTTTGCCAACAGCACTGTAAAACTCTAAGCCGATGGGGAGCCGCGTGCTCCTGCTGCTGTAGCTCCAGGTTTGCCCCCATCCATCGGCGTGACCCACGCAGGCACATTTTCCTGCACGCTTGTTGCTCCCGTGTTACCTCACGGTGCGCTTCCTCATTAGCGACAGCAGGTTCGGGAGAGCTGCGAACACCCGTGAAGCTGGGCAGGTAGAGAGGTCACGGTCCCCGCTCAGCGTTGGTGTAAAGGTCTTCACAAAGTAGTTCAGCAGGTCTGCTGCGGTGTCTGCGTTCAGGGAATGTACAGCTTGAAGCTGTTGATGGAATTTAATGGTTTAATAGATATGAGTAGTATCTTAAAAACAAAAGTAGAGATCAATAAGTTGAGAACAGCTTTGACTATGTAAGAACAGAAAAGGAGATCAGAATTTGTTCTTATACCATTTTTGTCTCACACATCAGACTGTCATTAATATCAGTAGAAGCAGGACTGACACAATATATTCAATACAGGAATGTATATTTGTTTCAAGTTCTTCAACTCTTATTTAACGTTCTTTCCTGTGGTGTAAAAATATTTGACTATGAAAAAGAACAGGGATTAAGGCAAATAGGAAACCTGATCCTCTTCCAAAGCCGCTTTGCCTAGTTTAAAGGCTGCCTTGCTCTGGAGGATAGGGTGGCTTCTGTTGGTTCTGTAACGCGAGGCGCTTCCCTGGCACGGCTGTGTGATGTGGCTGTGGCAGCCGCAGATACCTGCTGTACCCAGGTTGTTAATCCCTCCTTTGCAAGATGTGGGGCAGGAGTGTAAACACGGGGCTCCCCTCACAGATTTGTGATTTGCTCGGCTGGGCTCAAAGGTAGGCTGAATTGTCTTCAGTTACGTTGATGTTCAAGAGAATAAACACTGGAGGCCCAGATTTCCCCTCTATCCCCAGATGAGTGCATGAACACTTTGGTTATAGACCCAAATTCTGTCCCAGCTCTGTGAAGTATGTTTGATTTTCAGCATCTGTTTTAGTCACTGAGTCCATTAAGTTGTGCTGATGGAAAAATAATTTCTTGAAGTGTTTTGCTGGATTAGACTTTAAAGACAAAAGACGGCGTAGTTTAAATTGGGTTGTGTGTGGGTTGCAGTTTTAGTGGTGGAGGGCGAAGGTGGTTAATAAACGTTATTAGGAGGTTTTTCAGGAAGAGGGTAACAGATAGGGAAGTCAGTGGGGAGTTGGCAGGAGTTGCCTGCTTGGTGCTGAATGGGAGCGGTCAGAGGAGCGCTGGGAGGGGTGGCCCAACAGGCGGTCTGGGGACCCACGAAGTTTTCCAGGGAGCTGCCAGGAGAAGGGCAGTGCTCTTCGTGAGAAATTGCCATATGGCTGCGTAAATGAAGTACTGCAATGATCTCTGACTCACAGAGATGTTTTACATGTTTACGAATTCTCAGTTAGTGGCAGCCTGGAGCTGTGGTTTAAGCTTATTACTGGTGATAAGGCAAATGGCTTTCTTTGAGCAATATTTACCTCTGCAGAGCTTTTATAGATTAATGATAATGAATGCCTTTATTACTATTAGTACGCTGATATTAAGTCTTATGGTTGGTGTCTTCTGTTGTGTTCATGTACATTTTTAATAAACTAGAGGGAGGGAAAATGTGATAGTGGCGTGTGTGTATAGTATCACAGAGTGACAGAATCATCTAGGTTGGAAGAGACCTCCAAGATCACCTATGTGTGATTGTACTTCTTGTGGTTGCAAATCGTTCAGGATTCACTTTTCTTTCCTTTTTTTGATCTAACTTTGTTTTATTCTTGGTGTAGAAGCCAAATGCTACTCCCAGCCACGGCAGGTTTCATATGGAGGGACTGAAGGCACCTCACCTGCCAGAGCCAAATGGCAAATATTGCTTAGAATGAATTCTCTCAGTGTGATTTACACATGTGAACGCTGTTACCACGGCCGTGAAAAATTAAGGCAGGAAATGGTATGCACGAGATGTCTGTTTTCAGTGTGGGGTAAAATCCTGAAAGCCTGTGTGAGGTGTCCGCTCAGGGGAAGCCCTGTAAGGGCTGCTCGTGGCCGGGCCCCGTGCTGAGTGCCGAGGGCTCACCTCGGCTGTGAGTTCGGGGTCAGACCCACCTGGCTGGGAGGTGCCCCCCGCTCGCCAAGTGGAGCCTGCGTGGCTTCTGATTCCGTGGCTGGGTGGCTTGTAATTGGCAGGGCAGTGTGTTACGGATAAAAGGTTTGACATTCATGAAATTCGCACCTTAATCACTAGTTTGTCTGGAGCTAAAGGGAATTGTTGAAAATAAAAGTTAGCGTAGTGCTTGTTTTTTCCTAAAATTTGCGCACAACGACTGGATAAAGCTATCAACCGCTTACTTCACAAATCTGGAAGCGTATTTTAAAAAGACCAGCAAAAACGATTATGAGAGAGCCCGCCTTTGGGAGTTTGTTTGTTTGTTTATTTTTCTGCCTTTTGCAGTCCCCGTACAACGCGGGCCCAGAGCCGCCGGTGACGTCCCCACAACCCCCGGCCCCGTCGGGCCCCCCCGGCCGCCCGCGGCCCGGCCCCAGCCGCGCCCGCCTCCGCCGCTGAGGGGCTGCTGAGGGGCGGCGGGGCGGGGAGCAGCGGCACCGCCGGGCTTCGGGAACGGGTGGGCTCGGGTTTCTTGCACGGCAGCGTAGTTTGATCCCAACAGAAACGTTCTGGTTCCGGTGTTATCTTGCATGTGACTTAACACCACCCTACTGATCCCACTAAAAGCGTATTCTAACCTAAAATTCTCCAGTCTTCCCTTTTCTGCGTTCCTCTGAGAACGCACGGGTAACTACACAAACCGATGTCACCGGCTGTCCTCCCCGAGGCGCAGCGTGAGCCGCGTGCTCCAAAGGCCTGTGGCAGCGTCACTGAGATCAGGTGTGTTCACACGGCTTCTCTGTGCGTTGAAAATGTGCCTCTTAATTTTGTGGACGATGCTCACCTGGCTTTAACGTGCCACACAATAGCGGTCAGTGTTGAAAAAGAAGAGATCTGTCCCCTGTCACTTGTACTGGACGAGGGCTTGGTCCTGCCAGGCACACTGAAACCCTGAGCTGCCTCGCTGCGCTCCAAGGGAGCGTTCTGGCTAGCTGGTGTGCAGGGAATAGCAGCGTGTGTTCCTTCTTTCAGTATTTCACTTCTCAGCTCGCACTGTGTAGGTGTCAGTGACGTAGAAACCAGGCTGTACATTACCGACTCGCAGGCTGGCTCCTCTCAGAGCTAGGTCCTGGTACAGAGCCCTGCCGGCGTGGGGGTTCCCTCCCAACTGAGCCTCGAAGGACCCATGGGGTGTGGGAGGACGAGCAAGCAGCTTTCAAAGTTTTCTGCAGCAGTTATCATTTTGAGATTTCTTAATTACCGTGGTTGATGCTAAAGCAGTTTCTTCTCTACTTTGATTTCTCCTCCATGGTGCTGTTATGATTCACTCTTGGGAGATTTGGAAAACTGCTTCAGGCTTCCTAAACTTGTGCAACACTTCACAGCTGGAAATTTGACCTACTTCGGAGTTGCTCTTACCCAGTTAAGAATGTCTCTGAGGCTTAACTACAGCAATATAAACTTTCCAAGCCCACGGGTTAAAGGGGTAAATGAGTTGTTAGGAAAATTTAAAGCTTGCGCTGTAAGGAATAAGTAGTATGTTGTAAACTAACAAATTGCCTAATCCTTAGATGAGATTCAGTGGGAATTGTGCTTACTTGGATAAAGAGCTGGGCATGGAAGCTTCAAGCAACGTGCGTGCACTGTAACAGCTGTTGTTGGTCCACAAAATGGAAAACTGCCTACGGTTGCTTGACTTGCTTGTAGACAGGGGAGGAGCAAAATAATCTGCATTTGAACAAGAGCAAAACTGCTGTAATTTGTGGATTTTTGCAATTCAGAAAAGTATATTTCATTTTTCCTTCAAGAATGAGTAAATGTTCCATGTCAATCATGGAGTTTTGTACCGCTTTTTGAAATAATTGCTGCTGTTCGGTACATTGGGTAGTTACCTGGTTTGGTTTGTTGGCAGTTCCCATGTCCCTCTTATTTTGGCTTTTAAGCAAAATACAAATTTTCTTTCCCTGGTGAAACAAGAAGTGTTTTAGATGTAAATCACTTTACACCAGCTGACCTTAATAGGAAAGGCTGCAGGTAAGACAGTGTTTTGTGGGACACGCGATCAGTGAAGGTCGTGTCCGGTGCTAGCTTTGTGTCCTGGTCCGTTGGCACTTACAGACAGTAAGGACTCACCTCCTCTGACCTATAAATAGGTGACTGAGGAAAAACAGACTCTTCTTACTGAGAGTCCAGATTGCGTGCTGCTGTGCTGTGTATGGGTTATTTCCTTTTGGGTGGAAAGGCCGTGGCTTTAACACTTCTCAGTGATTTCAGCCAATGGCTCTCAATACATTTATAGCTGATCGTGATACTCAGACTAATTTGGAAATGTATGTAAGCCTGAATTCTGAGCATAAAAGGTTTTAAAGTACAGTAATCACTGAATCTTTACTTCTTTTCTTCCTTGCAGGGCACCATTCGAAGGATTATTATAGAGAATCCTGAGCAGGTAGGTAAACTGCTTGGGTGAACAACTAAGGCGAACAAGTTTCATAGCCTGATGAGCTCTAGCTGACACAGTATAATGTCCACCTTTGTTACACAGCCCGCTTGTTTTCTCCTGCCTGGCAGGATTCTGTAGTTGTGAGAAAATGGTACGCTTGGCACTGCACCACGGGGGGTGAAGGGAAATAGAGATGCAAGATGAGAATCTATAAGCATGTTGCATGGGTATTGCAAAATAAATAATTCTGGGTTCAAGATGAAATGAATGCACAATCAAATGTGGGTAACTCAGAAAACTCTCTCAAAATGCATGCATCTTCACGTTACAAATATTCCTCCTCATTTTTTAGTCCAAATTATGCTAACTCTGAATTCACTATGTGACAACACTTGTGAATGCTTTTTATTAAAATTTGTTACAGGAGCCATTATCCCCATTTCTTAGAGGGGGGAATTTCTGCCCTGGAAATAATGTCATCTATGAAAAGACAATAAGAAAATACGAGCTGTTAAATCCCCACCAAGTAAGTTGGTTGTTTATATTACCTACTGCAAAAGGAAATTGAGACAGTAATGTTCGTGTTTTTTTGTTTGTTTGTTTGTTTTTGTGAACTTACGCCCACCAGAGAACTGCCTTGTCGAGGTAGAGTACACATTCTCAAAGACTGGAACATAAACTGGTTTCTAGTTTGTTGTTCTGGTGGGTGGTTTTGTCAACAGCAGTTTTCTTGGATTATAAAACCAAGATGTGCGTGTCCCTGATACATGGCACACACTTAACCTGGAATTGCTGAAAGCATTTATAGAGGAAAATGTCTTCAGCCATTTCCTGTACTTTTTTTTTTTTTTTAATTTAAGTAACAAAATCTAAGTAAGTAGTTCAACTAGAGCTCTTTAATCTCTAAAATACTTGAGAGAACAGGATATAGATGTTTTAAATTAAGTAATGGAGGTCCCTATTGCCTCAGTGAATATGTTAAGTGGAGCAATATAATGAAACAACTCAGTTAGGAAAAGTATGTCTTCCGTGTGTTCATTTGCAGCTGCTAAAATTTGAGGAGTAGGTGAATTACAGTGTTGAAGTGTGACAGTATGAGACAAACTTGTATTCAATTAGGAAAACAATTTTATTGAAATTATTAAAAGATATTTGAAACTGTCATCAGTCTTTCCATGCAAAAACATATTTCTTTCATTTATGTATTCATATGATGCTTCCATCTCACTAAGATGTGTTCAGAAGCTTAAAAAATGCATTTCTGTCTTAGGAGAAGCAGTATCAATTTTCCCACCAGTGTCAGATTCCCCAGCAATCCAATCAGTGCCACGTTATCCAGCCCTGCCAGCCGTCCGAGCAGTCCCAAGTCACTCACCAGTGCCAACAGACACAGACCAGCAGCCCTTGTGAAATAATTCCAGTTTCTGTGACGGATGACTGCAGAGGAAATACAGTGAGGAGGGTAACAGTTCAGACATGTGAACCGGTAAGAATCCTTTGTTTAATGTTTTACTATTCACAGCACATTTTTCTATGTGGAGTATAAAACTTTACAGACACAAAATTACTGATTCCTGGTCTCAAAAGTCAAGCCTTGTTCAAAATCATAGTATTTTATTCACTCACCATACACCCACTGTAACTATAAACAGCAAAGTGCATCTGTTGCTGGTAACTTTGAATGCTTTGACTGCATGGTTTAGAACTGTCCGAAACTTTGTCACATGCTGTTAAAAAAAAGTATCTTCTTGTATCCGATCCAGTTGTATTTCTTGATGGTGTAGACCTGTGCTTAAGCGTACTGACTGATCATCGTTCTACTGTAATTTTAATCCGTCAAGTCTGGCTGTTGCGTTGTGGGGGTTTTTTGTTCGTTTTGTTTTTCTGTATCTGGGAGTGCTGCCCATTGATTCAGTCAGGTTTCATCTGTCACTCTTCGTACAGCAAAGGCTGTGTAATACAAGACTCATACTTCCAGTTTTGGTAAAAGCTTACACTGCTTTATAAAGTGGACATACGCCAATTCAGCATTGCATTCCTTAACTGGTCAGTAAGGATTTGAAATAGATTTCAACCTGATGTAGAATTACTTGACATAGTTTCACTGGAAGCGCAAAACTAGCTTCCTTTAGAATAGTTTGCATGTTCCAGAGTTTCTACAAGCTGCCAGAGGACAACTATACATGTGTACTCCTGTTTTGGTTGGGGGTGGGAATGTAGCAGTCCCTTCCTGTGCATCTGTTCCATACATAGGTGGTGGTAACGTACTGGGTGTCTTCAGTACTGGACCTATGTGGAATCTTCCATAGCCAGAGACTCTCATAAAAAAAACAAAACCCAAAACCTTAGGTAGACTCAGCTTGGGCTGCTGTTCTTACTTTTGTTATTCACATACGGCAACATTTGGTCTTTGCTGGGAGGTGTCTTTAGGTTTTGTTGGTCTTAAAAAAAAAGGAGGTGGCTTATGTCAGAGCTTCTCAACTCATCCATCAGAAATACTCCGGCACATGTATGTATGCAAAAGCAGTGAGAATGTGGGAATGCAATTATCTGTTTTGCAGTGGGGAATCCTGCACCCAGCTGGGATTGTCTGGGTGCTGTCCACATGTGTTTTACCCACTACAGCTATGGAAACATTAAAGAACATTAAAGAAAGATTTCCTGATTATCTACACTTTCCGTGTTAGAATGATGATGATACTACTGTAACAGATACTGCTTTGCCTATTGCTTGTTGCTGTAAGGAAAGTCATTTATTTCTGTATTATTTTCTGAAAAACAGAAGACACAGAAGACTCAATACCCAGGAAAAGAACAGTGTAAACAAACTGCAAATTAGTAAGGGCAAATGAAAACAAATCCATCATACTTGCAGCATTTTCATGTTCAGCTTTCATCCTGAAGAAGGGAACTCAATTATGATCTTGTTGTTTATCTTCTGCTAGGTGGATTGCTCTCAGGAGAATAATGACCAGCTGGACTGCCGCTACTTTGGTGAGCTCCTTGCCGAACTGAACCGCAAGACCAATGACCTGTACAGTTGTTTACTACAGCATGTGGAAAAGATAGGAGGAAGGTATTGGCCTTATGTCTGCTATGTCAGTTTGGTGTTCCAGAAATCCTAGAAGTGCACGGTTAAGAGCACAATACTGTTTGCAAGTTGTTTTTTGAGTCTTTATAATGTTCTTACCCTTCCTGCACAATCACCATTACTTTGTTGTTCCCGTCTCGCTCTCACTTCGTGCTTTCAGAGTTCACTGAAATAAGCTTAAGCGGTCCATCACAGAACCCCTGCCACTGCTAAGTAAACACTTCAGGTGTGTCAATACACTGCAGCGTAGTTCTGGGTAAAGATATTACCCAAGCCAATTAAGAATGTAATTGGGTTAACCAGCCATAATTGGGATAACTGCCCTAAGAAACTGCCTGTGCTGACTACTGCTGTCAGTATTCTGGTCTCCTCAGGTACTTGTCCCTGGAATCCCATTGAACAACACGTTGCCTATCAGCTTAAAGGGAAGGTAACGACTCTTAGTCTGAGGATGAACCTTCCATGTTCCATAATTTACAGATAATCCTTTTGTAATTGTCAGTGTGGCCATGAACTTGGAGTTGTCAGGTTTTCTGTTAATCAGTCCCTTGCATTTTGTCTGTTTTACAGGAACCATGACATTGAATTTACGAGTCAGGTAAGCATCATGCATGCTCTTACAAAGCTGTTCCCTAAAAGTTAGTCTTAATAAGAATGGTGTGGATCTTGGAACAAATTAAGCCAAGCCAGTTTAACTGAAGGATACTGGTCTGTTAGCTAACAACTTCTGCTTGTTAGTAATGTTCAGAGCCTGAAACCTACTGCTAGCTATGTATTTGCAAATGTGGTAATACTGAAAGAAGGGAAGTTGAACAATTTGCATTCCAGCATGAGAGTCAAATTTTTAAAGTCTTTCCTGTTACGCCAGTGGTGGTTTCATTGTAACCCAAACTTACACACATACACCGTTTTCACTGTGCGCTTTGTGCGTAGGATCTTTCACTCTTGCCAACAAAGTGTTTGTTCAGCAACATACACTGCCGGGCATTGCGAGAAGGGAAGAACACCGCCTCTCAGAGAAGTAAGGGGAAGTAAAGTTGACAGAACAGACTTCTTTAGATTTACAGGCAGCTCTCTTTTGGGAATCCAGCCATGATGCAATCACTGGGACCTTTGTTATTTTTGAAGTCATTATTTATATGGTAGAAATATTTGTCTAGGATTAAATTGCATGAAGCAATGCCGCTTCATCACTGGCAGTATCTCCTGTAACATGTTGGTCATTTGTTTATTGACAGTCTATTCATTACTTAGAAAAATGAGGTTTGCTCATAATCGTTAACTGCTGGGAGTTCTGTTTTAGTGTTAATTGGTATTTCTTGAAAGGGAATTGTTTTGAATGCTGCGTTTAAAAGAAATGTTAAGCTTAATGTGTATTTGAATATATGCTTCATTTATCATTTCATCTCAGTTTCTATATGCCACACATATAAGGCTTTCGAAAATTTCTGGATACACTTTGATCTGTTTTCCTTCTTATTTGCCTTGCACTAAACATGCTTTTCATAGTAGAGCTATGTAATTAATGAAGAAACCACATTATGATCAACCAGGCAAAATTCTTAATCAAGATGTCTCCTCCTTCCTCCCTTTGCTTAGACTGAAGATATAGAAGATTTAATTCCCAAAGGACTGTCTGAGGCAACAAAGCAGCAGATTCGTTATCTCCTCCAGGTATGTACATGGAGGGGGATGTATGGAAGCCTATGGTAACTCGAAACAGTAGAAGCTGGCTCAACACATACCCGGGAATTGGTACAAAACATAAATTGCTCTATATTCTGCTTACTCCATTTATTCTATGTGAAGGGTATGGAATCTTACAGGTGGCTTCAGGTGACATGTTGTGGCAGTTCACTCCACAGATTACTTGTGCATTTTAAACCGAGCTTTACTGCAGCTTTCTTCCAGTTTCACTGGAAACCATTTTGGCTTTTGACAAGTAATTGTAGGAGAACACTGATTTTTCATCTTTTTATTTGTTTGTGTTGTATATTAATGCTTTATTTTAAAAGCTAAAAGTGCATAGTAGGTGTTTTACTGGATGTTGAATTGAGTATCGATTACTGTTTATTGCATACACTGCTTATAACTGAGGTCTCACCCTTTACAAATGGTCTGGTTAAACAGCTGTACCGTAGCAGTATCTCTGTGGCATGCTTAAAACAACCAGTAACAAAACATAAGCCATTTCTGGTTTGGCTCTGTTTATAAATGGCTTTTATGTTTTTTCTCGTCATATTCTTTAGCTACTTAACCATCTCTACCTGCTTTTTCAATCAACAGCCACGCAGGTTTGGCTGCAAGGCAATCCAACAAGAATGTCAGCTTCTGATAATGGTTATGCATTCTGTTGCTTCCTAACATTCTAGCAGTCTCCGTAACGCGTTTTTTACAAAAACCACTGACTTCTTTATGAAGTGCTTGGAAGACCTCTTCCTTTGATAAAACATTAAAAACAGTGCTATTGTGAATAGCACTAGCTAGCGTGTGAATCCCAGGGTTGGCTCCAGAATGGTGGACTTGACCTGTAGGTTTGTCAGCACAGGATCCACAGCAGCCTGCACTGATCTGGTCTCCCTGGGGTAGGGGCAAGGTGATCCTGTCTGAGGGCTGCAGAACACCTCCTGGTAAAGAAAACGTATGTGAGTGAGCAACCTGCCCTGACTTCACAGCTGATCCTGACTTTTAAGCATGAGGTTGAGACAGGGTGACCTCTCATGTCTCTTTCAACCTCAATTATTCTGTGATTCTTTTAGAATGAAAGACAATGACACCAAAATATTTCATGATCTCATGTTCTCATAGAACACCATGCCCAGAAACAGTTTCAGCTCACCCCTTTGTGAAAGAACTGAAACGTATCTTCCATTTTCTCTGTCTCATTTTACATTCTTACAAAAATGTTTTAAAAATACACAATTAAAATGTCTTTTGGTGAAACAGATTTTGTCAGCAACTGAAAGAACTGAAATTCCACTTTAATTACAAAAGAATGCTCTTTTGTGAAGCCTCAGTCTCAATATATTACCAGTAGAAATGACAAATATGACAAGGGCTTAATAGTTTTCTTAGATTTGAATGATCAACAAATTTCTTTCATTAAGAAAGATGAGGGAAAGCATTGGAGGAAGAGGAACAGACAGAATTTCACTTTTTTCAGAAAGTAAAAAACACATCTTTTGCAAAGAATGTTCAGCCTATCTAGATGAGTCAAAAAATTGAGGAATTCATGTTTTCTTTCAAAGTCATTTTTTCTTTTGAATATTAGAAATGCATCACGAAATGCAAGTTTGTGATTTCACATGAATCCATACACAGATGTTAACGTGTATTAAAAGAAAAAAAAAAAAGAACAGTGTTAGAGGCTATTGCGCACTATTGCCTTTCTTTCTCATCCAGTTGACTCCTTAAATCTTAGGGAACTCCTAAAGTGACGAACTGGTTGTGTGGCGTTTTTGCTTGTTGTTGTTTAATAAATTCTCTTGCACTTGGGCTGAAAGGGGGCTTTGTCAGGTCTCAAAGACAACGACTCCTTCCTCTGTGGCTTTCCAGGTAGGGTGGTTACCTTATCAGTATAACTCACAAAGCTCTCAAAAAAATGATTGTGCAATAGTAATGCATTTGTTTTTCTCTTTATTGGTGTGCAAATGCAATTCTCATTTACTCTCTTGTTCCTGCATTCTTTAAAAAATGGTGTCCTGTGTGTTAAAAGGCAATCATTCAAAGATTGTGTCGTCTGCAGAACAAAGTACTTGAAAATGTGTCTCTTTGTAGAAATCATCAAGAATGGCATGCACAGTACTGCCAGGAGTTATTTTCAGCTGCATAGCAGTTTTGTTCATTTACACAGTTAAGCATATTGTAAACAAAGCTCACTAATTAATCAGAATAATATATTTTTTTGCTGTTTTTTTCCCTTTCCTAGATGAGAGTAACATCAGATAAATCTTTGAGACTTGTGCTTTCCACTTTCAAAAATTTACGTGAAGAGCTTTGCCACTTACAGGATGACCTGGGGGTAAGTTGTTAATTTTCCATTTCCTGGGCCTCATCCATTTGTTGCTACCTGTCAGTAAGAAGTCCATTATGACGAAGCTTAACTTGGGAAGTCCAGATTTAAGGTGCTTTAATAGAAGTGGATGGTTTATTTATGGCCTTGCAAGACTTTAACAGCACACAAGGCTGGATTTCTTCCTAGAAGTGGTTTTCAAAAGTTCAGTTTGTTGAAGCCTAAATAACCAAATGCTTTCAAAGGCAGAAAAGGCCCTTTTGAGTGGACTTAGCGCTCTGAATTGGCATAGACAATCTATGTATGTCTTCATTGGTGGAGATGTATTGGAACTGTGTTTTTACTTATAACACGGACAGGGCATATACGCCAAGTGCTTACTTAAACAGCATTCTGCCAGGAAGCAGGAGACCTCGGTTCCATTCCTACCTAAGGTGTACTCCCTGCTGGAGTCTGTGCAGTGAAGTGGTCTTTGGTTTGGATTTTTCTGTTGGTTTCTGTTTAATAACTACGAATAAGTCTTTCTGGGACAGACTGAAAGAGCAGCGTCCAAGATAACAGTGCTTACCACACAGCATGAAGCCACAGATAACTGCCATAATGAGCAAATCTGAGCTATATGTAGTTAAAAGAAAATTGGGTAATTTTCAGTTCTAAACTATCACTTAGTATATTGCACTTTGAACATACATAGGACTGTTTGCTGAAAAATTGCAGCTATTGACAGTTCACCCTTTTGTCTTACAGAAGTTAGAAACTGACAATGTCTTACTTAAGAAGGATTTGGCTTTTAAAGAATCTCAAGTGAAAGAATACGAAACTATGTTGACATCTCTGCGAGAGAATAATCGTCAGCAGCAGGTAAAGCTAAGACCGTAGTTTCAGTATTTTGACAGTCAGCCAAAAACTAGCCAGTGTGATGGCTTTTTGAGTATTCTCAGTGATTACTGCCTGGTGTACGTTAGTGTGAGCCTGTTACTACCCTAAGGAACACCATGCATTCATTCCACTTCTGTGCTTTCCAGCAAGGACTCAGAGAGAGTACTGTAAAGTGTCGCTCTCTGGAAGAACAGCTCCTTTCTCTACGGCTCAGCGAGGGAGAGAAGGATTGTCAGTTGAAAGAACTGGAATACTGCAAGCGTGCCTTGGAGCAAGAGATCCAGAGCCTCAGACTACAGGTAGTAACGAGACCTTCACTTGATCTGTATTCGGTAGCTGTTATTCACAGATAATGAAGAAAATAAAATTGTAAGATAGTATTTTACAAAGATAATTTTATCTTCTTTTTTTTTGTAGATCTGCTCTAATCCAACACTTCAGACCACCACAGATGAACTCTCCAGCCGTTATGTAGAGATGATCAATAACTTGAGAGAGGATAAAGATCGTGAGATCCGCAGTCTTAGGGTACGTAGATTAACTTTTGCCATATGTGTATTCTTCACCTCATACAACTGAAGGTAATCAGTTTTTTTTAAATATATATTTTTTAAAATTACTTTTTGATTAGGAAACAGAAAAAAATCTACCATATGCTTTTTTGTTAGCTTTTGGCTCTGCAGTTAGTTTATGCAGCACTAGTGATAGCTCTAAAATCAATTAAAGTGTCATTAAAAAATAAAAATTCTTTAGATGTAGAATTAAGAAATACTGCTGATCTTATTAACTCCTAATGGGACGTTTTGCTCTGATGAAGTAAGAAACTGCCAAAAGATACCCAACAGAAAATAAAGATAAATCCCAATCAAAACTGCACATAGAAAATCTCTCATTTGAAGCATTATAGTAGTATTTTACTGCCCTGGAACGAGTTCCACTTATAAACCTGTTAAACTGGTACTGGAAGAATTCAGCCAAATCATCGCTTTCTGAATTTTTTGTGAAGTTCAAGGTTTATATTTGAAAATGACTGGGTTTCCCGTGTGTCCGTATGTCCACAGCATTTTGTAAATTATACTAATTCAGGTCTTACTGTTGATGATTTTAATGAACAAAATACATAGAGTTCTAGACGCGTACTGAAAGGTCACCTACAAGGAGCACCTAGCACCTAATTGTTTCTTAACCTGTGTTTTATAGTCTCAGTTATGCCAATTCCAGCAAGATATATCAAGAAGAGAAGGGAACAACAGTGACTTGCAAATAAAGTTGCATGAATTGACATCGATGCTGGAGGAGAAAGACGCCTGCATTAAACAACAGCAAGAGGTACAACAGGATAGCTTATTTTTTGTCTGAGAATATTTTATGCTTAAGCCTCCACTTACTATGAACGTAGCAACTTAACTAGTTGCTTATTACTAGTTGGAAGCTAGAAGGCACTTGTACCCTTCTGGATCAGGCATCAGGGTTAGTATTATTATTATATATTTATAACATATATTATACTATATAAATTAAATAACTATAATGTTATAATTATATGATATATATATTATATACTTGATAGGAATTTCTGCAAGATTTTTTTTGTGGATTTAGTGAACTAATACCTGGGGAAACATTATTTATTTCACTTGAATATTCACTGTTGGTTTTCTCAGGACCTCTTCAGACTCAAGCATGAGAGATTATCAAACAGTCAGTCCCCTGGTGTAACAGCTGTCATCACTAAGAAGTAATGTACTTATTCACCCTTATTCACCTTTCTTAAAAATATATCCTTTTGATTTTCCATTGTGAAGCTTCTATAAACTAAGTCCTTAACTCCTGCAAATGTCTTAATGTCAAACGTCTGTTCAACTTAAATGCAAAAAAAAACTTCAGCTAGTAAAACCTACAGAGGATTCAATACTAAACATTGTAATAGCAAATGAACATGTTAAAGTGGCATTAAAATTACAATATTAGCATTTTAATTACTAGTAAAAATATTTGGGGGTTGTTAATTGACAGGATTATGTGATAAAATCAGTTAGCGACTTGGATACAGATACGCAGATTTCAGTTTTATAGTTACCAGGTTTGCAACTCTTTTTAATACAGGTACAGGAACCAGTATCCTATTCTGGGTCTTTTGTCTGATGACTACAAGGTTACATCACCCGTCAATAAATCACAAACTATTGTAATCGAGAGGACTGGAGAGATATGGAAACATGTAAGTTCACCTTGAGATTGCCTATATAGTCCCTGATATTCCTAAGTATTTAATTTAACTTCAAAGAAAATATTAGCCAAAACTGACTTCTGAGAGAAAGCAGTAGGGTTAATTTAACCAGGCTGCAGAAAGCAAAGCGATTGAAGTCAAGAAACTGTGCTGGCTATTTCGAGAAGGCAGTAATTGCTAGGTGGAGTTTAAATAAAACAACCTGTCCTTCTTTTCTCTGGCACATAATTACCTTTAACAAAAGAAGTGGTGTTGCTCTAACAACAGCTTTTGCCCTCATGCATAAGGCAGTCTTCTGGGCATCACTGCCTGTACTGGGGAGTTGGGAACTTCCTCAGTGTTCTGCTCTCAGGTGAAGTGCACATAGTGTGTTTTGGGTGCGCAGTGTTCTTCTGAATCACGAGTATTAATTACTCTGCACTATTATTAAAACATATTAAGCACCATATTCCTGAAACTTACATAGAGACAGAGCAGTGACTCATCCAGGAAATGCAGAAGAGTGGTGACTTTTTAAGGAGTGGTTTAATGTTAAAGGAGAAAGTAGGACTGCAGAAGCTATTTAGGTTACAGCACAAAGGATAGTGTCAAATCTGAAAAAAAAGTCTTGAGAAAGATCAGCATGTGTTCTGAACAGTGGAGTGTGATGAAGTTGTATGCGGATAGAGTATAGGAGAGGAGCATATTTAAAGAAATATAAGAGCAGCTTTGTGGAGGACACAACCAAGAAAAGGCAATTATGTGAGCGACTTGAGTAGACCAAGGGTAAGACATCTAGCATGTTCTAAAAGGATACCTGAGATGCTAACTGGAGCAGGATTAAAAAATAAAAGGGCATTGACAAACAGCAGAATTTTATTACTGACCTCCAAAATTCATCCTAATGAAATGTGAAGGAATTAAAGTAATAAATAACAGTAATAAAGAAAAAGCTAAAATCCCTTCCTAGCTTACTTGTTTGTCACAGTTTCCATTATAAAAATGGAAACAATGAGCGTATGCTGCATTTGAAGAGATCAGTATCATTAAATAAATGAGAACTGTTTGTATTTTAAGTTTCCCAAGGTCTTTATCACTAGTGGCAGTTTCACCTGAAACAAAATTGCTTTGTCGTAAGATAGACTTGATAAATGCAGGTTAAGAAGTGCCAATTTCCTTGGAGATTCACCAATATTTTTTTCTGTGTTTATGTTCTGCCAGCCACATCTTTGTATCTGCATTCATTACTTAATAGTGATGCTGACTGATAGGTATTGAATAGTGTGGTTTTATACTGAACATAGCATGTACATGGTACCGCCTTTCAAGTAATAATTACTATATATTAATAATATATAGTAATAATTAATAATGATATCCCTTAGGATACTCAAATGAAGGTACTTGAATCTTTTTAGTAACTTTGATCCAAGTTATATTACTGAAAACTTTTAAGGTAGAAATTCTGTAATATCTACTATTTAGGTATCTGATAATTTCCTGCTCTTGTTTCCTGTTTTCGTAAAAAAAAACAACAAACCAACCAACCACAAATCATTGTCTGTGTTTTTGTGCTTACTGAAGACAGTGAATCATAGCAGTTCTGACAGCTGTCAGTTGCTGAACAGAACTGTTTACATGTAGTGATACAGCTTTCATCTTTCCAGTACTAGATGCTGTAAGCACTGATATGCACAGCGTTTGTTAAAGGGGAATGGCCCACCACCATTTCAGATGCTTAAAAAGTCAGACCATTAGAGAAAATAAATATATAATTAAATGATGCATGCTTTATATACCAGGACAGCTTTGTAAGTATGCGTATTATCTAACAAGCTGCTTGCTTGTTTCTTTCAGGAATGAAAGAAATGCCTTGGCCATCACAGCTGCTCAAAGGAGTTCACAACAACCACCTAAAGTTGCTTTACTTTCTGCTGTTTTTGCATCAGTAAAAGGGTCGGTCTGATAGTGAGAGAAAGGCCAGGGAACAAATTAAGAACATGGAAGCATGAAGATGATGGAAGACACTGTCTTGTCTGCACTATCGTGAACCTGTGTCCATAAGCTGCCGCTAACTTGTGTGCGCAAATGTTCCTATTTTATATATTTTAATATAAATGCACTTACTTTTCTCTCAGAAGAGGAGGGTATGCCGTGCTGTCGTGGACTTGTTGTTCTTGACAGGACTAGCATCTGCATCTATTCTTCAGTCACACTTGCAGCAATCTAAGAAACAAAAGGAAGAACTCTGAAACCTTTTCCGTTTCCTCTTCATAGCATTATCCATGTTGTTCTCTCCTACCCACTTACACAAATTTAAGTCACATACTGAATGGCTGGTTTCAATACAGACAGATTCAGCCATCATCACTTCATATTGCTGCCTGTTCAAGATGAAGCAAAATCCAGAAACTGCCGTCATGGGGAACTTTACTTACCTTACATCTGCCTATGGGAAACTAAGACACAAAGGAAAATTACTGAACTTGCTCCAAATATACAACAATTTAAACATACCTATTAAATTGGCAGATACTTAATATGGGACGATGCTGATTTTATAACATTACTGACATTAGCGTTAACATATTTCAGCTGAACCTTTACAAGCCCCCAAACCAGTCATAACTATTTATTTTGAAGATATCAAGAACATGGTATATTTTTATATTGAAGAACCTAGTATGAAAATAGCTCATAAATTTTACTATCAGACTAACTTACTATTTACATTTTTTTGCTCCAGGCAGGACCATGGAAATTCTCTCAACTGATTTGATATAAATAATTAAGTAGTTGTCTAAGCAACACAGTGCATTTGGTGAGCGGGAAAGTACTAAGAGAAGCATCGTAGGTAAAACTTCATGCCATCAGAAGGCGCTAGCTCTCTATCACAGGGTTCTTGCTTTGCTCTATTTCTGCAGACTTACATATTTCTGTTTACAAATAATATAGATCATATACAATGTTAAATGGTGAGAGAACCCTGTAGGCTATGTGTAATTATGAAATAAACGTGTGTTTAACTATCTGATGACAGAGAGTATTGTATTCTATTCTAATGAATAATTTTACTGACACGATCTAACACCTTACCACCTTTGGTGACCCAAACCACCAAAAGAAAAATTAACACTTTTTTTAATGCTATCATAGTGATTGATTGGTGCAGTTATCCCAATAAAAAGAGAGACAAATCAACTTTCTTACTTACTGTGGTCTTTGCCATGGTTGCAGCTGGGCTTGACTGGCTGGAAGCATTATGCAAACAGTTCCAAAGAAAGAAGCTGTGAACAGCAGAACCATCAGTTATTAGTGGACATACTTTACGCTCTTTTCAGTGTATTTACTAATCTTTCTAGCAAATAATATTAAACCGTTTCTTTAGCTCTGTATGACTTCAGACTGTGTAATAGCATAAGCAAAGCAGTAAACGCCCTTAAAAGACAGGAAAAAGTACAGGCTCTGAATACAGTCAGAGCTGGTTGGGCACTGTAATTTGATGACAAGTGCCATGATTAGCAAGTGAACTGTCTCCCATATACAACTGGCATTAAGACAGATCTGAAAACACCCTAACTGTTCCCCGTGCTAGTGGCTAACAGCCTATTTTAAAAAAAAAAGCCTAGTTCACTAACCAGGAAAGTCAGATGCCAATATTATATTGTGTAGCAAGGATCAGCTGCCCTAAGGCTTATAAGACTATTTTAAAACCTCCCTATACTGCACATGCTACAGCACTGATTGCTGTAACAACATACTTTACTCCCAGAAAACACGACGCAATAGATACTTGTCAAAAAGCTGAGCTAGACTAGAAGATGAAGCATAGTGGCCATTTGAAGCTGGTTTTGTTTTAAAACCAGACTTCCTTAAAAAGCAAAATTTTTATTTTTTATTATAAAAATACATGGTATTTGCTGTAGTCTCATCAGCTGCCTCTCTTCCATTGAACAGAAACTGACTGACCTAACATTTCTTCTGGAGTTTACAGCAATGCACTTTTCTCACTTACTCATCTCTGTACATTCTAGTTAACGCTCAAACTACAAACAGTATACTTCAGAAAATTTTTCACCTCAATTTCAGGTATATCCACTGATATTTCTACATTTTTGCAGAAGCAAATTAGAAAAATCAAAGACAGCATTTACTTCATGTATTTACAGCAATGAACGTACTGCCCTGTTAAATTATCAACAGGATTAACCCTCACTGCCTGAAGTGATGTGACAGCATACAATTTCTGGTTCTTACATCGAAAGCTGGGAGAAAAAAAGCTGTCTTCTGGTTCCTGTTACTGTTTTTTCCACCCAACTATGTAATGCGGAATGGTTTCTTCTGCCTCAGCTGTGAAACAAAAGCCAAATACAGTCCTGGTTTAAAAGTTAATGACACCTCTAGCATTCTGCCTGAAAAGTCAACATAGGCTTTGACTACTACATCAAGGTAACATACCTTTACCTTGACCTTTACCTTGAGAGTACGCTGCTGGTGTTCTTCCATATTCTCGCTCTCTCAATTTCATTACCTTTAATTGTGGTTATTTGAAACCTGAAGAAAAACAATACAGATGATGAATCAGACATGAATTAATTTTAACTGTTTCCGCCTTTTAGTTCTTTGTCTGTCATTCAAAGAAATGCAGTAAACAACTCTTGACACTCAGAGCAACCCTTCCACATGTACTGAAACCTGCTGCTTGCTCAAGCGAACATGACGTGTTTGTACATCACGCACATCACCACAGGAAGCAAGCACAGAAGAAATCCACACACAGTCAAGAACAGCTGAACTACCTCGGTGTTGTGCTCCCAGGCGGCAAACAGCTTTACAGCACAGGTCACCTTTCCTACTCATCGTGTTTTGGGTGGCATCCTACCACAAAGGCTTGGAAAGGTACTTCCTCCTATTTGTTAGTGTCCCTGCACAGGAGATTTGCAACAATTCGAAAAGCACAAACCTTTCCTCTTTTCAAAACAGCTCACAGCCCTTACTGAAAACATGGCAAAAGGCAAGACATAGGTGAACTTCAATAAGGAAAGGATGTATGCACGGAAGATGATCATGTCTACTGAAGACTACCCCTAAAAGAGCAGAGACCGTGCAACCTGACAGCAGCGATGGGAGACTTCATTCAGGGTTTGCAGGAGAAGTAATAGAGTATGATACCACCAACTCTACCGTTGAATGAAACATTTAGTCACAAGACTTACAAAGCTTACAGGTGGTAGTGTCTCTCCTTCACTCACTTCCTGCTACCACTTAGGAACTCATCTGCTTTGAAAATGAATAGGCAGGGCCTGTCTGCACTTCGTCCCATCTTAAGGTTGTATCGGTCTGGGTAAACGGAAGGCGGTTTGCTGCCAGCTCAGGGGAGGGAGCCAGTCAGGGCAGTTACAGACTACGCAGAGCAGGGATCTGCAGAGGTACTGAGATAGAAGAATTTTACTGTGATTTGACACAATGCATTTTTAAAATCATGACACCTCCATGGTAAAAGTAACACAGCCATCGCAAGTTCTCTTAAATATTTACTGGGAAAGCACACTGAGAAGAATTTAGGAACTGCCTCAAGCTGCTGAGGATTCAGGTGGATTTTTCTTCTTACATTTTAGGTAAAAGCTTATGCTGAGGAGACCAATCAACCACTAGTGCTAATACAGAAATAATATTGGGGAAGTATTATTTAATAATGAGGAAACATGGGTGTAAGGAAGTGGGAAGCAGGGGAGGCTCTACCTGAGTCCTACCTTCTGTTGGGAGAATACCTACACAAGTGATATATAAAAATACCCTACATTACTCAAACAACATGCACGAAATAGGAGCACTGTATATACTACCACTTCCTCTCGGGTTTCTCCTTGTCCAGCTTCTGCATTCCTTTATTCTCCCTAAACCCAGCTTCTACATCTTTTCCTCCACAGCCCCAACGTCACATCAGCAACACACTGCATATGCTTGGTTGGTGATTCCTTCTTCTTTCCATCCACCACAACTTTTTCTTTTTTTAAACTACCAAAGCCCTCCTAATAACTCCAACACCCCTTCTTTGCCTATTCCCCTTCTAACTTGGAAAGACAATTACAAGAAGCTTCAACATCTGCAGCTACGAAGACAACAGTTCTAGAAGAAGCGGAAGCATTGATGGGGATTTCAAACTACAGAAAAATACCCAAGTCCAGGCTCAGTCATCAACATCTACCTAACCAGCACTGGACAGAACCAGCAAAGGGCCAAGCAGAAGCATACACTCTCCTAGTGACATTAGCTACTGAATTCTAAAACCACTGCTCCAGCAAAAAGTCTGACAATTATTTTTTGACACTGTTTAAAGTCCAACAACATATGGATAGCAATACATTAACCTTAATGCTGCGTGAGTTATTTTTCTCTCTTCAACAGACCTTGTCCCCACAATGTTTCTTCCCAGTTAGGTTTCACTGTCCATTTCACTGTTCCACTGCCAAGAGAAGAAACAAACAATTAATATAAAGAAAAAACGTTAAAAATTCTAAAGCAATAAGCCAACCAAATGAAAGTGGCGACTTGTCTTGAGACTTCATATTGGAAAAGGCTGCCTATAACCATCATGTTAAACTTAACTCAGCTTCTCCATCTAGCTGTCACAAAGAGCAGGGCTCATCCACAGGAGATTGTACTAGCCTGCACCTTTCTTCAAGTCCTCCTTACTTCCCCGTATTTGTACTTTAGCTGATAATAACCAACTAAAGCTGTAGCTTTTCCAACCACTATTTCCTCCCTTCCATCTTGAAAAACATATTCCTCACAGATTTTCGCGTTCCAGGAAGGTATGTTGGAAGAAACACTACCGTTATCCTCAAACATACGCTGCAAATGAATGTTAATACAGTTCACTACCGAATACCAAGCATGAATAGTTAAGAGGTATCAAAATATGATTTGAATGTAATGCTCACAGGCATTACGTCTACATTTCTATCACCATCTAAAATGCTGGCTTTCCAGAAGCTTAATTTCTTTTGTATGTAGCCCCCATGGGCTGTTCTGTACCACATGAACCGTGATGGATCCTTAAGCAATGAGGACTGAGCGCTTTTACAAGGTTTGCTAAAGATGATGTCAGAAATACTTAAGTACCTGGTTATTCTCTCCATCCTTAAGCTGGAAAAATGAGCCAGCACGGATCTGTGCTTGGTCACAGAGGCAGAACGATCATCTTCAGTCTGCTATGAAGAATCTCCTTCCGTCTACGCATTCAATATAATTTTCAGGAATAAAACATTAAAATTATCAACAAAACACAAGTTCAATTTCTAAGACTTTTTGAACGCTACTGCCTCCTCCTCCTCCTCTGAATGCTGGACATACAAAAGAAAGTATTATAAACAAACCAGATTAATAAATTCACAATGTCTGCATAATTTCTACTTGTTATTACAAACCTAAGACTTCACTGGTTAAGAGCCCGTTGGAAATCCTTGAGTAGGAGTTCGTTTAACACTGCACTCTTTTCTTAAAGTTTTAAATTACTGATGTCATACTTCAAGTATTCTAAAATGAAGAAAATTAAGACTATTTTTAGCATTTTGCTGACTGTTCTTATTACATAGTTAAGGCAATACCTACCTGTCTTTTCCCAAAATACGAGAAATCTAATGTTGTCTTCACTTAAAAGAAAGAATTTCAAAGGCATGTCAATATCACATTTGATAATTATTTTAGAAATAAACTTAATTACACTACACCTGTAACTTTAAAGGGTCAGTTAAAACCCCAATATTCCCCCCTCAGCAGTCTGATAAACATACCTCAAGTAAGCCCTTAACTTGAGATGTTATTGCATTTTAAATTAGGGAATAATAATGTAATTAAAATGTTAGGCAAATTTCCACAGAATGAGACTTTCCTAAATCACCATAAATGAAAAGTAAACTCCAAAAAATTTGGAGTGCAAGAGATGCATTTTATTGTATGCCCGTTACGATGAGTAACACATTTAGAAATAATAATCCCACATAACAGTGACAATCTTATTTTACAGCGTGTACATCATTTTTTACAGCCACATAAAACACATATTTTTCTAAGAGATTTCCCAAATTTAACTTTCTGAAGTTTAGAAATATAAAAAAAAAATTTTCTCAAGGAACTGATTCTCATCTGGTGCAAAAACAAAATATGAACATTATCTGAAACACAAAGCCACAATATAGCATGAAGTTACAATTTATCATGTGAACAGCTGTGTGCAAACATGAAGCAACTAAAAAGAGTAAAAAATACACATTATATGCGTAACATTTATGAACAGGTTTTTCATTAAATAGCCCTAGACCAGCTTGTTATATTAAGCGCCATTTGATTTGCAGCATGCTAACACAAAGCATTGTTTAAAGGGATGCATATTTTAAATGTATACACTGTAAACTGAAGATCCACCTCCAAACTCTAGTGGCAGCATATTTCTCTGGTTAAATACTGCATATATACTTTCTTACAGATTGAAAATGCATGTTTATAGCACGGTATAGATTTTTTTTTAAGAATTGATTAAAAGGTGCAATTTTATGTTTATACTGAAAATTTCATATTAGGAGGTAGGACAGTAATAGTCATACCTGTTAAGAACACTGCCCTACACAACTTCTAAGTACTCTGACTTTTAATTAAAAAAAAGTAAACTATAATTTTTCCAACTTTCTCTTTAATATTATTTTGAGATCTGAAGGTATTGAGAAAAAACTAGTGTTGAGTCACAACACTATCAGCTGCATCCATTTTATCCTTAAAAAAAAGTCAGATTCAAAGTTAATCTTGTTATGTGCCATACTGAACAACATTCAACTGTAGTTTCAGATAAAAAAGGGAAATTATATACATACACATCTTTAACCCTAGCACCAGAACACCACCTCTGAGATCATAACATAATGCTATATTTTAAACATCATATCCTGCAATAAAATAGGTTAGCAGCTTTGAAAACCTTTAAAAAATTACGTGTTGGACCTAACTAATAAAGGAAACGAAAAAGTTTCCCAATGAAATGTGTCTTTTTTTTTAGGAAAAAAAAAAAAGAGGGACAACCCCTAAATCTCACCATTTCTAGAATATAATTTCCAGGCACAATTTAAAAACGTTATGATCAAGTGACTGACTAATACTCTTCTTTCAAAACTGCACAAGAAGCTAGACTCAGTTGCCTCAGCAAACAATTTGTAAATAACCCCACCATATATCTGAACTGTTTTCATATTGGAGACAAATGCTCTTACTGACAAAATGGATAACACAATCATCTTTTTGTCTTCTATAGCTTAACAATGTGTAATACTATTAATTTGAAGACATTCATCCATCTTTCTGCAAATTTAAGACATTCATCCATCTTTCTGCATTCTATAGTGCTCTTCAGGTTCTGATAAGCAACAATCATAGGGCTATGAGATCCCCTGTCAACCCTAATACTTTTAAGACTTTTAATACAAAGAATGTAAAGTTATGATTTAATATCAAGCTTTGAAACCAGGAGAAACAGTTCATGAGATTTTTTTTTTCCCCAATTAGCATATCACAGTTTCTAAATTGCTTCCTTCTTGACATCATATATTACATTATGGCCTCTTTGTGGTGCCTCATTATATGCTGATTTTTTTCTGATGGTCTACGGAACCCCTTTTTGCAATACTCACACCTATGTGGATAGTCTTTTGTGTGTATTGATATTACATGCCGTTTAAAGCCTGATGCATCCGTAGTGCTATATTCACAATACTGGCACTGATAAACTTTTCTTCCACTGTGGGTCTTCATGTGCTTCTTAAGTTCATTTTGCAGCCTAAATCCTCTTTTACATCTTTTGCATTTAAAAGGCAGGTCCTTGGTGTGAACTGAGAGGATATGCCCACTCAGTACAAAAGGATCTGATGTTTTAAAGTCACAGTGTCTACACTGATGTATCTTTTTACCTTTATGGGTTTCACTATGCTTTTTGAGCTCAGATGGACGATGGAAGCCTTTTTCACATACCTCACATTTGTGGGGAAAATCCTTTGTATGAACTGAAATAATGTGTCGCTTCAGGTCACTTGAATTGGTGCTCTTATGGTCACAATGTGGACACTGATGAGTCTTATGCCCTTGAAATAATTCTGTGTGCTGCTGCAGTTCTTTTTCATCTGTAAAAGCCTGGGGACAGTGCTCACATTTAAATGGCAAATCAGTCCCGTGTTTGGTTTTGATGTGAGTTTTCAGATTGGACTGATCAGCACATCTGAAGACACAGTGCTGACACTGGTATGGCTTTTCCCCAGTGTGGGTCCTCATGTGCTTTTTCAGCTCTGATGGATGACGGAATCCTTTCCCACACTCCACACAAACATGAGGGAAGTTCTTACTGTGAACTGCAAGTAGATGTCTATTGAGTAGTCCCTGCTCTGCAGATTCATAGTCACAATATTTGCACTTGTGCAGTTTAGGCTCCTTGTCCCTCAGTATTAGTTTATTAGAGCTCAATGGGCTTGCTTCTCTGTATCTTCTCGTATATTCTGTAAACTCATGGGCTTTATCAACTTTATTTATAAGTTTATGGCTTTCCAGATGATTGTGGAAACTTACTTTTTTGTTAGTTGTAAAGTCACAGTCTGTACACTGGTATTTCTTCTTAATCATATGATCTGGATGATTCTTCATATGCCTTTTCAAGAATCCTCTGGATTTAAATTTTTTCCCACATATATGACAAGGGTAAACTGTTAAGGGCTGTCCATCAGGACCTATTATAACAGCTGTTTTTAAACAAACAAAAACAAGTTATGAAGGAAACAAATTCACAGATTAAGAAGTTTAAAATCAGCCAACTGCTGTTCAGATTCATGCACTTACACTTGCAGCAGACAGAGTTCAGCAGTTTAAAAACAACCAATCCACAGCACCTACCGTTTATGTATTTTGTTTTAGAAACTGCCCAAATAGATAAGTGGTATCAGATGTACAGTGAGTATATCCACGATTACTTTTTAATAGCTTGCAAAGTTCAAATGAATTACATCAGCCCAAAGCATACTGACTTCAAGAGCAGAAATTACCACATTTTCTATGCACAGAATTGGAGGGGGGAAGGACACAGGAAATCTGCAAATCACCTTTTATATTTTTTAATTCTGCACCAGTTTGGGGAAAAAATAAAAATAAAAAGGAATAGTAATGGAGTAAGTACCACTCCATGAGAATACACATAACCATACAGTGTTTACCTGTTTGCCATTGCCTGGCCTCTCCTCTCCTCCTTTTCTTGTTTTTTTGTTTTAGCACTCTATTAGTGCTAATGCTATCACAAATCTGCAGGTATTGTGTTGCATTACCGTTTTTGTTTTCTAATCGTGTATCCAAGTTATTCCCTAGAAACAAAAATTAAACACCATAAAAAACCTTAAACAACTTTTTTCTTTGGGACTGATGATTGGAATTGCACAGCAACATATCTACTACTTTTAAAAACAAATATCACCCATTCCTCTACAATGAACATATACAAAAAATAGAGTGCCAGTATAAAGCACTACCTTTGTTGTTGGCAAAAGAACGTATTTCTTTAAACATTGATTCATTCTCAGATACATTCCTTGATACCTCATACTTCTCAAGACATTAATTCTTACAAGTTATGCTGGTTGTTTGCTTTTATCTAACTTGAACTTACTTCTCACCAACTGCATTCTCTGTTCTGACTATAAAACTGTATATAAAACCCAGGTTGCAGATCCTCCCAGCTTCCCCACCCACTCTGAAGGCCAACAACACATCTAAAATTGTTTTCATTTCTAAATACTAGAGAAGGACTACTCCTTCAACATATACTTCACGGACTATTTTTGCACTCACTGATCAGGAGAACTATGACACAAACATACATATTTTTAAAAGCCTAAGTTTTAGAGTTCTACGCAGCACATTTGCATGTTCTTACCTGCCGCTTGACCATCTTCATATCTTCTGGGTAGTCGTCTTTCATCTCCTGCAGAAAATGGTACTTTAGTCATTACAAATTAAAGTTCTTTTTAAAGATGACGGCTTTGAAAATCTGAGAATGAGGGAAAACCAACCTAACTAAAAAGTAACAGCTCTATCTGTCCAAACTGAGATGTGCAGTTCACATCAGTTCAGTATTTCATAATTATGCACACCAAGAAATAAAAATCACATCTTTGTCAGTAGTCAATATCCACAGAAATTGTGTTTGCATGCTTACCATGCTGTCTTTTCTGCTTCTCACTGTTAATAAGCTCGTTTCTGAAAACTTTCAACCTTATAAATAACCTTGGATACCAATCCAGAAATGAGGATACCCAAAATCCACAATTTGTTTTTGAGATGAAAGTACTTTATCTTTCCAGAATAGAACTAGGCAGATAGTAAGACTTCTGCCTTATCAGCCATTCAGCACTCATCTATATGAGACACTACGAAGTTCTACCAGATGGAGAAGTAACGCTTTAAGAGTATGTTCCTCATTTTGGATTAAAAGTGTTTACTGCTAAGTGACAAGGCTTTGTGGTTCAAAACCACTTCATCAGCCCAACTAGTGATGCTGATCTGATACCCTCTTAATATACGTTTAATATGCCAAAATCCTGGAAAAAATAAGTATGAAATCAGAGAATGTTCAGAATTTGTCATGTCCTGATAAGATACTTCTACAATTTAAAACATTGCTGCAGAAAACAAATTTTATTTTTTCTTTCATAATTTAAAGGAATAACACGTTTAAAACATGCTGTATAAAATGAAGTTATCAGGAACAGCTTCACACATCTCTTCCTAGTACTTTTGAAGTTATTCTCCCTCCCTCCTAGTTAATGTAAAATACTTAAACCTATCCTTGCTTTTGTAAGATCTTCAACAGCTGACTTCAACCAGCAAAAACCCACAAATTCTGTACATCTGAGATGGTAATTAGAACAAGAGTACCAAAATCCTCCAAACAGCTTTCCTTTCTACTTCATAAGACTCAACATATAGCAACCCATTTGTTATACTCAAGACAACCAACTACTTAAGTAATCTGACCACTGTTTGACAAGCCAGCATTGAGAAAATAAAAATAAATAAATAATAATAAAAAACACCAAAAAAACACCACTGTAAAAATGGGATCATTTTCTTTGTATCTGAACTGCAAAAAGCCAAGGACCTTATGTGTAAAAGGTTGCGAATTATGCAGAAAAGAATTTTTCACAGCATTATATCAACTCCACTAACTGACACTGCTAATAGATCAGAAGGAGCTGTTTCCAAACCCCTAAGGAAAGGTGAAAGATTATGACAATTGCACAGAGATTCTGGAAGCTAGATTGGGGAAAAAAATAATGCAAGGGATTTTCAGAAAATAAGTATACTGACTCCTACCGTAAGCAGCAGCCCAAGCAACAGGGACAAAAGTTTTATTCACACCAGAGTCTTCAAGCTGTGTGTCTGGAAGTGATGTAGCTTCTTCCTCACCTACAATAACTTCCATATAAACTTCATCTGCTATTTCAGCACAGCCTGGATTAAAGGAGAAAAATATATCTTAAATTTCACTCTGCTCATCCTTGATTGTCTTTCATTTAATATGCTCTCACTCTGATTGATACCCATTATAAATTACTTTTCTTCCTTTGGCATTTAGAACCACCCCTTCTCTTAGGGGATCATTGTTTATTCAGACATTCCTTAAAGAGAGAAAACACGTATCAATAAAAATAAATACAAAATAAATACCAATATAAATTCAAAATTAGAAAATTAGAAACTTGTAACTGATGACATTTATTTGCCACTTTGCCAGAAAGCTGATTAAACAAGGTAATTCACAATAGGAAAACAGAAAAATGAGAAATTTGACTAACCTCATTAACTTCGTCCATGGACATGTTAAATTTAATATAAATAATGAAATGATTGCATACAGTATGCACAAAGTGCATTTTATCCACATCACTTTAAAATAATTATAGCCTGCTCTTTATTTTTAGGGAAGATGAGCTTAGTTTTCTACTACTTCAGGCTGAAGAATCCTTCAGAAAAATTAAAAAAGTCCTTGAGAATGATGCTTATATTGTTGTACAAAACAGCATGAGAAACAAAAATGTTTCTTATTATGCTTACTAATATCTTCATCTTCCTGAGAAGAGTCCTTAACAGCCATGTAAACCATTTTTTCTCGCTGCATTCTACCAACACCACCTTGTTCAATTACTCCAGCTACTGAATGTCCATTGTGAAAATCACTCTCTGTGACAATTTCTGTTCCACCTTTAACGAAAAAAGTTAAACACATTAAGTGAACGTAAACAAAACCACTTTCAAGATTAATTTCAGACTGAAGGTTTTTTTTATTTACAATAAAGCTATTTTATAAAAACTCCAATTAAATGTTTTTGCGTCCATGTCTGTCGTTAAGAATGGTAATCGGAAGCAGTGAGAGTGCCACACAAGAATGTCCCTGCTGTAAATTAGCTTTCAGCCATTAGAAATTTTGGTTCTTCCTGCTGCTGCATTAGCAGTCTGTTCCTCAAGACTGGCAACCTATCCCCAGAGGAAGGAACCATACTTTAAGACCAGGCCCTGACAATCATGTAGGAAATGGCAGATGAAACAGATGTTACAACAGGTAAGGGACGTTAACATGCTCCTTCTATATGCTAGATCCTTTCCCCATAGCCTTCAGAAGCACATAGTTTTCACAACCTTTCTTATACTTTAAAGAAATGAAGGACCAAATACTAAAATTGCAGGAACCTTACAGAAAAAAACACTGGCCTTCAACAGAATCAGATACTATCCATTCAAAATGGGACAGCAAAATATGTAGTTACTTTGTTGACCTGAACCTGAAAATAACACCTGCAGCATTAATTGTATATGAGCAATCTCCACAAATGTCAACACTCCACAGACCATTGTGATCAGTGTATTACACGAAATTAACAAACAGAAAGACCACAAAACACTTTTTTACTACTGGAAAAATACAGAATTCGAAAGGTACCTATTTCGACATCATCTTCAGCTTCAGCTTTAAATATGTACACTTTGATAACTTCTGAACCAAACCCATCATCTTTAGCAACTTCTTCATTTGCCACCTCAGTACTGATTTTCAAGGGAGTGCTTCCTATATGATCCAGTTTTTCTCCAACATCATCCACTGTAAAGATGAGAGAATAACAATGAGGCTCAAATACATTTATTAAAAGTCAGAGTAATCAGTAGCATCATTTTCTTCACTATTATCCCCATGCATAATAAAGTTTTGTTGCCATATATGGACTTCACAAAATAGTTCATCTTAAGGTACGTGAAAGAGATTCCAAAATTTCAGTACTCATTTTTTTGTTGCAACTCTGGAAACATGTAATGAATTACAGAGTTAAGAACACTAGAGAGTTTGTCACCACAGCGTTTTTTCTGAAACTATCACACTTAGAAAGCAAAAATGTATCAGATAGTAAAATTAAACATACATATCCAAAAATGTTAAAAACAAGCCCAGAATTGCCTGTTACAGTCTAAGAGTTCCAAGAAGCTTCTTCCCTACCCTAAAATACCGGTGACCAACACTTAGTGGTAGATACTCTTATCATGAGTGATGACTCCTGACTACATTTCCAGTGATAGAAGTGTGCATCAAAAATTTGACTACCTCTTCACGCAAAACGAAATTATGATTTTATTCATGTTATCACTTGAAAACATAAAAATTAACAAAGACTACTGTGTAATATATAGCCAATTAAAAGACGAGGTGAAAATAAATCCAAATAATACAATCTGAAATAGACTTCTTGTTCCTTATGTATCCATCTTACTAACTCTGATGCATTTGGTCTACATTTTCAAAATGCTCGTTGTTTCAACAAAAACACATTCAAACCATTAGAAGTTGACAAGGAAAACTATTTTGGTAAAAAAGGTGCGCACACAGGTATCTGTTTATACAGATATATATCCCGAATTGCTAACACAGAGGCCGCTGAACCAAGCACCTTTCTGACGTAGGTACTGACAACGCTCCTCTCAGTGGCTAACAGTGGCTTCTCTGCAGATGGCCAAGCCAAGCCTAGGTAACACACACGGAATGCGCTCTCTAAACGGAAGAATTCCACAGAACATAAATAAAACCTGAACTGAATACAGTTCATGGACTGCAATTTATTGCATATGTAACACTAAAATATGTGCATACAAAGTTAAAAACCAATCACTTATATTAATATTTAAGCAGCAGCAGTGTTTCACGAGTAAGGCCTGAGTGGGCTCAACGGGGCCGCTGAGGCTCTGGTTACTGAGGGGGGGATGGCTTACCTTGGGATGGCTGCGGTGGTTCCCAATCCCCCTCTAAGCTTCCTGCTCCCCGTGCAGCAATGACTGCTCTTGAAGAGCTGCTTTTAACTACCTCAGGCTACAGCCTGGCACACCGAGGCACAAGTTTAAGCTTTTCTTAAAACTCCAGGCATTCACGTGAGGTGGTTCAGAACCTGCTAGAAAAAGAGCAGATGCCTCTCCTGCAGCAGGGCTGGAATCCACCACAGCAATCCCAAACTAAGCTCTTCCCACACACAGACAGGATTCCAGAGATACACCTATCCAAGCAGATATCCACCATTTTTCACCTACACACTGAGGAACCTTATTTCAGAAATCTTGGACTGCATCAGAAGGGAACAGAAGTTACTGAGAACAGAACTAGATATGAAGTAAGTAATATTTCATTTTAGAACCTCCAAAAATTAAATCATACGTTTTGAAAAAAAATTAAAGGGAATGCAAAAAAGTTGAGATCTGTTTCTCTTTGTAAGCAGCAGTTTAATTGAATAGCCAAAAAGAATCAAACTCAGATCAGGGGAAATAGATAAAAATTTCCTCTAGAAAAAAGTTTTTAGAATGGTTTTAATTGAAACCGTATCTCTATTAAAATTAATGCCAGCAACATCAATACCTTGATCTGTTCAAATCTGACACGCAGTACATTACTTTCAAATTACCTTGCAGGGCAATATAAGAGTACCAACACCACAAGCAAGCAAGCCACAACTTATCCAAATTCTTCAATATGATACACACGTTTAATTTTAGCACAATGGATGGTCCCACTGCATACATGAGTCTTTAAAGGATCAAAGGTAACTAATAATACAAGGCAGGAGCGATTATATACATATGTGTGTAGCTGTATGACTAGATATACTGCCAAAACACAGAAAGAAAAGTGAAAGGCTGGGTGGAAGAAATCACTAACTGTATGCTGTTACTGTAACCTTAGAATTGGCAGGTGGTATCAGAGTTATTTTCAAATCTGCAACTCAAGCAACATCAACTTTTTCTAAACTGCAAAATTTTATAAACGTATTATCAATTTAACACAGAAAGTAAGTATTTCAGTAGTGGAAGCAGTACAGCAACTTCCTACTGAACAGTGGAGCAATCACTTATATGTGATAATGTTTCCTTTACAGACAAATTTCCCAACAATTTAACTAACGTTGTATGACAGTGACTGGACATCACTGTGTATCTGGTGAAATAGTATAAGAATAAACACAGAATTTTAGATTAGTTGCCTTACCAGGACATCAATACCAATTCAATAAAGATTACATAGAGAAAAAAAGAGGAATTTTTCAGTTTTTAAACAAGAATAAATATTTTCAGCCTAAAATTTAAATTAAAATACATGAATATAGTATGTACGCTCAAATGCTGTATTTTACCATTTCAAGTAAAGCCCTCAAATTTGTAATGCCTTTTAAAAACAAAACAACAACAACAAAACAGTAAAAACCCAGTAAAGCTACTGCAAACTCACAGCAGTATTTTTAAAATTAGTGGTTACTCCCACACCATCAACCATCGTGTGCGTTTTCAAAGATCTTCAGTCTCTACAATTCAAGATGAAGTTATGGAACCAGATCAGGAAGCCTGTATATCAAGGGCCTCTGAAATCACTTCTTTTAGGAAACCAAAGTGAAATATAACAAAATTTGAAAAATATTAAGTAGACTGAGAAAATGTTACTGATATAGACCACCTACTGTAAGATGTTGCCGTTTGTTTGAAATATATCAGCAACATAAGCCATTGGCTCAGCAATTGCTACTGCTTAAATTGCCACCTTATACAAAGTAAATTTGATAGTTTCAATTTATTTTTTAAAACACATTTAGATAAGCAATAAAACAACACAGCAGGACATGTAATCTTTGAAAAGTTCCAAAATATTAGGACTTTATTTTTTTTTAAAAAAAGATCATGAAAACATTCTATTGTCTAAGTAATATGATTTCAATTACACACTGCTAACTCAACAACGTTAAATTATCTCATGCCTTTTCCCAGTGATAGTGCCCAGGAACAGGAATGCTTACTTTATGTCAAGGGAAGAATAAGAAAGTGTCTTCCACATCTGACTCATCCACCAGAAGCACTATATATTATTATCTCGTCATTTAAAATTAACTGAAAAAACACAACAGAGAACCTTTATAAATATATGCTGAATCCTCCTGAACGACAAGGTTTAAAGGAAAACTCAGCACACTTCTAATGTTAAACTTACCTTAGCTGTTTTCAGGTGTGTGATGTCCAGATTCACCGTGGATTGCCAGCTCCCAATTCATGTGATGCCTCAGCATGCACTATGCTGGTGATATCACACCCACCACAGGAGCCCACAGGGATAACAGGAGGGCAAGATAAGTCCCATGGTTTTACAATTTTTCTTATTTTTCTAATGTCTGATATACTTATTCTATATCCCATAGGTTACAATATAGGAGTATTAAAACTAAAATGTTCAGCAAACTACGTAACACTGTATTGTCATACACTACAAAGGCGGCGGTGGCGGAACAGTACCTTACCCCTAAAGGCCAGCTCCAGTGTTGTTCTTTGGTGGGTATGAGGTCACCAACATAGTGCATGCAGGGCCAACACACGGATCGGGAGCTGGCAATCCCCTGTGGGTCTGAATATCGCAAACCTGAAAAACAAAAAAGGGTATGCTTTAAGCTACAAGCGTGCTAACCCCTCTCGGGCTAAATGGGATACACTGTTTATAATTTTCACATCTCAGTAGGAGACGGATGGGTACATGAGCATACTGTGTGTTTATTTTGTATTAATTTGCTTTTTACAAGTACCTTTTCAACGGGTATTCCAGAGATTTAAAAAAGAGGATTATGCATAGCCTGTGGCACGTCTTATGTGTGCATCAAAACCAAGACTTTTCAGTCCACACACTTTGTTGGGTTAAGCTGGCCCACCCAGCACAACACAGCCTCCAAACTTAACAGAGACAAGAGACTGCCTTCATGTACACCTAAAAACGGTTACTTTAGAACAGAATTCCAGACCAATAATGTAGCTTCCAACTGTGTTTACTCAAACATGTATCATGGTTGTAAGTACACACAGATGTGATTTGCTTAAAACTGGGTCTCAAACTGGCTTTGAAACGTTGCAGAAGTCATCACCAGGCTTGAGAACACCTGCCAACATTACGTATGGACCGGGCGCAGCTGAGCCCACAGGTAACTGTTACTGAAGGCTACGATGCTCTGGTCTAAGCACAGTGATCAGTATCATCAAATCACACATCTATCTAAGAAGGAATTCCAAAGATGACTTTACTTACAATTACAAAGGTGCAGTTGGAAATACCGCAGTTACAGAATACAACTCATCGTAAGTACTCTGTCAGAAAGGAGGAATGTTTTCAATGAAACAACTGACTGTAAAAGTGGCGTTCCTTTATTTACAAACACACGGGTTTTTCTGTTGTATGTCTGATTTGGTTTAGACTGAGTTTTTTTTGCTTCTTTTTCCAAAGAACTTTGCAACTTCCACGGCTGATACATGACAATATTGTAATGATAGAATGATTAAAAAAATCATTGCTGTCCACCCTCTACTGAATGGAAAATAAATACTAAAAATATGTTGTGTGGAAGTGCTATGAAGAGTGCTATATTGCATGTATGAAATACTGAAATCATTATAATCACTGATCAGTCACACCCTGAATTTTTTTAATAAATGGTGCTTACTGTGAAGAGACTGACACTTCAACACACTTGGCACTTTTGGTTTTTTTTAAGACATATTGGTTCTGACTAAATAAAATCTGTTTTGACCTACTCACATTTCAATAGCTAACTCGGAGAAGTCAAAAATTTAAAATAAACAATCATACATTTCATCAAATTTGTGTGCACAACAAAAAAAACCTGTTATCTTAAGAGCATAGTTTAGCCACTCAAGAAACATCATATACCTAAGGTATAATTTTGCTAATGCTTGTGGTAGCTCTTGCTCAACAAATAGCGTATGACCACACTGCTTTCTCACCAACTTTGTACAGGGTCTGAATGCTGTGTGGAAACTGAACCAGGCAGCCATTTTGCATTTTTGGAAAGCTGATCAGTTAATGCACACAACCCCCTAACGTCAAGTTCAGTCCACAACAGTGTAACGTAAGATAACATGACTGCTATAATTTTCAATTCAGCTAACAAAAATACTTTGTTGACAAATAAGAGAAAGAAACGAGTATGGTATCTTTAAAAGGCCTTTTCCTTTGCTGTATTCTATCGATTAAACCCAACATGTAATTTTTACGTGAACCTCCATAATATAGTAATACGACTCTGTATTTTAAAAAAAGTTGCATACTCGAAGTATATGGAATATTTAACTTTGAAATGTTGTTTTTCTTAATTTTCAGGAATATCTGGTTTCAGAAGCAGAAGCATACATACTCAACAGCATGAAAGTCATTATTTTTCTTGCTGTATCAGTGATAATGGATTTTTCATTACACAAACCCAAATCCTGACAAGAATTAACTATGAAATTAAATATGTTTTGGGAGTTCCAGTACAGAGTGGATCAAGAGTCCAGTTATAGTAATTTCTCCCCACTAGACCACTTCTACTTTAGATAACCTCCTATTCATTATCTACCTTTGTTTAACTTACAAGATATCATTAAGTAGTCTTCAGATGTGCTCTTGCCATCATCATCATCTTCCGTTTTTATAGTCACCGTGGAGCCAGGAACAGTACCAGCTGCTTGAATGACTGCCTCAGAATCTGAGTTCGTTACAAGGACTTCCTCCGAAACCATTGTAGGCGAGTTGGCTCCCGACACAGAGTCTTGCACCACGTGCTCCAAGTGTCCATCAGGACCCGTAACAAGATCAGCCACAAACACCTGATCAGGAACTCTAACAGTTTCTGTTATTAGATCAGAAGTCAAAACATGATCGCTGGTATCTAAAGCTTCTTCGATAGCAACATCAGTTTCCAAAACAGAATCGGGAACAATTACACCTTCTGTTACAACATCAGTTTCAGTGATGATGTCAGGTCCTTGGACAACTTCAGCTGCTAAGCCATGATCCAGGGTTATTCCATCATCAGTAACAACATCAGACACTAGGACAGCTTCGGGGACTGACACAACGATATGGTCTCCGTCAATATGAGCAGTGCCGGCCATTCCAGCCACTACAAAACAATTATCAACGAGGAAAAATGTTAGGATTATTGCATTAGCAGAGTTTATCTAAGGAACAGAATAATTGTATAGATAAGGTAAACACAGATGTGCAAAACTGCTGCTACTTGTCAGCAATCCGCATTTGACATTTCACCAGAAAAAGACTATTCAAAGTAGTCTGTATTCTTTAAGAAAAACAAAACCCGACTCTTCTTTAAGGCATCTTGCAGAGTTTGCCAAATTCAGGTTTTACAATGCTGATATGTTAAAAACTGTTGATCAGTTTGCAATTTCCTTTTTTTTTTTTTTTTTTATTCCAGTAAGAAAATATTTGATTACGGTAGCAATTTAAGCATTCATAAACGTCTTGTTACTGGAAGTGTGGTAACAATCCATTAACTGCTGTTACAACAAAAGGACTCTGATCCTTTACGCTGGATGGGCCTTGATAAAAATATTCTGTTGTATGCCATATTTATAGTACAATTTGCAACGCTGTGCCACGTTGCAAGGAATAGCTAGAAGCAGAAACTGGTTTTTCATTAACAGACTTGACTGGTCAGTCCTACTTGCAACGTACTTTTCTATATGTAAAAAGGGACCACAGAGTGGTTTATTTTAACGCAACCAGAAACAGCAGATTTAATCTTAATGGATAAAACATCCAAGAACATGGTTCTTATCACAATGAAAAAAAGTATTAAAATTATTCAACATTGTACAGCAAACACAATTATTTCAGCACGCTCTAAAAGACAATAATTCATGTCAGAGCAAAGACACAAGCTCAGTGTTTGAGAAGGTCTACTCCTGCCACAATGCAAGAAAAGGAGACCCACAAGGAAGAGAGTGCAGACTTCTTGCTGTCCTTTCTCTAAACCTTCAAAATTATTCTGGTTATCTACCATTGTCATCATAAGAAACCGCTAATTAAAAAAAATAATTTCCAGATAAGTTTTGTTACAACAGTGCAGCCCCTGGACTGATGTTCTTGAGTGAAGACTTCTAAGTACACATAGAACATGAAGATTTAGTTAAATTTGTAAATTGTTTCCTACATATCAAGTTATCTGTTGCCACACAAAGACATTATTTCCCACCTTATTTACATCTCCTAAAATGGAGACAGTGATCAAGGCAACTACACAAAAGCTCAGACGTAAATACCTGTACTGGTACACAGGAGATGTAGCAGCCAGTCAGTGTTATCTCAAGCAGAGGCACACACACCACAAAGCCTCTGAACTCCCCCTGTAACATCTCCTGTCTCAGCTTGAGTGCTTTGGGCCACAGATGACTTTTTTTTTTTTTTTTGAAGTTACTTCAATTTTTTGGAATAGGTGACCATTTCAAGATCAGCAACCAAAGTCCATCAGCAACCAAAGTATACAAAGCCTTATTATACATCACTTATATATATATATATATATATATATATATATAATCATTTGAAATTTCTCCAAAAAGCCATGCAAATGCCACTGTTTTATTTGTCAACTTAACATCTTGAGATAGCTTACAAACATAAAGCAAAACCCTAAAAGCAGTCTTGATTTTATTCATTAACGTTTAATAGATAAAATGTTTACCAAAGTCCTGCATAATCATAGTGTGAGGCATTTTGGATTCTTGCGCTTGCAGCCCAAGACTTCCACCACCTGGATCCATATTCAGCTAAATTCATTCACAAATACCTGCAAAAACAAAATCCAGATTTGTGTTAAACACAGCACTATTTTGTTGACCAGCTTTACTGGATTCATGTGTCACACTGACAGCCACAGAAAAACATTTATCCACAAGTTCAAGAAAAAAGCATGCAGTACTTCGTACAATTCACCTTGCTTTTTTCTCATGGTTTTATATTTTTTGACCTAAACTCCTGCAAATATTGCCATATACAACCTGCATATACCCTTTCAACTAATTATCTATTATGGCTGGCAATCCTAGATGCATAGAGTACACTGCATTGAGGAAAGCACAGAACTGTAACAATTTTTCAGATTCTTTCACAACTTTGTATCTATCAGCTATTTCAAAACAAATGTTCAACGTGTAAATTTCATGGTTGTTTAATCATAGGTAAGTTCTGAAAAACTGCACGGTGCTCTGGATTTCTGAGAACAAAAGTGCTGAAGGTGATTTTCAGGAGCTCTGTATGAACTCCTCTGTATCATTAAAAAAAAGTCTGACAAAAAGACCTAGCAGAAAATTTCACTGGCACTCAGATTCGCACGCACAGCGCAGTTACCCACGGTAGCAGGCAGCAGCTAAGCGTAAGAAAGACCAACTTATTTCAACGTCCCCACTGCCTGAAACTTCCAGAAGAACGGCAGTGCTTGACGGACGGCTGTGCTGACACCTCCACTCACCACCCCAGTGCTAGCGGCCTACTATCCGTGCTGGTTGACGTTTTATTTCAAAACTGCTGGGTTATTCTAGAAGTCTGATCTTCCAACACTGTCCCTTCTGTGCCACCTCACTTCTGCTGCCAGGGCAAACCTGGTCTTACACAGCTATCTGCAGTATCCCTCTAATAGGAAACTGACCCTTTAAAGCTTTTGATGGAGAAAGCGTGGAGAAAAAAAAAAACGTGGAAAACAATCCATGCTTACTGCATCTTCATTGTCAAGGAAGGAACTTGAAATCCTCAAGTGAAGGAAGCAGCAAGCAGTCTGCAACGATGGCAGTTTCAGGCACAAGTCACTGTTCCACCCCGAGGAGGTTCCAACTAAACTGAGGATACAAAGAAACAGAACTTGCATCACCTCTTGTCACCATCACCCTTGCAACACTTTCTCCCTGTAAATGTCACTCAGATTTCGCATTGTTTTAAAATTTTAGCTTCAAGATCAAATTCGTTCACCAGTGTAATAACAAAGCAACTTCAGAACCTTAACACAACGCTCAAACACCAGCCAACCAATGGTTAATTTAACACAGCAATTTCAGAATTAATGCAGTGCTCTAACGATTTCCAATCACAGCCTTTATCTTTATATAATCCTTTTCTAAACATAAGCTACCATGAAAAACTATCTTAAATTATATCAGTCTCAGACTACAGGAAGAATACGCTAGGGTTTTCTTCCTTTTTAACACGCTATTTAATTTATTTTCAGATGATATAATTAGATACTCAAATATAAGTATACTATATACTGTGCTATGTAGAAAATTCAGTACAAAGTAAGACTACTGTTTTAATTACAATTAAAATTTCTGCTAGGAAAGGGAACCATTGCCAAGAAGTCTATTTTCCCAGTAACTAACAAGACTATGAAAATTCCCAAAGACGGCACCTTTTGGGCACGTACTGCAACTGTCTCCAATTTTCCCTAACAAGAGAGAAGAACGACGACGCACTAGCAACAAACATCTTGAAGGTGTGCTCTGGTTGATGCAAGCGGTATCCAGCCACTATTAAGTGCACTCTTATAAACCCTCAGTGCGGGCAAAGGACAAAATAGCATCAACTATTAAATCAGAGTTTTTTTTTTTATATCTAATTTGGGATCTTAAGAAGAACGCAATGACAGCAGGCAACCAACCCCTTTGTTGCTCATGCTGGAACAATTAACGACAGAGAAGGCCTGCAATTCCGCTGCAATTGGTTATTTTTCCTCGTAAAGTTCAGCAGTGCAGATGATTTAATCTCACACACTACATATACATGCAAATTTCATTCTTATTAGCAGCAAAAAAAGGTAGCAGGGATTAACTGTGCTTTCTTCTGTAGTACACTGTTATACACCCACACAATTACAGATGTGTTCCAAACAAAGCTTTTGAAAAGGGACATTGAGAAATACGCTGGAAAGCCACAAGTCTGTACACTCTCATTATCCTCTTCCACCAAACTATTAAGACCTCCAGTTATTGCTCTTGACCCCTCTCATCTATGCATTTAAAAGAAAACGCCGTGAAAATGCTTTATTAGCATTAGCCAATAACATAATTTCACATTAGAATATTTTGCTAACATTTTCATTAATTATAGCACGTTTTCTTGCAATAAAAAGGAGTATATTACCATCAGATTCCAAAATAAAAATAATGAAACCTGAACTGAGACTCCTAGAGCAGTGTCTTGAGCCTAAATTGTTAAAATGTGTATGGATTTGATATTGGTTTCCTTTTTTGAAGGCTACAGTTACCTTTCTAACTAGCTTAGGGAGAAGGTTGATTTCAACCTGCAGAAATATTTCAGTTCTTTGTACCAAGCTCTTCTTCAGACTGGGCTCAGTTGAGACCAGGCAATAAATTGTACAATGAAAAAGAGAATATATGACCTCTCTGTCTAGAGGCAGAAACACCACGTAAACAGTATTTTATAAATCAAAGATAATGCTTGGCAGTTTGGGACGACCACACTTAACTCCTAACACTCAACTGAAAAAGTGGTAAAGGCACAGGCCATTATAAACATCGCTTTGTGTATATACATTGATTTATTGCGAGTTTACTCTTTCCATAACAACATAAAATATGCATTAACATTTTAGTTTTCTTTGAGAAAGCTTTCAGCAAGCACCCCAAATTGATGGCGAAGTATTTTAAGGTGTGGAAAAAAAGGAAGGCCTCAGCAATTCTACACTTCCCAGGGAAAAAAGGGTGGCTTCCCTGTATCCAGAGGCACAATGATGCTCCCATTAATATGATGGCTTCCAGGCACTGCTATCATATTCAAAATAAAAATCTGAAATTTTATAGGGTGCAAGACATTTCTACAAAACACCAGTTGTAACTTAATAAATCCACATACAAAGTATGTATTTAATACATCTCTGTATGTCCTGAACAGAGGGGTCCCGCAAATGCAAAGTATCTCCACAGTTTCAATAAACAATTACTACCCAAATGCTCAGGTGAGACATTGTCCTGTGAAGTAGATTTGTGTGGTCAGCCCTTGGGTACTCATACGAAACAGTGAAATTCTTCTAAGCAATATGTAGGTCTTGTTTACATACAATGAAGTAAACCGCAACAGCATACTTAGCCCGGAGATGCAGGTATTTTTAGGCTGTATATGACATTTTGATTAAACTGAAAGGACCATGCTCAGATACAGAAGCGTTCCAACGTAACGTGACAAACTCGTATGCGGTGCACAAACTCAGAGCAGCTGTCTTATCTCCTACAACTCGAGTTCAATAGGAACAGCAGAGAACTGTCCTCCTTCGAAGACATTTCAGTCATGGGTTGCGGTTTTCCCCGATTTTTCAGCCCAGCGACCAATGGGAACGCCACGCGACGCGCCCTGCTCTGGCAGGAACCGCAGAGAGGCCCCGACTCCCAAAACACGGCGGAGGAAACGGCAGCCCCGCGCCGGCCCCGGTCCGCGGTGGCGTTCAGCGGGCAGCCCCCGCGCGGCCGGGGCTCGGAGCCCCGCCGAGGGACAAAGACCGGGAGCGGCCGGGGGGCTCCGCGCCCCGCCCGCGGCCACCCGCGGGGCCGTGCCGGGGCTGCGCGCTGCAGGGCGGCCGCGGCGGAGGGCGGGGAGAGGCGGCCGCGGGGTGGGGCGCGGCGCGGGGACAAAGAGGCCGCGGGGCCGCCCGCCGCTGGGCCCCGCCGGAGCGCTGCGGGCCCCCGCCCCGCCGCCGCTCCTCCCTCGCCCGGCGGCTCCGAGAGGCGGGGGAGGCCCCGTCCCGCCGGCCCGGGCAGCCGCGGCCCTCCTTCCCTCCCCGCCTCCCTCCCCGGCCGACATTTTGTTTTCCGCCATTTTCTGGCCGCCCGCGAAGGCCCCTCGGCCGCAAGGCCCGCCGGCGCCGCCCGCCCCCGCCCGCCCGGCGCGGCACCGGCCGGCAGCGGCCGAGGCCGGGCGGCCCGCTGAGGGGCGGCGGCGGCCGGGCCCGGCTGCGGCGGCGCCGCCGCCGGCGGGCCCCGGGCGCGGCCTGCGGCGGGGCCTCCCCGCCTCCGTCGTCCCCCGGCCCCGCTCACCTGTGCGGGCGTCGCCTCGCCGCGGGACCGGCGCTGGGGGCCGCCGGGCCGGGCCGGGCGGCGGCGGGGCGCGAGCGCGCGCGGCCTGCTCCCCTCCCCCCGCCGCCCGCCCGCCCGCCCGCTCGCCGCCGGCCTCGCCGCGGCCGCCGCACGTCACTGCGCGCCGCTGCGGGCCCCGCGCGCCGAGCAGGCGCACCCGCCGCGCCGAGGCCGCTGCCCTCACGCTGCCCGCGCCGCCGAGCGCGCCTGTGCGCGGCGGGGGGAGCGGGGAGGGGGGCAACGGCCCCGCGGGCGGGGCGGGGAGGGGGGGCGCGGGGCGGCCCCCGCGGCCCTCGGCGGCCCCCCACGGCCTGCACCCGTCCCGAGCGGCCCGCACCGGCCCCGCGCCTCGGCGGGGGGACCGGCGCCTGCTGCGGGACGGGGGCGGCAGGGAAGTACCCCCTCCCCGCCCGGCCCCGTTCCGCGGGGACAACCGGGGGGGCACGGTGACAGCCGTACCGGGGCTGGCGGGGCGGCCCGGGGCTCCCCCCGGGTGCTCCGGCGGGGCCCTGGCTCAGGGCACGCTTGGGAAGGCCTGGCCGAAAGAAAGCGCTTCCAAAATCCCAAGCAGCGGGCTCCCCGCAGGGCCCGGCCGTGCTCCTGCCCCTACTCCCGGTTGTCTCAGAGGGCACAGACCGCAGCACGGCTGCACAACGCCCCAAGAGGGCACGGGGATGCCCCAGCGCACTGCTACGGCCTCGCTGCCCTCACCCGCAGCAAACAAAGGCAGCCCAAGGCAGCCCTCAGGGCCTTTACTTCATTCTCGCACAGTACTAAGACGTTAAAGGCACGTTTTTGTTTTGTACAGTACTTAAAATCATTCTGGCCAGTACCACTGCCACCAAAAATACTCTTAACAAAAGAAAACCCTGACATAACATTGAAAGAAACTGGTGGCACAGATGTGACTGTGAAGGCAGCTTTTCTCATTGCTTTGGACGTGTCTGCGTCAATACCATCACCTCCACTGCTACCCCTGTAGTACTCAATGGGTAGGTCCAGGCAGTACTCAAGCGGTAGGTCCAGCAAAGAAGAAAAAATATTGTTCTAGGGAGTTAATATTGATCCCTAACAAAGTGCAGGTCCTAAGTATTTACCATTTACAGCTCTCTATTAACAATTGATGAAATCTACTAATGATTGATATAGTCATTACCTACGCACATAATGTATATGCTAAACCCTCATACTTCATCTCTTAATCAAGTATTCAAAAAAGAATAAAAAATTAAGAAATCGGATTTTCGATACAACGTGATGTAATCCCGTCTCTCCAAACCTTACACCCTGTAACTACAAAGTACATGCTGCACTGACTCAGAAGCACTGGGAAACGTTTTCTCCCCACAACCACATTGTGGAGATCTGCACCAACGTGAATGATGTGGTGTCAACTCCCGTGTAGCTATTCTTAGTTTTTTTGACTTAATTCACTCACTTTGCAAGCAGATGAAGCAAAACTAAACATTCTCAGAATACCCATGGGGATCATGCTAGCATGAATGTATCTCAGTAACAACATTAGTAAAATTATTCACCACCTAAAAATGGCTAATTTACACTTACAGGTGTAAACATATACAATTTTGGACTTCTGGAGAAGCCTATCAGGTGTACTCTCTGCTACAACCAACGGGTTGTACACATTAATTCTTCTAAACCTGCTCAAAGCTAAGAGTATTCCAGCACACACACAACTCTGGTTCAGAAACTGACTTGTTAGATTGGTGCATAAACTTTGTTGAATTGTTCTGTGTACTGCATGGTCGAATTTCAAACATCGTTAGGGATACAAAAACAACTTTTCTCTTCACCTGGCTGAAATATAGATAACTCACAGAAATGAACCTTTGTTTTATAAAGTTTTGCCTTTACAGTTACATTTCAAATTAATTTTGTTCACGGACAGTGGAATTCAGTTACCTAAATGTCTAACAGGATGTCTGAAATGGATATGGCAGATACAACGAAGGAACCTTCAGAAGGTCCTGCCTCTTCTATAAACAGCAGCACGACACCAGATTCAGTGGTACTGAGCATCAAAAATGGTACAAGTCACCCACGTTTAGACACCTCAATCATGCAAGTAAATTTCATTTTGCACTATATAACTATAATTTGCAGTTACATAGAGTTATATATATATATATATATGTATTTTTTTTTTCCTTCTGGAAATCTCACAGAATTCTTATTCATGGACTTTCACTTAAGTATTCAGCTTGAAGACTTCTGTGTTTCACACACCCCACTTCCTCCCCCCCACATTTTCTTTCTTTTAAGACACAAGCAGCAGAGTAATGGAGTGAAGCTGCTGGCCATAACATTCCACACACCATAGTAAATACAGTAATTAAGAATTATTGTAGATCTTATAGATGCTCTAGATTTTATAGATGCTCTAGTAAAAGGTAGACATTCTGATGAGAAAATTATTTCAAACTGATCAACACAATTAGGAATGAGGGGAAAAATGAATGGGTATTTGCAAGACTGAATTCTTGTGGAAGTGAGTGAATCTTACAAGGTGATTCAATCAGAAGAGCAGAAGAAGAAAGATAATTATCTTTCTTCAACAAAATCCTATCTGTGCTGTATTCTCTCTTCTGGAATAATATCAAGGGAAATCTCAAAAGTAGAATGAGCGTAAAGTAGCAACAAGGCTACTGCCAACAGCGTGACACAGCACACATCATCAGACCCAACATGTGAATGTGCAGAGCAAGGTAGCAGTTACAAAGAAAAGCAATCCAAAGCAGTGGTCAGAAGTACAGAATGAAACAAACCAAAACAAAACCAACACCACCACACCAAACCAAACCCAACCCAACCCAACCCGAGGTACCAGGACTGCAGGTATCCAAATAACAAAAGTCACTGCACTGAATCAGAAAGAATGCGCAAAGGCCAAATCACCACATCATACAGCAATTTAAAATATTTATACCTGACAGGGAAGTAGCACATCATAACCATGACAACTAGCAGAAAGACCAGAATTGCTCCTTGCCCTTCAGCTCAAACACACAGGTTTTAAGGAATTGCAGAGCTTCTCTGCTCTCCAGGTAAGAGACAAACATCCAAAGCACAATGCTTTACAGATGACATAACCAAAAAGGTATTCCTTAAAATTATCATTGTTGCTATTAGTGACACCAGAGTATTTCAAGCAGTTTCTTCACACTTCTTTTTCACATACCACCGCCTGATGTTAAGATTGATGATCTGATCACAAGCGGTGATCAGGAGAAGTGCCTGTCCCCTTGGCTAATGTCCTGCAACTCTTGATCTGCCTGAGAGTAATGAGCAGAGAAGTCTGAGCAGGAAAGCTTTGTTTTCTGTGAAACTTTATTCTCAAGTAGCACGAGTGCCTACCTTCCAGATCTCTCTTGCCAGCACCAAGTACATATGACAGGACTGTCTAATCTCTTTACCCTACTCCTTTTCAAAGGAGTGGTGGGATATCAAACTAGACACTCTTACATTAAATTCTGCAGTCACTTACAGTTTGGTGAATGGAGCTAGAGGTCAATAACAATGAGTTCTTTAAATTACGCCACTACTGGAGGGTAAGAAGTGATGAAAAGAATTCATTCATGCAAAAAATTCGGACACATTGAGACCTGATTTATATAATAATATAATAAACATAGTCCTGCTATAATAAACTGATAGCCTAAGATCTAAACAGATGTGTTAGCACCACAATTTCTGTTATGATTCAGAAGATAACAGAGAACTATTTTCACTTATTCCTGATAGAAACTGAAGAGGAACTGGGTGACGGTAGGATACTTCCACTGAACATGCCTATAGAAAGAAGTGGGTGAGACCAGTAAAAGCAATGGCATTCTTCCATGTTTCATCCTTTGGTGAGACAAGATGCTACTTCAAAGTGGTTGTACAGATGTTACTAGTATGAATAATTATTTTTTTTTCTGTGCTTTAATCAGCAACAAAATTGTTAATGCTGATGTGTAAATGCATTGTTCAGGGCTGTGTGCAACCCCAGAGGACACTGTAATGCAGGTTTACAAGCAGTTCACATTCAGAAAATCTCTGGTTTCTTTTCAATGAATTTTGGTGCGTGCATTTTCAGCTCACCATGAAAAATGACCCTATAATTACGTGATTTAACAGCTGGCAAATCTGCCCTCAATACATTCTAGGTCCAGACTTAAATGCCTACCAGTTTCTTGCAGTAGCAAAAATAACATTGGTGACAATTCAGATAGCTGTTACACTGGAGAAGAAACAGAAACTTAAAAAAAGTAAAATAATAAAAAAAGCAGTTGTGGCTGGAGATTTAAAGAACACCAGCCAAGATGGCACCTACCTTACAGAGCCAAGAAAAACTGTCAGCTTTGGAGACGCCCCTCCTTTTTTTTTCCCCAGTAGGAAGCCATACCTACTCACTAAATTCTTGCAAGGAACAAAAAGCAAAATGATAGAGAAGCCAGAAACCTATTCAGACTCCACAACCATACTTGCATAGGAAAGCCAATACAGTCTGGGCAATTGCTGAGAGTTGTGGAGAGCATGGAAAATTCCAGGGTGCAGTTACGCCACGAAGCTGCTTGCAGGGAGGGAATTCTGATTTATAAATATGAAATGCCAGTATTTGCATGTTTCTGAACACCTTAAGATTCTGGTTTTGTCTTACAGTTTCACATATCAACTAACATTAAGAATCATTAATTATAATATGATTGAAACTTTTTGGAAAATGGGAAAAATATCCAGGACTTCAGTATCTTTTATTTGTTAGTTAGTGGTAAGGTAGTCAATTTTCCATAGCTTCATTTATTTTCATTATTCACAAAGCAAGTTACAAAGACAAACTGCATTTTTAAAGGCAAAACATTTGAGCTGTTTGTATCGACAAGATGACTAAGGAAGACAAAATTATGAAGAAACAAGGGAGAATGGAATGGGTTCACAGGCTGTTTGCTGCGTCAGTCAATAGTTAGTCAATTTGATGCATCTTGAGACACTGGGAAGCAAAGTGCCTTGGTTGCGCTTGCACAATGCTGCCAGTGTCAGTGGGCCTAGGTGGCTGTGCCTGAGAACAGAGCCCTCCCTTCTACCTAATTCCTTGGGTTATTGGAGTACACAAGAATACAGACTTTACTACACAGTTCAAACTTGTATGTAATTTGTTGTTTTTCTTCCTTACATATTGGCTCCTTTGGGGAAAAACAAAGAAATACTGTCAGGGAACAGCAGGCTCTGTGTGCTACAGTGCCCTGGAGAATCTTCCTAATTTTAGTCAGAGAAATTCATGGTTCTAGTAAAAGCATTAGACTAGAAACCATTGTTCACCAGCATACGGACAGAGATCATGAAAGAGTGGGGCAAACATCACAAATAAATGGATAAGCCAAACAGACACCAAGAAGCAAAACCTGTGCCCGGTAGAAGCTTTCTTTGACAAACCGTCTTGAAAAGTAAGAAAAGATGCAGCTCCCCCAACTTTCCTTTTAAGATGCATTTAAACCCTCCTGGGAAGCAATAAAGGAAGAATGATGATTAGCATACGTATTTGTCATTTCTCACATTGAATTTTTGAGTCTTCCTTTTTTCCCATGAATTTCTTCTGAAGAAAGGTGACAGGTACTTCTTATCATTTAGGCACAGGACACAATCACATAAGAACATGGGTCCAGACAGATGCGCAACAATTTAAGCAATATGTAGAAACAGCTGTGTAAACTGTAAAATCAGGTATTCAGAAAGCTAAACTGTCATCAAATATAAAGCAAACAAATGGGATGGTAATTTCAGAAATATGTTTTGTTTTGTAATTGTCTTCTATACTTTTTTTTTTTGCAATAACTTCTAGTGCTTTCTAACAGCTATTACTTTCTCTGTGTAACAGAGCACACAAGGTCTTACTGATCTCTCAGCATTTGGATTGTCCATTCATTGATCACAGCACGCTGAGACACTTCAGAAGTAGGGAGCACTGGTATTAGTATCTCTGGAAAGAGATTAAAATTAAACTGTTAGCATGACATACACTTCCTGTTATGCTTGATATTAAAAATTTTGCATCTAATCAACCTACGTTTCTTTTACTAGTACCTGAACATATGCAGTTTTTACAAATGTGTACTCACCAACGGCTTTGGAAGATTACTTTTATGCAAATAACAATATATTTGTGTACACAAACACTTCGTGTACACATACTGAAAGAGGTTTTTGAAATATTTAAAAACATTTCAGCAGGCAGAAAAGCAGCAGCAATACATTTTGTTGCTATTGTGGTTTGATTTTGTTTTTAAACTAAAGAAGGTTTCTCCAACATTTACGAGGGCCAAAGAAGTCACGGGAGTATTGTGGAAGACAAAATGTGGCCAGACATGGCCACTTTGATTTCTTCTGATCCCCTACCGACCCTTTGAAAATAATCCATAGCCTCACACTACTCTTCTAGCAAGAAAGTCCTGCATTTTCTTTCCTTCCTCATTTTTCCATTGAATTAACTGCAAACAATTAGGAATATAGGACTCTAAAATACACATACACACACACTTCTTGGAACACTTACAAAAATATTTTTTGGGATAGAAAAATTCTGTAGATATTACATGACTTTCACAGGAAAAAAAAAAGTACATCACAGATGGGTATTCCAAGAGGGGTAAACAAGGTTACAGTCTCTGATATAATGCATGACTGGCTCCTGATTTACACGTACAATACGCAGGTAATATTCTCACCTTAATTAAGGACAGTCAAAGGACATGACAACTCCTTTTTAATTCATTTTCCACTGACGCTAAAGGCCCTCTTCTGCAGTTGTAACAGATGCCTTTCAGAACTGCTGAGTTTTCTTTTTGTAAAATGTTTACATTTTTCTTTTTATGATAAGCTTTTCCTTTACCAACTGTCTTTTTAAAACTCCATTAGGAAGAAAAATATGTATTTTTTTTATTGATAACTTAGTTCAATTATATGTACACCTCCTGTACAGAAATAACCTCAAAGGTTTATTTACATAATCAATTCTAATCACAAACTACTGTTTTATCAAGATCCATGCCAGAAAGAGGTTGGTAGCTGACTAATGCTTTTAGCAATTTTGATAAGGTGGATTTTTTTAGGCATGGAAATGACTTACAATAAATGAATCTGTCTACCAATCATTCGATTTTTAGGGAAAAAAAAGCCCACTAGAACACTTAGTTATATAAATGAGTTCATAAGTTCCAGAATAAAGAGCTTCGTTTCTCTGTACATCATACTACTTGTACATTAAACATGTAATAGCAACTTTTCATGAAGCTTCAATAAGTTTGAATTATTTAGTGGTGGTGGGAGGATGGGATCAGGAACTTTGGAGTCTGAAAGGAAAGGTGCTTTGTAAGAAGAAAGTACTAATAGAATTATTCACTTGTATTTTTCACACATCAGTGGAAATTTAGTTACAACTTTATTTAGTACAGAGTTCAGAAAACCTTTTTAATTTTAAAATGTTTACACTGTCAGTAAAAGTAACAAGACAATTGTTACAAGACAGTTAGCACCTTTATATATTGCCATTACAGACATTTTCAGCATGGCTGGAAACTAACATCTTGGTCTTTCACATTATTTCAATGAAATCACAAGACATGGTGGCATGAAAAAGGAACAGCATTGGTAAAATGGGCACACAGCTTTTAGCCACTTATTTTTTAAGTCAGACATTTACATTTCCTTTACTGTACAGTGAGTTATAACACAGAATTCCAATAGCTCCTGTCAGAGCTGCAGGGATATCTTGACTACTCTCTGTTCTCTAGGGTCTGTCTTGGGAAACCATCCCTCGGTTTGGTGAAAAACCTCTTTATATGAGTAGTAACACCTAGATGTAAATGACTCAGAAAATTATCAAATCTTTGGTAACCTATTATAGAGGACAAGGTAACAGCACAAAGCTGCACCAAAGGAGGTTTAGACTGGACATTAGGAAAAATTTCTTTACCATGAGGGCAGTCAGACACTGGCAGAGGCTTCCTAGCGAGCTGGCTGATGCCCCGTGCCAGGCAGTATCCAAAAGGCAATTGGGTAATGCCCTCAGTAATTGGTTCTACCTTTTGCGTAGCCCTGAGGCAGTCAGGCAGTTGGACTCAGTGATCTTTGAAGGTGCCTTCTAAAGAAACCGTTCTATTCTGTTGTAAAATTTAGCCAGTCTAGAATGGAATTAGCAGACATGTATCCCAGAAGAAAATACTTGTATAGCGAAAGGCATTTTTAGGCCTTTTATTAGCTCACATCTTTACTTGGTGACACAAATACTAACAATTTTAGTTATGATGATTTGTTCTCAGTACCAACACAGAAGATTATATGATATGTAAGTATACTTTCTGTATGTACCTGATACTGTCTCCCCTTTGCATAAGGTGTATTGTTGCCTGAATAGACAAATTTGTCATATTGTTGAGGTTGCTGGTTGGAAACATAGTCTGGTCTCCTCGAGGGCTGAGGATACACAGGGCTATGCAAAAGAAAAAAAAAAAAGAGGTAAAACGGGTGTAATAATATAAGGTCAATTAGATAAAGTATTTGTGTAACATGAAGATAGAAATAATACTGCTTAGTAACTGTATGCGTGACATATCAAGGCAATCACAAGACATCTAATATCTAATTGTTCTGTCTTTTAAGTTCCTTTTACCCTCAGACCATTCACCTCACAAACACTGATAAAAGTGAGTTAAACAATGCAACATATTCTCTGTTTTGCTTTTAAAAAACACTTATACTGAACAGTGCCATAATATATAATCAGCTAATTGTGAGAGGTAGACCTTCCAAATTTTCAATGTTTATATTAAAAAATAAATTAAAAAAAAGTAGGCCTGATGGACTAAATATCAGAAAGCTCCAGTCTGTTTCTACAGTAGGACCCTGCTACTAATGAGAAGAATGTTCTGCTCTCGTTTAGTTGCTCCATGCTAAACAAGTTCACTGCAAAAGTTGTGGGTTGTTGGCTGGTGTTATTGTGGGGGATTAAAGCAAAGAAGCAAAGCTAAGGAAACCATTTCCTAAAAAATAATGAAAATGAATACATTTGTAATTGTTAGAGGAAAACCATACAAGCCTTTGCATAAATCAGTATTTTAGAATTTAGCTTCAGAAAGAAGAGAAGTTCACACTGACTTTTTCATTTCTGTGTGACATTAGGAAAACAGACTTTAGGCAGCATACTTTAAAAACACTACATAAAACAAAGGTAAGTTGAAGTCTTACTTGCAAGCTGATAAATTTACTCAGGTGTGCCAGTACACACTTAGTAGTAATATATGAAATAGTCCTAGAAATCTTGCAACAACACTGTTTGAATGATGCAAGGTAGAAGAGAATAAAGAAAAAAAATCAGAAAAAAATAACTTCTTTCCATCGCAGACTCTAGCTACAAAATAACATGAATAACCTAGTCAAACACTTAGCCATTTTACTGGATCTTTGTCAGTTGTGTACCACTGGCAAAACTACAAAGTAATTCGCAGTCTTCAAACCAAAGTATAACGGAAAATGAACAACAACAAAAAAAGACAGAAAAATAACAGCATACCTGTAATTATCTGATTGACTTGAGGTTGGGAAATCATCAAAATCTTGTCTTCTCAGTACAGCTTTTGGCATTTGTCCAATCCAGGCATCCTGTATGTAAGGGATTAGGTGGTTACAAAGTGAAAAATGGCAATAAATAATAAAAATAGCTCACCAGGTACAGTATGTTAGCAATTGTTTTTGGTGGAAAAAGATGTATAAACCTATTTGTTTATCAGTTACAAAATGCATTGTTTGTTATAGACACATTTTAATATGTATAAATTCAATTTATCTAAAAGACTCGGTAGAAGAAAGACCTTTAAGTATTTTGGTAATGTGGAAAACGTACCTCTGAGACATAACCAAGAAATACCCAGGTAAGTCTCTGTGCAAGTAAGTGAACTAGGTATTAAGGGTCTTATTGAGGCCTGCAAGTTCTTTTGAGTCTCTTATGATTAAAGATATGAAAAAGACAACATTCCAAAAATAGCAGTGGATTTACCTCAGATTTATGCAACACAGAGTCCAAAATTAAACTGAATACAGTGATTGATAATTAAAATCAATTCAATATTGCTGTTTAATTTAAACTGGCTTCTGTCTTCCTAGACATATTGCTAGACAAAGAAGGAAAACATGAAGAAACAAAGCACCTATTCAATACTGTTCATAAAACTAGTAAATATATTCATTTGCTAAAGGTATCTTTATTTAGAAATACAATGACCTGAGATAATTTTCAAAACATGGTACATATGAGCAATATTCAGGGTAGTTCATCTGCAGGAGCTGAAGCTGTCAGATACAGATTTCAGTTTACTCTTGGGCCTCCCTCAGGCAGCTTTGGCGAAGGCTCCTCAGACTACAGGACAGGATGTGCACTTGCCTGCCTTGTCGGCAGTTCACTTTTTCCTGACCACCACATCTAGCAAGGAGATGAGGCAGGCAGAAACATACCATGTGCCTCTGGGCTACAGCTTGCTGTCCGGAGCACAAGGAAGTAGAAAGTACTGCAGCCCTTACTCAAAGCAGTTTTTTTTTTACGATAGCGTTTCTTCCCTGAACAAAATGTGCAGGATTTCATCTCATTTACACTTTGAAAGTGACAGCATTAGTTATATGAAATCCAGGATTATTTAAAAAATAAACAGCACCATCTGCTGGTGAAGATAGGCTCATGCCTTATTTTTTTTTTCCCCAGAGCATTTCCAAGATATTAACACCTTACAAATATATTTCACTGAAAATAACCTATCATACTAGATTATCTTTTCTCATACAGCCTATAAAGTCTTATTCTCAGACAGTATACAATCTTATGTATAATCACTTAAAGTACAGAATGAGGAAGCAAATGTACACACAAAAACATACTCCCATTCATCTTTGTTTTTATTTCAGATTTCCTGTTCTGCTCTTGGAATGTATTTATCCACCTTTTCTTTGTGCTAACCACTAGTTCAACTCACGATCACCTCGCCTAATGAAGAAACCTTGCATGGCAGTGTTAGCCTAGTCCTGAGTCAGCATCCATCCCTTCATGGATCAAAGGCCAAATCCCAGCTCAGTCACAGATTACCACTGTAATCTTGTAAATGACTCTGTCTATACTCTATCTCACAGGAATGTTGCAAAGGTCCCAGTGAAATACTCTGTTACAAAGGTGGTGCAGGTAATTTAATCTCAGATTTGATTTAGGGAGTTTTTCCTTTCTAATATACACACCAGGAAATGGTTAAATATTCTAGCCCCGAACCTAACACAGCAGTAGGCAGTGAATTTTAAATAAATATGGCTAGATCTGTGCCAGCTGTGCTTATAAATTAAGCAGTTACATACCATTTACTGAATACTACGTATTCATAGATTATGCAGCTGAGAAAGGACAAAGATCAACAATACATTTGTTACAGCCACATCTTTCTGATCATCTAAACTAACCCCCCTAGACTTCAAAAATGTCATTGGAAAGCATTGCTCACAACCTGAAAAGGAAAGAAGGGTCACATTATTGCAATTTAATCCAGTCTGTGAATTCTTAATCAACTGGAAGTGGAATGAAATGTATTTGAAAGAAATATATCTAATTCTCAAAGTTTTAACAGCCACAAATAGCCATGGAACTTTACTGATAACTCTCATTCAAGCAGAAGAACTTGAAACCGAATAGACGATCTTTCCTCTGGTGAAGTATAATGAGTAAACAGTCCAATAAAACTGCAGGTGTGGCTCTTCAAGCAGTTTAAACCGGTTCAAGTCTGGAGAGTACCAAATTCTTCCTCTCTGGCTATGCACTCCTGGCCCTTTCATTGCAGTGGCACTAGTACCAGTAAACCACACGCAGTGACCGAGTTCATGAGCTGATAAGGCTGAAACTAGCTTGCTAGGCAGCTGGTAGAGCACAGTGATGACACAAGGGAAGAGGCTGGAGCATGTAGCTTATATTCAAATTCTCTCTCTTTATAATGCAGGTATTCTAACTAGCTTAGGAAACGTTTATTTTGTATGGTTTTAAAATAATCCCTAGTTCTTTGTTTTCTCCTATGCAAACTAGATTTATTCCATGCGTCCTGGAAATCAAATAAAATGAAGATTTTAAAATCAGATTAACTTTTAGTTTGACCAGATGATAATTTTATGCTATTAATATACCACTCTGCTGAACCATAAAATCATATCCAACTTCCACTAAAATGAGGAACACGTGATATACACCACACGACATCTCTTACCCTTGGTGGCTGCTGATGTCCCAGGTTACCAGACAGTTCATGAGTAAATGCAGGGTTATGCTGTGCTTCATGGTATGGAGAATTTGTCTGTTTCCTGGTAGGGGGGAAAACGTGCATTTAGAACATTAGCAAGTTTTGCAGGTCAAACTGGATCTTTTTGTGCTGCAGATTTGTTCAAAAACCCTACCATAAGTTTAGATTTACTGCGGCAACGACTATGTATTACATTCTTCAATGACAGAGGAAGTACCAGTGATATATGCCGACAGGGCACAAGGAAAGGAGGGAAAAAAAAAAAATATTTTTTTAGTATGTACTTGGGCCAGATTCCAGAGAAAAAAAAGACAAGTGCTGAAAGCAAAGAGCAGGTCAAATTGCCAATACTTAGGACCAAAGAATGAGTGGAATAGTGTTTAATCTGCAAGACTCTTGCCAATATTTAATGGTCTTATTCCCTTTTCATTTTTAAATTTGTGGAAAGAAAGTCAAGCCTTACTAGCAAATAAATCAACAAGAAAGATTTGCCAGTCTTGAGTTCAAGTAGTAAATGGACATATTAATCTTTAAAGCTTGTCTGTTTAGCCTTAAAGAAGAGAAACAATGACTTTAAGTGAGGTTGTGCACACAGTGGTAAAAAGTTGAATAACTGTTAAGGTGCTTTGATTTAGTTTTAGACTGCACAAAGAATAATCCTTTGGTAGAGGATGCTAGATAGCAAGTTTGTTGATTTAAATATCAAGAGGTTAAAAATTAATGAGCATACCAGACTTCTTTAGCTTTACTTCCATTTTGATTATAGAAACCCTTTTCACTGCATACAGAGTAACTTACCCCGCTTTTTTACTTTTACAGCAGTGGACACACTGAAATATTACAATAACTAGGAAAACCAGTGCTACTGCAGGAAGAATGGTTACTAAAATTAAATCCAATGTGCTCCAAAGCTGGTTGCATTTGGGGCCCATGTACCAATACTCCTTCCAGCCCTCTCTGTAGTAATCACATCTGCAAACAAAAACGTTTTAGAAACATTATTTTAATTTAAAAATAAGTAACAAAAAGGAAAATATTTTGCTATTTAATTATTAATTATTGAATACAGCATGGGTCAAAGGGTTCAGTATTTTTTTCTGTTCATCTAGAGATGTTTCTTATCTGAGAAAATGTCTACCCTTCGTATTCTAGATCTGATGCGAACGCACTCTGCCAGTCTCTGGGTCAACCAAGAACTGCAAATCCAGGTTAGCATTGCAGTAAAACTGCGATGATAAACTTTGCTGAGAACTGGGTGTATTACTCCAGTCACAGCATGATTCCGGTCAAAGATCTTTTTGCCAACTGTAAGCATGTAAAATCTTCAGTATCTCCTGAACAGATACACAGATATCTTACCACAATTAATACGTGATGCATATATTGACCTGGATATGATTTAAAATATGTATTTATAGTTTCAAGAACGTAGCATTGTACTTGTTGGAGTTGCACTAACATTTAGACAGAATACTCAGTTATCTGATCTGGTATATATTGGCTAAAACTGGAGGTCAGCTGCATATAAATAAACAACTGAATATTATGACTGTATTTCTTTGACTCAACCAGGTAATCAGATGAGCTTCATAATTCTGCCTTGTTATTTTCTTGTTGATTTCCTGCAACAAGTCTAAGGGTCAAACTATATGTATAAAAAAATTATGCCAAACATGTGAACAAGATCTTCTATTCATATGATGATTTTTTTTAAAGGAAAAAAGCAAACACAGTAGAGTAGGATGTTTATATATCCGATTTTTTTCAAACTTTAAAGAAATTTTGATTAACCTCGAAAAAACTGTCATGACTTATTTCAGTTCTAAAGTACAATATCTGAGACAATAGCAAGCATGTGGAATTCAAGGACTGTAGTACTTATCTAAACCATGAAATCGTTCTAAAAAATTCTAAAAAAGAAAATGTTACACTCATGCCCCAGATATGATGTTTTGTAGCAGATTTATAATCTTATGCAGACTGTGAACCAAGAACTACATCTACTGTCATGGATTACCACTGCAGGGTCTAAATTCAGCTCTTCATTAACAATGCATTTGACAAGCTGCATTTACATGGCATATAATTAAAAAAATAAAAAACATGTAAGAGAAAACCACACCCTACCTGCAAAAAGGTTTTTCATTTTTACATTGACAAGAGATATTCGTAGGACAGAAGTTGTCTGTATTACCCAAGCAGGCTTTAAAGTCCTCAACTGCAATGCAGTTGGCTGTAAATCAAAAGAAAACAAACATTTTAATGCATTTATACAGTAACATACTGTTAGTGGGCTGTATTTCTAATTACATCAGAAATTTAAGCTTCATATGAAGTACTCTGTAAAGAGTACTAAATCTTACTTTCCAGTGACTAGCCCCTTTAAACTTTTGAAATGATTTGAGAAATGAAGGCTTACCTGCTCAAGTTACTTTGAATTTGCACTCAACCTTCCAATTAGCCACTAAAATGTATGTCTGACATTATTATAATTTCTATGGCATTATTTATGTGTGGCTACATGTAAATTGCACTATGTATCATCTCTGGATTGTTGGCAAAGACTAGAAATAATGAAACCCATCTGAGACTCAAACCCTCTAATTATAATCCCAAGCAAAACTTTTTGTTTGTTTTGCATTGTGATTTTTCCTTATTTTCCTACACAAAAGGATTTGTTTTGCATTAATATGGGTTCTCCTCCAACTCTTCTACTGTGTAACATTGTGGGCTGTAAATTATGTTCCAGAAGTTGACTGCTTACAATACTACAGAAAGATACGGCTGTCTAAAAATAATTTCCTCATTAGCAAACCTTAATCAGACATCAGAAGTTACCACACTTGGAACTCACACCCTGCGGTCTTTACTACCTGTTTCTTTCCTACGTAGGACTCAGACTAAATGCTGTACTCATCACTCATACCAGGAAGGTACAAGCTGACTCAGAGGTTCTGGTACAAAGCCAGTGAAGTCTAGGATTTAGGGAGATGTATCTGCAAACTTAACCTGTAATGTACAACCGAGTGATCAATTGATAGACACCACTGGAGAAGTTGAGGGAGAGAATGACAACTGGAAGGCTGTACATTGCAAGGCCAAGCACCACTATGATACTCAAAAAAAAACAAACAACCAATATGGCTGAATATTATTTTGCATAGCTTTTCACAATGAGAAGATGTGCTTTTAGAGTGTGCCCTTCGATATCAAGGCCATAATATTCTATTTCATTAAGGAATACACCACTGAGCCCCTCACAGTACTGATAACAACTTTAAAAATGTAAAAAAATAAAATAAAATATAGAAAATCTTCCAATTAAAAAAATCCTGACCAATCCTACATACATCAACAGAATCAGAGATACTTCCATAAAACTGAACTTATTTAAAATAACCTTTTTTCAATGCATTCTGGCTATCATGCTTAGTTAATGATCATTTTCTCTCTTTTCATCTCAAAAAAATTCTAAAAATACTTTCTATAAAATTAACGTACAAATTTTTAAAATCCATACAGTGAATACTTCTTCCTACTGAGAAAGGACCCAGTTGCCTTATTTGTTTAAAATACATCCCATTTGACAGGTTGACTTAAAATGGTTCAAACCTACCAGACAAGCTAATATTTCTGTTGTAATTCATATGGTTGTGCTCTTCATAATGTACAGAAGTACACGATAACAGGTGTAGGTGAAAGCATTGTCGTCTTCTATGTGTCTATAAAGTATCACTATACTCTTGGCAGTACAGAACTCAAAAACTATGAAAAACTTCAGCAAACATGGTTAAGCAGTTATCACACAAAGGTTTTAACATTTTCATTGTTTTCCCTTAAATAAAAATTATCTCTTCCTAACCAGTAAGGAGAATTTACTCGGAAACAATACCATTGGAATCACGATACCATAGAAGCACTACCAAAGGTTGGCCAGCTCTTTGATAAAAACATCACTCTTCCAACAAGCTATAAAGCAAAAATGCGACCATTTCTTACGTTCTGATGTTTGTTCACTCAGCGAACCACCGGCCAGCAACAGAATGAAAAGCAAGACGTTAAGAACGGACATCCTGAAGCCAAGTGTGGTAACAACAGATGGTTACTTCCAGATTTTGCTAACAGCAGAATGCACTTTCTGCTACTGTTATTGACTGTAGCAAGTCAAGGATCACGGATTTTGAGCTTGTTTTACAGCATCCTTCTCTATAAAAATTACTAATTAACTTATGCCAGATACGGCTTCCTGGTAATCTCTGCAGCGTATTTTCCTTTACAGCAACTAGGCAGTTACATCTAAAGAATGTGAGTGCTACCAAAAGAAACCATAGAAGACCGGTAGGTCCCCGTGATGAGACAGAGCCATGAGGACTGCTCTCCTGGGACAGAGAGCACAAGCACGCACATTTACAGGCAGCTACTCTACATAGTATTATGTTTAGCATTTTTCAGGCAACTTTTTCAGTTTTCGGGGGCTGCATTTGAGCAATCCCAGCAGCCTGTCATACCATTGCTCTTAGGCCACAGGAAGGATGAGGGCTGTCAGGCAAAGATATCAAACAATCCACGTGCAAGTAACTGCGTCAGGCACACAAAACGTAAAAAGCTATTAAAACATAAATACGATTTAAATGTCATCCTAAATTCTCAGATTACTCCTCAATGCTACCTTCTTCTTTCTACATTAGAAAGTCATGCCTTTGTAATTTCTTAAATACAAAAACTTTTATCTCAACCCATAAAATACTGTTTGCGATGTGTAAATATTGAAATGAATTAAGATGCCTAAATTTAAAGGAGTAAATCTGATGTTCACAGTAATTAAACTTCTCTTACACCCAAAACCCCTGATTTTCTGACCTATGGATTGCAACAAATCTCTATACAGGTAACAAAAGATCTACTAATTTGTGATTTTTAAGTAGAAAAAATAACAGAATATGTAACACGGGAACCTGTATGGAGCTGGAAGGATAAAGGTTGTTATGCTGACCTATGCCATATTTTTAAACTTTGGTTCTGTGGCCCCACATACAGTTTGCACATTATAAACTGCATGTCAAGATACATAAACACAACCCAGTGATATAAATACTGGGCATTAGAAGCACATCGCATATAACTGTTACCTAAAATTAGTTAAGCACTCTTTTAGACTGTCTTGTTTTTTTAGCTGCCAAAAATGATTTATATGTGACACTTATATGCACATTCTGTTATTTTAGTCTTGGTTCAGTCAAGAACAACTGACTTAAAACCTGCTTTACTGAAACTAACCTTAGCAAGAGTTCCCAATTACAATACACAATAGTGACACCCAATTCACTGATGATAATAGCTCATGCTAGAAATCTTAGTGCACTACAAAGATTCCTAGTTGACACCACTGGTGTCAGTGGATTTCAGCAACAGCCCACTGAGTGCCTTACTTAACCGAAGTTGACTCCTTTGAAGTACTACCAATGCCAATGTCTCTGGAAACTGGAAAACTGCAGGAGAAGAGAGGAGGGAGAAAAGGAGATCTGAAAAAAGTGCTAAACAACAAATCTTCAGTATTTAATCTCTTTCCTTATTAAAATAATTTCTATTATTTATTTTCTATGTGATTTCTATGAAGCTATGGTTTGATAAGATGCACTTCGCACAATGAATGCTTTGTTTTTCAAGTGCTTTAGCACTTGGGACGAGCAGGAAGCTTTAAACCCTGGAAGAATGTGGTTAACGGCCACAGGAGGAACAGACACTCCAAATATTACTTCCTGGGTGAGGAAATAACCTCAGTCACTTCATGGGCCCCGAGCTTCAGCCTGAGTCAGCTTACAAACCAAGTTACAAACGAGAGAAAGGGAAAGTGTTTTTCCATCCTTCTGAGACTGAAATTAACTAAAGATGATTTAGAAGGGCATTTCTGCCCCAGATCACAGAAGAAAATATTTTCAAAGTACTTCAATTTCAAAATTACAGTGTCTGTTTAGTACCTTTACACTTCTGAAAAAGTGCTATGTTCATGCAAAAGATTACTTTGGTCACATTGTACTCAGTTTATACAGTATTACCCTTGCAGTTTCCACAGTAGGCTGAAACACACACACACAAAAGGACAGTTTTGGTCTACCTTCACATCTAACGTTCCCTGAAAAAAATTCACTGCACAGTAATATCCTCAATCTGTAATGGCCTCTGTGTGAACGCCTTGTGAAGAACACACAGGAATAAATGGAGATACAACCAAAGTTTGCAAAAAAATAAGCTGTTTTGAAATTTAAGTTAGTACAAATTACAGTTTTTATGGTGATGCTCTTGACATTTCTCTCTAAATCAAGATCCCAACACAGATTTCTTTGTTTAACAGGAAATAGTTGCTTATGAACACATGCCGAATGCAGTTACGTAACAGAAAGGTACATTTTAACCTTTATTTTTCAAAGGATAAATAATTATCTGTAAAAATCAATGCCTGGCATATTGTAAATTCTTAGAACAATACTGCTTTGACTGTAAGGCCAACAGTTTTATAGCAGGGGATAAGACCGATTCTCAGCCCTGCCAGAAGACTGTTTCACAACAGATACCAGAAACATAGTGTTTTCTCAAACAAGAAAAGAGAAATTAACATATACCTCAGTAAGAAAAAGTGTGTCATCTTTCTTTAGACATAACACAAAAGCGTAAGTACCTGTCGGTTCACATGCTTTGCTCTTTCAGCTGACATGAAATTTTCCCTCTGGCTCCAGCTCACAACTGCTGACTGCTAAGCATTATACACAGGTACTTCACGTTGTGGGATACACACACACCTCCACCTCCACCAGGCCTTTCAAATTTGATTAAAACAGAAGATGAAGGAATTTTTTAATTTGCAATTTTTACACAGGTGAGTTGTTCTAATCAGTAAAAGCAATTTCCTACAGCCCATAACTGAAAAGTCAAAGAATGAGTTGCATCTTGAATAACAGGGTTCTGACTCTGCCCCTCAGCAAACTCCGAACGCCCAAATGCACATCCCTTTCACCCTTTTCAAGTCATCGCTACAACTTTTATTTCCCTTTCTCTTCTCCTTCTACAACTTGTTAGTATGTACTGATACACTCTTTCTTGTAAGATGAATTAGATGTAGGTATCAGACTTGAAAATGTAAAGAAGTTTCTTCAAGTAAAAAAAAAACGAGTATACTAACAGGATTTTCCACCTTTTAGATTTCCTTCTCCTTAGCATTTGTTTGGTTTGTACATTTCCTCTGGTCTACAGGAAGAGGTCATCAGTACTGTGGCAATATAAATAATATGCTAACTTCTCAAATGGTTTTGGTTATACTCTATCTGCTTGACTGTAGCTTCCTATCAGCACCTATCTGAGCTTTTCTTCCTAGAACCCCTGCAATTTAAAATAAAAGCTACATGCAATCTAGTGCACTGTAATGCTCCTTTTTAAAAGCATAGACTTTGTAGTACCCCGCTTTCTTTTTAGATTTAGAATATACATTCATGTAATTTAATGTTATTCAGAAATACTCCGTCACTACAAGATAGGTGTATCGATGAATTAATCTGTAAAATATTTACTAAGTTATTCAAGAGTCGTAACGACAATCTGCCATTTAAAACAGGTCCATTACTTGTTCACACATTTTTAATTTGTCTAGGTAGTTACATTGTAGTTTACACCATGCGTAACATTATTTATAACCCTTAGATTGGCAGATTACTTTACCTGGAAGATTATCATGGAGCCATACGGAGGTAAATACATTTGCTATCTGTCTCATTCCTTAAACAATATGTGCCACTCCTCCAATATGGATAAAAGCCATTTTTTGTCAGTTCTGAGCTTCAGCATTCTTGAAATTATCAAGAAAAGATGATGGAAGCACTTCTCAAAATTTAACACATACGCACAAACAACTGAGTACTGTGTATTAGTACGTCCTGCACGTTGCTTTGACGATTTGTCCCAGGAATGCATGTTTCAGCACTTCACAGATGAAGTTATTTTCTTCCGAGCATTGGTGACGCGGGTGTGACTTAGTCATGTTTATCAATTAACATTTACAATGTACTTTAAAGAAAAGGAACGGAATATTTGCTCTACAATTGAGGAAACACATGGAAGTTAAACTTAATGTTTAAAAGCATCTTATCACCTTTTATTTTCAGGTGCTTCACAACGATATCACAAAGTAAAGTACCACAATTGGTTTTATGTAAATAAAGAAAAATAAGAATCAACAAATTGCAAATCTCTATGTAATTAATAAAATAAATCTTAAATAAAAGAGCATGCATTAATTTAAAAATATTTATAAAATATTATCATGTGACTCAGTTCTTTAAGAGACAGACTTTTCAGAAATATATCATTTACATCATATAAAAAATAGAATGTATATTCTTACTTCTATTGTGGTACTGTCTAATTCTAATATGACAGAAACTATCAAACTTTTAGGTTAAGCTGTAAGTTTAAGTTACTATGGAAGCCTCTCAAATGTATCATTAAAAGTGTTTTTAGTAAAAAGTAATAAAACCACATTTTCCAATACATCTTTTCAGGTGTACCTATGTTAATTTTTCATTGTTTAACAGGTTTCATACAGAATATGAACACCACAAGCAGATTGCGAGGAACACGTATTTGAAATTAGGACCCAAAAGCATGGCAAAACGTACATTTGAATTTGCATTTTTAAAGCCATTGTGCAGCACCTTTACCATAATTAATACAGAGACGTGGCTACAATTCCTTCTAGTTATCTGGAACAAGCCATATAAAATGTGGAACTCCAGATCTGAAGAGGGTTGACATCTTTTCACAGTTGACAAATAAACGCTTTTCAGAAGAATGAGTAACGAATATTTACAGTCATCATTCCAATACAAAACCAAGTTAGTAATCTGATTTGGGCTGCTTTCCTTCTAGCAAATATATTCCAAATTTCCCTTTAATAATCTGCATCTTTTTTTTGTCACGTCTAGAAATTTTTCTCATGTGTCTCATAGATAGACAAATAACTCCAACAGAAGTTTATGTTAGTAAATAACTATTATGCTCTATTATTTTCCAGGTTTTACTAACAAATTCCACTCCTTATCTATTTTCCAGGATACAGAAACACCAATGGTCTTTCTGAAAGGAGACAACACACCCAGCCAGGATGCAAAGCTTTTCACTTTTTTGTCCTGTTTTCTTTGGCTGCAGATCCTCTGTGGCTGTATTTGAGTGCAGAAACCCAAGCCCCTAATTTTAATCCCAGGCTTTTGACTGTGGGATATTGAACAAAAACTCTTGATAGAAAAAAAAACAAACACACAAAATCACTGTCTCACGTAGAAGAGAATGTGGAACAACAGAGAAATCCCAGAGAACCTGGGGAAAAAAAAATCAACAGGGAAGCTTTTTGCACGCTGCCTATGCCCGTTCCTTAACAGCTATCTAAGGGAGCTTCTTCCCCTGCTCCCAGAAAACTAATTCCTATGCAAGGTTTCCCTCTGCATCCTGAAAAATGTCATCACAGTAAACAATGCAAATCTGCATCATCTCTTACCTTTCCTGTTGACTTCTTGTGTTAGCACATCACTTGACGGACGTAAGTTAGAATTTAAATAGAATCTAGGTGTAGAGCAGATGGTTTTGCCTTTTTTTAATCCAGAATCTGACCAAGGGGCCAGAGAGGGAGATAGATAATACCTGCCATCCAGTCTTGCACTTGAAAATGACCATCTCTTCATCACTTTCATTTCCTGCCTTATGTCTTCAAATGTTTCCCTGAAAATGGCATATGAAACCAGCCATCTAATTTTTCTACTGCTCTCTCTGTGATGGAACACTGTATGCATCTTGTCCGGTTCTGTGAAGACTGACTTAATATCCTCTGATTGCTGCCTGAACTCTGACAGTTTCCTGGGCCTTACGAAGTGATTAAAGAAACAAAACACATGACATTCTAACTCAGGTGTCTCAAGCAAGTTTAACTAATTGAAATCTTCTTTTTTAAACCTCACATTTACTGACTTTACTTTGTGTTGGACTCTGTATAGGCCCAAATTTGGATTCCAAAGTATCAGATCTGTTTCTGAGCCACCGTAAAAGCCTTGCTTGTGATTTGCTTATTCATCATTTGTGCTTTGTGCACATCCCATCATACAATATCCCCTCAGTACTTTTGCTAGTTCCACAGTAACACTAGGAACACTGTTTGCCTGTATTAAATCACCTCCCTTTGCAGCAGCAGCCTGAGAAGAAGGAATCAGGTTGTGAAACCTATTCTTATTGAGAACAGGAACAAATATCCCTTCATACCCCAGTGCTGAAAATATGTTCATTTGAGCAGTGCTTCTTTGGGGTTTAAGACTTCCAACCAAACCATCTGTCTGCATAGTGGTGTTCTCACTTTCTGTTCTCACTGCCTACTACTTCATCGTTTTTACAGATTTGTCAGCACTTTTAACCATTTATGCATTTCTTACTTTAAACCTCCAAACTATAGCAGGTTTCCATTTCCTAAACATTGCTAATTCACTCTATATAAACTGAAGCAGTACCATTCTCATGGATTAAGCAATTTGCATACAGTTCTTCAAAATATTACAAGTAGGCAGAAACTAATGCGTAGTCTATGATGTTTTAGAGATCAGTTGTGTGCTTCCCAACTTAAGTGACATTTAAACACAAAACAAGCACGCAAGACAAGAAGTTCAGTTTCCATTTACCTTTGTGAAAGAGGCAAATAACAAACGACTTTGCAATGAAAAGAAGTGACTTGTTTATACAAGCATTAGAGATAACGCTAATCATATGATAAAACAACTAATTTTTTAAGGCTACTCAGACCAATAAGAAGTTGCACTTCATTCCAGAGCTGAAAGTGAAAAAGAAACAAAGAAGCCTCTCTAACCCCATCCATCACATTCTTCTATCAGTGCAAATCCGAGCTCAAGTATAGAAATACGTTTACATTTTCAAATCTCCTTTGTGAAATGTCATTTATTAACAAGTTTGGCACAGAGAAACCTCACTGTGAGAAGACACTGACAAATCTCATTTTCTCAGTGTCACACTAGTAACACTGAATACGAGTGAATTCTCACTGCTCATTGGTAGTGAGAAACTAAATATTCATTAAACAGAATCATGAGTCAATAATACAATATGGGATATAAGAAAATACCTGATTAAATTATACCTCACAAAGCATGAGTCACAAGGATCATTCCTTCCCTTCTTCCCTCCCCCTTATCTGTAATACTTTGCGAAGATTTATAAGCAGACATCTTAGCTTCTTGTACTGTACATATCCACATCTTCTGGGCTGGACTGACCATGGTCCGTAAGTTTTGGGTCAGGTTTAAATTTTGTCGTCTTCCCTGTTCCTGTTAGAAACATGAAAGAAACATATTAACAAAATATATTAAGTAATTTTTTGAGCTCTAGAAAAAAAGCTTATTGACACATTTTGAGAATTACTGAATTATTAAGCTCTTATGAATGACCAAAACCGCAGGTATTCTGGTTAAAACTGTGTCACAGACCGATGAAGTAACGGCAGGGGGGCTGGACTAGATGATCTTCAGAGGCCCCTTCAAACCTCGGCCTTTCTGTGATTCTGTAATGTTGTAATTATTAGCATACAACTGCAGACGGAGTTCCTGAACACCACAGGGTGAGAGAAGAACTAGTGATGCTTTGCCCTACAGATGGAAAGGAAGGGAAAGCTTAAGATGTGGAAGAAGTCTTGATTCTTTCTGCCCACACTGCTCCCAGGAGCACAGCTGACCCCCCAGCACAGCTGAATCTTCCTTGAAGCTGCTGCACAGCTGCTCACAGCCAGAGGGTAAGGATTCCAAATCAAGAAAAACACACTTACATAGTTTCACTTTATGACTTCAAAAAGACTAAGATTAGTAAAATGCGTAGCCCTCACACTCAACCTGAATGTCAAGGCACAAACACTGACACATTTACTGATACTGTCATTATGGAGGATCTTTGTGTATATAATGCCAGGTTTATCTAGGACTGTGCCACTTAACACTGCTCCACATCTTGTCCAGCTACATGATCAGTTGGTTTAACAAACGGCGCTATATTCCCCTAAAAACTTTGCTTTGTTTGGACAAATGAAAATAAAGGTCACTGACAAACCAAATTAATTTAGGGAACATCTGTATTAGGGATGTGAACTAATTCCACCTGTGAAAGAGATCTAAGACAGCTTTAGATCAAAACATTCCACAAACTACATGAGAAAAAATGAAGGGGCAAAGCAAAGAAAAATGTGATTGTATTAATGGTGAAAAGAAAGGGAAAAAGAATAATCCAAATATATTCTCTTTGCTTTCCAGAAAAAAAGCATTCTTGTAAAGAGCACAACAGAAAGAAGCAAGCAAGCATGTCAACTAAAATTTTCAACCCACCCTTACAAAATCTGACAATATTTTGAAGTAAGTTCAACTCTACTTTAATAGGCAATTCTACTACTATTACTCTTAGCAACTGGCCTATCAAAATACTTGTACATTAAATATGCTGTGACATGTTCTAGTCAATTATCCCAGACACTCAAGATGCATGGGAAGCACCACTGCAGAAAACTAGCAAAATAAAATCCAGTGCTTCAGCTGTCATTTACATATTCCTCTTTTACCAACATCTGAAGATAAAGAACACAGAGAAAAATGAGCATTAATTCAAATTAGCTGTTTCCACAAATAAAAACCCAGAATCAATCCTTAAATTCTGGCATAGAAAGATAATGTCAAGTAGGTATTTTACAGAAGTACTTGATGACATGATCTCATTGCTAGCAATATGGTCCACACCGTATGGAATGACAGAAAACATTACTGAGGAAGAACAAAAAATATATAATAATTTTCAAACTCTGACAGGTTCCACAGTGAGAAAATTATCTCCCTGAGGCTGTGATATAGTTATTAAATGATTCTGTCTTTAATATATTTTCAAGAATAATACACTATGACAGCCTGTTCCATTTTAAAGCAAGGGTAACTACAAAACAAATCCAAGGAATTTGGAACCTGCCTTGGATTTGCACGTTGTAACTGAGATTACAGTTTGAATTTTTAATTCACCTGATGAAGGCACTGGATCTTTAGTACTCCAAGACTCTACTGGAGAAGATTCTGTTCTATTAAATGATCTTGACTCAATAGCAGATTCAGGTTTTGTATTAGAAATTTCTTTCTTTTTCTTATCTTCTTGCGTAACTGATTTTGACTCTTGCTGCAGCTGTGAACCAAACATGAATAAAATGCTTAATACGTTACTGCAAAATTAAGTTATCTGAAACCTTATCTGTTATTATTTTCAGATATGAGATCATACAATGACATACAGCTGGTAATATTAGTCAGTTGCATACAGTGGATACAGCTGTAAAACAAAAACAAACATGAAGAAACCTGCATAAACCACCCCCCCCAGTTCAGATACCATAACTTCAAATTCACATCTAAGCAATTTCATGAGTGCATACTTCAGTCTGATACTGTTTATACTTGAGACCCTCAAATTACTTCACAAAGAAGTCACTGTTCTTTACACATGAAGAATCTATAATCTTACACGAGACAGAAAAAATATTTAGATCTTACAGAACACTTACTACCCTTAGTTAACAGAAGATAGAAAGACAAATAATATCTCCCTAGTAACATAAAGTAATAGGTTATTCTATGGAGAAGATAATGTCAAACAAAAAGAGACAAATTTTCCATATGCAATAGATCAATATAAAGAGGATAACGACCATTTACTCACTATGGCTGCAACAAGAACAGGACAAGAAAAAAAATAAGCTCAATCTGAGACAAACACAATTTAAATCACAGGGTAATTTAAACAGACTTCCTGAAAGGATTGTGGAATTACCTTCACTGATATGTTTAAAAACAAATTAGTCATATCTGTGCTAATTCTATGTATCTTCTCTATCTTAAATTCAGTGGTCTCCTTAGGACCAAACCTTGAAACAGAATGGGTTAACTTTTGCCAAGCTCAAAATGAGCTCTAAGAGAAACTCACTCTTCTCTTGTGCACCTGTGTGCTTGTGGAAGCATACAGAGGATCTGAGCGTATATTGGTCCGAAAGGTGTAACAAATCTTACATTAACTAAACACTGAAATTACAAAAATATCAGAAGAGTTTTTGCGCCTCCCTTAACGCTATCAGTAATCTTACTGATTATACTTACCAGCAGAATGGTACTTGACCTTCTCATTTACTTTTTTCTCCCTTTGCATTTATGAGTTATGGTCATTACTTCAGAAAGCCTACCTTGGAGACATCCTCCTTCTTTGCCCACAGTGATCGTACTGCCCCATAGATTTGATGGCCTGCAGAAAATACCTTTTTCCCTGTTACCTATTTGAAAAAAAAAAAAAACAACCCGCAATTTAATAGCAGCTCTAACCATTCAAATGCAACATCTTATTTCGATGAGAACATGCTCAACACCATACTGAGTTAAGACATATTGTAATCATCTGCTTTTCAAAATCTAGTCCCTATTTCTCTTACGTCAAGCAAATCCTAAATAGCATTTACATCGCTGTTAGAAATCCACAGGAAGCATTCATATATATACTTATCTATTCAAAATAAAGATATATACATCTACTCCAAATAAAATCAAAACCCTGTCAGAGAACAGTGTTCTGTAAATGTTAGCACAACAGACTGGAACACCAGCTTTAAAGGAATCCAGACTTGCCTCACTATTTTGGACATGATCAAAGACAGTAATACAAAAGGGAAAAAAACTTCAAAAGATGACCTGGCCCATGGAAGCAAACAATTCTTTGCTTTAAAATGTCCAAACCCTTCAATCTTTCACATTTTAGAAAAGTAATTTTATAATACTGCATTGAATAAGGGGAAATGTTAGAATTGTTCTGTAGATACAGAGTATTTCACAGCTAAAACCACAAAAAAAAGTGTTGAAGCATAATGTAAGCAGACAGGAAACAAGGACTTAGCTTCCAGAGCTAGGTTATGATGTACACTGTAGCATTCCTATTCATTTCTGAGTCTTCCAACCCTGACATGTAAGTTTTAAAACAATGAGTCAAGGAAGTCCCCCAATGACTCTTGAGAAACTGTAATCCTCATTGATTTGTATATAAGAAAAACAAACAAACAAATGAAAACTCTTAGCAGTTTAGTAATGTAAGGGTGCCCAAAGACTGACACTTAAATCAAGTGAAATTGTAATGCTGTCACTAAATTCACTGTTAATTCAATATTCAATATTAAAACACGAGGAAACTTACCTTAGCAATTAGTACTGACTGAGCTGGGTAGCAAACTGAAATTCCTAAAGTAGTAAGTCCCAATGGATAAGCAATTTTCTTAAATCTAGAATCTGTGTAAAACCAAATATTTCAAATAATTAGACACTAAGGTAACATAAAGCTAAGTGGTAGTATCAATTAAACACAATTGTTTAACCCCCTAACAATTGTTTATATCCAATTTATCCCCTCTATGGCAGAAGGAGGGAATGCAGAAAGTGATTACGGTTCAGTAAACTGCCAGGTTTGCAAGAAAGAACTGGTACTCTCAAAGTTGGTTTCCTGAATATGAAGCAATCCCAGACCAGATTTTCCGAAACCGTGAAAAATGAGAAGAATGTCTGTGTCAGTTAGGAGCTGCAGTGGTTCTTCAGTAGTTCCATGCACACTCTCTCAAGGACGCAGACTGTATGTAGAATTTGGAGAAGACAGAAACCTGAAAACTTGGGCCTCTTTATTCCAACGTCAGAATGGCTGGGCCATTCTCAGGAATTTGTTTGCTGACAAGAAGAGAAGCCCTGATAGCAGATTCTTAAATCCTTTTTTTTTTTTTTTAATGCCTGTCCACTGAAAAGCAATAGGGATACAATAAGAACCCCTTTAGTAATCTGCCAAAATCTTGATGAACTCATTTGCTTTGCAAAATATTCAGAAAACACATGTGCACTCAGGTATTACAGATGAACATTTTCTGAGCAGTATTTTCTAGCAGGGTAAGTATTATTCCTTTAATATTTATCTTGAAAAAAGAGGATGCTCTAAGTCCGAAATTCCCCTTTTGACTTCAAAGTTGCTGAAGTCATGCCTCCTGATGTATATTCTCTCATACCTGGTAGCCAAACGCCAACAATCTGTAGTACGTACTTCTCTTTAGATTCTCTTTGTTTTCACTATACTCAACAATCTTACTTATTAATTTGTCTCCAAATTCCTTCCCATACACACACACATTGAAAACCAATAATGAACAAACTCAAATCAAGTGAATTGCTGTCAATTCCAGCATCAAAACCGGCTATATAATCTTGCTCTAGTGGGTCTCAGCATCTTAAAGAAACATTTAATGATGTCCTGTGAATTTATCAGGAAGGATTTTATGTAAGTACTAGTTAGCTTTTTCCTCAATTTTAGAAAAACCTTTTGACCATTAAAATTAGTACATGCTAAATAGTCAACACATCAATGATGAAAATAAGCAAAACCAAAACCCCAATCCTACCTTTTCTCGCCAGCACTATACCAGCTAGGCCTGATATTGTAATTATGCCAACTTTGGGAAGAAATTCTGGTGGTGGATTCTTCAGGTAAACATAAGTATCTTAGGAAAAAAAAAAAAGTATAGTAATTCAACATTACTCTTTATCTTTTATTTCCAACTTAGGAAATAAAGGTGGAAGTACAATTATAAATATCCAAAACTGAAAACAGTCCAACACTGGAGTTTGTGTTAACGAATGAAGATGCCTTATTTTCCAGATGCACAATCTGAAGTCTGCGTTAGCCAGGACCAGAATCCCAGTCCTCAAAGCACAGCAGTAAACTCATCAATTTTCCTCCTTAGGTACTTTACTTTTTATACAATGTTAATCCTTAAGAAACAAAAAGGAAAACAGCTTTAAGTTGGGATTTTACTGTGAGTTAATACAGATGAATTAAGACAATAAATATTTTTGAATTGCCCAGTATATCACTGTTACAGAAAATTACTCTTATCTGTAGTTTCAGACTTGTGCAATTATTTAACTCTATACTCAAAAGTTTACAAATTAAAATAAGAGTTAGCACGGCCTATGTGCTACCTACTCGAGAGTCACTCCCTTCCTCAAACTTCAAAAAACATTCTGCAGAGTGCAAGGCAACAGGAGATATTCTCTGTACCTTCTCTCATCACAATCACAATAAAATCTAATGTTTTGACAGTCCACACAAAATTCTAAATCTGCAAAAACAAAATATATCACAAGATCTCAAAACATGGAAAAAACAAAGGAATAAGAAAAATCAAAGGAATAAGAAATACTACTTAGTTGGTCAATTCTCTCACTTGAGGACAGAAGTGAAACTCCACAGTGATATAATGAATTAGCAGTGGCTCTAGTAACCTTTTTTTACACCTCTCAAAAATATCCCAGCGCGGTCTCCTTCCATCCCTTTTTTTCCTCTTTAAGTACAATTTACTGTTTTGACCGATTTTCTAAGTTGCTAGAAGAATCAACAGAAAATGTTCAATTCAGAACTATGCGACAGGCCTACCTTTCCCAAACTGAATTGAATCCATTATTCCATTTTTAACACACAAAAAAGCATCCTATAAAAAAGTAAAATAAAATAAACGTCAATACTTTGCAAAAGTAGACGTTTTCAGTATAGAACTAGCCAGTAGGTACATAAGGCTCAAAACGGTGAGATAAATAAACATAATGTAACTTTTCAAAAAAAACAAACAAAAAAACCAATAGAACAGATTAGTGAACTTCTACAGTAGCTATATTGAGATTATTCTGTTTGACTACCAAACTCGTATTTTTTTTAAAAACTTCCATCCATATGTAATTAAACAATTTCTCTTTAATATAATGAGAGCATTTTCAAAATTAACATCTTTGTGTTTAACCAACAAGACTGTAGTGCAGGAAAACATCTGGACGCCAGCTGTGTAACATAAGAAAATTCAATTATAAAATACAATCTCCTCTTTCCCTGCTTTATTGGATAAGTTTCTCTGACTTCGTCTTTTAGATTGTGAAAATGGTGCTCAGTTTCGCTGAAGATATGCAATACTCATTTGGTTTAAGAAGCGCACTCAACTAGTTTGCGTTACTCCTTTCAAATCAGTCAACTTAATTACAAGTTTTTCCTTATCCTATTATTAGTATATTTGTCCTCAGATTGCTACACAAATCAAGTAAATACATGTTCTTTATGAGATTAATAAAAAGAATCATGAGTTTTATCACTGAAAAAGTATTTGTAGTAACACTGAATTTGTGCCACCAGAGGTCCCTGCTAGTCAACCTCTGACACTTCCCAATTAAGAGCATGGAAAAGTTTGATACAGACTTGTAACTAACTGGTTTCAGTTATGTAGTCACTAACAGAATTTTCAGAGACCAATGGAAGTGGAATTGACAGAAAATACACATACACATTTTGGTTTCTGTCTTTTTCTGCTCAGGTCTATTTTGTTTGTAATAGGAAAATACAAGCATAACATTTCATATATAACAGCAGTCAGGGTAAGAGGCTGCCATTGACTAGCAATCAAGAGAACGGTGACAGGTATCACATCTTCTTCTGCGACTAGAATATTCAGTAATAGAGTCGTGACATATTTTTGACGAACAGTTAGTAATATCCTGCTTTAGCTGTAATACTGGATTCACTCAGTTTGTCTTTCCTAAAGTACCTGAATCAGGTCTTTTAACCCCTCCTTTGAAAGCAGCAATCTCTCTCCATGGAGACTGTACCTGGGATTTCAGAATCCCAAATGCAATAGAGTTATGCTGGCGAGAAGTAACCTATGTAATTCTTGCTGCAGAAGTCAAGCAATAGGTATTTCTGAACTTGACGCTGTGGGTTGGTCTAGATCCACTTGAGTATTGACTGAAAGGGACCTATTTGATCTCCCTGCCTTTTGATTCGGAAAACAGGGAGAATGCACAGGTTCCCTATTAAAAGAACAGTAGAGAACAATGAGAGAAGGGTTCATTTTTGCATCCTAAATTACAGGTCTTTCCTAATACAAGAAACTGAGGAAAAAAAAACACAAAAAAAACACAGTTAAGTATGATGTTGTTTGAAGGTTTTAGTCTAGTGCTGTCAGAAATTATAGGAAACCTTGGATGCAGGTACTTCTTACCTTACACCATCCAATGTAGCGGCCAGTTGCCTGTCTTACTGAAGAGAATTGCTTCTGCAGGTGACCAGGCTGTTCTTCAATGTATTTCAATTTCAGAAGTGGTGAGCTGTAAATTGGAAGCTGGAAAGAAAAGCATCACTGGACTGCAGGGAGACTGTTTCGTACACTGACTAGTATTTATTTACACTGAATAGTGTTTTTCAAGACCACAAATCTTTAGTCTTCCAATTACAGCAATGTCTGCATATTAAAGCATGCTCTTTTACATTCAGAAAATTGCATTACACAAGTGTGACTACAGGTTAATTCTTCAACAATAAAAACAGGAAGTATTGTACAGGTTCCAAGAAGTAGAATTACTGAGTATGATAAAAATATATTTTATTCATAAAAAGCATAAGCCAGAAGAGTTGTAAGATGCATGTAATTTATTGCTAGAAACTGTACAATAGGAAAAGACTTACGAGCAAGTATTATACTCTTTTACTTTACCTGGCTTCAGTCTGGAAATAATGTAATAATCAAAATGAGATAAAACCTCACTAACTTACACTCTGTTTTATTTGTGCTGTAGAGGCCAATTATTTAGGAGGTAATGTATAGTATCACATAACACTCAAGTATGTATTTTATTTACTGGGTAATAAAAATCAGTGAAAAGATATTTGTAGATTTTTCTAGCATCCTTTTCAAGAATGACAAACTCTTACTTGATTTGGCTTCACCAGCTGACTTTTGGATTCCTTTTCTGTTGCTGCATATACAGTACATGCAAATGGTAGACCAGAAGAAACAGCTGCCAGCTTTACCACCTGAGACAGATGAAAAAAGGGAGTCAATGTAGAAATAAAAACTTCACTCCAATACAATCTGAATTTTACTATAGTATTGTGCTTGATCAAATATGGGATTAAATTAGTCACTTTCAAAATCTTTTTAAAATGGCATACTTTCAAAAACCTCCCCATATTACGAACACTTTCTGAAATACCAGTGGTAAAGAAAAAGCTAGGAATCACCCAGAACAACAGTTCTATCTAAAATACGGGGGAGGATTTTATGATCAACGCAACTTTAATGCTTTCGTCATCCATTATGATAAATTAATTTCTAATCTAGTCAATGTATAAGTACTCCAAGTCAATGAATGACATCTTTATTGCAGCAAAAAACACCTCAATTTTATTTACAGGAATTCCCCATGATGTCAGCCAATATGTCATCTCCTTTCCAAGTCAGAGAATGGTTCAACTGTTGTCTCTTTGGAAAAACTGCACGTCAACAATAAGCAAAAATACAATGCAAGAACTGGAATAAAGAACTGTCTCCTTAACCTTTCAAATCATGTCACTTGCAATGCAATTTACCAACATTAAGCTTGGTCACGATAGCTTCAAGTCTACTTCGAACATTAAAGTTGGAAAAAAATAGCTTATGTTACACAAAGCTTAAATTCAAATACAGCTCCATATAAACTTTTTTTTTTTTTTTTTTTTTTTTTTTTACCTCACTGCCTTAACTTTCCAATTGGAGGTGCACTAAGCACGCTGCGCTCACCACTGCCATCTCACCACACCCCAGGCAACCCCAGAACGTCCCCAGGAGGCCCTGGGGGTGCTCAGGAGCTTTCCTAGCACTGGAAACCCCCAGAATGCAGCAAATAGGTGGAAGAGGATGGCAATAGTCACAGTATGAAGCAATTAACACAATAACTGTCCTTGAGATAATATTGCAGGGAGCGAAATGGCACAGCCTACAGAAGATGCTCCATGAGGTACAACAGTCCTCAAGGAAAGGCCTGGCTTTTATATTATTAAAGAAAACTATTTCAGATGTACTGTAATTCAGATAACCTATTTCAGTACAAGGTGCTACCAAGCCAGCATATCAGTTTTCAGTAGATACAAGAAGGAAAGTACAATTTAAAAGTGAGAAAGCACAAAAAAGTTATGTTGTTCACTTAAACCTGATTAAGTCGTTTTAGCACTACAAACTCTGCTGTGACTTTCTAAGTGTAACACAGGAAGACAAAATATGAATGCTGAAAGCAGTCCAATTCCTGACTGACACTAACTGCTTTACTTTTGGGTGCCTGAAGACAAATGCATAAATGTTTAAAAACCAGCTCTACCACCTAACGCTTCTGTTGGCACAACCACTCCAAGAAGGTTTCACTCTTTTCCATGGAAGTCACAAAGAACCGAGGAGAACTTCACCTACATTCAGTGGGCTTCACTACAGTGAGTTATCCTCTTCTTTGTTGAATTACTACATATATTAAAAAGACGTAAATTAGCTAAGGTATTTTTAATTTATTATGAATTTCTTAAAAATATTTTATTAAAATAAGATAATTTACCTATGATATCTTCAAGACTAAGAGACTACTTAGAGAACTTACTAAGTACTTACTTACTTACTTACTTACTAAGAACTTACTTACTAAGAGAACTAAGAAACTACAGGATCATGTAGTCCTATCAAAGGCTAGGAAAGAAAAAAAAAAAACATCTGCAGGCTGTAAACATGCTGGAATTGCACAGTCAATCAGTAAAACAACTCCAGAATTTCTGTCAATTACAGATTCAAAACAACAAAAAAACTCTCGCTAATAAACTTGGGAAATATTTGAATTTGCCTTTAAAAAAACAAAATTGAAAGACTTTAGCTCAACATCTGCTCTGCATTTTAATAATAGTTCTTCTGTTATCTGAATTAATGCTCTGACCTAAGCCCTATGAAAATAACAGAAGAAAATGACTCAGTCCCTAATGGCAACAGAGCTGAACACCAGAAGTTATAAAAACCATGAGCCCAGATGACACTTTCTGGAGATAAATTCAACATGAAGATAGATCTAAACACCATCAGAATTACAGATATCACCAGTTACACGCCTTCATGCCCTAGATAGGAAAAAAAGGAAAAAACAAGCAAACAAAAAAAAAAAGGGAATGGTAATGGTCAAAAGATTTCCTGTAATCCTCCTACCATGCTGCAACACATACCAATAAGTTGTTTCTTCACAGGTATAAAAAGCCCATCGGTTGGTTCAAAGCACTGAACTGCACAACCTAACAGACATGGCACTATTTTTCATGAGAAGACTGAAGAGCAATTATTTGCTGGTAAAACATATGCTATGATGAAAAATATGCTCTCTAGCAGAACATTGTTACAGCTATGCATTTTAGTAGTAGAACTAGAGTAAAACTGATCAAAATATAGCAATAAAGCTGTCAAATATATCTGGATAATTTTGGCTTTAAGTCTCTGTACATTTCAAACAGTCTACTTCAAAGTGTTAGAATCTTATCAAAGATCAAAAATACATTTTATATTTAAAAAAGCTAAAAAGCTTCATCTCTGTAAAGAACTCCCTACCTTCAACTCAAAAGATGCAGAATACAAATGAAAGGCCAATAAAACCACATATTCCATTTATGCTAATCTCCCAGACATAAGTAGTTTCTCACTGAAATTCCACAAATGCACAATTCTGCTTCAAGAATTGGTGCACAAACAAAGGAACTTCTCCTGAAGGCAGGTGCTAACTTCCAAATGACCAGAGGAAATCAAAGAAGTGGGCTATATGCAAAAGCCTGATGCATGTGTCTATCTTACGTACGCCTTCTCTGTCACAAAACCAGAATCTACTAGCCAGATTAAAATGAGATTAAAATTTTAGCAGCTGCTTCATGCCACTTTTTCATTGGAGAGGTGTTATTAAACGAATGATAGGCATAGGCTTATAGTTTTCTGCTATCGCTTAGATGTCTTGATTTGGAGCAGAAAACTGTCTCTGATCCTTTTTATTTTTCCCAGAAGTTAATCGAGACAGGAAGATCGTAAGAAGCTTTAGTTCATATATGTATTTATTTACAAGTCTCTAAAGACAACTAAAAAAAATCTCACACAGGTGCAACAAAGTGTCCTTCTACTTCAACTCAACTTAACTTAAACTCTGGATTTGTTTTTGATCTTTGTCTGCCAGAGGGTAACCCATGGAGAGGGAAAACAATGACAATGGAAATCTATTATTTTTTTTCACAGTAATTAACAACACACAAATTTGTGTCACTTATCCAAAGGTACTGAATCATTCAAATCTATGTACTCAACGATATTACTTCAGGATCACCAACCATATGGTGAAGCCAAATGGCTTCCTTTTTCAGGTACAGCCTAAGGTAAAAGGCTCTGTTTCCATTCTCTCGGCTGTCCTCCTTTGCATCATGTCTCTCCCTGCAGACATACAGGCATTGTAAACACTTCGTAGAAGTATGAAGATTCACGTGTGAGCAACCTATTCCTCAACTGAACTGTGAAGACTGGAAAACCCACGTACATATATGAGAGAAAGCCTTGATCTCTACAGGCACATTTTGCCCTGTTAAAACACACTATATTATCCACAATTAAAAACATTTTAGGTACTTGTGACCAAGTTAGTTTGTAACAGCGAGCTTCAGTGATGTACTACCCTTACAATTCTAGTAACAAGCAAGTTACGACGATATTTCATCTCTTGAGTAAGGAGCGGAAGGCATCTCAGAAAGCCGTAGGTAGACGGAGAACAGCCAGAAGAGAAACACTCCTTTTATTCCCTGGGCACAACGCACCAGCTCTGCAGCCAGCTCTTTCTGGCACCCGTTCCGTAACGGAGAAGCGCGATGCCGAGGCCTCCTAACTCCCACTGCCCCTTCACCTCAGCTGCCCCGCGCTCCAGCCTCCTGCTCCCACCCCCGGAGTGGAGAAGCCGCGCAGGAGCCGCATGGGGCCACACGAGCGGCACGGCGGCCTGCCCACAGCACACCCCGCGGCCTCCCCCCTGCGCCTCCCCAGCCAAGCGGCGCCCGACCCGTGCAGCCTCCGGCGCGTCCCGGGGCTGGGGCTGGGGCCGCCTCCTGGCCGGGAGCGGCGCCGCTGGCGAAAAGCGGCGCGGGGCCGGCGGGGAGCGCTCTGCCGGGAGCCCTCGAGGGCCGCAGGAGGCCCCGGGGTGCCCTCAAGCTTCCCCCCGGGCCGCGGGTGCCTCCCGGCGGAAAGCGGGGAGACCCGGACCCGGGGAGCCGCCGCGGCAGCGCCCTCCCCCCGCCAGGCGGCACTCACCTTGGTCGCCATCTTAGCGACAGCCCCTGGCGGCCGCGGGGCGGGCCGGGCACTCGGACGCGGCCCCGGGCTCCTCCCGCGCCGGGCGGGGCGCCGAGGCCCCTGAGGCGGCAGAGGCCCGGGAGCCCGCCGCCGACGTGTCGAGCAGACGGGGCGGGGGAGGCTGCAAGGTTGTTGCCACCTGCGGTGCTCCCTCAGCTGCGCTCCCTGTGCCGGGTGCTGGCCGGGCCCACAGCGCCTTGAGCGCTCAGATAGCCGAGCAGCGCAGGGGTCGGGCCTGTGGCGAGCTGATAACCGAGCTGTGTCTCTGTCACCGTTACGTCCTCTGGCTGCGGGAAACGTTCTGTCTAGAAACGTTCTAGTCAGGGTATGTGGTCACTGATACTGCTGCAGTTCCAAAGCACAAATCCCAAGTGTCCCCATTTCAAAACATGAGAGAAAAAAACCGTGTAAACTGCATTTGCTTTAACCGAGGAAACATAAAACGATTTTCTCAGGACTGTTCATGGGAAGCAGCCACGGTTCGTTGTTCAAACAGCTGGAGGACCTGAGGGAGTGCATCAGCTGCTGCCCGCGTTGGACCCAGGCCTGAGGCCTGACTTTGATTACTCTTTTTCTAATTACACTTATTACAGAACACACACACTAAAACATCGCAAGCAGAAAATTTAAGTGCAGATAATTCAGTTTATTGAAGTCCAAATTTACAACTGAAGTTTACAACTTTTTTTTCCCCAAAACAAAAGCTTTGTTTGAATTTAGGAAGAATAAATGTTCTTTTTAATAATGTACAGACTATATCTCTTAAATAAGTTAATATCTTTGAAAAAAGAGCAATATGTTCCTTTTTTAATGTTGCAGTGCAACTTACAACTTACACGTCTGTGCAATGTACCATGAGGTATATGCCCAGTGAGCAACACACAGTGAAGTTTTCCATTCATAAATTTTCATTGTAGACACACAAAAAGTTAACAAGTTAATTCTGTGATAGAAAAAACGCAGCCAGTTACAGTAATTCACACAGAACTCATCTGAAAAGAGGAAAAAAAAGAAACCTAACATTCACTGCCTATATAAACTATTGGATCATCTCTCAACATAGATGAGTATAAAATTAAAAATACTGTTGTGAAACTGAAGAAATACTGTATTATCCAGGGGTTGAAACCTAGTTTACCTGTATTAGTCCAGTTAGAGCAGTTACTTTTCTATCTCTGTAGCATGAGTGAGCTGAGGGACTTTACCACAGTAGTGGTAGAGCATCTGCTCATAAAAGCGCTTAAGCAAGATGGTAATTGGAGAAAAGTTGCAGAATGTCGGAAACTGTGATATAACTCAGACATTTTCCCTGGCATAGACAGATGGTTCACCGTGACCTCTCAGTTCATCTCACAGTTGATTAGAAAAACAAGGCTGAAACATGGAAGATTACTAGTATTTGAAGTTTTGACACTTCAAACTTTTCAAGATGGCTCTTACTAAAAATACTTATTTTTCATAATGACATAAAACATATATTTACTTTAGAAAGAATCAACCACAACATAATTTTGTGATAAATAACAGTTCTGCCTCTAATACATATATACATACTGCTTGTAAACAAAAAATGCCCACGGGTCATGGAGTCTCCATGATTTTTATACAAGGCGCTATAGATTTTTTTTTGTTATTGAAAACAGTCCTAGTGAAAGTTTGGTTTATAACCTCCTATTGCTACAGAAACAGTAAGAATGTTTATATTTACAAAGAAACAAAGACCATGGAGACCCCATATCATTATTTGCTAAAGACTTTAAGTTAGCGGGGTTTTCAAAATACACATTATCAGCAAGTTCAGATTTAATTAACAGTACAGGTTGAACACCATCTACTGCTTTGGTATTTCAACCCCTGAATATACAAAGACATTACTACAGCCTACTTCACAGTTTAATGCAAGTAAAGTGCAAGCCATAGTACAAGGGTGTCATACATTTTCATACATGTAAGCATTATCTAAAAAAGGCTCTCTATACAAGTTTTATTAGCTACTTTAGTAAACTAGACAGAAGTCACCTATGGCCCAGCAATTAATGGTCTTGCAAGGATATTTTCTTTGTAATACAGTATGTGTCAAATGTAAAAAGTTTATTAATACTAGTGCATTTCTCCTATATCCTAACCTGTTCCCATTTCAGATTTTTAAGTTGAAATCCTTGTTTCTCAATAAAACAGAAGTCTTAACTGGTACCTTAACTGGTAAGGTCTTACTGTTTAGCCAGTGAACAAGATTTGTTAAGACATTTGCTTTGTGGTTGCTAGTGAAAAAATGCAATAGAGCAAATATGTATAATGTGGCATACTTATTTAATCTGCAGCATTCAGACAGATGCATTTACAGTTAGTAAAAAGATCTGTATTGATACCCTCACCAATGCCTGAGAATGAGTAATATTCTAGAAATGTGAGGACAGAAGCCAGCAGGTTTGACCTTTCTGGTCAAACAGCAGTTTGTTGACATATTTCTTCAGCATTGCTTTCTTTCAAATACTGCTCATACAGTGGCATTAATGAATACAGTAAAATCCCTAATTGTCACATTAAACACTTGTAAGCGTGATAAAAATAAACATGTTTTATTTATCTGGCCTGCAGTAAGATGAATATGGTTCTTGAAAACAATGGTGGGCAGTATCTTCCTGAAAAAATCTATACTTTTATTAAGACTAGGTCCCAGTAGTATATCAGCGCTCTCTCTCAAAAAAAAAATAAAAAGTGCCTGAGGTGCCTGTTCTATTAATAGTCAAAGTAAAGCCTCAGTAAAGGTCAACAGTAAAATTCTACACATTTTAGTGAAGCTTAGCAATTCCCTCTGTGAAGTAACCCTTTTGAAGGTACCTTTGCTATAGTCTTCACCAAACTTTGAATTGAAGAATAATTAATTTGGCCTGGAAAGCTGTAATTGCTGATGACGGTAAAAATAAAGCTAAGTTGCCACATACATCTAGCAATTCTCTGTGACACTCATTTTTTTTCCTTGAAAAAAGCAAGTGGTGCAGCACATTTCTAGCTTAAAAGATAGCAGTCTGTGTCTGAACATTAACTGACTGATCATATTCAGAATTCCCTGCTTGGAAAAGGTATCAAATCTCATTCTCCAATATAGTTTAGTAGCAATTGATTAGTTTCTCCTTATGGTGCTAAAATGTAAAGTGCTTATGACGTGTTTGAGAAAGCAGAGCTGTATCAGAAGCTGATGAAACAGGAGGGTAGTTTTTGCCAATGAAGTAAAGCAACTTGCTTTGGGGAGGGTAAAGACCCCAGGTCTAATGCAGGCTGATTTCTGTGAGGGGAAATGTACTCCTACCTGTGCTGCCCCCAAGCATGGAGCCAGCATTCTCTCAGCTTTGTTTTTATTAAAGGATTTGTACATACAGACTGATGAGAACCTCCTCCTCCTCCTTTGACTACTTCTTGTTCATAACAATTAGAGTAAGGTCAGGGAAGTTGTCACCTGAAATCTATGAAAACAAGAAAAAAGCCTCAGCTTTCTGAGGAAGTGATACAGAGATAGCTACTAAGATATTTTTTAACAATCAAAGAATTCAGTGAATACAGAATAGTGTATTAAAAAAGGAGGGGGATCAGTAGTTTAGGGGGAGCATTAATTCAGTTTTATATACCTGGTGAACTACCTTAATAATTTCAGCTGCATTGTACAGTGTTAGAGTACCTTTTGGACCAGGAGAATTTGACTTATTTGAATTTGGTGCATGGATTTTAAATACAGTATCTATATTGCACTTTGCATTTCAGTTACTTCAACAAAGAAGAGCAAAATACTAATTCATGACTATGAGAATTTCAACACAGATGAACCCATGACACTGAAAGATTTAAAAAATAATCTGACCAACAGTATGATCTCTCAATTTTTTGTCATTTACTCCTATTTCAGAAGGTTTTTTTTTATTATTTTAGTGAACACTGAGAAATTAATATTGAGATTCTATCTGTTTTCCTTACTATTTGTGTTATTTTTGAAAAACATCTTCCTAATGATGTTTGCCACTTTCAGCTGTATCTATAAGTAGCATTTTAGAAAAGAAATAGCTGGTTTCTTTGTTTACTAAGGACTACTGAACAAGCTCAGCAGGGAATTGTCATTTCTCTTGGGTTGCTATACAGTAGCATTTGAAATTCTTTTTGAAAACTATTTTAAAATCATATAAATCTGTTTAATATGAAAGCACAGATCATCTTTTGGGTTTGAAATGAAAGGTAAGTTTAAATTTCTTTATGAATATAGAAAATTTAATCCATTTAATTCTGTGTCTATCTATCACTGCTTGCACATACAGTATGAACTGGTTTATAAATGGATTCTATAATTTACCGTTCTGCTTGTTTCACTGCATAATATTTCTCCCACACTGTATGAAGGATAACATTACAAATAGTGAAATACATCTTTTAGAGATCTAGGGAAAAAAATTGGACAAATTCCCTCTATTAATGCTTCTGCTATTCAGTTGTCCAATAACTACAATGTTCACATAGTAAATACATTTAAATTGAGTTTTACGTTTTGCATGAATACTCAACTTCAATCTTGGTGAAACCTCTGGTGACAAATTATCCTCTATTTCCTGTATGTTTTTTATTATCTCAGGTGCTTAGAAGATTAAGTGTATGCTTAATATTCAAGCAAAACAGGTACAATGTGATCCTGGTCCACTCTGATGCATGCATTTAAGGAGCCATTGTCTTCAGTGACTCTTAAGTACATAGTCAATTTGCTAAAGCAGGTAAAATATGCCTTCATGTTGTATGTTCTATCCAAATGTTGTGATGTATTTGTTACAATCATGCTGTGATTCAACTGCTTGTGTGATGTAAAGAACTCAAAACAGCTGTCAAGTAATAATACATCCTTACTCTAATACCTTTTACTGTTATAGGCTACTACTGCATCCACTGTGGTTCCAATAAATGCCAGTGGAAATGAGAATAAAAACCAAATCTGAGTTGTGTTTCTCCAGCTGCTGTATTGGGTCTACATTACAAAGTTTGGGAGCAGACAGGCTGCACGGGTGACCTTTATGAGAACAGAGCAGGGGCTGCCCTCACGTCAGAGAGAGCCCTTTCTAGTCAGCTCAAAAATGGACCCTCCCTTGACCAAAGATGAACCCATCAGCCAAGCTGGCGCTGCCTCTGTCATTAGTATTTAAGAAAGGATGAAATTGCTGTGCAGCAGCTGTGAGAGAGAGAAGTGAGAAAAATATAAGAGAAACAGCTCTGCAGACAGCAATACAAAAGGAGGAGGAGGATGGGGATATTCTCAAGGTGCCAGAGCAGAGATTCCCCTGCAGCCTGTGGAGAGGACCATGGTGAAGCAGGCTGTCCCTCTGCAGCCCGCAGAGGACCGCACTGGAGCAGCAGGTGGATATGCCCTGAAGGAGGCTGCAGCCTGAGGGCAGCCTGAGAGCAGGAGGTCTGGCAGGAACTGGGGACTGTGAGGGACCTGTGCTGGAGCGGTGTGCTCCTGAAGGACTGCACCCCATAGAAAGGACCCGTGCTGGAGGAGTTCTGGAAGAACTGCAGCCTGTGGGAAGGACCCACACTGGAAGCTCACTAAGGACTGTATCCTGTGGGAGTTACACCACGCTGGAGCAGGGGAATATAGTGTGAGGAAGAAGGAGTGGCATAGATGGAGTGTTATGGACTGACCGCATCCCCGTGCTGCACAGAATTGGAAGAGATGCAAGAGTCAGGAAGGAAGGAAGGAGTGAAGTTGAGCCTAGGTAGAAGGAAGTCAGTGTGGGTGATTTTAGCTTTGTCTTTGTTTCTCATTAGCCTTCTCTATTTTTAATCAACAACAACAAAAAAATAATTTTTCACAAACTGAGTCTGTTTTTGGCTTTGTGAATACTTAAATCTCTTCCAGGATACTAGGACTTTGAGATAATATTTTTGCCCATATTATATGGAATTGTATGAATTTTTCAATTCTTGACATATGAGAGACAATTAGGTTTATATTGTGAAAAATTATCAGTGAACACCTGTGTTTAAGTCAGATGATATTAACTGAATTCACAACTCCTTTGTTGCGCTTTCTAGAAATATTCTAGCAAGCACAGTCAAAGAAAATTGTGAATGTGTGTTGGAAAATTAAGTTCAGTAACATTCAGAGCAATCTTTTTTTTTTTTTTTTTCAAGAATACAAGTATTTTCTCCAAAATCTGGTTCTTAGAAATCATTCTCATCCAGGCAAGGAAGTGAAATACGTGATGTGATGTGCGTGTCTTCTCAAATCCAATCAATACAGATTGGTTTTCTAGTGATGTACTGAATAACTTCACTCACTTGCTGATGTACTACTAACAGTTAAAAATTATTGCCGGACATGATATAATTTTGAATAATTTACTTAGCTCTATATGCCAGTCTATTACAGAACTTAATTGATTAGTTCAGGATTTTTTTTACTAAATTCTCACCCTTGAAGCATCAGAACTTTTTTGAATTTTATGACTCACATGCGTCACTTAAATTCACAGTGAAGAAAGTATGAAAACCTGCAGTATGTGCCATATTCAGTGCAGACATTTTTCTTCCACCATGAAATATTTCAAATTATGTTAAAATCAGCATAAGTTGCAGCATTAGTGAACAACCGACATTGTTCTACTCATATCTTAACTTCTGTGCCACACCTGCTCGCTTATTTTCATTCATTTTAAAGGCAGGCACAGTACTTTACAAACACAGTATCTAATGGCATGTACAGTATGCCCATAGGGCCAGATTGGGATCTATTTGCTAGATGTACAGTGTACATTTTAAGGCACACTATAGGGATTGAGTTTACTTTTTGATAACTCTGTCCTTTTATTTGCAAAGATGGTCACTACCTGGAAATGTAGAAAAATAATCGTTCATCTCTAAGAGCATCCAATGTATTTGTGTTTTTATTTTGCATTTTTCTGAAGAAAAATGTGTGAAAATGTTAACTTTAGGGCATTTAGAAAGTAAATATCAAGTACTGTGTTACATTTTATATACATAGATATGTGTTTATGTATATCTAAATATATAAAATGATTGTAGGAGCTCATACTAGAAGCTTAGTTTCAGTACAGTACTTTAAATACACTGGTGTTTGTTTTCAGTTACACTTCTGCACTGCTTCTTTCTAATGCAGAGCTTGATACGGACACCGGTTGATAATAGCAAACAAAAAATTTGTAAAGAATATTATTGTCTTATCATGCAATGTAGTAGGCATCCTGTGGCACTATTCTCTTATCCAACTTATTTACAATACTGCTGAGTACATTATTTATAAATATTACAGTGTTTGTCTTATTGGATTTTTCACGGCACCCAGCAGTTATTCACGATACAAGTCCTGTCACACGTGAGTTTCAATGAATGAATGTGTATGTGTCAGCATTGGTGCTGAGGTTGCAAGTTCAGAGGCTCCATTTTGTGATTTCAAAGCAGCACTGTACTCACAAATGTCCAGGAAAAACTCATAGTTCTTTAGTTTCCAATCTTTAAACTTCTTTGATGTTAAGTTGGGATCATCCAGCAGGCTGTTGATAACTGTGAGGTCCCCTTCCTTTGCCTATCAAATTCCAGAAAGACACAGTACATGTCAAAATGAAATGTATGCCACACTTTGTATCTTGGCATTTTATTTCTTCTTCCATTTCAATGCAAAGTGCTAGGCAAACTACTGTTCAAACTACGCTTGAATTTTTTACCTATACTCAGGAACTACTACAGCTTAAACTGTCTGACAGCTCATTCCTCGGCACTTTCTATAACAGGCCTAGAAAGAGCAACAAGTAATGTTTGGTTGGTTTGTTTTGGCTTTGTTTTGTTTTGAGGCCAGAACACCTTTGCTCTGAAGAAGCGTTTGTTCTAAAGCTACAAAGAAAGCCTCATCCATGGGAGAACACTAAGAGATTATACTTTTACAAGTTTATATTGCTCATACACAATATGAATGATAAAGCCTTACTTTTAAAGTGCTCTTGAGTACTCTGATGTGGTGAAGCTTCTCATTGATAACTGGATCATTACATCGCTTTACAAAAGACTTGCGGAACTCCTGCTTGGTGGAAGGGCGCTGCTCTCCAAAAGCTGACAAACTAGCTTGTTCCAGAGACTTGTACAGCTCTTGCAGACCATCTGAATTTTCTCCAATTTCTTTTAAGTTTTCTGAGAGAAAATAAAGAAACCTAAGAACAAATCCAGCAATTCAGACAAAGTTTCTAAAAACAGCAAACAATACTGCAAATTAGTGCATAAAAACAGCAAATAATTCTGCAAATTACTGCATAAAATAACTTATAACATGGTCTTCCCATTTTCATTTTGATGAAACAATAACATTTTGATCAGCCATAAAGCTATGTTCTTAAGCACTACATCTGAGCATTTTAAATGCAAAGTCCTGAGTAGCAACTGAAGAATTTGCCAAAATATAACTTTGCTAAGCAAAAATCTCCCTGAGAATAGTGGCAGTATTGCTTTGGTTTTCAATGCAGTAAGGAGAATCAGAATATCTCCAAAAGCTTACCTTCTACACAAAAACTATTATGCCTTCTAATAGGAACTTTCTCTTCCAGCTTGTCATCTGTTCCTTCTATGGACTTCAGACGCCCCTTACCCCTGACATCTCTGTTTCGTGGAAGGCTTTGACTACGTTGCTTCTGTGGCCTGCTGTGAGAGCTATGTCCTCTCTGACATTCCGCCAAGGGGAAAGGCCCATCCTGTTCATAATTATGACGTCTTTGTACTGGTAATGTTGCTTGTTTTCGTCTGTCTGGTGACATTCCAGGCCGGCCACTCATGTATTCCGGATCAGGAGGAACAGTTTGGAGAAAATGGAGCCCTGAACTGGTTAATGGAGTCTCTATCAGATCCTGCCATGAGCGTCTTTCTCGGTAGGGAGGTCTGCATCCTGACGAGTGTGTGCTTCCTGCTACATCTTGTCGAGAATCTTCGGCAGAGGAATGAGAATATGTTGATTCACTTGAAAAGTGTCGTCCATGTTTGGTTTCAGGGAACGGACTTGTAGAAGTCACCTGAAAAGAAACAAAAGTATCTGACTATAAGACAAGGTTTAAAACAAACCCAAGAAAATCACTATAGTGTAGAACATTACACAATACATATTAATAAAATGGACTTATATGTGTGTTTTGATATGGCATAATATGAACCTTTGTAAACAATATAATTAGCAGTGAAATCTTTTATGCAAGTGCTATGTTTTAACCACTCCCTATTCTTGTTTTGCACATTCTCTGCCCATGAGCAACTACTGCTGGAAAGAACTGCTGGAAAACAAAGGTTTCCTGAAGAGAAGTCCAGTTTGCGCTCAGTCCAGCAGTGTGCTGTGAAGACATGAAAGCCCCCAAAAGAAACCATAATTGGATTTCCTTTTTTTTTTTTTTTTTTTTTAGGTGATAAACATCAGCCAAACAACAAAAAAACTTCAGCACCCAGGAAGATTTTTGAATTTTGGGGGACTGCTGAGCTCATCAAATCATTTTAATTCTGCTGGGTCTGTGTGTCATTTTACTTCAAAAACAAAGAGGCAAAAAAGTGAAAAAACAGAAAGGGAGAGGCTTAACCTGTATCCTGGTTGATAAAACAGCATCACATGGGTGAAAATCAGTCTGAACTTCACCCATGTGATGCTGTTGCCTCAGTCACTCTTTCTTTGGTTCTGGTTGTGTGAGGATCGTGTCATTCACGTTGAAGAAAAATCTGAAAGAAAAATAAAGAACAGTCCTATCTGTGCTTAGAAACAGATTAAATATCACAGCCTATGTTCTGTATGTTAGAAATGGTATTTGATACTAGAACCTGTTTGTATACAAAATATTTTTATCTCATTTATCAAAACTTTTCCCTATACAATATAGTAGAAGTATTTTATTTTATCAGCTTCTTAACGTCTTATGACACTACCAGAAAACATTCAGTTCTTAGATCACAAGGAACAGCACTAATTTCATTCTTACAATGAGATCCGTCTTTGTTCTGCCTTTATAACAACTAAATTTTCTAAACCAAGCAAAATGCAAATCAAGGCACACATTGTTTGGTGACCTACTGTCAAATGCAGCATTTATAACTCACTGAGGGTGTTCGGTGATAGGAGTCACACAGTGTTGAAGAACCTTCCTGCTTCAGGGTTAAAGAGCCATCAACATCATCCTGGTCGCTTTCACTCCAGTAATCTGCTAACAAAGCATTCTGGGTTTCAGTCATGTGCTTTTCCACAAGAAAGCGGTTCCCACGTTTTCAAAACATTACTAACTTGCAAGGGTAAACATTTCAGTCATGTAGGTGGCTTGGCAATTATTGAAGAGCAGACTTTGTGAAAACGTCTTGTACTTAGATACACAGGTATGAAGAACCTTTGAATGTTTTAGGCTAGTGTTACGGAAAGCAGATTAGATACCTAACTCCCAGTGTACAATAAAAAAGCAGCTTCTGGTCACAGAAGGAAATTTCCTTCTAGGTGCCAAACTACAGCCGAGACTAAACACCTAATACACCATTGCCTAATAACCCTGGCCATGACCAAAAAGGCAAGGCTGGCACCCGAGCTCAGCAGATGAAGAATGGATCTAAAACACTTGTTGACCTGTGACCGTGATGTCTTCACTTGCTCTAGAGTGACAAGCATACCTGATAGCTCTGCTCTGGGAGGTCATACATCAGCCTGGACTTGGAATTCTATATATCATTTGTTTTTAATATTTCTTAAAATTACTATTCTGGATTTTATTTGTTGGTGGCACTACTAAATCTGGTTCTTCAAGGATAGATATTCTTATGACAATCTGTGTTTTAAAAGACACAGCACGCATGCTAATATGACATCTCCAGTTTCAACCATGTAGTGAACAGGTGTACTCTCTGCTTTCTTCTCCTGCTTATCATCTCTGAAACATTACCTTCATCTGGGTGAATGTCCTTGTCATCAGGTGTGTAACCAATTGCTGCAAGACCCAAACGATTCATCCACCTAATAGAATAAAAGAAAATGAGGAAGAGGGATACTTAAAAGCAACATCTAGTGTAAACATGAAGTCATACTGATTTCTTATTCTGTAGAAAAGTCAGAAGTAACTGTTAGTCCAAAAACTGAACACTGTTCAGGCTGTTAAAATCATGATTCAGGTGTATTCAGTGGTTAATAATTCCAAGCGAAGGTTGTTACAGTTCATGTACAGTGCAGATGTGGACTTCTGTTCATATTTGCTGGAGCAAATTTGCCTAGTGGAGTATCAGACTCATTACATTTTATTCTGCTGCCTAGAAAACTAAAGAATTAAGTCATAAGGAAAATGTGAAACATACATGCTAATATGCTAGCTTTGGCAATGGCTTAACATGAGCACTTACTTAGAATCTTCTGTGTAATACAGAGAATGTCCAACTCTGTCCCCACCTAAGTAGAATAAAATCCTCTCTAATCTTCGTCTGCAACCTATTTGTGTGGAATGGTTTCCTGAGACATTGTGTAAAAGAATATACTACATTTATTCTGATAGCTACTTCAAGAACTCTCCTGAAAATGCTACCAAAATACTATAAAATTAACTAGAATGATGATGGTAACTGTATGAAAACCTATGCTAGGAAATAAGTTGTATTAAGTTTACATGCTTAAAAAGCTGAAACAAACTATGACGGTATACCACTAGCTATTTGCTAATCTAGATTTATGACAATGGTGATATAAATATTAAGGCTTGTCATGCAAAATCAAAATTCTTTTACTTTGATTTTTTTTTTCAATACAGAATCTTAGGTTTCTAAAACAAGACTTGGTAAATTGAAGGTGCTTCAATATTTGTATTGTACATTGGATGTTCTAGTTTCTATTTTGTCCCCAAATAAATTCACTTGTTCAAAAATAAGTTTTTTCCACTAGAAGAATATTACAGCTTATTTTTAGGAAAGTTCTTTTAAAGTTTTTCTTTACCTAACATGACTGGATGTTTACAAAGAAATATAATGAAATAAAAAAGGCCGATTTATTGACATCTGTAATGACAGCGATGTATTCTTAAGTATTACCTAATTATTTATTATGCCATTAATTTTCTAGTATACTTCACATTAGTGATTTCTGGAAGCAGCTCTGTTTTCTTTCTAACAATGGAACACTAAATCAGTATCATGACAAAAACACCTTTCACAGACTTCTCAGGAAAGTTGTTAGTAAACAACATGTGCTCTACCTTAAGGGCTTTTTTTTTTTTCCAGATTTAAACAAGAAAGCTATTCAGTGTACTTAGAACAAAATAAACTTCTAAGGGCATTTGTGAATGTATTATTTGTCTAATAGCATAGTATATGAAAGATAGTATACATGTCAAGGAGACAGGAAATGAAGGAAGAGCGAACTCCACTGAAAATAGAACACAGTTCAGCATGGATTCATCTACTAGTCTAAGCAATGCTGTGCCACTGCTCAGAGCAACGGTCTTCATCTGTAATATTTGATATATCACTGACTCATTGTACAGCCCTCAGCAAATCATTCTACATATCTTACGCCTTACAGAAGTATCCAAAGGGGATAACAACATTTACTTCTTACAGGGAATTGTTATAAGGATTAACTCAATCACAAAACTATGAAAATACAAAGAACTGTACTGTAATATTATTTGCCTTTCAGCATTAAAACAGAAGTCCTCAAACTGGAAATAAAAATTAAAAGTGATTATTTTTCACAAGTATCAACCACAGGCTTAGAACTGCTAAGAGAGATACTGCTTGCATCAACATGCCAATAACTCATCTTTATCACAAAGGAAGTAAATTTCAAATGGATTAACAGGTTTACTGAAAAGCTAATTTTCTACAGTGCTCACCAGCATAATTTTGTTCAAGAAAGGGCATGCTGATCACTTGACATTTGCTCCTTTTTAAAGGCATGCTATTTATTGCAGTAATTGAAACGACATCATACCTTTGCTCATTATTAAGCATTGATATTTACTATTTTTCAACAGCTATTCCTGAATTTCTAAACTCATTAGCATTGGAGAAAAATAGTTTTAGTCATACTTTGCCATATGCCTTTGGCAATTAAGCAGAATACCTCAGTGACTTTAACTACAGTTCTGCTTCAGCACCAGTGATAAACTAGGACTCTACCATCTTCAGACTCAAAGCAAACTCAGCCATTTTGGTGGCCAGTGCACTGAAATTTATGTTGTCTTAAATTTCTTGCCTATTTTATGTTGTTGCTCATTGTTGATATTAACCTTCAAAAGAACACAGATTTTCTTAGACAGAGTATCAGCTTTACTCGTATGGCCTCCATGTCCAAATCTGGAATTAGCAGAAGGTAAACTGCCTTCTACAAGACTGCTTTTTTTTTTTTTCTTTTTCTTTTTTTTTTCCCTTCAGAAAGCAAGAAGATCCCCAGTATAGTTACAAGTACATTCTTACCTCATTTACCACAATTTAGAGTTAGCTCTTTGTCAAGCCAATGAAAAGGATATCTGATGACATTCACTGGCTTATAATGATAAAATCTCGTCTGATAAAAGAAAAAGAATCTCAATCTTAGGTTTTGTATTTTTTAAGAAAAGCATGGGTGAATGTTTTTGAGGTTAATCAGGAGTTATAGAAATGCTGAGATTACAGATCCTTTTCTTACAGTTAACATAGGAGGAAATGCAAACTCAAATCAAAAGAAAAGCTGTGTAAACCTGATGAATTTGCCTGATGAGCAAACTACTTTCTTTTTTATTAAGAAAACAGACTGGCAAAGTTACAAAAAAGTTCTCTCTGGAAAGCTTGGAACTCAGCCTCCCGGTTCAGAAATTTGTGTTGAATGCCTTGTAGGCTAACGTCAGGTTTCAGAAAGGCAGAGGGAGCTGCATGGCAAAAGTAGACTCTTTAAGGGATAGATAACAATGTTTTAATGGAAGGCCATGCAATGCAAGACTGTGTGCTACACCTGTCAAGCACCTACAGCAAAGAAACACCTATTATTTATCTTTATTTATTTATTTATTTTTATTTTTTACTTTAGCAAACCAAATGGAGGGAATTGTAAGTCTCAGGAAAAGTCACGTAAACACATGGCTAAGTTTTGTATTTTGTCTCAATGGCTTAAATTCTAAATAAATCAGATTTTGTTTTAATTAATTCTGTTGATTACAACTAGGCAATGTTGGCATTCCTTCAGGATAAAATAGAGCTGCATGGTAGGAAGCTAAGTTAAATTTACTGAGATAATTCTGGTTAGTACCAGGGGATTACAGCCCAAGGTCTGTTCTGCGAGTCTGATTCTACCCTACGGCCTGGAAAGGGATGTTTACTGAGGGCAGCCTTGGACTAAGTAGCTGTGACAATGATCAAAACTTGATACTGAAGAGTGAGTCATGCTTGAAATGCCCTGAATTGTCAGGAGTCAGCAACATGTTCTCTTACTGATCGTTTAATAAAAAACACTGGAAAAAATGGGCCAAACAAGCAGGGAAACGTTTTCATACAGCATCGGCATCCTAGAATACTATATTAAAAAAACAACAACATGCAATCACTCATTGTACAAATGCAGTTAGGAATCTTGTAGATTCCTAAAAAAAGCTGAAAGAGCTATCAGTATGACGCAGTTGCACAAAATGTTAATGCCTGTATTTACGATAAAGGAGAATAATTATCTGGTTTTTGAACCACTCTTCAACCACTTGACTATTTCTGTCTAACAGTTGAGAAAAAAATTACACAAGTGAAAAAAACGCCTTTGATAATCTCTCTCTCTTTTTTTTTTTTTTTTTTTTAAAGAAATGTGTACAAGGCAGTTAATTTTAGGGTTATAGTTAAAACTGCTCCATAATTCCATGGAGAACAGGTCAGGAAGTAGTGAGTTGCTGTGATTCAAATGAATTTATTTGCTAATACCCTCAATGTTGTATACACTTTTTGCAAAGGCAAGAAACTAATTCAGGTGAAAAAGTAAATAATTGATATATCCTGAAAACATTTAAATTCAAGAAATAGTCTCTTCACTTTAACTATTTCTTTTTATTAAATATTCCCTTAAAATGAAACCAATGAAACACCAAGACATTAATGCACACAATAAATAAATACACAGTTATATATTTAAAACCCACTTCCTAGATTTCTCACCTCTTTCATCAATTAATACTTGTAAGTCATCCCAGGTTTGTATTGTAAATGTTTCAGAGTAGGAATATATCTTTGTTTTTGAGACTGCATCTACACTACAGGTTATTTGGCTAAAAGAAAAAACAGAACTGAAATGGAAGTTAAATGTGACTTAATCAAGTTATCTTTAAGTTTATTAAAATATAGATTCCCTTGAACCATCTATTTCATACATACAATTTATTTAGTGCAATTTGTATTTAATTTCAGGTTATAAACTTTGTATTATAACCTCTTACATCACTGAGATAATTGGATTCCAGAGTTCACTGCAAAATTCTTTTCAATATAGAATTATATTTTAAAATCAATTTTGTATTTCATATGCTGGCTTCTTCCTGACCAGCCTTTCTTAATTGACATCTGAAAAATCAATATGTTTCCCTTTTAAGTTCATGGGGTACATTATTTTCACTATTGCTAAGGCTGTGTGGGTAATGCACTCATTTAACAGACTAAAAGTTCCTGTAATAGGTATGGCTAAAATGATTCCTTTATTTTTCTCAACAAAAATGAAACCCAAACACATAACCGATGCCTCACATCAAAATATAACACTGAACAGTCTTCTCAATGAGCTCATCTCTCCAAATACGTCAAATCTCAGCAGCCTGTATTTTTACTATTTTATTTGTCACAGTTGCTGGAATTTGTTAGGTAAAATCATTGAAGGGATAAACTGTAAGTACTCTCTTATTCGATAATTTGACATGACTCTGTTGATCTCGTTTCATGCATTGTCTTCTTAGATTTGTCAGGCTGGAAAAAATATGAAAAAAGCCCTAGACACTCTAAGACTTGACAAGTGAACCATAGCAATTTATGTCCTCTTTGCATGTGCACCTACTTCATGCACCTAATGGGAATTTGTTTTATTTTATTTTTTGTAATCTTCATTCTGTCAACTGAATGCACAACTAGGCCTTTGTAGTCTGAAGCCTGTGTTGTTTGGGTTGCTTGGTTTTTGTTTTGTTTTGTTTGGGGGAGGGAGGAACTTTGGTGGTTTTGTTGCTGTTGTTTTCCTGGTGGATGATAGAAAATGAAGTTCACAACCCCTGTAGAAAATAAATTATGCTTCCAGTAATAAATGAAATAGCATCTTATTATACAAATATAACTGTGTAACACAGAGAATATACACACAATAACTTTCTGACAGACTATGATTTCAAATAAAACCCTAAGGAAATCTACCAGAACTGTCACAGAAACTCACTCAACTGGAACTCCTTTAGCCAAATTGCAAATACATTTCCAAACACATTTGCAGTAGCTCTAACGCTGCCTCAGCAAAACAAAAGGAGTAGTCATTGCTAAGTCAGGGTTGGACTGCCCCACTGATACCTAAAGGAATTAATTAAGAAGACAGTAAGATATTTTCTTCATTAGTGAAATGCAGCTACATAATGCAGCCCTGTCCTATCGATTTACCAAATTACTCTGGCTAATTCACCAGAGTTTCTGGCTATCCATGCACAGGCAAATACTATTAGCTGCCTGCATCTGCCACTTCCTTTACTAACTATGACATCGGATATGCTCCAGCATGTGCAGCCACGTTGTGTTCATTTCTACCTTTCTAATTTTGTCATGGTACAGGTAAGGGATGGAAATCTGTAAAAATCCAAGCCACGATTTCTTAACTTCTAATACATTATGTAATTTTACTCAGTTATACAAGCTTTTATCCTAGTAATAATGACTGGCCCAGAAAAGCTTTGGAGAGTCTCGGTGGAAGGGCACTCCTCAGGAAAGATTCTTCAAGGCCAGGGATGGGGCTTTGAGCAATCTGGTCTAGTGGGAGGCATCCCTGCCCACGGCAAGGGGGTTGGCACTACATGATCTGTAAGGTCTCTACCAACCCAAACCATTCTAGGATCCTTTATGAGCAAGAGAGCTGCGTTTCTTATGGCCTGAAAAGGTATGGGTGGAGTCTGAGGGTTTGGAGGTGGGGGTGGGTTTTTTTTTTTTTTTTTTTTTTTTTTTTAAGGACGATTTACTTCTGAAATTGTGTAATTTTATTCCCACACACTCTTAGAGAAATCAGATGAAACAAGCTACACAATACAGTTAAAGGCCCAATTTATGTATTTATAAACAGTATTTCTATTAGGAAAAAACATTTTTTGCAGTGTTAACTTAGTATGTCCAGTATAAGATTATAATGTGACTGGAATGGATCTTCATTCACCACTGAGAGGTACAGCGCTGTTCTCAAAAAATCTGCTCTTTTAAATGCAGACGAACTGTTTGACTCCCTGAACAACTATATCAATTCACAGTGGTATTATTTCCAGCAGAATTTGATTAAGTTAATTCTGTAATTTAAGCTAGTACAGAAAGCCAATGTAAATCCTAGCTCCTGTGCATTAGGAATAAATTCACACATGAATGCTAATTTGGATTGTGTATTGGATAATTGCAATTGTGTATTGCAAACACCTTTAAAATCCTCTAATGTAATGCTATAGGCCAATGGTTCTCTAACTGTATTAGGGGGAAATGGTAGTTCACAAATCTATGGAAAGTAGTCCGTAGATGGTTGAAAGGAGGAGTTATGTGGCTAGCCAAAAAAAAGGAGACTCTGAAGACTTGCAGCTCTGTCCTAGCACTTCCTAGTGCAGCATTTTCCCCAGGCTGAGCACTGTAGCTGTAACTGCTCACTCCCACATGCATCATGGTTTCATCCAGCCCCTGGGGCCTGCAGCTAATTCTCATCAGAAAAATGTTTTGTTTGTGCTGCAACTTATGTGCTTCTATGTGAGCACAATAGGTTAGAGGATTGCAGTGGCCTTCGGAGTGACTGTATCTTTCCTGAGTTTGAAAAAAGTTTATAGGAAAGTTAAAAAAGAAGGGGAAGAGCCACTGTTCCTGTTAACTTCAGGGATTTCTGCTTGAAAAGTACCTTTCACATTCCCCAGACTTGCTTTCTTATTGCTTTTTATTCGGTTAGAGTCTGAAGAGTAAAAAATCTTTAATAACATACTCAGCGCAGTTTCCTGAAGAACTGTTAAATTAGGACAGGCAAATCTGACTGGGTTAGTCTTCTGCTCACTTGCCCAGCAACTGTTGTTTAAGAACGGCAGCATCTAACAGGGGCATATGTCTGGATTTTTTACTTGCCAAGATCTTTTCTTAGGTTTTAGTTTACTCATAAGACAAGATTAAAAGTAATTTAAAACTGTAATACTAACCTACCATATGAGCTGGCAAAGATCTGTCAAGGAGACTAACACGCCCCAAATTTAAGTAAAACAGTTGAATGTTCTTCAGTAAAAAACAGGATGGTTTAGGAAAGCCTTGACTAACTTGCTTGTTACATACATAACATAAAAATAAACAGGATATGAACCCTGAAATTTGCTTATATTCAATAGCAATTGAATTCAAAATACTCCAACCTTCAAGCAGTTTCTTTTTAAGAGAAATATGGTATTACAAACTTTCATATCTTTACCTGGAAAATATTGGAAACAACCCCTACAAAATCAATTTATCATCATTTTAGGTTTCAGTGGGTAGGAGATATTGGTTATATATTTGAATGAATGCCAAAGATTTATGGGAATTATTAAAATCATTAAGTTAACTCAGTTATTCAAATCAAGCGTGATAAAATTATTCAGCCTATAACAGGAGCTTTTTTTTTTCTTTATTTAACATTTGGAGTCTATGATGAGATTGCAAATGAACTGCACACTTCAATCACAAGAAATTTTTAAATAAGGTAGATATTGTAAAACAACTGAATATTAAATTCAGTGCTAATTTCCTTAGAAGTATTAAAGCCGTAAACAGGTAATACATGGTCTGGTAATAGATGAAGCACTTCTGTTAAATAAGGCATTTAACAAGCTTGGAATACCACATGACCATGGCAAGCAAAATATGAGTTCATCAATTTCATTATTAATTCATTTCTAATAACACAGCTATGCTCATGTCGACCTGAGAAAACAGCATGAGCATTAATTTTCCAAAGCAAAGTCTGTCTGCAACATGCTACACAGCAGGCAAAATTGAGCTGCAACAGAATAACACTATCTGCTACACACAAATCAATTACTACCCATCGGTGCCTAGCACTTTCAAAAGCAGTGTATTAAAGTATTAAAGACATTACAATATTCTGGAGTGTAAAAAAAAAACAACCTAGTAAACAATGAATCTTAAGTCAGAAATTAAATAAAAACATCTGTTAAAACAAAAGGTGGTGGTAAATACAGTTGAAAAAAGGGTAAACGTTCTCCACACCATGAATGAAGAAATGCTCTTTCTCAACTTCATATTAAATTGCCTTTACTTTTCAGTGTAACACCGTGGAAAATCCAGTTAAATTTTTTTGGTGACAGCAGAAGTATAAGATACAACAGAGAGAGAGCATTTGCCATATTTCCTTAGATTACATGGTTAGCAATTTGGTGGAAAGGTAGCGATTTAGTGATTTGTGAAATTAGTATTTTAGGTGCATTTTTCATCGATGAATCTTGCTTATTCATTTCAAATTTCAGACAGGATATATCTGGGACAAGGAATTCCAGGAAGTATGTGAAGGCTGCAGAGGATGCAGAGGGATTTCACAGAGGTAGCATTGTAATCCATCATTTGGGTTGCTGAGTGAATTACAATTACTCCACAGGAAAAGCACTTCTGATGGAAAAATACTGCAGAAAAGAGTTCAAGGGGAACTTTACCCTTCTTTGTCCTCTCTCATGGGAAACAGACGCAAAAAGTCAGAAAAAATGCTCTAGTAAATTCCAAACTAATGTGGCAGTATATGAAAACAGATCCTGGCACCTTTTCAAGTGTTACGCTCCACGACGACTGTAAACTGTCATAAAGACAGTTTCCTTGTCTCCCTAGTGTAAGAAAATCAATGGATGTTTTATTGAATGTACATCAAGACTTCCTGGTTTTCCTTGAGTCAGAACACTTTATGGTATAACAGAGAGAGAGGATCAATGGCACTTCAACAAATGATAGCCATCAAAGTAGCTAAAATTAATGTAGAAACCATGCATATTTAAAAATAGCTGAAGATCCTTACTTCAGTTTTGTACAAAACAAATCTCAGCTAGATTACATAACTGAACAATAAAACAGTGTTAACATTGGTAAAAAAAAAATATTTTGCAAATTTTCATCCTAAAAGTGATATAGCTAGCAGTGATACAGTGAGATACTCCTGAGAACTGAACCTCCTCATCATCATCATCAGTGGATGATGAACTGGCTTGAACTGTTTCAATACAGCTAATTTTATACATCAATAAAGTTTAAAAATAGCCTCTCAACGTTATTGTTCCAAAGAAAAAAATCCAGCTGTATCCTGAAGGTGATTCAATCTAAGTTTTCAAACAGAAAGAATTAACTAAATCTCAAAGTTTCGGTGGTATATGCAATGAAAGATTTAAGTCTTCAAAGTAGGGCAACATTGTCCCATGTGTCCTTGCTTTTTACCACAGCTTTGAATAAACAAATTCCTAAAGTAACAGGAGGAGGTAGAACATTTGACTCTGCCTTTGATCCTCAAAGGCACCTTCCCACCTTTATCTAACCTCTGTCTTCATCACTGAATCACAGAATAGAAGCACAGAGTAATTTAGGTTGGAAGAGATCTCAGGAGGTCATCTGTTCCCACAGCCTACCCACTGCAGGGCCAACTTTAATTTTGGATCAGGTTGTTCAGGGCCGTGAATGCCCTCCCAGCGCAACCAAGGACATATAACTAAGCACAGCAACACCACCAATAGAACTTTGCTAGCCTTGATAGGAGAGTGATAGAATGGATCACATTTATGTATCTTTTTAAAAGTATTCTGTCATGAAAAACAAATGCATCTCATTAGTTCAGTCCCATTTCTGTTTAAAAAATACTTCAAATTGCTTTTCATTGGTTTTAGGTGTTATGTTCCTGTGGATTACCATTACAGCCAACTTAAAACTATCTAATCCCATCATGTGGGTATACTCTCAGTATGAGCTTTGGTATGCCTGTATTGTTTGTATGTACCAGAAACACTTAGCCCATGACATTAATAATGAACATAGATGTGACCAACACAACTGACTTTCCTAACACGCCTTTGTGGAATTGTGCCATGTGGCATGACAAAAAAATTCCAGCAAACAAGATAAGCCATGCAATGTAATGCTGTATGTACTAAAGTCAGTGGAGAGCTAGAGTGGGCTGTATTGAGATCACTGTCAGCATTACATCATGCTTAGGAGCATATTTCTATGTGAGACTGAATATTAGTTTATATTATTGGAGTATCGTGATAAAGAACATGTAACTTACCTATTCATTTCTTCAAGACAGTCTGTTGCAAAGTAGAAACTCTTTATTTTGGGGTGACATGCTTTGAAGGCACTAGAAAATAAACACAAAGATGAAACAACAATCTTTATTTCAAACAACTTGTCTATAGACACAAAAGGCTGACAGACAGACCTGCTCTAATAATTCTTCAGCATGTTACAGGTCTAATGGGCATTTTGAATGCTCAGTTTGAGTCTCTTGCTGAATAAACTTACCAATGGATTCCTACTGATCTGTTTACTGATGCTGATGTTATACATTAAAAACTTGTTACGTCAATCTGAAAATCTTCATGAATAAATTTAAGTACATATTAGTCGTATCCCAAACATAAACTATTCTAAAGAACTAAGAGTTTGATCCCACCACCTGTTCGCACATATTTATAGGACTGTGGTTTGTGTTCTACTCAAAGAAATATAAAGGATGGCCAACTTGCTCTAACTTTCTCATATCTTTACTGTAACTTCAGATTCATTACTGAAGATATATGTGAATTTATCCAAGATTTTATTTTACATTAATAAAAAAGGAAGAGAAGGAATATAAAGATAAATAACCAGTTGGTAATTGCATTCAACTGGAGACAGCATTAAAAACGCAGCATTTTCAAATTTTCTTTACTGAGTCATATGACTCTAAGACCTCTGAAATGAACGTTTCCCAATTGAGATGTATTATTAAAGATTCCTAATTACAGTCTTCAGGTAATCTATGCTTAACGGAAAGTTCTAGGGAATATTAGTGGTGGGTTTACTTTGTTTGGAAGCTGATAACAACAACAAAGTTCCTTAAAAAGTCTTCATCTAAGCAGTAGCTTCTAACTCCAGCAATTGCTTTGTCAAGTTACTCTAAAATCAACTGTATTCCAGGTACTTTTCATCTTAATCTATTAACCTCTACTGTATTTTTTCTCTGATCAACACGAGTCAATAATAGTTAACAGTTCATCTGCCATCTAGCAACAGAGCTGACATTATTTAGACTAAACCCTTATGTTTATTGTTGCATTATAATTTATGGTCAATTATATGTATTTCACGATTTTTTATAGCACAGTCCATTCTCACAGCTAGTTTTGGGTTTAAAAGACAGATTTTTTTTATTTTTTTCCCCATTTGCTGATTTCCAATCTATGCAGAGGTTAATTTACAGAGTGAAGTTCTTTGAAAAGTGCTAGTTAAATTATAAATCACTGAAGTAGTTCCAAAAGCATATTGCAACAGGTTTAAATTAATTTATGCACTCTTTTACTTGTGTAACTAGCACAATATTAGTAGTACGCTTCACTACTGACAGCACTGACCTGTGGTACTGAATAGCAGCATGACGGAAAGTAGCTGTTAGACTGACATTGTTCTCTGCACAGCTAACATACCTTCTCCTTTCTCAAAGGTCAATTCCTTCACCACTCCTCTGGTCAGTGCAATTCAATTCCATACAGCTGATTTCATGAGATAAATTCTGATTTTCACTTTAGGCTGGCTATATACAGAAACCATTACATTGCTGAACGGAGTACATGCATGGGATAATCAAGCTCACATGTTACAGCATGAGCGATTGCAGTTCATAGAATAGCATTAATGAAAAGCATTTTTATATTGTGTAATTCCCAAGCTCTCTCTCCTCAGCTGAGCATTTATTTGAAAAATACTAACAACAGTAATCATATTTCTTATGATTTTTTTGTGTGAATATAATTAAAAGGAGTATCGAAGAAACTACAGACTCAGACCAATAAAGAGTATTATTTTATTAGTTGGCAACTGTTAAAAACCAACAACTATCATATGTAGAATTTAAGTTAAAATACTGACATTTATACAGTAATTACTAGATGTAAGAATTAGATTAGGAATCATTACATGTGGCATTAAGAAAAACATGTAATGCATGTTTTCCACTATTAATAGCTTAAATGCAAATGATTTTTTTTTAATGACTATGATATATTCCAGTTTTCAGAAACAAGAAATGAAGGCTGAAGAAGCTTCACTTGGGCACACCTACTTTCTTATACGTATTGGTAATACAAATGCGTACAGTAACAGACTTTACTAACAAAAGTTCTACAGAAGAATGAGATAGCAGAGTTGTGTTTCTCTGTAGCTTCCATGAAATTAGACATATATTAAAAGGGTAAGTTTACCTTTGCACTGAGGATCATCATAAAACATCTTACATCCATAAAAAGAAGATGTAAGAAACATTTAAGTATTGTTTTAGCATCTGGAAATTGATAATTTCAACTGCAGATCTTAATCTTACTAGCTACGTCTTCTGATTAAAAGCATGTCCTAAGACCTTTATTATAAGAATATGATATTCTATTGAAGTAAAAAGGTCATCAAAACAGACAGACTTCACTAGTTAATACCAGCTGGCAAGAAATAAGCAAGCAGAAAAGGCTGGATGTTCTTGCATGTACTGTAAATACTACTGCAGAATTTTGAAACAACAGACAGTTTGTATTTTGGCAAATGAAAATAGCGATTACAGGGGAAATCCCTGAATAGGAAGGAATTTTTTTTTGATGCCCACTAGATGGCATACACTTGCTAATTATATATACTGAATTTTAAGATTTTAATGCAAGAGATTTTGATCTAAGCATCGTATCTTCTTTTACCGGTATATTCTTTTCCCTGATGTCAGTAGTCTTTTCAGTTGGTTGGAAACTCTATGCAACATCTCCAGCTTCTAGTCTTCCATTTGACCAACCATCTCCCAGCCCTGAGATTTAAGAATTGGCTTGAATTGGAGAGGACTATGTAGTGGATCTAGAGATTCTAATCCTCTTGATTAATCCTGTTAGAATATCACATGATGGAGTTTCTGCTTGTAAACAGGATTATTTTCCTAGACAGGAAATTTACGTACATAAAAGCATTAAGATGCCAATAATAGAATTTCAAAGTTCACCTTTTAATAGTCAGAATATGTCCGATAAACAGACCTTAAATTTGCGCTCCGCTATGCTCATATATTGTGATACAATCCGTAATTATATATTTGAATCCTACATTCTCACAGGAACTCTTCCTCAGTTAAGGTGCAGAATGAACTTGCTTGTGATCTAAATCATGATTATACAACAGATAAGTCTACTTTCTGTAGGACTCCTGTTTTAGTTGTTACAGAAATTGTGAATGTGTCATAAAATAGAGACAGAACAAGAATTGTTTCAAGGATAAATCAGCTACATGCTGCAGTTCTTCCTGCTTATGTAAAGGAGTTCTCATGTACTCCAAGACACAGCAGCAGACTTAATAATCAGTCACTATATAAATGTTCCTTAATATCTTTTTGCTTGATATACTGAAATTTACTTACATGGTGAATATATGTGCAATAATATACTGTTATTTATGTACTCTGAAGAAAAACGGGTCTTTATGTTTATTAAATGGGTATCCCAGATCTGTGGATACCTTTAAGTGTTTTGCAGTTCTGTTTCTGAGCTGTAAAACGCAACAATAAATCCATCTTCACTTTCCCGAAGTGTCACAAAGATTATTAATAGAGAAGCTTTTAGATACAATAGCATTAAGAACTGCAGAGAAATCTCCAGGGAAATAATTTTATATGTGTAAATAAAAATGAATAATGCGGAAGAATGATACACATAATTTTACCTTTGACTTGTTTTGGAGCATTCCAAACTGGATGCTGTTTGGTTTGCTGTCTACAAAGTCTGTCAGGCCCATTTCAGAAGAGCTGCTCCCCAGCCAGTCAGCTCCCAGCAGGGGCTTGGCTCATTCACAAGGGCAGAACTTTGCATTGTCCCTGATGAACTTCAAAAGGCCCTCGGTCAGCCCATACGCCCGGACTGTGTAGATCCTCCTGAATGACAGCCCTGCCCTTGAGTGTGTCCCCAGTTTGCTGTCATCTAAACCGCTAATGTGGGACCAGGAGTGTATTTCAATTTTTAGGAATGCTACTCTGAGAACAACATCCTAAATCTTCATTCAGAAGAAGATTCAAGCGTTCCCTAAAAGCAATGGAAAGTTTTGCAGTGTGAAAGCAAGAAACTGCCGCTAGCAGGGACAAGGTCATCCTACATCCAAATATAGCCTGGAGAGTTAAACCAGTCTGAGATAATGCCATGATTCATTTAATAATCAGGGTACCTTCATTAAATGCATTAATGAGGCAAATCATCAAACCGTACAGAATAATGCATTCAATGACTATAAATTCTTGTCAAAGCTTTTTTAACACTATTTCAGTCAATGTATCCTATGAACATCAGTAACAGTCCCACTATAAAACAGCATTTCCCATCTGACAGAACACTGGAAAACACAAGTCTAAAATCTAAAAATAAAAGACGTTATTCTAGTAAGACTTCAAATTCCTTTGTTCAATAAGGTAAGTCTTCTGTTTGGAACATTTCACATTGATGGCTCTGAAAATAAGAAAACTAATGTGATTTTGCTGGACTACTTTTATGCACTAAGATACTAAGTGCTCTTTCAGACAATTTTAATTTATGTAAAAACATACGGACCTACCAATAAGAAAAAAAAAAGAAAGAATTAGGTGTCTTTCCCCACCCTTATTAACTGTCAAGATAACTGCTTTACTAACTTTTGCACTGGTGTTAAAATGGACTCAATCATATAGAAGTAAGAACCCAATCAGACTAATATTTTCAGATTTCAAGCTTGCAATGACTTTCAATGCCTACAGAAAACCCACTATTAAATGACAAATATATCCTAAAGTGGAAAGAAGTGAGAACAGATCCTGTAAAATCTGTCTTTCACTAGTCCTCTTTAAAATGAGGCGAGAAGATCCTAGCTGCAATGTTTCTTGTAGTCTAGCAGAGAGAAGAATGAAGTGTGAATTAGAGCTTTTCCAGACTATGTTTGTTCAGAATGGGTCACCACCACCTTATTTGTAAAAGGAATGCAGAAGAATCAGACCATAGAAAGTTGTTGCTAAGCTCACAAGGATCATTAGCCTTTCAGTGGAATCAGGCAATATCAGTCATGCTCAGTCCTGTCCTTGGTAAGACAACATAGAAGAGGATCGATATGCGCACTTATAGAGGCTGTAGAGTAGAGCTGTAACACAAGCAGGGCCCTCCATTCACATATGCTTGATATACTGAAATGTAAATGAACGTAACACTGGATTTACTTTCTCTGCAGTTTTGGAGGAGCAGGTAAAATAGCAGCAAATGTAAAGCATAGTTTTTATGATGCAGGAAATACGTAAATGGTAGTCCATGAAGGAAGAAATCAAAGGGAAATTCTGGTCAGGGAAAAAAGGGAATACTATTAACATCTTCATTATACTTTTACCCCTGGACCTACCTCTTTTTGAAAGTATTCAAAGCCTGAAGCTTTCAGTAGTATGCAAAGTTTTAGTTAATCAGAGTTTTTCTTTGCATATACCCTGCAGAAATTGTCCTGTGAGAAGTGTTCTGAGAAAATGTGTTCTAATGCTTAGAGTAAAGCTCTGGAAGGTATTTCTAGCTGTGCACAATGACCTGCTGTTTGATCTTCGTTAATGCACTGAAATTTGCTAAGTGTTTTATATTCTAACAAAAGGATATTATTTTCTCCTGTATTTTTGTTCAATATCATTATTAATATCTACTTGTTCCACAGAGGAATTTATAGTGCTCAGTTCATGTTTAATTTCTGCAGTGATACTCTCAGTTGAAAGGAGTAATGGAAGTATAAATTGCACTGTCTTCTTCTCAGGCAGACAGTAATAACACCTTCAGACAAGAACAAGCAATTGAAGAGGTTTTATTTTCTAATCAGCAGTCTCTACTGTAATTCACACCTTCAGTATTTTCTTGTATGTATGTTCATAGTTGTGGAACGTATTCCTCAGAGCAAAACCATGTTTAGTCCTTGGAAAAGCATGACAAAAATTCAGGACGCTTAGTTACAAATAGGAAAGCTTTAGTAACAGTATCTTATATGCTGTTCTATATAGCTCCTGATGGCAGCAAGTCTTAAAATCTAGATGAAACCTGCAAATAATTCAGGAGATACTGGTGAATTGCTAGTCTCCAAGCATTAGAATTGTTAAACCTACTGTTTTACAGCTATGACTTCCAATTCCAGCACTGCCTGCAAACAATTTCCAATGAGTGTCTGTTATTAAATATGTGGCAAAGCTTAACATATGCTTTTTACTGGGAGCGTAATGCAGTAGCAGCAGTATGTGCACAAGAAACAGACTTAAAAACACAGTGTTGGCTTTGTATTTGGAACCTAAATATTTCAGCAGTTGAGAATAACTCAGTATTGGGTATATAAACTTCCTCCATAAATGAGAAAATGAAAATTATATTCACCATCCCTTGTTGATATTTAAGATATTTCCTATGGTAACTGTTTCTTGCACATTTGATTCTTATCTAGAAGACAACAAGGTACCTGAGAAAGTTTTGTTTGTTGGCTAATTTATTTATTTATTTATTTATTTTGCTTTACTTATTTAACTGAATTTGGAACTGGTCTATCTGGAAAACTGACCAAAGGGACTGACCAAAGGGTTATCCAATTCTTTGGAAGACAGCTTATGGAATTTACATTAAGTGGCATCTTTTGAAGTAAATAGAAAAACTAAAACTTAAGCAGTCTTATAATGTGTTATTTACAAATTTCAAGGTTTTCTCTGCAAGTTTTCAGTACTATATGTATAATATACTTCCAAGAATAATCATTTGATTTATAAACATAATTGACATATTACTTACTGTTTTTTTCTGCATTCAATTGCTCTATCGATCCTGAACTCAGGTAAGCTAATGAATCCTTCTGCTTTTTCATCCTATCAAAAGAGAAGAGGAAGTGATGGTGAAGAATAACATACAGTTCAAGAGAGAAATAAACAGTAGCCATTTAGGTCTTATACTAAGAACAACTATCCAATCAATTAAAATACTGAGCATATTTTCTACATAATGGTTTTACTTAAGCATTCAGTTTACTCGATCACAGAATGTCAGAAACTTCTAAGATTTACGTTCCTTAAAGGAGTTGCAGTTATCCTAATTCCCTTTGCAGAAGGTTACACAAAACTTTTCAGCACCTAATATAGCATCCAGGTCATTAACAGCTACAGAGGAAAACTGCCAGTTTTTTCATCATATAGTCTACACTTTAAAACAGTCATGTGGATGTCTCCTTTTAAAGCCATGATTGTGCAGACAGACCATAGCTGAGGAGGTTCCTACAGTGAGCTCACCACTGTTTAAATGGAAGAGTAATAACTAGAAAATATTTCTTGTCACTTTTTACTTCTTTTGAATTAAATTGCCAGAAAAAGCAAGGAGATACAGTAACACCAGTCAGATTTTGGAAGTATTAGTAAGTGTACTATGAATTATAGCTTGGCCATAAATGGACTGAAAATCAGTGGGACACACAAATACCACCTTGCATGTAACAGTGTCAAACAAAATTTACAACACTAACCCTGAAGGCCTTTGTCATTCACAGCCTGCAACAATCCTGTTTTGAGCTGCAGAGAAAATACTAAAACTGAGGATAACAATGCTATTCTAATTGTCCTCTTGAAGAAAATTGAAAGTATAGACTAAACACCAGAAAATCAAATCAGGCTGTACACAGACAGCTTAGAATAGGCAGTGAGGCTCAATGCAAACAGGAGAATACCCTTGTAATGATCTTTGCCCTGCCCTCCCTCAATTACTTCATTCCCACAGATATCCAGATTGCACAAGTGTAGGTCCACTGGTTTTCAATAACATGTCACCAAGCAGAGTGTGTTACACATGAGAAGTTGCAAACTCCAGAATAATTCAGCAAAAAGCAAGAGGAACATCTACATAATAACAACTTTCAGAGAAAGATTGGCTAATTCCAATTTTCATACCTGCTTTAATGGTTAACTGACATGAATGGCAAAACTTTACACATCCCCCCATACAACTGAAACTAAGGACAGCTGAATGCGAACACTCTATTATTGCAAACAAATACTGTCTGTGGAAAAATATTAACTATTGACATATTCATTACTTTAAGAGTACCATGAACTTCTGTTATTTTATTAGGCTTAGACTTCAACTTTGGAGACTTTAAAAATATTTCCAAGTGAGGCACTTCCAGCTTGAGTGACTGAGACCTGGTAATTAAAGTAACAGTTCTCTAATATTTTATCAAATATTAAAAATAGACTTTATTCAAAAGAATGCTAAAGCTTAAGGTTTAATTTTGTCTTTCTCCAAACACAGAATATACTTACATTCTGGTTTGTGTACCAGTACAAGGAAGAGTCCTTCAGAATAAACCAGTACTTCTTCCATTTCTGTGTGAAATAACCTTTGGCATCTTTTTTCTTCCACAGCCAGCCTTCACAATCTCCATGCCCCAAGTCTTTGCAGGAAATCCGTCTTCTGCTCCCACTCGTTAGAGAGCTCCCTGAGAACGTGACGATAGTGTAAGACATCTCTCTGAATGCTATTCTTCTCAATACGAGCACGTTACTAATTTTTAATGATAAATCAATTTAAAATCCTTCAAGCCAAATCCTCTCCAATTTCAGAGAGTAGATTGAATGAACAGTTTCTAAATTCCACAATGTTCTGCAGTTTTGCTTTCTGGATGAATAAGAAACAGAATGGCCTTTTTTATGCAGAGGCTTATTTAGTCTCTAGAGGGACCATTCCTTTTAGGGCTGCATTTTTATCTGATTAAGATTTGTATCATCATTCCAAAGTAAAAACATTTTTCATTTAGCCTTCAATTTGAAACTCAGAGAATGACATAAACATAATCTGTATATTGATATAAACACTACTTCTTCCATCTATCTTCTGTTGCTACTTTTATCACTAGTAGGCCTGTCAAATTCTGGAAGTTTTAAAAGTCAATTTTTATAGTCAATAAAGAAGAAAAATAATCCATTTCCATTAAAATGCACATGTGTACATTTCTCCTATACTGAATTTAATTGAAGAATAACATTTTAAACTCTTTGAATCCTGTTCAAAGGCACAGCACCAGGAAAAGATAGTGTCTTTTTGTTGCTGTTGTAGTTTTTCTTTTCTTTTTTCAGTTATTTCAATAGACCCAAATCACAAGGCTTAACACTTCAGTGTCCTCTGTGAACATTAATAAAAACAGTGCTCTTAATTATGGTATCATTTTTCCTGAAAAAGAGCCTGTAGGAAATGCCATTAAAATATCAGACATTTTTCTATGAAAAATCAAGTTTATATTGCTACAATAATTATATTTGTTCTACAGGTTTGAAACAGTGAAGTAGTTTAGATGACCTCAAAACATAGTGCTTTGTTCTGCAACATTCCTCAACCAACCTCTTAACATTTTGCTCTTTTTAGAGTAACATACTGTGCTGTGTCCTGGTCAGGTTTAGAAATATTAAAAACATATAGTAAAAGTAAAGGAAATTTTCCTAGGAGACTGAAAGAATAATAGAATAATAATAACAACAAAAAAAAAAGATCGCTGGGCATATACATTCATATGAATTTATTATGCTCTAACCACTTTTCTTAGGTTCATTGTTTTAACAGTCTCAAACAGGCCACAAAAGGAAAAAGAAACAAAGCAGAAGGAAACGGCAAAATATGTAGGCACTACCTTTCTGCTACCTAAGTCAGAGGAAAGTTTACCACTGAGTCTAGCAGTATAATATCCGTGCTACTTTAAAACATTTATTTGGTAATCTACTCTGGTATTTACTATCAAATTTAGAATTAGATGAATTAAGTTGAACTTTGTGATTTGATCCTGACCACCACTATCAGTAAAGAACTCTCATTCTCTGCTTTCAAAATGTTAACTCAAACAAGTTACCTTTTGACCATTTTCTGGATTTTACCCTGAGGGAAGCGTAATGGAATGACTGTAAGAAACAAACAAACAAAAAGGAACTATGAAAAAACAATGCAGGTAGTAGTAGAAACAAGAAACAGTTAGTTTTCACCATCATCTCCATGGTTATCCTAGGGTTAGTTATCGTAGGATCTTACTTTTGTTGTTTTTCTCTTTTTACTATTATAAACATCATAAAGAAAACAACACAGTGCTAAACATACAAATTAAAATCTCATTTTTTTTCATTTATTAATTACACTTCTTGCAATCAAATCATTAAGAATGGGCATGCAGTAATTTGAAAACTGATGATATAAACTCATGAATCGCCATGCCCCAAAAGCAAATGCATACCACAGAAGTCCTTGTTAGCAACTGTGAAACCATGTATTATGTAAGAGTATAAATACCATATTACTCAAATAAAAATTAACATTAAGATTTTTTTTACATTAGTATTTAGGATAATGGAGGATTCCAACTTAAGCACTTTAAGCACTATTAAAAGCCAACATCTGAAAAGGGGACCCAAGCTACCCGAGAGGCTGAGGCAAAGTTTAGTTTCAAATAAAGGTGGAGGAGGAAGGAGTGGTTTTGCCCATGCTCAGGCCTATTTTTAACCTGTGTGTAACAATTGCCAGTTTACAGTATCGAACACCACAGACATTTTCTATTGTCTTGCAGAGATCAGTAATTTATTCCGGAGAGAGCTGGCTCAGGGAACGCCAGCTTGCACATCCATAGACAAACTGTCTCAACTCCATCCTGTGTTCTGTTTATCTCAGGTTGTTCTCCCAGTCAGTCGCAGTATGAACGCTTCACACAAAAAATACTGTAATTCTGACAGGTGACAAGCTCTGTAAGTGTACATGCATTGTATCGCTAAGACAGTACATATTCTCCATTGACTTGATAGCTGCGAATTTATCTGCTTGTTTTGAGCATCAGAGAAGGCAAAGATTAATGTTTGTTCCTCTGCTACAGGAAACATAGTAAAAAAAAACGTCAGAAGATGAAAGAACAAAACTAAAGCTATGAGAAAGTGTTAAAAGTTGCACAGCACCACTGATGTTTTACTGATGTACTATAAGCTGCAGCAGTAGAACTAGCCATAGCGTGCCAAGAGGAGTTCTGTGGTGACCGTGGCTGAAAGAACCTGGTCAGTGCTCCTCTTTCTGCATAGCAATGCGTTAGGACAGAGCAGGTGTCTGTTTGTGAATAAGAAATCACCACATTTTTCCACAATTTAGGCTAAAAAATACAGTGATGAAATAGAACTCTGTACATTTAATCACATCTGAAAACTGTAATTTAATTAAAGAGCTGCAAGAAATTGAACAGCTGGAGGATATACGCATTAGGACACTCACCAGAAACCGGCATGGATCATTCAGAATAGCAGTTTTAAAAGGAACGAAAATGCAAGTACAACAAATCAACGAGAGCTGAAAAATCAGCTCTTCCAAAAACATAAGTTAAATAATCCTACTATGCTTTGTTTATGCATACACAAAATGCATTCAAAGCAAGAAAACTAGAGAAAGTGAAAGGTTTGCTATATCTTGGGAACAAAAGCTTAATTAGCACTGCTAACTTAGAGAATTCAAGCCTCGTATTCTGAGAGATAAAGCAACTACCATATAATTAACGTTGTGGTAAAAACTGTAGGAAAACAGTCAGAACTTGCAACTTAAAACAAGTCAGAGTTGCTATGGGAAACAGATTGATGATAGGAGAACATACTGTGGTTGTCAGCATTTAAGTTCTCATCTTAAAACCACAACACAAAGCAGAGTATTAAACAAAATGCATGTCCCCACCCCCACCTCACCCCCAACAGAAGCACACCACAGAAAAAAAAAAAAGTGATAGAACTGAATCTGTGCTACATGAAGCTAAATTAATGAGACATCAACATAATCACAGTGAAGCAGTAGGAGTGCTGTTTAGGTGTCACAGAACCACCACATGAAAAGTTAGGCTTCGTTTACGAAATGCCCTGGAGACTAGAGGTTCAGTTACCTGTCAGGATGAAGGGAACCAAGCCTATTAATGCGAGGCTGCTTGCAAATACCTCTGCTAGTTTGAGACGGGAATTTTTAGTGAAGAACATAAACATGTTCAAAACACAGCAATCAGTGCATTCACTAGTAAAGTACACAAATCAGAGGGTACACAGTGCTGATCTCCTCAGATTACATGTAGCATATTATGTGAAGTACCACGATCCTGAGGAACAGCAACAGGTTCGAGTGCTTGCCAGGGGAGGCAGCAGGCAAGGTAGGGATTGGCAGGTAGAGTCAATATATCAATAAACACAACCACAGGTTTTCACAGACTTCAGAAAATATAGTCATACACCTTCCGCTGCTGTCACTGGTCTTTAGCATCACTGCATAAATCCCTGGGAGGCAGAACGACATCTGGTAGCTTTCAAAAGTTACTTAGTGCCTACTTAGGCAAACCAAGTACTAAGTCAGAATGAAGAAACAGGCCTTCTATAAATGAAGTTCCCACTGCTTGTCCTTTCTTTGAAGTAATTGCCAAAATATGAAATGATAAAGACGTCTATATATTTTGTGTTAAAGACCTTCAAAATTGGCACTATAAAACTCTTTGAAAATCAAAATCCCATATCATTGAAAATCTAGATTCTGTATGTGTCTCTGACATAGTATGAGTGCTATTTAAATGTCTTAAGAGTCTTTAAAATTTTCTCTTCCTTTCGGGCGACATTCTCCCCAGATGTCCCTCCTCCCCAAACTAGTACACACCTTAGAACACATAATAAGGATCCAACTAAACTTAACTAAAAGTACTGCATACACACCAACCTGCTGTGGTTGCAGTAGATACTTTGCTGAATATGGGAATTATTGCTAGGTTTTTGTTTTCAGATTTTTCATAATATAGAAAAAATTGAATATCTCTAGTATCTTCTAAAGTATGCCAATTTAATTGATAGTTTTTTTAAAAGTATTTTTATAAATCATTACCTTCCTCATGGATGTGCTTCCTTGACGGTCAATGGCAGAACTAGCATATCTGGGACAGAAAAGGGGAAAGGTGTCAAATAACTACAGAAAAAAATCGTCTGATTAATAATAAACACACAAACACGAGATGCATTTCCAAATGTATGCCTTTAGATATAAACACATTTCAAAGTTATGTAAAATGCAGCACCTAAAACATGATGTTTTACACATTGTTTTCAATGAATGGTTTTAATGTTATTAAAAAAAGCACAAAATCATTCTCAATATTCTGATTTAAAAGATTCATCTGAAAATATCTAGTTTGATTATTGGCCTAAAAGTAACCAAATCAGCCAAGATTCAAAAGTAACCAAAAGAATTCAGTGAATCTTAGGAGAAATAAATCATAGGTTTTTAGTTGCAAGGCTAGCTGTTATCTGTGCATTTCATACAGCAGCGACAACATCTACCACAGGTATAACGGACTCCTACCTAGAGTTCACAATAAACTAGGAAAGAATAAATATTTTTAAACAGGAAAAAAAAAAAAAAAAAACAGAAATGCAAATAAATATGTAGGACTGTCATCTTAGGAGTTATTCATATTTTAAAATGTAACAGCTCATGGAAAGGTATTTGAACTGATAGTCTGACATTTAGGAAAGACCTACACATGTTCCATATACTGCAAATTTGGTTCCCTCCCTTGTCATTACAGAAGCAATTTGAATTATCCTTGGTTTGATAAATATGTATCTTCCTTTGAGTTATTTTCTGGGTATCTTAACTTTAGCAATACGTAAGCAGATTTATAAGCACTAAGACATTAACGAGCATGTAACTGTCGGGCCAAATCCGACGTGACTGTCAGATGTTTGCACATAAAGGAAGTCTATACAGTTCTTTCCCTGCCACCTCCTCTTTGATGCCCTGGAAGCACTTCAAAACAGGAAATTCATGAAGACCACAGCAATTTAGCAGTTAACTAAAGAAAGATTATTTAGATAATCAGAAAAACAGTAACATTTTTGCAGTACTGATATCCTAACATTGCCTTCTTGGTTGGCAAACATGGGATGCAACAGTTCCATTTGCTGCTGGAAGGAAGTCTAGTGATCACTTTTCATGCACCCAGAAGCAATCTTGATGTAAAGAATAGAAACCGATTCTTAGTAAGAGAACAACCAAGTAAACTGTCCCAAACTAAGCATGATGTAGGCTCCAACTGCTGCTACAGTTTAGTCATTGTGCTTGTTAACAGAAACATTGTGCTTGTTAGAGAAACTGGTATGCTGCTTACTTCTCAGAAAGGCAACTGTAGAGTAGAGTGCAGTTTGACTTCTTTATCCCTGGAGAAGGTCCAGGAAAGTCTCAGTTTTCTGAGGATGAATGATTAGCATCCTGACACAACGGTAGTGCACGCCATGTCAGGGTAGAACGGGAAATGCCTGAGACAGCCCCAGTTCAGCAGCCCTGTTTGTTAATTTTTCTCTTGTTAAGAAAAGGGGACATCTTCTGCATAAGTTTCTCATATAAATACTATGTGCACAAAAATCTCTCTCTAGATGTTTAGCAGCAGTTGTATTCCTAAATCCCTTTGATACACTGCAATAATGAAGGCTGTTAGGTCAGTACACATACGGCAGTGGTGCACCAACATTTTTAATAGCATACAGTTCTGATTCCTCAATATCAATGAGGATAGAGGAAAGCTGAAAAGGAACTCATCTGTCTCCCAAGGCAACGAAGGGGAATGTTATGGAGGTTTATGAACTCAAGAGATTTCTGAGGAAACAGATAGCCAATGTCTCCTTCAATAAAGGGGCTATATAAGCCCCTAAGTTATAGAAGATCAGCAGTTAGCTTCTTTTGTTTTGAACCTTCATTCATGAACACAATTAACATTTTTGGTATCCACGGCATCCTGCAGCAATGTTCCATATCATTTTGCTACAGGATGCCGTGGATACCAAAAATTCATACGGATGTTAGGTGCAAAATTATTATCTATTAACTTTTATTACTTATTATTAACTCTATTATTAAAATTAAATTTATTAATTATTTTAAATTAAAATTATTTCTTAATTATTATTATTAAATTATTATCTATTAGCTTTCTCCTGGAGTTCTCTAAAGGCTAACAAAGCAGGGAAGCATCACCAGAAGCTACCCATATACAATCACAAGTATTGGGCACTGATGGAAACATGGTGCTGAGTCTGAGTCAACTTTATCTGATCCATCACAGAATTTCTTATTCTCTTCTTTTCCACTTGTGCTTTAAAAAGTAAGAAAAAACAGAGGTGGGAAAGCCTTAAAAATGTGAATGCTTTTCCATACGTCATATAAATAGAAAAAGTGCAAGAATGGAAAAGAAACCGAAAGAAATCTTTTTAAAAAGAATTAAAAGGACTACAGACATTTTAACATATTCCCCAAAATCTGTCAGCCAATTGACAGTAAACAATAGGCTAGCTTCAGTCAGCAAGACAGGAAATGGTATTTTTCATATAATGATTTCCATTATTAAGAGAAATTAAATTTACCAGTATAAACAACTACTGCATTGTCAGCTAAAAACATCTATCGGTCCTGAATCAAAGGAAATTTCTAGACTGCAGTGAAAAGATGGGATAACACTGATAGATGCATAAGAAGATGCATAACATTGGCACTGAATTAAAATTATAAAAGTTAATAGGTAATTCTTAGAAGTTCTGAGCTGCCTGTAGATTACACGGATTAAAAGAAACGACTGAAAAACAAAAATGTTCAATTTACAACATTTGGTAAAGGAACGGACAGAAGCCCAAACCACTGCAAGGCAGATTTTGTCATTAATGCTCCATTTCTGTCTACCCATGGGAATGCCATAAATGCACTTCAATCCCGCTGGGCATTTTTCCCCTGATTTCTGGTCTGTTTCTTTAATCACAGCTTTGACCCATCTGGAAAGTGTCAGTTTCAATGCTTCCATTCTTTCTCTCAGCCAATATACAATATGAATAATACATCTGCTTTTTTATCTGAAAAGTCCTTGGTCAAGTTTTATTTGCTTCCATGCAAACCCAACAATGTGTCTCCTTACAGTAATCATAGACTCTTACCAGCAAAAATCTGGTAGTTATAGAAATAGCCTGCACTCAGCATTCTGAAAACTGTTCAAAAGTTATCTTATGAAAGGTCAGGAATATGTGGTCTAATGTACAATGAGCATAACTTTTCATTTGGGTACATTTTCAACAGTCTGGAAGAAAATTTTTTAAAAGGTTTTATGTCTCTCAAATACTGTTTCCAAAATTAAGTTATTCCCCAGATATTCAGATCCACAGATGATAGAAGACATGCTGACCTTTCCTTCTCTTCAGACAAGTAAATTCTCTACATGGTAGTGACAGAACCAATTAATTTATACATAAAGGAACCCTAGTATGTCATCTGTCCAATTTGTCTGTATCATACTTGGTTGAGCTATTCCTCACCTTTCCTTTTATGTAAGCAGTTGTTACAGAAGTGAAAGGGAAACGAATGAAGAGGGGCGAAAAGGCATATGGAGTTTTATAGCTATAATGGCCTAGACTGATATTTTCTAAATCAATTAGGTCAGTTGATCTTGTAAATGCTTGTTTTCATGTCCACGTATAATACTATTTTTGAAACAAACTCCAGAAGCTAGAAAAAGGAGGACCAATCACTTATGAGTAACTTGTACCAATCTAATACAAGAGCAACAAATCAAACAGATTATTTTAGGATATTTGCAAAATCAGTCATTGCATAATATGACATAAAAACTCAAGGTTAAATGCAGTCTATCTCCAGTCTCAGTATTACCGGCATACTGACTCAGTATTCAATCAGAATAGTGCTGAACATAGAGCTAAAGTAGAAAGGCTAAGAATGAGCTAAGACAAGATTGAAGTAACTGACATAGGTGGAACCAAAACACCGAATTTAGAGGACTCGAGTAAGTGTTGTGACTTTTGACTTGCATCTTAAAGGACATACAAATCAAAGTGCAATCTATTGATAAGATTTGTAATCAGTATTTCAAATGAGAAATAGTGCTATATGGTTAGAAAATAGAGATAGTGAATTACGATAAAAAAAGCAAAAGGACGAGGGATAGCAGTACTATATAGTCCAGTTCACTGTATTTGATAAAAGCTGTAAGAATCTGAAAGTACAGGCACACCTGTTGAATTATTTGTAATAAATGCTGAGAATTGTCACCTATCAAACACTGAATACATGAAATCAACAGAAGAGATGTACACCTCTCTGCACATTTGCTATCAGAGCAGTTATAGCCATTTAAAAGCATCACCAAAATCATGAGTATCCTGCATTTTCTACTAATAAAAAAAAAACCTTCTTCTTTTTGTGAACAGAAGTGACTTGTTACTTCTTCATTTATTAAGCATTACTAAACAAAGCGCAACTGTGACACTCATTCCTATTTTCCCTTCCAGGAACATGTTTTCATTTTCTACCATATAAAGATAACAACACATCTTCAAGTGTCCCATAATCTCGAGCAAGGAATAGTGTTTTTGCTTGTAAAATTCATAGAATATCTACTGAAAGCAAGGACTGATTAAATCAGCTGCATATAAATGAAGTATCCCTTGATCACATAAGCAATGCTCAAAAAGATCAGATAAAATCACTCTTACACGTTATCAGTCCTCTTAATTATAATATCCCAATTCTCTTTGTATTACCTTCAGGGTCACTAAGTCCACCATTAAATGAAAGTTATAACTCTATCAGAACAAACTGGCATATCTTGCTAGATTACTATCATTTTGGCTTCTCCACAGGTGATAGGATACAGATAATAAATCCCCAAATGATGGCCATGAATACAGTCTAGAAACAAGAATAATTATTTTAAATATTCCTTACCTTTTACCTTGTCTTTGGTATCTAGAATAGTTACAATCTATATTGTTTACTTTCTTAAGCCCCTGATTAAGGGAGCTCTGGCAGTAAGGGATTATAAACTAGAAGCAATATAAAACGATTCTAATTATAACAAGCTGCTAATAATATTTTCCATTGATTTGAAAATCATTTTAGATACTAATCACTTCTTTGATTTATATTTAATATTTGACCAAACAGAGCAACCCAAATTTGTCTTCTGATTATACAAATTTTTAAGAATTTTGTAGTCTGTGAAAATTTCCAGTATGCTTAAATTAAATTAAAAAAAAAAAAAAAAAGACAAGCATTTAGCAGAGTTTACTCTTGGGACAGAAATAACTTAACAGGGTATAAACTGTTAAGTAGTGCATTTCACTACTGCAGCGATATAACCTTCTCTGATCATTCTGACTGGGGACCTATCTGGAATGTCCCACTCGATGCACAGACTACTTTCAGAGCTTTTGTTGCAAGTCTGCTGTAAGATAGTCCCTGTTTCATAAAGTTACCTAAACGTAGGATCTCAAGATCCTTGCACAGAAGATTCAAGAGAAAATTTTGAAGCTGCTGCTTAAGCATTAGGGGCTATAGTGAAGCCAGCATTTGAAGATAGTCCCTGCTGTCAGCTGGATATCTAGAAGCATATGGGGATCCAAAACACAGAGTTTGAGTTAACACCTCCATTAATCCACAGCAGCTGAGAACAAGAAAATGGCATATCACAGCCACTGAGATGGTAAACATTTTTAGGTATTAATATTTACAAAGACATAGCCTGTTATGAAAAAGGAGCTGAGCAGTACTTCTACATGCAAGCAGTCATAAAGTAATAGTTTTAAAAACCATTTATTCAGCTAGCAGTTGGGCAATGCATGAATGATACCATTCTTTTTGCCTTCTTTTCCTGGCAGGCCTCTGTGGTTAGCAAGTTAGTAAGATCTTCAAAACCCAAGGTCATTGTAATTATGTCATGGTTTACGTTACAGACGCACATCTAGAATTCACAGATGTCAAGGCTTCCTCTTACTAGATTTTTTTTCCTGAAGTAAAATTAAGATCAAAGAACACAATGAACACTAAGCACAGTCAGAGGTCTGTGCACAGAACAGCTGCAGCAGCAGCTACATGTTAGATGCCTATTACCACTTTCTCAGCCCTGAAACAATAACAAACGGGGTGAACTGCTTCTGGTAGAAAGGAAAACAAATTAGCTGCTTCTTCGGGAACCATTTAATTCAGCTTGTCTTCTTAAAACCTAGGAGCACTCACACATTTAGTGATCCTACCTGCAATTGCAGAGGGTAATTTCCTAAATCATGACACCTGCTCAGAAGTGAGTCTCAAATTCTCCAGGGGTGACCTACTTTTCTATACACAATATTGCTTAAAAGTACAGCTCAAATTTTCTACATTGGTCAGAAAGGGGTAGAGTTTAATGTGTGAATGGCCAGTATCTTACAATGAGGAGCGTCGATGCTCTGCATAGACAGTGGAAATTTAGCTATCCCTATGCATAGGGCAGGGCCAAACACATCCAGAAATGTTCTGAAGAGAGTTTTAATGTACAAATATCTCCATTTTTTTCTGCTCAAGTCTAAGAAAAGCTACTACGTCAGCTTTACATTCTACTACTCTGAATTGTTTTATAAGCTAGATTTTATAAGCTAGAAACATTCTGTAGTCTCATATTTCTCACTCATCTGTTTTTTGGTGTTTGGCTAGTGTTTGTTTTTGGCTAAGGTTTATGGTAAATATTCCCTGCAGAATGATGTATATTCTACTACAAGCAAAAAGCATCTTTCTTACAGCTTTTGACAACTTCTTTTTAGACAAATAATGCAATCATATCATGAAAACTGCATAAATAGTCTTATTTTCATTGACTGTACAGTTATTTTATCCATATATGTGAAGCTACCCAGTGTTTGTCTCCAGCATCCCAAAACGTTATTATGTGTGTATTGTTATCTCAGCTGATTTTAAGCTGAAATATTTTCATTTAAAATTATTTGAGCCCTTAAAAGGAGGTGATTAGGAGCAAGAAGATATTTTTCTGCTTCTTTTAAAATATTTTTCAAAGTTTTGAGAAGATACAAAACGATCATGTTTTGGACCTAAAATATAAAATGTGTGGGAGAAAGATTAGAAAAGGGAGTCACTCTATAAAAGAACATGATTTGCTAGGCCCATGTAAGTTTTCCAAAATTTCATTAAGCCATATGTCCATGGAAAATATGGCAGAAGTCCAGTAGAGATTTATGTCCTGTCCACCAAGGATGCTCCATCTGGATTGTAATGCCCCTGCCAAACTGAGCATGTGCGATCCTCTCAGAGTAATTAGGCATGTTTTGCTCTGGGAAGAGCAAAATTTCTTTGCAACTCTTCCCTGTGACTGCAAGAAACTGTGGGAGTGGAGAAGAAAAACAAAAAAACGGGGCTGTGGAAAGTCAGGTAGGAGGCATCTGAGCAGCCATACTGGGATGAGGAAGGATGTAAAAGGGAGTAACAAAAAGCAACAAGAAACAAATGTGAGGGAAGAATAGGATATCATCATCTGGCATGACAGAGTTGGAATAGAAGACCAAGTCCAAACAGTAAGTAGGTGAGATTTCCAGAAACCCTTAACTTCTGAAAATTCCAATGTAAGAAGGGCGAAAGATGAAATCTAATTGCTATTAAAAAAAAAAAAGACACTTTTTTTCTTCTCATACAATAATTCCTGTTTTACAAGATGGATGCTGCTTTGGCTCTGAATTGGGTCTAAATACTAAGTCAGACTATACTTAATTTATTGCAAAAATAAGAACCTATACTTAGATGTTGAGATAATGGACTACTACATGGTGTCAATAGAGAGACACGACTGTCCTTATAAGATAAAATAGAATTTTACCCAAGATAAACTCATTTTAACTCTATCTTTACATCACCTTCATCTGAGGTAATACTACTACTCAGTTGAGTTGAATGCCATTTTAAACATGCAAACTACAATGTTTAATACACAGACATAAGAATGCTGACACTCCTGAAAAACCAGGCACCAGGTCACTTGTGTTTAGTGACGAACAACTACTTTTGTTGTACCTCAGGGTTTTAACTGTAATGCAGTAAAATTTATAATACTGAAGAAAACTGCCAATTGTAAATCCTTTCAATTGATGAAAGCGTTGTAAAGAATTTTTTTTTTTGTATTCAGTGCATGGCTTAGCTTTGTAAACAAGTTTAGGCCATATATGATGAAAAGATCAAAAAAGAATAATTATCCATATGAACACACTGCAATAAACCTTAATTATGGCATTCCATGATACCGAAGTATCTGTTACTTCAAACTTTTTCTTTAAATATGATATATTGGATGCAACTGAAGTATTCGGTACATACCACCAGGTAACAGCAAAGGAAATGAAGACAAAATTACTATGGTATTCATTAGAATTAGTTGATTAAATTCAAGTGTAAGAGAAACTTAAGTCCTCATTCTTAGCAGTTATCAAATATGAGACAATTATAAACAGTAACTTTTGTACATACTGAATTACGTGTTCATTGGAAAATTCTGCATGTTATTTCAAAAATTAGGTGAGTCATGCATTTTCATCCTCAAACTGATTCTGAAAAAATAATTTTAAAAAAAAAAAGCTGGGGTGGGAGACATCTGCTACTTTGTAGTAGGATCATTTTTTTACCCTCGTAATTTTTAATAATTTTACATCTGATGTGTTTTGAAGGAAATTCAACCTTTGTAATCTATCTTCATATTTGACGTAGTTAGCAGGTGAAACAGTTGTGTCATTTACTAAATGGTATTAATGCTTTTCTCACTAAGACCTGAAAATTTATTCCTCAAATATTGCAACTAAATTTCTACAATAATTACATGTAATTCATAGATAGATTATATAGCTATTTAAATACAAAATTAACAGAAGTAATTACCTTTCAGTATCTCCACTGACTGTGTCCCCTGCTCTCTGTAGAGAAAAACAAATAAAATTAAGCAAGACTAAAAAGTACACTTCCTTGCTGCACTCAAGGTTGTGGTAACTTCAACTGCAGTGAAAGACACAGAAGCAAACCACAGTAGTCATTCTGTAACTCTAAGGAAAAGGAAATGGAAAATTTTAATTTCAAACTAAATGTTATTTCACAATGAAGATCATGTATAAGGCAACTTAAATCTACACTTGCAAATAATCTCAGCTGCTGTAGCATTGTAACCAAAGCTCTTCAAAATAAGAAAGGAAGCTAAAAGGTTAGCATGTCAACGTTTGCAAAAATGTTAAAATGTGAAAGAGAGCTCTAGACTGTGTTAGATGTAAAGGATGAATATTGCAATATAGATATCACAAGAAAACTGTAGAGGATTTTAAGAACAATGAGGAACCTGTCATCAAAACCTTCTTCAATATCATACTTACCTAGATTTACATAATTTGATTTCCTACACTGAAGTTATTCATCTAAGGTTTGGAGATGAACATGTCTTTTAGGAGTGATTCAGCATTAAAAATAAAGTCTTCAGACTGCTTTTATTATTTAAAACCAAACTTTTTGATGGAGAAATTTTCCCACAGTAAAAAAAGCAGTTTCTCATCATGAAATACAGAAACTGACGCTTGAAATATCTTAAGACTTTAAATCCTTTCTGAATAACCAAATAGGAAACAGATTTATTTTTGGAATTCTAGTGCTTGTGTTTTAACATCACTACTTTAGGTACACTGTAAAGATATTTAATCACACACGACCTCAGCAAGCAGTCACGAAACATAACTGCATACTTCACACGTGAAAGACAGGAAGTCTGCTGGTTCTATTTTTAAGCCGGCCTGTTCTGTATTTAACTACATAGACCATAAAACGTATATTCCAACACATAAGGATTTCTAGTAAAGTTTTAAAATGTTCAGGGGACAAGCATTAATTTTTCCACCTCCTTCCTTCACATATTCCTCTGGTGTATCCATGCAAAGAATCATTTATCACCCTTTACCATGCCTTTTCTACTGTGGACAGTAGATGGTTTGCCACTGGAAGCAGCCAAAAAACCTTAAAGTACGACAGTCCGTGTGTCAATCATCAGAGCATGCTAGCATCCCAATTACCTATGATGCCCCTCATGTTCCTGCTTTCTCTATAAAATTAAATAAATAAATTTATGATAGACCTTACAATAGACCAAACCTAAGTTTTCTACAGGATGTAGGAGCAGCTACAGCAGTTGGATCTCCTTACCGAGTTAAGTATTTATTACAGACAATGTGGAAGACCATTCAAATAAGGCAACTGAGGAAGAGTATTGAAATGGTGCCCTCACGCTTAGAAGCAGGGAGTTCTCCCACATTCCTTTTGGAATTCAGGTGATGATAGGAGATCCCCATAGAGTAACTGAGCTCTAACAGGCTTTCCTGTTTAACCTGAGTGCTATAAATGACTTAACCCTTCTTAGAGTATACCTGAAATCTAAAGCGTAAAGAACATACAAAAATGAAAATATACTATCCAGAAATATTCATCAAATTTTCTTGAAAGAGCCTGAGAGATAACAGCATACATCTATAGCAAAATAGCTGTTTGAAGAGCTTCAGTAAAATCCTGCACAATAAATGTCAGATTTCTGCTGCTCTTAACACACTATTAAACATGAACGAACCGATCATCCCTGAAAATACCATGGACAGCACAGTAAAATATATTGTGCGGCCAACCAAGTAAAAGAACTCTGACAGCAGTACTACCCATACTATTGTTACCAAAGTAAAGTTTATTCATACTAAAAGGCTCAGGGGTTTTCTTCTCATGTCCCTCTGCCTTCTCATGTTACTACCTCTAGTGACTAGGAAAGTAATTTCATCAGTTTAAGTGTACTAATTCTTAACAGGTAGAGGTCTTGCTTTTCTAGCACTGCTTCCAAATTAAAGTGTTTCCAAACCAAGGTTTATTCACTTTCTCTCCAAATGGGACTCATCCCATACTCTCCTTCCCTGACAAAGCTAAGATACTTCCCCCTGTTCACACTCTGCTGGCCTACTTCTTTTCATCACTTACATTACAAACTTTCACTACCACTACAAAATACACCTATACCATGGGTGATCATCTTGGATCAGTGTTCCAAGATTCCTTTTGATCAAACAGATTCCATTAGTACAACTGCAAACGCTTGTTTGGATGTTGTGAACTCATATACATTAGACTGAAAAAGAAATTAGTGAAATATGCTTCTGCTCATAAAATGTATTTTTCTAATAGTCTTTTCTTTCAACACCACTATTTTAATAGTGCATTAATGACCACTAATTTTCAAAAATATTGAATAATGTAATCAAATTAACTAAAGGATTTAGCAGGCTTCTTTCAGCAACTTGCATGTCATTTTTATGAGCAGTTGATTCTTACATTGTTATGCTCCTGATATGTAGAGAACAAATTGCCTTATCCTAGTTCTCAAACTAAAACTTTACTTCATCTTACTAAATGTCACGTTCATGACGAGTAGACATGTGGGAGGCTCATGAAGCACAAGTCTTGCTATGCTGTCACAGACCATAAAGCACAAATTCAGTGAAATTCAGGTCACTGGCACCTATCAGCCTTCTTTCAAGTAAGCTTCACGTTTATGTGGCTCCAGCAATTTCACTGGATCTATTTCCATTTCCACTCACGGAATTCAGAAGGTGAATAAAGCTCATACATTCTACCAAGCAGATCTGATGATCCTCTCCCATCTGGAGAAACTCTTATTTACCTGAAGGTTCTATAAATAATCGATAACTAAGTAAATCATATAAAATCACAGAAAGCGAAAAACCTCTGAATTGCAGAGAGTGTAAAGATGTTTAAAAGTCATTGTTTACTTGTTAAAAGTGGGAGACTAGAACCGTTGGTAATGAGACTAGAATAGTTTGATAATGAGAGTCACTAATTGCAATGATCAAATGAAATATATTCCATCTGGATATGTCATATATTCAGATGCAAAATAGTTTTTTTTTTTATCTTCATTATAAATACTGTTTTCCTGTACTTAGATATTTAATGCTTGACAAAAAATATTTCTTCGGCTGCTTCCTTAACTCACATATTCATTATCCTAAGCATTTCTTTACACTATGCTTCATCAGAAGTGAAACAGTAGCCTTGCTGCCAGGGGCTTTATTTATCTCTCTAGCTCAGTGAGCTGAAGCCTAAGCCATTCAAGATGTAACGCTTGCAAAATTATTATGCTCTGCTAAAAATGAAAGCTGCCTTTGAGGTTTTTCTTCCACTCTCGTTGAGGGGAGAGATAATAGACACAGGAAATAATCTTATGCAAGCTACATGCGTGTACAATTCCAAATCATACTCAATTTTTAAGCTGAAAAAACTGTGACAGGTGAAAAAATTAGCTAAGGACAGAAGGAAAATATCCACTCAGAATTTTTAATTATTTTCTACGTTATCAATATTAAGTCAGTGAATAGTAGGTAATAGCAGAGCATTCTTTCAACCATTTGGGGGGATAGGGGAAGGAGGGGGAAGAGAAGATATTCCAGATCATGCATGAGATTTAAAAAGTGTTCTAAAAGAACATCTAAAAGAAGGCTGCCCTGTGACTAACAATTTCTCATGTAATAAAAAAAAAAAAAAGAGAGAGAGAAACTAAAAAAAAGATTTACATAAAGCCCACAATTCAGCAGTGATTTTGCTGCACAGGATTCTATGGGAAAGGTAAGGGAAGTGGAAGAAGGAAAGTGGCTCAGGTGGGAAGGGTGCAGTGCAGCTTCAAGAAGTTATACAGGTCAAGAAAACAGACAATTCCTTTCTCTTCCTTTTTCTCGTCTTTCCCATTCCTCAAGGTAGAGGCTACCCAAGCCCCTGCCCCATAGAGGACTGACCTGCTTTGCTATAATGCCAACAGTGCTTTCTCTCGACCTCCCAACCCCCTTGCTCATTCTCTCCCTAGGAAGCCTCCTGAGAAGGTAAAGAGGGAAAGGATGGGGGCCAAGACCCAAGTCAGTGTGTAGCGAGGAAGACTACGAGGACTGTCTTCAGAGTACTACAGCTGGCTTTCTGCACACTGATCCCTTGGTCAGTAACAGCAGGAGATGAAATCTGTACTACAAGGAAGATGAGTTGCATATTTCTATTTGGCGCATTCTTCTGGTTGATAAATATTGCAATTCTGGTAGCAGTAATATCAGTTGTTGCTAATATTTATTAACAAATGCTGAATCAGATCAATCCAAATGGCTCTTAATTTATCTTTAGAGTGTATCAACAAAATCAGAAATATTTCTTCAGGCTACAAAAAAATTAATAAAAATAAGCTTGAAATTCATTTTCTAGAATAATAGAATACAGTAAATTTTAGCTCTATTGTGATTTTCTGGAGTCAGAGGACTCTAGAATGCTTTACAAATTGCAGTTTACATATGAGAATAAAGTAAGTTAATGAATGCTTCATTTGCGACCTTTTATTGACACTTAGTACTTAGCTCATTTGAAGAAACAACAATTGAATAACAATTTAAATATGTGCCAATACAGTAGAATTATTTATGAAAGCATGGTGTATGTTTGTACATACTGTCATATTTGTTTTGCTGTGAAGCATCATAATATAATTATCAGTTTAAAGAGTTCAAAACAAAAAAGGAAGCATAACCATTTGGAAGCAAGCAGTAACACACAGCCTGTATTACGGTAGAATTGGTGAAGCAGGTATCACAGGCCACTGCAAATATATCAGTTATAACCACTGTAGTTGTGTTCAAAGCAAAATTTCAGGACGTCTCTTGTGAAATACTGCATGGCTGGATCCCAAGGCAGGTCTACACCAAACGGTGGAGGTGCCTGTACCTCACCTGAGCTTCACAACTGCACATTGCTCTATGGAGACAGATGGAGATACTGAGCTCGGACCCAGATGTACTATACTATTTCAGGGGAAAGCTCAACCATTTTTCTAAGCTACTTCTGGAACTGTAAAAAGTATCTCTGAAACAAATGCTGGTTTACATTGTGCAGATACATCAGCTAAATTTGGTCTTAGGGAATTCTACACACTGTCTTCACATTGGAGCACAGATAGAATACAAAGGGTACCAAAAATTCAGATTCAATGACGGTTGACAATTTCACTTCTTTAGTGCAGTGGAACTTAAAGGCAAAACTTTTCAGCCCAACTGACAGAATTTATTTCCCTTATTTTCCTGGATATTCTCTTTTGAGCTGTGTTTATAGATTAATGTAGAGTGTCGTTTACAGAATTATGTCTGAAGAGAACTGTAAAGAAATATATTTTTGGACGTTCGTACTGTAAGGTCACAGCCAGATACTTGTCAGCTCAAGTTTTGATGTACCCACTTAAGGTACAGTACAGATGCAAAATAATCTTATCTTGCAATCAATAAAACTAGACAGAATCAGTTCAAGGCTACAGAACCTAGAAAAACTTATTTTATCTACTCTGAGCTACTAGGTTTCTCATAATCATTCTCACAGTGATTGCACAACATACCTAGGAGGTACGGAAAGAATGTTTTCCATGTTACAGATGGGAATAAAATAAATAAAAAGAAAAGATAGAAGTTATCCAGTAATTCAGAAAGGAAACAAAGCTCTGAAGAAACTCTGCTTGACAGTTAAGTGTGTTTTTTTTTTCTTCCTGCAGTAACAGAAAGCAAGAAATAAAATATAAGCACTTTTCCTACAAAACTGGCAATGAAAAATACCTCCTTCAGTTATATGGAGCTGAATACATATGATTCTCCCAGATTCCCTCGATTATTATACTTATCATAGTAGTACTCAAATTGATCATCATCTAAAAAAAGCATCTGGAACATCTGGCACATCCCAGCATGCATACATTATAGAAAAAGACAAAAACATTGTTCCTGCATACATTTTAGTTCTCAGCATGTATCACTAAACTGTGTGTCATTTGTTGAGCTGTCTTCTGCAGCTCCAAGAACTATTAGATAGCGTTTACATCATTCAGTGCTGACAGGCATGTACTACCAACTTGTGTGATCAGCAGCAAGAAAATAAATAGCAAGTTAAGCAATCACTGTGAAACAATGAATAGCCCTAAACTAATATAATGCTTCAAATTATCTTTAAAATAAAACAAACAGGTCTACTGCTGTAGCATTCTCACTGAGTGCCCTACAGCAGCTGTTATTTGGTTTACGACACAAATACATCTTAATATGTACTAAAAATTAAATCTCTTTTACATACTGAATTTTAATTCACAGAAAATTTAGATGATCTAACAATTTTATAATCCAATTTCTTAATATATGCTACCAAAAGAAACCCCACAAAAACAACCAAACAACAACAAAAAAAGCCAACACAGTTACTTTGTAGATAATAATCCAGAAGATCAATCATCAAGTAACACCAGATGAGCAACCATTAGTTTATCTGAGAATTTAATGTAATAACCACTTGACTGAATTTGAGCTTCAGAAGCTGAATTTGAGACATTAAAACCATGAAGTTGCACATTTTGTGGATTTTCAAATTGAATCTGGAATAAGAACTCCAGTATAGACAAAAGCTGGTTCACGTGGTGCAAAATGAAACTGAGCAGCAGAAAATCTACAATTTGCTAGAGATTTTAAAAATCCCGAACAGCACTTTAAAGATGGAAAGTGTTTTCCATTCAAGATGTTTTGCCTTTTGTTTTTTTATGGGGAAAAACACTGAAGGAAAATTTTCTCAAGTATATTTGGTGTATTGTGCAGGGGTCCTACTTGATAAATCAATTTTCTTCAGAAAGAGATCTGATAGTACAAAACAAAAACAAAATAAAATTATTTTTATTATTATAAAAATACAAAATATTTCACCTCTGTTCTTTTAAGTCCATAGACTATTTCAATAATATATTTCAGCAATATTATAATGTATATACTTTTGTGATATTTAGATCTGTCTCAATACTTAGGCTTAAGCTAAAAATGTCGCTACAGAAGAGAAGGATCAGTATACATGCACAGCTATATTCTACGAAACAATCTATTAATTATAACAGAATTTTTAATTGCAATTCACTCTATGTCAGATTCAGTGACAAGCATCACGAAATTGCCTATCAACTAAATTAATCATAAATATATACTGAATGGGCAGTGTTTCTTATATGAAATATTTTACTGCATCATGGCTTTGTGGATCACTTTATATGCTGGGCAAACTGCCAATATTGCACTACCTAAATATCCATTTTATATAGTAACTCTGCATCCTCACTTCAATTTATGAAATCAGTCTAATTCTTTAATTCTAGGTTCCAAATCCACATTCCTTCCAAAGCATTAATCTAGTACCGAAGCTATGCAATTACCAATTTTGTAAAACTTTTTATATCTGTGTCTGGTAAATCTAAACTTTTTTTTTCTTTTAAATATGTATTTATGTAAGAAATACATTGCTTAAAGAAGAAAGCGATGGCTAAATGACACCATGTCTCAGTTTCTCCTTTCATCATGCTGTATTTGTTTGCTTACAAATATATATAATATATGTCTTAAGGAAATGAGATGATCTACTTAAAACCAAAATTTCTATCTAGAAATATAAATCATTTTTCTTTTTCTTTTTGATGTCAAAATGACATTAAATGCTCTTTGATATTTAAAAGTTTCATTCTGACTAGCTGTTTTTCACATTTTTTTGCTTTGCTTTTCAGAATTCTTTCAGTATTCAAAGTAGAAAGATGTCATTAATACAAATGATCCTATACTGGCAAGAACCCGGAAAACCTGTGTCAGCAACTCCTGTACATTTGTCAACTCAGTTCCTCTTATATATTTATAAGGCAGTTGACTGTGTGCTTGAGATATTTTGATTCCTTTGACTCTCTCTTGAAGGACTGCAAAGTCCTGTCTCAAATGCTGTTTGGAACACTTCTGCCAATAGAAGAATTAACACCACTGTATGTCAGTCTGTAGAATACTGGTGACAACAGCCCCGCATCTGGGAACTGAACCAACAACTATCATTATTTAAATGGCACAACTAGCACTTTACCCTTTATGACCCATTTCCCATTCTTCAGAAATCAGGTGAGTCAACAATCACCACTCTTCCAAAACCTCATGAAAACCAGTTGATTTATCTACACAGTTATGATTTTATTTTTTTCTTCAGACTTGCATAATGATTTTTTCACTCACCCTAGCAAGGTAGCTAATAGTTTTCACTCTGGATTTGAAATCCTTTTCTTTGTGATCCTGATAATCTGTGTAAGAGTTTACGGATGGAAGAAACACCTGCAACTAAGCAGTCACACAACTTGACTGATAAAGTACTTGACATTCTCTGAGACTGAGGAAAAAGACCTTCCACGTTTTCCAAAAATACTAAGTCCTGGTGGCATAGGAAAGGGAAATTTAAATTTTCCTGAAGACAGAAGGAAAGTATCTGATCTTCAGACTACCAAATGCTGGCAGATTGCAGGAAACAAAGATGAATGGCAGGCTATGTTCTGAATGTATCCCCTTAGGCAGACCTTACTCAGCTCTCACACTTGATGCAAATACAATCATCTCTGAAGCTTTTACTCAGGGAGAGAAATGCTCAGTAGAAGCCTCAAATGCAAGAGTATGAAGAAACTTGTTACAAGTCCTGCTTTTTCCTCTTACATCTTCTATGGAACTGTTATGGAACTGTTTACAAGGGAGCCATTTACATTCTACTTCTAACAGGAATCTCAGCATGATTAGAAAATAAATACACCTTGAAAAGCTTCCATACTGACTGCGGGGAGGAATTACGAAGATACTAATGTTTGAGCCCCAAACACTTTGAAGATACTACTCCACATCATGAGAATGGAACAGTCTGCTCCTAAGCTGTAGGCCATGAGCAAAACTTAAGAAGGCCTCTAAGAGGACAAGATACACTATAAAAGCATGAACAGTGAAAATCGATCTCTGGAAGGCTATTCATTATTTCTGGGCATCCAAATCAATACAGCGAAATTCTGTACCAGCTGACAGTCATGAGAACCTAATGATTTTTCATGGTAGTTACACGAACTGCCTGTTCCTATTGCAGTTACAATTATTAGAGATTTTTTATTTCTATGTTAGTGATAATCCACTGAATTATACTTTCTCCACAGTTTTTACTCCAGAATATTTCCTGCATTATCAGAATGAACAAATTCACATTACTGGACTGTGACCATGGTACCGCAATATAAATAAACAGTAACTCCATTAAGCTTAAGTATATTTTTAGAAGACACAGTGACTAAATTAGATATATAATAAATTTTAAAATAATCTATAATTATTATCAGAGCAAGAGATCCTTATGAACCTTTGAAAAAAAATATGGTTGAATTTGACTAAACTCGGTGAGATTAATTAACAACACTACTTTACTTAAAGCATCTGATACCAAATGGTGCTTGCCCTGCATTTTTTCATCTGTCTAGACTATTCTTATGTGAAATCTATCTTTAAAGGGACATTAAGAATATTTCTTGGACCATAAAATACGGTATTAAAATGTAAAGTACAAAATATGCCTTAGTACCTGTATCAATCCTAAAAGGAAATGATTTTAATGTTCTTTCCATGTAATAACATAATAAATAAAAATGTAGTAACATTTTTTGTTATGTACTTACATGATAAAGTGGAACTGTATTGTTTTCTGGGAGTGAGAAATTCAAGATATCTTGCTGTCCAGGTTCAAGCCTAATGTTAACAGTTGATGTCAACATAGATGAACTAATGGGGTAGTTTGGACTGCTTGCATTTTTGCCCTTTTTCCTTGACCTATGACCTGTGTCCCTTTTGCTGTCTTTCTGTGTCAGAGGTTCTTCTTGGATAACCAATATCTTCTCATCACTCAGATACCGCAGGAGGGAATTCTCAGAGTCAGTGGTTGGATGGAACAAAAAGAAAAAAGAAATATCAGTAAGACAAAACAGAGAATCTGTGTTTCATTCCTACAGTCGTAAAGCTTACTACCAGCTAAAAAGAAAACCTCGTTTTGTTTTATTACAAGTTTACTTTAATCTTATGTAAGTTTACGACAACTGCGTGCTATGATGTTTGAAACATACAGCTTGCTTTGACTGGATGTTATCTGAAGTGTGCTTGAACAAAAGGGAAATACAGCATAGCTGATTTTTCAGTTTTACGTATATAAAGTACTGACTGCCATGAAAAACAACTCTTATTAAATATATAGTTGTCCACCAACACTATAAAAGAACACAATAATAAGAAATGCAAATGTATAATACTTTGTGTTTTTTGCTTTTTTTTTCCAACAAAAACAGATAGAGATGAGACATTAAAATGAACCTTGAAAACAAAATTATTTTTAATTTGTTAACAGAACCTTGGAGTCTAGGAATTCAAATCTAAATCTGCCCAACAGACCAGTTGGTGCATACTTCCTCAAATTTTAAATCATTCTCTCATCTCAGTGATACACTTGCTAAACAACACTGTGAATTCAGGATTATGGAACAGTTTACAGGGGAGCCATTTACATTTAAATTTGGTTTTAAAAAAAAAAAGTCAAACAAAACTTCTGGTCTTCATTGCATGTGGTATTTAATCACCCAAATTTAGAACGTACATGTGGGCTGGTACTCACAGACAGAAGTAACATCTAACTTACCATTATCATTAAAGTCTTCAACAGTACTTAAACACACAAAACGATTTACAGCGTGTTTAATGTCCCATTCAGTTAGAGATATTTACACATATAGCAAGTGGAGTTGAGTTATAATAGAATTATGTATGCCATCCTCAACTCTTTTTTAATAAAAAGACAGTACTTTTACATGCTTTGCAATCTTTAAAACACACAGCATGATTATTGGGAATGTTTTCCAGGACACATCATATGCATATCGCATATCCTTTTTATTAATTTATAAGCATACACAATTCTAATCTTTATGTACCTAATTCCTGAGTCAATGCATCTTTACAGAATTTTATGTGCCATTTCCAATTAAAGTTTTGCATTTAAAAGCAAGTGTCTCCTGTGCTGGACAAACTCCACAAACCTTTTGCAATGTTTCCACAGCCGTGTTCTCAAATATATCCCAGTTATTCAGCCACAAAGCAGAATGAAGCATCAATCTCCTGGTAACATCAGATGGAGACTGTACTTCTAATAGTTTAACATTTACTTCAATTTATTATTATTATTTTGTTTAATAAACTAATTCTCATATCGTCTTAATCTTTCTAGATATCCTATGCTTTTCATCTCCTACAGGTTACTTGCTCCTACAGATAACTTGCATAAGTATGTGTTTCCTCTACCATGGTGTTAAAATTTGAATGGACTTTTTCAATGCATTGTTCATGATTTATGTTCAGCTGTCAGCCACAACAATGCCATTTGTAAAGGTGACTTCTTTAATCTAAGCAAACTTTACAGAAGAAGTTTTAACTAAAAATTAGCTTTTAATCAGCAGAATGGTTATCTTGGATTTTGAAGTTTCAAAGGTGGATTCCACAATATAATTAAAAGTGTTCAAATCAAAGCTGCTTTAAAAATGAAATTCTTTGAACCTTTCTAGAAGAAGACAGTTAAATTCAAAAATAATCAAGTATCATTAATTAGAAAATATCCTGTGTTAATATTTCAAGCTCTTTCTGAAATTAATTTTACAGTTGCAAAAAGCTTAGGACTGAAATAATATTCTATGTAAAAAAAAGTTTGATTGATACCTTGTACTTATAACATCATTTATTGCTTTACAGAACTGCAAGGATCAAGAACCGTTGCTATTAGCATATATGTAAATCTTTTAGTCTTTTTTTTTTTTTCCCTTTGGTGTTTATCTGTCTCCATACCAGAATCAAAGTGAAACACTGCTACTGATACAAACTCTAATTTTCAGAAATACAAACAACCCAGATACTAAAAAGACCCTTTTATATTTTCTGTGACAGTCAAGAAAACTTGATTTGGTCCCTGTGATGACATTTTCATGGTTCTTAAGTGACAAAGAAAGAGAAATCTTGGAGAACAGCAGAGGAAAAAAAAAAAAAAAAAACTCACCTCGGCTTCCCCTCTTGTACACGTTTTGTTCTTTTGACTCCCCTATCCAGCTGTAGTCAGTAGGCATAGAAACAGGTCTTAAATCACCTGGAAACAATTCAAGAAGAACAAATAAAATTTTTGAAGATTAAAAATAAAAGACTGTAGAGTAAGTAATGCACGTAAATTAGAGGCATGACATAACCCTTCAAAGCAATCCTCTTTATTAGCACCTATACATTACGAAAGCAGCCGCATTCAGAATTAATTGAATACCACATATGCCAGATTCTCCTCTTCATTATACCAACCTGAAGGAAAGTACCACTGGCTTCAGTGAAATTTTTTGTAAATATAAAGGAGTTTTTAACTATTTTCTGAAAAAAAAAAAAAAAAAACTTGCTCGCTTATTAAATAGGTGTTTTAGAATAAAGAAATAATCTTTTTTTTAAAGTGACTAATATGCTTTAGTAAAACTAGAAAGATGATTACTACAGGTACATTACATACCTATTAGCTAACCAGTAGAACCTATCTGATTTGGAAAAGCACATGGTGAGTAACAAGGAGATCTTACAGTTTCAAGGAAGGTTATCAATTGCCTTAAAAACAAAAGATGGAGTAAAGTTTGCTAACAACAACAACAACAACAACAAAATAAAGATTCAGTCATTAGGGTTTTAATTAATGTGATTCTATGGCACTGCAGTTGTGAGATATTCTTGTGCATTATTCATTCCCTACTATTGTATCAGCAGAACAGTGAGAGCAGGCCATTAAACTTGGAACACTGCAAAACCGACTATAAAGCATAAGCACTTTGTCCTTGTCTGTGTGCATTAGTATCACAAAACAAAGACACACAACCTCTCAATTATGGGTTAAGGTCTTTTTGAACCATAAAGCCAAAGATTCCTTTTCCCATATGCCAGCTGACTAAATGTATAGTGCTTCTTTAAAATAATAATAATAATAAATTGCTTGATTCCTCAAGTAGCTTGCCACTGACTTGTTTCTGAGATAATTATAGAATTTAAATGTCAACAGCTGTTTCTTTCTCACTGTCAATTTCTTCAGGTTGCTTAGAACGACTAAGTATTTTCTGTGGGTTATTCCTGAGTTAATACAGGTTTAATTCATCTATCTCCCAAAAACAACGTTTTCAGCTACTAAAATAACAGGAGGATTTAAGAACAAACAGTCATACAAGACAAGTATGTTTCTGGATAAGACGATTTTCTGAAAACTGAGGGGATAGCATATACCTAGAGGACTGAGATTTTCCCATATTATACTTTCACTACTGCCACAAAAGTTAGCACATAACTAAGTGTATGGATATATATGTAGTTTCCCTATGTGCCTAAAAGTCGATACAACCTTTAACTACAAATTTATTACTCAACTCTTAATCTAAAAACTGGTTTTAGAGGAACAATATGGACAAGAAAAAAATAATTAAAAAACAACAAATCAAACAAAAGTAAGACTCGGTAATACAAAAAAGAATAAGTGACAAGTAAAGATTTAAAATTAAAAGAAAAAGCAACAACAAAACAATATGAAACTAGAAATGCACATAACAAATAGAGATCAACAAAAAAGCTTAGCAGTATTTCTGTTCAAGAGGAGGAAAGTCTGAAACCCTGATGAGATTTGTTACACACAAATCTGAGATGCCGCAGCATGATCAACATTAAAGATAGGAATTTTGGATGGGAAACAGAAGTTGAACAAAGAAAAAAAGTCATTTTACATATTATTTTTAATTGCAAATTCTTTCCCAAATACCTGTAGCCTATACATAAACTGTTTTTAACAGTGCAACTTGAATATTAATCAGAGAACTGGAAAATCATTGTGTATAATAGCAGAAATTGAAAGAAAAAATACTGATTTATGATGTTTTTGCCTGTAACACAAACAGAGGAGATTTGATATGCATTGCCACAAGAATTCTAAATACCAGAGCATGTTGGAGTCAAGACTAATATGAGATGATAAGCCTTGGAAAAAAACAAAATGCACGGCAGCCATGATAAACAAAGACTTAATTTTGACAAATGTTTGGAAAAAATGGGCTTATTTGCCTCCATAGATTTTGCATATATTATCAGTACTGAGGGTCTCATTTTCCTCAATATTCTTCCACTTACCACCAGCTGCAACAGAAACTGGTTTGTAATAATCACTTTAATTCTGGCAAATCCCTGGCAGGAATTTTTGAGCTGCAGTTTGTGTGAGTCCTAGCAATAATGAAAGCATCTGTTCAACCATGAAAGACTTCAGAACTCTTATTTTTCCTACTTAGCCCATGGCTATCCGGCTCCAGCATCAGATGCGTGTTTCTTAGACCCACCAGAAATCGTGTCTTTCCAGAGACATACAGTCACTTTCATGATTCAAATGTACATTTTAAAGTCAAAAAGTAAAAATGTACAATATAGTAGAACAGAATTTGGATTTGGAAATCTGTTAATTATCAGATCAATGTAATCTGTAGTTAAAAAAATAAATAAATCTGGTTTAACTGTTGTTTTAAAAGCAACTAAAGTGTATTTCTCAGATTTGTAAATCAAATTCCTTCTAGATTTTCAGTGTCACCTAGGGAAAATCACACAGAACTCTCCATCATAAACACAAGACACTTGCATATTATTGGGATTAGTTACATAGCCCAATGTCTTAAATTTGAAATCATTATGCAGCATGATTTTAAGCAAGCCAAATACATCCATCTGGCTCTAATTTCCATCACTGTTAATATTTCTCTTTTGTTCTAATTTTATTCTAAAACTATGTTGCATATCAGGGAGATAAAGACAATGTTACTGTACATAAGATGGAGTCCTACTCTTTGGTGTTAACCTGGTTAACACCAGCTCTTTCAAGCATCAAGTATATGGCTGTACAAGTTACTAAAAATATTTTACTTGTAACAAAAATCTGTTAAAATTTCCCTATTCTGAAGAAGTACAATCATATATATAAACATGATCATGTATATAAACATGATCCTGGCCACGCACAAGCCAGGATTGCTTTCAAACTATTAAAATGAAAAGAACACTGCAACACTTAAGAAACTGGATGTCATTTGCTAGGGAACTCTACAGTGAATAATCACTGCAGCTTGACATAATTTTATGTATGCTTGTAGCTGCCACATTCTTAGACTGGAATCTACCCTCTCACCTCCCAGAACAGCAGGTGAAATGATGTAAGTATCACTCATATGTTGATCTTAGCCAAAAGGTAATGCAGTTTAGAGCTTAACCCAGATAGATTAAGTAAACTGTGCCATAGATGTATGTATGTAATACATTCAAAATACATATGAAAGTAATAAGAAAACCTCAGCAAACAGATTTATTGACAGCGGAACAACATACTTGTACATCTTAACTTAAAATCTCTTCTTGCACCTGTGGCTCTCAGTTGCACTCTCTTCTAACATTTATGGTGGAAAGAACACCTCAGTCTGAGAACAGGAAGAAAAAGCCACAGTCTCTAAGTGCTAACAATTGAAAGAGCAGGGAACCCACATTTAATAACATCATGGTATCAAATCCTGCACCAGACTAAACCAGTTTTAAGACAGACCAAGAGAAGCAGTGTCCAGAGTGCTTAAAAATCCCCTCCCCAGCTGTTCCATTTCAGCTGTTACTGAATCTTCCACTATTAACTGCCTCTGGTGTTATCGCTGTTGAACTGCAGCATGTTTTCATTACCTGTGTTCTTCACAGACACATTTTTCTTTACTACTCTGAGCTTGTGAAATATTTTCCCTTTTCAAGCTATCAAGGACCAAATATATATATATCTTTAACAAAACAAGAGAAAGGAAAGAACCTTTAGCTTCAGAGTAGGTGAATGAAGTACTTGCTGATGACAACATATAAATTGATCAGAAGACAGAACCTAGTCTTAGAGAACATTATGACCAAAAGGAGCCGTTATGCCTTTCTCTGAGGCACAGAAATGCCATTTGCACCACCAAAATCACGTTATTACAGTTTTATAATAAATCTTTTACCTTAAAATTCGGTAAACTTTAGAAAAATAACTTACTGCCTCAAAAATAACACCACCCAAATACATGGAGAATACACTGGTATGTCTATTTAACACAGTGCTGAATTTGGTAGACCTTATATCTTATAGATACTTTAATACCACATGTCTTTTCAGGCCCTACATTAAAGCATAACAGCCTAGACTGTTGCAACCAGAATAATCTCCAAGAGCTTCAGAATAAAAGCTGGTAAATCAAGATGCTATCTATCCAAGTACTGTGAAGTCAAATATAATTCCAAATTTTAAGTAAGAACTGCACAATAAATTTATTTATAACTTCTATAATCCTGATCCTGAACATTAGATTGTATTTATATTAATTATTCCCTCACATAAACTTTTGTCTGATATTCAGAGCCAACAGATTATGATCTAACAAAAAATGACAGATATTTGGGGGCGCTGTAGCATTCACAGTACAATTTCTAAATCCAGTCAATCAAAAAATGTTAAACCAAGCCTACCATGAGTGGGTGTTTTTTCTCTTCTCCGCACTCCTGTAGCTCTGCTTCTCTCATACTCAGAGCCCAAAGGATGGCCTTCACCTTCAATTAAGGTGTAGTATTTACCACTTTCATGTTCCAGAAAATAACTTGGAGACTCAGAGCCTTTCAATCCAGATTTCCCAAATTTGCTGATGTCATCACAAGACATTATTCCAATTTCATCCCTAAAAATCGTAAGCCAGAAGATCATGGGGAAATTAAGCATTTTATGAAAAAACGAAAGTGTACCAACAATCTAACCTAAGCACTACAAATGAAAAAAGTCATGTAATTGAATTGCTATATACGAGAACTTTCATAAAAGTGTTTCAATTTCAACAAATATAAATTAATGAAATCAACATTAGATTTCATTTTAACTGCAAGATAAACATAGCTATTCAGGAGTTTTCTAGTATTTGAAACGGAGCATAAGTAATTGGTGTAACATGAGATGGCAAGGATTTCTGTTGCAAAAATGCATGCCTGAGAATAGGCTACAAGTGGTCACAAAAGAGTAAGTCAAAGTAAATGAGTAAAGACTTCTTTAAGTGGTTTTCTAGTTTAGGACCCAAACCAGATTTTGCTCAACCTCTACCTAGCTAAATCAAAGGTAAAAAATGTCTCAAAACAATGATACATTGCTTAATGCAATTCTAACGCTTAATTTTACTAAATATATAGGTTTGGTTGTTTTTATTTTGTTCACTTTTGTTGGTCTAGTGAAATTAAAATGTAAATTTTCTTTTTTTTTTCTTTTTTTTTTTTTTTCAAAACTTCACATTCATTAGGAAGTAAATACCTGGGGCCATAAAGTCCTGACATAGGAGAAAGAATGTAAACATCTTGGAGTGCTGAGTTCTCCATTTTGGAGGACATGCCCATTGTACTTGTTGGTGTTGTAGAACTGCTTGTTGGACTGGTTGGAATTACAGGCTGTAAAACAAACAAAACCCAAGCACATGAAGAACAAATTAACGTTTTCTGTGCTACAAGCAACACTTAGATCAACATGCACCATTTTACAAATCATGACCTCTTTTTGGATTAGCCATTTTTGGATGAAGACTACGAAGACCAATTGTAATCTTTTTTGAAATGCAAGGCTTTCTGTCTTCTAGAGATAAACGTTGAGAATGCTTTTATGCGGTTCAACAAGTACAAGCGATTTTAAATAGCAGCAAAGGATATTTTTCCTTGAGAATATCAGTCTGCATAGGGGTCCAAATTATAGTCTTCCCTGCTTTACTGTTAAGCCTCTCTTACTCTGATCAAGTGTTTTGGGTTTCTTTCATCAGTACAAATAGATAAAAAGTCACTGCCAATGACAAGCATCATACATGACTGGCTTTCTCATACCTGGTCTGGAAATTAAGGCCTAGTACATTATACACAGCATTAACTACTGCATTTAGTATACAATCACGATTTCAACAATTTTCTAGTGGCAGTAATAGTAAAAAGACTAAACAGAACATATTCTAGTAAACCCCCAACTTACCTGCAGTTGGATACCCAGTTTCCCACCGGTCAAAACATAAATTATCACCGTCACCAACAGACAAGCAGAAACTCAATTTCAGAGAGAAAGTACCTATACCAAGTCTCTTATGAATAATTCCCAGAAAATTAGATCTTTCCTTTCCACTCTTCTTTATCTTTTTAGTTACTTTTAACATTCTGAATACTGTTTCCCCTTATTTTGGCTAGCAAGCTTGAAAAACCTGAAAATAATTAAGCAATGCTTCAATACTAGAATAAAATTGAAACATAAATGGTAAATTCAACCCTCATCAGAAATAAACAATTGTTTGCCAAATGGAAAAAAACTAAAACTGTTTTGGAAACAAAATATATTGCTATGATCCTGAGTGTGTTTTGCAAATATTGGGGATAATTAAACAGTGTATCTATTTAAAAGTGCTGTTCAAAACAACAAACATATGGCCCCAGTGCATCCTGCAAAAAACAGCAGGACAAGATACAGGAAGCTGCTAAAGCCCATTAATACAGCAACAATAGGCTTGAACATGGACATCCCTTACCTTTTGAGGGGATATGAAGATTAAGGATGGGGTACTGAGTCTCTGCTTTCTCCTTTGAAGGAATAAACTCAATCCCCAGAATTCCCCTGATGGGTGAATTCACAGAAAATACACAGGCGTCACTCTTCTACATGGATTGCCTGCGGTAAGGGAAAATGGGGCTTTGTAACTGCGTATCACCCTATGAATTCCTACAGTGTGGCATTTTTGTCAGAACAGATTCATTCATGCTAGTGATACAGACAGCTAATTGCCTATTGGACAAGCTGCTATTCAGAAAGGCTGAATGTTCAACAATAAAAATACTTCTACTTACAACTAAGAAACAGAAATGTCAATATTATTACTCACAATACGTGAGTATTTCTCACATACTGGCAAATTGCTACAGCTGTGCTGTAAAAGAACTGGTACATTTACAGTGTGTTCAAGTCTTCTGGATTATAAACTTTTGAAACTTGAAATACACACCTTTTTTAATGTGTAAATAATTTTTGTCCTCAGAGCAAGAGAATACAATGAAACATATATGAATATGACGGAAAAATCGTGAGTGGCACTAAGAAGCAAAGGGATTCACTGTTCATCATTTCCTCTAAAAGAAGAGATTTAAGAGAACAAAACACAACTTTATTTGCCACATTTTCTTTGTGTGAAGTGTTTCAAGAGTTACCTTGCCCAAGACATTTCTCACTGAGACATGAAAGTACATGGGCAGCACCCTAATTTCCAAGTTCATCTAAACAGATTTGTTATTTTCCTTCTTTTGCTCTACAAGCATCTGTTCTCATAATGTTATAGAATTTATAAATAATTATATTGTATAAAGTAACATCTCTCCAAATGTATATAGATTTCTATATCTGAAATGAGCTACTTAAGTAGAATTATTCTGAAGTTACTTTAAAAGTTTCAGGGCATAACATGCATTTTCTGTTATGTAAGAATTATTAGAAAACTGTCACTGTTGACAAGTTTTGCTAGTCATGTCACCAAATGGCAGATTCTATAGTTCAAGCAAAATAATAAAAAGTTTAATGTTCCAGGTCAAGTACTTGTAACAGGAAGAAATATTCTCATTAAATATTTCTAGAAATAAAAAATACAATAAATGTACTTTCATTGAATGAAGTTGCTGGTGTGCTTACTTTTAAAAAACAAAACACAAGAGTACTATTTGCCATTGTAGATAAAAGAAGTGTTGAGTGGGAAGACAATCATGATTGAGTTTAAAAATGAAAATAGATTTCTATTATCACATAATGCCAACTAGAGACAAAATGAGAAAATGGTATGACTGACATGTCTCACTGAAAGATAACTGTTACAGAACTTCAGCCTATTTTAATAGTCTGCTGTTACTTAACCGTCAAGGGAAACTATATACAGCTCAGAAATACTACGGTTAGACCAAAAATTACATTCACAGATTCTGTATCACTAATAATTCATAAATTAACTACTCGGTATGCTTTTTAACATAAATATTGTGAAAAAATCATTAATAACACCTATAAGAACCTTAGGCAATAATAAAAAACATAACAACTTATTTTTAAAACTTTCTGCTGAATACCAGCCTGAGCTAACAAATATTTCAGGCCTCTGAATTTCAAGTTCTGAAATCCTACTGCCTGTATTCCTTCCCAAACTATGTAATGGCTTTGTATGAGAAATGAGTTACATTTTAGCATTTTGTGAAAGAATTCATCATATTTGTAAATAGTACACATACAATACTTCATGTAGCTATGTACAAAAGCGTTTGCATGATTTCTTCTAAATAAATTTATTCTAAAATTCTTCTATTTCTAACTATTCTAAAGAAGAACTTTATACATCTCCCGTCAATGACTATGCAACGTCTGTGACTTCAGAAAAAGGACTGTCACTTCCTAGGTAATGTAGCTAACAGCCTGATTCCTGTAGGGTCCTGCTTTCTACAGTATGTCAGGGGAGGGAAGGAAAGGAAAGCAAATATTTCTCTCTGTTTTTCTAAAAGATTTAAGTTTTTTTCATCTTGATACGATATATCTATATTTCTTTTCTTACATCTTAAGCAGTAAAGCTACAAGGAAAATACAGAAGAAAATCAGACAACTGCCAGTAAGAGAAGAAAGTTTGTAGTCAAAAACTGTTCAGAGATTTTCTGTTTAAACCTTACCAATCCTACATCAGGATGGAAAAATTGCTTTGCATGTGTTCTATTTCATGGTGTGTTACGTTACCCTTTTTTGTGACAGTCTGACATTTGCTGAATTATTTTCAGTTTTTGAAAATGAACTTTTTTAACTCAGACTTTTTTGACAGATTGTTACTTAGCCAGTCATTCCATACCCTACATTCATGCAGCTGGTTACTTTTGGCTAAAGTAAAAAACTTTCTGTCTACGTGGAGTGTATTCCACTTATTTTTGAGAGTCTGTCAGCCTCTGATGCTCTGAGTGCCAATTTAATCCATTAGTGATAGAAAGCTCCAGAAAAACAAACAAAACCAGAAGCCTCCCTACCAATTCAATGAATTAAACTGATCTGGAGAGTCTAAACAATGCCAAAGTCAGACAAAGGCAAGGACATTTGGCAGCCAAGAACAGGGTGAGGGAAGTGAGATCACTGTTTTTCAGCAGCATCAAGCTGTTAGGTCAGCTGTCCAGGAAACACAAGCTTTGGTATCATCTTGAAATCTAATCATGCTAGTTCCAAGCCATTAATGACAATAATAAATAATACCAGATCCAGATAAGAAACTGGTAAAACCAAGAACTGCATTTGGATTTTTTTTCTAGGTCCCATCACTTGAGCTCACTTCTATGGCATGAAGACTAAAGAAGACCACAAGATGCCAAAACCCTGAAGTTAGTTTACAACTTATTACAATATCTAATGTTAAGAAATAATATTGGCAGTGTTCTTTTTATTTCCTGAGGTGATTTATATGTTTATTGAAATCCCTTACTACTGTTTTTTGGCATAGAAGAAACATCCTAGTGAGAATCACACTTAAAGCACACTTTGTTCCTCAGAGGCTCTTGAGTTCTGGGCCATCAGGAAAGGACACATCACGAAAATAGAAATTGTTGATAATTCCACAAAATAGCTTGGTGCACTTTCATTTATCTGTCTACCATGACAAAGGATGACAAGTTTTGTGGAAAATACCAAGTCATGTATACAACAGATAATGGTTTCATACTGATAAAGCTTCCTGAATTTGTGATTCTTGTGAATTCAGATTCTTTAATGTAGTAATACAAGGAGAGGATCTCTGTGGAAGCCCTGTTGCAAATGCAATTTTCATTTTGCTACCTCTGGAGACTTCATATGAAGTTCACAAGTAGATCACCCATAAAAGGCAGCACAGAGAAAGGAAAGATGGCAGTGAAACAAAGTGTCAGCACTCCTGAGCTGCACAGACTGCACAAAGGGCTTAAGTGAAGCAGCTGTGTAGGATGTGCAGGCACTTTGAGGAATGAAAGATTCAGGAAGTGGCAGGCAGTAAGAAAATTTGTCTGCATAGGGTTGTAGGGTTTGCTTTGTTTCATTCATTTAGAAAGTATTCAGAAACATCCATATATCTTGCAAACCAAGCAAAACAACAAAGCTTCCATGTTACGAAAGTGCATACACTTATTACAGAATGTTATAGAGTATTAAAGATAAAATGTCATTACTGAAGGCAAGCTTTTAAGTTAGTGACTATGCATGTTTAAGGTCAGTCTGTTTTATTGTTGTTTCTACAACATATGTTGATGTTGTAGGAAGAACCAGCTGTGATGTTCACTTTTTTTTTAATGTCAACAGGTTTTCAAGGTATGTTTATGCAGAAATATCAGAGGGTCTATTAGCATTGCTACCAAAAACAAATTGAGGAGGAATGTAGGATAGAAGCAGCCTTTTCCTGAAGTTCAAAAGGACTACCACTCTTGATGAAAACAAGTAGTTGCGATAGGTTGTGAAATAATGGAAAGAAAGAGAGGCAACGTTGCCTTTGCTAGCCAAAGAAAACTGTTGAATCTTTGGCTGCTTACTTTCTTAGCAATATTATTCATGGATGTTCTTTCCTTCTGTGAATTCCTGTGGTTCCCAACTTCAGGGAAAAACAGAGGAAAACAGCCTTATTGGCACATATTATTGCCATACAAACTTAGCACTGTATTTCAAAGGAAATAGGGCTTTTAGAAGAGGTTCCTGTTCATTCCATTGGAAGGAACAATTCTAGAGATTTCCTTTGATTAGTGGAAATAATTTGCCATGACACGAGAGTTGCAACAGCCTTCTTACCTGAAGCGCAAGAGGCTTCCACCTCACGTTTTTCAGAAGGGCAGGAGCAGAAACCAGAGTATTCTGAGGACGTTTTTTCAAGGTTAAAATCACTCCATTTGGGTCTTCCCGCAATGCATTTACTAGGTTCTTCAGCTGCCATCCAACCTAAGAAAAAATTCCATAACTGAATTTTGTAAGCTTTCCATTTAACTTTACATGTGAAGGAAGTCTTCTATTAGCTGGAAAGGTGTATTACAGCCTGCTCTTTCTGAACATAAGCAGTTTTTATAAAGAGTTTCTGATTAATTCTGTTGGACTGAAATGATGCTGCAGAAGCTGGGTTATTTTTGTTATTTCTTTTAGCTAGGTTTCTCAACAAAATAAGGCATAAGTGAACACTGTCTCCCTTTAGATAATCTGTGAGGTCATCGTACATTTTAAACCAGGTTTGCAAGTAGAACTGATGTTTCAAAAATAGTTAGGGCATAACAAGTGCCACACAGATTTCAGCATGTGATTTTGCAAAGGCCCAAATTAATACCCTCAGAGAAAGACAAGCAAAACTCCTATTTTACACATAGTGGTTCACTGGATAGCCATTCCATGTGCATTTTGCTCCTGAACACAGACACATTATTATTATTATTATTATTATTATTATTATTATTATTCCAGGTAGTGAAAGCATTGATGGAAAACAGGGCAGGGAGACAGGACAAGGAATAAGAGGAGGCAGATATTTTACAGGAAGACATGATGATGAACCAATGGACAAAGACCAAACATATAATCTCTCCTTCCCTAAAGGATTTTGTAGTTCCACTTCTCTCAGAGCACCTTGTGAGATAAATTTGATTTTATTCCTAACAACTATCAGTGAAAAAAAAATAAAATAAATCTCATAACATTTCAAAGTGACCATTATAGACAAATAGAAAGAATATTTTTCATGACCTTGGAGACAGAAAACTTTGAATTCTCTGTTAGCTGGAGACTAACAGTCATGGAATAATTTCAGTCTGGATCCTTAGTTCAAGCCCTCACTGTTGACTAGAAAGACTACGCTATATCAACATAAATAACATATTTAAGATCTGAACTGAGGATAAATTATTGTTTACTTGATTTATCCAAACAGACCCTGGATAGAGCTGAATACTTCAAGTTACCATAAACTCTAAACATAGCCATAAAAAAAGAACATCATAACACTGAAAGGATTTTATACATGTCTTTCACTAAAAGCTATTTAGAGACATTTCTTGATCTTCTTGATTATTTGAATGTGAATTAGCCATGAAATGGTTATACATGAAAACAAAAATTAAAATTTTATGGGATTTTTTTATTCATTAATATTTACACTCTCCTATTATCCTGAATGATTGAAGAGGTTTTAAAACTGAATAATATAAAGGAGTATGTAATGATGTTTACACTAAAGCTAGTTTTACACATTTATATGCTCCTGAACACATTTTTCTCATGTGCATGAGCATACAATAGGAAAAATATCTATCAAAACAGCCAGATACATACATTCAGAAGAGAAAGCAAAATTAATGCAAATTCACATTTTTCTAAAATTTAACCAATCTTTCTTCCTGATTACACCACTAAAATCAGCGAAATTGTACTAGTTTAAATAAGAGAATAAATTTGGCTCTACAAGTTCAGCAGTCTTTTTGCCCTCCCTATCTGCAACTGATGTTTTAGCTTGTCCACTAGGAAGAAATTAAGAAATTCCTATCACTTAGCATTTCACAATGAATTATCATTCAACTTGAGTAACTGTATTATTGAAGTTTCTTTAAGATTAGACTCAAAACAATGTACCCAAAGCAATAACCAAATTAGTACCGACTTACTTAAGCATTGCAATGCTTAAAGGATTTGTTAACATTCCCTTCTGACTTTTGTATTTTTTGTCAATATACTTGTGACCTTATCTAGATAATCACACTTACACCAAAATTTTTGAAATTTGTCTCTCTTCCACTGACATGAGAAAAATGGTATGACTAAAGTAGTCTCATAGTTACTCACATATAACCTGAGAGCTTGGCCCAAAGCCACAGGTCGTGGCTAGGGGACATGCCAATAAACACACAGGTGCACACACACAAAACCCAGAAAAAATATATGAAAAGTCATCCCTGTTTCTCTTCTATAGTACAGCTATCTCCTCCACTTAGTCTCACCTTGTTATTACCAGGAAATAACTCATATTACAAGAGCAAGCCTATATAGAAAGGAGTTACTAGAAAAAATGACCTCTTGTAAGTGACATGAGGTTACTGGTTCGCATTTAGCTCTGTGAAACAGCAGAGCCTGCAGAAATATTTATAGGGAGGACTCTGGAGGACTTTCCTAGCCTTTTTTTATTCACATTTTCTCCAATTCAGACTTGATTTCTAGGTTTGCTACTGAAGAAAAGTGAATAGGTGCAGGATGTTACCTTAACCCAAACACTGATGGTCACCTTCTCCCCCCAGTTCTGCTAAACAAAGCAGCATGGATCAAATCCTGCACAGAATATGTCCTGCAAAAGTCGTTTTCTTTCACAGAAAACCTGAGCTCTCAGCAGCTCTAAAAGTAGCCTGTATTAAACTCTTCCCACCATTTTCTGTTCCAAACACAGCAGATTTTTATTGTGGTAATAAAGGACCATAGTAAAGACCTGTTGTAGGTTACTCATGGTTAGTTATAACTACCACGGCTCTTAGGAATCAGAGCACTGTGCGTGAACAGCATTTCTGCAATGACAACCTTACCGAGGCCGAATTGTGGCAGCCTTGAAGTGAGCTATTACGAATGAAAAGCTTTAGGGAATCCAAGAGCTGGAGCTGTACAAGCAAGTGTATGCAAGCCTTCGGTGCCATTATATTTGCTATGCCCTTTGACTATGCTTAACTGGCAAGTTCATGGTAACAGTTTTATCGTTGCTCTTCTGACCAATATGTGTATTCCCATTACTATTAAAAATAAAATATTAAAAAAAAAAAAGATTTAAGTGTTCAGAATCAGTGCAGTCTACATGTATCGGCATATTATATCACGTACCATTTATAACTACTTCCTTTTAGAGGAAGATAATCGATTATACATGAAGGTGGAGGTTCAAGTCCTCTCACAAGGGCCTGAGAGAAGTTTTGCTAGAACCTTACAGTTTATACCTGGTCTCGACAGTGGGCCGAAGCCAGGATCCCAGTGTGAACATTTGGCTTGGAAAGCACTGTATGTCTCATAGTGCTAAAAAGCATTTTAATAGCTTTTTACAGTTCTATTCTATTTTTAATGTTGCTGGTTTACTGAAAAATTTCTAAAAATGCACTGGTCACAAACAGACCACAACTAAACACAAATATCTCAACTTCCATTCCATACAAACGCTTCTGGTTTGCACTTTGCTTATAACATGACAGGACATTTATATATAAATACACACATATATTTTACTGAATTTTAAATTTAAAATTGGATGGACTATTTTTGATTTTTATAGATTGCTTTAATTTTCAGAATGCTGAAACCTTTGGAATTCCATGAGCTCCTTTTAGATAAGAATGATAAATAATTAAGTTAATGATAAATTATTCCAATGAGAACCTTAATGACAAAACCATTAAATAGCAAGATCTATTAAAGAGCAGTCTGCAATCATTACTACTAGGCTATGATAAAATGCTCTTAGGAATTTGGACATGTTATTATAAATTGTATTACTAAAAATATCTTTGTGAAAACAGAAGTCATTACAGTGGATTAAAAATCTTAGTTGAAAACCAGTCCTTCAGACAGATTTTGACATTTATTCTTAAACAGTCTTTAATTGCAATTACTAGCTTCTAGCTGTGGTGAGATGTGTTCAGCAAAAGTGTTTTTTGCTCCTTTAAGTTTTTTACCATTCAGTTAATCAGGGTCTACAATATGGGTTAAGATATTTCACTCGGTAATAAAAGTTAACATGTAAATTAGAGTAATGAAGGAAAAAAAGACTAGCATGGTGCTTTATTTTCCTGAATAAATGAAATTGGAGCAATTAGGATAGCCATTACACTCAAATCAACAAATTCAGGGCATTGTTATGTTCTCTTTGCACGGCACAGTAAAGGTCTAGTCATGGTGCATGTTCTCTGCTAAACATACTTGCATATTGTAATACAACACACTATTTCCATATATTTGTTCTCTTTATAAATCAGACCTACAAAGTAGAGCATGGAAAGTCACACGGCTGCTGTACTCCTAGTTCATAACCCAAAGAGTGTGAAAAATACTGTCAGATGCCAGCAATGAAAATTGCCACCAGAGTGATACACAGTTTGTAAAGAGAAAAGATGAGGATCACAGGAAATTGATACTCGCTGGCTAAAAATACGGTTGACTTAATGTTAGTCCAAAGAAAATTCTCTTTGATTTAGATGTTAAACATAGAAGAAACATAGATGAATATAACTCACTGAATAAGGTAAGAGGCAGGCAGAAGTTTAATTTTTTTTGGTGGTTTACATTTAGGATTGTTCAATCGATAATTTTTATTGCTTTGTACATCAGCAGTGTGGAAAAAAGGGCTCCAGGGGAAAAAATGTATTACTGTAGTCTATTTTAAAGGATTAATTTTCTCATAGAAAGTACAAGCAAGTTAATTAGTGGAAAGTGCAATGTATGGTAACTTTGAAAACAATAGCTAAAAAAATTTATGGTAAAGAAATTTAGCACCATAGGGACTAAAATTATACTGATATAAATATCCAGAATGCTGTAGTAATTTTGTATACCTAAAACTGATGATTTTGTAGTTGGGACTGCTTAAGTAGTATGTGCAGAAAAACAAAGCTTGCTCATTAACCTGCAGTAAACTAGTTTGTCTTCTTGTTCTTCAATATCTTCTTTAGAGTCTCCCAGTATTGACTTTTTCCTTCTCATTTAGAAGATCTAGATTTGTGTGAATGTGATTCAGAACACATCCCACCAGCAGTAGGGGTTTGGGCATTTTTATACATCCAAACCATGTTCATGCTGGACAAGCACCTTTTCTCCTTTTTTAAAATAAAGGCTATCTGGCTGATGATGATTGACTGATGATCTGTATGAAAAATAAACTAACATAAAAAATTCCTAACATTATGGCCAACAACAACAAAAAATCTGAAGAAAAGACTAAACACTGCATTTGTGGGTGAGTGCATAGGCATTAAGTCCATGATATATTCACCTGTAAAAGGAACTGAAAAAACAGCTGGACTGTTGAACACAATGAGGCTTATTAAAGGATTCCAGTGGTTAAAACCACCACCACAGTTATTTACCTCTGCTGATTTCCTCAAAACTCATTATGTGTATTTGTCATGGTGCAAATTTAGAAAACAACTCAGAGTGGAACTAGAGTGCTTAGTGGACAGAATATGTATATTCCTTTCTTTGTTTTTCCTGAAAATTCTGGGGATAAAGCATAAATGTGATTCTTCAATTCCTTCACTGTTTTATCAAACCGTAAACATTGCTTGGGACTCTGAAAAAAAGAAAAACTTCCAAGAAATACAAAAATATATAGTGCACCTGCCAGAAGGAAGGTAGGCTAAACCTCCATGTGTTTCTGAGAGTTATGCATATTAAACTCACTATATCATTTGCCCAGCTTTAATCTTACCTAGGATGGAAAGAGACAGAGCGTAAACTAAAAATGAGTTTAAGAACTGCATTGCTGGGCATTTGATCTGGAAATCAATTGTACAGAATGGTATTTACTAAATAACTAGAACATATGACATTGCACACCACCTGCAAACAAGTAATTTTGCTTTGTCTCCAGTAGGACCTAACCCTTACATGAACCAGGACAGATGTTTCCCCTCAAGGCTCTTTCAATACATAAGCAAACCCATCTGGATATTTACTTGAATCTTAACAGTATGACCTTTCTTCATATTTTCACTAAAAAAAAACAAAAACAAAAAAGGGGGGGGGGGAAGGGGGGAGGGGGGAGGAGGGAGAGATGAGCAAACTCAACTTTTTGTTAAAGAAACAGTCATCTTTTGTATGTTAAGTCTGTCTGTAATTCACTTTGCCTTACAATACTGCCCAGGCTAGGGAATTTATCAAGGGAATTAGTTTCATTAACGTGGAAATCAGAAATTGTTATTAAACAAAAATGTGCTGCAAGATCATAAGACTTTCTGTCACTGAATGGAAAGCTCATCATTAACACCTGTAGCTGATTCACTCTCCTCATTAATATTCTAAGTGTTACTAAAAATAATTGATGGTGGAAATACCAACAGTTATCTATTATCTTACATAGTTATTTTCATTGAATAACAGAGAAATACAGCAAGATTCCAAGATGATGCAAGATGTGCTACTGGAAGACACATATTACTAAGCCTTTTTGAAAGGCAGAATCCTGAGATTCAGTGATACGTGGAAACTTCTTTCCAAACCAAATGACTTTTTGGGGCGGAAGAAGTTGTAATTGTCATGACATCTCTTGTTTAGTTTTCATCTTTCCTTTTCCTACTTGCATTTCACAACGCAGTGTGCTGAAACACAGATCGTATGACCTGTCACTACAGTTACAAATTTACCTCCATCTAAAGTGAGCACCCATTAAAACTCAGATTTCCAATTCAACACACAGACATCTGGAATATTAATTCAATAAATATCTTAACACCAATAAATTAGTGCTGGAAATTATTAATTGTTGCAGGGCTCTTGACGTTGTACCTTCTCTTTTAGAAGACTCAGATTTGTATGAATGGGATTCAGAATACAATCTACCAGCAACAGGGATTTAGACATTTATATAAATCCAAACAGTGTTCATGCTAATTTCAAAGTACACAATTTGACAGACAATGAGCAGTATGAAAGGCCATTAGGCTGTGGCTCATGTATTTACAGAGCATCCTTCATTCCAAAGAATAAACCTATCAAGTACGAAAATGCATCCCTATTATTTTAAAATAACAGCTATTTAGACATAACATAACAAACACCTTACACAACAAAGCAAATGTGTTTGCACTGAAAGAGCTGTTCTAGGCTACTACATCCTTTTGTTACCCCTTCTACACAGTTGTAGGCAACTATAACTTAATTGTTTTCATCAGTTCTTCAATCACCATCCTAGTCAGACCTCTTTCAAATTTCACTACAAATTTTCTTACAGATGTTCATATGGATGCTTGCTCTTCCACAGTGTTGTTCTCTTCCTTAAACAGTTCTTTCCCTTCCTGGTCTGTATAGCCTATAGACCTAGCTGGCTGGGTAACTAAAATTTAAATCTTTTAAAAAAATAAAAAATCATTCAATACATTTTCCTTTTTACCCCATTACATTTGCAAATGTTCTTATGCAAATTCACCTTTGATGACTGCAAATGACCTGAACATTACACAGTATTTCAGAGTAGATATTACCAATGTCAAGACAATGGCATTAAAACTATTTCTCCTGGAAACATGTTCCTGATTAATTCCAAGTTCATCTTTGCCATTTTCAGTCACATCACCTCCATGGTGATGAGTCGATTTGGGATTAATTACTACATTCTGACTTCAGGATTCTTGCCAGCTGCTCCTGAGTAACATTTAGCTTTCAACATGAGTTACTAAAAGCATTATTATTGCTCTCTGTTCTATCAAATGACCTTCAAATTCTAATCCTCAAAAAAAAAAAAAAAGAAAAAAAGGTTTTCGGATTTCTGAACTATTTTCCCTAGTTTATCTAACACTTTTGTATACAAAAGTAGATCTAATATCTACATCTGTTCAGACAGCTAGATCAATACGTGTTTGGATCAGTAAGATTTTTGTTGTCTGAAAAAATTATCAAAGGTAGAACATTAACATAATTTATTTTCATAAACTTATACTGTATTTCATCTAACATTCCATTTTCCTAAAGTCTTTAGTTATCCTTTATAATCCTCTAAATCACCTGTAAAACCTTGCATAGTATTGACTAGTAAGTTTGTCTCCTTACGCTTCCACAGCATACAATGTTATCCTAAAGCAACCCATTAAAAGACAACTCATTAAAAATCCTTGCTTAGGGAGTTGCAATTGAAAGTGTCAGTCCCTTCAGTAAACATATGCAGATGATTTGGCTTTAATTTATCAGCTTTGCTTCCATCCTGAGAATGGATGTACCTATATATTTGTTATGACTGGTTTTCTTCTCTTTGTCCTATATTCTATACTGTTCTAATTACGGAAATTTGAAAGGAACAAATATTTCTTGGCCACAGACAAACTTATCTTTAATTTTACCCTATTTTCACTGCATGACAGTCCCAATTCTTTGACTAAAGAATCACATCCCATCCGTAAAACAACTTTAGTTAAAGTTAAGGCAAAATGAAATTTACTTTCCTTTTATTTCAACTAAGCAGCAGAAAATACTATTCACAGAACCTGAGGTGTAATTATTATTTTTGTAAGCAAATGAATGCACAGTGGTATATTCAGCACTTCTGTTTAATTTTATAGGAGAGGAAAGAAAAACTCCACAAGGCATTTGATTTCTTGCCAACAGGCGAGAACTAGTGCCTGTTGTTACTGGTAGGAAAAAAAAAAGAGTTAATGTCATGGTATTTTAGAACGTGTGACTTATTTACCAAGTTTCTTGTGCTGTTTTATTAAAATCTAATAAGCAAGAAGGATAAGCAGAAAAGCAAATAAGGACATTGGATAATGATTAAATGATCTTAACAGCTAGTGGTGAATCAACTGATTTAATTAATTTATTGCCTAAATTACTATTATTTTTACTTTGATGTTCATAATTGTATAACAGAGGGCTCCTTGGCTTGACCAGATTCCACGTAGTAAATCTTTTATTTCTAACTCCTTCAACTGTTGCATTATATAAGTTTTAAGCTGTTTCCCTTTGATACTTTAGAAAAACTCGTTTTTTAAAACTTTCAACTACACTGAAGAATTAAAATGTGTTCTTTTTTTTTTGTTAATAATGTTAATATATTTGTTAATATAAATGATTTCAGTAAGAGTATGAATATAGCTACCTTTAGTTATCTGATCATTTCTTACTTAATTCAAATTATGCTTTATATAAAATTAGCATATGAATTTTAAGTAATAACAATTATTTTGAAGACATACAGCCAAAATATTCTAGCCCCATCAATACCAAAATACTTAACTCCACACATCCAGCAATCCAATGGACTGACATTGTCAGCATACTTAATCCTCTGCTATAGCTTTACAACCCCAGAGAAATGCCTCCAAGATTAAAAGTGCTGTTATCTGTGCTGACTGCACTGGAATGCAGGGACAGTACAACTATTTTCAACTCCACATCTTAAACCCATTTAAGAGCTTACTCCTCTCACAGTTACGAAACGGGTAATGATTCTTCTCTTAAAATGGACCTCCTCATGAATTTCAAATTGAAATTGAAATTAGTTTTTATTACTTAAGGAAAAAAATCAGTATCCTTTTAGATTCATTTTTGCCTACATAGGATGAAAATGAACATTAGCCTTTTAAAAAGCACAGTCTTATTTTTACTATATTAGCACAGGAGTACTGCTTTACCTATGAATGAATATGTTTTTACTGTACAGCTCTGCAGCTCAATGTTAAGTATGCAAAGTATCACAGTTGGGAATATAAAGAGGTTGTCAAGAAGGGTCATGCATTAGGATGAAAAACTGAGAGTGTTCCAATTATTTCGATTACCAAAGAAAAGGTGAAGAGGTAGTTTGATTACATCCTGAAAATACCTAAATGAGAAACTGGATCTCCAGTGTAATAGATAAAAATAGATCAAGATCAAAGGACTGGAAGTATATGCCAGACAAATGCATACTACAAACAAAAAGACACCCCCCCCCCCCCCCCCCCCCCGAAATGAGAATAATTAGCTAACAGAACAGGTTGTGGGAACGTCACTGAGTGTTTAGAAAAAATCAAATTATCTTAGTAAATGAGCAAACATCAATTTATCCAGAAAATACACTGGCCTATTTTAGTCTAAATCAGATGAGATGATGCCAATAATCAGCTACAGGATTAGCATCTAATGAAAGAAACCTACACTTTCTTTAATCAGGAAAGTATTTTCACTGATGGTAAAACAAAATGACTATATCCAATCATCTTCAGAGCAGACCTTTTCAAAACAGGATTTATATTATCAAAATATAAAAGAAACATCAATCTTAAGAAAATGCCTTTGTTAGGATAACAAAGATAAACATTCTGTGATGCAAATCCTCTGAAACACACAAATTTCAGAGGAAAGTGTATTTCTCCATTTTTATATTGTATAATTTTTTGCATTTTTGTCCTGTGTATACATTTTGTGAAAGCATGGAGTGCTTTGTGCCTACACGTTCCAGTGCTGGGTGAGCAAGACAGTCTGTAGCTCTGGAAGACCTGCAAGACCACCACAGAAATGCAAGACTTGTTTTGTACAGTTTGCCAACTGCCCCCAAGACTGTTCTTTTCAGGTGGGTTGTACCGCATTCTGTGAGCTGGCCTTGCTAGTGTAAAGATATTGATCATGTGGAAATTTAATGAACAGAAACCTTTGAATTATTCTAGCCCACTAATGGAAATAATAGTAATTATAAACATGATATCAATTGTCACAACTTGTGATAGCTTGGGTGAAGAAGCAAAGTGTAGTTCGCAGTTGGACACACACCTCTGAAACACAAGCACTAAAAATTACTGGCTGACTTTACACAGTCACAAGGAAGACAGAATAAAGCTTGCTCAGCATTTGCTAAGGAAGAATACGTTTCTGAAAGAAACTGCTTGCCATTTATCCCTTTTCGTAGCTTGTTATAGACTTCAGAATGAATAATTAACAGTGAGGTTTGGTTTTTTGAAAAAGGTATTCTCTGCCACTTGACTCAGCTGTTGGCAGTGTGCCTGCCCTTAGATAGAGAGGGATTACAAGCATCAAACACTTTGGGCTCGTTATAACACACATGGGAAGATGCAACCCAGAAAGCCAATTCTTGAGGAGTTGAATGAGTGGGGTTTCACCTCTGGGAGTAAAGATTAAATCAGGTTTGTCACTTGAAGAGTATGTCTGATGGAGAAAGCCAGTCTTATGCATATTTCAGCTTGTACTGTGACAACTCACAGATCCTCTGTAATGTAAGTAAGAGCTTGATGTTGCATTAAAATTATAAGTGAAGAAGTTATACTTCTTTTGAAAAGAAAATATTTGCTCTCTAATAATTTTCAACTCCCACAAATGCCAAAGAGGTTTCTTTATTTTTCTGGTTTTGTATATAAAATGAAATGTAGGTTGGTATGCATAAACAATAACTGCATACGCTGTGACAAATACAATGGCGCACTTAAATGTGCACAGATCAGGTACCACAGTATCTTAGACTTAGCATATGCTTCCCCATACACATGCTTATGCTTAACAGTTTCACCAACTTTATAAAACTGTTCATCAGCTTAAAAATAAATATGAAAAGAAATATATGGCTGTTGCAGAATTCCTGCATTTTGAATTCGAATCCCATATTAAAGAAATGCATATTTCTATTTAAGAGAAAAAGTTAAACTTACTGGCATATCCATAACAGGAAATCTAAGAACAACAACCAGTAAAATCACTGTAAATTGTCGATAAAATATTCTGGGATCTCCTTATATAAAGAGTATAATGTTGAACAGCAGCTATGGAAAATATGTTTGGCTTAATCCTTCTGGGCTAATTAATGACAATTAAAAAAAAATAAAAAGGCACAAATTAAGTGTAAGCAATGATTATATTTTAAAAGGCATAAAGAGTGATCTAGATTGCTAAAGTTACCTAGTAAGAATTATTGTCTTTTTATCAGTGGGAACAGTCAAAGCCTCCAGACCAGAACTTCTGGAGTACTTACCACAGTCTGATGGTTGACCTGGATCACCTCATCGCCAGCATGGATTTTCTTACACTGGTCAGCAGGAGACTAAGGACAGGAGATAACAATTAACTTTACATTTTAGGGGGGACCACAACGGAAGAGCAGGAATGAAAACTACGAATGAGGAAAGAGGCAAGAAAGCTCTGCCCAAAGAAGCATTATTATCAAATAACAATAACTTTATTTACCAAAAAAAATTGCATTTATACGGAACAATGTTTTTCTGGTAACCAATGACAATTCAAAGATGAATTCAAATCCTTCTTCCTGTGGTGATGAACAACCTTTTTGACTGGTTGAGCTATTTTAGTTTCTTTACCTCTCAGAGGGGAGTACTGGGCCATGAGCTGTCACAGTCTTGCTGGGAATTCACTGAGTGAATTAACATCACATAGCAGTAAAGCTGCTAAGCCAACTAATACCGAACTTACTACATGTGCGGGGTCAGGGCTGGAAAAAAAATGCATATAACAGAAAAGTAGGCCTAATGCAGTCCTTTACATAGCAGGTTTACTGCTCAAGTTCATGGCAGATACTCTGCAAATATACTACAGCTCCAGCACTTCCAAGACAGCACTAGATTAACCATGTGAACGCACAGTGGTAATTTAAAAAAGGATAAAGTCCTTGACAGGCTGGCTATTCGGTATAGAATATATACATACATACGCACACATACTATTCCACCACCATAATTTTGGGATCTCTGAGTCAAAAACCTTCCTTATTCTAAATATAGCTGCTTCTGATCACATTGGAATGGATCAAACCCCATTGCCTTGCAAGCCACTTGTACACGGTCAACTGCATGTCAACGAATGTGTCAGAATACAAGATTTACAGGAGCTAAAGGTGACTTGCAGCTTATATTCATCACCTCACTGAGTACCAATCAAAAATTCCAGGAAACTGTCAATAGCCCTTCTGCTGGACAGACTTCTTCAACCACAAATCCCACCTGTTATTTCCATCCATTATGTGGATGCATATTATAAACAAATAGGAGGAGTAAAGACAACAGGAAACAATACAACAAAAGCCCAAACAGCCACTGGGCAAAAAATGGCTGCAATCGCTTCTAAACAAAATGCCAAAGAGACTGTTACAGTTTAACCTCGATAGGTAGGCAAGCATCGCACAGGTGGTTGCTTACTCCTCTTCCTCAGCAGAACAGGGAGAAAATATGATGAAAAAGCACATGGGCTGAGATAAGGACAGGATTTTACCTATATACAGGACTAAACGTAAACCAGAAAGATATTCTGTTTCCATTTATAGAATGCAATGGGAATATAAAGTTGGTTGCTTTAAACAGTGAATAAAAGGTAAGCAGGAAACTGAAGTAAACTCCACTATTCGTAATGGGTTTAACTTGAGTTGATATTAGCTGAAAAAGCACAGGCCTGGCTCTTTCTCTTTTTAGCTCCTTTCCTGACTTTGATGAGGCTGAGCTAATTATTATCTTTCAAAATTAAACACTGGCTCTGAGGTCAATTATACCTTCAAAAGGAATGAAAAATCAATTTGCTGAAATGCCAGAAATTAAACATCTTTGAAGCTTTTTTATCTGCACATGTGATTACACTTTTAGAAAAAAGAAAGTAAAAAAAAAAAAAAAAGGAACTTCTTAGTGTTGTCTTATCAAAAAGTTTTGATGTGTACAGTTCAGTCAAAATAAAAATGCAAGTTTTAGTGGCTGGTGAACTTCGTATCTTTTCACATGAATTTCAGTTATATATTTTCCCTACAAATTGTATTATATTTCTAAAATAAATTAAAATTACAGTGAAAAAATTATATTAATTATTGCATGGGTAATTCAATCTATGGTTGTAACATAAGATGGTTGGTTCATAAGTTTTGGGACTCAATTAAAGTGTTTTTTATATTTATATTTACAGGTACATGTAGTTATATTAAGACTTCTAAATGCTGCCAGTAGTGTTAATATATGTAAGCATACAAATGTTAAGCTTAACTTGCATTAGACTTGTCTTATGACTCACAAATTTTTACACACAAAACATAAGGCTTTCCCTGGGTCTGTAATACCTAAAAATGGGTGACAAAAACGATCAAAACTATCTCAATACGTACAAACAAGCAGAACAAAATATCACACATGAAGCTCAGCCACACAGTGCAGAATACCACTGATGTATGCCAGTAAATATGTACATTTTCAGCTAGCTGCACAGTGCAAATTTCATGTTTCTTGGGTGTGAGCATTGCACAGTTTCAACATTACCTTTATAAAATTTGAACTTGTAATTTATCCAGTTATACTGTCTTAAAAAGAATGAAAACAATGTGACTAAAACATGGACTATTTGAAAAACAGAAGGGATAGGTCCTATTTTGAAGTCTGTCATAATAATTACATTGCAGCAGTTGAAGTAAAATTATTTTTTTTCAAATTTGTAATTATGAATTGCAAGTTAAGTAACAAGAAGCTGCTTCACAGAAAAACTAAACAGTGTGACAAGAATAACAATCAGTCATACTGATTTACATGCTACAGCATTTCTGTGTACTTTCAATCCAGATATTGCCTAATTTCTGGGACTACAATGAAAAGTATGGTTAATACATTCGTGGTATCTTCTATCTTTGCTACAGGTACTGGAAACTATGAAAATTTAGTGGTGGTTAACTCCTCCTAATACAATTCATTCAGGAATAATTATTTTTATAGAAGAACTTTTTGTATGTCCTCAGACAAAAGTCATTTAGATTCTTAACTTTTCTTTTTTCCCCTAACATTGTCAAGTCACCCCCTTCTCTTTCATTTGCTCCTTTTCACAATTTCTCCCTTCTTACTGATAGTCTTGTCAGTGATTACTGCTAGCTTGAAAACCTTCTGGTTTATCAAAGATTATTCTACAACCTGAATATAATATTTTAAGTTATTTTTCTGTGTTACCCACTTCTTTTTTACAGCCACCAATACTGCTGATACTGTAAATGCTTTAGAATTTATTATTTTACGATCTGTTTTACAGAATTGCTTAGACACGCAGAACCTATTCATTTCCTATGAGGCAATCTTAGGACAGGTATCATCTCCACAAGTTTAATTTTTCTAGCATTCTACTTTTCAAGAAAATTCATTTACTAATTAGGAAAAGGCTTTTAAAACAATACTATCCATTTTAAAAAGAAAAAAAACAGCAGAAAAGTATTCATCATTGTATGATAATATACTCACTGCAAAAAGGAATCTCCCTGTACATATTAAAGGCTGGTCAAATGACAACCACACTTATCACCAACTCTGCAATGCTTTAACTAGTCTGGTCAATATAACCATACAAGGCAGATTGTTTTCTATTACTGATCTGTTGAAAGTTTTATTTATTTATTTTTTTTAATATGAACTTGAATTGTCCTATGTTTTGAGAGGTTTATCTGAAGGAGATAACAAAATTAAATACAACAAATTTTATTTAAGACTAATGATGATGCTCTTGCATAAGAAAAAAATACTCAATATAAACCAAAATACTTTTGTGACAGAGAAAACATACGTAATTAGAAGGGTGTATTGGAAGATAGAAGTTAAAGATTTTCATTTTATTATAACATTAGTTGGTCACTTCATCACAGATATTTTTCCATATCTATTTTTAATGGTTCTGAATTTTTAAAGTAACATGATATATGAAAAAAAAAAAGATAAAAATAGCTTGTTTCATAGCAAGTTTTGACATTACAAAATACGCTGCAGATCTACAGAAGATATTTGCATACATGATAGAAGTCTTTTAGGATAAGGAAGCTTACATTTTCAGTTGTTCCCGTGATTACATGCAGCCCGTCATATGTTGATTTGATATACATCCCCTGAAAAAAGAGCAAGAAGAGTAATTAATTCTTGTAGAAAACAAACAAATGATGTTTGCATGATGATAAAATAAGTATGCATATTCCAGTTTAAGGACAATACTATTTCAACAAACTGGCATAAACCATGCTTGAATAACATTTTTAAAAGTTAAACAAATGTGTATCAAGACCCACGATAAACAGTTTTCTCACTTATTGCATTTATAATTCCAATATAAATTTTTTGAAAGAATTCAACACCAAGCATCAGCATAAAAGCTTGTTACAATGCAGTATTTGAAATATTTAACTTAATCTCTTTTTATTACTAATGTCATAAAAGAAGCAACAAAACTGAAACAATGAACAAGAATAGTCTTTAAAATTATATGCCCCATCTTCAGAGAGTTACTGGTTCATGGTCTAACTTAGAAAGTACGTAAGCCAGTGCTCATATTGCCAATTTGTAGAGAAAAATGATCTTGGTGAGCTAACAGGAGCTTTATAATTAGTCCAGCATGAATTGTGCTTGAAGGAGGTGATTGATGAGATACAGAGAGACAACCTAAATGGGTATCTATGTGTACACACACACACACACAAACACACAGAGCCTTGAATGTCAGTGAGACTCAATTGCTGCATTCTTCTTCAGGAGTAAGGTCATCTCTCCATATACTACGGTTATCCATCAAATTTTGAAATCTAATTAATCTAATTGATACATTGCACTGCTGATTCATTATCCTTTCAATAATTCTGCATCACTTTGTATTGCCAAAATGGAAGTTTAGAGGCCCCAGCAAATAAGAAAGAACATTTTGTTCACAGAAACCAACTTCAAGATTCCTGAGCATTAATGAAGATCTGCAGGCTAGCTGTTAACCTAAAATAAATAAATAAATAAATAAATAAATACTACAGAGGTAAAATCCTATTGCTTTATACAACTACCTTAATTGTAAGGGTGTAGAGAAGACAGACCCAAACTCTTCTTGGGAGAACACAGTGGGAACATGAAGAGCAACAGACACAAGTTGGAACTTGACAGATTTTTATTTATTTATTTATTTATTACTATTATTTTTAAAAATAATGATGGTGATAAAACACTGGAACTAGTTGCCTGGACAGGTTGTGAAATCTCTGACATTGCAGATGACCAAAATTAACTGGATGAAGCCCGAAAATCTGCTTTTACTTTTCATCATGACAAAATGTGGCTTCTACCTTTGTGCAAACTAATTTAATTTCAGCAAGTTTAAACCTTATTTAAATCTTAAAAATAAAGACTAGCTAAAACTGATCATATTGCTTAACCCTGCTTCTTAGGAAACTCCATTACATATATTACACACACTGACTACTTGTTCTTGTAAGAGACTGCTTTATAAGTTATTTCATTTGTTCATAACAGAGGTGGTCAAGTTAAGTCTTGGCAGTTTTGAAATCATTTTCATGAAATACAGTTAGTTGCAAGAAAGTTTAGTGGTGAGTCTTCCACTATTTCCTTCTCTGCAGTTGGCTTAATTTTATCAGTGTTTGCTATTTTACTGTCTCTATAGTACCTTCAACTGTTACTGACAAACATCTGATTCTCTCTTTGCCAACTAGAAGACATACACAAGAGATCATGAAAAACCCTGAACATCCTCATTAGAAATGGGATACTGAGTCTCTGTTAAGAATCTCACACAGAGATTAAAATCCACCTAGTATGCTGCATTTCCACAATGAACTTTTTGCCAGAATGTTAAACAACATCACCACACCCATCACAGACGTCTGTTACTTTAACACATCGTAACACATCGTGACATTCAGTCGCATTTCCAGCCACACTTTTATTATCAAACTTAACATCACAATTTTAACACTTTACTTGTTGACAAGATTAATTCCTCACCTAATGGATCAATAGATTAATAGATTTTTAAGGTGAAAACAAAACACAGTGGTAACTTTTCACTAAGTTTTATCATATATTTCTTCATAATTCAAAGTATTTCTTCAAAGTTCCTAGCCTCTTGTTAAGTTATATGTATTTTTTGGGGAAAACAAAACAAAACAAAACAAAAAACCACCGATTCTGTCCTTTAACATATGACATCTGAGAAACAGAAAAACTGACTAATCAACTAAGAATTATCCTACAGTTTGCTATCTGCTCTTTCACCTCAGCTATTAAAGTTTAACAACAAAATACATTACAATAAAGTATTTTTGTGAACGATTCAAATTGTTCTAGATAAAGCTTTCATCCTTGTATCCCCTTAAAGAAAAATGTCAGTTGTTTTTCGTTGACCGCTACGGTAGCACTGTATCTCCTTTACGGGAGGAGATACATTACCTGAGAACTCTGAAAGATTGTATTTTATCTAAAAAATAAAAAAAAGTTACATTCAGTTATTCCTCTATATAGTTCAGAATGCAGGCTATTTATCAAATATTTATATATTAAACATAATAACATAAATACTTATATACACATACCCATCATGTATAGAGTAATAGCTCCAAAAATATTTTTCCACAGAGGAGAAAGCTTTGAGTATAATTATGAAAATAAGACTGAAAATATTCTTAAAAAGAACCCCCTGAGAAACACATACCAATTCTGAAAACTGCTTTCTTTAGTCTGTGCTGGGTGTTCTAGAGGCCAGATATGTTCCCTGCTTGAAAGACAACACTTCAAATCCCTCTTTCCAACCCTGTAAATGTTTTTCCCTAAAAGACATATCCTTGATATGCCACCTGTCAGCACTTGCCTACCCTTCTTAACAGACAATGCAGTGTGTAAGTTGAATCCAGCTCTCAACTGCCTTCTGTGGTATGAAGGTTTTTAAAGGATAATTTATCCTTCAGCAAGAAAAGACACAGTCAGAAAAATGTTGTTTCTGAAGGACAATATATGTCAATGCTACTTTTGGTACTCATTTTTTAAATCATCATTTGTGAAAAGCACAACTAGAACCTCCCAGGCATATTGTAAGCAACTCTGGCACAGTTTAGCAGAAGCCTTCAAATTTTCAAGTTGCTCATATATGTATACAAAGTCACATTATGGATATAAATGAAAGGCTTTAAAGGGATCATTTTCATCAAACTTCTAGTCAAAAAATAAAATAATCCATTCTGCATTATAAGTAAATGTCCAAAACTGCAAAATTTAGTCAAGTAGACAGCTTTCATTCTGTGAACCAAAAAAAAGCACACAAGTATTCACAACCTGAATTAGGTTAGAGCTGGGCTTTGCTTTCAACTGAATGGGCTATTGTCCATCTTTTTGTTCATCTCTGCTTCATTCCATTTCTACTAATATAAGCATTTTTAAATGATTAATAAGCCTAAAGAAATGGAAATACATTCTGAAAAATATTCAGTCAGATAATGTGAGTTCCAGACAAATACTGACTTAATCCTGCAGTTGATCTGAAGCATCAAGGCTGCTTTTCCCAAGCCCAGATATGAATAACTAAGTAGATCCAATTGTAGCAACTGCAAACACTCCTGAAACTGCTAGAAATAGTTATTTTGTTTACCATTATTTTCTATTGTACCTGTGACTTAAAGCATGCGTATTGATTCAGCTTATTCAGAACAGTCATATTCTTCTTTAATTTCTTTTAATATTCTTAATATTCTTCTTTTAATATTGTTATAGAAGCCTTAATCTTCAATTAACTCTTAGCTAATACATTATTATAGGACCTAAATATCCATTATTTTGATCTTATTACTTTATGTAACAAAATCCGATAGAAACAAAAATATTTTTATTGGCTGCTTAAACTTCGTAGGTCTTTATGCAAACTGCATGTGAACTGTTCCATATATGCTAGCCATATGAACTGTCAAAGTAAAAACACACCAAAACCAGCAGGCTACAACTAAGTAAGATGGATATTTTGCCAGCGTATTTCACAGAAAAAAAAAAAAAAAAACACTCAGAGGAGGGAACTTGTAAATACTGAAACACATCCTAGCCTCTGGATGGGAGACTTTCAGTGGGAGGTGGCTTTTTTGCCTTTTCTGGGATAGAAGTAAACAGTTGCTCTTTCTTAACTGGTTATGACATTCTGATATGATAGCATCATATCAGATATTCTCTCTCTACATATAAGATATCATATCAGATACCATATATTCTGATATACCAGTCAGATATGATATTCTGAAAAATCATGCTGATCTGAGAGATCATGCTGATCTTGTACTGAGTTGTGTGCAGTGTTTAGAAATTAAAATCACACTGCAGTTACATTTACTGCAAGTTATTGTAACTTCAAAAGGAAGTTTATTACGCAAATGAATGGAAACCTGTCTTTGTCTAAGCAGAAAGAATGGTAAATTGGATTACCATGTCTAGTAAGACAATTCAAGAGAGACGGAGTTTGACAATGTTGAGAGTTACTTTGAAATGTAATAGCGAATATATGGAGAGTGTTTTGGCATTTGACTGGTACAGGCTGGGAAGGAATAGAAAGAGACAAAAAAAGTAGCATGTTTCTAAGGTGTGCTTCCCAATGGAAATTATTTTGTCCAGCAAACAGCCTTGAAACTATCAGCAGAGAGCGTCTTCTGAGGAATGCGTGAGATGAGACTGTTTTTTGACAAAGCAGACTGAAAAAGAAGACACTTTAGAGGCCAAGAAAGAAAGACTATTAAGCTCATAAATGCATGTATAGAAAGCTCGAAGATGCTAGAACTCAAGGTACACATTCAAATTAAATAATCTCTTTGTGAAAATGTAAGGATACAGAATTTATATAAACAATTAAACACACAGACACACCCCCGCAGGAGTACTGACTCAGTGTAGTAACTGCATGGACTTGGACCTGGAAATTAATTCAGTTTATGTGTAAGTTTATGCAGTATCTGTAGGATTTCTGGCTCATTTGCTGAAGAAATTAGAAGATATATAATAAAAGCAATTTTGCAAATGAAGTTCTGCAAATAGAGAAAGACTCATAATTAAGGCAACTGAATATTATTCCAGATAACTGAATTCTTATATAAATCTGAGCAAATAATTTACAATAGATTTTTCACCAAAGGCAAATAATTGTGTTCATTTTCTAGGTGCCAGCCCTGTATGAAGCTGTAGCTAGAGTTCTCAATAGCTCTGAAAACCTCAGCTATACTTAAAATCAAGAGAGACTGTTTTAAACTGAGTCTATAAAAGTAACAAGCATTCTGAAAAATCACATGGTAAGTACTTCCAGTTGAGCCCCAAAAAATAGATTTTTGGTGATTTTGGCCCAAATTTCTCTGTACATTAGATTCTTATCTATACAACTAGAATTGCAGTATCATTTTCACAAGTGTGTTTTGAGGATAAATTAATTAGTGTCTGTGAAGCACCCAGTAAGGCCATAAAAAAAATCTCATGATGAAATTAGTATCTCAAAGGAACACAGAGTTTAGCTGAAGTGTGGTAAATACGACATCAAACCCTACAATGAATGATAAGGATAAAAATGGAACTCTGAATACTTTCCATTCAGTGAATAGCATTCATTTTTCTCTTGAATGGAGTAGAGATCCTGTGGAAAAAAACTGCTATACAATCATGAGAAAGCCATTTGTAATTCATTACTCTGTTCTATATTTGATTCTGATTAATGTTTTCTTTTCCTATTCACATGATTTTTCTTTTATTCCCATTTATAGTCCTTTTTTCATATTTTTTTTCCTAAGCAGAACATAATGTCAGCAAAATTGATTATAAAGAACTTTCCAACCTACCATGTTATAGTGCCTTCACAATTAGGCATAGAAAACTCAGTCATTCACGGTGATTTCACTTCATCTAAAAAAAAAAATTTAAATGGGCAATTTTGATTGCAGTATTTGTCTCATGTCCTCTGTCAGCAGTACCCAGTTACTGCAGTTGTGTTGGCTACAAACTTATCGGTACGCTGCAGATGGAGAAGTACACCACAGCTCTTCCACTTAGTGATGGAGCCCAGCCTACAGCAGTGGTACAACACAGGCCCTGTCTGCTTGACGTTCTGCTGGAAAAGAGGGCAGTCTGGCGGAAACTGCAGGCCACATGACTGGCCACGACAATGCAGCCAACAAGTCTTACCTCCGCCACCTATGCCTTAAAGGATTAAATCGTACTCTGAGGTTGCATAAGCTGCTCAGAAAGTATACCATTCATACCCGAGAACTCCTGAAAGCCACCTGCCTAATATTGCACATTTCTGGATAGAAAGGAAAGTCACAGAGATCCAGACTGCTAGTGGGCAGGATGTAGTAGTCTTAATGCAAGTCAAAAGCACTGACGGTTTTACAATATATATACTGGACAAGGTGTAAATGACACTGATCTGGCATTTCCTGGATATCCCTGCATTAACCCAGAACTTAGACCAAGAGAGGCCAAGCCACAAGTAGAGCAGATCTGGCAATTAGGATGCAGCAGCACAGCAAGCAGTTTGTCTGTCTTTAGGAGTATGTACTGGGCTAAGTGTCTATGATGCCACAGAATTAAAATTAAATGCATTTTATGATGCTGTAGTGTTCTTTGTTAACTATAAAGACTAAAGTAATGTATCTAGTCATACAAAAAATTACTTGTTATTAAAATACAGCAGTCTCAAATTAATACGCATACATCAATAATTATGCTCTTGTAACTTTGATGGAACTTGCACATGCTGTTCATTACTATTCAGTGTCAGAGCAAAGAATAACACGGTGAAATAATACAAAACATCTCAACTAACAGGAATTACAACAAATCTGTAAATCACTCTCGGTTACAAATAAGAAACATATCACAATGCATATAATGACACTAAAACATATTTTAAATTGTCAGTACCAGAATTTTCTGCAGATGAGCCCGTGCAAGAACATCCAAGTGCCTGAAGTGCTACCATACACTCTAGATTTTATTGAATGGTTTGAGTTGAAAGGGATCTTAAAGATCATCTTGTTCCAAAGTTCTAGTATTAGCAGGATGTTAGGTTCCCAGGCACTATCCCTATGAATCTTACATCCTACTGATGTCAGAATGATTGTGAAGTGGGGGACTAGGGAGAGGAGATGGAAACCTTTGCCCATGGACACCTAGAACCTCATAAAAAGCCCTTGTTCAAATATAACAGTACATTAGCACTAACAAAGGGTAGCCAAATAATTATTACATTATCAACTCAAGGGAAAATTTTAATGGTATGAATAATTGCTACTGCAAGGCAGCCAGGATGTTCAGAAGATACCTACCTAGTCTGCTCAGTGAACAATAATTTATGAATGTAAGGGATGTGTTTTGTTTCTTGGATGATATTAATTAAAGTTTTATTTGAACTGAATCATAAGGGAGGCATATAACTCTTTCAGTACAAGACCAAGAAACATACCTTCCACTAATCATTTTCAAAGCACATTAACTAATGGTAATTAATTATATGCTCATATGTTTACCAGTTGCACATGAAGCCCTAGGTAAAACAGGCTTTTTTTTTTTTTTTAATTACAATCCTTTTATTTACATTAATGCTAATGAAACCACTTTCAGAAATCAGATTCAGCTTACAAAAAGAAATAGTAGGACACTGCATGAAAATACATTTTGATTTCTTGACAAATTAAAAAAAGAAATCATTTTCAGGAACTGATGCTTGTATTCTGTATTCTAACAGTTAAACTGCTTTGCTACTTACCAAACCCTCACTGGGCATAATGCTGGTGAGATGAACTACCTCAAGATGTGCTGACTGTGACACCAGAGAATCAGATGAGAGTGAAATGATGTGGTCACAAATTCCAGACAAGGTTTTACACTATGAAGAAAAACAAGTCAATATAATTACTCATATTCAACTGCAACTACTGGCAAAGAAGTTCTTCTTCTGAGAACTATCTGAGAATAAACAGATCATTTATCTCTTAGCATTGTGAAACCTACAGGTTGTCAAGGAGCTGGAAAGTCAAGAATGAGAGCTTAAGTGAACAGAAAACATCCATGTCAATAAAATATACATGCATGTACAGCTCTTTTGACCAAAATATTTTATTATTCACTGAGAACACCTAAGTACCTGAATTAATTTCTCCACCCTGATTATATGCACTTTGAAAAAAAAAAAAAAAACAAAAAAAAAACACAAAAAGCCTGATGAACTTCAACTCATCTGTTATTATGATGTACCAGTACAAATACAATGGAAGTAGAGTGAAACAGGCAAAATAAATGCCTTATACACCAACTTAATAACCTATTTCGGTTACCAAATAATCAGAGAAATTCCACGAACAATGGTAACTCAGTGAATTTTGCATTATACAACTTGGGTCTTTCCTTTGTTAAAAATAACACTGGCAGAAACAGTGCCTGAAATAAAATTCTTATGCATCTTCGAACACATCCTTTAACTGGTATTCTAGGTCAATATAACAACATAATAATTTTATGTTACAATGCCTTCCAGCTAAAGATCTCAAAACCTTAATGTGAATCCACACAAACACCTTCCAAGTAAGAACCATAGTGCATCAATGGTAACAGTGATAGTGACAGATTAAAACTATTCATCAAAGCCAAACAGCAAGTCTGTGGATCAGAAAGAAACTGATCTGGACTCTCAGAGAATTTTCATGTGTAAAGATTTATTCCCATGTTTGCATGTGTTCCTTAAAGTGTTCCTTCAAAAAGAATATGCCTAAAAATATTTGAACCTAATTTGAAAGCATTAATTTAGATGAATTCTAGAATGGTCTTCCCGTCAAAGTTACACTGTATGCATCTATTTTCCTTTGGGGGCTATACTCTCATTTTCACTAATTATTGCAAATGGTAGTGAAATCCCTTAAGGGAAGTTTTGTTTCAGGCATTTGCAAAACCATGAGGATTTCTAATATCTCATTTGACACTATACATATAAGTTAAACAAATAAAGTTGTCACAATGAATAAATTAACTGACTGAATTTATAGATAATATTTCAACTCACTGTATAGTACTCATCTGGAAAGTTAAGTACAGCTCTGCAGTACCGGATGTGGCATTGGCATTTTGTACCAGATGCAAAATGCAAAGCCTCACATTCAGGTATGCATGACTACAGCTAAAGGTCACCAAAATAACAGGAACACTTCTAGCAGTTTCAGCTTTGGGCCAGAAACCGTAAACAAAACTTTAGGTCTTGTCTTCTCCCACCACAGATATGGAAACTGGATGGCTCAAAAACTGTATTTTACTGCTAGTCTACATACCGCCTGATGGCTGTTCTGGCTGTGTGTATATACTTTCAGCCAGCTTTTGAATTACTATCATATCAAAATACTATTTTGATTTCAAACTAAGGCACCCTCTTAGGCTTTGACATCTTTTTAAGATCATACACACAGATGAGGTACAGACTAAATCCACAGACAACACAATCTACTTTCTTATGCTTTATAATTTTACAGTTGTCACCTGCAAATACTTTCTCAGTAAATAAACTTTGGAACTAAATAAAAAAGTTTTCAAACAAACTTAATCTTATGAATCTTTAAGATCTCACTACAATTCAGAAAGTTATTTAAAGTTGAAAGTTATTGAAAGTTGATGTAGGAGATTAGCAGCAGGAAAATACTCAATAATAATATATTGGAATAATTAAAAATACCAGTTTGCCGTAAAAGTAGTACAGCAGATACAAGACAGACCTGACATCAGTTACAAATAATGCAAAGGCTGAGACAGTATTGATGGGAACAACTGAGGAGAATTCATGAATAACAGCACAGGGATTGGAACTAACATTTGATCTAACACTGTCAATATGAGGAAACACATTAGCATATGCTAAAGTATTTTTAGCATAAAAAAATAGAAAGCACTGAAATCCTATGTACTAGTTCCAAAAACACTGTGAAACTAACTATGTTCGTGCTCTCTAGATTGTGCAATACCACTGAACTTAAGAAAATCTCAAACAAAAATGGGTGCTTCATGAAGTTCAGTACCTGATGCAGTGGAACTCTACATACATTTCTACAGGCTGTCTAAAACTATTTATTACGCTCCTGAAATGTGCCGTGACAAGAACAGAATCTCTAAGACAGCACTAAGTCTTTAACAAACCACAGAAACTTGTATGTCACAAAAATATTTTACTATGGCAGCTACTGCTAGGTCTGTACAATGAATTTAAGTTCATGATCTGCATTTACTGCAGAGAGAAAGAGCGACTAGCAGGTTGGCATTTTTAATTATCATAGGTGTACTGTATATATATATGTATATATATATACAGAACCGAGAGTCCTATAAAACATATTTTGCTGACCAGACATCCAGACAAAAGAAATCTGACTCTCAGACATGTGCTGTTGTTTGTTAATTGATCCTGAAAACTACTCCTTCATAATTTATCTTTTCCTGTAACACCCGAGTTGCAGAGTAGATACAGTCTACTCATATGACTCATGCAATCACATCATCTGAGGATACACATGCCTAGTGTGGAGCTCCTCCAAACAAATCTACACCTCACTGTAGCTCTCTGGTAACCGATGAAGAAAGTCAATCCTGAATCATTGTTTTATACATCTGCCTTCACTACTCTACTATATCTTTCATAATATCTTTCAGATTTAAAACAAAGTTCCATGTGGTGTGGAGTTAGAGATCCTTAGTCTCATAAATGTAAAATTTTACTTTAGAGTATCACAATTATTTTTCTGGAGCATTTTCTTTTATTTAATGTTTTTGATTATTTTTAAGAAATAAAATAAGACCATAAAGGGAATTAATAATTTACAAAGCTCATTCTCTAATTCAGTATCCTTAATTTTTATTTTATTTTTTAAGATGCTGTGAGAAAGACGGTGATTCTTCTCACTCCACTTCAGAGTTATGATAATGAACATGATTTTCAGAGCCTGGATGCTCTGCATTGGGTAGCTCCAGGTGATTTTGATCAGGCTGTGGCGAGTTCTATTGTCTTCGGATCCAGGCTCCTTAGGGCTCATCACACTTTCATTGCTAAGCCTAGAAAAGACTTATAACTGAAACATTTCTCTCCTTTTCTACCTTTTCATGCTTCTATCCAGAACAGGTAGAAAAGTCAAAAGTAACATTCCTGATAAAATGGAGTTCTAGAAGTTGTATACAGTTAGAATTACAAGTCATGGGTTAAAAGATGTTTGTATATATATATACATTCCAAATCCCAGAAGATTTCAGGTGCTTTTAGAAGTTCTTTTCAGAATCAGGTTTGCAATAGTAAGCTTTTTTTTGTGACAGTCACTGCAGGCTTTCAGAATTTAACAGCACATCAATGTTTTATGGCAAATTTTAATCCCTGCTGGAAGCAGAGTATGTGTAAAAGGCTTTAAAAAAAAAAAAGTCAGGAACTTGGTTAGAGCTTGTCAAAAGCTTATCTGAACTTGTAAATCCTTTGAGATTTCCCTTTAACAATACATTTTAACTCTATCTCACTGTCAGTATAAGCTTTCTGTGCTGGTACCATGAAAATATAAAGTATTTGCACTTAAAGGCCAATATCCAATCAATAACTTTGCATGAGATTCTTCCATTTCCCTTGAGTCATTAGATTTTTAGAGTGCTGAAGGCTCTTACAGTGTTCTCAGTCTGACAACCAATGAAATTAGTAATGCAATAGGTGATGGATCCATTGATGGAATTCCACATCAGCAATCCTAGTAAGAGTACTACACTTTTAAGAATGTATCATCTCATAGTACCATGAAGCTTCTAAAACAACCTGAGAACAATAATTATTTGCAACTAACTGCAGGTATGACAGAGAGAGCATTACTCCAGGGAACTGTGTGGAGGGGGGCTAGAAAGGGAGTATCCAGTAGGTTAGTACGACTAGAGAATACCATAGTAGAATACATAGATTACTTACCACATGAAGAATTTTATTTTCTGTTTCATACACTGTACAATCCTGTGGTAAAATAAAATAAAATAAAAAATAAATAATTAAAACAACAATTAATTAAATTTATTTTAAATCTCCTATTGAGAAAGAAAAGCATACTTTATGCTGATAGCTCTCTCTTACAGATTTACCTGTAAAGACAAATGAGCTCTTTAGTTGTCATGCCCAAAGGATTATTTCATAAAAGTATCCATACTTCTCTTGTGGTTGTCTAAGCTCCAGGATCTATTTTTCCATTTATAGTAAGGAAAATCCTGTGCTCAATACCAACAATAATATACATGTAAACCAGGGGGACAGATTTGTGACAGCAAGAAAAAAATAACTGAATATAATTTATCTGGCATGCTGGAAATTCACTGATAATCAGAGCAAGAGAGACATTGCCTGGCCTTGCCAGGCAGAACGCTTGCTAGCTGTTGTACAGGTTGTGTGGGATGCAGTCACGTCAGAAGTACAGCAAGGTAGGCTGTGTTACTATAAGGCATGGGAAGGAAGAGAAAATAAATATATTGAAAAATACAATGTTAAAGTTACTAAACATAGTGTGTCCACTTTGCAAGTTTTTTTAAGGATAATAAATCCTAGCAATCCACAACTTATTAGTCCCTTAACTCACATTTTTATTTAACAGAATTTCAGGTGGCTAGAACACTACTTGCTTTTTTGAAGCTTTTTCCTAAAAGAGATCTACCATCCCTACTGTTATTTAATGTTTGATGATTTTTTCAGAAAGATCCTATATTGCAAGACAGAGTCACGGCAAGACAGTATTCAACCCTTTGCTACAGAAGAGGGCCAAGTGCTCTGAGGCAGCTCTAATTCACCTTTCTCCTGCCCGTCAGCACCCCGAACAGCCACCCCAGCCCTCAAGATGTTTTAGTAAAAAATTAAAAGGAGCATAAAGAAAACACAAGTTGGCCAGGCAGTGTGAGAAGAAAATAGAAACGCCTGGAACTCCCCACAAACCTGGTCACCTCTGAGGGCAGCCACAGCCAAGCCCGTGGCCCTGGCGGCCCCAGCTCCAGAACCTTCCGCCATGTGCCTGAGGCATGCAGCCCACCAGGCTCCTATATGGTGGGCGCCCGCCTGTGATGCCTACCTGCTGTGTCAATGGGGTGCTTTTATGTGACAAAATAAACGCAGTTAAGTGCTGAGGCCACATCCAGCTCATTAGCCTGCTCCCGTGGGGCACCGCATCAAGGAAGGTGTCCCTCGGTGCGCCCGAGGCTGCTGCAGGGCAGCTTCAGCCTGAGCGAGCCCCGCAGCCCCGCGCACAGGCCTGGAGCACAACCGACTGTCTCAGCCTCAAATCTAAGCATCAAGTTCATTTTGGAGGACTGGCACTTCTGTAGAGAAATTAATTTCTGAGTGAAGACTGTTTTCAAAATACTGTCACGGAATAAAAGTTAAAACCAGATTGTGAGTGCCAAGGAACACAGAATTTATATTAGCATTTCATGGTCAAGCATCCCTTTGATGTTTCTTCTGTATTCATACTGTTATTTTCTTCAGCACAAAAAAAGATTTCAATTAGTCAGTTTGGTTGGCATTGCCCAAGGCAGTTTTCCCTACAACTTGTACACACTTCAAACAGCATACCTTTAACCCTTCAAGTACCAAGAGAAACAAATGATCACAGGACAGCTTACAGCTTGACTTCAGAGCTAATGGTCCTATCTAAATTATTCCTTTAATTTCTGTGCTAGAAACACAATATGAGCTTAATTCTGAATGAGCTTAATTAGTTCAGGTCAAAGACTTGTACAGTAAAACTGAAATTTTACTGTTTTGTAGAGCAGAATTAATGTTAGCTATACTTAGGTTGCACATTCAAGATTACATTAGCATTAAAAATGTTAATGGTTTTGGGATTCCTTCCAAATTATATGCATATTGACTTTTTTTTTTTTTTATACATCAGACTATTTTAACTGAGAGGTTAAAAGCACTTGCAGTATTATACTAAAAATATTATGATATGTAGGACAATATTCTCCTATGTTGTTTTTTTTTCTTGATACATAGCAATGCACTGGGGATCTCATTTTAAAAAAATAAAAATTATAGATATATATATATATTCTTCCAGGACTAACATTTATAGAATATATATATATATATATATTTAGAAAATATGTATATATTTAAAATTTTATTTTTATTTAAAAATATATATATATTTAGAAAATAAATAATACTTCTAGTGATATTCTTTCTCTGTCCTGCATAAACAAGAAGAGGTTAAAAAAATGTGGTTTTTTATATTATTTTTATTTTATTTAGAGTTTAAAACTTTTAAAAAATAGTAGCTGCATTATATTTCTCTATTAGCTGCATTCTATTTCTTTATGTGAAACAGTAAAATAAAGGAGCTTCAAAATAGTCACAGCAACAGTATTACATAAAAGCCAGCTTCTGCACTATCCAGAACATCCTATCTTTCAAAGGTACAGGACACCTTCACAACTCTGATAAGGTAAAAGAGCATGTTTCTGAATACTGATAAAGAAAAAAAAAGATTAATAGGACTTGGATACAACATTCATAATTTTAGTTTACAATTCTGAAAGTGATTGCAAGTACTGCTGAAATTTTCAGATACTGTAAAGAATATTTTATGACAAGTCTTGGGGACAGTTAACACATAGAAGTACTTATACATGTAAAATATTTAGTTCATTATCTTAGCACAATAAAGCAGCATGAGTTAAGTCAAGAAACAAAAGAACCCCTATGATGGAGCAGGTCTGAAAAGAACTTAAAACTTTGTATTTGCCAGTTGAATGCCACTTCCCAATATCACACTTCAGTAGAGACCTACTGCAGCCTTTGAATGGTGGACATGACAAAATGATATTTAAAATATGTTGCTTGCATACATAACATTGAACATTTCTGGAATCCACACATTAAAAAGAATGAGACTGCTCTTAAATTAGGAAAATAGAGCCTGGTGAAGACACTAGAGTAACTCATTTTACCTGGTTTAATTAAGGTAAAGACTTTATCATAATCTACATTTAGAAAATGGTGAACAGATGTTTGATAACAGAACGTTCTTCTGCAAGCACAAGCATAACAAGACTGAGGGGCTGAAAGCTCAAGTCTGTGAAGTTCAAACTGAAAATAACACTCATGTTTTTAAGGGCAGCTGCTGAATCACAGAATAATTCAGGTGGAAGGGACTCTGAAGGTTATCTAGTCCAACCACCTGCTCAAAGAAGAGCTAATTTCAAAGTTAGACCAGGTACAGGAAACTTCTAAAAACCAATTTTCCATCAATTGCAATGTGAACTAGATAGCTTTTAAAACATACGCATCATCCTAAACACAAAGTATTTGAGTAAAAACAGGGAAAAAATCTGTGATATGATCTCTTAATTTATCTCAGAGAGGTTGATTAAACATGACTGATGTGGAAAACAAACAAAAAGTGTTTGGCTGTTATTGAAAAAAAATAGCTCGAGTTGTGCTGATGTTCTTTGGTAAGAATTTTTTTTTGTTTATAGAATGCTTGCTTCTATTGAAGCATTTATCACAGATTTAAACATCTTTGAAATTATCAGGAAAAAATAATCTGAAAACAGCTTCCACTAGAACAAGTGAACACTTTCTACTCAAGGAAAAATTAACCACTGGCTACATTTTAAGAACAAAATCCCTAACCTGTTATCTCCCAGTTACTCCACTTACCATTCCTCCAACGTAGCCACAATTCTGTATCAAAACCAAATCCAAACTCTGTTAAATTAATCTGATGGATTCATTTTCAGAACAAAAATAAGTTATTCTGCTTTAACACTGAAGTTATACTTCACAACTAAGTCTACAGAGAACTGAAATTTTAAAATACTCATCATGCTTTTATGTACATTATCTTCAACACATTTTAATGGATCATTGGACCTCAAAATCTATGCCTCAAAGTTTATGTAGTTTTTTACATAATGCTATTCTTTTTCCTCCTTATTTTAGTGAAAGGGGGATTGTGAGGGATAAGAAAACTGGACAGGTGTAAAACTAGAGAATAAAGATCCATTTTCTTATAGCCAGTATGAGAAGACACTATTTACAGACGAACAAATGGCTGATGACTCATCATAGCATTTACATGGCATGTAAATAATAATACCCAATGTTGCAATGCATGTATTTTGTTTAAACTTTGAATGAAGATCTTATTTCACACTTACTCAAAGATTATGACCTAACAGCTAGAAAATTTATTTCCTTTTTACATCTAAGATTATGCCACTAAGATACCTACAGTACATCCTAGCAAGAAAATACATAAGGATTGTCTGTATTAAACTGAGATCACACAGTAATGTCCCCTGTTTAAAAGGACGTTCACCTTGAGTGGCAGCTGTAAATAATACACACAAAGCATGTTAATTTTGCACAAAATATATCTTCAGGTTGAAAACATTCTTCACTCACTTAATGTGCTAAATGCATGGCCTTTGCTGCTGCTTTCACGCTGATTAGATATCTAAAACTTAACTCATTCATTAAAAAAAAAAGGACTATTAGAAAGGATAAGAGTATTAGAAAGGACCTGAGATCTAGGTTTCTGTTAGTTATGCCTTTCAATTAGTTATGCCTTTGAATTCATATTTTATCCTACAGTTAAGACCACAGTTTTGGTTTAGGTGAGACACCTTTGCTTTCACACATTAAGATAAATTTTCCTCAGATTTAGTAGCAACAAAACTGTCTCCCTAAAAATGATACTGCTTTATCTACACTTTTTGGTGCTAAGTTTAATATACTGTAAAAACAAGTTAATAGATGGCTATTAAACAATAAAGATCTGAAAATAAGATAAGGAAAA